>NC_137282.1:97035000-98270833 GCF_054371585.1 Giraffa tippelskirchi
ACAAATTATAATCTATATTTCATATTTTACACAGGATCTCTCTTTTTGAAATTTTTTTCCCATTAGAGAAACATTTAAAAATAATATATATGTGTGGGACTAATGCAAAATATAAAAATTTGTTTCCTACACATATTTAGGTCAAAAACATGAATTTACTCCTAAGTGCAAGAAATGCTATATTGCTTTTCTTTCCCCCAAGTTAAAATAAATCTGGATCCATGATTACATTTGCCAAAACACTGCCATATCTAACTTTAGTCATGGTTTTGGAATCTATGTCATTCCCTAGCACTTACAGCAGGGACTATGTTTGGCAGAGGAATCATAAGCCGCCCCCCACCCCCAATCATGGAGAAAGGCCTTGGTTTGGTTTTTGGTGGTTGTTTGCTTCATTCCCTCTGAGTTTTGCAGTTGAGTCTCCTTCTCCATCTTCTGTGGGGCACCACTCCACCCAGTGTGCTGTCAGACACTCTCTCACTGATTCAGGCTAAGCCACAGCAGAAGCAGGCAGTGCTCAATCCACCCTTCTGGACAGTGTGAACTGGACACTGCAGGAAGCAAAGATTCCACCCCAGTCAGAAAGTGGAAGCGGAGAAGGCAATGGCACCCCACTCCAGTACTCTTGCCTGGAGAATCCCAGGGACGGGGGAACCTGGCGGGCTGCCGTCTATGGGGTCGCACAGAGTCGGACACGACTGAAGCAGCTTAGCAGCAGCAGCAGCAGAAAGTGAAAGAAGGTGGGGTAGGGAGAGTTGTCTTTAAGTAACAATGTAATTCCACATCCTCAGTTCTCTTGCCGATTTGGGCTAAGCCACAGGCACCCTCTCTGGTAGTCCATGGCTTCAGAGGTGAATGACTGGCTGTCTCTGCATCTAAAATGATGCATGAGTACTTTCTTCTCTAGAGATTTCCCCAAATCCCTGTTCCCCCTTTCAACACATGGGAAATTGTGAGCCCTTCCTTCCTTACTCACCATGTTGAGTTCTTTTCTCTTCTTCTACTTCTAACTCTAAAACCTCTGGGAGTCTAGACTTTTTAACACAAAGACCTGTAATTCTATTGTGGGATAAGAGACACTCAGACTCCAGGGCTTAGAGGTTTCATAATTCGCTGAAGAGGAGGAAGGAAAAATGAGTCTGTAGCACAACATTGAGAATAGAACATGGATGGTATCTCCCTCCCCACCCTCCATGCACCTACATGAGATGGAGAGTAGGATTATCCAAAGGAAGCCATGATGGCCTGGGATGTTTTCATGAACTTTCGCCCTTTAGTGGGCTCTCAATGATGTTATCTGGCAATATTCCTTCTCATTTCATAGAGATGTGGCTCTATGGTCTTACTATGTGAGACCTGGACAGAGAAAATTGTGACAGTGGAATAAAGCATGAAATTCTGACTCTCTGTATGGCTGTAAAACCATTCTCATTGCTCTGTAAGTTGTACTGTGGTTAGTGTGGCAAGCCAAGAAAACTTACAACCAAATTGATCTGATACATTCACGGAAGATTAGCTCCTCTCATGAAGGCATAATATATTTAAAAGGATGTTTGCATAGCCAAAACAAATTTTCACTTTTAATTTTATTTTCTTTTAATGTTGTTAGTTTTCTAAATAGACTTTAATGGTGATTTTCCCCTTTCATCAGAGATTCAAACGTAAAGGTCTCAGGACTGGTTTCTCTATGCTCTTCCCACTAATGCCCATTCTATCTGCAGTTCTCTTTCATGAACATTTTTTTTCTCTCCCCTTCAAGCCAAAGTTTCTTAAACAGTATATCCTAGCCCCAGGTGGGGACAGTTCTTAAGCCAAGGTAGGGACAGCAGTATCATAGCAATATACTGGGTGTTGTATTACTAGGACAGAAATAGGGGCAGATCTCATGAATGGGCTGGTGGTGGTGGGGTGTGGCAGGGACAGACCAGGTTACAGTCATCCAGAAAAGGATTCACAGTGAGACTGAAGAGTTTTGGATAATAGATATTTAGTGACCTTGGGACAAAGGAATTGGAAAGCATTGGAGAAAAGGAGAGAATATGAAACCAGGCTCGTTAGAGTCTAGGCAGGAAAGGCTCCAGGTCTCAAGGAGCAGCAATGCTAAAGCGTAGTCTGTGGAGCAGGGACCAACTTCTGTGGTAAGTGGAATAATATATTTTAGTCTTCCCCGACCCCCACTCTTCCTCCATGTCCGAATCCCTGAAACCTGTGAACATGTTACTGTCCCTGACCACATATTTGCAGATGTGACTAGGTTAAGGCTCTTGAGATGAGAAGATTAGCCTGGATTACCCTGGTAGGCCCTATGGAATCACAAGGGTCCTTATAAAAGGGAAGCAGGAGGGTCAGTATCAGAGAAGGAGATGGAAGCAGAGGTCAGGTTAATACAGCTGTGAATCAACACACGTGGGCAGCCTCCAGAAGAGGCTGAAATGGATGCTCCCTTTGAATCCAGGAGAAACCTAATGCTTATGATGGTCTCTTTTGAACTTTTAACCTCTGGAACTAGAAGATAATACATGTTGTGTAAGCCACTAAGTTTATGGTAACTTGTTACAGAAGCAATGGGAAACTATGACAGCTTCTTAAACTTCTTTTGCAGAGGCCAAATATTCTTATTTCTATGGCTAGAGATAGAAGGCTTGAAGGTGGAAATTCAGATGAGAGGGTGAAGGAAGTGCAGATAAACTTCAGTCCAAGTACAAATGACGGCATGATTCCTCTCCTCATGTTGCCAGGAAAGAAGAGTTTTATAAGCAGAAATGTTCTGGGTCACTGAAGTTGAGAAGAGTTTGAAAAGGGAGGGCTGAAGACATCTTTGGTGGGCTTACTTAACCATTTTGTCTCACACGGGCCCTGGTACAATTCATCTCCATGTTCGCGCAAATAGAAGCTGGGTCCTGTGTCACAGCCACTAGGACCCTTCTCGTCATTCTCCTACAACCTTTGCAGAGCAAACCACCCTCCCGAGGCGGTCTGGACCTACCCGTTGTGCCACAGGGACAGGTTGGAACAGTTACAGATGGCTTCTAGTTGTTTTGGCTACCTACCCATCTCTTCTTCCACTCCAATTTTTTTTTTTTTTAATTCAGTTACAATTATCTGCTTTAAGTGCTGATTTCTTATCTTTAAATATTAAATTTAAATCACTATTTCCCACTGAAGGGAAGAATATTGACTTTTTAGTGGTATTGACTTTGAATTATTCATTTATTTCCTTTGCATGAAAGAAAATACTTAGAAACTATGCATTTTGAATTTAGAAGATGAGGTTTTTTTCCCTATGTAATGAGCTACAATTAGCCCTAGTAATGATACTGAACTTTGGTTTCATTAGTCCCTGTATTTTGCCCTGAGCTTTCCTGACAGTAATTTTGTTGTTGTTCAGTTACTCACTTGTGTCTGATTCCTTGCAATGCTGTGGACTGCAGCAGGCCAGGCTTCCCTGTCCTTCACTACCTCCCAGAGTTTGCTCAAACTCATGTCCATTGAGTCGACAGTAATTTGAAAAGATATAAAATGAAATATATTTTAAAATCTCTCCAGATTTGGCATCTTACAGATTCTCAATTAGGAATAGAACAGATATCTCCAATTAAGAATAAAATAGAACTAGTTATTTAATTTTCTCTTTTGCAGAAAAAATTGTGAGGCTTTATTTGTGTTTGAAAGTCTCATAGTAAGTGCCTGTCACATTATGAATAGGGCAGAAAGTAAGTGTAATTGTCAAATTTCATTAATGTGTATAAAGTTGGGGAGAAAAACCAGTGTGAATTAGAAGAAAAGACTGACTCACAGAATAGTACAAATAAGTAAAATTACTTTACTTTGAATATAGAAGGGACATAATACTGGAGTGGGTAGCCTTTCCCTTCCCCAGGGGATCTTCCCAACCCAGGGATCAAACCCAGGTCTCCCACATTGCAGGCGGATTCTTTACTGACTGAGCCACAAGGGAAGCCCATAAGGGACATGTAATAAAACCTGTATTTAATAACAGCAGTGATGATGGTTATGGTGATGATAATAATAACAATAAAGTTGTCGTTGTTGTTGTTCACTTGCTTAGTTGTGTCCGACTGTTTGCGACCCCATGGATGGCACATACCAGGCTTCCCTGTCCATCACTATCTCCAAGAATTTGCTCACACTCATGTCCATTGAGTTGATGATGCCATCCAACCAGCTCATTTTCTGTCACCCACCCACCCCCCCTTCTCCTCCTGCTCTCAATCTTTCCCAGCATCAGGGTCTTTTCCACTGAGTCAGTTCTGTGCATCAGGTGGCCAAAATATTGAAGCTTCAGCTTCAGCATCAGTCCTTCCAATGAATATTTAGGACTGATTTCCTGTAGGATTGACTGGTTTGATCTCCTTGCTGTCCAAGAGACTCTCAAGAGTCTTCTCCAGCACCATAGTTTGAAAGCATCAATTCTTTGACATTCAGCCTTCTTTATGATCCAACTCTCACATCTGTACATGACTTCTGGAAAAGCCATAGCTTTGACTATATGGACCTTTGTCAACAAAGCGATGTCTCTGCTTTTTAATATGCTGTCTAGGTTGGTCATAGCTTTTCTTCCAAGGAGCAAATGTCTTTTGATTTCATGGCTGCAGTCACCATCTGCAGTGATTTTGGAGCCCAAGAAAATAAAGCCTGTTACTGTTTCCATTGTTTCCCCATTTATTTGCCATGAAGTGTTGGGACCAGATGCCATGATGTTAGTTTTCTGTATGTTGAGTTTCAAGCCAGCTTTTTCACTCTTTTCTTTCATCTTCATCAAGAGACTCTTTAGTTCCTCTTCACTTTCTGCCATAAGGGTGGTGTCGTCTGCATATATGAGGTTATTGATTTTTCTCCCAGTAATCTTGATTCCAGCTGGAGCTTCATCCAGCCCAGCATTTCACATGATGTTCTCTGAATATACATTAAATAAGCAGGATGACAATATACAGCCTTGACCTACTCCTTTCCCAATTTGGAACCATTCTGTTGTTCCATGTCCAGTTCTAACTTTTGCTTCTTGACTTGCATGCAGATTTCTCAGGAGGCGGGTAAAGTGGTGTGGTATTCCCATTTCTTTGAGAATTTTCCACCATTTGTTGTGATCCACACAGTCAAAGGCTTTTGTGTGGTCAGTGAAGCAGAAGTAGATGTTTTTCTGGAGTTCCCTTGCTTTTTCTATGATCTATAATGTTGTAGTAGCTAACACTTACATAGTATTTATTGTGTTTCATGCATTGTTCTGGAAGTTTTATATCTATTAAGTCATTTGATCCTCGCAAGGAGTCTCTGATGTAGGTACTGTTATTACCTGCATATTATAGGTTAGAAAAGCGATGCACAGAGAGTAGCTTGCAAAGTGACGGGTAGTATTTTTTTTTTGTATTTATTTATTTATTTGGCTGTGTCGGGTCTTAGTTGCAGCACCAGATCATCGTTGCGACTCATGGGCTTCTCTCTAGTTGCGGGGTGTAGGCTCCAGAGTGCACGGGTTCAGTAGCTATAGCGTGTAGGCTTAGTTTCCCCAAGGCAAGTGAAATCTTATTTCCCTGACCATGGGTCAAACCCATAACCTCTGCATTAGAAGACAATTCTTCACCGTTGCTGGACAACCAGGGAAATCTTGAAGGGTGTTATTTAGTTATCTTATTTTTAATGAATTAATACTTATTTTAAATGAGCATCATAAATGTTGGTGACATGAAATAAAGAGGCACTTTCAAGACCAAATCTTCCTTGAATAGACACATGATTCTGTAAAGAAACCTTTCTCAGGTCATGAAGCATTGCAAAACGGTGCGTATTTCCCAGGGAATAAGTGTGGGAAACAGCATTTTTTTCAAAACCTTCATGTCAATGTATGGCAAAACCAATACAATATTGTAAAGTAAAAAAATAAATAAATTAAAAAAAAGAAAACAAACAAAAACCTTCAAGTAGAATATTTGTAATGCTGAAATTTATAGTGATTGCTAGGTTGGCATTTACCTTTCTGCATCCCATGGAGTTCAAATATAAAGGAATGCCTGGAGCATAAACCATACAAATTATGTTTAAAATACTGGAAGAAGCATCAGTTGCAAAAATTGATATGCAAATTTGAAATCACACATTTTTCATGCTAAGTTTGTTCTCTTAGTCCCTTGATTTGGCAACGGAAGCCTTATTCCTAGCCTTCAACTTCACGGAATTATTCAGTCACTGTCACTGCATTCAAATGTCTTTTCTAGAAGAAACCAAGAAGTACTCAAATTGTCAGTATGTCACCACATTTTCAGGGTTAGAGATTAACCTAAGTAAAATAAAATGGATTTAAAGTGTAGAGTCATAGGTGCCTTGAAACACAGATAATGTCAAGCATGTCTTTATATAATTCAAGTTACACATGGAAAACCTAATATATATTATGACTATGCATTGACTATGACTATGCAGCTGTTTACTTGAATACTCAGAATGTTGGTTGGAATGAGATTTGAAGGAGACTATTATATACTGCTGTAGAACTGTGAAACATGATATTAACTAAAGCTGTAACTTCCTGTACTTCTTATAGCTATTTTGTATTTTTGTACATTATTTTTTTTTTAACTAAAGTATGTGAAGAGTTAGTGTAACTCTGAATATTTCTGATGGTCCTGAGGAGTAAAATAGGCTGCCTCGTTGGATCATTGTGAAGATCATCCTCATGGTATTTTCTATATAGCAGGTATCACCTTTACACTATTGCACTAATTGAATCACCACCATATAAAGTAGGAATTGATATTATCCCCACATGATAAGTGAGACAACTGAAGCCTAGAGCTGTGTGCTAAGTTGCTTCAGTCATGTCTGACTCTTTGCAAGCCTATGGACTATAGCCCATCCAGCTCCTCTGTCCATGGAATTCTCCAGGCAAGAATACTGGAGTGGGTTGCCATTTACTTCTCCAGGGGATCTTCCTGACCCAGGGATTGAACCCATGTCTCTTATGTCCCCTGCACTGGCAGACAGGTTCTTTACCCCTAGTGCCACCTGGGAAACCCAAAGCCTAGAGAGATTAGGTAATTGGGTAAGGGATGCATCTGGGCCTAAACACAGACAAGTTCTTGGCTCCAGAGCAATTGAAAAGCACACAGTAGGTTTTCTGTAAGTGTTATGTAGTTATGAGTAACGTAGAAGATGTTAGTGATAATAGTGAGTGGATTGACACTATTAGTGAGTGTATTGACAGTGAACAATTTAAATTCTCTTAAACATTTGTGGACTTCTAAGTTTTAATGATGACCAGCATAGCTCTTCGGTTGAGTTCAGTCACTCAGTCGTGTCCGACTCTTTGCGACCCCACGAACTGCAGCACGCCAAAGCCTCCCTGTCCATCACCAGCTGCCGGAGTCTACCCAAACCCATGTCCATTGAGTTGGTGATGCCATCCAACCATCTCATCCTCTGTCATCCCCTTCTCCTCCTGCCTTCAATATTTCCCAGCATCAGGGTCTTTTCCAATGAGTCAGCTCTTCACATGAGGTGGCCAAAGTATTGGAGTTTCAGCTTCAACATCAGTCCTTCCAATGAACACCCAGGACTGATCTCCTTTAGGATGGACTGGGTGGATCTCCTTGCAGTCCAAGGGACTCTCAAGAGTCTTCTCCAACACCACAGTTCAAAAGCATCAATTCTTCAGCACTCAGCTTTCTTTATAGTCCAACTCTCACGTTCATACATGACTACTGGAAAAACCATAGCCTTGACTAGACGGACCTTTGTTGGCAAAGTAATGTCTCTGCTTTTTAATATGCTATCTAGGTTGGTCATAACTTTTCTTCCAAGGAGTAAGTGTCTTTTAATTTCATGGCTGCAATCACCATCTGCAATGATTTTGGAGCCCCCCAAAATAAAGTCAGCCACCATTTGCACTGTTTCCTCATCTATTTCCCATGAAGTGATGGGACCGGATGCCATGATCTTAGTTTTCTGAATGTTGATGCATTTCAATAAGTAAAAGATGCTCTGCCTGTCTTGGGTTCCCAGGAAACAGGTTCTGAGATGGAGAGTTGTGTGTAGAAGGCTTGTTGGAGAGTGCTATCTGGAAATACACATGAAAATTAGTGAGGCAGACAGATGACAAGGAGGGAGGCAGTGATTCACAAAGTGGTTGCAACTGAGGGCTCATCCAAATTTACTAGGAACTCGATGGGTTTTGGAGTTATCCCAAGTTCAGGCTGAGGGCCAGGCCTTGTGTTACCACGTTAGACAGTCATTGGTTATCAGCTCCCCACTGGAAAGGGGAGTACCCATGGGTGAGACAGTTTCCTGGAGTGGAGGCACGCTCCATGATGGATGCATCTGTGAGCCACCAGCAGCTACTATTGCCAGCAGCTGGGAAATGATGGCTCCAGCTCATAAGATGTAATCTGGGTGGGATACCACACCCACTAGAAAAAGTGGAAAAAGTCACAAACAGAAAATTGACTAAAAGTGAAAATACAAATGGCAAAGAAAATTATGAAAAGCTTAATGCTCATTAACAAAGAGATGTAAATTAGGACAACTATTTTCTCCTGTCATATTGGCACAGGTGAAAATACAGCAATACAGCTCCATTTCAACATAGAGTGCCCCAAGTTAGACATACTTTTTAGTTAAATAATCTATTTCGAAATAATTTTAAACTTATAAAAAGTTGTAGGTATGGTACAATTAAACCTCACATCTCTTCTCTCAGATTCTCTAAGTGTTAACATTCCACCCCATTTGTGCAATCTGTGTGCTTGCATATGTCTCTATAAGTTATCCCCTGTAACAGAGTTTTCATCTAAGTTAAAATTTTAAGTGCAGAGACTTGGATTTCAGACCTGAGTTTGAGTCCCAGTCACTTAACATTTTATGAAACCTTGCATGAGACAGTTTTTATTAGAACCTCTGTTTCTTTTTTTCTTTTTTAAATTGAAATATAGTTGATTTACAATGTTAATTTCTGCTGTACAGTAAAGTGACTCAGTTTTACACACACATATGTGTGTATCTATTCTTTTCCATTACGGTTTATCTCAGGATATTGAACATAGTTCCCTGTGCTATGCAATAGGGCTTTGTTGTTTATCCCCTGTATATGTAATAGTTTGCATCTCCTAACCCCAAACTCCCAGTCTATCCCTCCCCCCACCCCTCTCCCTTGGTAGCTACATGTTCTCTATGTCTGTGAGTCTGCACTGTGCTTAGTCACTCAGTTGTGTCCGACTCTTGTGACCCCATGGACTGTAGCCCGCCAGGCTCCTCTGTCCATGGGGATTCTCCAGGCAAGAATACTGGAGTGGGCTGCCATGCCCTCCTCCAAACTGAAAACTCCCAGTCTGTCCCTCCCCCACAACCTTCTTCCTTGATAGCCACGTGTTCTCTGTGTCTGTGAGTCTAGATAGGTTCATTTGTGTCATATTTTAGATTCTGTGTTTAAGTGATATTATATGGTATTTATCTATTTTTTTTCTGACTTACTTCACTTAGTATGATACTCTCTAGTTGCAACCATGTTGCTACAAATGGCATTATTTCATTCTTTTTTGTGATAGAGTCATATTTCATTGTATTGACATACCACATCTTCTTTATCCATTCATCTATTGATGGACATTTAGGTTGTTTCCATGTCTTGGCTCTTGTGAATAGTGCTGCTATGAACATAAGGGTGCATGTATCATTTCGAATTCTGATTTTCTCTGGATATACGCCCAGGAGTGATATTGCTGGATCACATGATAGCTCTATTTTCAGTTTTTTAAGGAACCTCATAATAGCCATACCAATTTACACTCTTACCAACAGTGTAAGAGGATTCCCTTTTCTCCACACACTCTCCAGCACTGGCTATTTTTAGACTTTTTAATGATGGCCATACTGACTGGTATGAGGTGGTACCTCATTGTAGTTTTGATTTTCATTTCTCTAATAATTAGTGATGTTGAGAATCTTTTCATGTGTCTGTTGGCTATCTATATATCTTCTTTGGAGTGATGCCCATTTTTCAATTGGGTGCTTTTTTGTTTGTTTTGTTATTGAGCTATAAGAGCAGTATAGAGCTTCTATTTTTGTTGTTGTTGTTACAAACTGAAAATAATGTTCTTCTGGTTTCTTCTGGTGTTAGATTAGATCCTCCAAGCAGATCCAGCACATGGTATGATCTCAGTAACTGTTAGCTGCTGTTGTTACCTTCATCATTAACTGCTATCATTGCCTCCTTGAGCAGGGACCATATCTCACACAGTACTTTGAACCCTCAGAGTTGAGTGCATCCTGTGATAATGGGTTGCCCAGAAATGTTTTTGGATTGATTTACTTTTGTACTCAACACATTGTGAGGCATAGGGACATGATGTAGTGGATGGGGCCCCTTTCTGAGGGCTGGAGCCTTCAGTGGAAGAGGCTGGAAAGAATGAAAACAAGACTCAGAAGCTGGAAACTTTGTTAATGACTCTACTTCAGCCAAAATAGGAGATTCATTGCTTGACCAAATAAAAGGGTATTATTCAAGAAATTCCCCTCCTTCCCTCTTTGAACCTCCTCATGAATGTTTGGCTCGTGTCTACGATCTGCCACATAATATTCTGGAATAGCAACAACAAAAGCTGGTGAAATGGAGAAGAGGAGAAAGTTTTGATTAGCTCAGTTTTTAGCAAAGGAAGCATTTATATCGAAAGAAATGCTCGCAGCCCACCCCCCAAATTTACCCCCTCGCCTGTCTCCTGCTGCAGACTGTTTTCCACATTTGTGGCTTTGGGGACACTAAGAATGTGGTCAGCGCTTGCACACCATGGCCAAGAGGCTGACCTAGCAGGGTGAGGACAGCTGCCTGCAGGTGTAAAGTGATGCACACAGGAGGGGAGGCTCCCGTTCAGAGAACGTGGTATGGGGTGACACTGGAGACTACACCAGCTTTGTATTGTTTGGTTGTGTACACACCCAGTGTGTTTGCCAGGCATTCCTTTAACAGTGACAGGGCAACCGATTTCAAGCAGAATAAGCCCCAGGCAGAGTTATTGGTATAGTTCAAAGAATTCAAGGAAGAGCTACACAAACCAGGGCAGCTCCTGGGACCTTTGAGGGCTCAGGCCTGTCCGGGCCTCACTTTCGCTTCTGCTTCTCTCTGAGGCTTGACCCCATAGTCCTAGCTTCTTGTGGGCGAGGGCAGGAGACTGTGGCTTCAGGCAACCTGGTCACCTGACAGCCAGCACCCAGGAGGACGGAGATTGGTCTTCCCCAGGGTTCATCTGAAAAATCCTTGGGGAGGGCCCCGGGCATAGCTGGTATTAGGCACTCAGGCTTAATACAAAGCCCTGAGGGAAGCCGTGATTCATGGAGTCCATGTTATGTCCAAGGGGACTGGTCTATTTTCCAGATAAAGCTGAGAATCCTGGAAGCCACCGCAATTTGGAAAATATTATCCGTTTCTGCAGAGAAATTTGAAGGCTCAACATCACCTCCTGATACCATTTTGGTTGCTCCTGCAGCATTTTGACCTCATAGCTGTACAAACATTGAGGCCTTCTCCTTGACTCTGAGCCCTTCCTGCCTCAGAGAGTTGCGCCCTGTGTCCCAGCCTTTAAAACTGGCTCCCCTCCCATTTGTCTGGACAGGATGTGATTGAAGTGAGCCTGGGCTTTTGGAGCCCCTCATGGGAGATGTCTTTGGCCTTCTTACTTCTTTTATTTTTATTTCCTGGATTCTTTCCTGCTAACAGATATCTGAACTTCTCTGGTGGCTCAGACAGTAGAGAATCTGTCTGAAATGCAGGAGACACAGGTTTGATCCCTGGGTCAGGAAGATCCCCCGGAGAAGGAAGTGGCAACCCACTCCAGTATTCTTTCCTGGAGAATTCCATGGACAGAGGATCTGGGTGGGCTACAGTCCATGGGGTTGTGAAAAGTTGGACATGACTGAGCAACTAACACACACACACACACACAGCCCCCAGATATTTACTAGATGATTTTTGTGGGTCACAAGTCTGTGTTAGTTGTTATTAGAGATGAAAAGAAGAAAAGAGGGTTTATACTCCGGGGATGCTCAGAATCTAGTTAGAGAGATAGTAAACAAAAATATTACTGTAATGCAGTAATAGAAATGAAAGAAGGAAGTGTAAGTGACGTAAGATAGCACAAGTTTGTTCTCTTACAGTTCTAGAGGTCAGGAGTCTAAAATCCAGGTACTGGCAGAGCTGCATTTCTTCTGGCAACTCTAGGGAGGATCAGTTTGCTTCTTTTTTCTAGCTTCCATGGGTTGCCTGCATTTCTCACTCAGGGACCCCTTCCAGCAGCAATTGCAACCCTCTGACCTCTGCTTCCATCAACACAACCCATTTCTGATTCGCCTGCCCACCTCTTTCACTTATAAGAACCTTTGTGATTACACTGGGCCCACCCAGAGAATCTAGAATAATCTTTATCTCAAATTCCTTAACTTAAAAACATCTGCAAATTACCCCTTTCCATGTAAAGTAACATGTTCACAGGTTCACAGGATTAAGATGTTGAGTATTTTGGCGGGGGGTGCATTATTTTGCCCGCCACAGAGGGCTAGATTGTCTTGAAGTTCTCGTCTAACTCCAAAATTCCACTGGCTGATTGGAGCCCTGTCAGCATGATTTGTTTCCTTTAATTACTAGCTCCAACTGTGTATGCTCATTGTGTTTCACTGTGCTCCATGAAGAGACAACTTTGTGGAGTTTCAGTTCCTTCTGTAAATCTTGACCTTTGGGCCACTACAGAAGGAGTCATGTGGGGGAATTAGAATATTTAATGCCAAGGGTTTAAAAACCTAAGCTGTTTTTGTGATAAACACAACAGTAACTAAAGGATGTCTTTTGTCCCCTGCTCAGTTACAAAGCAAACCCTGATCCTACAAGCTAATTCCTTCCTCTTAGATTATGGCCTATCTATATCAAACGAGGCTTGGAAAATAGTCACAAGAGAACACACTCTCATTACTGTGGCCTGAAAAGCTTGGGGAATATGTAAAGACAAAGAGATGGAACATAAAGATGGGTAAAGCATATCTGCTAGAAATGGAGCAAGAAACTAAGCATTATTTGATTCTTCACCATTTACAGAGGCAGAGGAGGTCCAGATAGTACCAAACAAATGTTTTGGAAGTCCTTTATCTTCAACTTTGAAATAGAATCGTTGTTTTTACATTCTCTTTCACAATGACCTATTGCTTTGGCCACTTAAAATTAGGTGACCAAATTAGTTGCAGGGCTGATGCGAGGCTGAGGGAAGTTGGCTCAGGAGAATAATTGGCTATAAGTATTAATCCCCCTTTTGTGTTTTTAAACTTTCCCCCCATTGGATCCTTCTCTCTCTTTCTCTCTCTCTCTTTTTTTTTTTTAAAGAATTGAGATATAAGTGACATATAACACTGAATTAATTTCAGGTGTGCAACATAATAATTTGATGTGTATATATTGCAAGATGATCACCGCAATTACTTTAGTTAACATCCATCAGCACATATAGTTAGACAAAATTCTTTTTCTTGTGATGAGCCTTGCATGATCTAATTGCTTAACAACTTTCAAATATAGAGTACAAAATTGTAAACTATATTCATCATACTGTACATTACATCCCCAGAACTTATTTGTTATCTGCTATCTTGAAGTTTGTAACTTTAAATACCTTCACTCATTTTGCCCCCTCCCTACCATCCATCCTTAGCAACCACCAATCTCTTTTCTGCATCTATAATAAATTTTTTTCTTTTGATTCCACATAGAGCTGAGATCATAAATATTTATCTTTGACTCATTTCACTTAGCACAATGTCCTGAAGTTTCATTCATATTATTACAAATGTCAGGATTTTCTCCTTTTTTATGACTTAAATGTATTCCAGTATGTGTGTATATCTCATTTTCTTTATACATTCATATATTGATGGTCATCTAGACTACTTACATGTCTTAGCAATTGTGAATAATGCTGTAATGAACATGAGGGTGCAGATACATTTTCAAGTTAGGAATTTGTTTCCTTTGGATAAATACTTAGAATGGGGTTGATGGATCATACGGTAGTTCTATGTTTAATTTTTTGAGAACACTCCATTCTATCTTCCATAGTGTCTGCACAAATTTACATTCCCACCAACAGTGCGCAAAGATTCTCTTTTCTCCACATCCTTGTCAATGTTTTTCATTTGTTGTATTTTTAATGATAACTGATCTGACAGACATGAAATGATATTTAATGTGGCTCTGATTTGCATTTCCCTGATGATTAGTGATGGTGAGCACTTTTTGTGTACTTGTTGGCCATTCTATGTCTCCGTTGGATAAATGTCTATTCAGATCCTCTGCCCATTTTTCAATCAGATTGTTGGTTCTTCCTGTTGCATTGTATGAGTTTTTCATGTATTTTGGACATTAAACCATTATCAGAGGGCTCCTTCTTATTTAAACAGTTGCTACAGACACTATGTGTTGCCTACCCAGTAGAATTCCTTAATCCCTTCCTTCCTAAAAGGACCTGAATTTTGCTCAATCAACCACCTCACCCTCTTGCAAGACAAGTTGCTCAGAGGATGCTACCATCCCCTTCAGCTCTGGAAAAGGAAACCCGATTGGTCTAAGTGTAATCCCATCACCCTGGTCAGTGACTGATTCAAGAATGGGCATGTGACCCAAGTCTGGACAATGAGACAGGAGGAGAGTTTCCTGATAGCTGTTATTGACTAAAAAAGATGCACAACTTGAGAGTTAAGTTTTATTTGGGGCAAAAAGGTGACTGCAGCCTGGGAGACAGCATCTCAGATAGCTCAGAGAGACTGCTCCAAAGAGGCAGAGGGGGAAGGTCAGTATGTAAGATTTTGGTGAAAGGGGAGTTAATTAAGCACTCATTTTTACAAAAGGTTTTCTGCTAGTCACGAGGAGCTGATTTCATCATGAAGGGATTTAGTGCTTTTCTAGATATGAAAAGATGCATGAATTAAGATCATGAAATCAGTTCCTAAAAATATCTAACTATCTATAGACCTATTCCACCAGACTGGAGCACAGAGTGCCTCACTCCACCCTGAAATCCCTCAGGGAGAGTTGAAGTTCAACAGCTGCAGCAGCACAGGGTTCAATCTCCACAGAGGCAGATGCCCTTGTTGTTCAGTTGTTGACAATGGTCTTGGCAAGTCCCAATTTGTAGTTGACAGGCAAGTGCCAATTTGAGGTTGACACTGTAGAGAACATTCTTATTTGCTTTTAAGAAAGAAACATGGAAAGTTGCTCTTTCTGTAGGGGTGGGAGTAAAGAAACATGTAGTTTCAAATACCACCAATGAAATTATACGACCATGAGAAAAACCCCAGACAAAACAGCATTCCAAGGATTGGAATGGTATATTGGATTGGAATGAAAAAAGGGAGGGACAAAAAGAAACAATATTTGCTCACAGTTTTGAACTTTGTTGATCAACAATTTCTGTATCTTGTTTTGTCTCTGAATTTTCTGTTATGTAAGACATTCTCCTGTTGTTTATACTACTTTGAATTGTTTTCTTACCTGCAGCTAAAAGCATTTTAAGAGGTACACTCTTGAAGTAGTCACTGTGCCTCTAATGTCCTTTGACTTCACTAGCCTGAGGCTATGAAAAAGGTCACATTAGTTCCAAGCCTTGGCCTCCTAACACAGGAAACCCAGTCCTTTTGTAATCTCCAGCTAGTATTTTTTTTGGGAGGGGGGTGGTTAGAGGTTCTTGAATCAACATGTACAGCCCCTCAATGCCGTACTCCTGATCTCTGAATGGTACTATCCCTAGAGGGTCTCAGCTGTTGCTTAGATGCCTTTTTTTAAAGTTAGAAGGAGAATGCTCCCTTTTCCTGTTGTATGCTCATTGGTGGTAAGAGTGGTCCCAAGCAAGGTTGCTTAAGCTTCAAAATCTTAAAAAGATTGATAAACAAACTTCATTACAAAATAAACAACTTAGATATACTATTTTCTGTTGACCTTCAGTCTCTAGCTAAGTTTGGCTAGACCAGCCCTGTCATTTTAAGTTTTCTAGTCTTTAAAAGGTAAAAGAATCATATATAATTAATTTTAATAATATATTCTTAATCTAATATATTCAAAATATTGTTATTTTAATATATGATCAATATCAAAGGCCATCTCGAATGACTTCATTTTAATTATGTCTGTAAAAACTATCTCCAAATAAAGCCACATTCTGAGTTACAGGGGTTAGGACTCCAAAGTAACTTTTTTGGGGGGAGACACAGTTCAACTCATAACAGCTGGGAAAGGCAGAACTTAAAGGACCCCTCTGAGAAGGTCTCAGAGTCTCCCAGATGTCCTCCGACCACACTTGGAGAAACACTGCTTTCATCCACGCTGTAAGTTTCAGCTTAAGAGTCACTTCTCTGCAAGGCCCTTCCTGACTTGATCCCATGTGAGCTGCTTCTCCTATATTCTCTGCAGCCTCTGAGCTTCCTCCCATTTTCATAGCATTTACCATACTGTTTTGGAATTCCTTCTTTGGGGTGTATTGGTCAGCTTGGGCTGCCATAATAAAATGTCATAGACTGGTGACTTTAGCAACAGAAATTTACTTTCTCACTGTTCTGGAGGCTGGAAGTCCAACATCAAGGTAGTTTCTCGTGAGACCCCTCCTCCGGGCTAGTAGTAGCTGCCTCTTGCTGTGTCCGAAGAGCAGGGGGGTGATATCCGTGCTATCTCTTCCTTGTTTTATAAGAACAGCGATCCTGTTGGATGAGGACCTTTGGACCTCATTTAACCTGAATTACCTTTGGCTTTGGACTTCCCTGTAACTCAGACAATAAAGAATCTGCCTGCAATATGGGAGACCCAGGTTTGACCCCTGCGTTGGGTAGGTCCCCCGGAGAAGGGAATGGCAACCCACTCCAGCATTCTTGCCTGGGAAATCCCATAGACAGAGGAGCCTGGTGGGCTAAAGTTCATGGGGTTACAAAGAGTCTGACATGACTAAAGGACCAACACTTTCAGTTCACCTTCACCTTTGACTTTATTGCCAAATACTGTCACATTGAGGGTTAGGGTTTGAACATGTGAATTTTGGGGGGTAAAATTCATCCCATAATAAGAGTCACTTTCTTTTACTGGACCTAACTATAAAAATCAATGATCAATTGACCAACGGTTAGAGGTCATCATTTTGAATTTTACGTTGAGCAATATGGCAAAATAATAACTTGCCCTTTGTGAGTTTTAAGTCTCTTATTAAAATGAATTCCTTAAACTTTCTTTGAGAGAATTGTTTAAAATAATCCTCTTGGTATAGATATTCTTTAAGGCACATGCTTTAGATCAGTGATAATAAAGGGTAATTTAAAAGAGTAAGTTATTAATGCAGTCATTAAAATATTTAAAACCACCCTGTGGCAGATATATTTGCCAGTGTTTATAAAAAAAGTTTTTATAGTCCCATTAGAAGTTTCTAAAATATAAACTGCTTAGAGAGATACGTGAGATTGTAGCTCTCAAGGGACTCTGATTTTCTACACAGTGTTTGGGACATCACGTTACTAAAAATAGGATTATTTATATGCTTTTTAACGATGGGTTAATGAACAACACGTAACAGTGCAATAGAAGAAACATGATTTATTTATTCTGCACCAAAAATGGTAGAAGAGATTCTGCCTATACACAGATAATTCTAAACATTCTACTCCTGTTCTTCCTCTCCTTTCTTATATACAAATGTGGAGAGGAGTTACATTTCTGGGCAGCTTGGTTCCTATAATTCTATGGCTACCTGCCTGCCTCCTCAACTCTGTTCTCAGGCCTGCCTTCTTAAGAGATAAAACCCCAGCGCTTTCCAAGCCAAGAATGTCAGCATCAGTGAAGATCTATGAAAACACACTTTTATTAGAAACATATTTGGAACTGAGCTTCAAGTGACTTAAACTTTATTGGCCGTATTTGGCAAGGCTGTCTCAGGGCTGCGGTTACACCTCCTTCTGTGGCTGCCTTTTGAAGTCAGGAGCAGCTCTTGTGGCTCATGTGGATGGCAGGGAGTTCTGCTTTTGAATTATTCTGACATTCAGGAGAGGAGCTGTAACACATGTGATTGAGACTGAATGTGGTAGGCTCTCCATCTTGTCCACTGAACTGATTTAGATTTTCTTTGCTGCCACGGCCTACAAACAAAATGGAGGAGTGTTCTGGAGGGGATTTCATCAAATTCCAATAGCCTGAGTCACACTCCTTCTCCAACCCAATTTGTAATACTTTCCCGACAGCAAATACTTTTTCTAGGATCACTTACCTTGGAAAATGCCTGGACTCATATGCATGTCACGTTGGTACTTGCTATTTTAGGTACTGGGATTGGAAGTGACCTTTGGAATCTTTTTTTTTTTTGTATTTTTTAATTGGTTGAACTTAAAAAAGGCCAGTAGCAGGTATTTTTGTTACAAAAATAATAGTAATTCTACTTTATGAAAATTTACTGAGTTAGTATATTTTTTTCAACAATTGCTAACCTATTGTGTGTGAATCCTTAAAATCATTTCGATAAAGGAGCCTTCCGAGTTCAAAATTGTTAAGACTTGTTAACCTATGAATCTGAGAGATTTAATTAGTGAAAGTATAACATTAATTAGAAGTAAAAAATAGATACAGATAAGTAATTAAAATGTTTACTCAGGGTTTATGTGGGATATTATTGAGTAAATAATGATGTTAGAAACAAGACTGGCCCTTGATACAGTGTTCCTTCGACGCTGTGTATAACCCTCGCAGCACCCCTTGGGTATACATTCCAGCGTTCTCTCTGTTATACATCTGAGGAGGCAAAGCACAAGGCAGTTATGTGGCTTACTCAAGGTTACACAGCTACGAAGTGACTGGGTTGAGTTTCAAACCCTGGCAGCCAGGCTTCTGAGTCAGTGCCCTTAAAAGGGCAAACTACCAAGCATTCACCAGGACATATTTGTGAGAGAGGCAGATTTTTATTCAATGCCTCATTATCTCAGATTTGAGGCTTCTTCCAGTGGATTCTGCAGGGTCCTCAGCCTGACATCCTGTTGCCTGGGCAACCCTGCCAGGCTTCCGTTGTATGTGCCTTCCTTCTCCCTCGCTTCCTTGTCAGAATGGAAGAAAGTGTGTTCCAAGTGTATTCTTCCTTCTCACTTTCCCGTCATCAAAATTTGTCAGTCTTGTTTCTCAGTCTTCAGAATTCTGACATTCTTGTGTTGGCTTTGATTAGCAAAAGCAAGTCTGATAACATATTACTGGAGATGTATAATTTCTCCGAGAGGGATTATCTGACAATTTATATTGTGAATGTATCCAAAAGCCCTCTAGCAAATAAGAATGATAATAAAGCATGATGAGGATTTCAGGTCATATCCGTAGCTACTATCAGACACTTTGGTAGGTGTGTGGACTCCTGTGCCATGCTTAGTCACTCAGTGGTGTCCGACTCTTTGCGACCCCATGGACTGTAGCTCGCCAGGTTCCTCTGTGCATGAGGATTTTCCAGGCAAGAATACTGGAGTGGGTTGCCATGCACTTCTCCAGGGGATCTTCCCAACTCAGGGATTGAATTTAGGTCTCCTGCACTGCAGGTGGATTTTTTACCATCTGAGTCACCAAGGAAGCTGAAGAATAGTGGAATGGGTAGCCTATCCCTTCTCCAGGGGATCTTCCTGACCCAGGAATCGAACTGGGGTCTCCTGCATTGCAGGCAGATTCTTAACCAGCTGAGCTAGCAGGGACTCCTCTATGGGCTCCTACAGCGTTTCTAATCCTTTAACCACACAGTGAGTTTGACTTTATATGCTCAATCTATAAATAAGGAGACAGGCACGGCAGTCAGGTTCCTTGTCCGGGGTTACAAAGGTAACCAGCTCAGGCTTTCTAGCTCCTGGTTCTGTCCTCCTTTCACTCTGACTTAACTTCTGCCTGCTCCCACAGGACTCTTGAGAGAGGGATCTTAATGTGCCGGGTCTGGGGCTCCATCTGAGGTGGTCAATAACCTCTCGGCTGAACACAGCGTACTTCCTTTTTATTTTCCACTCCCCCCTTCCTTCTTTAGGAACCGCTCTATAAAAAGGGTTCTTAGTACAATAGTCTTCTTATTTTTAGATGCTACACCTACCATCTCCTCCCATCCCCTCCTCCCCTCTTCCCATCTTCTTCACTTCATATGGAATTAACATTATAGGAGTATTGCCTTACTTATCAGTGTTTTAACCACTTTCTTGCATTTCTTTGAAACAGTTGAGATTATTGCTTTGAAACTTCTGGTAGTAGTCTGGATTTTCTTGAAAAATCTTAGTTCTATTTGAACAATAGGTAAAAATGGCATTTTGTCTTTTATCTTTAGTTTTGCCTGAGTGATTTGAAGCTTTCATACCTGAATTCAATATTGTTAAAGGATGAATAAACGACTTGGAAACGGCCCTTTCCCTCTCTGTGTCCTTTATGGATACCTAATCCTGACTCTGACATACTCTCCACAGCACAGCTAAACAAGTGCCTGCTGATCATTTTCTAACTGTTGCACCTCTGCGTTGAGTTAACTGCTGGTCTGTTAAATGTGTTTTGAACAGAAAGTTGGATATTTAGGGTGGTGGAATGGCTTGCTCCATTAGTAAGTACTTTAGTGATATCACATCCCTCCTTGTTAACACCCATGCTGCAATTCTTAGTGGGAATAGGAGCATGCTGGCCTATCACTCAGGAATATTAGGGACATCTGACCATTAATTTTTATATGAAGAGATAAAGGGGTGATCCTTTATCTGTCCCAAGGCACAGTGATGCAGTGTAATGGAGACCCCCATCTGTGTTCTTAATCACAGCTGCCTCCTGAGTGCCTCTTGTATTCCCACTGGACTCAGGACCCCCTGGTTTAAAGTATCCTTTCTGACAAGGCTTTGCTTCCTTTCTCACTGTTTGGCCTCTTAAAATTGATGTCCTCCTGGCTTTATTCCTTCCCCTGCGTCAGTCCCCTGGATTGTGGTCTGGAAGCCTCATTATTGGATCTAGTTGTGCAGAATCCTAAAATTCTTGAGTTGAGGGAAACTTTAGAGATTATTCTAGCCTAGCCACTGAGCCAATGAGAATGAGACTCAGAGATTTAAGTAAACTGTCACTGAATCTTCTCTCCAGGACTGCTTAATGGAATCAGTTTATGTTGATCCTTCCATGGCTCAGATGGCAAAAATTTGCCTGGGTTTGATCCTTAGCTCGGGAAGATCCCCTGGAGAAGGGAATGGCCACCCTCTCCAGTACTCTTGCCTGGAGAATTCCATGGACTGGGGAGCCTGGTGGGCTACAGTCCATAGGGTCACAAAGTGTCAGACACTGAATGACTAACACACATATGGAAAATGTCTTTGTTTATATTTTAGCAGGGTCTGTAAGTGCTTAAACTAACTAAACTCGGCTAATTATTCAAATCACCTCCATTGTGGTTCTGATTCTCAAAGTCTGGCCTGGGAGTCGGAAACTATGCCCTTAATAGGCCCAGATAATTGTGATGATTAGCACATGTTGGAAAACTGCATTGAACCCAAAAGCTGACTTAATAACATTGCACATTCCAGCTAACCAGTCAGGCTAATGGACTGTGCAGTTCTAGGTAATCCAGTTCCCTAGCTCACACTGCTCCCCTGAGAAAGATAATGTTGACTTAAAAACAGAAGTGCTCTCTTTTATTGAAAACTGGAGGTGCAGGATAAATGGTTTCCCGAATGGTAAGGACCCAAAGGAATATTTGTTGATATAGAAAACATTAGCGTAATCATGGAATGGGTGAAAAATAAGTGTTTTTCTAGGTGGCACTAGAATCCCTCATAGAGAAGGGCCTGTTTTTGTTGAGGGCTGTAACTTGATAAGTCATCTCAGATAGAAGATGAGAAGACAACTGTAGAGTTGCTAAACCATACCTCATTAGAAAAAAGTGGGAATTTGGATTTGGGGGAAAAGGAGGATAGAAGAGGAAGAGACTAAACAATTAAGTGAAGTGACGGTAACCATGTAGTACAAGGTATCACATATTCTATCTTCAGCTGTTTGTGTTGCTGTAATATTAATACCCTCCTTCTCAACCCCCTAGTAAAGTCACTTACCCACAAGGGCAGAAAGTGAGATGTACGTATGACTTCATGTACGCAGAATCCTGACAGAACATATAGGATTACAAGTAGACTAAATAAATCAAAGCAATTCAGTGAGAGAAAGAGCTTGGGTTGTGGGGTATCCATGGGTCACAGAGTTGCCAGGCATTCTCTCTATATAGAACATTGCCTTGTATTTCATGATTTTATCCTGAGGCATGTAATGATTTTGTCAAGATGCCCTTAATGTCCTATGTTCAGTCTTTTTCAATAAATTGAGACATTCTGCTATTGAACTGCTGCTGCTAAGTTGCTTCAATCGTGTCCGACTCTGTGTGACCCCATAGATGGCAGCCCACCAGGCTCCCCTGTCCCTGGGATTCTCCAGGCAAGAACACTGGAGTGGGTTGCCATTTCCTTCTCCAGTGCATTAAAGTGAAAAGTGAAAGTGAAGACACTCAGTCATGTCTGACTCTTAGCAATCCCATGGACCACAGCCTACCAGGCTCCTTCGTCCATGGGATTTTCCAGGCAAGAGTACTGGAGTGTGTTGCCATTGCCTTCTCTGGCTATTGAACTTGGTATCCTTTATTTTTACTTGCTAAATCTGGCAACCCTACCATAGGACTATAAGTGCCCAAGTAAATGTGCGGAAATGTTAGCAAGGACATTGGACTACCCACAAGGAAGTTTCAGACAATCTTATCTAGATTATCTAGGGAAGAATGATTTTAGTTGACACCGTGGTTAACACTGCAGCTCTGTGGCAAAGAATCCACCTGCCAGTGCGGGAGATGCAGGAGACGTGGTTTGATCCCTAGGAAGGAAGATCCTCTGGAGGAGGAAATGACAACCCACTCCAGTATTCTTGCTAGGACAATCCCATGCACAGAGGAGCCTGGTGGGGTATAGTCCATGGGGTTGCAAAGAGTCAGACATGACAGAGCAACTGAGTACGCAGTTATAACTACAAGTGGCTAGACAAACCCAGTGCCTGTCAGCCCTGGCTCACATTGAGTCATCTGTGTACTTAGTCTCAGTCATGTCTGACTTTTTTTGATCCCATGGACTGTAGACTTCCAGGCTCCTCTGTCAGTGGAATTCTCTAGGCAAGAATCCTGGAGTGGGTTACCATTCCCTTCTCCAGGGGATCTTCTTGACCCAGAGATCAAAACTGGATCTCCTGCATTTTGGGCAGATTCTTTACTGCCCAAGCCACCAGGAAAGACTGTTAGTCATCTGGGAGCTTATAAACAGTCATGCCCAGACCCCATCCCCAGGATTCAGGTCCATGTGGTATGGTGTGGGGCCAAGACTGGTATTGTTAAAACTTATCAGAGGATTCTAAAGTGAAGCCAGGAAAGAGAGCCCGTCTTTTGTGAAGCCTTATACATACATTGCTGTGTGTGCACATGTCAAAGGATTGAGTGATGAGGTAGAAAAGAGGGAGGGGGATGAGCTCCAGTGAGGACACTGCTTCCACTGGGCTCTACCTACCTGCTGGAAGGTCTGGACCTGGCTAGGTCTCTAATATATTTCAGTTGGAAGCCTATGACATTATATAATTCTACAACAAAAGGAGAGAAAAGCCAAGAGTTTTTGTCCCCACTTTATCAGTCAGGGTTTAATCAAGAAACAGACCAGTGAGAGTTCTATATTAAGAGATTTATTGTAAAGAATTGTATGGTTGTGCAAATGCTTATGTGATAAGCATGTCTGAAATCCAAGTGATTGGCCTTCAGGAAGATTATCCTGTAACTTCTGGACATTAGGTGACGCGGCTGTCCACAGGCTGACTTTCTTCTTTGGAGAAGCCTCAGGTTAGCTCTTCAGGACTTTCAACTGATTGAGTCAGGCCCTCAGATTATTTAGGATAATCTCCATTCCTGAAAGTCAAATGATTATGGACTTTAATCACATCTGCAAAATACAGTCCCGCATTATCTGAGGGGGATTGGTTCTAGATCCCCCATGAATGCCAAATTCTGTGGATACTCAAGTCCTTCACAGGAAATAGCACGGTATTTGCATATAATCTACATACATCCTGAGGGGATCTCTAGATTGAAAGATGATTGAAATCGTCTCTATATTACTTACGATACCTAATACAATGTAAATGCTGGGTATAAATTCTATGTGAATTGTTGTGCTTAGTCACTCAGTCATGTCCGACTCTTTGGGACCCCCATGGACTATAACCCACTAGGGTCCTTGGTCCATGGGGATTGTCCAGGCAAGAATATTGGAGTGGGTTGCCATACCCTCCTCCAGGGGATCTTTCCAACCCAGGGATTGAACCCAGGTCTCCTGCATTGCAGGCAGATTCTTTACCATCTGAGCTACCAGGGAAGCCCAAATTGCTGCTGGCACACAGCAAATTTAAGTTTGCTTTTTGGAACTTTATGGAATCTTTTTTCCTGAACATGTTTGCTCTGTGGTTGGTTGATTCTACAGATGCAGAACCTGTGGATACAGAGGGCCAGTTGTACGAACATAGAAACACGTAGGTTATTGCTTGACTGAACAACTGGAGACTATAGCCCAGCCAAGTGGACACACAAAACCAACCATTACATTGACCTCATACGTTTAATTCTTTCCTAAAACTCCCATTGCTTGGCTGCAATAATTCAAAGCAGAAGGAGGAAATACACTGCGAGGGAGTTTGGCTGAGGTGACCCATTCTTTGTAATCACTCTTCCAGTCAGTGTGACTCTGGAAGCAGCATAAGAATGACAAGGAGACTCAAGTGGGTGCCTGTCACCTGTAATCATGATGGAGAGAAGCAAGGGGAGAAAGAAAGACATCACTGAGGGATAGAGAGCTGAGCTCCTGCTCAGATCCTGTGGATTAGACAAGAAACAAATATACCAAGGAAGCTGGAGACCCATTTATAATTTTGTTTGGGCCATGGGATGTGAGGCCCTAGTTTCTTTTTTTTTTTTTAATTGAAGCATACTTGATTTACAATAGTATACTAGTTTCAGGTGTACAACACAGTGATTCATAATTTCATAGATTGTACTCCATCTAAAGTTGTAAACTATTGGGTGTATTTCATGTTTTGAGAATATATCCATATATCTTATTTATTTTATACATAGTAGTTTGTACCTGTTAATCTGCTACCCCTTTCTCTTCTCTCTCCCCACTGGTAACCCCTAGTTTGTTCTCTATGTCTGTTAATTCTGTTTAGGTTTTATTACATTCATTCTTTTGTTTTACGTTTTAGATTCTATATATAAGTGATAACATATCGTATTTGTTCTTTCTCTGTCTATTTCACTTAGTACCCTCCATCCATATAGTTGCAAATGGCAATATTTCATTTTTTAATAGCTGAACAGTATTTCACTGTATATATGTATACATTCCACATCTTTATCTATTCATCTATTGATGGACACCTAGGTTGCTTCTGTAGCTTGGCAATTGTAACTAATGCTGTTATGAACATTGGGGTGCATATTTCTTTTCAAATTAGTATTTTTCTAAAGTGTAACCAGGAGTGGAATTGCCGGATCATACAGTTCTTCAATTTTTATTGTTTTGAGGAATCTCCATACTGTTTTCCAAAGTGGCTGTACCAATTTATGTTCTCACCAAGTGTACAAGGGTTTCCTTTTCTCCATATCCTTGACAATATTTGTCTTTTTGTTGATAGCCATTCTGACAGGTGTGATGTGATGGCTCATTGTGGTTTTGATTTGCATTTCCCCAGTGATTAGTGATGTCGAGCATCTTTTGATGTGCCTGATGGCCATTTTATGTCTTCTTTGGAAAAGAGACCTGCCTATTCACATCTCTTGTCCATTGTTTAAAATTAGCCTGCCTAATTTTTTGATATTCAGTTATTTGAACTTTATATGTTTTGGATATTAACCCATTATTGGACATAGCATTTGCAAATATTTTCTCTCATTCAACAGGTGGTCTATTTGCCTCATTTCTTTGAATTGAAAATGAACTTGTTTCCTTTCTTAAATGCGTAGGAGCTGTTAATGAAACTGAGGTTCTGAGTCGTAAAGCTTTACTGCTTCAGAAGAACAGATAGCATCCCTCACATGTAGAGTCCTCTTAAATGCTAGCATGCCTGCTGGGCATGGAGGAATGTCAACAGCTCAGTTTAACATGTATTTCTGATACTGAGATTAAAAACCTCTTTCTCACATTCTCACTGTTTGCAGAAGAAAAAATGCCCTGGGTCAAGAGTTAGGAGGCACAGTTGCCTGTGTCTAGCTCCATCATCAGCTAGTTGTGCCTTAGTTTGCCCATAGATTAAATGCTGGAGTTGCTTGAGTTGGAGAGTCTTTTCTAGCCTGTAGGGTACATGATTTTAAAGGGCAATATTCTTTGTCTTGGAAATGAATGGTGGCCAGGGTGGTTAGTTGGTCCTCAGATTTTACTGGGATTCCAGTCTTGTACTTAACACATTTATGTCTGGAGCAATTCCTGTTCTGGATAGGTAAGTATGAACTTTAAGCCAAAGAGTTTGGGCTTTACCCTACATTTGAACCGTAAAATTATTGTCCAAACCTGGGACACTCTTGAGAGTGAAAGGAGTGCTCTTAAGAGAACAGCTTATATCAGAACAGTGGATATAAGCTGCGTCTGTCCACGGAAGATTGAAACTCAAGGTCACCTTGGTTGTAAGCAGGGAGGCATCATGGATTGTTGATTAAATTAAAACCATCATGGTTGGTTTTAATCAGGGAAATTATCTAGTTTTTCTCAGATTAATAATTGAATGATAAAATATGTGCTTGCATATGTAGCAAAACAAAGTATACTTACTAGTTCTGCTTAAGGAAGATTCATCTGCAGCTAAGCGTTAACTGAGTGAAGGGAGAGAGGCCAGAGACCAGGAAACCAGTAAGAAGCTACCAGAATAATCCGGGCAAGAGATAATGAGGGCAGAACTGTTTGGGAAAAGGCCTGGGAATTATTATTCTTAGGCAATCAAGAGTCACAGTAGTAAGGATGAAAGATGAAACCTACTGAAGCCATTCAGAAGAAAATCTTTATGCGATGAGTGAAGAGGAAAGTTTTATTGTTGTTCAGTCATCAAGTCGTGTCCAACTCTTTGTGACCCCATGGACTGTAGCACGCCAGGCCTCCCTGTCCCTCACTGTCTCTTGAAGTTTGCTCAAGTTCATGTCCATAGTCTTATTGGTGGTTATTAAAAATCTCATAATTTAGTGACTTTAAAGGGAGGGGTTGGTTCTGAATAATCACCTATTACTCAGTAGCACAAAGAAGGTATCAACTCCCTGAACCTTGAGATCCACATCTTACCTTTTCTCAAAATAGAATTGCCTGGTAGTTTTCTCAGCTGAATGCCCTCATTTTGAGTTAGGCTGGTCTGAGAGATGAACTGGATAAATGTTTCTGGAGTTATTTGGTCATGGGGCTGTATCATTAGGACTTGTAATGCATGTCTAATTTACTTAATGGATTATAATGTCTTGGAAATGGCTATAACGATCTATTTACACAGAATGCCTGGGTGCACAGATCATTTGTATAAATAAGCAATTATGTTCCCTGCTGTCAGGTTATTTGTGGTCTGAAGCTCAGTTACCTGATGCCTTTAGTCTATATTGTTAATTCAGGTAGTGATTATACCCTCCCTATTATAAATCTTCAAGTAACCATTATGAATAGCAGTTGCTTGGACCATGGCTGTTTTCACCCAGATATAAAGCCTGCCTGTAAAATCTCATTGAAGGTAGGAAATCACATGGAGGAGTCTAAAGAAACATTTCTGGGTCTGTTTTATGTGCAGTTTGGTAGGCTCTGTAGTATGTGTGTGTTCTTGTCTTTTTCAGGAAAAGAAGGAAAAATACCTAGTCTAATATCGGTCAGTGCTAAGAACCACATCTGAGTACATCCGTTCATTTGTTGTGAGTGCCCCACCCCCAACTGGGATTTCCTAATGTCTACAACTCTTCATCATACTTGCTGGCAGTTCTTCCTTCCTGTCTGTCAGCAGTCCTGATCAGAGAGCTGAGGGAGATTTGGTGGAGGGATGATAGAGAACTCTTGCCTCCTTTATCTGACTTGCATCCTTCAAAATACATCTTTACTTAACTGAAAATATGTTAATCTCAATATTGTACAGTGGCAACTTCACTTCTGATTGCCTTAGCCATTTCGTCATGTATCATTCATATCCTTCTCTCCTTCCATTCTCTCTTGCCAGTAGCCTCCTTTGTAGATAACTGATTTGTTTATTCACTTATTATATCCTAACTTGTGTCAAAAGGGTCTTCATTTTATTTTGATGGGTATGCAGGATAAAGAATGAATAAATTTAAATTAAGAAATATGAGTAAAGAAGAAAGGTAGGAAAGGACAGTGGAGTCAGAAGTGAGGTTAGTCCACGAAAGGCGTATCATCAAATCCTGTCCTGTGGTCACAGGTAAAATAATTTAAGCCTTAAATGTTCTAAGAGTCAAATGAGAAGGGGAAGCATGGCTTGAACATGTCTCACAGAATCTGTTAAGTAAGATCAAACTAGTCAAATAGATGAAACATAATGGTTTCTGATACTGAACTCAGAAAATTACCCTGGCATCCTTACAGAGAGGACACTGAAGTGGAAGAGCAGGCAGCTCTGGTAACATTGTTACATCCAATTATTGAAAAATCAGGTGTTTTGCTTGTCACATTGGCTCTGAGTTGAATTCTTGTCATTCCTTAGTTTGTATTAAGACCCCCGCATATGTTACTGTTGAGACTGGTATTGAGACTTGTTGACCCTCAGTGAAGGGGTTACTGTTTTTTCCCTTCCTTTTACTTGCCCATGAGCCCACAATGCCCAGGATTCTCCAAGGAGTGTCTACAATTTCTTTTAGTGTTCTGTGCTCCCTAGGGTAGGTGACCCTTGCAGAATGTATTAGTTTCCCATTGTTGCTGAAACAAATTAGAACAAACTTAGTGGCTTTAAATAATGCAGGGTTGGTTTTTTTTTTTTTTGGCCATGTGGTATGTGGGAGCTTTGTTTCCCAACCAGGGGTTGAACCCATGCCCCCTGCATTGGAAATACAGAGCGTTAACCATAAAAATGCCAGGGAAGTCCCTAAATAGTACAAATTTATGATTTTACAATTCTGGAGGTAAGAAGTCCAAAATGGATTTCTCTGGGCTAAAATCAAGGTAATAGGAGGGGCTTGAATGCTCTAGGCTTTTCCTACAATCTAGAGACTGCCTGCATCCCTGGCCTCTGGGCTTCTCCAGCAATCATATCACTTTGACCTCTGCTTCCACCATCACATCTCCTTCTTGTATTCTGAACCTCTTGCCTCCGTCTTTCACTTATAAGAGCTTTGGAATTAGATTGGATCACTTGGATAATCCAGGATAATCTCCCCATCGCAAGACCTATAACTTAATCATAGCCATAAAGTTCCTTTTATCATGTAAAAAACAACTCACAGGTTCCTAGGATTGACTAAGAAGTGGATACCTTGGGGTGGAGGTTGGTATGCCTACCACATAAAAGAGTTGAGAACAGGAAGAGTGGGTTGTGTGTCATCCTATACTACTGAGCTTGGTTGCAAGTGTATCAGACAGGCTCCAGGCAGGAAATCTGGGCTGTGCTCAGTAGGGGGAACTGCAGACGGGGACCTGGAAATAGAGATGATTTAGGAGCTGAAGACTAGGGGAGGTAGGTTAGCTCAGAGCTGACTACTGAAGAAGCATCGAGCATCTCGAGTTGGAGGGATAATAGGAGGAGGTAGTGCTACAAGAGCCTAGGAGTCAGGGCCACTGGACTGCAGCTGAAAACTTGGAGAAGGTGTGTCTGGCAGGAGATGAGGTCAAAGAAGAGGCATAGGCTCCACTGGAGACACTACCTCCAGTGAGGAGAGTAGGGACACCTACCCTGGCTTCTCTCCCTTTCCAATCCACTAGTGCCTCCTATTCATTTACCGAACAAACCAGAAACTAGTAGGCAAAGGGATACAAAGCTGCAGTGGATCTCAAGCTAAGAGGGGACAGACAGGCTCTGGATCTGAGAGCAAACAAGAAAATGGCCCACATATCACATGTGGTGATGTATGTTCATGTGAATAACATCGGCAGGAGGTGGGGGGACATCTGGTACCATTTACTTGAAATCTATATTTAAGCTTTGACTGTCAATACAGTGAAGAAAAAAAAGTGTGTGTGTGTGTGTGTGAGAGAGAGAGAGAGAGAGAGAATGAGAGAGTGTGTTAGAGGAGGTTGGAAGAATAAAAGCAATTGATTTTCACTTTGATAGGATTTCCCAGAGGAATAGACTTGCAAGGCACTTTGTAAGGGGAAAGGTTATTTTTATGAAACAGAATGGATACTTTGTTCCCTGTGCTCTTGCATCTTAACTCCCTCTTCCTCTCCTCCATCTTCTCACATCCTTTCCCCTTCTCCTCTTCCTTCTCCCACTTTCTTTGCTTTCCCTCCCATTTCTTACTTTCCACACTTCCTCCCTTTCCTCTTCATTCTGTCTCTCTTACCTCCCCTCTTTTTTCCCCATTCCATCACCCTTGATTTTGCATTCCTTTCTTAGAACACTGCTTTAATTAGTCAACAGGCAGATTCTTCTTCTGAACAGTGGTTACGATCTCATCCTCCTTTCTCACCTTGTGTAGCATTCCGTTTACTGATTTCAGTGTATTCAAGGCCAGAAACTCCAGAATTATTTTCATTAACATCTGTTTTTAACATTCTGCCTTAAGAATCATTTTTAGAACCTCTCCTAGGACCCAAATGAATATGTAGTATTGAACCCCACCGTAAGTCCAGCTACTTGGACTCATCTATACATTCAATTTTCTGTTATTTTCCTGGATATTCCACAGTATCTTTTATTTTTGTTCTTGTGAGTTCCCATTCTGTGAGGGGAGCTGTGGGCCTTGACGCAGCCAAAGATCATGTCTTTGATTCTCAAGTGAAAGAAGCATACAATATAAACCATATGCTTCTGATGAGAATATAATCACTGTTCAACTCTGACTGTATCCTTCAAATGATTTAGACTCGATGCCGAAGGAAAATGAGGAAAATACTTTTCATGAAAGGTGAGCTTCTGGTGGAAAGAAATCAAAGCCTTCAATGCAGTCAGCCTTACCCAGATGTTCTCATCTAGTAATAGATAAAGTAATCAGTTGATTAATTTTGGGACCTCTGGGGTGGAGTGCTGAAGGCACCACATTCCCTAGCAGCAGTACTGCTGTTGATCTGAAGCCTCCCAGGAGAGGCAGCATATCATAGCCTCTCGTTCCAGTTTTCCCATGTTTCACCTCTGGCTCTACCACTTACTAGCTATGTGACCTCGAGTAAATTGCTTATCCACTCTGTGCCTCAGTTTCCTCAACTATAAAAAAAGGATAATAATAACATTTGTCTCCCTGCACTGTTGACAGAATTTTAGTCAATGCAAAGTGCTTAGAACAATGCCAGGTACATAATACCATCTCTAAAAGTGTTTGCTCATTATTTTCCTGCGTTTTTCCCCTTCATCCTTGAGGGCCACTTCCATAGACACTTATTTTAATGTGTTTGTGTTCTTAAGTATGTATATATTCTTCTGTATATAATGTCATGTGTGTGTTCGTGTGTGTGTGTCTGTATGCTTGATTTCACTTTATAGACTGAATAATTTTGTTCTGTTTCTGTACTTTTGAGAGATTTCTCCAGTTGGCTATGCAACTGGCTTGAAAAATGTGAGTGTGAACTGCATGGGTCCATTTATACGCAGATATTTTTCAACAGTAAATACTATAGTACTACAGGGTCCGTGATTGGTTGAACCTGTGGGGGAACTGCATATACAGAGGGGCTAAATATACATTATGCATGGATTACCCCCACATGGTCTAAGGTCAGCTGTGTTTCTGTCTAGCTCATTACTTCTCCCTGCCTCACAGCACCCTATAGCGTATGCCCATCATTTGTACTTATCCATTGACCAAGTGGTGGTGACCTAAGAGGCCCGCAGGTCCCTGCCACAAACAATTCCATGACTAGCACACTTGTACAAGACATGAGATCCCTGGGTCACATTCACAGACTTGCTATGAATATGCCAGATTTCCGATTCTCTGTGTGTTACTCACGTACCTTGAACTTTTGCCTCCAGGTATGAATGAGTGCTTACAGCAGCCCAGTGCTCCCACCGAAGGTTAAGGGATTTCGAAAAGCCAGATTAAAAAACATATTTATGGGCATTGGAGAACTTTTGAGGCAGTCAGTATTTTGAGGGACAAAATCCCAGGAAAAGGGGAAATGAATGTTTCTTTCTGCATTTGCCAATTCCAGGTGTGGGGAAGATGCTGCAAATCTGGGAAAAGAACTGTTACTAAGAGAGAGAAAAATCAGCAGAATTTCTACAAGTCCAGTGGTGCTTGAAAGGCATCACTTAGAACCTGAGGAATCAGAATCCTTTTGAGAGGGGATGGGTAGAGAACTGCACATAACACGCTACCTCTTTTCCCCTCAAGACAGCTGTTGAATCTTGATACTAAAGGGTAGGAGGCTTAGAAAGCTAAGCAGAAAAGCTTCAAGAACAGAGTGACATTTTCAGCAGGCCTGTGGGCTGAGAAAACAAGGATTAGGGTACCAGACACAGAGAGGGAAGAGGACCATTTTATCTGGAGCTCTGGGGCACTTATCTTAGGAGGAGAGAAATACAGAGGTAGACAGAGCCTTGCTGGAACTGTAACTCATCCATGACACCACTCAGGCCATGACTGGATTAAGGTGGCCGCCTCTATTTCATCTTATAGAGAAAAGGGCTAAACCCTTTCCACAAAAGACAACATTATTCAGAGTCTCTACAGTTTCATGTACAACCTCTGACATTCAGCCAAAATTTACAAGGCGTACTATTAATCCTTGACAAATGATGCGGCAGGGGGCAGAGAGGGAAAGAGAATGAATTAAGTTATAGACCATAGAAACAGATCCACAGATGATACTGATCTTCTTAGACAAAGGCTTAAACAGAGCCATGATTAATATGTTTACATGAATAGGCTGTTTGCCATTTTTCTATTAGATTTCATGTATTTTTTTTCCAGATCTTTATATATTTCAGCTACTAATCCATGGTTGAATTTAAATATTGTCTCTATTTCCAGCAATTCCTAGAATCTCCTTTTTAATCTAATATTTTATAAAGTCACAAATTTCATTCAGGTAAAAGCTTATGAAAAGGGACAATATATTAATTTTGTACTTTTAAAGGGAAATAATTAATAAATCTTTTTTAAGTGTAGTGCCTGTGGGTTTTGAAGGTTTTATTAATTCTGTTTTTCTTGTAGGGGTGTTGATTTTCTTTATTATTGTTTAGTTTAATGGTGCACATTTGGGATTTTAAAGACCCTTAGTCTAAATGCATTACTGATTTTGAACATTTTTATTTGTAGTTACATACTGGATTGTAAAACAGATGCTTTTGTGAGCTTTTGTTACTTCTTTTAAAAATGTCTATTTTTGGTCAAGCATCAATAATAAATATAGACTCTGTATTTGAAGCAAGCTGGTATTTACCCTTATAAATGATTGGAGAACAAGACTTTCAGAATAACCTTTTTTTGTTTATGCTAAGTTATAAGCAGTTGTTTTTGTCCTTACTGTTTGCATGTAACTTGGATAAATTGAACATTTGATTTTGCAACCTTAGCAGTGAACTCAGCTTTTCCTACAGCTAGGAATAGTAGTGACAGAGAGATGACAATGTGAACACCATCCTTTGGTGGGACACCCGAAGGGACAGTTTTGGGTTGGCTCTCAAGGAGTGGAATATTTTCATTCGGAATATTTCAAATATTTGGAAAATTTGAAGCTCGTTTGAAGTTTAAGACTGCTCCTGCACTGTATTCTGGTCCCAATGCTGTGTTCGTGAAGTGCTTGTAATCACCAGGAAGAAAAGAAGGAGAAAGAAATAGAACGGAGATGGAATTTCATGTCTTCATTTCAGTGTTTCTCCTGAAATGGCTCTGAGCCCCCGGAGACAGCCCTTTCCATATATGCTCCCTGTCTCTTCTTTCTCTTTCCCTTTCTCTGTGCATTAACACTTTCTGGAGATAATCAAGGGTTGAGAGCGATGTAATGCTGGCTCACATCCTTTTGAATGTTTCTCAGAATAAAACTTGAGCTCACAGGCATACAAATGTAACATGGTACCCTATCTATAATTCCCAAAGCTTTTAAAGCTTTGATGGAAGTGATGGAGAAGGAAATAATTGTCATTTCTAAACTGCATATAGTGTTAGTTTTAAAAGCGTGACTACTCTTTTTGGGCAGACTTCTTTATTTGTTCGGAGAAAACTAAACAGACTCCTTAACTAAATGCAAATACAAAAGCAAGTGTCCACTTGAGGAAAACTGAGAAGAAACTATTAATTTGATTGTAAGTACTTTAATGGTTTAGTGATAGCAATTATTTTGTACAGTTGAATCAGAGGTATATTTTTGTGCATATGTTTCTAAGAAATACTTTTTTTTTTCCTAAGTATGGATTTAGACATTGCTATGGGGGTAAATTACTGTTTGTTCTAATGGAAGGGTATGTAGGTGTGTATCTTGTTTGAAGGTTGATGAGAGCCCCTAAGCTGAGATAAAAAAATACAGCAGAAGAGATAGCTAAACCTACTCTTCACCACACACTGTGGGAATCATCATATAAAGAAATGGGACCAGACCAAATGAAGCTTTGCCTAGGCTTCCTTGTATACAACTGGACTTCTCAATTGCTTCTCGGGTGGCAGATTCTAAAGTGAACAGCACCAGTCCTCCTAACGGTTAGGCTTGGAGCTGGCGAGTGTTCACTTCTTCAGTTCCTGTTGGTCAAAGCATCAAAGACCAGACAAGAGTGATGGGGGTGGAGGAATATTTTTGACCTCTTACTGTGAGATTAACATGCTTGTTCAGGAAGGAGGAATTAATGATGGTCATCATGGAGACAGCTACTATTGTCTTTGGTGAGTGATCACAAGACTGAATCACCCAAACTCTGAGGAATGAAGAGATGTGGGACAGCTGAATTTTGATGTCATTGCCTTTGGGGGCTACATGGTGAGGTTACATGGGGTTGAAGATGAAGCTCTCTCGGAAAGGTGAGGTATCTCCACTGAGTCAGAAGAGGCTGCTCCTGAGAAGGTGAGCTTTAAACTGAGTCAAGGGGGAGATTTTGCTTTTGGTCTTCATGGCTGTTTTGATTCTGGACTATAATGAGGCTGCTTAAATTCACTCTAGGGCTTCCCTGGTGGCTTAGATGATAAAGAATACTCCTGTCAATGCAGAAGACGCAGGAGACCCGGATTTGATCCCTGGGTCAGGAAGATCCCTTGGAGAAGGGAATGGCAACCCTCTCCAGTATTCTTGCCTGGAGAATTCCATGAACAGAGGAGCCTGGCTGGGTACAGTCCATGGAGTTGCAAACAGTCAGACACTACTGAGCAACTAACAGTTGGAATGAAGTTGAGACCTGATGGGTGGAGCTAGGTAAGGGGGCTGGTTTTATAGGCGCCCCATGAGAAGGACCACTCACTGCACTACAGAGCCCCTAGGGGTTACCTTTCATGTGGAAAAAAAGTAAATAGATCCCCTTGGACTTGTGCAATGTAGTATGTGGACAGCGAAATCACTTATATCTGCTAGCAGTTGTAAATTACTCTCTGTGTTACATCATCTGAAACTGGCAGCAGTAGTATCTGCAAGAGAACTGAAGTTCCCACTTTCTAGGGCAGAGATGTCAGGCCAAGGGATGGCATCATTTGGACCTTGCCTATGGCAACAGGAAAGAGCAAGTGAGTAACCAAAAGCACTTGTTCTCAGATTCCCCAGAAGAAATGAAGGGATCTTCAGGAGTATTTAAGGAAATACGCCCCTCCAACCACGAAACACTAGAATGCTTGCTGGTAAAAAAGGCGTTATATAGATGACTTGATAACTATTGCATGTATTAGTTTCCTGTGGCTGCTGTAACAAGTGATCATAAATCAGGTCACTTAGAACAACAAGTTTATTTTCTTACAGATATGAAGGCTAGAAGTCCAAAAGGAAGGTATCTGCAGTGTTGGTTCCTTCTGGTGGCTCTGACAGGGTGTCCATTCCATGTCCCTCTTTCAACTTCTGATGGCTGTGGGCAGTCCTTGGCATTCCTTGGCTTCTAGATGTGTCCTTGGATTTAGTGGCAACTAGGGTAATGAAGATGATCTCTCCTCAAGATCCTTAACCAAATTTCATCTGCAAAGACCTTTTCCCAGATAAGGTCACATTCACAGGTTCTAGGTAATGTTTCTTTTCAGTGGTAGGGGCACCATTCAACCCACTAGAGAATGTGAATATAGTAATTGTCCATGTTGATCTTTTGAATGTAGCTATTGGGGCTCCTGTGGTATGAGCAATGATTTGGGGGAAAAACTCTAGACATTTATAAGTAATGGTTGTTGAAATAACTGGAGGTTATGGGTACATGTGTGGGTATATGTGCCAGAGAAAATTCCCAAGATTTAGACAATGAACCTATGAAAACTCCCAAATCCACAGAATCTCGTATTTTTTCCCTTTCAGTTTCCCTTATTTTAAAAAAGAAGAAAAGTGTAAGAGTGATGAAGAAAAGAGAAAGATTAAAGAAAAAGAAAGAGGGATTGGGGAGAGGTGAACAAAGAGAGGGAGAGGAAAGAAAAGGAAAGGCTAGAATTTATGTTTATTTTTTAGGTTGCTACTTTATCGATACCCTGTTGTTTAACTGCAGGTTTATTTTTCTATCATATCTTCTCCAATATGTTGTCTCTGCATATCTTGCCTGATTGAAGTAGATAAACACAGAAGCCAGATTACAGTACTCATCCCAGTATTGAAACCACTCTAGTTATGTGGTCAGAGTTGGATTCCCAGGGCACAGTTAGTGGGGCTACAAGGAGCGCAGCTCCCTCTGTCTTATTAGAGGCCCTTGCTCTCCTGGGTTGTAGTCTTTGTCTGGAGGGTATTCTTTTTCTACTCAGGGGCTGACAGAGATCTCTGCATTTCCCTAGTGGCTGCTGCTTGCTTGTGGTTTAGAGAAGACTTACTCCATAAGTTATATGCAGACAGTGTTACTTAATGGTCCTTATTCACTCTTATTCATTGATTTCTATGCTTACAGAGTGGTTATTTCTGTAGTATAGTCTACATTTTTGTGAGATCTAAGGTCTCCTAGTACTCTGACTTAAATGTAACACACACTCCATTCAATACAAGCCACCTTCTATTTTCTAACTGACTCCAAACTATTGACTCCAAGTTTTGCTAAATCATTCACATAAGGGATTCATGTTCATATAGTACCATCAATTCAATCATTATAACACTTACCTGAAAACTTTCTGATTTGCCCTTGATTGTAAAACCATTTATTCTTGTGTGCTTGGTATGTCCTATCTTAAAAAAAATTGTTCAGATATTTGAATATGCAGGTTCATTTTCTTTTCTACCATATCTTAGATAGAATAAACATTTTACATGTTGCTGCTGTATGCCACCTGTTCAGAGAGATAAGACATGCTTTGCCCTCAAGAAGCTCACAAATACCTAAGTAGACAGTCACAATCAATACAACACTGTTAGGGAGAGGCATTGGGTGTTAAGAGTCCACAACCTTCTCTCTAGTGTTAAGAGACTGAGAAAAGACTCACTGGAGCTGGTGATGTCCAAGTGGAGCTTTGGGGAATGAAGAAGAAATATTCAAGTCAGGAGTGGGGATATGGGTGCAGGACACTCTAGGCAGAGAGGACAGCCCAAACACAGATGTGGAGAAAAGCAGTCGGCTTGAAGTCTTCAGGGAGCAATATACAACTCGGTTTTTTTCTGGTGCAAAGTGAAAGGAAATGATGACCAGTGAGATGGACAAGTTTCCCTGTGTCCAGATCTGTATTTATGATGCCAAAAAGCTTGGACTCTGTTTAAGACTGTGGAGCCCACTGAAAGGAATGAGTAGCAAAGGACATGGACAATTTTTTTTTAAGTAATTTATTTATTTTAATGGGGGCTAATTTACAACATTGTGGTGGTTTTTGCCATACATTGACATGAATCAGCCACAGGCACACATGTATCCCCTCATCCTGAACCCCCCTGCCACTTCCCTCCCCATCCCATCCTTCTGGATTGTCCCAGTGCACTGGCTTTGAGTGCCCTGCTTTATGCATCAAACTTGAACTGGTCATCTATTTAACATATGGTAATATACATGTTTCAATGCTGTTCTCTCAAATCATCCCACCTTCGCCTTCTCCCACAGAATCCAAAAATCTCTTTTTTATATCTATGTCTCTTTTGCTGTCTCGCATATAGCGTCATCATTACCATCTTTCTAAATTTCATATATATGCATTAATATACTGTATTGGTGTTTTTATTTCTGACTGACTTCTGTATAATAGGTTCCAGTTTCATTCACCTCATTAGAACTGACTCAAATGCATTCTTTTTTATAGCTGAGTAATATTCCATTGTGTGTATGTACCACCACTTTCTTATCCATTTGTCTGCCAATGGGCATCTGGGTTGCTTCCATGTCCTAGCTATTGTAAACAGAGATGCAGTGAACATTGGGGTACATGTGTCTCTTTCAATTCTGGTTTCCTCGGTGTGTATGCCCAGTAGTGGGACTGCTGAGTCATATGGCAGTTCTATTTCCAGTTTTTTAAGGAATGTCTGCACCGTTCTCCATAGTGGCTGTACTAGTTTGCATTCCCACCAACAGTGTAAGAGGGTTCCCTTTTCTCCACACCATCTCCAGCATTTATTTTTTGTAGACTTTTTGATGGCAGCCATTCTGACTGGCATGAGATGGTACCTCATTGTGGTTTTGATTTGCATTTCTCTGATAATGAGTGATATTAAACAACTTTTCATGTGTTTGTTAGCCATCTGTAGGTCTTCTTTGGAGAAGTGTCTGTTTAGTTCTTTGGCCCACTTTTTGATTGGGTTGTTTATTTTTCTGGAATTGAGCTGCAGGAGTTGCTTGTATATTTTTGAGATTAATTCTTTGTCCGTTGTTTTCTCCCATTCCGAAGGCTGTCTTTTCACCTTGCTTATAGTTTCCTTTGTTGTGCAAAAGCTTTTAATTTTAATTAGGTCCCATTTGTTTATTTTTGCTTTTATTTCCATTACTCTGGGAGGTGGGTCATAGAGGATCTTGCTGTGATTTATGTCAGAGTGTTCTGCCTATATTTTCCTCTAGAAGTTTTATAGTTTCTGGTCTTACATTTAGATCTTTAATCCATTTTGAGTTTATTTTTGTGTATGGTGTTATAAAGTGTTCTAGTTTCATTCTTTTATAGGTAATTGACCAGTTTTCCCAGCACCACTTGTTAAAGACATTGTCTTCTCTCCATTGCATATTTTTGCCTCCTTTCTCAAAGATAAGGTGTCCATAGGTGTGTGGATTTATCTCTGGGCTTTCCATTTTGTTCCATTGATCTATATTTCTGTCTTTGTGCCAGTACCATACTGTCTTGATTACTGTAGCTTTGTGGTATTGTTTGAAGTCAGGCAGGTTGATTCCTCCAGTTCCATTCTTCTTTCTCAAGATTATTTTGGCCATTCGAGGTTTTTTTGTGTTTCCATACAAATTGTGAAATTATTTGTTCGAGTTCTGTGAAAAATACCATTAGTAGCTTTATAGGGACTGCATTGAATCTATTGATTGCTTTGGGTAGTATACTCTTTTTCACTATATTGATTCTTCTGATCCATGAACTTGGTATATTTCTCCATCTATTAGTGTCATCTTTGATTTGTTTCATCAATATTTTATAGTTTTCTATATATAGGTCTTTTGTTTCTTTAGGTAAATTTATTCCTAAGTATTTTATTCTTTTCATTGAATGGTGAATGGGATTGTTTCCTTAATTTCTCTTTCTGTTTTCTCATTGTTAGTATATAGGAATGCAAGTGATTTCTGTGTATTAATTTTATATCCTGCAACTTTACTATATTCATTGACTAGCTCTAGTAATTTTTCTGGTGGTGTCTTTAGGGTTTTCTTGTAGAGGATCAAGACATGGGCTGTTTTGTGCTGTAGAAAACTCTCTTTGGCTATGTGGTTTTGAGGCTAACAAGCAGGAGACAGGAGGGGAAGTATGAAGTGATGCAAGGCTGGATGAAGGCAACAGTGGCAGAGCTGTAGAGAAGATTAAAACATACACTTACAGAGTGAAGTTGGCATGTCTGGCTGGTGGAATCTGAGTTCTGAGGTCTGAAGGAAAAATGGGCCAAGGTTGATTGTGAAAGAGAGGCACAGAGAGAGGAAAGATGGACTTTCCTCTGGAGGGAGCAAAGTCCAAAGTAGGCTGGATACGCTGGTTCAGGACCAAGGCAAGGAGGCATGCCCTCAACAGGAAAGGCAGCACTGCCTTGGGTTCTAGCCTCATATCCTCTCTCCTGCCAGGGCCTCTGGTCTTGAGAGATTGGGCAGGCTCTGAAATCCAACTCGTTTTGTCCAAAGAAACCCCCCAGTTCCTGACTCGGTAAACCATGTACTACTTTTTATGGTCCTGGTCAGTATGCTCAGTGATGTCTGACTCTTTGTGACCCTGTGGACTGCAGCCTACTAGGCTCCTCTATCCATGGGATTCCCAGCAAGAATACTGGAGTGATTTGCCATTTCCTTCTCTAGGGGATCTTCCTGACCCAGGGATTGAATCCACATCTCCTGCATTGTGGATTCTTTATCGCTGAGCCACCTTATAACCACCAGAATAGAGTCATGTGAGTAGAAGTCTCAGAACAGTGCAACTCTTCATGGTCTGATTCTGGCTCCTAGGTGGGAGAGCTGCTCAAGGCCCATAGAAAAGGAGCTGGCAGAAGGTAGGAGGGCCTCTTGCTTATAGTTTGTAGCTCTTTGGAGCCAGAGAACAAGTTACAAATGATGTCTCTGTGAAAGTGCTAAGTAGTATGTGAGAAGCACTACTGAACAGTTGTCAGAGCAATCTAGGGCTGAAGTGAAAATCAGGAGCTGTGAACTCAGCCTGTTGTTCAGAGAACCAGGCAAGACAGGAATGTGGTGCCCTGACCCAGATGAGGTAAATAGGTGTGGGGAAAATACAGGAAGAACCAGAGACTGGTAGGATGCTTTAGTCATGTGCCTGGCAATGTCATGCATAGATTGAAAAGATCCTTTGCAAGGTCTACAGAAAACCTTTCCCCAAATTGGAGTTGCCCAGTGATGGTCTAAAAGGCCAGTGGGTATGTCAACCCTAGAATCCTTCAGCAGTCAGGATCACACCATGCTGGGGCTATTGGAGAGGGCTCCATGCAGCATGGTGGATGTGAGTCTCTACTACTTGGAGATCCTCCCATTCTGCCATGTTATATGAAGAGCTCAGGTTGTGGCTCTGGCAGCATCCTTGGCTATTGCTCAACTCAAATCAGGTTGTCTTAGGAGAATGACAACAGAGGTTTGGACCTGGTTTTTCTTTATACCTTGGAAAAAAGAGTTACATCGATTGTACCAAGCTTAAGTTCCTTCAAGTGGATATTACTCTAACAGGAAAATAAAATGTTTTGGGTTTGGAATTGTATATTCCAAAGAGGCTCTTTTAATGTTTGTTAGAAATAAAGATTTTCAGACCTTCTGCTGTGTTCTCAATGTTTGAACAGCATTTATCAGCAGCAATGATTATATTAAATGTTATATTTAAGAAACATGAGTGGGCTTTATGGCAAGTTCATAAAGTTGATGAGCTCATTTTGTAGGTAGTTAGAAGGTTTAAGTCTTTCTGAGTGTCTCTAAGCTTCTGGGAAATGGCTCAGATAACTTATTGGTTTTATAAGGAGGCTTAAACATTAATCCCTTAAGTCATTTGTGTTGGTGTGAACAAGAAAATCTTTAGTGACACATCTTTTCCCATTAATTGAAATATTTTGATAAATGTAAAGTATACATTGAAAAATTTGCAGTGTAGTTAATTGCAAAGGGTAATACACATGGTAGTACAAAAAAGAAGCAGACATAAAATACACAACCCAAAGCAACAAAAACAAGCATAAGCAAAGTGTACTTAAAACCGTAGAGCTAGAGACTGATTCGGAAGATTAATGCTTTACAGCTAAGTTCAGACACATTTTCCTTCTGGTTAACTTGCTGCAGAACAGTGCCACTTCCTAGTGTTATTTATTGTGTGTTCTCTCAAGATTTCACTGTATTAAGCAATATGAACATATTAAAATTTTATATCAGCTCTGGTTCCTGTCCTCAAGATATAGTGTTTTCTTACTAGAATGACATGAGGGACACTGTTGCACTCAGCATTTGGCAGAGATGTAGAGACCTGTGCTTTCCAGTGGATTTGCATAATAAAACTCTCACTGAATTATGGTTCAATGAAGGGGAAAGTAATAGCCTAATTTGACTTGACATTTATATACTACAAGTTTCTAAAATATGTCTCCTTTATGTTGCCAATTCCTCTTTCCACACAGAGGTGGTCTGTCCTGTTCTGGAATATAGAGGTGGAGTTGAGACATACTTTTCTTTAAGATGAAAAAAAAAACAAAAAGATTTTGTTTTCATAATCTTTTCATGGGTGTTAAATTTTAGCTGTTTTTTTTTTTTTCATATTCTCTGTTTTGGATTGTGGGAACTTGTCATTACCACAAGAAGTTACATGACTGCCAGTTAAAAACATGTTTCTTTCATCTTTCTGTGAGCTGTGCATAACCAGGAGCTCCATCCTGCTTCAACAGGGTGCCCAGGCCTAGTTCTGCAGTTTTCTGAGTGCTCAGCCTCAGCCTGCACAGGATTTCTCTCCATACACGTCAGCTGGCTGGAGTGAGCAGATATCCCTCACTCATATGAAGACACATTCCCACTCCAAGCTCTTCAACATTTGAGTGGACAATAAACCTGGAGATATAGACAAGGCAAAAAAGCCCTTAAAAACTAGGCTTCACAAATATTTGTGTTTTGTTTTTTCTTTTGTGTTTGATGAGTTTTTAAAGCCTTGTAATGGAATATTTCAACATGGCTACATGTTCATTGGGTTTGATCAGTTTCACCTGATTAGTTGGCATCTTTAAACAGATTATCAATCCCTTTAATTATCTAGGACATCTTGTTTCCTAATCTAAAATCCAAAACAGTAAGTCCTGATCTTTCTTATCTTTGAACTCATTGAGGATTGTTGAGTATACCCGTGGCAGAGGGTTGACAGATTTTAGAGACCATATTTATAAAATGTTAGGGTAAGTAAGGGCTTCCCTAATGGCTCAGACAGTAAAGAATCTGCCTATAATGCAGGAGACCTGGGTTTGATCCCTGGGCCAGAAAGATCCCCTGGAGAAGGAAATGGCAACCAACTTCAGTATTCTTGCCTGGAGAATCCCATTGACAGAGGAGCCTGGTGGGCTTCAGTCCACGGGGTCGCAGAGTTGGATACAATTGAGTGACTAACACTTTCAGTTTCCAGGGTAAGGCCATATCTTCCCTGGAGAACTAAATGGCAACCTACTCCAGTATTCTTGCCTGGAGAATCCCCATGGACAGAGGAGCCTGGTGGGCTACAGGCCACGGAGTAGCAAAGAGTCAGATGCAACTGAGTGACTAAGCATGGCAAGGCCCTATCTTAAGCCCTTAGAACTCCATTGCCAAGACCTCCTTTTTACTTATATTTTTTTCTGGATAAATATCATTTATTTTATTCATATTTAACATATTTTGAAAAGATAATTAAAAATCCTCATGTTTCTTCCTAAGTTCCTGCTCCAATAAGAAGTTTCTACCAAAACCTTCCTTTAGAGCACAGATACTAAATTAAGATGTCTTTTTTTTTTCTATTTGCTTTGTTTCCAGTTATCAAGCTAACAATTAGTACATCTTAACTTGTAGATATTAGAGCTAAAAGAGACCTGAGATTTCTCTGTTCTCTCAATTTATCATTGAAGAGCATAGCATGAAGCAAAAGATTAGGCTGATTGCTGCCAAATTCCAAGGTTTAGAATTGAACTTGGAAAATGACCATCATTAGAATTCAAAACATATTTAAGAGGAAAAGTTACACAGTGAGAATGATTCCGCCTGGAAAGGGCTAGTAAGAACACATAACACAGTACTATATACATGAAAAACTTTCAGCTCTGCCAATGGTTTTCAATAACTGTGGCGATGTCAGAATGGTATTCTGCCTATAAAGTTCATATTGGCTCCTTCTTTGGTGTCTTGTCTCACTTTTCATGCTTTGCATCACTCTAGATCAACTCTCACATTTCAGTCTAGTCCTTTGATGTTTATCTGGAGAGGTAAATGGCCCTGGAACCTGGGACCTAGCTCAAGGACTGTGTGTGATGGAGGGGTATCTAAAGCCATGCCCAGTGAGGTCTGCTTGGAAAAGTGAATAGAGCAAAAGAAGCCAAGTGGAGGGATGAGCTGAGGTGTTCAATAGGAGGCTTACCTGGGAGGGTGGAAGAAGGAAGAAGGTAGGTAAGAATGGAGTGAGTCTCAGTCCCTTCTCTCTCTGTTTGTCTCCTTCCTTCCCTCCCATCAACCAGATGACTCACTCTCACTGCTTTCTTGTACTTTCCGTTCCCTGAAAATGTCAGCTTATATATGGCGCCATCTCGCAGTGTTCTCTGCGGCTCCTTCTGCCACGTGACATGTCCGGATGCCCTTTTTAGCTCTTGCCCCTATTACTTGCTGCCTCACCTTTACCTTTTGGCAGAATTCAGTGCTGAATTCTGAAGAATGGAATTCAGTTGGTTCAGGTCATCTTTTCCCACCAGGTCAAAGACTGAAGTCCAGCCTATGGATGGATCGCCATATTTTTAAAGGCACAACCGCTGATCCAGTTGACTGTAGGTCACATGGTACAAATGTGGTCATTTATATCACAGGGCCTGTGGGTGGGCATATTCCTTCAGGAGGGATTGTGGATGGCGGGCCTCATAAATCTAGTAGTGACTCAGAGGTTACGAGTCAAAGGCACACAATTATGAATGTTGGTGGCGGTGGTAGGGGGTGGGGAGGAACTCTTGTTTCTACCCTGAGGTTTTTCCTTTCTATTTCAGTGATTCTGCTGAAATAAAGCTGGATATGTTAAAATTCCTCACTTGGTTTCCCAGGGGATGAAAAATAGCTTTTCCTATATGTATAAATTTTTTAGGTGTTGCTGACATCACAAATGAAATGTCAGGGCAAAACCCCTCACATATATTGTATGGTATGAAAAATATACAATAAGAAAGCTTAACTGCTGACTTGGGTCTCTTAGTAAACTTGCTTATTCCTCCTCTCATTCCACAGTGAGATGGGATTAGAATTCATATGGAAGACTTCTAAGGAGGTAGGAGAAGAGGGCGAAAGATATTTCTTTTTCCTTCTGGATCTCTTGAGGGGTTCACAGAAGAAGCTGGGGTCACCTTGATGGCATCCTCTAAGTCAGTCTGAGGAGTATCATGTTCTCAATATGGCATGGATACTAGAGACACATAGTTACTATTAATATTTTCTCAGACACATATTTCTTGCAGTTTGATAATGATGCTGGCTGTGTTAAGTTCTGTTGATGGAGAATTGAGAACCTGGTCAAAGTTAAAGGGTGTGTGTGTGTGTGTGTGTGTGTGTGTGTGTGTACATGAGCTCTGGAGACATGAATATTTTATATACATTCTTACAATCAGAATTCTGACATGGAACATCTGACATGTATTTGTACTCACTATATGTAAAAAAAGATTTTTTTTTCATTGGAGTTGAACCTCTGCTTTGTGTAAAACAAGTATTTTTGGGACGTATCATAATAGTACTAATGATTGCTATAATTCATTGAATGCTGCTCTAAATTACTAAATGTGAACTATATTCCAGAATTTTGATACCTCACAAAAAGCAGATGAGTTGATATTTTCCTTTTTACAAATTAGGAAACCGAGAATCAAAATGCTCAGCAGCTTGTCTACCTTTCAGACACAACACATGAAAGGAGCTGCCATTCAAACCTGTCGGTCTGAAGCTAAAGTCTGTGTCTCTGAGCCATGCCATGCATCTGACCTGTGTGCCAGGCCTGGGTATGAAACTCATGGCTGGTCTTCTGGGTAGATGAGATGGTTAAACATTAACACAAAGAATAGAGTGATTTTGGAAGATGACTCCTCTCCACCACACACACCTGAAAAATCACCCCTGGAAAATTTGTTATACAGTTAGAAGGAAGTACTAAGATGTATCACTTAACAGGTGTGTTTAGGAGGTGTTTGGCCCACAAAAGTAGGAAATGCTTTTCTCAATGGGCCTTGACTGGAGGGGAAGCTGAATGAGGTAGAGATGGTAGGCAGGGTGTAGTAGGGGCATTGTTTAATCTACAAAGTTTCCTAGAAATTTTCCTACAAAGCATCCCTTCCTCTTATGTTTCTGTGAAATTTCATTTATTGACCCCTTCTGACTCTGAGAATTCTGGGGCTCAAGTCAGTGTTCTCTGTTATCATTATTGTTCTTGATATGAAATGATTGTAAAATAGCTCATCCATAGCCACAGACTGAGCTTCTTGTAATCTGAAGGGGATAGAAATAAAAAAAAATAAAAAAGATGAGAGAATAGGAAGGAGGGAGGGAGATGGAAGAAGGGGTGGGGAGAAGATTGAAAAGGCAGAAAGGACTGGCTTTAGATCTCAAAGATTAGCTGGTTCAACCTCCTTGTTTTCAAACATAACTTGGAAGATTTAGTATCTCCCCAGATCGCATGAGGCCAGAAACTCTAGGTGTCTATTTGATCCTAATTCCAGGCTGTCATATATGAGGGGAAATGGCACGAATCTCTTCTTTATCACTAGCTCACCTGTTCTCTAGTGAGAGACGTAAGGAGACCAAGTTCTTACACAAAGACCCTGAACACTTGGGGAGGAAGAGAATGCTTTGGTTCTTTTCAAAGGAGCAGCTGAAGAGGCTTTCTCCCACCAGGAGAGCAAATTCCTATATCCTGGAATATGGGCAGGAGACCAGAAGTCAGGGTGGACACATTATGGTTTTAATTTGATTCTATTCTAAGAGTAAGACCTTGGAGAGACTTTGTCTTATTAGACCACGTGGCATCCTTGAGATATACTCTTCACCTGTTTCCTGGTGGGAGATGTCCAATTGTTTCCCCTCTTTAATATGTTCATGAGAGTATCATCTCATGACATTTGTTGGGCCTTTGTTTTCAGGCTTATGAGCCCCTGGAAAATTTTCAGTAATTTTCTCATCCTCCATCCAAAGAGGGGATGCTTAAAATCTGTGGGATTTCCATGATGTATAGTTTCTGATTACTTTTTTTGTTTTTCCCAATCATGGATGAATGGCCTCAACAGTGTTTTACATTTATGCATTTTTGGCAACTGCAGCTTGGGTTAACTTATATCTAGGCATTTGTTTCCCTTTCTCGGGGATAATGGTATATTGGGAGGAATTTATAAGCAGAATTTATTTTACTCAGCTCATTCTTTGCATGGGTATTGTTTACAGATAGTGGAAAGAGCATTGTGCTGAGGTCAGAAGACTTGAATTCTTGGCCTAGACCTGTGACTAACCAGCTGTTTGACCATGAGAAGTCACTTTAGCTGAATTACAGTCTTCTTCTGAGCTGAGAAAGGCGGAGTAGATTCCTTACCCAAGGTTCCTCCCCAAGGGCTAAGATTCTGTAATTCTGTGAAATCAGACTGTTGGAGAAGAATATAGCAGTGTTCTCTTGCATGGGTTATAAATGATGAGTAGAAAGTTAAAATCTGCTGTCAGATTACTTTTTAAGACTGTGTTCTTTCTTGGGGTATCCGTTTTTCAGGAAGATGATAGAGAGGAACTTCGGGATAAGCCTCAATTCATTGGAGCCTGTCCCTGACTATCCACAGCTATTTATAATAATTTGAGTTCAGACTTCTTGGAAAGTTCTTTTTTTGAGTAAGGATATTTGTACAGAAATTATATATAAGTAGGAAGTTATTTGTATCAGTCAGAATGTATGTGTGGGGCAAAGGGTGTGAGGAAGAGAGAAAGAAAAGCACTAGTTTGTCTACGTAGATTATTTAAGAAAAGGGCATCAGCTGAAAAAAACTGTTAAGCTTAAGATGGGAGCTTAGATGGCGTCTGCTGAACTTTATCTGTACCGTAAGTTACAGTCATTTGTCAAGTTAGGCACTAAAAGAATAGAGCAGATGGATGGAGGATGTTTAGGAAGACGCAATTCTCATCCTAGGCAAAGGTCCAACAGGCGAGATCGATATTTCAGTTATGGAGTAATCACTTTATTAATAAATGAACCATATCATACCCAAACTTTAGTGAGACACCTGGGATATGAAAGCTTCAGAGACCACTCTGATCTCATTTATCATCCCCACCATCTGCTCATGAGTCCAGAAGTTTCTCAGGCCCTGTTTTGTTCTGCCTGGGGAGGTATGGTTTCTTCATCATTATCGAGAATCAGCTGAGAGTTTGGTCACTTTCCTCCAGGAAAATAGAACTTGGAGGAGAAAGAGGAAAAAAAATTAAACCTTTTTAAAGAAGACAAGGGCCTCTGAATGTGTTTCTCAGTTTGTCCTCCAATAACCTCGTCTATAATGGAATCAAGTTAAAGACACTAAATTAGGTTTTCAAAATTCAAAGAGAAGACAAGGAATGAAAGTTAAGCGTGTCAGAAATCATTATTTAGGCAAATAGTTGTACTCACTAGAAAGGAGGATGGTTTTCATTTAGATGGAAAGCCAAATTAGGAAGGTCATTTACTATGGAATAAAAGTTACATTAAACATTTAACTGATTCAACTCTGGAGATGTAGAGTGGGTAGACATCCTCAGAGCATTTGACTTTGTGTATTCTTCATTTTTCCTTTAGTCTTGAGCACAACCAGAGAAATTTTATAATTTTGTATATCTCTATTAATGTAGATCTGGTACATAAATCAACCATTTGGCTACCTTATTGATAGAATTAACCTAATGAATTTATAGGGCTTCCCAGGTGGTGCTAGTGATAAAGAATCTGTCTGCAATACAGGAGACAAGGGTTCAATCCCTGGGTCAGGAAGATCCCCTGGAGAAGGAAATGGCAACCTACTCCAGTATTCTTGCCTGGAGAAGTCTATGGACAGAGGTGCCTGGCAGCCTACAGACCATGGAGTTGCACAACTGAGTGATTAACACTTTCACTTCTTTCTTTCAGCAAATTTATAAGAAATCATAAATTCTTTAAAATTTAAAAATAAAACAGTTACATTTTAAATTTAGAAGATGAAAATAAACCCCCAAACTCAGTTCATCAAGTATCACTTGAGCATTCTACATTTTCTTAGAAAGAGAAGACAAGAACTATAAAGATAAGGAGAAAATTGGTTGCTTGAAATAGTTAATCTGGAGATGACCTTTATGATATTCTAGGCTGAATAATAAAGTTGACAGTGTAACATTGGAAGGAATTCAAAGTTATAATAATAAAAACCAATTCTTTGAGGCCCCAAATTGTACTGAATGTGCTATAAACATAATGTCCTCTAGGGGAAGGGAGATTTACCTGGTAAAGTGAGATTAGTAGGAGAAGACTGTTTAGGATGGAAGAGTATTGCTGCCAGTCTTGAAGGGACCGTAGTGTAGGGCTCAATAGGGGTTTGAGGAGCAGCCTTCTAGATCAGGGTGTAGGATAAACCAAGACTTGCAGGCAGGAAGGAAAAGCATATGAAGTATATGTGTGGGATGGAAAGGTCCCTGCCTGGTGAGAGGTTGACTAACGTGGACACAATTTGTCAGGCTCAGGTTGGCCAATTCACTCTAATTTGGAATAATTTATCAGTAAATTATACATCTTGTTGATGATGGGCTTTTCTCTTGCTTCGTTCCAAGAGAAGCTACAGTAAAGTAGCTTTAGTTGCTACTAAACTGGTCATCATGAAAAACGTGTCAGAGAGAATGCAGAATAACAACTGTTTTGCTTGTAGATATGTTGCCCAAAGGTGAAAGAACAGGTGACAACTCTAAAAGCCCTATTGGGAAATACAGGGTTCTCACTGTGGGGGCTCTTTCATTAACAATCAACATGAACATGGCTGATTTCTTCTTTTGATTCATGGCATTGCTCAGGACTTTTACATTTCCTGGTCAGGTTGTTACGCTTCTTGGACACTTACTTTGTTTTCTTCCATCTTCTTCCTACTAGGGATTAAATACTTTATTCGGAGTGTTTGTGCTAATTTTCTGGTTATATTTCTCCTTTCTGGAACAAAGACATTAAAGACATTTTCAAGCAAAAGGGAGAGAGGTTGCTGACAGCGAAAAATAAACGTTTTGTATAATTGCTTTTTCTGTTATGAAATAGAAATGTCTTCTTTAGAACAGTGATCCTAGTGCTGGGTAGAGGACCTGCTTCAGAGAGAGAAAAAAAGGCTACTTAAGAGAAAACAAACCTCAATGCATAATTGGGACTTTTGTTCTTTCCAGATTGTTTTGTGAAGAACATGCTGCCAAAACCCGTTTTTTTAATTTAACTGCTTCTTTTGAAATGGTCTTTATTTTTCTTCCATGGAAGTTTGTTACCCTCTCATTTCTTCTCTTATTTGTTTTTTGAACTATGTACCCCAACATCTAGATAACTGGGACCATTAGTTTTCATATTTCCCTGATGATAGTTTTATAGTTCATTCTGCAGGTTTATTCTGAGCACTCCAGTGAAATTTAATCCCCAGATCACCTTTGTTTGGTTCTAAGAAATGGGATTTGTTTCTTCATAGTTTACCTGTCCCATCTTCTGAAATCATCTTTTGTTCATGTGTAGTTGCTCAGTAGTGATCAAACTGATGCTTTGTTGGGCATTGTGCATTTTTGTTTTGTTTTGTTTGAAAATGGCAAAAATGCAACATGTATTAAGAATAATTATGACACAATAAAACATGGAGCATGGAGGGATAGTAAAAGATTTTCATCCCGACACTGAATATTTAAGTAATATTCAACTTGCTTTAAGTCATTTGCTTCTTTTTTTTAATTGAACTGCAGTCGATTTACAATGATGTATTAGTTTCAGCTGTACAGCCAAGTGATTCAGTTATATATAGATTCTTTTTCAGATGCTTTTCCATTATGGGTTATTACAAATTATTGAATATAGTTCCCTGTTCTATACAGCAGGTCTTTGTTGTTTATCTATTTTCTAGATAGTAGTTTGTATCTGTTAATCTTAAATTCCTGATTTATCCCTCTTGCCATCTTTCCTCTTTGGTAACTGTAAGTTTGTTGTCTATGTCTGTGAGTCTATTTCTGTTTTGTAAGTAAGTTCGTTTATATCATATTTTAAGATTCCACATGTAAGTGATATCATATGATATTTGTCTTTCTCTGAGTCATTTGTTTCTTTAAACATGGGAGATGTGGTTTCTGAATTTGAATTGTTTGTGATACAGTGTGTGCTGACTCACAGATTTGCCATAAAACAATTTAAAAAACTAACAAAAATGTATTGGGGCATCATCTGTGGATATAATTTTCCATTCATTTACAAAATTTATTTTTAAATAGAAAAGCCGTTTCAAATTTATAGAGCACCAAGTAATGTAAAATGTTAATATTTTAGCTGTGTGCTCATTTCAACTTAAAAACAGCATCACATTTTCCAAAAATTATTGCTTGATTCTAAAGCTGGGCATATTAAATTTTAGGATGAAACCAGATTGGACAAATTCTGCTTCCTTTAAAATACTACTAAAATGGTCACTACAAATAGTAACACAAATCCTCAGCATTATAATCTGTAACTGCTTAGTAACGACCTGGACTGGAAACTTAAGTAGCAACATAGTCTATAAAAATAGAGATGATGCAGAGTTTTCTCTCCAATCAGTTTAACTGAATAATGAACAGACTTGGTATTCAGCTGGGGTATCACCCACACAACACGAAAATAACCAGGCTTCAGGGCACAATACAACTAAATTTCAGGATGCAAAGCTCAGTGATGGCACAATAAAAATTCTAGCCAGTGCTTTGCTTATTGCAATGGAAATCTGTATACTGTATAGATGAATATCACTAAAAATAAGGTGGAAAAATAATGAAATGTGTGAACATATATAGAATTGAGAGCCCCCAGATAATCAAACACAGCATGTAGATTTGACTTTCCTATAATTTTATATGTGACATGATTTATGGTTCCCCATTCCTTAGTAGAAGCAGTTTCTTTTACTTACCTATTATTGATAGTTGAAATGTAGTATATTTATTAAGGTAGTTTTGAATCCAGGTAGCAGAAAGCTGAACTCAAATTAGTTTAAATGTATTATCCTACATAGAAAGTCTAGTTGTAAGATAGGCATTAGGGTTGGTTGACTACAGGTTAACTGTGTGATCAAGGCCAAATTATTATTTAGAATACCTATTATAATGTTAAACATAACAAATTCTAATTAATTGCCATATAGATTGTAGTTTTAATAACAAATTCCAAGTATTAGGGGAGGGTTTAGCTGTGAAAGGTATAATTTCTGCTATAAATTCTACCCCTGAATCTGACATTAACCATCCCTTTTAACCTCAATTCTTTTAAACAGTGAAATAATAGCCTTCTGTCATAAATTTGTCTCTGTGTGTACATGTGTACATTAATTTCTTGAAGCTGTATAATGGTTACTAATATTTTATATCAGGCTATATCAGTTTAGGCTTTGTATTATGAAAAAATAGAACCCAATCTGATTAAGCAAGATCAAATTTTATTGCAAGGTTTTAGAGTGGAATTGACATGAATTGCTCAAAGAATTCCATGTATTAATATTAGAATCCTCTTTGCTGCTGTTGATGGCATTAGTTTTGTTTTGTACTGTTTTTTGGGGGGGGGGGCAGTGAGGGGAAGGAATAGTGACTTTATTCAGAAAGCCAGCAGATCAAGAAGATGGTGGACTAGTGTCCCAAAGCACCATCTTGCCTGAGTTAGAATTCAGACTTCTTTAATACTAAATGGGGAGGGAGTAAAGTAACACATTTCCTGGTTCTGATCAGCCTCTGGAGGGGATGTGTTAATTTCTTCCTTTCTGCGGTCATTCACAGTTGGGCCTGGTGGGGATGTTTCCTGTGAGCTCAAAAAGGTATTTTAGCTTAACGCTTATTACCTGAGAGGCTGGGTTCCCAAAGATGAGCCATTAACCTTATAGGCAATATCCCTCTAGTGATTAACTTTAAAAAAAGTACAAATTATTTTAATTAAAAAATGAGCATGATTATATTAAACTGTATTATATACAAGCTATGCCAAAGTTTAAATCAAGTAATAAAACCTGCTATGATTTCAGACCAGCACTTATGTCAGAAAGTTCACGCTTTAGGGTAAGTTGAGACACTGTTTTAGCACAGGGGGCACTTTACTCCACCCCAATATTGTTACATCTTTCAGGCTGTGGCTCTCACCACCACACCATTGGACTCTCTTGCCCATACTTGGTCCACACGACTAGACTCCCACATCTGTGGGAAGCCTTTGGAAGACTTAAGTCATTAATTTATGGTGGCATTTTTGGGTCTCATTCTTAAGATTAATAAGTCTGGGAATATCTTATTGGGTGGGCTGAAACTACCTTTTCAAATAAAGGTATAATTTCTGCTATAAATAAATAAAAGCAATGCATCATCTCTATTTTTATAGACTATGTTACTACTTAAATTTTCAGTCCAGGTCATTACTAAGCAGTTACAGATTATAATGCTGAGGATTTGTGTTACTATTTGTAGTGACCATATATTTTAAGGGAGGCAGAATTTGTCCAAACAATCTGGTTTCATCATAAAATTTGATATGGCCAGGTGATATTTTTCCTCCTTTGATTTTGCAATGGGAGATGCCTCCCATCCACATTGGAATTCCCCCCAAATATGAAGAGTGCTTAGATTTTTGGGTGGACAAAATGACAAGAGTCAACTGCACAGGAGAGAGAAAGGGCAATTTAACAATGAAATAAAAAATTACACTTTCAATTTGTAACATATATTGGACATGTTTATAGTGCCATGTCATTAGCAATATCAAACACATTGAAGAAAAGATATAGTCCTGTATGTTTATTTGATCAGAAATTAGGTTTTTCATTTTGTAAATGCTGCTGATTTTGTTTTATTACCCTTGGGCAGTAGCAATTTTGACTGTAACAGTCATGTAGGGGCCACACAATACATCTTTCCATGAAGCAGGAACTGGATGAGGTTCTTTACCTTGGCACATTATAAAGGCATCAAGAGGGTTAGTTGAGAATGAGTTAACTTATGTCTTATATGAGAATATATAAACACACACACACATACATAAATACACACATATTACTCTAGAGAGACCTTGGATATACACATACACTATGAAGTTTAAGTGATTCACAGTAGCTGCTGCTGCTGCTGCTGCTAAGTCGCTTCAGTCGTGTCCGACTCTGTGCGACCCCATAGATGGCAGCCCACCAGGCTCCCCCGTCCCTGGGATTCTCCAGGCAAGAATACTGGAGTGGGTTGCCATTTCCTTCTCCAATGCATGAAAGTGAAAAGTGAAAGTGAAGTCGCTCAGTCGTGTCTGACTCTTAGCGGCCCCATGGGCTGCAGCCTACTAGGCTCCTCCGTCCATGGGATTTTCCAGGCAAGAGTACTGGAGTGGGGTGCCATTGCCTTCTCCAGATTCACAGTTGAGTCCCTGTGTAAATCTCTAATTACTCTTTGTTAACAAATTCTCTTAGCTGAGAGAGTTGCGTTTATTCTGGTTCTTATTTTTCTTTTACAGAAGGACTTTCCTGGTTCTTCTTTATGAATCCCACAAGTTTTTTATTGGAGTACAATTGTTTTACAATGTTGTCTTAGTTTCTGTTATACAACTAAGTGAATAAGCTATAGATGTATATATATCCTCTCTGTCTGGAACCTCCCTCTCACTCCCCACCCCATCCGACCCTTCTAAGTCATCACAGAGCACCAGCTAAGCTCCCTGAATCCCACACTGTTTTTGACACTCACTTGTTCTGAAAAGTTACTTTGTTGTTTAAGGGCAATATTACTATTTCCAGAAATCCATGCGCCTATACTTAGGTGCTTCCTCAAAAAGTCTCTTCACAAACATTATTTTTGCTATGCAAATAGTGGCTACTTATTTATATCCATGATATCTCTCTGTCTGGTGTTGTTCAGTTTTTTAGCCACACCTCCCCAAGCTTGATCTTTTCCTATTTATTCAGCTCTTTCTGTACAGTGTCCTCTGAAGCCATACAGATGCATACAGGTAATGAAAGCGGTCATATTTTTTAATTGCAGTATAACTGCTTTACAATGTCATGTTAATTCCTGCTGTATAACAAAGTGAATCAGTTATATGTATGTATATCTCCTGCCCCTCTTAGACCTCCCTCACTGAGCCCCACTGAGACCCCCACATCCCATCCATCTAGGTCATCATGGAGCACTCAGCTGAGCTCCCTGGGATATATAGCAGGTTCCTACTAGCTATCTGTTTTACCCATGGTATTTATGTCAAACCTAATCGCCCAATTCATCCCATCCCCTTGTCCCCTGCCCCCTGCCCTCTGTGTCCACAGGTCTGTTCTCTACATCTGTGTCTTTATTTCTGCCCTGGAACTAGGTTCATCTGTACTTATTTTTCTAGATTCCACATACGTGGGTTAGTATATGATACTTGTTTTTCTCTTTCTGACTTACTTCACTCTATGACAGAGTCTAGGTCTATTCATATCTCTACAATGACCCAGGTTCATTTCTTTTTTTATGGTTGAGTAATATTCCATTGTATATATGTACCACATCTTCTTTATCCATTCAAAAAGACACATGTACCCCAGTGTTCATTGCAGCACTATTTCCAATAGCCAGAACATGGAAACAACTGAAGTGTCCATCTATAGATGAATGGAAGCTATAGATGAATGGAAGCAGTTACGTTCTGAGTTGTTAGAAAGGATGGCTGCTCAACTGTGACTTTAGCTGCAAAGCTATTGTTTGTGATTGGGAACAAAGCATCTGTTGCTGGGCTGAAACACCTCCCTAGTACCACAGTCAAGGTGAAGCACGTTCTCTCTGGAAGCAGGTGTGCACAGGGGTAAGCCTGAGAGTGGAGGCCATGGCACACTGAACAGAACAAGGAGTAGACCTGAAGGAGACTTCAGAAGACAAGAAATGGGATAATCTTTCTGTAGATTTTTCCTATATGCCAAGTATTTTTTAATGCCTCACATTTATTGGGGTAGGGAATACTTGTTCAAACAAAGCTGACACAAACATTTATAGACACAGAGATTCCAGTGTTCTAATAATCCAATGACAATAATAATCTTTAATAAAATCTAAATGATTGCTTAACTTTGAATCGTAGACCCAGTTTTGCCCCTAACTAGTGTGTGGCCTTGGCTCAGTCACCCATCCCGTTGAATGTAATTTCTCGAATGTGCAAAACGAGAGACTGAAGGATGCTGAAGTGACTTCTTGTATAATAGACTATGAGTTTGTGAACCCAAAATCTCATGGAAAATGCTCTGCATTTTACCTGTTCTCCCTAAATTGAGTCAGTTAGTCCTCAGTGAGAGATATGACATTTAAAGTTCAGTTTGCTAAATAATCTAAGAATCAAATTCAGCAGTAATACAAGCTTGGTTTTTCCTTTATCTGGACCATCTTTAGTAAAGACAGAGCCAATGAATGTGGCCTAGATGTGCCCTGGGCCTGTTTGTGTGCTACAGTGGCAGAGTTGTAGAGCTGTGACAGAGATAGAATCACCAGACAAAATACAGGAAACCCAGCTAAATTTGAATTTCAGATAAACAATAAACCTTGCCTGAGATGTACTTGTAAAGCTGAGTGTTCTACATTTTTATGTGCGTAGTCTGGCCAGCGGATGACCCACAAAGCCTAATATGATTACCACTTTGCCTTCTGTAGCAAAAGTTTGCCAACTGCTGATGGGGAAGAAAGAGTTCTGAACTAAAATGAAAAATAAAATCTGTTTTAGATCTGATTTAGTTTCTAATTTGCTATTTAACCCTGGGTTCGATCTTAGTTCTCATGTTTACAAGTTAGTCTAATGATACCTCCTTACTTGCTTCCCAGGGTTGTTTGGGAATAGTTGGTGTATTCAGGGTGGGCAGACACTTGGAGGTATGCACAAATGGAATGGAGATGGATTTACCCCAGAAGGAGGCAAGGGTTTATTTTCCAACATTATACTTATAGATCTTTACTTTGCTCTTCCGCTTCCATTTGAACCTTGAGGTTTCCAGTCTGTGTTTTTCCTGAGTGCAGATACAAGAGGACACAATAGTACACAGTTTGGTGCTAGCTGGAAGGAAGGGTGATAGCCAGATATTATTCATGAAACCAGCTGGCTGAACAGATGTTGAATGCAATTTCAAACAGATATCTTTTTATTTCTTTCATCTATCTCCATGCTAGATAGTATTTTATTCTGTGCATTAGGAATGAATGTAACTGCTTTTCCTCTTGAAAAAAAAAAAAATCACTCTTCAGGAATCATACACAGGAGTAATCTATCCTGCTTTCCATTTTGACAACTTTAGCATTGGTGAGAGCAGAGGCTGTATTTCAAAGGTGTGGTGACCGCAAGAATTCATTTCTGTTCAGAGACAGAATGAAAACAGAAAAGAGGAAAGAGGCAAATGCTAGTATTACGCCATCTTTAAAGAATTATTCCATTCTTCCTAGCATCTTGCTGTAAAATATTTGACTGGGAGCTCACCAAATTACTACTGTGTGCTGCATTAAAATTGTGGCTACTTGGTTTTATTTTTAAAATCCGTGCTAATGAAAACTTTAGGAAGAGTTGAGTACTCTCTTCTGCACTCCTGTAGAACTTTAAATGTAGTTCTATTCCAGCCAAATAATTCATTATTCATTTGTTTTCTCAATACCATGTGAGTTTTTTGACATCATGAGTTTTTATTCATCTCCATATCTCCCAGCACTTGACATTGTCCTCACAGGTGACTGAATGAATGGAATAACTATGAAACTGATGGAAGCATTTATATGCCATGAAATTCTTTATTGGTTCACTTCAGTCCCTGTTTTTCAAAATAAGTTTTCAGTGATTTGATTACAGTTTGATATGAGATGCTTAATTAGAATTGCAATCTGACTTCTATTCCTCATAACTCTTTTTTCTCTGTCCTTAACTCAGTATGAATAATTTCTGAGTGTGTAACTCTGAGCTCTACTTTCTTTTCAATTTCCGGTCCTAGATGTGTCTACCTGGATGTTCTATAAACACCACATGCTCCATGTGCAAGATGTGCTAGACAATGAGGTAATGAGGTGGGTTGGGGGCAGAAGGCAGATTCTTTTTTTTTAAAATTAATTTTATTGAGTATATTCGTTTACAATGTTGTGCTAGTTTCTGCTGTACAGCAAAGTGAATCAGCTATAGGTATACATATATCCCCTCTATTTTTGATTTCCTTCTCATTTAGGTCACCATGGAGCATTGAGTAGGGTTCCCTAAGCTATACAATAACTTCTCATTTGTTGTCTATGGAAAGGGGGTGGTGGTGAGATGAATGGGAAATTGGGATTGACATAATACACTGTGATACTATCTATAAAATAGAGGGCCAGTTCTTAATTCACCTCTTCTGCTAACTGGCTCGGTGACTTGTTAAGTAATTTAACCCTTCTAGGAGCCAATTCCCTCAGGCCAGTATGAGGCAGTTGGAGAAGGCGATGGTAACCCACTCCAGTGTTCTTGCCTGGAGAATCCCAGGGACAGAGGAGCCTGGTGGACTGCCGTCTATTGGGGGGGTGTTGCACAGAGACGGACACAACTGAAGCGACTTAGCAGCAGCAGCAGCAGCAGTATGAGGCAGTAGCTGCAATAATGGCTTCTGAACTCTACATAGTACAGTTCTACAGTGTTTTGCTGCACACCAAAAGCCAAAAGTATTTAATGTTGCCTAGGCATTTCTTATACTAGGTGATGAAAATGTAGACCTTAAAGGAGATCAGTGAAAAAGGTACTGTAATTCTATTAGGCAGTTCTCTTAAGCAGTTAAATGGAGGTTTTGTTTAGAAGGAAATCTGTTTGAACTTTGCCATCACAGCTCTACTGGTAAAGAAATAGAGCCTTGGTATCATGGGAGTGCTAGAGGAGTCAGTGCAAACCATGCAGCCAGCTCTCATGGGAATAACTTACATAACTGTTTGGGCCAGTCCTTAAGAAGACCCTGTGTCAACACTTTCTGTGATGGTCACTGTGCCTTGCTGAGCTGCTTCATCTAGAACAGTCTGCTTCAAGCTGTGTTCATGTCAGGACACACTGTTCCTCATCACACTTCATGTCAAGACTCACTGTTCTTCATTACAGCTGCCAGGTGCCAAGGCCAAGAGATACTCTAAGGGGAACCCACTTGACAGGATATACATATTATCAAATCAGAGGCTTATAGCTACATTGCCTTTGGGTCAGGATGGGTGGTCTGACTTCAGTGGGATTTGCATCACAGCGTGCAAAATATTAACTTCCTGGAGCCATGGCTTGGAAATAGGATATTATGTTTCAATGTCAGATATGTCAAGATGTACCATTTGTTTTTATGTACATTTTTTTCTAGGTCCCTTTCCTGATTTTTTTTTTTCTTTAAAGAAATAAAATGGAAGCCTTTTCACACAGGGCTACCTTGAAACTTTTTGAGCATCATCCTGCCTATTCCATGTCTGTTCATAATTATCAGGCCAGCCATCCCCACACAGTGAACCCATGAGCTCATGGAGGCGGGTCACAGACACTCTAGTTTTCATGGTCAATGAGTTTGTAGTCCCACTGATCTGTTCCTGCCTGGATACCACCATGATCCTAGCACAGGCCTACTCTGAAGCTGTGGTTAGAATACCTCTGGTGTGAGTGTTGTTTTAGGTATGTGTACATGACGTATCTATGGGATCTATAAGTGGAATGCTCAGTTGAAAACTGGAGGTGCATACTTAGAACTCAAGGAAGAGATCTGAGCTGGACATATGAAATTGAGATTCACCAGTGCTAGGGGGTTATTACAATGATCAAAGTAGATGAGATAACTTAGGGCATGTGTGGAATGAGAAGGGTGAGAAACACTTTTTAGAGAAGGGTCTGAGAAACCTGGAGCATGAGCTGAGCTAAGATGACCAAAAGTGATCCTGAGGTAATCCTCAGAAGTGTTATGTTGCTTCCTAGTAAGGTAGGCTCTGTCTGAGAGCCACTTTTCTGCTTCCTTCAGAACGTAGGCACTGACCAGCTTTACCTTTTTTCCTGTTGATCACAGCTTTAGATTGAGTTGTGTTGAATTCCTTGTCAACCTCTTTTTCTTAGTCCAGAGATAGATAATTCCCTCCTTATTGGCATTCTGGTCATTTAGCTGGATTCCAACAGAGATGTTTTGAAATCTTTCTTAGAATATTTGCAGTCAGTTGCAGTGGAGACATAATTCACATTTCAAGTACTGAAGCTTAGATTTTATCACATGAGTAAAGCTGTCATTCTCAACTGAAAGTGATTCTGCTCTCCATGGGACATTAAAATTTTTTCACTGCTGTGTGTGTGTCTTAATAATTTTGTTGGGTCTGAGGGTATGAAATCTCAGAAATGAAGTTTACATACAAGTACACCTTAGTACTATTAACTGTTCAGTCAGTCAGTCAGTTTAGTTGCTCAGTCATGTCCGACTCTTTGCGACCCCATGGACTGCAGCATGCCAGGCCTCCCTGTCCATCACCAACTCCTGGAGTTTACCCAAACTCATGTCCATTGAGTCAGTAATGCCATCCAACCATCTCATCCTCTGTTGTCCCCTTCTTCCCCTGCCCTCAATCTTACCCAGCATCAAGGTCTCCTCTGTCGTCCCTTTCTCCTCCCGCCTTCAATTTTTCCCAGCATCAGGGTCTTTTCAAATGAGTCAGTTCTTCACATCAGGTGGCCAAAGTACTGGAGTTTCAGTTTCAGTGTCAGTCCTTCCAATGCATATTCAGGACTGATTTCCTTTAGGATGGACTGATTGGATCTCCTTGCAGTCCAAGGACTCTCAAGAATCTTCTCCAACACCACAGTTCAAAAGCATCAATTCTTTGGCACTCAGCTTTCTTCACAGTCCAACTCTCACATCCATACATGACTACTGGAAAAACCATAGCTTTGACTAGACGGACCTTTGTAGGCAAAGTAGTGTCTCTGCTTTTTAACATGCTGTCTAGGCTGGTCATAAATTTTCTTCCAAGGAGCAAGTGTCTTTTAATTTTGTGGCAGAAGTTACCATCTGCAGTGATTTTGGAGCCCCCAAAATAAAGTCTATCACTGTTTCCCCATCTATCTGCCATGAAGCGATGGGACTGGATGCCATGATGTTAGTTTTCTGAATGTTGAGTTTTAAGCCAAGTTTTTCACTCTCCTCTTTCACTTTCATCAAGAGGCTCTTTAGTTCTTCACTTTCTGCCATAAGGGTGGTGTCATCTGCATATCTGAGGTTATTGATATTTCTCCCAGCAAACTTGATTCCAGCTTGTGCCTCATCCAGCCCAGCGCTTCTCATGATGTACTCTGCATATAAGTTAAATAAGCAGGGTAACAATATACAGCCTTGATGTACTTCTTTTCCTATTTGGAACCAGTCTGTTGTTCCACATCCAGTTCTAACTGTTGCTTCCTGACCTGCATACCAAGAGGCAGGTCAGGTGATCTGGTATTCCCATCGCTTGGAGAATTTTCCACAGTTTGTTGTGATCCACACAGTCAAAGGCTTTGGCATAGTCAATAAAGCAAAAGTAGAAGCTTTTCTGGAACTCCCTTGCTTTTTCAATGATCCAACAGATGTTGGGCTTCCCTGGTGGCTCACACAGTAAAGCGTCTACCTGCAATGCGGGAGACCTGGGTTCGATCCCTGGGTTGGGAAGATTGCCTGGAGAAGGAAATGGCAACCCACTCCAGTAATCTTGCCTGGGAAATTCCACGGACAGAGGATACTGGCAGGCTACAGTCTGTGGGGTTGCAAAGAGTCAGACACAACTGAGAAACTAACACATTCCAAAAAAAACCAAACAAATGGATGTTGGTAATTTGATCTCTAGTTCCTCTGCCTTTTCTAAATCCAGCTTGAACATCTGGAAGTTCATGGTTCACATATTGTTGAAGCCTGGCTTGGAGAATTTTGAGCATTATTTTACTAATGTGTGAGATGAGTGCAATTGTGCGGTAGTCTGAGCATTCTTTGGCATTGTCTTTCTTTGGGATTGGCATGAAAACTGACTTTTTCCAATCCTGTGGCCACTGCTGAGTTTTCCAAATTTGCTGGTATATAGAGTGCAGCACTTTTACAGCATCGTCTTTTAGGATTTGAAATAGCTCAACTGGAATTCCATTACCTCCACTAACTTTGTTTGCAGTGATGCTTCATAAGGCCCACTTGACTTCACATTCCAGGATGTCTGGCTCTAGGTGAGTAATCACATCATTGTGATTACCTGGGTTGTGAAGATCTTCTTTGTATAGTTCTGTGTATTCTTGCCACCTCTTCTTAATATCTTCTGCTTCTGCTAGGTCCATACCATTTCTGTCCTTTATTGAGCCCATCTTTGCATGAAATGTTCCCTTGGTATCTCTAATTTTCTTGAAGAGATCTCTAGTTTTTCCCATTCTATTGCTTTTCTCTATTTCTTTGCATTGATCACTGAGGAAGGCTTTCTTATCTCTCCTTGCTATTCTTTGAAACTCTGCATTCAAATGGGTATATCTTTCCTTTTCTCCTCTAACTGTTACCAATCATTAACTTTTGTTCTTACTCTCTTTTCCAATCCCAGGTCAATTGTATACTAGATATGTTCAGTTTGGGCTCTGAAGTCTCCTTACGTATGACTGTGTTAACAAGTGTGAACCAGCTGTCACATATAGCTAGTCAAAGCATCTGAACACTAATAGAGAACCAATACTCTATTCTTGTTCTATACAGTACTATACGGATTTGAAAAAATTTCAGGCAAAATAAAAGACCCTGGCATTTTAGTCAGTCAGATATCCTCATTGTGAGCAAATGTTTCCATTCTTTTTTTAATATTAAAAATATATCATGAGTGCTATTGCTGCATTCATTGACCCCAGATTGGAAAACATTGGGTATGATGTCTAGCGCTTCTGGCTTTAATGTCATTTAATATCACTTTTTATATTATATTCTAGTTTCTATTCATGAGACTTTTAAATTTAAAAGTCATGCAGCCATTTATTTGTTGTGATGCTTGATACTAACTTTTAGCATTGCACCTCTTGCCAATGAGACTTCATCAATAACTCAAGGGGGTTTGTCACTTTGTTCTTAAGCCAAGGTTTTATTAAGTCAACTTATACCAATTTTTATGAAAAGAATTGTAGAATTCTATATCTTATAAATCAAACAGATATGGAAGTGTTAACTGCAGAGAGATGGGCCAGAGTTGTTGGACTATGACCTGAAAATAATCGTGGTTGGGGAAGAGGCAGGCACTGGTGAGGTAGTGGGAAATCACAGATTTTATTGTTAGTGAAGAGAAGAAATCCAGGGAGATAGAAAGGTACAGCATGAGAACATAGAAAGTGATAACAGGCAAGCAGGCAGCATAAAGAAATTCCAAAGCAAAACTTCAGGAGCACTGAACAGGCAGATCTTTGCAGTTCTGGTGGGTTGTCGTCATTGTGAGCCAGGGTAGAGTTTGCTGGAACTCAGCCCTGAAGCAGCTGACCCCTGGGCAATTACCAGCATGGAGGTTTAGGCACAGGAAAACAAGTAAGGGACATGCACATCAGATGGCATATCACCTGGAGAAAGGTCCACTTATGAGAATGTGGACTCAAGTTCACAGCTAGAGAAGGAGTAAGTGTGATGAAGTCCCCAACTGGTGACAACAAGGGACAGAAATCCAATTCAGTCTAGTTCGAGAGAAAATGGAAATTGTAGGGTCATAGAATTTTGAAAGTCCAAGGGTAGTTGGTAGTGTTAAATATCCACACAGGCTTTGTGGCCATGAAATCTAATTTCCTTGTTCTTGAGTGCAGACTGGATTTAGTGGCTCACTCAGTAGAGTACAATGGCAGTACAGTTTGTGGCTCTGGACATTGTGACTTTTTGCTTGCTCTCATTCTTGGGTCATTCACTCTGGAGAAGTCATGTTGTGAGGAGACCTGCATAGCCCTGTGGAAGCACCCACTTGGCAACGGACTGAAGCCTTTAGCCAATAGTCATCTTTGAAGCAGATTCTCTAGTCCCAGACAAGCCTGCAGATGACTGTAGCCTGACCTGTGCCTGGACTCCAGCTGCATGAGAGACCCTTAGCTAGAACCACCCAGCTAAGCTACTCCCAGATTCCTGACTCTCAGAAACTTGGGAAATAACACATTATTGTTTTAAGTTTGTGGGTTTTAGGGTAATAATGAGAGAGGAGAACGCAGTGTTAGGCATAGTTTGATCCTGGGTCTCAAATGCGAAAGTCAAAGAACCATGTTATTCTGCTTTTTAGCTTGGCTTTCTAATTTTTTTCCTTTGTTTGCAAATTAGCTTTCTGTATGTTTTATAGGTGATGGCTTCAGATAATCATAAGCTTACATCCTTATGGTTCATGATGTAGGAGAGAAATTCTGTTTTTCTCAAGGTCCATATATGATCTTAAGAGAGAATTGTAATCTGATTCTGTAGAATCATGTGTCTACCAGGCACTGCTTCCCACCCCGCCAGGGAGATAACACAGAATCATTGCTTGAGTTGGCTCTTGTGCCCACATGCAGAGTCTCATTGTTACCATCCTCCTTCCAACCACATGGGATGTGGCAGAGGTAATTAATTCCCTCATAGCAGGGTATTATTGCCAGAAGAAAGGAGATAGTAGTGCTGGCGAAGAAAAGACAAGAGATGCTGGCACAGAGGAGTCAAGTAGGATTACAGAGAATTTTCTGCCTTTTTTCATTTACGACTACTCATTCAGCGCAATCTCAATAACGTTAAATAACTGACACATAAGCTCAAAAATTGTCAATATCAACTTTTTAAAAATACAGTAGCACCACTGCTATTATTTAGCAATCTTGCCTATTCCAGAAAAGCTTAAGAACCAAGAAGTAAATAAGCATAGAAGTAGAATGAGGTGTATCAATAGATACACCCTCTGGTCCTCTTTCTGAGCCCTGATTTTCCTTGTTTTTTTTAACCCACCATTCTTAGAAGCTAAATGTATGCCTTAGGGTTGGGCATCCTGGGAGCTCAGTATACCCATAGTCCACTCTTCAGAGAAGCAGCTGCTCATACCTCATTATGCATAGATAGTAATGATGATGATGGTAGTAGGTAAAATCTGCTGAGCACTTTATGCTCCAGGCTTATTGAGGGTTCAACCAGACAGGCAGAACCAGTAGGAGACTAGATAAATGTTCGTATATATATAAAACACAATTTGTTTCAAGGAATTGGCTTACATGACTGTGGGGACTAACTAAGCCCAGTGAGCCCAGAGTTCTTAGGGCAGGTGGTCAGGAAGGGAAGACCATAAGCAGGCTGAATCCCGCTGTCATGAGGTCTCCTTCTTTCCCTCCCTGTTGTCTACAGGCAAGAGTGTCTCTCTTCCTTTCCTCTCCTCCTTATTCCTCCCTCTCCCAGGGAAAGTCCAAGTTTTCTTTTAAAGCCTCCAAATCGTTTAAGTGTACATACAATGAATAATTTCCCTTCCAGTTGATTGTGGCCCACATAGGATATGCTCTCTAACTTAAGTCAACTGATTAGGGACTTTATTATATCTGCAAAATCTCTTCATTCTGCACTTATGTTAGTGTCTGAATGAATAACTGGAAACTGTAGTTCAGTCTAAACAAGTTGACACATCAAAAAAAACCCCAAACCATTGCGGTGCTTGATATGAATATTATTTTATTCCTTGCAATAAAACAATTTTTCTCCATTCTATAAATGAATAAATAGAGACCCATTCATGTCCAATAAACTTGCCTAAGGGCTCATAGTAAGTGACATAACTAAGTTATGGCCAAGCCAGGCCTTTTCTCTTCTAACCTGAGCTCCTTCTATCAACACAATGCTATTTGGTGCTGGCCACGTCTGGTTAGACCTTATTTAGAGACCAAAACCATGGGCAAAGGCAGCTATCTCTGGAGAACCAATGGCTATTGAGGCAATGTGGTGTGAGATCTTTGTTCAGATGGAATGGCCCAAACTGAGTAGTAACAGATACAGTCAGATTCTGAGTGTTGGGGAATTTAAAAGTGAGACTCACAAAGGGATAGAGACATAAAGGGTAGAAGCCCAGATTCACACACACAGAAAAGTGTCAGCAGGAAATGTGGGGCAGTCGAAGGCATGTACAAGTAGAAACAGAAAGAGGAAAGAGGGAAAAGTTTGGCAGAATCAAGAGAGTGAAAAGACAAAAAGTAGTTGGCGAAACATCATTGGAGGAAGGTCTTGTGTTAAGGTGGATGCCTTGAGGGCATGGACTGGAGGAGCACTGGCTTCATTCTTGGATCGCACATTTTGTACTTCCCCAAGCTCACTTGGGCTTCTCTGGTGGCTCATCAGTAAAGAATCTGCCTGCAATACCCAAGCCACAGAAGCCATGGGTTTGATTCCTGGGTTGGGAAGTTTCCTTGGAGGAGGGCATGGCAACCCACTCCAGTGTTCTTACCTGGAGAATTCCATGGACAGGGGAGCCTGGTGGGCTATAGTCCATGGGATAAGAGTCAGACATGACTGAGTGACTTACACTTAGCACAAGCTCGCTTAGTATTGGTGTGACAAACGTATGATTTATTCCCTTTAAGAGCTAAGTGCAGAATTTTAGGGTTCAGAATTTTAGGGAGAATTTATGGGTTCAGAATTTTAGGGAGATGGCCTAAAGGGATATTAATCCAGGCAGGGAAGCTACCCCTATCATCTTGACTGTCTGACAGGTCTATCGTGCATCTGTGTGGTCCAACCAAGCCTCCTCTGGTATGATGCTCTCCCTTAAGTTCTCACATAAGGGATACTGGACACGGATGATATTTATCCCTGATGGGCTACAACTGAACATGCCTGATAGTCTTCCTACTCAGAGTGGATCATCATAGGTATTGCCTGTGAGCTTGAGGAACATGTAGACACTCAGGCCCCACCCAAACCTACTGAATCCAAATCTATAATAAGAGTCTCAGCTAATTTGCATGCACATTAAAATTCAGCAGAACACATTATTCATTCATGGTAGGCTGCATCTGAGCATGTTTCAAATCATTTTACCTGGTGATGGCTGCACTAAGAGGTCCACAGTTTCATCCCATCCATACTGTGAAAGCCCACTCTGCCTCCCCCACAGGGAATATGATACCTGGGCCATAAGAGCTAGGCTGTGTACCCTAGACAACAATTGAGTTCCCTATGAAAACTGGTTTTGGGAATGCTGAGCCTTCTTCAGTATTTTGTGTATTTTTATATAGTCCTCCATTAACTGAGGAGCCTGAGTGCATGACTGTTTCTTGCAACCTAATGGGTTGTGACAAATAGCCTGGATGATTTAATTTGCAAAGCTACGGGGATTATAACAGTAGTAAATTAAACCAGAGGAGAAGGGCTTTTAGAAATAAGTACATGGAGAGCAACAGGAAGCTGTTGGTGACAAACAACCCCTGAATATAATAACCTGTGCCATTTTCTGTGGGTGAAAATTGCCCTGCAGGCCTCCTTCAAAAGGATCTCTGGTTCTCTTAGTATTGCAGAATGTACAGTACATGGTGATGATAAGGATGGATGAGCCATGAGAGAAAGGTTTAGCTGCCCACATCATACTGATTAGGAAGGCAGGAAAGTTTAAAATACAGGTTTACAAGATTTTCGTTAAGTCTAATGACAGTAATACATAATTTGGAGCTTCTGTAAAAGTCTCAGCTCTCTGGAAAACAGATGACCAGATGACTCACTCTCCAGGCCTCTGGAGGACAAAGTGTCCTGAAATACTCATCGCTGCTCCCACCCGCAAGGAGCGTGTCTCCCACAGCCCCAGCTGCTAGTCCATCCTCCCCTTGTCACCAGGGTTTATTTTTCCCAGCTGAGGCCATCAAATCCACTCTCTCAAGAACCTACAATTGGGGCACAGAGCCTTGAGTTGGTGTTTGTCAGGTGCATGAGTTGAGAAGCTGTATGAAGTTGAGGCTGGATTCACTAAGATTTGCAGAAGCACAGAAAGCTGGCAGCAGAGTGAATATGAGCTAAAAGCCCCTCAGCCCCATGGGCCTGGAGAGAGAAACTTCTTTCAGTCCCTCTCACTCATTCTGATTCTTCTGATGTTCTATTCTATTACCTTCTTTGCATCCCTGGAAATACCCTGTGTCCTTCCAGAAAAGTCTGCTATTTTTGGTTAAGCTAATTTGAGTAGTGGCTGTTCCTTGAGAACAGTTATTCTTTGTTGAAGATAAGAGGTTTTTCACACCTAAAACCCATGAAGATCCCTAATATTTTATTTTTTAAAAAATGTGCTTATTATATTAGAATAGATTTAGATTCTATTGCTAAGATAGCACAGTTTTCATGTATCCTGCACCCAGGACAAGATGGGGTAGGGACAGAGCAGAAAGGAGGAACATATCATTGTCATATGGACCAGACTGTCCATAGAGGGAATGAGGCATTGTGGCAGGCCTGGGTGCCAGGCTGGAGTCTCAGGCAGAGGTCAGTGACTAAGGCCAGCAGTGGGTAGGAGGACCTAGGAATGTGCCTGGCCTCAGGGCTCAAGATGGACATAGGAAATAGGCTGAGAACTTGGAAACAGCACCCTAGGATGGGGCACAGGTGCAGAGTGCTTACCTCCCAGCAGCAAGGGTGACCCAGGTTTGCCCTGATCATGGCAGCTGTTACAGTGGAGATGGGATAAGGGGTGGCGAGATCAGAGCCCTCTCAGGCCCACCAGAGACACCAGGGATCATACCTTCTACTTTCCCTGTCTCTGCTGTTTAGTGATTCTCTTTGGAAAAGAGGCATTTTATTTCCAGGCTACCACTGCAGAGACTATGTATTAGGGGGTTAGGATCCATTCTAGAAATTTGACTCTTTCTGGGGAAAATGCAGCGTATTGTTTCTATCCCTTTTCCAAGATAAACCTAAACTTGCTTGAGGCTCATTCATTCCTGCCTATTTGACCACTTGATATCTCTCAAATCATGGCTAAAGCTGGCTAGCATTTTTTAAACATTTATTTTTATTTATTTGACTGTACTGGGTCTTCTTTGTGGCACAAAAAAGCTTCAATCTTTGTTGTGGCATGCCATATCTTTAGTTGCGGCATGTAAGATCTAGAGGCCCCCTGCATGAGGAGTGTGGAGTCTTAGCCAGTGGACCACCAGGGAAGTCCCTGACCAGCATTTTTAAAAAATGCCTGGAATGATCCCAGGCAAGTTCTGAATAGCTATTGAGAATCCATTTAAATCAAGTCTATATAACCTCTGCAAACTCTCAGGTATTTTTTTTTTCCCTCCTGTGTGTGACATCATAGTGAAGAGAATGTGAATGTATATGTATGTATGTGATGGTACAAAATTCAGAGAACACAAGAGGGTATGTTTTTAAAAATTTCTCAGAACGATGACCCTATATACAAGACAGCAGAAGAGACACAGATGTAAAGAACAGACTTCTGGACTCTGTGGGAGAAGGCCGTGGGGGGGATGATTTGAGAGAATAACATTGGAACATGTATATTACCATATGTGAAATGGATCGCCAGTCCAGGTTCCATGTATGAGACAGGGTGCTCAGGGCTGGTGCACTGGGATGACCCTGAGGGATGGGATGGGGAAAGAGGTGGTGGTTTGGTGGGGGGGGGGTCAGGATGGGGAACACATGTACACCCATGGCTGATTAATGTCAATGTATGGCAAAAACCACTACAATATTGTAAAGTAATTAGCCTCCAATTAATAAATAAATTAATTTAAAAAATTTCTCAGAAATTTCAAATTTATGAAATTAGTGGGAATGCTCAGTGGTGTGATATTTATTAAGATGGAACCAATTTTATGTTTCTGATGTGCTATTAGAAGCTTATCATTTATGAATTTCTCTGACATATAATTGTCACGTGTTTTATGTATCAATATCAAATATCTATGTAAAAGAGAAATGGGCTCCTATCTACTTGATTCAAATGACCTATCATTTCTTAAAATTTATTGCAAAATGTCATTTATCAAACATATATTAGGTACCTACTATAATATTGGCACTCTGTGCAGTGGCAGGACTAGACCCTTCTGGAACTATAACATTGGAATTAAGAGCAAGGCTTTAGAATCCATTGTAGGATGGGTACCCCCAAAAGCAGATCCTGGGACAAGTACTTGTGTGCAGTGGGCTCATGAAGGACATGTTCCCATGGGAGACACAGGAAGGCATTGGGGCAGGAGGAAGAGGGAGTGAAGCAAGGGTTTCATCCCAGGCAGAACCTCACACCGAGTGGCTTTGCCCCCAAACCCCTTGACCCCAAAATAATCAGATAAAGGCATCTCAAGGGAGCTGGACAAAGTATCAGTATTACTCCTTGCAGAGTCAGACAGAGCTTAAATGTAACTGAACAGCCACAACAAAGGAGGCAGTGAGGAGGAAGTAAGAGCGGAGCCCTGGGGTCTGGAGCAGGAAGAGGGGGAGTTGCCTTATGTGGAGGACTGTCCCCCGTCCACCACCTCAGAGGCTGACCTCTCCCTCAAGCGGTGCTGGGTGAACAGGAAGAAGAGTCGATGCTAACTTGGCTAGAGGTGCTGAGGAAGAGCAGACCTGTGCGTGGTACGTAGGAAGCTGATTTCCCAGCTGCCTGGCAACCAGGGAGAGGTGGGGAAAGAGACTATTTCTGGCTTCAGCTGCTAGACTGGGACAACCATGCTTATGTAAGTAAGGTATGTGAAGTCGGTGTAGGGATATGCGATCATCCTCTATCTTTCTTCTTCCCTTCCTCCTTTAACCCCTGAGGATATGTGCACTTTTTAGGTTTCTTCACATATTGTTTCATATGAAATTCCAGCCTAGATAAAGACATTCCTCTTTTTAAAGTAGCCACAAAAGCAACAATACACAACCAAGCATCAGATTCTCAGGCAGGACCAAACACCTATAGCTTAAGAATTACAGTTTTTTCCTTCTTTAGCCTCATGCAGTCATGACTTGTTAAAATATTAAAACCAGTTTAATCCACAAAGTATTTCTTATTCCCTTTCCTGGCTACTGGGTCCTGCCTCTGGTTTTATGGTGTGGGTGATGTGGGCGTATTCGGGTGGGAGGCACAGGGGGTCTAGAATTTGATGCTGGTTTCAGGGTGGTGAGACATCTGCTGCGCTCCAGCTGCTGCTCAGCTCGTGTGAGACTGCAGAGCACTTCTCTGGCTGTGATGGAGCAGAGGGGTGCTGTGCCAGCCTCCTTTAACATACTGGGGAAGATGTGTTTGTGGATGCTGACTGACAGCGATCAGCATTAGAGTCCTACTTCTGTGATTGAGCTTCTCTGTGATTCAACGACTTGATGGCAAATGTGGCTGCCTGACCTGATCAGACAGGGAGGTAGTGTCTCTGCTTCGCTCCCAGCGCTCTCCTTGTCTGTAGTGTTCTAGTTTTCCAGAAGTCATAGGTTTTTTTTTGCAGACAGCTCTTCAAAATAAAGGACCAATGATCCCACCCCATGCCTCCTGCCACTAAGAGGCACACCATCTGACAGGTCTTTCTGGGTTGTGGAGGTAACAGATTCCAAGTTTGGGGGCACAGAGTAGCCAATTTTTGACACGGAGGCTTCCAGCTCGGAGTGGGGCCTGGAGAAGAAAAGGGCGTCTGCAACAGGTGCAGGGCGTGGTGCCAGCAGCCCTGCTGCCTTGACCTCATGCACGACAGACTCTGGTGTTAGGTCTGCGGTGAAAAGGATGCATGGTGAGAAGGATGTGTGGGTTTTATGGCAACACAGACCCTGGGTTCTAGATCTAGCCCCTGTCATTTGCTGCAAAGAGCATTAACTCTTCAAAATGCAGCTCTGACAGGTTACATGGCCCCAGGAGAAAAGGAACGACTGGGCATTGGACCTCCAGTGACTGTGTTACCTAATTGCCCATCGTTTGTGTTCTGACAAACTCACCAAGTCATAAATTAAGGCAACATACTATGAGATAGAATAGGTACATGTAGGATGGTCACAGGCAGGGACAGAGAACACAAAGGAGCATGAGCAGGCAACCCAGGCCCTTCAATTATTCACTCTGGTTGTATCACTGCCCTTCTCTCAGCACACATCTAACTGCATAGGAGCTTCCCTTCTAATCAACTGTTGGTCCTCAGACCTTACTGGGTCTGTAAGTGCAGGTGAGAACAGACTACTGCCCAGGGCAGAGGAGGCCCTGGAAGACAGTGGTGAGCAAAGGTCTTTCTTGTGGGTGCCAGATGGACTATATGTTCAAACGATGTGATTAGTCATTATTTTCTACAAGTTAATAGAAGTGATGCATAATGGGTTAGTGTTTAGACAGGTCATCTTGGTGTTAAGAAAGAGGGAGAGCTTTGGTTGGTAAGAGTATAGCATGGTAGCACTGGAAAATGTTATGAATGAGCGTGTCAGCTATAGAGAGAAGTAGCCCAAGAGGGTTTTAAAGGTAAATTTCTCTCCCTTCAGTATGATGCACATAGATGTTAACACTGGCTCTGGTCATCATTCCAGTTCTTTCAGATCTTTTTGGAAAGGCCTAGAGAGATTGAGGTAAAATTTTTCTTGGTGTGGTATATGTCATGTGAACTTATCTGTCTTATCTATGGTGAAATAAATGTTTCAGGAAACACAAACCAGTTTGGTGGCTCCTTTGCAAAGTCACCAGATTGTCCTCCCGTTGAGGACAAAATGGGATGGATTCTGAGGACTTAAATCCTCAGGATGGACCTGAGGATTTAAAGAGAGAGAAAGAAGAGAGGAGAGATTAGGGAACCCAGACTCAAGTGTGTACTCATGTCCACGTGTGGTCTTGGTTGGATCTTGTCTGGAGAAGTCATGTTAAGTTTTAAAGGTTGACTTTTTGTTTTGTTTTTATTAAAAAAACTATAAGGAGAGAATGAAAGTGCTATAACTTTGGTGCTAGCTAGTTTTTTCACTTTGGGCAAATTCTTTCTGGTCTTGGGTTTTACTTTTTTCTGTTTTGGAACTTTATTTTATTTTAAATTTTTATTGGAAGATAGTTGATATACAATGTTGTGTTAGTTTCAGGCGTACAGAAAAGTGAATCAGTAATACATATTTTTTTCTCATATAGGTCATCACAGAGTATTGAGAAAAGTTCTCTAGGCTATACAGTAGGTTCTTATTAGTTTTCTACTGTATATATAGTCATGTGTATAGGTCAATTCCAATCTCCCAAATATCTCCCTCTCCCCCTCCTAACTCCCCCCATAATAATAAGTTGTTTTCTGCATCTGTGATTTGATGTAGAAAATCATATAATTTGTACCATTTCTTAGATTACACATAAAGCAATATCATATGATATTTGTCTTTCTCTGTCTGACTTTACTCAGTATGATAGTCTTGTGATGAGACCCTCTTAATTCTTAGTGCATTTTATTTTTCTGCAGATGGTTGGAAAGCATCACCAACTCAATAGACATGAGTTTGAGCAAACTCTGGGAGATGGTGAAGGACAGGGAAACCTGGGGTACTGCAGTCCATGGGGTTGCAAAGAGTCAAACTTAGCAACTGAACAACATTATTCCACTTATTATCTTTCGCAACTTTTCCATAAACCTAAAACTTTTCTAAAATTAAAATTTTATATTAAAAAATTAAGCCATGCATAATTTCATACACACATTTCATAATAAATTGACCCTATGGATCAAAAACAGAAACTCAGAATTGTATCCTAAACAATTCAGGTTTCAGAAAAATAATGAAAGTGTAATAATACAGGTTTTACTGTTTTTAATCTAACCGGTTGAATTCTATGAACTCTGAAGTTCTTCCTAACTTTTTCCTATAAACTTCTTTGGATAAAGCCTCTGGGGAAACAGAAATACTGGCTAATTAAGAATGGAAGGGATGGGCTTCCCTGGTGGCTCAGTGGTAAAAAGTCATCCTGCCAGTGCCAGAAGATGTGGGTTCTATCCCTGGTCTCGGAAGCTCCCACATGCTGCAGAGCAACTAAGCCAGTGCACCACAACAGTTGAGCCTGTGCTCTGGAGCCCAGAACCACAACTGCTGGACTCATGTGCCGTAGAGTCTGTGCTCTGCAAAAAGAGAAGCCACTGTGATGAGAATCCCTTATACTTCAACTAGAGAGCAGCCCCCACTCACTGCAACTAGAGAAAAGCCCACGTAGCAACGAAGACCCAGCACAGCCACAAATAAAAAGAGAAATTATAGAAACAACTTCCGTTGATTAAAATCTTAAAAAAAAAAAAAAAGAATGGAAGAGGGGAAGGAAAGTAAGTGATTGAGGGTAAAGCACAGTTCACAGAAGAGGAAGGGCCCATAAGGAGGAAATGAAAAACTTTAGGTTTTTATATTTATAAAAAAGCATGTTCACAGACATATTTTGAGGGGTGGAAGAAAATTTGTAAATTAAGCAAAAGGATATTGAAAAGAAAGTCTTTTCTTTATCGACCTTTGTTGTCTGAGAAGGAACGTCGGCGGCAGGTACTGACGCACCCAGCAGTGAGGTTAGATTCCCCATGCAGAATTTTCAAAGGAAATGGTCAGGAAGAAGCTTTATGACCTTTAGCCCGATAGGCACTTTGAGGATGGGAAGGACTGATGTTTAAAAGGCCAAGGGAGGCAGTATCTCAGTGGTGAGTTGTCGGAACTGGGAGTCTGCCCCTGCTCCCAGCACCAGCAGGGTACTGGGTGCTTGCCTTTCACTTCTGTCTAGTGAGAGGGGCCATGAGGAGGCCAGTCAGAACACTTGATGTGTGTCCCTGGATTTGGGGGCACATACTGGACTGCCACCTGAAGTACGTTGGAAGATAGTCTTGAAATGAAAGACTGGCTGAAACCATGCGTGAAGGCCAGGTGAGAGCAAAGGCTGTCCATCTGATATCTGGCAACAATATGACCTTTCTGTGGGCCAAATGGGGCCATGAAAGGGAATCAGGTTGGAGCCTCTTGGAATGGGCTCTGCCAGGCAGTGGGGCTCCAGACGTACGAGGCTGTAGGGTTTATTGCTAAGGCAGGAGCTGAGGTGAAGGAGAAGCAACAGGTCAGCTAAAGATCACCATGGACCTCCAAAGACTCCACAAAAGTGCCTCAAGACAAAGAGTTAGCTTGGTCCTCCATCAGACAACCAAGAACATCAACACCGAACCAGTCAATGAGGTCTTCTCGTGCCTTCTTGTCTTCCTTCCCTCTCTTCTTACAGCCCTGTGAATTTCATTTCGGTGTGAGGAGACGCTGTTACCTCTTTGTCTGTTCTCCCAGCAGGTTTCCAGACCCAGGCAGGCCCAAGCTCAGGTAGAACAGTTTGCTCCCCTCTGTTAAAATACAGTTCCAGTTTGTTAAGAAGAGGGCTAAGTAGGAGACAGAGCAGGACTCTCTCCCACAGTTGCTCTTGGAAGTCACGAACTGCGCATGAACAGGGAATAAACCTGGAAACCTGGTTCTACAAGCTTGTCAGTGTACTAAGCTGCATAAAACAGTGATCTATCAGTCCTAAATCCTAAATTAGCTACCGGATTTTTAGAAGTACAGGATGAGAGCCAAACTAAGAAGTTTCTTCTAAATCTATAGCAGTTCCAGGCAGCTGAGAGCTAACCAGCCGCTAGTCTCATGAAAAGATATTCTAAGATTCCTATTTATAGAAGCCATCGTGTCATGTGGGCAAGCCATGTTTTTCTGGTGTTGTTCCTTACCGTGTCATGGATCTTAACTTTTGAAATGTCCAACTCCTTTCAGTAAGCTTGAGTGGCTTTTTATCCAGGCCAGCGTTGAATCTTGGGATGTAAGCCTTACAGGCTATTAAGGCTCTAATGCCCTCATCTTACAGAGGGGGAATTGAGGACCCTAGAGATGAAGACATTTATTAGTTACAGAGTTCGGAACACATCCACGTTTCTTGACTCTGAGTCTGGTGCTTTAACATATCATAAATTTAAACTAAGGATTTTGTTTGGTTTGGTTTGGGGTGGAGAGTCTTGGATATAAGAGGGGCTGAAAGTAGGTTTCTAAACCATACAGTTAAGCAAGCTAATAATTTTATAGTATCTAAGGCTCTTGTGTTATTTATATAAACCAGAGGAAGAAAAACCAAATTATAATCTCTTAGTGCTCACCAGCTGTATTAGTAAAAATAAATCTAGAATGGCATGATCTGAGAAACTTCAAGAGTGACTTCACCCTGCCCATCAGGTATAGTCTGAGTGCACACAGGCGTGTCTGTTTAACCATGGATCCTGCCATTTAGGAGGTGTGTGGCTCTGTGTAAGTCGCTAAATTTTACTGAGATTGTTTCTTCTGCTGTAAAAAAATGAATGATCCAGATTGGTTCATATGTTAAGGATATTCTAAACTGTAAAACACTTAATAAAAATAAAGTATTACAATTGTTTTCAGTTACTGCCACATGGAAATTCCAGCGGATTACCCTCTTCCATAGACATTTGTTCCCGGAACCATTCTGGGGGTGGTGTTCGCAGGCTGGTCTATGAAGTTGTGCCCCAGGGGTGCCGATATCATAGATCACAGTATGAATGGTGCCCTCAGTGGCTTTAAGCTCTGGGGCCCTGTTAATCTGCATGGGGTTATCTCCTGCTGGACTCTCAGTGTGCACATTGTATAATCATAGATACACTCTGCAGAACCTCTTCCTGGTCAATGTTGCCTTGGTAAAATGCCTCTTGGTTTTTCTAAACTTCAGAGGACCTACCTATATCTTAAATCAATATTTTTGACTCAAGTTTAAAAAATTGCATTTGTATTACTAAATATGCAGCCAAATACATTTTACAAAATGGTATGAGAAAATTTTTTGATTTCTATTTTAAACTCAACTAATGGAAAGTCAGAATCATATGAGGACAGTTTGAAAATGCACCAAAGTCAAAACAAGGAAACTTGAAGGTGTTAAGAAAGACATTGGTGTGTCGATGGTCCTAAAAGAGGCTGTGATCACAGTGTCATATTTCATATGAGCCACTGACTTCCAGGTACTATTGTGTGCTCTGCTGGTCCTGAGCATGTTTCCACAGTGATTGACATTGCATATCCAGTGGAACAAGTTTTGCACTTAGCAGTTCCTCTACATGAGGTTTTTCAAGAACTCTTTGACAAGCTTTTAATCCATCTCTTCAAAACCATATTACTTTGCAGGAGCAACAATTGTCACTTTGTCATTAACCCTCTCTACAAACTCTGACATAGGCCACAAATGACATGGTTAGTTGTTTACATGTGCTTTTCATCTTTTGGGGAGAATAGGTGGTGCTAGTGGTTAAGATCCCCTGGAGGTGGCTCAGACAGTAAAGAATCTGCCTGCAGTGTGGGAGACCTGGGTTCGATCCCTGGGTTGGGAAGATCCTCTGGAGAAGGGCATGGCAACCTACTCCAGTATTCTTGCCTGGAGAATCCCATGGACAGAGGAGCCTGATGAGCTACAGTCCATGGGGTCTCAAAGAGTCAGACACGACTGAGTGACTAAGCACAGCACAGCACAGTGTTTAACCCTCCTGCCAATGCGGGAGACATAAAAGATGTGGGTTCAATCCCTGGGTCAGGAAGATCCCCTGGAGCAGAGCATGGTAGCCTACTTCAGTATTCTTGCCCGGAGAATCCCATGGACAGAGGAGCCTGGTGGGCAACAGTCATGGGGTTGCAAAGAGTTGAACATGACTGAAGTGTCTTAGTCACACATGCATGCACTTTTTGCTGAGCTCTAGAATAATTTCTTACTCATAAATATTTGATTCTTTGAGCAGTAGCAAAGTGCCCAGGGAATAGCATATACCTTGAGCCTTCCTTGCAGGTCAGGCGTAGCCATGTGGCAGAATTCTAGCCAACAAGGTATAAATGGAAATTGTTGGAGAAGCTGCTCAAAAGAGAAGTATGTGCTTATTTACTCGAGCTTTCCTTTTGTCTGAAACATGGACATGATGGTTGGAGCTTTGGCAGCCATCTTGAGAATATAAAATTGTGAGAGGTAGGTCTCAAGAATAGAGCAATGGAAAATTCAAGTGTCTAGATCTCTGATGCCATCCAGGAACACCATACCAGACTTGTATCAACCCCCTTTGGATATCTGTTATATGAGAGAACAATAAATCCAAAATATGCTCAATAATACAGTTTTAGGGAGTATGGAGCACAATTTCTGGTGATGGATATATCTTGTCTATTTTTGTTCAACTTTTCCACAGATTGTTCCCCTAGCCTTAAGTTGGAATGATATTACGTACCCTGGTCAAGCCAAGTCCATCATGTCCTTCAGGACATTTATCAAACTCACATCCTGTGAGAAATCTTTTATTCTTCTTCTTCCTTTCTGATCAGCCTTATAAATAGTTAACAAAGATACAACTTTTCTGGTGTTTGAATCAATCTCTTCTATGTATAATATTCTTTTCTATATAGTCACTTTTGTGTGTTTTCTATTCCTCAGCAAGTAAAGTCATTGGGAAAAGATGTCTATTCTAGTTTATCTTGCTATGTCTCATTACTCTCCAGCATTTGGGACTAGCAAAGCAGTGAATCCCACAAACTCCATGAATACCGTGGTGGTGGTTTAGTTGCTTAGTCATGTCCAACTCTTTGTGACCCCATGGACTGTAGCCCACCAGGCACCTCTGTCCATGGGATTTCCCAGGCAAGACTACTGGAGTGGGTAGACATTTCCTTCTCCAGAGGATCTTCCCCACCCAAGAAATGAACTTGGGTCTCCTGCATTGCGGGCAGATTCTTTACTAAGGGAACCACCATATTGACTGAATGTATTTTGTCAAGTTAGAGAAACACGGGGTAGGGATTGATAATGGAGCGAGTCTTGATTCTGTTTGTTCAGGTGAATCAGACTTGGATGGTAGAGCAGGTGACAGTCCTGCTGCCCTGTCCCACAACTGACTGGCTCCAACATTCCCCATTTCCCACAGAAGGAACAGTGAGGACTCGCACTTTTTCAGGGGTGCTCATCCCCATCTGTCCCTGGGCTTCTCCCAGAAATTTTAGGGCATTTTTATTCTTCCTCTTTTCCCTTTCCTTCTTCTTTCTACCCCCAGCTTCTTCCCTCTTCTTCTTCTCCTTTTTCTTCTTCTTAACTTTATGCAATTCTTTTTACACACAACTGAAAAAAGGAGTTTCAAAATTCTCTGAGAAATTAGTTATAAACTGACCTTTTCCAAGCCATTTCTCTTCCTAGAAACTACCCACTTTATGTAAACTCCCCATCTTGTACTTGTTTATAATTGGATTATTGCTTTGAATAGCAATATATTGATCAAAGAGCAGGTTACAAGCACTTATATGGGTTAAATTGGGTTATATATTTGGGGAGTGCAACAAGGGCTGACCATAGGGTGTGGTCTTGCCTGTTTTTTCCATCACCTCTTTCAAGAAGACTTTGCTAAGTCTGTCCTACCCCTGGCAGAGTGATTTATTCTGAGGTTCCATAGAAGTGATGATGATGATTAATGTTAACTGAGATTAAGTTCCAGATACTGTGCCGAGTACTCATTACCTCATTCAATCCTCCCAACAAACCAAAGAACTATGTACTGATATTACTCTAATTTTACAGACAAGGAAACTGAGGAACAGTTAATCAACCTGCCCAGGGCTTATAACTAGTAAATTAGAGAGAGAGAGAGAGACATTCCAATGTGGGTGGTCTAGTATAATCACTTCTGTTTTAAAGGGAAGGGAACTGCATCAATCTGCTTGGGCTGATACTGCAATGAAATACTGTAACAACATTCTGTGTGGCCAAGAGGAGATTTATTTTCTCATAGTTCTGGAAGCTAGAAAGTCCAAGATGAAGGTCCAGCAGGGTTTTGTTTCTGCAGAGAGCTCTCCTCCTGGCTTGCAGATGGTCACCTTCTTACTGTGTCTTCACATAGAGAAGAAAGAGCAAGTTTCTGGTATCTCCTCTCATAAGGGCATTCAGTCTCTCCATGAAAGCCCCCCTCTCATGACCCCCAGTAACCCTAACTACCTCCCCCCAAACCCCACATCTAAACACTATCACGCTAAGGTTTAGGGTTTTAACATATGGGAGGACACAGACATTCAGTTCATAACAGGAACTAAGACTTGGAGAGATTACATAATACAGCCAAGGTCAGAATTACTGGGTAGAAGGGCAAGTACTGGATCCCCTGATTTCTGGAGGCAGCTGGGCCTCTGTGTTACTTTGAGTCAAGAAGGCCAGAGAATAAGAAAGAACAAGTGGGAGGTGGGGGGGGGTCCATGGTACTCTCAGACATTTAGGATTCCCAAACAACACTAGAGGCCAGGGCACCTGAACCCTGGTGTAACTACAAAAATAAACATATCTCTTTCTCTTCTGCTGTATGAGGTTTAGAATATTTTTACTTACACAGAAAGAAATCGACCTTCCTTTCTTCTTCTGAGTCAATGCATAATTAACCTCTAATAAATGAAAGCCTGGCCTTCAGAAAAAAAAGCTCTCTCTCCTAATTTTTGAGATTCTATCTTAAGTAGGAATTTCACAGAGCAGTAATGTTTTTGTGAAGCTTGTTCTTGCCAACATTTTCAGTATTGTATCAGTCAAGATTTTGATGGGAAACAGATGGCACATTAAGATTAGGTGATTTGAGGGGAGTTTGATGAAAAGTCTGTTTGGAAGGATGCAAGCATGGCTTAGGAAAAGCGACAAGGATGGTGTGTACCCCTATGCCAAGGTTCTTGTTAATACTGCCAGGCCTGAAGGAACAAATGAAAGGTAAGGGGCTTCCCAGGTGGTGCTAGAGGTAAAGCATCTGCCTGCCAACGTAGGAGATGCAAGAGATGTGGGTTCAATCCCTGGGTTGGGAAGATCCCCTGCAGTAGGAAGTGGAAACCACCCCAATATTCTTGCCTGGAAAATACTATGGACAGAGGACCCTGATGGGGTTACAAAGAGTCAGACATGACCGAGTGACTCAGCACACAAGGGAGACCCAGAGAGAGAGAGGTGTACAGAGATGAGTATAGCCATCTCACAGCCCAGCATGGGGATTTTCTGGGGAAAACCCACCCACGCCCACTCTCTTCTTGCTTCTCATCTCCTGACATTGTGTACCGCCAGTGAAATCTGACAAGGGCCAATAGCAAGGGGTTATGTTGATGTATTCTGAGCATGTCATCTTCCGAGGGCGGAGAGCAGGGTTCAGAAGAATGGAGAATTCACTTGGTGGATGAAGGGAGGACGTTATCTCAAATACCATGTTCAGTGCAGTGGAGAGTTAGGAAGTGATCCTGTCTGTTGTTTAAGCTGTTCTGCTTTTTTTTCTGTTAAAGGCCATAAGTGGTAGATAATCTAGTGGCTGGAATGGTTCACTTAGTATGTGAAATGAGAAAGAAGGGAGATAGACTAACTTTAAATGTCCTCCTTACCCAAGAAGAAGGAGATATTACATCCTACCATACTCAAGATCTGGGTTTACAGTTAGTACAAATCAATGATACTCTTAAATATAAATTTCCATGGATTGTGTAAGTGAAATACTTAAGATCAATTGATAAATTCAAACTGCTTTATGAGTACATTTTGTAGAAATAGCTTTGACTGCCAACCTGAAGAGACTCGATCTGGTAAACTGTGGCTCCCTATTTCTACCCTCCCAGGAAGCAATAGTCCCTGGAGTCAGGGGGTGAAATTGTGGGTGTCTAGCTCTGCCACTCACTAGGGTATGTGTGTGCATGTTCAAGTCACTTCAGTCGTGTCAGGCTCTTGGCAACCCCATGGACTGTGGCCCGCCAGCCTCCTCTGTCCATGGCATTCTCCAGGTAAGTATACTGGAGTGGTTAGCCATTCCCTTCTCCAGGGGATCTTCCCAACCCAGGATCAAACCCTCATCTTTTACATCTCCTGCATTGGCAGGCAGGTTCTTTACCACTAGTGCCACCTGGGAACCAGGACATATCAGATCATCTTAGCTTGAGAACAGAGGAAGATAATCATGCCTCCCCAAAGGGTCCTTGTGAGGACCCTTAGCATAGTGTCTGGCACAGAGGAAGGGTCTGTTAGATGTTAGTTGTTCCAGCTTGGGTGAGTTAGGGAATCTGTCTAAAAGCAGAGGAGCCTTTTATATCAGTTTAAATAAGGAAGTGATACCTTTGTTGGAATGCTGGCTTTCTGAAAATGAAAATACAGTTTCAAAGGGGACATGTGCCTTCTCCAGAAAATGATGAATTATGGGTGTTTTTGTGGCCTGTGATAACAATACAAATAATTAAATCAAAGTGTGCCTGGAATGGACTCAAAGGCACATGGAAGTGTCAGGATAGAGATTAAGAACTAAGAAGCAGCTGAGGAGGAGGAGGAGGAAGGAGGAGGAGGAGAAACACTTCTCATCTACCAAGGGAATTTTGCTATAGCTGTGGCAGCCCGTTCATAGCTTCAGGGTCAAATGCAAAGAGGACGTGCACAGCTGTCACTCCCATGACTATATGAGATCCAGGAAATATGTTTTTGCTTTTGGCAGTCTCCATCTACTATACCTCCAATAATGTGGTGAAGTAGAGATGCATGCTCAGATGGTCCCAAACGCTGTAACATATGGAAATGGTTGACCAGCATAGGAAAGGATTTCCTTTTCTTTTTAATTAAAAAAAGATGATCTTTACTAAAACTTAACTAACTTAAATAAGCCTCAAATGTTTAAATAATACAAAATAACAAAAGATAAAATCTCCTGTCTAGACAGTATTTTTGTTTAAGTAACTGGACTATTTTTAAGGATTGTTACCAAGAACACTTTCTCAGACTCCTAGAGTGGACTTTCCCATTCTGATTTCCTCTTTTTATTTGGTCTCAAAGAATCTAGCAGTTTTCTTTTGCCCTCTACTTTGACCTCCTTTTCTGATGTTTGAGAGTCAAGTCTTGTGACTTCTTGGATTTCCTACCAAGGCAGTTCCCTTTCTACTCACCCTCCACTCCCATCTTTTAGTACCATTTCCAAGGAGGTCCACCATTATGAAAACACAAGCAGATGTTCTTTCTCTCTGTGATTATTAAACCTCCAGTCTAATTCCCCTATAATATAGTCTTCCCTTCTCCTGCCTCTTTCCAAATTAAACCAGTTAATTTACTCTCTGTAGAATGAATTTCATTATTTTCTGTATGTCTCATCCCTTTTTCTAGAGATTGTTTTTCTGTGCAATGAAGATTTTTAAGAGTTTGTGAATTTATAAAACCAGGATTAGAACAAGTTTTCACTTGTTTCAACATCATATACCATATGAGGAACGTCAAAATGAAACTTTCCTCCATACAGTGGGGAAATAAATTTTAAAAAGGCTCCAAATGAAGTGGCTTTGAAAAACTGAAGAAACTTATACATGACCAGTGCCAAGTAGGTCTAAGGGCAAATATCACCCTTGAATAAGACACCTCATGGAGGAGCGTGTCATTTGTGATGCCTTCTGGGAGCTGAAAGAAGAGCTTCTTATGGAGGTGGTGAGATTCTGCCTCCTACAGAGACGCAAATAACAGGGGGCAGGATTTCTTTGTACATCAATGCAGGGATGTGAAACTGTTATCTGGGGACAGTTTGAAGGGACCCTTAAGGGCTGGCAAGGGTAGCTCAGTAATTGGGCTCTATGAGGCCAGATTTAAAGCTTATTTTAACAAAGATTTGGGATCAATAGCTTTGGAATGATGTTTTTGTTATTCTTCTTTGATTTAGCACTTATTAAGGAGAGCGTTGGTTTACAGAAGAGAGCTGAATGATTAATTGACCCAGAGGGCTTGGAGCATCTCTGCTGAGCAAGCTAGATGATCCAGTCTCATTCAGTGCTGACTAAGGATATGGAATAAACTGGTGGTAGGAGGATCTTCCTTTTCCACTCACTTTCCATTGGTAGCTGGACTTCCCTGGTGGCTCAGCTGGTAAAGAATCCGCCTGCAATGAGGGAGACCTGGGTTTGATCCCTGGGTTGGGAAGATCCCCTGGAGAAGGAAAAGGCTACCCACTCCAGTATTTGGGTCTAGAGAATTCCATGAACTGTATAGTCCATGGGGTCGTAAAGAGTTGGTTAAGACTGAGCGACCTGGACTTTGACTTTTCCATTGGCAGCTGGTTGCCTGCCCTGTCTAGAATGCATATTCTATAAGCTGGCCACCATAGACAGATATAACTTTGCTTTATTGCTGGCTCTGGGACGATAACCATACTGAGCCCATCTGTATCAGTTTCCTGTTACTAAATGATAAACTATCCCATAACTTAGTGGCTTAAAACCACTAATATTAATAATTGTGTTATTTCTTAAAATTCTACGGGTTGGCTGGGTCCAGCTGATCCTTTTTTTCCTGCTCTACATGGTGTCAGCTGGGCTTTCTTACGTGGCAGCATCCTTCTGGGGCTTGATGATAAAAGGTGGTTTAGTCATGCATTTGGTGGTTGGTACTAGCTATTGGGTGGGACTTCTTTTTACATGTGTCGTGTCCACTAGAGTATAACTATATTTCTTTGTGTAATAGCTCAGGATTCCAAACAAAAATGAGAAGAGAAGCTATCTTGTCTCTCGAGGCATGGGTCCAGACCTCAGCCTGAGTCACTTCTGTCACATTCTATTGGCAAAGCAAACTGCATACCAGCCAAGATGTAGTCTTGAACTCTTAATGGGCATGTTGCTATAAAGATGAGCATATTTACTGGTGGCCAACTTTCAGACAATATACCGTGCTACCCATGGCAGGTAAATGACATCAGAGCTGGTGACAATCACAGTACCTGGATACTGAGCTTAAAGCACAAAGACACAAGCACAGGCCTACACAAATTGTTCTGCATCTCATAAATACACTTGGCAGCCTTTTACCTCCCTAAAATTTCCAGGTCAAGTTTGCAGGTGATCTGGTAATCGAAGGTACAGAGATCTTTTTGACTCATTAGAAGACTGTCTCAGAGAATAGGAGCAGAGAAAACAGACAAATCATGATTTAATGATCCCAGAAATTCTTCAGCTCAAAGTAGCAACTAAAGCTTTGGCCATTGATTTCAGGATTAAGAGACTATGTCATAGGGGAAAACAGAGGGCTTTGGAGAGTTAGAGCTGAGGTTGAGTCCTGACTCTCACTGACAAGTTTGGTGATTGGGGTGAATCACCTAATTCTCTGAGTATCATTGTTCTCATCTATTATGTGGAGATGATATCCCCTCCCTTGCAGAGTGGCTGAGAATATAAAGTACCTGGCACACAGCTTCTTATATAAAAGGCTTAGTAAATATTAACTATTTTTATCTTTGAATCATTTGGCTATGAAAATATGGCCTATGACTTTAGGATTTCCTAAGGGACAGTCAGTCCCTCCACACTCACTTACCTCCAGTTTGTGTTAATATTTTGAAGGAGCACAAATCTTTCCAATTCAGTGAATATATAGGTGGATCCTTCTCCTCTGGGTTCATTGGTTCAGTGAAGATAGCCTTTGAGATGACTTTTCCTTCCTATGTGGTGTTGGAGAGGACTCTTAAGAGTCCCTTGGACTGCAAGGAGATCCAACCAGTCTAAAGGACTGGATCCAACCAGGACTAAAGGAAATAAGTCCTGAATATTCATTGGAAGAACTGATGCTGAAACTGAAACTCCAATACTTTGGCCACCTGATGAGAAGAACTGACTCATTGGAAAATACCCTGATGCTGAAAGATTGAAGGTGGGAGGAGAAGGGGATGACAGAGGATGAGATGGTGGGATGGTATCGCCGACTCTATGGACATGAGTTTGAGTAAGCTCTGGGAGTTGGTGATGGACAGGGAAGCCTGGTGTGCTGCACTCCATGGCGTCACGAAGAGTTGGACACAACAGTGACTGAACTGAACTGATGTTAAAAGCTCAGAAATTTAGCAGCTCCATTCATTTGAACATGGTTACATGTTGAACATGTCAATGTGTAACAAGATTTATCCTGTCCCTGTTCTATTTTTCTCGAGGGAGATAAAAATTACTGATTAAGATACCTAAGGTAGACTTACAAACTATCCTGTTAGGAAGAAAAGCTATGGGACTTTAACACTGAACCTCCATTGTTGCCTCAGACACTACTGAATTCAGTTGCTTTTCCCTCTTATAAGACTATTTGTCAGATTTTACATGTTTGTGTCCAAATTTGGGGATGCTTTAGATATTGGTTTTAGGAAGTGAATTTCCTGACCATGATTTCTTATTGTGCTCTCCTAGGAAATCTTTTTCCCTTCTGCCCCAAAGACAAGTGAGGACTGTATGATCTCTCTGACAATCGTTTTCTCGACTGCCAATCACTGCTTGTTACCTTTTCTTGATGAATCAGCCTTTTGTCTCTCAGCAACATGAACCATCATCTTACACTGATGGAGGGAAGACATTAAGATGCTAAAGGAGCAGGAGAACAAACCCATGCTCTTCTTAGGATTAGATCACAAATTCCTTCCTCTCAGATCGTGCTATCTAATCACAACTGCTAGCCACTAGCTGGGGAGAAGCCATCTGAACATTGTGCATTTTCTGTCTTTTAGGAAGAATGGATTTTGCTTGTCTGTCCCTTCAATACAACTCAGAAAATCACCCTCCATCCTGAAAATAAGTGCATTGCATTTCTAAATGGTTAGGAGTCCTTGCAGCATTCTCAGTATGACCTGTACAGTATGACCTGTAAAAAAGCTCTCTTGCTAAGAGTTCTGTAATAGAGATAAAACATATGTTTCCCCTTGCTTCACACTCTAATGACAGAAATGTCTTATTTTTCTGTTTGATCTTTGACTGTGGAGGACCATTGTTTTTAGTCCTCCTGCCTCAGATCACTTCTCTCTTCCCTCAGTTCTTCAAGAACAACAACAACAGCAAAATAAGTAAACAAATACATAGACAGGTAGAGTTTGTTTAAACCTAAAGTAAATCCCTGGCTTCCCTAGTGACTCAGTGGTAAAGAATCTGCCTGCCAGTGCAAGAGATGCGGGTTCAATGCCTGGGTCGGGAAGATCCCCTGAAGAAGGAAATGGCAACCCACTCAAGTATTCTCACCTGAGAAATCTCATGGACAGACATGGGGTCGAAAAGAGTCAGACATGACTTAGTGACTAAACAACAACAGCAGCAAAGTAAATCCCATTTTATATTTGTATAAAGCAACGACCCAATTTTTTGTAAGATGAATAAGCATTACTTGATGATTTTTAACAAGTATTTTATAGTTTTCTTATGTTCAGTTTTTTCAGAGTGTTTCCACCATTGTTCTTTGTTGAAGATCAGGTTCCCCAGGAAGTAGGCTCTGAGAAGGTGGTAGTGTACAGGAGATGTATGGGGGAAGGGAAGGAAACAGGATTGTATAGAAGAGAATCTCACTGGGGTGCAGTCTCAGTAAAGGCCTCAGCTAACTCTCGGGGAGCTCTGAGGACAGGATGTCCCTTCAGAGTTTTCCACAGTTGAGATGAGGGTCCAGGTTGTTGTACACCCATGTCAATCAGCCATGGGATGCAGGCTGCCATCAGGGATGGGATATGACTTATTTGGGGCAACTTTCTTCAGTCTCAAGCTATTCCAAGAGAGGGAGAGATGGTCATTGAGGTTGAGGGCTCTGAGCTGCAGGACTTCCAGCAGCTGGAGGCATGTGTCTTTCTGTCCCACAGAGGATTCTGGGAAGTACATCAGTCTCTTAGACTGTGACAGTTTAGACATGGATCCTTGCCTTGGGTCCTGTAATTTGGAGAGTTCTACCCTGACATTTCTTCTTTTTCCAACATTGCCCCTCCTCAAGGGTTAAGGGCCTTGGAGCCCAAAGCCTGCATCCCTCCTAACTGTACTTTCCCAAACCCCAATCTTTCAAGCTTAGGCCACAGAGGTGGCCAAGGGACAGACATTTGGGAGGGTAGGTGGGCACAGTGGGCTGTCCACAAGCATCCGAATGAGCACCTTCATATGTGGAACCATGGGAAGTGGGAAGAACAGAACATTTGGAGAGAGGTCCATCTGGACTTGTGCTCCAGGCTCTGTAAATGTTGGAAGTCTGCCCTATTTGATAGCTAACCCTTCCCTACAACTGGAGAAATGGAGACAACAGGGAGACTCATCTCTGGTTGCAGAGAGGCACGAACTCAGAGCCGTGACTGGGCCTCTGGTTATCCCAACTAGACCAGCTGCTCTCCTCAGTGGAAAGTGTTGAGTCAGATAGAGATGACTAAACTTTTCCTTGGAAGACTTATCCTTCACTTTCTTTATCTCATTGAAATGTTTGTGAGGCTCAGAGCAGAAGTCTATAACTCTGAAATCCCCGGGAGAAAGGTGCTGTAAAAACACAAGGTATTATAGTATAATCCTCAGAACACACCAGCGTTAGAGGCCTGGGAGCAGAAACTCTGAACTGTGAGTTCTGCTTGGCTTGCTCAAATGTCAGGCTTAGTATCAAAGCCTTCTATGATTGATAGGTCAATAGTAGCTGAAAGATTATGAACTTTTGTAAACGGGTGACTAGCTCCTAAGGAAAGCCACATATTTTACCTGATAACACCCAAGAAGAAATAGTTATTGCAACTTTTAGAAATGTTGCCATCAATAAATTGAAGAGTTTTCAGTGTCAAAATTTGCTGCCATAATTTCTCTTCATCTATCACTGCTAAATCTCTTATTTACTGAAAACGCCTTCCAAAGTTCTCTCAAGGTTAACCTGGTATCCAGGCAATCGATAACTAGCATTCTTTTTTGCTCCTGAATCATGTTTCCAGTAGACTTCACATGACTATGACTCCTGCAAACACCCACAGAAAGCAGGAGGGGTCTTTGCATTCTGTACAACTCCACCTAGTTAGCCAGGGAGCTGCTCTGCTCCAACCAGCACCCCCGAACTCAACTCGACTCCTTCCCCATGGACATATGTGCTGTTCAATTATTCATAGTCTCCTTTAAGTTTACTGTCTTCTGGTTTCTTAGTTTGCTTTCTTCATGAAGATTTTATATTTAGTGAGTAAGCAAATGATCTAGAATTATGAAGAAATATGTCCTGTGAAATACCATCCTTCCTTTCTCTAGCTAGGAATAGCCAAGCATTCCATTCTGTGTCCTACTCCCTAAAGTTAGGAAAGCACTGAGAAAACTCAAGAATTACAGAGACTGTATATATCCTGTGTTTATGCAGGTGTTTAGGCAAACAGTTGCCCCAGGGATTATTTGTTATTGGTTAATTATGTTTACTTAAATGAGCAGACTCTAGATGTTATCATATCACAGAGAAGTGTTTCTCAGGATGAAGCAGAATCAGGAGCATCCTCTGTTACCAACTGTGTCATCTCCGAATAGAGATAGTAACTCAGCCTGATGAGTTTTATTTTTTATTTTTCCAATATGTATGCTTTTTCTTTTTATTGCCTTATTGTAGTGACTAAAAATTCCAGTAATCTTGGATTGACCAGAAGGTTCATTCATAACATCTTATGGAAAAACCCAGACAAAATTTTTGGCCAACCCAGTATGTTGAATAAGAGTGATGAAAGCATACAACCTTGTCTTGTTCGTGATCTTAGAGGGTGAGTATTCAGCCTTTGATGTATGTGTGATGTTAGCTATAGGTTTTTTGGTAGATGCTGTTTATGAGATTAAGGAAGTCTCCCTTTATTCATAGTGTACTAAGTGTTTTTATAATGAATGGATTTCGAATTTTGTCATGTGCTTTTCCTGAGCCAATTGATATGATATTATGGCTTTTATTCTTTGACCTATTAATGTGGTTGATTATAGTGCTTGATTTTTAAATATCAAACTTCTCTTGCATATTAAAAAAAATCACACTTGGCTGTAGTGCCTATTCTTTTTACTTACTGTTGGATTTGATTTCCTAAAATTTTATTGGGGATTTCTGCTCTGCTTTAAAATAACTTCTGCTTAACTTCTTAGTCTATTTTCTTGTGTAGCTTAAGGATTGACAAATGCTTGAAGGTGAGAATCTCCCATGTGTAGAGCTCATATTAGGTTAGTTATCTGCCTGTAACCACAACCACTTTAGCTGGAAAATCACACAAGAATGTAACCTTAACTTTCTTTGGAGTACATAAAAAGAGAATGATATAATTGGAAAGATAAAATGATACTTATAGAAACACCCCAGATATAGCTTTTCCTATTTATTTATAGGCAGAATTTGAAGATTCAAATTTGAATCCTTGTTGCATGTGAGACCATGGCATGTCTGCAAATGGTAGCCTGTAAAGGAGACTTATACATGAATTCATGTATAATGAATTTGAATTCCATGCAGAGCACTATTCTAAGATTACCAAGTGTCAAGCTTTTTAAACGTTTTCCCTTATTATATTAGCATATAGGGACTTCTCATAGCTATTGGAGTGAAGATATGTACCATATGTTTTCCTTCAACCAGATAAGCCCGTGTAAATACGTGGCATGATAGGAACCTGAAAAGATAATCAGATTCATTATTTCTTCCATGTATCTTGGGAAGAGAGTGCTGTAGGAGATCTGAGCCATCTCACATGAGTAGGATACTGATGCAATCTTTGCAGTCACTTTTAAGTGAAGGAGTCAAGGCCCAGAAAAACAGTCATATTTTATGATGTCCCATTTATCATGTTGGCTTTGTCTACATTGCTTTTAATTCGAGGTCATAGGATTTAATGGGCCTCCATGTATGAATGGAAATTCATTTATGCAAACAAAATATCTCTTTAGGGGCTGGATGATTTACTAAGCCATTATCCTAATTAGCCCAAGAAAATATAGGTTTTTGGGTGAATTGCTGGTCATTAAAATAATTGCCTTTACTGATTAGAATTTATGGGAACATTTTGTCTGTAGGATGTCTGATGAACAGAAACCATGTTTTTGCTTTTTATGCAGCTGGACCTGTAACCACACAAAGATGTAGACTTTTCAATGACATATGTTTCATTGATTTGAGTAATATTCTAGTTGTCCTCTGAAAAACACTGCATCATCCCTAAGCAGAACAGAAAAATAGCTTTGGCTACACTCCATTTTCCAGGATAATTTTCTTCAAAGAAGTCTGATTTCAGATGACTTTGAAAGCTCTTTTCAAAGTGCTTCCTGGATATTCTCTTTTATGTTGGTGGAAATGCTGTTTAGATTATGTCTGACACTTTTGTACACTATGCACAATGCTTCTACTGTTTAAAAAAAATATGTTCCAGGCTCATATTCTTGAGATTCAATATGTTTATTACATTTTTAATATTGAAAGCAGATTTTTTTGCTATTTAATAGCTATTAGAAAAAGACAATCCAGAGACAAAACAAGAACCATGGATAAACTCAAGTTTTTCCACAATGAATCGATGCCTGAATTTCCATTTATATTTTTCTGCCTGCCATCTTCTCCTGTAGCCTATTGAAGTAAAAGCTCTCCAGTTTACCCATGGTGAAAACCAGTATTACTCTGAAGAGTCTTCTTAAAATGGGAACACCTGAGGTCTCTGTAGATTGAACTCTCTTCATAAATTCTTAATGGAGCTGTTCCTGGTATCCACAAGGAGATGACCATTCTTAGCAGTGAAATTTTCTTTTTGTTTCCAGGTTGAGTGTTCAATTAGAGACTTGCATTTATAAAGAGACTTCAATGAAGAGAATCTTATCCATGTGTTTACCTTGTTTTCTTAAGAAGCCAAAGTTATCTCTATTGTTTTTGAAAAGTCTTGAGGTGTTTAATTAGAAGTTTGTTGTTGTTTAGTCACTCAGTCATGTCCGACTCTTTGCGACCCCATGGACTGCAGCACACCAGACTTCTCTGTCCTTCACCATCTCCCGGAGATTGCTCAAACTCATGTCCATTGAGTTAGTGATGCCATCCAACCATCTCATCCTCTGCCATCCACTTCTCCTCCTGCCTTCAATCTTGCCCAGCATAGGGGTCTTTTCTGATGAGTTGGATCTTTGCATCAGGTGGCCAAAGTATTGGAGCTTCAGCTTCAGCATCAGTCCTTCCAATGAATATTCAGGGCTGATTTCCTTTAGGGTTGACTGGTTTGATCTCCTTGCTGTCCAAGGGACTCTCAAGAGCCTTCTCTGGCACCACAGTTTGAAGGCATCAATTCTTCGGTGCTCAGCCTTTTTTAATGACCAGCTCCCATATCCATACATAACTACTGGAAAAAACATAGTTTTGACTATATGGACCTTTGTAGGCAAAGTAATGTCTCTGCTTTTTAATATACTGTCTGGGTTTGTCATTAATTATAAGTAGCTGTTTCCAACTGAAAGCATAGTTCTCTGTGCAGTAGTGGTTGATCCTTTTGTTTCAATGACAAGGGCTGTCACAAACAGTTGTTTACTTATAATACAGATATTATTTTGAGTTCTAAAGATCATATAAGGACATTGCAGGGCTCATGCATTATATTCAGGATAATGCAGGTATTTTGGATAAGACAGCTCACATTCATCCATACATTGGAGATTAGGTGGTACTAGTTACTCCCTTCCGGGCTCTGTTCAAATGACAAATAGCAACAAGAATATGATTAAAGACTAAAAACATAGAATTAGACTTATATATGGAGTAGACAACTTCCTCAAAACCCTCAAAGTAAGGAGTTTTCTGGAAAAGCTGAACTGTAGAATGAAGTTACCCCTTGTTCTAAATCTAAGGGACAGTTAGATTTTCTCATCTAACACTTATCTAGCTAGCCAAAAGGACAATATGGCTTGTTCTTCAAAAATCTAATTGTTCTTAGAACCAGAAATGACTACCTTTCCTTTTGTAATGGTGTGATCTCATCCATAGGGTAATATAACCCAGCAAAGGGCTAGACTTCCCTTGGTCTCATCAATTAGATGAATTCAGAAGAGTAAGTGAGCAGGGGATAGGGGGATTTAAAACATTAATCCCACTTAACCGCTCCTCAACTGTAGGTGAAAAGGAAGTTGCTTCCTCTTAGTGGAATCAGGAAGAGTGCTGTGGCCATGAAAATGTGCCCCTCAGGTCTCCTGCTACAGAGAATGTAGTTAAACAGCTGTTCTATGTGTTCGACTTGGAAATTCACTGTCATATTTGTGCCTAGGTCTCACTTTCCAAAGGTTGTTCCTAGCCAATGCCGAATGTGACTGGAATACCAAGGCAGGTCCATTTGGGGGAGATAAAAGTCTTCTAGGACAGGTGATTTTAGCTCAAAAGGACTCTACACTAGCTTTATGGAACTTTCTTAGAAATGCACTGCAGTCTACGACTTTTCTTCCTGCCTCCCTTTCCTCTTCCCTCCTTCCTTTCTTCCTTCTCTTTCTCCTTCACAGGGGTCAGCCCTGCATTGCAGTCTGATGCTCTCCCAGCCTTCTCCAGCTTCCCCTCTCCCATTGCCTCTCACTGGCATTCTCCTAGTATCTCTTATTCATCTGTGATCCTGGCTTGTCTGCCTCTCAGAGCACCTGGACAAATTCAAGAAGCAAAGTCATAGGCTATCCACCAAAACCAACCATAGACATATACAAAACAATTTCAAGAAGTGCAATACTCTGTGAATTTGCACATACTGAAAGCTTTTCCCCAGGACTAAGAGAAAAATTGGACCTTCTACATTGTTACTCCTCAAATGGTGGCTCAGGTGGTAAAGAATCTGCCTGTAATGTAGGAGACACAGGAGATGCGTGTTCAGTCCCTGGATTGGGAAGATCCTTTGGAGAAGGAAATGGTTACCCACTCCAGTCTTCTTGCCATGGACAGAGGAGCCTGGCGGGCTACTGTCCATGGGACCAAAAAGAGTTGGATATGACTGAGTGACTAGCACGTTCACAAATTAACAATGGTAAATAACACTTTTCTTTTTTAACTTCCTAGTCCATGATTTATTGACACTTTTGTAAAACACAAAAACAAAACTTAAAAAATGAAATAAAAGATGTATAAAATAGAAGCCCCAGTTTTTTATTATTAGGATAAATGAATATAAAATTACTTTACAAAGTTGTAATGAAAGTTTCTAAATGCTTACGGTCTATACTTATGATAGACAGGTAACAGCGCTTAGCGTGGCACCAGTCCACAGACCACACTTTGAGCTTCCTGTTCTAAGGTGTGTGGAACTGAGTTATGTCTACTTGTCACTGGCTCAAATGGTAGAAAAGCTGAAAACTCAAGCTATCACATTTCTATTTCTTGAGGCTTTGGGGTTTCCATATGATAAAGGGCTGGCTTGAGTAGGTAGTGAATGGACTGGTTTCATTGGAGAGGAGCTGTATACCCTGCTGTGAACTTGAAAAGGGGTTTGGTGGTTTAGGTTTTAGTCACAGAGACATAACTGGCTTGTGGTTTACCACAAGAATATTTGTTAGTCTCTTAAGTTGGATTCAGAGCAGATATATCAGAATCCCCACAGGTTTCTGGCAATTTCAGAACCTGGGGTGGAGTTTTTTTCTTTCCCTTTCTTTCTGGCCCTGCTCTTACCCTGGCTCCATAGATCCCTTCACTGGAGTTGGAAGCATGTAAAGTTTATGTTTAGGGGACCCTAAGGTTAGAGAGAACTTCAAGTGGATAAATGGTAGCTTAGGGAAGCATGTACCCTTGACGTACTTCTACTTTTCCATTGGTTTTTGAAGTTTATTTAAGTGCTAAACACTTTATACAAACATATAATTTTGGTTCTCTACCTTGTGGTTAACAAAGCTGTAAGTAGAACCACACGGAAGTTTATTGATAATTTCAAAGCATTAGGGTACCTTCACTGGGGCCATGAAATGGCCTTGTCCCTGCAAAGAAAAAAACCTTCTTTTGCTTCCTTTATGATTATATCATTATTTTGAGTGGACTCAGCATTTTAGAACATTTTTAATTTTCATAGTGCTTTTTAAAATTTTTTTTTGGTAAGGCCAGTTTTAAAGTCTTCATTGAATTTTGTTACACTATTGCTTCTGTTTTATGTTTCGTTTTTTTTGACCACGAGACATGTAGGACCTTAGTTCCCCAACCAAGGGTCGAACCCACACTCCCTGCTTTGAACGGCGAAGTCTTAACCACTGGCTGCTGCTGCTGCTAAATCGCTCCATTCGTGACCGACTCTGTGCGACCACATAGACAGCAGCCCACCAGGCTCCCCTGTCCCTGGGATTCTCCAGGCAAGAACACTGGAGTAGGTTGCCATTTCCTTCTCCAATGCATGAAAGGGAAAAGTGAAAGTGAAGTTGCTCAGTCCACTGGGGAAATCCCTGCAGTCATTTATATTCACATTTTTTCTTTGTTGAAAAGTAGAGCAATATGAACCAACAGTCACCTTCTGCTATCATCTCCTCTATTGACTGACTGGCCCAAATACTCCACACCCATCATATCATATTTGCCACATAGGCAAAGTAAGAGAAATAAACCTAGGAGAAAGGGGAGGAAAGGAATGCAGATTTGGTTAGAAAGAAAGAGAACTGGCATCAAACTGTTTTCCTGCTGTGGAAAGGGGCACGGATTCAAGAGTGGTCCGTGCCTGCAATTTTCTTTCAGTTTCAAATGTCCCTAGGAGTGCACTGCTTCCTCAGCACCCTGAAGAGTTGATAGCAGCCTGGGATTCATAACTTTCAGGGCACCATCCTGGGATTCAGAGAGCAGAACCTCACTGAACAGCCATTTAGTAATGTAAGGTCAATAGGTAAGTTACAGCCCAGACAGTCAGCTGGTTTTGAAGTCCTGAACTTTGGTAGACCTCAAACTCTGCATGCTTTTTCTGTACAAAAAGATTACACAGCTGGAGAATAACTTTTTTTTTCATCATATACAAATAACCAATTCTATTATATAATATTAAGCTGCATGACAATGTCTCTTCCTTTTATCATTTTGGTTGATGACCCTATAAAAATGCATTAAACCTAATAAAAATGCATCTTAAGCACTGCATCCTGAACATCTGAAAGAATATATTTTATTTGTGGCTTCTTCATCTTAAGCTATGATAGGGGAAACTTAAATGGTTATTAACCTTACAGTCTTTTGCTGTTGGTCTTTGGTAGAGTTATCTGTATTCAGAAAAGGAATGGTCAAAGGAGAGCAGAATAATTTGCTGGCTTGGTAGCTCAGGACATGTGTTTCATATTTAACAGAGAGAAATCTGTAGGCTGTGATACCAGAAGATACCTACTTCTAAACAAAACTAGGCTTAATAAAACAGCACAGATGATAAACAGGTCATATTCCAAAAATGTTTGGTGTGAGTCATCCTTAGTGAAATATGGGCCACTGTCTTTTACTTCCTTAAAATTCAGTGTTTTAGAGACTCAACTGTGTTTTTTAGATGTCTGTTAAGGGTGTATGTTCTGCTCAAGCTTTGATTTTCTTGATTCTTCTATATTTATTAGGCTAGGATGGTTGGATATAAAGACTGAACAGCATTATACAGTGAATTATAGAAAATGATGGTAAGAATAAGTCATAGAAAAAAACCATCTTTGAGAGTTTTATTTCTAAACAGGCTTCCAAAATTAACAATTTGGAGGACTTTCCTGGTGGTCCAGTGGTTAAGACTCTGCACTTCCACTGAAGAGGGCAGGGGTTTGATCCCTAGTCGGGGAACTGAGATGCCACATACTAAGATCCCATATGATATGACCAGACAAAAGCTAAACCAAAATTACTGACTCAAGATCAGAGGTGCAGAAGAGATTGTAGGGTGGCTAGAACCCGAGGCATGGGCAAACTGTCTGCTTTGACATGTTTTTCTCCTTGTCTCTTCTTCCTTCTGCCATTTTTACTCTAAATTTGATTTCAAGGAGCACAGAGCCTATATTTTGGGTTATTCAAAAATTATTTTGATTCAAAGAAAAGATATCTAGCCCAAAGAGGAAATGATGCCTCATTTTTGCCCTACATTCTTAATCCATCCTTTCCCACCTTTTTGCCTTACAGAGGAGCCACAAAATGAAGACTTTAAATAGTCAAAAAAAAAAAAAAAAAACTCCACTCTTCCCACAAGTCTCTGCTTGCTCTCATGGGGGAATTCTGCTTGCTCCTCCTGACATTTCTGATCTCATGTTTTCATCCCACTGAAGAGACTTGGAAGGTGGGTCTCAGTCTTTTTGCTTTTCTACCCTCAAAGATGCTGGATCATGAGGATGGGATTTAATTTGAAAAACAAGACTTTTGGAACTGATTAAACATGCATGTAAAATATATCTATATTAAGTCATTGAATAGTAAAATTTAACAGGACAAGTGAGAATGTGGTAAATGAACAAAAACTGATGTGAAAAGTGATGTTTACATAAACAGCAGCCCAACTAATCATTTGAAATACAAAAGACTCCAAGACATCTAAAATTTTGGATATCCCAAGTTCCATGTGTTCTAAGGGCTTCTGGCATCTTTTAAACTTTACCCTTCAGCACTCTTTAAAGCAGAGAAGGATAGAATAATTTTCCTTCTTAAGTTAAGACTTTTAAACTACCCTTAGATCTTGCACAGAGTTGGAATGCATGTTCTGCTTGATCCAGCACAGGAACTAGAACTCTCCAAAAATAACAAGTTGTTTTCTTGCAGCTTGTAGAACAAAACTCAGTCACACCAGAAAGTCTCTGAAAAGAAAGACTTCAGAGGACATTTTGGGAAGTGAACAGGAACTTCCTTAATGGTAGAAAAAGGGATGGATCTGGTTTAACTACATAAAACAAATGTGTGTGTGTGTGTGTGTCCCTGTCATCTCAGCTCCGTTTCTAAGCCACATCTTATTTGAATTTTCAGCACTCTAATCAGGTATGTTACATGTTAATTACAAAAATTCTACTTGTGATGAGAATGAAGTTTTTGTTCTTTGATGTACTAAATGCTGGATAAAGAGGTTTACATGGAACCTAAACTTATTGAAAAAAATGGTATCAGAATGAGAAGATAGATATCTTTGCATTCTCATTTTTTTTTTTAAAGAGAAGATATCATTTATAATATTCCTTTCTTATTATCTTAAGCAGTAGATTTTTAAAGTTGATTTTTACATTTTACATTTGGTATTCAAGCTCATAATGCAGTATCATAAATACTCACAAGGTTTTGAATTTAATCAGTAAGATAGTTGACATTTATTTGACTTTTTCTTTGAGTGAAATTTATTTATTTTTTCCAAACTTTAAACTTTTATTTTGTATTTGGGTACAGCTGATTAACAATGTTGTGGTAGTTTCAGATGGACAGCAAAGGGACTCAGGCATACATGTACCTGTGTCCATTTTCCCCCCAAGCCCCCTCCCATCCAGGCTGGCATATAATGTTGAGCAGAGTTCCATGTGCTATACAATAGGTCCTTGTTGGTTTTCCATTTTAAATACAGCAGTGGGTGCATGACCTTCCCCAAATCCCTAACTATCCCTTTCCTCCGGCAATCACGAGTTGGTTTCCTAAGTCTGTGAGTCTCTTTCTGGTTTGTAAGTTCATTTGTATCATTTCTTTTTAGAGTCCACATATAAGGGATGTCATATGATATTTCTCCTTCTCTGTCTGACTTACTTCACTCAGTATGACACTCTCTAGGTCTGTCCATGTTGCTGCAAATGGCCTTACTTCACTCTTTTTAAATGGCTAATATTCCATTGTATATATGTGGCACATCTTTATCCATTCCTCTGTCAATGGACATTTAGGTTGCTTCCATGTCTTGGCTACTGTAAGCTGTGCTGTAGTGAACACTGGGGTGCACGTATCCTTTTATAGCATATTTTTCTCCAGATATATGCCCAAGAATGGGATTGCAAGGTCATATGGTAGTTCTGATTTTAGTTTTTTTATAAGTAATCACCATACTCTTCTCCATAGTGGCTATACCAGTTTACACTCCCACCGACAGTGTAGGAGGGTTCCCTTCTCTCCACATCCTCTCCAGCATTTGTTTGTAGATTTTTTTGGTGATAGTCATTCTGACTGGTGTGAGGTGACATCTCATTGTAGTTTCGATTTTCATTTCTCTAATAACTATGATTTTGAACATCTTTTCATGTGCCTATTGGCCATCTGTATGTCCTCTTGGGAGAAATGTCTATTTGAGTCTTCTGCCCATTTTGGGGAGCTCCCTGGTAGCTCACACAGTCAGGAATCCGCCTGCAATGCGGGAGACCTGGGTTTGATCCCTGGATTGGGAAGATCCATGGAGAAGGGAATGGCAATCCACTCCAGTATGCTTGCCTAGAGAATACTCATGGACAGAGGAGCCTGTGGGCTACAGTACAAGGGGACACAAAGAGTTAGACATGAATGAATGGCTAAGCACACAACACAGCCCATTTTTTCAGTGGGTTGTTTATTTTGATGCTGTTAAGCATCATAAGCTGTTTGTCTCTGACATAAATCACAACAGCATCTTTTTTAATTCATCTCCCAAAATAATGGATACAAAAGCAAAAATAGACCAATGGGACCTACTTAAACTCAAAAGCTTTTGCACAGCAAAGGAACAATAAACAAAATGAAAAGACAACCCACAGACTGGGAGAAAACATTTGCAAATGATGTGACCAATAGGGGGTTAGTCTCCAAAATTTACAAACAGCTTATGACGCTTAACAGCATCAAGACATCTGTTTGTCTTGTGGCGGAATTAGAAGATACATTTCGAAAAATGTTTCAACTTTTTTTTTTTTTTTGCGATGGGCAGGCAGGGGGAGAAGTGGGATTTGTAGTAAAGAAAGGTAAATATTTGCTCTCTGTCAAGTTCAGATTGATGCTAGGTCCTGAGGAGTTTAGCAGAGAGTAGACTAGTTCTTCATCAACCGTTTTCCTTTTCTTCTTGGTACATAGACTACATTTCCCAAATAGATATCCCTGCAGTTAGTGACAAACATGTGACTGGTTCTGGCCGATGGGATGGGGGTGGAATCGTGTAGGCCACCTCCAGGCCTGGCCTATATATTCCCTCAAGATCTCATGTATGTGCTTTCTCCCCCCATCTGCTATGCTAGAAGAATACAAAAGATCCAGTGGAACACTCTGGACCTCAAGGAATAGCAGAGCCCTTAGAACGAAAGAATCTCTTTCTAGATCACAATGTACAACACAGCCCCTGCTGACCTAGAAGGACTCTGATGTGAGAAAGAAGTAAACCTGTATCACGCCAAGCTAAGATTCTGAAGTTTGTTTGTTACAGCAATGAATCTTCCTGACCAATGCAGGGGAAGAGTCCAGGGATGTGTAGAGTGGGCATATCATTGGATATGGTAGGCAGGATTCCAGGATGAATTCCGTGACCTCTGCCATCTGCTGTTACTCCCGTGACTATTCTATGTTCCACGGAAAAGGGAATTTTCCAGATGTAAATAAAGTGACCTATGAGATGGTAGAGAGGTAATTATTTGCCTAAGGCAACCCACTTCAGTATTCTTGCACTGGGATAATCCCATGGACAAAAGAGCCTGGTAGACTGACTACAGCCCTCGGGGTTGCAAAGAGTTAGACATGACTGAGCAACTAAACAACAACAAACCTAATCAAAAGAACCCTTTAAAAACAGAGAATTTTCTATAGATGATAGTGGAAAAGGGAGTGAGAGAGGTTTGAAGTGTGAAAGGGATTTGACACTGAAATGGGAGAGGGTCATGTGGAAAAGCCCTGAGAGAGTCTTGTAGGAGGCGAGAGTGGTGCCCGGCCAACTTTAGGCAAGATAATGAAACCTGTCTTAGAGCCACAAGGAGATTAATACTGCCAACAACCTGAGGGGGCTTGAAAGTAGATCTGTCCCTAATTGGGCCTCTAAATGAGGAAACACAATAGATAGATGTAGACATATAATAAATACTATGTATATAAGTTCCCTGATCTGTTCATTTAGTCTAGCTCATTTGCTGTTGCGTTTAGTAATATTCCTAACAAATACATATTAAATACCTATGTGTGCCGGGCCATGTGCTTGGCTCAGTCACCTAGTCACCTGGGAAGTAAGGGAGCAGTCACCTGGGAAGTCCAAGTCTCTCTCTCTTAACTCACTTGATGACCTCTGTGAGCTTAAGCCTGTGTACGCATAAAATTTTCTCCTCCTCCATCATGCTAAGCTGCTAAGTCGCGTCAGTCGTGTCCGACTCTGTGCGACCCCATAGACGGCAGCCCACAGGCTCCCCCGTCCCTGGGATTCTCCAGGCAAGAGTACTGGAGTGGGTTGCCATTTCCTCCATCATGAGAGGCCCTAAATATACTTGTGCAGTTGCCATTGAGATTGTTATTATAATTCAGTTTTAATTGTAGTTGCAGCTGCACCTGCTGCGATGAGTTAAGCTCCTAGGCAACTTTCTGGAAGACAGACTTGCTAAATCACTGCTGGGTAAGTGTGATCATGAGCTTTGTAGAGTAGAGGGGCAAAGCTCCACTCTGCAGACTCATCCTCATGTGGCGTCTTCACCTCCCAGCGCACTGTCATGCTCCTGCCTGTGTCACTTTCTGCTACCAGCTTCCAAAAGGGAAAAGGAAGGGGAGAAATCCCCCTGCTGGCTCAGCTGCCATCGGAAAATGGGGTGACAATTCCCCTTGTCCTGACTCCCAGCCTGGAAAGAAATGGGGGTCCTCTCATTGTTTTCTTTAGTCTCAAGGGACGGTAGGGTTCTCTTTTATTGCTCCAAGTGATAAAATGGATAGAATTCTTTACTACCTGGTGATGAGCAGCAGTAAAATTAAGTAAACCTAAAAGGAAAATATGTCAAAATGAAAGGCATCTTCAAATAGTACCTCCATTTTGAGAAGCCAAAGACCCTGTGGAGGAAACTCTTTTCAGCTTGCATGTGTCCAGTTCAGTTCAGTTGCTCAGTCGTGTCCAATTCTTTGCGATCCCATGAACCGCAGCATGCCAGGCCTCTCTGTCCATCACCAACTCCCGGAATCTACCCAAACCCATGTCCATTGAGTCAGTGATGCCATCCAACCATCTCATTCTCTGTCGTCCCCTTCTCCTCCTGCCCCCAATCCTACCCAGCATTAGGGTCTTTTCCAATGAGTCAACTCTTCGCATGAGGTGGCCAAAGTATTGGAGTTTCAGCTTCAACATGTGTCCAGGTGCTCATCAATTTGAAATTCTTACCTCAGTCCTTGTTTCTGAACTCCTCTACTTCCCCCTGGTTACAGTGTTCTAGTTATTTATTGCCACATAAGAAATCATCTCAAAACTCAGTGCCCTAGCACAGTGATTTGATATTATCTCTTATGGTTCTGATCTGACCAGCTCTTGCTTAGAGATCTCTCCTGTGGTCGCATTCAGTTGTCAGCTAAACTGGAAGCCATCTGAAGGCTTGTCCAGTTCATGTCTGGGACGTGAACTAGGATAACTGCTGGACAGTTGGGTTAGCTGGAACTGTCGCCCTGGGTGCCTACATGTATTGTCCTCCGAGTAGTGGTCTCGGGGGCTCATAATTCTCAGATGGCAACTCAGGACTCCAGGCAGAAGCTCAAAGTTTCTTTTGACAAAACTTCAGAGGTCAGTGCAGCATGACCTCGTCCACATTCTTTTAAGCAAGTCCCAGGCCAGCCTGCCCTGAATTGCAGAGGAGGGGACAGCACAAAGGTATGGATGTGGGTGATGTGTTTCGTTGGGGGGAGGGGGAGGAAGCATCTGTTGTATTTTGTAGACAGGAGTAGTTGAGGGATTGTAAAAATTCCCCAGTCTTATTGTCAGTGAGCTGATTATGAAGGTTATTTAGAATGAAGGACCCAGGCTTAATGGAACTGACTAAACTTTATCTGCCAGAGTCATGAACTTCACTGTCTCTGGTTGAGCCTCCACTTTCTGGCAAGCAGATGGTTTGCACTGAATTGGAAAATTTTAGCCACCCTTTTCTGGGCAGATTTCTCATCAACAGCAAAATCCAAACTTGATCATTTTGTTGTTTAAAATAAATATGCAGTGAGAGAATTTGGATTTCTCATGGCTGTATAACTTAATACAGATTTTGCTTTGTTATTTTGTCAATCAAAAAATTCTAGGGAATCTAGATGAACCTGTTTGCAGGGCAGGAATAGAGACACAGACATAGAGAATGGACATGTGAACATAGGAGATGGGCAGATAGGACAAATTGACAGTTTAGGATTGACATATATACACTACCATGTGTGAAACAGATAGCTAGTGGGAACCTGATATATATCACAGGGAACTCTGTGATGACCTAGAGGGGTGGAATGGGGGAGGGTGGGAGAGAAACGAAGTGGCAGGGAATATATATATATATACACACACACTTATAGCTGATTCACTTTGCTGAACAGCAAAAGCTAATACAACATTGTAAAGCAATTATACTCCAATAAAAAAAAATACTAGGGAAGGCATCATGTGGGGTAAGTAGTCCCTTGGTGAGGTGCTTGGGAGAAACAGAGAATACTTTTTTTTTTTTTCTAATAAATTTATTTATTTTAGTTGGGGGCTAATTACTTTACAATATTGTAGTAGTTTTTGCCATACAGAGAATACTTAAGCAGTGGTTTCTGTTGCTTTAGGAACAGGTCAGTTCTGAAACCAAAACTTACAAGTAAAATTTGTACCTTAGAAGAAAGGCTGCAGCTTGAAATTTAGTTGAGAAATTAAGACATTGCATCTAGGGAAAGAATAAAGAGCATGAGAATTTGCTTAACAGTACATTACGGCTTCTGTGGATTTTATGGCTTTCTAATCATTCTTCATCCCCTGAACCACAGAACTTTAGGCTTTAGATTGGAGATAAGCTTATTGATATTTTCTTTCTAGTAGTTGCTGTTTCTGGGAACTACTTTCAGTAGTTGCTGTTTCAGGATAAATTTAGGATAAAGTATTTATCCTCTACATCTACATTTATAATTCAGTTGAGTTTTGATATACAGCCAATCGATACTTAAAAATTTATACCTGGAAGGAAAAATAATTTAATAATGTAATTTGATGTCACAATGATTTATTCCAGATTAATGGTTATTGATAGAATGCAAGACATTCTCTGCCCAGAATGGTTAATCAATAATTGTACCAGGAGAGAATCAAGCTCCTCCAGTGATGAGTACTATAGTAGTCTCATGGATCACAAAAGTAAGAAAGAATTAGTTTTTGCCCTCAAGGGAGTCACTGGAGAAAGCAACATGTAATAGATAACACTACTGTTGCACAGTACACAAAGTGGTAGAGGAAAGATACTGTGGCAAGCAGGAGGGTCACTGATGACCTGAGGTTGGCAGTGTTTGTGCAGGCTCTTAAAGGCTCAGTGAAGGCAGTTGACTCTAGACCAAGAAGACCTTGTTCAGAGGCAGGGAATGGTAACAGGACCCAGGACATGCAGAGACTAGCTAGACTCACGGTGGAGGGGGGTGATAGTGCAGTATGTGTTTGTGGGATCGGGTAGGTTTGGGGTGCAGGTGAGAGCATTAGCAGTAAAGGCAGCTGGAGCATAGTCAGAGGTCAGATGGTCAGATGTGTTTGTCTGAGTCAGAAGTTGGGTTTGAATGGGTTGGCTAGAACACAGATAAAGAGAGAAAAATTTGACAAAATGCAGCTGCCAAACAATATGATTAGGCTAGGATTTGGTAACTGATCTCAGCTTGTTTCACGTCTGGAAGATCAGTCTAGGAGGACAAAGGACAAGCAGCATGCAAACACCATCAGTCAAAGGTTGAAAAGGAGCCCTAGGTCAGGGTAAACACAGAGGCTTGAGCAGTAGGCGCAGGGGTCTGTCAGCTGCCTTTAGTCATGTGAGACTGGCCCTCAGGTGGAGGAAGGCCAATCTTTGAAAGAGGATGAGGCTTTTAAGCACTTGATCATTTTTTGCTGCTGCTGCTGCTGCTGCTAAGTCACTTCAGTCGTGTCCGACTCTGTGTGACCCCATGGACTGCAGCCTACCAGGCTCCTCCATCCATGGGATTTTCCAGGCAAGAGTACTGGAGTGGGGGGCCATTGCCTTCTCCACCTGATCATTTGGGGACAGTCCCAAAGTCTAGGTACTAGGCATTCGAGATCCAGTCAAGCTGATTACGTGGCCATCCAGTGAGTCGCTGGCTTAAAGCTTATTTATAAGTTTGCTACATTGAGACACTGTTCTTGGAATATGTTTGAAACCTAAACCTAAGGAAAAGATTAAGAATCTCAGTGGTAAGAAGTGTCAAAACCCTAGCAAAGCCCAGTTTTAGACAGGCACATTAATCAGGGTGCTCCAGGAACAGAATTGATTGTGTGTGTGTTTGTGTGCATGCTCATGTGTGGGTGTATAGAACTGTTTTAAGGAATTAGCTGATAGTGGCTGGAAAGTCCAAAATCTTCATAGTGGGACAGAAGACAAACCCAGGGAAGAACCAATGTGCAAATCAATCTGTTGGCAGAATCCCTTGTTGCTCATTTATGCTCTCCTCAGCTTCATCTTGCATTGTTTTTGCTGTTATTTTAAAAATCCTTTCATTATTGTTTGCCTTATGTAAACAACATATTCACTTCTGTCCCACACCCTAGTCTTTATCCTCTGGTTTTTCAGCCATTCTTCCTCACTTCCCACTCTTTTCATATCTTTCCCTTATTATCTCTGTTGTTTTCACGACACTCAGCTCAAAATCCCATTTTTATTCATCCTTTGATGCATAGATGATGACTCTTCCCACAGGGTTTAGGACTTTGAAGACAAGGACTAGGTCATAGTTTTCTTCCCATTTGTTTATACTGTAGTGTCACCTGTGAAAGAGCAGACCATTGCGTTTCCACTCTCAAAGGAATCGTATTATAAGGAGATAATGGACAGAATGTAATTGTGTTAGTGGAAATATCTTGCATGGCATAAACATTGTCTAACTCATTGGCAATAGCCAACTAAGAAACTCTTCATATTAAGATAAGAAATGTTGTTCTGTGTTTTAGGTTTTAGTTCAGTTCTTCATTTTATTCTGTTGAAAGGAAAAGTGAAATTGCAAAACAAATGTTATTTAAAGAATACAGCAAAATATAGAAGTGTTCCTTAAAAGCCTGCTTTACTTTTTTTCTTTGGATGTGTTGAATTTTCATTTTCCTTTTTGTCCTGTGCCTCTGACTGCTTTGGCTCTCAATGATGACCAAACACTTACTTCCTGTGATGATTAAATTGCCACACATTTTTATAATGGATCAAAGCCTAAAGTTTTCAAGATCTGATTTGGTGATAGTTTCCTGGGGGAAAGGGTCTCTGTTTAAACAGAATTATTAAAAGGGCTCCTTGGATCAGTTATGAGCCCAAGACTTTCTTTAATTCAAGTTTCAAAACCAGATTATATGATGCATTTTAATTTCAGAAACTAAGCCCTCTAAAAATGTGAACTCCACTATAACTATAAGATATTTGGAGATCACAAAGTAAATAGTAAGCATACATTCTTTGTTTTTTTTTTAACTATACCAATAGAGTTAAGAAATACATACAGAATCTCTTCAAAGAATATAATATCCTTAATATTAATTTATAGAAAACACCATGTCACAACCAGAAATACTGGTGTATTACACATTTTTAGAGATGATCCTGCAATAACCTTGCCTTAAAAAAAGGTGTTCTTGCCTTAAGAAAAGGGCTGCAGGTGGAATCTTATCTTGATGACAATTCCAGCTTCTGGACCCCAATTCTCTTGCCTCCTCCTTTCACACTTTCACTGTAAATGTAAATCACTCTTAGTCTGAAAGAAGGGATGAAAGTTTGATCACACCCTCCCGTAGGATATTGTCCCACTTTAGCAGAATTACTGGTAACCAGACCCTTTCAAGTCTACCTTGAAAGCCCTGCAGGTTCTTCTCTCACCATTTCCTCCTTATAATTTATAATTCAACCTCAAAATGAGGAATACTTTGCCCTTTTTTGAACATATGATGAATTCGTTTGTCTCCAGGCCTTGGCAAAGCCCATTCCCAAACTCTAATTCTCCTCTTATCCAATCTTAATCTATGTCAGTGGTTCTCATTCCTGTTTTTACCACCCAGGATGCTCAAGAAACAGCAACAAATATATCAAACAAACCAATATCTGAGCTCCACCCACACCAGTTACATCTGATGTCCTGGGCTCAAAATTTATTAGAATCTTTTCATGTCAGCTAATGTGTATTGAGGGTTAAGAATTCCTGAAACTAAGTTTTTCTTTTCCTGAGGAATTCTACTTGTCATCTCTCTCTCTTCCACCAGGAAGTCTTAATTAGATTTCCCAAAACTAGGTTAGAGCTATTCATTTATGTGTTATTATGGTATTTTATTTCTTTTCTTTTTTATGTGAATTTTTTTTATTAAATTAATTTATTTGTCTATTTTTTAACTTTACAATATTGTATTTGTTTTGCCATTCATTGACATGAATCGGTAAAGATACCCCTGTATGCGAGACATCAAAAGAGACACAGATAAACAGAACAGTATTATGGACTCTATGGGAGAGGGCGAGGGTGGGATGATATGGGAGAATGGCACTGAAGCATGTAAATTATCATACGTGAAACGAATCGCCAGTTCAGTTTCGACGCATGATACAGGGTGCTCGGGGCTGGTGCACCAGGTATTTTATTTCTTATGGTGCTATTAATTTTATTATTTGAAATGTATCTACTGGTGACAACCATGTGCAGGCACGGTGCTATATGCCTGGGTAATTGAGGAAGGGAGGAGGGGGCAGGGGAGGGCAAAGATGACAGTTATTTGTAGAGCATGTCTTGTGCTTTATATTTCTCATCCCTTCCTGAGGTTCCTATGCTCCTCCAGGAAGCACTGTGCTGTTTCTAAATGACTGAAATGATTGCATAGTGTCTTCTATATTTGCTTATTTGCTTTAACTCACGTGTTTCTTTTATTCTGTAGCATTCAGCAGAGTAAAATATTCAGAGTAATTGTTTATAAATTGTGTTACTAGAAAATTTGAATAATTTTATGATGGCATATGACCTATCCTTTAGATTGGTGGCTCAGACAGTAAAGAATCTGCCTGCAATGCAGGAGACGAGATGCAGTTTCGATCCCTGGGTTGGGAAGAGTCCCTGGAGAAGGGAATGGCAACCCACTCTAGTATTCTTGCCTGGAGAATTCCATGGACAGAAGAGGCTGGCCTGCTACAGTCTTTGGGGTCGCAGAGTCAGTAACGAGTGAGCAATTAACACTTTCACCTAGATTCTTTTAGAGATTTAAATGTGGGAAAATAAACCCATGTGGGGGGTTTGTTTCATTTATTTTATCTCTCATTAGAAAAATTCACAAGCAAATCACCATAGATTAAATCTGCTCGCTGTCTTTGATAAACAGTACTTGAAGAAAGTCTCTGTGAGTCTTAAGTTAAAGAAAGCTGAGAGAATACAATTACTTTGCTCCTAACTGAATACAGAACTGAGTAGAGATTTTTGACAACTGGACTATGAGCTGAAAGTCTGAATGTGCTGGATGTGTTAAATCTGCCTCTCCTGACCCACTCTCAGCCTTTTTCTATCTTGCTCTGTCCTCAGTAGAGGCTGAAATCTAACAACAGGCCTTCTTGCACTCTAGCTTTCTTTGGGGATTGGCTTGGGAGAGAAACAAGCAGGACCCTGGAGGGTGAGAGAAGAAAGAAGCTGTGGTTTTTGCTTCAGGGCCCTCCCTGCCAGACCCAGGGCTGGTGGTGGCTATGTTCCTCCACCAAGTATCATGGCCCCTGGAGAGGGGCCCTTTACTACAGTCTCACCAGATTCCGGTAACCACTCTAGAGGTAGGAGTGTTTCCTCAGCTCATCGCTGTTGGTAACTCTGAGTTGCTGCACCATCTTGTCTGTAAGGGTGGTGTGGTGTGCCATTCAGCACCATGTCAGCACTGAGATACTCGTTCTACCAGCTGCTAAAGGAAGTTGCCCTTAGTCAAAGAGAACCATCTTGGCCAAGTTTCCCAGCAGGCAGCCAGCAACCAATGGCGGGTCTACTGGAGAGTATAAGGACCTGGCCTTCTTGCCTAAGAAGGCACAATTTTGAAGAGCTATACAAGGTCCAGAGCTCATGTGAGACAGACCAGGATCTTTGCAGTGACTGCATCAGGGTTTGGCTCCTGTTTCTACCCAAACTCGCTTCCTTCACCCTTACAGGTGTTGATCCCAAGGGCACTCCCTAGTAAATTTCCTGCAAGAAAATCTTCATTTCAGACTCCACTTCCCTCAAGACACTACCCACACCTTTTGTAAGAGTCTTTTCACTAAATCCTCTTTAATCATCCACTCTGAGTGTGCTATTTGTTTCCTGCCCAGATGCTGACAGATATACTCATTGTTTTCAAATCAGAGCATCTGCTAAAATCCTAATTTGCTCTACCTGCAAATTGCTTTCAGCAAAATTTGTGGATACAACGTGAGGAAATAGTTCTTGGTTAATCTCTACAATATTAACCAGATCAAGGAAGAACTTGTTAATAAAGAAGAGACAGAAACCTGGCATAAATGTCCTAGTCATCTTAAAGTTTATACCAATATAGTTTATACTAATATACCAATATTAAAATTTTTACCAAAACGTATTTTGGATTTAACTTTTGGAAATAATTTTTAAAGGTGAGCATTGTTTTATAACCATAGTCCCCAGAGTGGGGTGATTCTTAGGAGAATTGACAGGCTAGTAAAAGCAAAATTCTGGTAATATAATTATTAACCACCTTGATGGGGAAGAGAGGAGAAATTTATCCTAATAAATGTTTAGCACATAATTGGTACTCGGTAAATACTGAAAGAATATATGAATAAAATCCATGTCATTCTATTGTGGCTCTCTGATAAACTCAAATAAAGAAAGAAATATAATCAAACAATAGAAGAAATACACCCAACCAAAAATAATATGAAAGATTGGAAAGGATCTATGAAATAAGGATTTAAGATTTATGGCTTAGGACAGATGGTAAATGACAGAGGGAGAAAATGGCAGAATTACACAAGTCTTCTTTTGTTTTTACTTTTTCTTTTTAACAAACAAAATAATCTTTCGAAAGAGTAGCATACATGTGTTTAATTTGTGAAGTAAAGTGTCTAATATGGTCAGATAAATTAAGGGCACAACTTACATGCTTTCAATAAATACAAATTTTGAACTAAGACAGTTTGCATCTAAGACTGAAGTTTCAGTCTCATGGGAAAACTGTGGAGTCACCTTCACAGGGATATTTGAAGGGAATCCTTCATTGGGCAATAAGTTGGATAAACAATTCATGATGTCTCTCCTAATGCATGAGTTCTATTATTTGAAATTTTTTCCCACACTTGGGTGGGAGACATTGTTCAATTATAAAACATTCCTTTCCTCTTAAGATGTAACTGAGGAGGTTGCACTACTTGAATGAGGGGAAGCTTAGGTAAGATATCTTGAGAAAAGGAGCAAAACTACTACAAAACTAGCCAGATCAAGTAGCTACATATTGTTCCATTGTTGTTATTGTGATCAAAGATTTAGTTTTAAAAAATTAAATCATTTTATTACTATGATAATTAGGAAAACTTACATGATTTAGAATTAGCAACAGGAATATCTTACACTGAGTTGTCATGATTCAGATATTTGGTCTATGGAATAATAATAACAACAGTAAATTCTACATGTTTACATAAAGCTAAGAAAAATTATGTCTTGAATTAATTGTCTGGACTGAGTCAACGTTCAGTATAGTATAAACATAGTCTTAAATAAGAAAATCAGGGAAAACGTTTTTGTCAAATAATTGTGGGAGATTATGACTTGATAAAACAATTGATTATTTTTTTTCACACTTGAGCTAGCTGTGGCACCATTTCAGAAATTATTTTTGTTCTGTGTAATGACCAGCTATTTTCCATGATCTCCTGGGAGCACAAGGAGAACGGGCTTCAGTTGCACAAGGCAACTTTCTAGTCAGCAAAGTTCTGAGATCTAGATTACAGTAAAAGAGTGTTTGCAAATTGTTTCCCCTGGATGCCTTAGAAAACAGACAAGTGCCTGTCTGTCTTGGATGGCGTAATTGCAGCCCTGTGCTGCCCTGAATGGGGTCTGAGCTCGGTGACCTCATGGATTTTCAGACCTACAGCATGGTAGCTTTACTATTAGAGGGATAGAGAATCAACAGGAAGAATGAGTTTCTGTGTCTTAAGAAGAAAGAGTGAGCCAGTTAGGAACCAAGTGGCTTGCTTTGATAAGATATTAGTGTGGGAATAAATTCCTGCTTTCCTCATGGTGGAATAGAAGGGATATTATGCTTCCTATTTTACAAATCTAATAATCAGCGTTTGAGTTTGGTATCCTCACTCCACATCTATATCAGTTATAGACTGTGCATCTCTTGAGGTAAAACAAGCTTTTTTTTTTCCCTTGTTTAATTTTGGTAAGGAATCAGAATGACCTTTAACCCTGGACACACACTCCCAAGGTATTTTTAAGAGGCAGCCAGGGATAGAGAGGATAACTTTTGACAGTCTACTGACCTCTGCATGACCCCCAATAGAACCCCAATAGAACGTGGAGGCTGTATTGCTGTGCCTGGAGTTCAGCTGGTGACTCACCAGGGATCAGGCAAACATGACTAATTGCAAGTCGCAAATGACAAGGAATAAATGTGAATCTCTCTTCTCTTTAGCCTTCTTCAAGTCTTTATGGAAACAGAATGGCACCCATTCTCTGGCCATATTTTTCCTTTACATGAATCTCAACAAACGGTGTGTCATTGAAGATAATGTGTTTAATCTACATCCTTACCCTGAAAAATAGCATAGAACTAAATGGGAAGGAAAATGTTTACACACACACACACACACACACACACACACACACACAGAAAACATGTCACATTCTGTATTCTGATGGCATATAATGACTTGTCCATCTTGCCCTTGAATCTAATAAATTGGTCTTTGTAACCAGAGAAATAATATTCTTTCTCTATCTAAAGAGACACTGGGAAAATATCTCAGCTAAAAAAGGGAAAATAACTCAGCTAAAAAAACAGTCACAGCCACATATGGGCTTCTGGGAACAATGTTACAAAGACAGGCCCACTTGAGTGCGCTGCTTCCTCAAGTCCAGCCAGCAGGGAAGTGCCCCATGCCCTCCTTGGCAGAAATTGCAGGAGGAACTTGAATCTGCATGCTCAGTTGCTCAGTTGTGTCCAGCTCTTTGTGACCCCATGGACTGTAGTCCTCCAGGCTGCTCTGTCCATGGGATTTTCCAGCCCAGAATACTGGACTGGGTTGCCCTTTTGTCCTGCAGGGAATTTTCCCAACCCAGAGTTTGAACTCGAGTCTTTTGCATCTCCTGCATTGGCAGGAGGATTCTTTACCACTAGAACCATCTGGGAAGCCTTAATTTGAATCTGTTTTAGTCGCTCAGTAGTGTCCGACTCTTCGATCCCATGGACTGTAGCCCGCCAGGCTCTTCAGTCCATGGGATTCTCCCGACAAGAATACTGGAGTGAGTAGCCATTCCCTTCTCCAACGGATCTTCCTGACACAGGGGTCAAACCCAGGTCTTCTGTGTTTCAGGAGGACTCTTTACCATCTGAGCCACCAGGGAAGCCCTCTGTTTAACTGAGCACTGAAACAGGGGTCTGGTACTCTCTGGAGTGGGAGCCTTTCTCATGCCAGGAAAGTGCCCCCAAACAAACCCAGACTGTCAGAGCCCCTGGGTCTGTCTGTCTCCTTTTCATCAGCACACCAGTTCTTCATGGATGCAAATCCAGTAGTGATGGGTGAGAAATTGGTGGTGGGTGGCTGCGTTTCCACAGTGAGAAGGTGGAGGAAGGGAGCCTCCCTGCTGGGACCTTTCTTGGCCAACACCTATTCCTATGTAACAAGTGCACTTTCAGGTAAAAGTAATAGTATCCTACTCAGGTGACAGTGGACATTTTTACCTTTGCTTTTGACAGGGAAGCCATGTAGTCTGCAGAACAAAAATTAGGTTGCATACAAAACCTAGAACTAGAAACCCCTGTAGCTGCTTCATGAACCATAAATTCCCCATGGGATGCAGATGCGGAGCTCTGATTCGCTACTCTTGTAAGACTTCAGGCCCACAAAGATCATTAGAGGTCCTTGGGGACTAGGCAAAGGGGAAGTTTATGAGCCGTCATTGCTCTGCCTCCCCTTTCCCTGTCCTCCTAGGGCTCTGTATGGAAATAGAGGCCAGGCATCTGACAGGTAGGATCTGGACTCCTAGCCAGATAGCTCTCCCAACCCTTGTCCCTGGCACCTCTGCCAAACGCATGCCTTAAAGAGCGGCCATTCTCTCTGGGGGGTGTGTGTGTGTGTATGTGTTAGTCACTCAGTCATGTCTGACTTTCTGCTACTCCATGGATTGTAAACTGCCAGGCTCCTCTGTCCATGGAATTTTCTAGTCAAGAATGCTGCAGTGAGTTGCCATTCCCTTCTCCAGGGGATCTTCCTAACCCAGGGATCGAACCTGGGTCTCCTATATTGCAGGCAGATTCTTAACCGTCTGAGCCACCAGAGAAGTCCTTTGACAACATAAAATCTAAACCAAGAATTTTACCTTGCAGACCATTTGCTCTCTGCCTTTTTGAGATAAGATAATAGTACTCACAACCCCTCTACCTTGAACTTTCTGGAGAGAGAGAAAATGAAAACACTGATACTTCTAATACTGTTGGTCTAACAAAAGTAAACCTCACCAGCAATCCCAGAGTCTCTAAAACAGAGCAGGGTAATCTACCAAATTCATTTAAAGAAATTCTTCATATTGTCTAGAAAGTTAAATATGTATATTTTCCTAAAGAATGTTTTAAAATTATTTTAATGTATTTTACTTTCTATTTTTAATTGGAGGATAATTGCTTTACAAGGTTGTGTTAATTTCTACTGTACAATGTGAATCAGCTCTAAGTATACATATATCCAGGCTTCCCAGGTGGCACTAGTGGTAAAGAATCCACCTCCCAACCCAGGATGCGTAAGAGATGCCAGCTTAATACCTGGGTCAGGAAGATCTCCTGGAGGAAAGCATGACAACCCACTCCAATATTTTTGCCTGGAGAATCACATGAACAGAGGAGCCTGGTGAGCTGCAGTCCATAGCGTTACAAAGAGTTAGACATGACTGAAATGACTTAGCATGCATGCACGTATACATATATCCCCTCCTTCTTGAGCCCCCCATCCCACCCTTCTGGGTCATCACAGAGAATGTGTCTTTTCTCCAGTTGCCAGTCAAGATGCACATTCACTCTGCTTCCTGGTGTACTTGTGAACAGCAAGGCCAGCTAAAGAACAGTCATGACATGTGCGGGTTGTGGCACAGCCAGGGTTAGTACACCCAGCCCTCTACCTGGTTCCCTAGCTGCCTGGGCTTGGGATCTTCACCTTCTGGGTGATATTGGCTGCTTTTCTTGTTTATCTTGTTTCTTGACATCCTCTTGTCACATCAGAATTGTTTTGTTTTCCTTCCGACTTAAAAAATTATTAATAAACTTGGCTTGCATTCAAGGAAGATAAGCAAGCCAGGATGCGTGTCTATTCAAGTCTGGGGTCTATAATTTTGTCTGATGCACCCACTGGGCCGCAGTCTCACAGGAAGGATGAGTCTTCCATATGCAGGGGTGTATAAATAGCAAGGCTTTGTGATATGGGAGCAGCAGCCTTAAAATAGCTGAACTGGAAGATGTTATGATAATGCTATTTTTTAGGCTTATACATCTGTGCAGAGTGCAGCATCTTAGTGTGTGTGCATAATGTGTTAACCAAATGCCTTGCAGACAGGGGTTGGTATTGTTTGGAGGGGAGCAAGAGTGGTGACAAAGTCTCAGTGTGTTGGTATGCAGAGGAGCAGAAGTTAGGCAAGGAGTCACAATGCTGGGGAAGCCAGATAACATCTTCAAACCATTCAATCTGATTGCTAGCTAGACATTCCATGAAAAAGGAGAAAATGAATCTGAAATGTTTACATGCCACATGGCTAAAATCTAAGTAACAGTTTTCTATTGTGCAGGGCTGTTCATTTGTCAAACTTAGGAATTTATCTCTTAAGAACTTCCTCTCCAGTTAAGTTTTACTCCAGTTGATTTTGGAGCAGGGAGGATGGAGTCTAGTCACTGGCCAGCCATGAGCTAGACAGAGTGTGTTTGGATGGAGTACAGAGGCCAAAGTTAATCTTTTTTTTTTTTTTTTTAGGATAATAGATTACCGTTTGGAGTATAAGAAGGGTCTTTATGTTAATACCATTTTTCCTCCTTAATTTTTTTTTTAAGAAATCTTGAATGTAAGCCTGCATTTATTATTTGCGTGCTGTTTATTTGACTACCACACTGAACTCTGTAGAGTAAGGTACTCATTTTTCACTATACTATTTTTATAAGGAACTCATCCAGTTTTATTGGTGAGAGAGTTCCACACTATGATTTTGACTATAAAAGTGAAGCTTTTTGTCTTTTTCTATATACATTGTGTGTACACACACACACACACACACACACACACACACACGACACTCTACTCACCACATCTTTTCCAAGATCCAGGGGCAATATCTCCAGTAGTGACTTGAGTTTATAACTTAATCTAAACACAGAAAAGAAACTGAGAATAAAAACGCTAGATATCCGCTCAGTGTGGCAAATAAGTGTTCATTTGTTTAAGTCACAAAGTCACAGGAAAGTGGTTTTGGTTTCTGATGACTCATGAACCTCAAACTGAAAGGTACACATTCTCTACTATGCTGGGGCTTCCTTACATTGTTTTGGGACATCTCTATGGGAACTAGTGCTTAGACCTTAGTAAAATTCACAGACCTCCCCGTGGCCCAAAGAACTCCTTAGTCCAATGGATGGAAAGCTAAGTTTAGATGAATAGCTTGGGAGACTTATTGTAGCTCAGAGATGTGATAAGAACAGGGGAAGGAGTGATTAACAGAGCTGTGAATAACACCTACATTTTAATAGGAAGTCCAATTAGATCCTGATTATTTTAATGTGGAGATGTTTTTAAAGATCAAACTATAAATAGGAAACACATCATTTTGAAAGAGAAGCCCTGAGCTTTGTTAAGAAAATGAAATCAGCCCTAGAAACTGTGACTTTATATTTTGGCAGAATAACTTTTATTTTTTCATAGTTTTTATTAGGGAAATTCCTCTGGAATTTCACAAGTATACTTTCTGGGAAAAAATATTTATTCTACCTATTAGCCACAACCAGAGGTTCAATGCCAAGGCAGATTTCATTGTATACTAAATTAAGAAAAAAACATAAGAATTATTTCATTGTGTACTAAATTAAGAAACATTACACAAGTTATTCTATTAAGTTTAAAACATCATGGAATTTGTTCGAGATTTTGTTTATGTTCAAACAGTTTTAATTTGTGTTGCTAATTACATGTATTCATTTTTTTTAAATTGAAACATCTGGCTAATATTGAGTCCTATCCCATATAATAGATAAGGTAAGCTAAAATTACAGTTTTGGAATTCATACTTCCTATAACTTCAAATCATTGTTTTAATCTGTTTATATTGCATCGCCTGAATATTTAACACATTCTTAGTGCATTTCTTTCTCAGCTTCCTGAGTGAAAGACACTGAGTAGAGTAATGGGGGATTTAAAACAAAGGAAATATATCTTCCATTTACCCTCAACATTGCAATAATCCAGTGTTAAAAGTCAGCTGGATCATGTTGCAGGCCTGTATCCCTCCCCTCACATTTTTCTTTTTATTTTATATGAAAATTGACATAAAGATAGAGCAGTAATCACTGTGTAAGTGTAAGTAACTTCTGTGTAAGTGACATCTTACACAGAAGTGGTTTCATAAATTATAAATGCAGTTATTTTATGAATTTGGAAGTGACCAGTTTTACAAATATACAATTGATGGCTGCCTATATGATTTAAGACAACAAAAGCTTCCTCCTCTTTCAACAACACTGCTGTCTAGAATATCTGCTATATGGGCACTTAATCCATGCTGCACGATGCCAGAACTCAGCACACTGGCCTAGTGATTGGTCCAAGAGTATGGCAACCCACTCCGGTATTCTTGCCTGGAGAATTCCATGGACAGCCCATGGGGTCACAGCGAGTCAGACACGACTGAGAGACTAATACTCAACTCAGACTTTTGACCAAGCACAGCCAATAAAATTCTTCACTAATGTGGGCACTAGAAGAGAAGACCTTTCTTCTATTGGATGACAAGCCCTAAGACAGACTTATACTGGCAGTGATTATCTTTCTGGGTAAATGGGAAAACTTGTCTGAAAATGAACCCAAGACACAGAGATAAATGGAACCACAAGATTGAGAGGATGTCTCCATCCTGTTTTTAGAGTCCCTTCACTCCAGTGTTCTTGCCTGGAGAATCCCAGGGACGGCGGAGCCTGGTGGGCTGCCATCTATGGGGTTGCACAGAGTCGGACACGACTGAGGTGACTTAGCAGTAGCAGTAGCATCTAGATATAGTCCTTGGATTTCTCAGTGGTGTAAATTAATATTTTTCCAAAAAACAGTTTGAGTTAAATTTCTTTTGCTTGAAGTTGAAAGGGTGCTTATTAAAAGCTTAAGAAAACTCAGCTCCTGATGCTCTATAATTTCCCCTCCTAAAGTTTTTCTTTTTGATATCTGAAACAAAACAGAATGTGTATTAGCTCTTCACAATTCTACTCAGTTTTTCTAACTGCAAGCACCATTATATATTTAATAGAGTGTCAAAAATGTACTCATTCAGGTACACAGCTAAAAGCGCAATTCCTCTTAGCTGTACAAGTTACTTTTGCAGGTTGTGGGATGACACTACTTTTTTAAAAAGTGCTTCGTTCTGTAAATTAGCAATGTCATTATACTCAGCTTTAAACAAATGATATTTTCCTTATCACCAAAACCTAGATTAATTGTTTGGAAATCATTCTCATTTCTCTACCTAGCTTTCAAGGTTTTAATTATTAGTATTTGAATTTATTTTGGGCTCCATTAATTCAAATTCTGATGGTCAAAAAATTAGACTAAAGAGTCCTGCATCTTAGATATATTTTCACTAGTGATTTACTCAATAACCTTGAGATACCACTTCAGCTCATTCGCCATATGGAATCTCCATCCCTCTGTCAAATTTTGTTAATGAGAATCATTTCCACAGGACTCCTAGGGGATTTAGAAGATAAATGGAATTTGTGTTGAAATGAGAAATATATTTTTGCTGGGGAATGTCTCTATACTGGCTTTGAATATGTACCAAATATTATTTCCATAGAATTGCAATGAATGAGATAGCCACATTTGTGTGTTACTTTTCTTTTTTGAGAAAAGTATTTCCTGTAAAATGTTTCTAGCAGTCCTATAAAATGTTTCTCTTTGAAATAAGGAGTAGAATAAACATATAGATTACTCATGAGCTTTCAAAGAATCCTTGTGCTCTGTTCCTGACATAATTTCTTGTGGTTCTTATTCTTCCAGGGGTCAGAATAAAAACTTTCAATTCATCCTGTCAAAATATTTCTTGGGAACTGAGATAAGAGCAAATTTGCATCTCTTATCAGTGGGTCTTGTCCCTTCACTCCATGCTACACATAACTTATCTGATGGCACTCTGTTATTTATGACTATAGTCTGGCTTGTGTTTGTGCAATGTTTAAGGGATTAGCTTTGAACATACTTAGTTGAAAAATTGGTGAGAATTGTTCCTCAGTGTGTGGTCTTTTACTTTCTTTAATTCAGTGGATTCATAAACTGTTCTCCCCAATATCTGGTTGGGGAAATTTTAGATTATACTTTCCTTAGGGAAATATCTCTAAATATAAATTATGTTTTCTACAGTTTAAATATCTATCTCTAATGTTGTAATTGGAGAACTTAAAAAAAAAAAACTTTATTAAAATCAAATCCAAAGGACGATCTTCACATGTCTGAATGTCTTAGATTTTTCATTACGGCTTGGGGATTGTATGGACTTTGGTTGGTATCTTGGTTATTCTACTCACAAATGTGAGTTTGTTGGTCATATACCACTTACAGTCCTTTTATTTTCACAAATTCTGCTGATACACTCAGAGGCTACTAATAATTATCAGGCTCCTCTGTAATTAAGTCCTTGTGCTTGGCCACTCTGGCTTAAGAATTCATTCTGACTCATTATCAGGGCCTATTCCAGCTCTTAAAACTGGTCTTCTGTCTGATAACATTGAAAGCAACCCTCATGTTCTAAAACCGATTCATTTTTTTAACTGACAGTATTTCTAAAAACATGGTATTTCACACTTGCTCTCTCTTCTGTTTTTTGTGCTTGCCACTGGAGATCTAACAAAATCTTGGCATCTGATATGAAAGAGTTCACAGGCAAGTATATCCCACTTTCCTTTGTTTATCTCCAAGATGCATAATGAAACATCTAGGCAGTTTTCACATGTCCAGCAGCTCATCAGAGGACAGTTTTGTAGGAGGAGTCCAACACGTTCTATGTTTAGTTTACTTATGCTTTATTCTCCAGAGACTTTATTTTGCAGGATATGGATAGAATTAATGGGCTTGGGCTCAGTGGTAAAGAATCTGCCTGCCAATGTAAGAGACAAAGTTTCGATCCCTGAGTCAGGAAGACCTGCTGGAGGAGGGTGTGGCAATCCAGTCTCCAGTGTTCTTGCCTAGAGAATTCCATGCAAGAGGAGCCTGGTGGGCTACAGTCCATAGGGTCTCAAAGAGTCAGACACGACTGAGCATAGCATGGCAATGGGCTTGGTTAATCACTTGTAAAGATTTTCCTTTGAAGGGGTATGCTTCACTTAAACAATCAGCTGTGTTCTTAAAGGCCATAACTGGGAGGAAAGTTCAATCATAATTTGGTGGTATAGTCAGGGACTCGTGAGATATTGCTCAGAAATGTTGGATGGAATCTGTTTGATCAGTTTGAGCAAGGAGAGCTGTTGCTGTGTGGGCCATAGAGATCTCATAATACTTGGAACAGAATGGTTCTTGGTCCTTTGGGAATGTAGAAATGGTACTGATGCTAAAACACTGTAGACTAGCGCCATGTGTAAATAACTGTCAGGAGACAGCTACAACTTCAAGAGGAACCATGATGGCAGTCACTTTACTCCACAACTCCATTTGTGAGCTTTTCTGAGGAAGGTGAAGCTATGGCTTGTGAAGTTCTGGAAAAAGGACATCTCTACAGCACAGCAGGACTGGACACCAAACACCATGCAGTGCTACCCTCAACCAGGTAGGATTCCACCCAGGGTTAAAAACAAAGCAAAAGCCTCACAAAACTCTCTTATGTGTAATTTCTTCTTGTGCAAAGATAACAACTCCTGGTGTTCAAGACATACCAGAGAATTCCAGTGTGTGTGATGTCCTCACCTCAAAGTGTGCTCTTCCTCCCCGAGCTGGATGTAGCTACGTTTGCGTGATTTAACTTAGACAAGACAGAAGGGATTACCTATGCTATTTATTACTGCAGTGGTTTGAGAAACGGCCAGATTGCACCCCACATCTGATGCAGCTGGATAGTCATGAAGCCTCAAATTGCCTCCATATGATGTAGGAATCCTCCATGCTTAGCAATTCAAAACTAGGATTTTGCCTTTCCTCTTCTTTGTCCTCATCAGTCACACCCAGTGTTCTAAGTAACTGCTCTCAGCTTGGCCCAAATCAGGGGTGAGATCTCCTGAGTTCCAGTCCTGGTTCCTCTTTTTTCAGGGAAACCCAAGCTTAGATGCCAGGCTGGCTCTGGGAAGGGTACTGCAGGCCTGGCAGGGAGTGGTAGTAAGAGATGAGGACTACCTAATGGCATTTTTCTTGTGTAATTTTTGACACTCCCTTGGTTTTCTAGGCCCAAGTGAGGCTGAACCATATCAGCCTTTGCTCTTTCCTGTGCTAATTAGTGTTGCTTTCTATCAGAGAAGCCGGCGGAGCTGACTTTGCAGTTCCTTCCGTAGTATATCGTCACTCTTGCCAGTTTTCTCCAGATGATTTTTCTTCAGCTCAGTAATTAGTTATGTTTGTAGAAAATGGTTTGGGATGTTGAGATCAGAGAGATGGCCTTTGTCCATGTTCTGGAAAGTCTGCCTTCCTGCTAGTTCAAAGATGAGGAGGAAAGAAATGTTGAGAAACTTTGACCTTGGTCTCGTAGAGTTCAGATTCACTGTGGTCTGCATCAGTTATTTTCCTAAATAATAAAGCCACTTAGGCATCCTCTTTATATCTTCTTCTTTTAAAAACCTCTTGTTTTGCTTATAAAGTAATAAATCCTATAAATATACAAATCATACTATACTTGGGAAGTAAGTGGATATGCTAGCTTACTTCACTGAAGCATATTTATCATGCTGCTAACTCCTGAAGTAGTTTAAAAATATTCCAGTAGTCCTAGCTAGATCGTGCTATCAATTTCTTACTTATTAAAAATATTGCATTTAAAATCCATACATTTCTCATATTGTAATTATTTGTTATGTCCTGTGCTTCCAGTGGAGTTTCCCAGGTGGTACTAGTGGTAAAGAACCTGCCTGCTAATGCAGGAGATGTGAGAGACACGGGTTCAATCTCCGGGTTGGGAAGATACCTTGGAGGAGGGCATGGCAATCCACTCCAGTATTCTTGCCTGGAGAATCCCGTGGACAGAGGAGCCTGGCAGGCTACAGTTCATAGGGTTGCACAGAGGTGGACATGACTCAAATGACTTAGCATGCACGCACATGCTACCAAATATGAGTAATTGAGCGTGGGCAAGACTTTTCACTTTTCTTTGCTTCATTTTGCTCTTCCACAAAGTAGAGGTAGTTTTGTGATGGTTAAATGCAGTAATGCTAGCCTAATATCCGGACATAAAGTAATAAAAATTAGGGGTAGAATGAAGAGAGCTAAGGGATTTCAGAGGCTGAGGTGCTGGAGGGATGGGCATTGGGAGAGGCTTTATAGAAGGGGTGCTTTTCTGCTGGACCTTGGAAATTAGTTGGGTCGTGTCAAGATGGGAGGAGGACATCTCATACCAAAGGGACAGGGATACTGAGAAACAGGACTGAGAAAGTGTGCTTAGTTTAGCTAAAGAACAGTGAGGAATTAGCACTAGAAGTGGACTCTCAAGCCGGATGATCATTGAGGGCTTTGGATTGCCTAACCTAGCTAAACCACTTAGACTGATTCAGAGATAGGATTTGGTAAAATTGACATCAAGAGTTATATTGGATTCCCAGCTCTTAGAATCTAGACCTAATTTCCACTCTAGAGTCTATGCATGACCTGCAGGAATTATGTGACACAAGTCTGATTCAAGGTGATACTGTCTTATTTCCTGTCTCACTCTGGGCAGGGAGTGTGCCAGGAGCAGCCATGTTTTTTGCCTCCATTACCCAAGGATGAATGTCCACTGTGGTGTGACCCTTGGACCAGAGGAATATTCTGCACCATTTTTATTAGCTGTCTTCAGCCACATTGGGTGTTATATAAAGCGCACCCTTCAAGCCCAAGTTGCCGAAGTGTCAGGTCCTTGATGTCATCCACATGGAACCCTCTTCCAGGGAGCACACACACAGTCAGTACCTTTTGGTGAGAGAGTAGACACTGTGAGTGGGCTTTGTGCTTGATTCTTCCCTGAGGGAACACAGCAGCAGATTAGATTAGCAGCCTTATTGGCTTTTGCAGAAGATAAAAATCCAGACACAGCCTCTTCCAGAAAAGGTTCTGAAGCCCAGTGGTTTTAGCTGAGACTGGTTTAAAGCTATTGGCCAACATTGTAAAGCAACTATACTCCAATAAAAAGTAATTTAAAAAATAAAGCTTTTGACCCATTTTGTCCCTGTTTTGTAACAGCATGAATTTCTTGGTGAACCTTTATGGTGGGCATATGCTATTCTCTTACAGAGTAACATAAGCCTCAAAGGGAGTGACATTTATCATTCCAGAGAAGTTTTAGAAATCATAATATGTGTAACTTTCCATGAACTAATCTACATTTCTAATTTACAGGCAGGAGATGTTAGCTTGTATTGTCAGTCTTCCAGCCAAGGGACGATTATTCACTGTTCATTTTAGATCCTAGGTGACTACAACTTGAAGTGATTTTGCAGCCATGAAGCATTCTATTCTGAGGACTGTTTCCCTTTCTGTCACTGTCGATGAACTTCTCTGTCAGTATAAGATTTCTCTGTGCCAGCCTCTAATGGAAAGGATAGTAATTTTATGATGACTTCCTGATCCTTTATGATAGGCAAGCTTTTATCAAATGCACTTGTTAGGCTCCAGAGCCATAGGATAAAGAATATAGTTGACATTCAACAACTATTTCTGAGCAACAGTTATGAGCTAGACACTCAAATCCTGAGCCATGTTATGATGTATTTATGGACTTCAAATTCCTTTTCCTTTTTTTTTTGGCTGTGTCACATGGCGTACAGGACCTTAGTTCTGACCAGGGATCAAACTGCACCCCCTGCAATGGAAGCTCGGAGTCGTAACCACTGGACCACCAGGGAAGTCCCTTGAATTCTTTTTTAAGGTAAAATATCTGTATATAAATATCTTTTAAATATAATCATAGATTAGGAAGGTATTTTGATATTCCTGAGATAGCATTCAGCACTCTGCATTGTTCCCCGTCCCCCACCGCCTCTCCATCCAATCTGCATCACTAGCCTGAGACTTCTCTTTTCCTAGTCCTTAGACTTAGACATCTGGATTTGTTTCAACTCCTTGGAGATCCCAAGCAATCTTCTCTCTCAAATCTTGCAGATACAGTTTCCTTTCCTGGAATGCTCTTCATCCCAACTGTTCTTTCCACTAGCTAGCCTCTCCCCTGCATTCAGGTCTTGGCTGGATTGTGACTTGTTTAGGAAAGCATTTCCTGAACTTTGAAGGCTCAGATCTCTTTGATTTATGCTCCCATATCTCTGGTTTAAGTTTTATATATGTTTTCTCTTCCAGAATTTTATGTGGCTGAATAATTTGCTTTAGGTCTGTTTTTTGCATTAGACTACGATTTGCAGAAGAGCAGGTGTTTTGCTCACTATTGCAGTTCCAGAACTTAGGATATTTACAAAAGACATTTGATAACTGGCTAAGAGATCATTTTGTTTGAACCTTCTTTTACATCAGACTTCTGAAGCTCTGAGATGATAAATGGTTTGTACAAGAAATGCAGGAGCTGAGTTAACATTCAATTTCCTGACCCCCAGTCCTATGTCTATGCTTCTACAGTGCCAGAGTGGGAGCGAGGACAGCTGCATTGTGGGAAATGCTTCTCTAGGTAGCAGAGGTGACAGAGGCAGCATTCTGCATGTACGCCTTTGTCTTCCAGCCAAGCTGAATTAAAAAAAATATTTTGACATGTTTTCGGATTTACAGAAAAGCTGTGACTAATACAAAGAATTATTGTATACCCTTCATCTAGGTTCTCCAAATGTTAACATTTTATCTTTTTATCTCATCATCATCAGTCATCCCATATATATGTATACATATACATATATATATATGTGTGTGTGTTTATTCCCTGAAGTGTTCACCAGTACAATGCAGATATGATATTTCCTTGTCTCTCACTAGTTTAGCCTGTATTTTATTAAAGAACAATATCTAACCACAATTATCAAAATTAGAATGTTAAACATTAATACATTATTATATAATCTACAGTCATTCATATTTTACCGCTTATCCTCATATTTACCAATTATTCTAGCAAAAGAAAATCCAGGATCATGTGCTGCACTCTGTTGTCATATCTCTTTTAACATGGAAAAGTTTCTTTGTTTTGTTTCAGTTTTCCAGAAAGTATAGGCCAAGTGTTTCATACACTGTCACTTAATTTGGGTTTGCTTGTGTCTCCTTGTGATGAGACTAGTTTTGCACTTTTAGTAGGAACACTGCAAAATTAATGTTTTGTTCACAGTGCACCATATCAAGAGCTGCACAGTGCTCATTTGTCCCCTTGCTGTCAATATTGACTTTGATAACTTAAAGTGCTATCTGCCAGTTTTCTCCACTGCAAAGTTATGACTTTCCCTTTTGTAACTGAAAAATACCTCTGGGGAGATACTTTGAAAATATATAAATATTCTGTTACTTCTCAAAATTTCACCATGAGTTTTCACACCACTGGAGATGCCTGACTCAATTAGTATTTTGCTAAATGGTGTTTTTCTAATTTTACAATTTCTTCCACACTTTGCTTGTTAACTTAATTTTCTTCCATTAGTTTGTTAATAGCAGCTGAACCCATGGATTATTACTTTATTAATAGGTTTTAATAATTTATTATTATTTATTTAGATATTCACATTATGTCAGCTTTGGCAAGTATAAGTCTTTCACACTGGCTCCTGGAACCTTTTGTTATGTTCTTATGTTTTAGTTCTTTACTTTCTGGTACAACAAGATGTTTCAAGTTCATTTTGTCATCTCCCTGCCTTAGACTTAGAATTGGCCATTTATCCATGGGGATGTGCTTATTTCTATGGAGCATAATCACTTCTAGACCCTTTCACACATTTATATCTATTTTTATAACTGCTTCCATGTCAGTGTGTCTATATTTCTCCTATTTACACATAAAGCCCAACACTTTATACTGATATCTCCAGTATATACTGGTTCCTTTTCCATTTCTTTCATTCCAGCTTTATCCCTTTCCTTATTTATAACTTCCCTTTACAACAGTGAGAAACCTGCCTCTCATTATCCCAATATAATAACTCATTATCTAATTCTACAACACAAAGAAAATAGTATCAGAATTGCTAACCCATGCCCCTGGAAGAGAAGCCTCCTAACTAGAGTTTAATGTCTGTTTAAAAATTTTCTTTAGCCTAAAGTCATTTTGTCTAAATCCTGTATGTAAATATTCCTTAGGTTACTCACATGGTTGGGTTATTCTGATGTATGGTTTGTTTTGTCTTTGTACTCTATTGTAGAATTCTCTTCTTTATCCTTTTTGATTTTCTTTTGCTTTCATTCTTTTCTACTTTGGGCGGATATGAAATACGAATGTTGTTCCACAAGTCAGAATGGTGTCAAAAACTATACACAGAAGAAGGGTCGTTGTCCACCCCTGTGCTCCCTTCCATGCCTTCCACTCCATCCTCCCCCATCTTCTCCAGGTGACCAGTCATACTAGTTTCTGCCTTATCCTGTGATATCCAGAATATCACAGAAAGTGATATTCTGTGTATAACTGTTTTCAAATTGTTGGTGGCTATAATTAAGCTATAATTTTATCTGATTTTTAATTCTGATATAATTTGCATTTTGAGCCATTCTCTCTCTCTCCACACACACACACAATTTATAATATTAATATATTTTTGTTAAGAATAAAGACATTTCATTTTACTCTTAAATGTTGAAGTGTATAATTATCAAGAACATGGACGTTCTGTTACATAACCACAGTAATTGATGTTACATCGTTTAACATTGATATATTGCTATCAACCACATCCCATGTTCAAATGTTATCAAACTGACCCAGTAATGTTCTTTGTACCTTTTTTTTTTCCTGGTTCAGGATCCAGTTCAGCATCATATATGCATCTAGTTTTCATGTCTCTTTAGTCTCTTTTACCCAAAACAGTTCTGTCTGACATATGCTCATGACACATTCAGGTAGTACATTTTTGGCAGGAATGTCAGTGAAAGGTTGTTGTGTCCTTTGCAGTACATCATTTCAAGAGTCATATAATATTTGTATGTCCCAATACTGATGTTCATTTTGATTCCATGGTTGAGGTTAAATGTCTTCAAGATATGATATTTCCTTTGTCAGCTTGCTGCTTTCCTTTTTGTAATTAATAAGTAATTCTGGAGAATACTTTGAATCTATATAAATAACATTTTTTAAAATCAAATTTTACCTACTAATTCTATTCATTAATCATTTTCTCGCTTAATCAGATTTTCTCTGTTTATTACTTAGGATTATACTGTAAGGAAGAATTTTCTCTTCCCTCCATATATTGTTTTATTCATTTGTTTCTTTGTATCAGTATAGATTCAGGAGTTTTATTTCATTCAAATAGTTATAATATTAATACATTTTTAATGATATGATTTTTGATTTTCAAATTGTTCTAGACTCTTTCATCCGATTCCTGGATGACACTGTCATCATTTTTTGAGCAGTTCCTCATCTCCTAGTGCAACAAGGAGTTCAGGGCTCATCTTGTATTTTTCCTATCTCAGCCTTAGAATCGCTCTTTTCTTCTAGGAGTTTTGGCTGCTCTTGATGTAATTAGATCAGATTCATGTTGTCAGGTGCTTTTCTAATCGTCTCTTCACTGTCCCCAAGTACAACTCTGTTCTAGACTGGTCAGCCTCCTCACTCCTCTGTCCATGCACAATACCAACAATTCTGCCAGGTTCACCCTTGTTCTGCTCTGCTTGCTGCCTACCGGATCTCAACTGCCTCTGAGATCTGGTTCTTTTCTCCTTCTCTTCACGATGGGTGCTTCACGAGCAGCTGTATTGACATCTGTAACTCATTCATCCTTAGGCTTGATTCCACAGAATTGCCTGGCTAGACAAGTGCTTTCCTCCTTCAGGAATTCTTGTATGTTTTCAGAAGCTGCTCAATTGGAAAAAGAATTTAGCCTCTTGGGAAGGGGGGGATTTAGTTTTTAATGAAAGGTTATATGAATATCTTCAATCCTTTGCAACAACATTTTACATATTCATGAGCTCCTCCCACCTGACCGTGAAGAGTTTCCTAAGAAACCCCACCCCACGTTCATTTCTCCCTTCTTTGAACTCCTACTGTGCTTGGAGTTTGGAGAATACAATTTAGCTTTTGTTTTTGTATCTGCTTTTTCTATGATTGCTTCAAATGTTCCATAATGGTTACTTAAGGGAAAGGACTGTTTTTATATATACATACATATCTGTGTGTATATATATATATATATATGAATGATTTCTCATACAGTACCTGGTCTCACTCCCCACACACAAAGACACACACAGTGCTTAGCCCTAGGCTATACACAATAGGGGCGATAAGGATTGATTTTTGAGGAAATGAACACTGATCATAGAATTCACACCACAAGTTAGAAGAAATGTGACTAGGACTTAGGTCTTATACCTTCACACCTATGTTTTCTTGGCTCTAGCATAGTATACCAGAAATATCCCCCAAGTTTGCCATCTATTTAGCATTACTCAGTTGCAATCAGTTGCAGCTGGATATCACAGTCTTGTAATATTATATACTTTCTCTCCCTTTTTAGAATTAAAATTAGAGTAAACAATCCCATAGAAATGGGAAATGGGATATAGCATGGATCTCTGACACCCACAGATAATCTCTAAACCTTATTAAGTCACCACAAGTAAGAAGCAGATCTCATTTCCTTTCCTCTGGGTGATTTCTGAATAGCAGTTTAAGTTGGTATATTATCTTGATAGTAGAAAAAAAAGGAATCTTGATGTCTGCGTAAACATTGCTTAATTGATGCTATATTTTGTTTACTTTATATTTTTCCCATTAAAGCTATTCCCCAGGAATTAGTTTTAGGTTTTAGATATATTTAGGTTTTAAATGCTGCTAGCAAAACAAAGCAAAAAAGTCCTATTGTACTCATTCTAGAATGTTTGTGGAATTTACTTTTTCAATATTTTCTTCATTAATTCTATAAACACTTAACAAAAGTCTACTACATGCAGTGCACTGTGCTAAGCTCTGGGGTAGGAAAAAGTCTGCTGAGGAAGTAACATTTAAGGTGTGGCCGGCAGGATGAGCAGTTGTCAGGTGACACCTAGGAGGAAGAAGATTTCAGCAAAAGGAACAGTATAGGTATCTGGGGTGGAAACGAGCTTGGAGAAAATGGTCAGAGCATAGTGAGCACGAGGGAGGTTGGTTTGAGGGGACTTGCAGATGGAGGTAGGGACTTCAACATAAGGAGACTGAAGGGTATGTAAGAGTTTTGGGTTTTGTGCCACATACAAGGCATTAAAATGAAGGAAAAGAAGTTCTGAATCTGAATGCAGAGTTCAAAAGAATAGCGAGGAGTTCCAAAGAATAGCAAGGACAGATAAGAAAGCCTTCCTCCGTGATCAATGTAAAGAAATAGAGGAAAATAATAAAATGGGAAAGACTAGAGATCTCTTCAAGAAAATTAGAGATACCAAGGGAACATTTCATGCAAAGATAAGCACAATAAAGGATAGAAATGGTATGAACCTAACAGAAGCAGAAGATATTAAGAAGTGGCAAGAATATACAGAAGAACTATACCAAAAAGATCTTCATGACCCAGATAATCACGATGGTGTGACCACTCACCTAGAGCCAGACATCTTAGAATGTGAAGTCAAGGGGGCCTTAGGAAGCATCACTACAAACAAAGCTAGTGAAGGTGATGGGATTCCAGTGGAGCTCTTTCAAATCCTAAAAGATGATGCTGTGAAAGTGCTGCACTCAATATGCCAGCAAATTTGGAAAACTCAGTAGTGGCCACAAGACTGGAAAAGGTCAGTTTTCATTCCAATCCCAAAGAAGGGCAATGCCAAAGAATGTTCAAACTACCACACAATTGCACTCATCTCACACACTAGCAAAGTAATGCTCAAAATTCTCTAAGCCAGGCTTCAACAGTACATGAACTTACAATTTCCAGATGTTCACACTGGTTTTAGAAAAGGCGGGGAACTGGAGATCAAATTGCCAACATCCATTGGATCATGGAAAAAGCAAGAGAGTTCCAGAAAAACATCTATTTCTGCTTTATTGACTATGCCTAAACCTTTGACTGTGTGGATCATGACAAACTGTGAAAGATTCTTCGAGAGATGGGAATACTAGACCACCTGGCCTGCCTCCTGAGAAATAGGTATGCAGGTCAGGAAGCAACAGTTAGAACTGGACATGGAACAACAGACTGGTTCCAAATAGGAAAAGCAGTACGTCAAGAATGTATATTGTCACCCTGCTTATTTAACTTATATGCAGAGTACATCATGAGAAATGGTGGGCTGGAAGAAACACAAGCTGGAGTCAAGATTGCCGGGAGAAATATCAATCACCTCAGATATGCAGATGACACCACCCTTATGGCAGAAAGTGAAGAAGAACTAAAGAGCCTCTTGATGAAAGTGAAAGAGGAGAGGGTAAAAGCTGGCTTAAAAGGGAAATGATGGAAACAGTAACAGACTTTATTTTCTTGGGCTCCAAGATCACTGCAGATGGTGACTGCAGCCATGAAATTAAAAGATGCTTGCTCCTTGGAAGAAAAGCTGTGACCAACCTAGACAGCATATTAAAAAGCAGACATTACTTTGCCAACAAAGGTCTGTCTAGTCAAGGCTATGGTTTTTCCAGTAGTCATGTATGGATGCGAGAGTTGGACTATAAAGAAAGCTGAGTGCCGAAGAACTGATACTTCTGAACTGTGCTGTTGGAGAAGACTCTTGAGAGTCCCTTGGACTGCAAGGAGACCAAACCAGTGAATCCTAAAGGAAATCAGTCTGGAATATTCATTGGAAGGACTGATGCTGAAGCTGAAACACTAATACTTTGGCCACCTAATGTGAAGAACTGACTCATTTGAAAAGACCCTGATACTGGGAAAGATTGAAGGCAGGAGGAAAAGGGAACAACAGAGAATGAGATGGTTGGATGACATCACTGGCTCGATGGACATGAGTCTGAGCAAGCTCCAGGGGTTGGTGAGGGACATCTGGTGTGCTCTAGTCCATGAGATCGCAAAGAGTCAGACACGACTGAGGTACTGAACTGAACCGAACTGACTGAAAAGAAGTTCATCATATTATAGTGAACAGCTTTGTATATTTTAGCCATTAACAGTTTGATCCCTGGGTCAGGAAGATCCCCTGGAGTAGGAAATGGCAACTCACTGCAGTATTCTTGCCTGAAAAATCCCATAGACAGAAAAGTCTTGGAGTCTACAGTCCATAGGGTCACAAAGAGTCATACATGACTGAGCATGCATGCAGACAGATAGCCCTTTAACATGGTTTAATATATGTATGGGCTTCTTTGGTGGCTTGGTGGTAAAGAACCTGCCTGACAATGCAGAAGAAATGAATTCAATCCATAGGTTGGGAAGATCCCCTGGAGGAGGTCATGGCCACCCACTCCAGTATTCTTGCCTGAGAAATCCCACGAACAGAGGAGCCTGGTGAACTATAGTCCAGGGGGTCGCAAAAGAGTCAGACACAACTTAGTGACTAAACAACAACAATATATGTATATATGATTGAAATATAATTGCTTTAAAATGTTGCATTAGTTTCTGTTGTGTAACAACATATACCAGCCATATGTATACATATATTCCCTTCCTCTTGAGTCTCCCTCCTGTCCCCTCATCCCACCCTTGTAAATCGTCACAGAGAATGGAGCTCAGCTCCCTGTGCTATATGGCAGCCTCCCACTAGCTATCTGATTTACTCACAGTAGTGTATATATGTCAGTGCTATTCTCTCAGTTCATATCACCCTTTCCTTCCCCCGCTGTGTTCACAAGTTCATTCTCTATGTCTGTGTCTCTATTCCTGCCCTACAAATAGGTTCATCAGTACCATTTTTTTCTGTAATTGATTTCTAACCTCATAGTGTTGTGGTTGGAAAATATACTTGATATTATTTCAATTTTTTTAAATTTACAAAGGCTAGATTTGTGACCCAAGATATGATCTATCCTGGAGAATGTTTTGTGTGTACTTGAGAAGAAATTGTATTCTACTGCTCAGATGGAATGTCCTATAAATATCAATTAAGTTTATCTGGTCCAAAGTGTCATTTAAGGGTTGCATTTCCTTATTAATTTTCTGTTTGAATGATCTGTCCATTGGTGTAAGTGAAGTGTTAAAGTCTCCCACTATTATTGTGTTACTGCCAATTTTCCCTTTTATCGCTGTTAGCATTTGCCTTATGTATAGAGATGCTCATATGTTTGGTGCATAAATATTTACAATTATTGTATCTTCTTCTGGATTGATCCTTTGATCATTATGTAGTATCCTTCCTTATCTCATGATAGTCTGTATTTTAGAGTCTATTTTGTCTGATATGAGTATTGCTACTCCAGTTTCTTTTGATTTCCATTTACATGGAATATCTTTTTTTCCATCCCCTCTTTTTCAGTCTGTATGTGTCTCTAGGTCTAAAGTGAGTCTCTTGTAGATAGCGTACATATGGGTCTCATTTTTGTGTCTGTTCAGCCCATCTGTGTATTTTGGTTGGAACATTTAATTTATTTACATTTAAGGTAATTATCAATATGTATGGTTTTATTACCATCCATATGGTTCAATATGGTTCTATTACCATTTTCTTAATGGTTTTGGGTTTGTTTTTGTAGGTCTTTTCTTCTCTTGTAGTTCCTGCCTAGAGAAGTTCTTTCAGCATTTGTCATGAAGCTGGTTTGGAATCCACTGTACTTGAGATCCACTACATGAAGTGTTGTATTTGTGTTGAAAGTTGACACCACCAGAGGATTTTATAGTCACTATTACAGGTAGTGAGCATATTACAAAGCTACTAAACTAATTTACTTTTGGAACCACATCTTCCTGTTGGTTGGCAGAGGGAAGAGTGTCAGGATAGCTGTGAGTCTGGAACTACATGTGATGTGGAAAATCACAAGTTCCCCAAGGTCACTGACCACTCAAGCATTGCTTCAAAGGCCTGGAAAGTATGTAGAGACTTGCTTCTTTCTGATCCTTAAAATCTAGGTTAAGAAATGAATGCCTATGATGTTATGTATCAGCTGTTAGCAGCATCTTTGTTTTTATGTTCAGAGCATCTGTGACCTATTTCTGTTTAAACAAGTATAACTATCATTCCATTGGACTCATTTAGTGGAGAATTTAACTTAAAATATAAGAACAAAAAGAACAGGGGGTGAAGGAGACCTAGAGTTTTACAATTTTCAGTATCATATGAATACTACCAACTTACTACTTTTTTGCTAACTTAATTTTAATCAATATGAAGTTAATAAAAATAAAATCACTGTTCAGAATCGTGAATATTGAAATAAAAGTGAGGATTCAGCACTGTGGATTTCCTTCTCTTTGTAGCACAATAGCTTTGCTGAAAAGTGAAGTATATCAGGAACTCAAATTTAAGGGAAAAAAAAAAGCCCAGCAGTTTCTTCCGGAATTTCTCCCCCTTTCTCAGTGTGTAATTAAATATAATACCCATCAGTTTGAATTGCCAATGAATAACTCAACCAGAATCATTTTTAGTTAGGAAAGCATATCGTATTCTTCTCTTATATCTCCCACAAAACCCATAGAAATACTCAACAAATCCTTTTTGAATTTGACTTTTTTCACACTGCAGTAGGATATAACTAATTTTAGAAGATTTGCTGTACTGGCACTGTTTCCAGTCTAGATGGAGACCAGAGACTGTCTCATATTTTAGTTTCAAATAAAAATATATTTACTTATTAAATGAGAAAGCAAGGTCTCGGTGTGTTGTTTAGGTACGTCCTCTATATCCATGCTTTTGAAAAGCACACAATAGAAAACAATAGCTAGAAAATAGTGAGAGAGCAGTAGGGTCAGAAAGGACAGAGGTGGCTTGCAGATTGAGTAGGCACTTATTGGTAATGAAAACCATTAGGGTTTTTAATCTAGATGAGATGCGCAGCCAGTGGAGTATTAGAACAGAGGAAACAGGGTGTGCTGAGGCACTGAAGAGAAGGAACCAACCATGTGGAAACTGTGAATAGTCCCACATTTGGCTAGAGCATCAAATACTTAGGGGAATCAAGTAGGGCATAGACTGTTGTTGTTCAGTTGCTCAGTCAATGTCTGACTCTTTGTGACCCCATGGACTGTAACACACCAGGCTTCTCTGTCCTTCACCATCTCCCAGAGCTTGCTCAAACTCATGTCCATTGAATTGCTGATGCCATTCAACCATCTCATCCTCTGTCGCCCCCTTCTCCTCCTGCCTTCAATCTTTCCCAGCATCTGGGTCTTTTTCAATGAGTCAATTCTTCGCATTAGGTGGCCAAAGTATTGGAGCTTCAGCTTCAGCATCAGTCCTTCCAATGAATATTCAGGACTGATTACTTTTAGGATTGACTGGTTTGATTTCCTTGCAGTCCAAGTCATAGACTAGAAAGCGCTTATTGATTTTAAGATCTCCTGAGTGTTCTTAACAATATCCTTGGAGTAGGGAGAGAAGGAGGCAGGGATCAGTGAGTTAAAGGATGGTTTTCAGAGCCTTGGGTTTTTTAGAGGTGTAGGGACTGACTGGTTAAACAGGAGTAGAAGACTCAGTGGGAGGGCTCTGTGCTTGCCACCGGCTCTTTCAACCAGTGAAGTTGTGCTCTTTTTTACTTTTTGTCTTAGAATTTCACATAACATTTCACTGGAAAAGTAGAGTTGTGCTGTTTTAAAAAAGAAGGTGCTAAAAATAAAACTAAAGGGGTAGAAAATTAAGATACCAGTGTGGATGATCCTTTCAAGAAAGGTGGCTGAAAAAGGTGAGATGTAGCAGAACTGGGTGTAGTTGGGGAGGAAGATCTGGAGATAAAGTAGAAACATTTTTTTTGTTAAGATAGAACCACAAAAGGCTTGCTTTTAGGTTGATAAGAAGGAACTTAGAATGTGACAGTTGGATAGAAAGGATGATGGGAAACAATGGGTGATGACTGAGCTCCTCTTGCCGGTGGAAGGGGATTGAATCCATAGCAGACATGAATAGATGTGAGGGGAAAAGCTCAAGGATTTCTTTTGACTGTTTTTTGCCTTTAGGCTTTAAACAAACATTTAAATAGGTACATTTCTTCAGAAAGCTAATTCTCACATCTTGTTATTATATTGGTCCTTTTGTCAAGATACTAGAATCTTAGATTATTTTTCTCTTTAAGGCATAAACCTTAAGAGGATGGATCTTGGTTAAGTACACCAACTATTTTCAAACTCAATTTGCCCAAAGGTCAACTCTTTTTATGGTTGTAATAGGAATGTATTGAGCAAACATTGAAATTCACTTTCATATGCTTTCTTTTTTATAGACTCCCAGAGCAGGCTGAGTCTTTAAATGCCAAATCACTGTTTCAGTCTTCAGAACAGATGAAAAATCTATATAGTTTTTTCCTTAGAATCTCTGCTAAAGAAATTCTCTAATCTACTTTAAAACTAACTCTCACCATTAGCAAGGTTTCCAATCAAAAGGAAACTTGATCTCATTACTAAACTGGTTTAGTATTGTCACCAATTGAATAGAATGCCTCAAACTTCAGAGGAGGTAGTGAAGGGCCACTCATCAGCTTCTCTGTGTGCAGAATCACGGCCACAGAGACCTTGTTCTTGCTGTCCAGGAAGCACACACAGCAGGCACAGTCACAGAAACGCTTCTTCTCATCCCCGTGTCATTTGTTGTTGCAGAAATCAACTGTGATTTGAGGCCTCAAAGTATAGCCCAAAGACAGTAACATCAACTCACTGAGGATCTTGTTAGAATCTTCTGAGTAAGATTCTTTTAACAGGAACCTTAAGTGATTCATGTGGACATTAAACTCGAGGAATCAAAGCTTTATAATATCCTTTGGAACCATTACATACAAACTGGCTGGATTTCAGATTCCCCTTCCTAATGGGTAGTGCCTTTCTCTTGCACATGTTTGGATTTCTTGTGCTTAGCACAGTGCCTGGCACTTGGCTCCTGGATTTCCTTTAATTACAACTCAGTCCGTGTCTACCGAATGAATGAGTTACAGAATCAGCCCAGTGTCACAGTATAATCTTTTGGGCACCATATGAAATTCACATCAACAATGTTGAATATCATCGATATTTGGGACCATGTATCGTGAAACAGTAAATACTACTTTAAATTGAGAACCTCTTTATTTCTTTTGGAATGGTCTCTATTTTTAGTCAAAGCAGCTCTGGATTTCCATATTCCTATTTTTCTTGGATTCAGCTTATCTTGTGCTATTTAATTTTTTTGTTCCTTTCTCACCTTCCTTTTGTCCCAAGTGATGGATGCAAGTGGAAGGAGGTCCTGTTTGAGTTATTCTTGTATCTTGTCTTTCCTTTTTAGTGTCATCAAGGTGACACTTCAGAGGCTCAAGGTGAGTGAAGGAAGAATCAGATGGCTTTGTTCTTTCATCAGCATCTTTCAGGAGACTTTTCCCTGATTGCAACAATAGCATTGATTTTACATGTTGTCTGCTTTTCTCAGTATGATAAATAAGGCCTTAGTATGATAGATAATATTTACTTGTTTTTAGACTATTTATGTATTTTTATTTCACATACACTCTACCATTTCGTTCTTTGGAAGGAAAAATAACAATCTTTCACAAGGACATTTCTGCTTGCCCTCCTTTTTCTTTCCTTTGTAGTCATACTGCAGGCTGTTCAAGTATAGAAGGTTTTGTGCAATGATGAAGATGAATTATTCCTGCTAGCAGAGAATAATTTGGAGAAAGTTATTTTACCTGTTGCCAGAACTGGAAAGAGACAAAGAATACTGCTTGGCTTTAACTTGTCAGCAAGAGCTCAGGAGAAAGGGATTTCCTAACAAGTTAAAGAGGTGTTTATAAAATACCTGTCAACACTAAAGTGAGACTAAGATTTGTACCAGTATAAAACAGAGCTCAATTTTGATCTCCAGTTTCACCAGAATGAGTAGAGAAGGCAGATGATAGCTAGGGTGGTGGCTTTCCTAGTCTACCAGAGAGATACTCGGGTAAAACTTTGAAAAGACTCTAACCTTTGAACGCTCTCAGAGTAATCTTGTTGTGTAAGTATCCTGTGTATAAGTGTTTCCTAGGAGGGGTTAAAGTGAAAGAAGAGAAAATATTTTTTTTGCGGTTGCTGAAATTTAGGTAAGAAAACTGGGGCTTAAGAACTCTAGGTGGTAACCTTGAGTCAAATGCAAGATTGTCACTGCAGATATTTAAAAGGTGAGAAGCTACCCAAGCTTTCTTACATGATGGCAGGCTACAGTCTGCTATAAACATCCAGAGCAATCTCCTGGAAGGACAAAACACTTCTTCACTGAATAAAAAGCACCTTCCAGAATGCCAACTAAACATGTAGGAGATGATTTTTAAAATGTCTTCTTTCAAGCTTGAACTCTTAAATAGCTCCAAATCAGAAGCAACCTAGAGAGAAATAATTGACATCTCCTTACATTTTTAACTTACATTTTTACTGCAGAAAAGGAAAAGCATTGCATATCTCCAAGTCAGTGGAAATTTGTGAACTATATTTTCTTTTTATGAGTTGTACGTTGGAAGAATGATTCTGAGGTCAGCCTTGGTCAGACTCTACATCTGATCCCTTGGAACCAGGAATTTTTCCCCATTAGATAAAAAGTGACTAACTCTTCCCCTGGCAGTGGGACTATTAAAACAGTTCTTTTAGATTTGGTTGATTTTAATCTTGTGATAGTGTTTTCAAGAAAGAAGTACTAATGTGTTCTGGCCTCAAATGGTCTTTCTCCTTGACTCCATTCCAGCCTGGGTTCTTCTTAGGAGGCTTGTCAAGAGCTATGGAAACCAAGGCATATGCAGTCAAATTTTAGTACTGACTTTAGATTAATGGGGCTTCCCTGGTAGCTCAGACCATAAAGAATCTGCCTGCAATGCAGGAGACCCAGGTTTGATCCCTGAGTCCGGAGGATTCCCTGGAGAAGAGAATGGCAACCCACTCCAGTATTCTTGCCTGGAGAATCTCATGGACAGAGGAGCTTGGAGGGCTACAGTCTATAGGGTTGCAAAGAGTCGGACACAACTGAGTGACTAACACTTTCACTTAGGTTAATTAGAGCTCTTTGAGATTGAGTGGGAGAGACTGTGTGAGCAGACTCTAGAAAGTTAGAATACAAACTTTTTTACTAACCCCACACCTCTTTTCCTGAGAAATATCTACCATCTACATGGAAAAATTGTAAATCATTTTTTCTTTCTTTCCTTTAATCCCACACTCATTTTAGAAGTTAGCTTTTCTCTTAATGTCACAGCTCAGATGATCTATGACACACTTATTTCAAGATTCATCTCTCTGTAACTCATTAGACAAAGGACATTTCAATCTCTCAGAATCCTCCATCTCAGGGGAAGAAAAGGCCTCTTTAAACTAGTAAATGAGGGGATGTGTGGAGAGTCAAATATTTTCTAAAGGCATTTTTTTTGTCACTTAGGTCAATTTTTAAGGCCATTTATTCTTTGATTTACGTTTGGGCATAAATATTGGGAAAATAATATAATATTAACATAATAAAATTATGTTAAGAGAACAAAGGAATCGAACTCCATTGGATTTGGATTCCAAATGGATTATTTAGTAGAGACATCAGAACATTTGTAATTGTGCCTTTGTGTAGCCTGTTGACAAAGGGAGAGAGCTTCATGCTGTGATTCTATGACTTCTCAAACTGATTTTGGTGCTTACTTCCAAAGCTAGGTGAAATATCAAAATATTTTCAAGGAGACCAGTGACATTACAAATGAATCTGGAGCAGGGACTGGTGACAGTCTCCCCTTGCCAGCATCCACTACCCTCCCACGGAGCTGTTGCTTTCTAAGGCCATCCGCTGTATTTGATTTCACCTAATGTCATCCTAATCATGTTGCTTTGAAACAGCCTGGTTATCCTCTGTCTTCTCTAACTCCAGGATGAGAACACCTTCAACACCCTTTCTCAGGGACTGGTGTGTCCAAGGGCTTTAATTGATATGTACTCAATTAACAAAAAGGAAACAAAGAAACTGGACTGATAGAAGCATGAGATGTGTAGATTTTGAGAACCGCACTTAGGTCACTTCCAGAAGTAGGAAAGGAGAGAAAACCAAGCTTTTTCTTTTTCAAAGTTCTTTATTTTATATTGGTGTATAACTGATGAACAGTGTTGTGGTAGTTTCAGGTGGACAGCAGAGGGACTCAGCCATCCAAATACATGTATCTCTCCTCTCCTAAGCTCCCCTCCCACCCAGGCTGCCACATGACACTGAGCAGACAGCTCTGCGCCTTACAGTTGGTTCTTGTTGCTTATCCATTTTAAATTGTATGTACTTGTCGATGTACACGTCGATACAAAACTCCCTATCTCTTCCCCCATCCTTCCCCCTTGGCAACCATAAATTCTTTCTCTATGTCTGTGAGTCTGTTTCTGTTTCGTAAATAAGTGCATTTGTATCATTTCCTTTTAGATTCCATATATAAGTGATAACATATGACAGTTCTTCTCTGTCTAACTTACTTCACTCAGCATGACCATGTAGCCACAAATAGCATCATTTCATTCTTTTTAATGGCCGAGTAATATTCCCTCCCTCACACACACACACACACACACACACGCACACACTACATTTTCTTTATCCATTCCTCTGTTGATGGACATTTAGGTTGCTTCCATGTTTAATCAATCCTTTGTTGGACAGGGTTTTTCCTCATTCTACATAACACCTCCTACAAGTGATCAGTGATCTATTTGGGAGGTCATGTGGACATGGCTATTTGGAGGTCAATAGGAGGAAGCCTATCCGCTAAGGGCAAGGCTTCTATACATGACTTGCACACTTTAGACTTTGACGAGTCTTTCTTAGATCAAACAAAGAGAAATAGGGTTTAAAATTATCTCTTGTACCTAAAATAAGCAACGTTTTAAAATATTCTCCAATGGCCTAATGAAAACTGTGCACTTTAAATAGTAAACAGAACATATATATATTTTTAATGAATCCACTGTAGATAGACAAAAGTAGAAGAAATGGATTCTGATCTCAGAGTAAATAATGCAGTTGGGTTGAGGACATCCTATACACAAGGACATGATGACTCATTTGCTGATTTTTCAGGGTAATTTATGCTAAACTACATTTCTTAATAATTATATCCAATTTCACTAGCATCAGCTTGAAGAAGGTTAATCTAAAATTTTGATATCTCAAAATAATTTATTATTGAAGGCCAGACTGAGGCCTGGGGTTTTGATAAACACTAATTGGCAATAAGAAATTGAAGTATTGTCCTAAGTTCTTTGCTGACTACAGAAAATGCTAGATGCTTGGAATTTCCAGATGACCGGATCTTCTGAAGAGTAGTGGTAAATGGCTAGATTTTGATATCCAGAGTATATTTATTTGTGCCATGGTTCATGTCTGAACCCTTGCAAAGGACTCAGGAGGATGTGTAAACCAGGAAAGAAGAGCCAATAGGAAATCCGTAATAAATGCAAAGAGATTCTCCCCTATGCCTCAGATTTCTTTCCTTCCCACCCTTTTCCACATTCCATAAGATACTAAACCATGAGAATCCAAGGTTTGGTGTCAATTTCCATTCTCCTCTGCCATATCCTTGAACAGGAAGCAGCCCAGTTTTCCAGTCTTTTTATTCTTCCTTGTCCCAGGGTACTGCATTCCAGCCAAGCTCTCAAAACCCTTACCTCTGTTTGCTTCTTCCAGGCAGCTACCCTTCTTGCTAATTTCTTTGACCTCTCACCTGTACAAAAGTCATCTGTCTGCTGCACTCTCCAAGTTGATCTGTGCAGTGAGCAAAGATGCAGACTCTCTGTTAACATCTCAAAACTGTGTTCAAGAATGCTGGGACAGTAGGCTGTCTTCAGAGTCAGACACTGAAGCAAATAATTCCCTGGAATATTTTCTGAGATTTGATTGTTAAACTCCAGTTTCTCATTAATGGCTCTGAATGGTAATGATTAGAATTTTAAAATTCTTTTCTGTGTGTGGCTGTGTATGTGTGTGTAGGGGCAGCCTGGAGATGAGAGTGATTACTGTGATTTCAAGATATTTTGGCTCTGAAGTCCAAATATAGAAATAAAATATATTGCAAGGAAAAAGAATGAAAGATAACCATGAGTTATGGATTTCTAGGATAATTCAGTTTTCATTTATGATTCTCTAAATAAAGATTTGCTGAGTCCTTTTCTACATCAGCTACTGTGCTAGGCACTCGACAGTAAGATATATATCCCATCCTGAGGAGGCAACTGCTTCAAGACAGACATACTTCTCAGTATGATGCAGTGGATTCTGTAGTGGAAATACTTGTGGAGCACTACTGAAGAATAAGCTTACGGAGACATACTTCTCAGTATGATGCAGTGGATTCTGTAGTGGAAATACTTGTGGAGCACTACTGAAGAATAAGCTTACGGATTGTAAGCTTACGGAGCTCAGGGCCTGGATCACTTTTACCCTTGTGAGCTCAGCCCTAAGCTCAGTGCTTGGCACATAGTAAGTACTTGATAAATCTTTAATAATTAATTAAATGAATATTTATTGTCCCCTTTATCCATATCAGTTATTTTCCTCCTGTTGTTTGGTCAACTGTCTCTCATTTTGATGTGTGGCTTTTTGTCTATGAGCCTTTTATAAATGTTTTATATTTCCTCTATATTTCAGTTTTTTGTTTGGCAGCTAGTTTTAAATCAATGGTATTTATTGGTGAATGAATTTGTGGCCATTCAGTATCTGTATTTAGAGTAAGCAGATTGAAAATTTATTGGGATAAAGAGAGAAATTGCAGATGTCAGTGTGCTACAGATGACCCCCATATGTGGTTCTCACATTTGGTTGAGATGTTGCAGGAAACAAAGGCTAAAGAAATACTTTACATTATTTGTTAAAAAGACACAATTAAAAAACAAAAACACCCAGTGACATTCTTGCCAATATTGTATTGGGTGTTTTGGATCATAACAAAGAGTAACATTCTCCTTCACCAGTTTTTGAAATTATAAAGTATGTTATACATATGAATATATCTAACTATCTATCTATCTTAAAGAATAACAAATGAACATTCACTCAACTTAGAAAGAACAAAGACTTGCTACATATCTCATTCCCCCTCCCTTCAGGCTTCTGTTTATCCCCTACATTTTTACTCAAGGATAATCACTATTCTGAAGGTGGGGCATGGATAACTGAGTTGTGGTGTATTTATGAATGTGAATCATACAGTAGTGAATAAGCATGAATTCTGATTCATACATCAGCATGACTGATCCTCAAAAGCCCTGTTGAGTGAAGAGCAAATTATAGAAAAATGTGTTCAATATGACACCATTTGTATTAGCTCAGATTTCAAAATCATATCAAATGTAACAATATGTCATTTGCTGATACATGAACATGTAGTAAGATTGTAATAAACAACCATCATTTTTAACACTATATATTTTTTAAAGTTTTCTTTGATCTCCTAGAAGATACTAGTGGTTATGTTGAAGTGAAGTGAAGTGAAAGTCGCTCAGTCGTGTCCAACTCTTTGTGATCCCATGGACTTATCCATGGAATTATCCAGGCCAGAATACTGGAGTGGGTAGCCTTTAACTTCTCTAGGGGATCTTCCCAACCCAGAGATTAAACCCAGGTCTCCTGCATTGCAGGTGGATCCTTTACCAGCTGAACCACAAGGTAAGCCTAAGAACACTGGAGTGGGTATCCTATCCCTTCTCCAGGGGATCTTCCTGACCCAGGAATCGAACTGGGGTGTCCCACATTGCAGGTGGTTTCTTTACCAACTGAGCTATCAGGGTTATGTTAGGTCATATCTAAATAAACAGAAAGATATCTTTATTTATTATGCTGGATAAATGGATAGGATGTAATTCTATTACAAATTAAATGAAAATTAAATGGACAAATTAAATGAAAATTTAGTAGCTTCAGGGATTATTCACCTATTATTTGAGTTTTGCCTCAAATTTAAGCAACATCACAGGATGTTTCTCAAAGGTACCCACTTGGTACAGTCCTTCTTCTGGAGCCATGAAGGGCAATGTTTGACAGAGTGTGCATGTATTTTTAATTTACATTAATGGTAAGCATAAAGGGTCCACTGTTTTATACCATTTCAATGTTTCTAGTCAGCTGTATCTTAAGATATTTAATGCTATTTATTCACCTAGAGCCAGACATCCTGGAATGTGAAGTTAAGTGGGCCTTAGGAAGCATCACTACAAACAAAGCTAGTGGAGGTTATGGAATTCAGTGGAGCTAATTCAAATCCTAAAAGATAATGCTGTGAAAGTGCTTCACTCAATATGCCAGCAAATTTGGAAAACTTAGCAGTGGCCACAGGACTGGAAAAGGGTAGTTTTCATTCCAATCCCAAAGAAAGGCAATGCCAAAGAATGCTCAAACTACTACACAATTGCACTTATCTCACACACTAGTAAATTAATGCTCAAAAATGCTTCTCCAAGCCAGACTTCAGCAATACGTGAACCGTGAACTTCCAGATGTTCAAGCTGCTTTTAGAAAAAGCAGAGGAACAGAGATCAAATTGCCAACATCCTCTGGACCATAAAAAAGCAAGAGAGTTCCAGAAAAACATCTATTTCTGCTTTATTGATTATGCCAAAGCCTTTGACTGTGTGGATCACAATAAACTGTGGCAAATTCTGAGAGAGATGGGAATACCAGACCACCTGACCTGCCTCTTGAGAAATCTGTATGCAGGTCAGGAAGCAACAGTTAGAACTGGACATGGAACAACTGACTGGTTCCAAATAGAAAAAGGAGTACGTCAAGGCTGTATATTGTCACCCTGCTTATTTAACTTATATACAGAGTACATCATGAGAAACGCTGGGCTGGAGGAAGCACAAGCTGGAATCAAGATTGCTGGGAGAAATATCAATAACCTCAGATATGCAGATGACACCACCTTTATGGCAGAAAATGAAGAAGAACTAAAGAGCCTCTTGATGAAAGTGAAAAAGGAGAGTGAAAAAGTTGGCTTAAAGCTCAACATTCAGAAAACTAAGATCATGGCATCCAGTCCCATCACTTCATGGCAAGTAGATAGGGAAACAATGGAAACAGTGGCTGACTTTATTTTGAGGGCTCCAAAATCACTGCAGATGGTGATTGCAGCCATGAAATTAAAAGACACTTGCTCCCTGAAAGAAAAGTTATGACTGACCTAGACAGCATATTAAAAAGCAGAGACATTACTTTGCCAACAAAGGTCCGTCTAGTCAAGGCTATGGTTTTTCCAGTGGTCATGTGTGGATGTGAGAGTTGGACGATGAAGAAAGCTGAGCACCGAAGAATTGATGGTTTTGAATTGTGGTGTTGGAGAAGACTCTTGAGAGTCCCTTGGACTGCAAGGAGATCCAACCAGTCCATCCTAAAGGAGATCAGCCCTGGGTGTTCATTGGAAGGACTGATGTTGAGGCTGAAACTCCAATACTTTGGCCACCTGATGCGAAGACCTGACTCATTTGAAAAAACCCTGATGCTGGGAAAGATTGAATGCAGGAGGAGAAAGGGACGACAGAGGATGAGATGGTTGGATGGCATCACCGACTCAATAGACATGAGTTTGGGTGAACTCCGGGAGTTGGTGATGGACAGGGAGGCCTATCGTGCTGTAGTCCGTGAGGTCGCAGAGTCGGACACGACTGATCGCCTAAACTGAACTGAACTGATGTAAAGCATGAAAACATTAAGATGGTTGCTCCGTTACAGGTTGCTGCCTGTGCTTGTCTATACCCCTCTGTCGCTCTCTGGCCGCCTGCATATGGTGATCTTCCTTATTTTCCTCCTGCTATGTTGGTCTTCGGTCTTCTTCTCCATTTTCATCTCAGGTAACTTCCCCTAGGTTTTACTCTTTTGGGGGTAAAATTTCCACTTCTAGGTTTTATCCTACTCTTACTTCTCAAAATGTGGCCCAAAGACCAGCAGTATCTGGTGATACCTGGCAATTACCTGGGCTTCTTGTACATTGACATCAGGTTCCACCCTAGACCTACTGAATCAGAATCTGCATTTTTAAAGAAATCCCCAGGTGATTCATAAGCATATTAGAGTGTGAGAGGCTGCTCTAAACTCACATTTAGGGCACTTGGGTTTGGGCTCTGTGTTAGCGTCCTGTAAGCTAGAGGACTATCATGAGAAGTCTTTTCATGAAATAAGGAATTGTGTATTGTGTGCTTTTGTTTCTTGTTTTTCCTCTTGTGTGCTTATCCTTCATTTGTTACCTGCCTAGAACCTCATATTATTAAAGCTCTGATGGAATTGCTTGTGGGTGTACTTGTACCTGTTAATTAATATATTGGTCTCTTCCTTTCTGTCTCTCTCTCTCTCATACATTCACTCACACATTTCAAGGAGGGCTTTGGCTAGAGTAAGTGTTCTAACTCAGAACCACGCTGCACAAACACATCTTCAGAAGTCACAGACTAAAACACTCTATGAAAGGTCTCATGATGTATTTTCTACACACTCTCAAAATGCAGAAAGCTTTTGTTTCTTGTTGGTTTTGCAGCTCTCTTAGAGCTTTGTTCTATATGGGGGCTGCATGTTTTATGATACCTAGGAGTTGTTCTATCCTAGTATTCATTGGATCTAGCTGATTGTTTCTGACTTGTTTTGTCTGACTCATGCTTGATCAAAGTTACATTTTTATTGTAAACATGGGATTTTACATAATCATTTTCTCTGCCATACTGTTGCTGGCACTATTTTTTAAATCAAATTTTCTACAGGATAGTAAAGTTTAAATTATTTTATTCAAAGTGTTCTGATGGAAAGAAATTCAGAGAACATTATGTATAGAGCTCTGATGGATTACTTGATATTTCTACTTGTTAGTTCTCTTTAGGGGAAAAAAAAACTAATTTTCTGCAATACTCTGTCAACTGCTGATTTGCATTCATATGATAAACATTTTGGTATTGAAGTGGGTTCTATTTTATATACACCATTTTTATCTGTGAACAAGGAAAATTATACCAACCTCAGTTCCAACTTTAGGAGATATCAATTAAAATAAGTTACTTCAGATAACCTCTTATATCTCAGTGCCACATGATATAGCTTTACTGTGCTATTCTTTTGCTGATTTTAATCTGTGAAGAACTTGGGACACTGTTTTCTTTGCCTCCATTGGTCTCTTGCTGCTGATTGTTTTCTTTCTTCTCTGGAAGCTCCTGTTCTGCTTCATCTCTTCTTCTCAGGCTCATCTTTCTCTATATGGGCATTGCTTTAGGCAGTTCCTCAAGTCTACCCCTAGACCTCCTCATTCACTGTATAGTCTCTTTCTGGGCAACATTATCCATTTCCATGGCTTCAAATACACCTATGTGCAGATGATGTATAGATGCCTGTCTTTTATTTCTCCAAACTTTTGTCTGAGCTCCAGGCTTATATATCCAGTGCCTACATGATATCTCAACTTGGATGATTTAAGGAGACCTTAAATTCAGTATGTCTAAAACTGAATTCAGGATTGTCCCTCCATATCTGCATGTAGCTAGGGAACCTGGGTACAGATCTATGTTTGTGTTCTCCCTTGGCTTATATGGGTTGTGGGATGACACTTCCTTTGATGGTTACTGGATCACCAAGGGCCACGCTAGGGAAATGATTTCCGAGGCTGGAAAAGGGTGAGGCAGAAGAGCAGATGCTGTTTGTGCCTGGCCCACGTGTTCTTGCCTGTCCCCAAAGTCACTTGCAGAGGGTTCCTATGTAGGCTGATGATTTCTTTGTCCCTCTGTGTGCTTTCTCTACACCCAAAGCGGTACTTTGGGAAGGCTGGGGACTTGATTCCACAGGAACAATCTTTAATCAAAAACAAATTGGATTTGGTAGATGAATATCCCTGCTTTCTTTCCTCTTGGAAGAACTGTTTCTCACATTCTCCCAAAGGTCCCCAGCAGGCTTGGATCCATGGCCCACAGCAATAACCCACCCATTAATGCACCCTTTGTTGGTTTTCTACTATTTCCTCTCTCACTCCTTTCCTAAATTCCTTGGTATTATCTTTAAAATAAGTGATTTTCCACAAAATTATTTTATTAGGATAAACTTTTGGGAAAACTCAGCCTAAAGTACTTGGTTATCGTTGGAACAAACAACCCACTGGCATGATCTCTTGCTTCCCTTTCCTCCAGTTAACATGTGATGACGAGTCTGGCTGGGCAAGGTCACGAAGCATGCCTTTACACAGCATTTGGGTGAAAGGTTATGAAAACAGTGCACAGAAGTGAGTTTGTGTGTTTTTAGATGAAGAGTATACATGTGAGTTTCTTAATGTTAGGTCTGCTGCTGCTGCTGCTAAGTCGCTTCAGTCGTGGCTGACTCTGTGTGACCCCGTAGAAGGCAGCCACCAGGCTCCCCCATCCCTGGGATTCTCCAGGCAAGAACACTAGAATGGGTTGCCATTTCCTTCTCCAATGCATCAAGGTGAAAAGTGAAAGTGAAGTTGTTCAGTCGTGTCTGACTCTCAGTGACCCCATGGACTGCAGCCTTCCAGGCTCCTCCGTCCATGGGATTTTCTAGGCAAGAGTACTGGAGTGGGGTGCCATTGCCTTCTCCATAAAAGAACCTAAAAAAGGAAAGCAACCAGAGTGACAGCTCCCAGCCATTACTGTTACATGGGTCTCTTCCAGCACAGTGTTGTCCAAAAGGAATGTCTGCTGTAATGGGAATGTTACATATCTGTCTGCACTGGCCAGTTTGGGAGCCAGTGGCTAATTAGCACTTGAAATGAGACTAATATAACTGAGCGACTGAATTTTAAATTTTGTTTAATTTTAATTAATTTAAACATGACTGATATCTACCATTTTGGACAATGAAGTTCTAAAGTTCTAGTGCTTCCCATTAAAGTGAGTGGTGCTACCTGAGTCAGAAAACTAAGAGTTCACCCTAACACTTCCCTCTTTCTCACACCCAATATGCAATTTATCCCAAGGTCTTATTAACATCCACTAATTATCTCTAATACCTTGGTCCCTTTGTATCCTCCCTTCCACCGCTGAAACACATGCTATCATTTTCTCTCATTTTGACTTCTGGAAAAGTCTTCTAGTTTTTCTCCCTATACTCTCTCTTGACTTTCTTTAATCTATTAACTACCCTGTAAAACTTCTCAAAATGCAAATTATCATCACCAAGTTGAAACGTTTTAATGACTTCACATTGATTTTAGATTAAATTCCTGCACCCTTAACATGGCTTACAGAAGCCTTATGTGGCTCTTTCTACTTTTTTTCTATTTTGGGATACATTCCTATGAAGCAAACTACTAGGTAATGACAACATTTTTATTTACTTCATTCATTAATCTACTAGTGTGTCATCTTTGTTATGAGAGAAAAACTCTCTCTCTATATGTGTGTATATATATATATATATATATATATATATATATATTTATGTATATCTTCAGGTACCTATCTTAAGAGTATTAATGTTCTAGGGAAAATTATCTACTATTCCAGTTAGGAATTTGTTTTTTACATGCTAACAGAAGAAATCTCTGATAACCTAGTGTGCTGGTGATGCTGGAAAGGTTTGTGGTGGTGAAAGATGAGAAGATATTTATGAAAACAGAAGAAAAGTGAAACTTTAAGGGAATAGTAGATTTGGAAAGGAATTAGAAAACCATGAACTGAAGATGAGATAGGGAAAACCTGAGAGATGGAGGAAGTTAACTTTACTAATAATCTTTAAAAGGAAGAGAAATCTCAAGAGAGACAGAGGAGGGTCTAGCATGGGTGAAGGTTAGGAGATGCCTGTTGTATCCTTAGCTTAGGTGAGTGGAATTATGCTTTAAGGAGAATAGGGAGAAAAGATTTGTCAAAGGATTTAATTTGGAGAACAGTAGCTATAAAAGAATTTCAGCTTGAATTTAAGGATGTTGACCTGAGGCCATATTGAAAAAAGTATTAGATACAGCTATATTTATATATCTCTATTTCACTGGAAAGATAAAGGAGAAATTAAAGGAAAATGTATCTGATGTAAAAGAAAAGTTACTATGTAGAAAAGACAATAAGGAATTAAAAGAGCCTTTTTTTACTAGAATGGGAGTAGAATAGGAAAACAAATAATGATAATCTAGAAAAGAGCTGCAGTCCATCCTCCTGAGGCAGTGGAGTTCCAATCCAGCAGTCAATTTCCCATCCCTTCTTCAAAAAAAAAACACAAAAAAACATACTTCCTTGCCTCTTTCTGGGACCTTTCAGGGGGATGACTTCTGATTAATAATTTAATCATTAAATAATGTACTTAATCATTAAATAATCTGTAGTTACTGATTAATTTTTATACTGTTAACAATGTATTTTCCTACCACTTTCAAGGGAAATTATATTTAAAGAGACACATCCTAGAGACATCAGTACCTTAACTCAAAGGAAAGAATCAATAAAGAGAACATCTCTGAGCCTCCAAGTCATCAGCCTCTTGAGAACCAAAACTGGCTACAGTCACATGGCTGGCTATCACTTTATTAACAGGACAATGTTATTCCAAGAAATTCTTGTTTAGGAAGATGACATTAAAAATAACTTGATTACTTATTTCAGCAACTTCTGGAAAATCCATTTTTCTGAACAATGGACCACTCAGCTAGCTTCCTTATCCCTTCTCAGCACACTAAATCTCTCTCGGAGGTTCACCCAGAGAACTGACCACCTTTAAGATTCTCTCCCAAATCTCACCTCACTCCACCTGTCCTACTAATGTTGTCATGACCTTTGCCCAACCCCATTCAAACTCCCGCGCCCTACCTTCCGCCAATGAAAAATTCACCTAAAACAGACCTCAGACCTCATAGGTATCTCTTGTCCTTTTCTTCTCCCCTCCAGGATGCTACAAAGACTCTGTCAAGGCGGTAGTCTTCCTTATTGCATTAAGTAATAAGCTTGCATTTGCTTCCACCACAGGTTGTTGGGGTGGTATTTTCAGGGAAATACAGTTGACACATGGCCCCCCAGTGGGTGTTGTAGTGTTTTCAAAGATGTTGCCCAGCAGATTCCATCAGGATATGATATGGATTTTCTTAACAGAAAGATGCAATGTTTAAAGATGTTCATGGACCCCAGTAGAAGACCTGGGGTCAGAACACAGACATCTCAGTTGCTCAGGAGCTGTTTTAGAAGCCAGCAAAGAGCTGCCCTCTCCACTCACCTAGAACCCATGGGTACATCATCATGAAACTTTAGAGGCATTAGAACTCTATTTTACTTTCATTTCATCCACTAGTATCTACTGCCAGAAGAGAACTCTATATACTCATACAGAAATGAGAAAACATATTGGCTGTTTATGAAGGGTGAAAATGTGTTAATACACCAAATGTTTATGTACTCATTTGTTTATTATTAGCGCTTAGGGTAATGTCTTCACAGAAAGCATAGAATAATTAGAAAATTCACTAGGGCCCATTAGCATGTTTAAAGGGATGGGATTAATGATTGCAAAGAGTATTATATTCACATAAGTACCGTTTCTATTGAAAAGCATGAATGGTTTCCTGAGAGCAAAAGAAAGTTTTATTTAACTTTTTGGGATAGCGAGTCCTCTGTAATCAGAATGAAGCCTGCCAACTCAGCAACTTTCTCTTTTTATTGGGTAAATACTTCTATTTCCTCTGAGCAATTCTGAAGAATGTACTTACTGCTGATTTGAAAATGCCTCATGCTTGTTTATATCAGATTTTGTGATTTAGCTAGAAACCAGAAGGACCGCTGACCATAAAGTGATTTTGAAAATTGATTTATAATTTTGACTTAGGTTGTAAGATGGAACCAGGATATTTTCTTTATTCATTTTGCTGAAGCCTTGTCAAGTCCACCTCAAAAAAACTCTTCCTTAGTTGTAGATATATTTAATATAAAAATATTTTCTGTATATTACATATATAAAATGATATATGTTATATATATATATAACATTAATAAATGAGAATAAATAGTATAGGCTAGCATTTATTAAGTCTTTACTAAATGCTACAAGGACACTGTGCTAATAACTACATGACCAGATTTTATCATTGCATTGCCCTGATAAGGTATATGCTGTTACCATCACCATTGCACACACTGACTAACTGAGGCCTTAATAATTGACCAACTTGCCCAAGGTCACACAGCTAGTACATGGCTATGTAGGCCTCATCTTGGTTTGGATTGACCATGAAGTCCCTGCTTGTTACCATGATGCTGTGTTGTGAGATGCAAGTTCTTTAAGAACAAGGACCAAATCGCATATTGAAGTTCTCTTAGAGTAAGTATGCTGCTGCTGCTGCTGCTAAGTCACTTCAGTCATTTCCGACTCTGTGTGACCCCATAGATGGCAGCCCACCAGGCTCCTCTGTCCCTGTGGCTCTCCAGGCAAGAATACTGGAGTGGGTTGCCATTGCCTTCTCCTGGAGTAAGTATATTTGTGCACATATTTCATGAAATGTAGTAATATTGATTCAGAAAGCTATTAAGTGATGTGAACAGATGGATACCAAATAAATGTTGGAAAGGATAACAGATAATTTAGTGAAAATGTTTTTTATTTCCTCTCAAAAAATATAAGCTGACTAGATAGATGATCACTTATAAAAACCAACCAAAGGAGCCAAGTTTCTTTCATTCATTTCATGAACTTTATTTACTCTATGTTCACTGTAGAATGGACATTGTGCCAAGTGCCCTGGAAGTAGAATTGAGAAAAACACAAGGCTTAGGTTCAAGTCCAGTGAGAAAGACAAGACATTCAACAATTAAAACACAGTGTGGTATAGAAAAAAGTCAGAACTCCAGAAATAGAATATACAAGTGTGGCCAAGAAATGCAAAAGCACTTCAATGAGGAAAGGGCAGTCTTTTCAACAGATGGGATTAAAACGGTTGCATATCTGTTGGCACAAAGATGAACCTCAACCTAAAACTCATATTTTATACAATAACTAACTCAAAATTGATCATGAATCTAGTGTAAAGTGTACATCTCTAAAACTTTTAGAAGAAAACATAAGAGAAAATCTTCATGATTTAAGACTAAGCAGAGTTTTAGACATGACCCCAAAAACCAATCCATAAAAGAAAATCAGTAAATTGGACTTTATGAACTTTATAAACTTTTGCTCTGAGAATGACCCTGCTAAGAGAATTAAAGGAAAATTCACAACTGGGGAGAAATTGTACCAGTACCACAGTTCAAAAGCATCAATTCTTCAGCACTCTGCCTTCTTTATGGTCCAGCTCTCACAACCATACATGACAACTTAAAAGATCATAGCCTTGACTATATGGACCTTTGTTGGCAAAGTGATGTCTCTGCTTTTTAACACACTGTCTAATTTTGTCATAGCTTTCCTGCCAAGAAGAAATCGTCTTTAAATTTCATGGCTGCAGTCTTCATCCACAGTGATTTGAGAGCCCAAAGACAGGAAATCTTCCACTGCTTCCACCTTTTCCCCTTCTATTTGCCATGAAGTGATGGGACTGGATGCCATGATCTTAGTTTTTTAATATTTGGTTTCAAGCTGGCTTTTTCACTCTCCTTCTTCACCCTCCTTGAGAGGTTCTTTAGTTCCTCTTCACTTTCTGCTGTTAGAGTGGTATCATCTGCATATCTGAGGTTGTTGATATTTCTCCCAGCAATCTTGATTCCAGCTTGTAACTCATCCAGCCTGGCATTTCTCATGATGTGCTCTGCATATAAGTCAAATAAACAGAGTGACAATAAACAGCCTTGTCTTACTCCTTTCTCAATCCTGAACCAGTCAGTTGTTCCATGCAAGGTTCTGACTGTTGTTTCTTGTTCTGCATACAGGTTTCTCAAGAGACAGGTTAGGTGGTCTGCTATTCCCATCTCTTTAAGAATTTTCCACAGTTTGTTATGATCCACACAGTCAAAGGCTTTAGTGTAGTCTCTGAAGCAGTAGATGTTTTTCTGGAATTCCCTTGCTTTTTCTATGACCCCAATTTGATCTCTAGTTCCTCTACCTTTTCTAAACCCAGCTTGGACATCTGGAAGTTCTTGGTTCACATAAGCATGTTTCACTGAGCCTAGCATGCAGAATTTTGAGCATAACCTTACTAGTATGGGAGATGTGTGCAATTGTCCAGTGGCTTGAATATTCTTTAGTACTGCCCTTTTTGGGAATTGGGATGAGGATTGACCTTTTCCAGTCCTGTGGCCCCTGCTAGGTTTTCCAAATTTCTGACATATTGAGTGCAGCACTTTGATAGCATCATCTTTTAGGATTTTAAATAGCTCTGCTAGAATTCCATCACATCTACTAGCTTATTAACAGCAGTGCTTCCTAAGGCCCCCTTGACTTCATACTCCAGAATCTCTGGCTCTGCCTGAGTGACCACACCATTGTGGTTATCTGGGTCATTAAGATGTTTTTTGTACATTCTTCTGTGTATTCTTTCCATGTCTTCTTGCTCTCCTCTGCTTCTTTAGGTCTTTACTCTTACTGTACTTTATTGTGCCCATCTTTGGATGAAATGTTCCTTTGATATTTCCAATTTTCTTGAAGAGATCTCTAGTCTTTCCCCTTCTGTTGTTTTCCTCTATTTGTTTGCATTGTTCATTGAAGAAGGCCTTCTTGTCTTTCCTTGCTATTCTGTGGAACTCTGTGTTTAGTTGGATGTACCTTTCCCTTTCTCCCTTACTTTTTTTTACATACTCGATTCCATTTATAAGAAAGTGGTCCATGGCCTGTTAGGAATCTGGCCACACAGCAGGAGGTGAGCAGTGGGCAATCAAGCAAAACTTCATCTGTATTTACAGCTGCTCCCCATTGCTCACATTTCTGCCTGAGCTCTGTCTTCTGGCATTAGATTCTCAAGGGAGTGTGAACCCTACTGTGCTTGAATCATCCAAAAACTATCTCCCTGCCCCCTGTCCACTGAAAAATTGTTTCCCATGAAACCAGTCCTTACTGCCCAAAAGGTTGGACACCACTGCTTTGACACATCAAGCACTCCCCTTCTAAGTCATCACTGGCTCTTCCCTGAGTCTAGGATTCTCTTCCCCTTTCTCTGCATTGTGTCTCCCACCCCTCAATAGTATAGGTAAAAGACCAGAGTTTCTTGGACTAGGGTGGAAGCCACGGACATAGAAAAGAAACCTGGCTATTTTTAGGATGCATTTCATAGGTAATGTGAATAGGATTATTTGACTATGGGAACAATTGATTATTCCAAAGTTTTGGGCCTGAGCAATGGAGTATATGGCAGTGCTAATTACTATGGAAGACTTGGAGAAGAGCAGCTTTGTGGGAATGTCAACAATTCTGTTTTAGGTCTGTGGAATTTGAGATGCTTATAAGTCATCCAAGGGGCCATGTTAGGAAGACTTCAGTTGTGAGCACCCGAAGCTCAGAGGAACAACCAGTGATGTCTCTCTGTACTTAAGGAGTGTTGTGTAGCCTAGATATCATTTACAGGCATGGGACCGGAGGTCACCACTTAGAGACACAACAGGCATTCCAGATAGTCGTAACCATAATAGCGCTGACCTTGTGCCAAGCCTTGCACTTTGATTTTTATATATATTAATATATTAAAAATCTTTAATCCTTGTAACAATTCATTGAGACGATATCTTTTATCATATTCCATTCGATAGTAGAGAACACTGAGGTAGTTAAGAAACTTTTCTCAAGGTCACACAGCTAATAACTGGCCAAACTGAGAATCAAACTCAGGAAGTCTGGTTCCAGGGTCATGCTCTTAAACCTTGAACTTGTTGAGTATTGTTCCTCTCATAAGTATAGTCTGGATGAATATAAGATTATAGACCAAATCACCATACTGCATACTTGCTCGGGGTTCTGTTATATTACCTTAAGCTACTGCATGGATGCAGATTGGAATTGGAGTTGATGATAAGCAGAATTCAGTGGTGAGAGAGTTTACTTGCAAAAAATATTTTCTTTCCTTTTAATGTGCACTGACTTTTAAAAATTTTTTAAAAACTTTCTTCATGCTATAGAGCTGAAGCTTTTTATGCCATGTTATGGTAGAATTTGAGAAAATATATTCCATGTTTTACATAAATAGGCTTCTCAACAACCCCTCGGAGAAGGCAATGGCACCCCACCCACTCTAGTACTCTTGTCTGGAAAATCCCATGGATGGAGGAGCCTGGTAGGCTTCAGTCTATGTGGTTGCTACGAGTCAGACATGACTGAGCGATTTCACTTTCACTTTTCACTTTCATGCATTGGAGAAGGAAATGGCAACCCGCTCCAGTGTTCTTGCCTGGAGAATCCCAGGGACAGCGGAGCCTGGTGGGCTGCCGTCTATGGGGTCGCACAGAGTTGGACACGACTGAAGCGACTTAGCAGCAGCAGCAACAACCCCTAAGAAATTCTGTGGTTCTCTGAACCACTGCTTGAAAATCTGTTCACCATCATGACAAAAACAGCACCTCTTTGAAAGGATAAAGTATTTGGAATTTCTTCCCAGGATGAATCACATTTTCATAATTGCACAAGATTACTCACAAATTCAAGGGAGTTAGATTTGAAAAGTGAAATAAAAATCAAATAAACCCAACTTATAAACTTTGCTTACAGCATGTTCTCAGATAACACGCACAAAATGTTGTGTCAGGACTCAACCTGAAGATGCTCTGAAGAGGAATTTCCACTTCTGTGACTTCGTGAGTAACACAATCAGAGTGGTGATACACAGTGTTCCTATTCCACAGTGTGGGACACAGAACATTTTGTTGATTAATTGACTGATGAATGTCTATGCAAGACAATCTAAGGTCAGAGTCTGATGAAGGGCAGTTGTCCCAAAAGAAATTTAAGCCTGAGTCCTCAAGGTGTAAGGGTGAATATGGTAATGATGAAAAACTGCCTCTGGTTCAACATGTGCTTTGTGCATAGTAATTGAACAAAGTCATTCGCTGATGGTTGATTGAACACCTACCATGGACCCAACACTGGGGTTGCAATAATAAATTAGAGAGGCAAATGGGCACTATTCTCAGGAAACTCATGGACAAATAGGAAAAATAGATAGTCAAATAATACATTTAGAGTGTAATGGGGGAAGACAGAGTTTTGTGGGTATGGGGGTAGGTGAAGGCATTTGTCTGGTTGGTTCTCACTGCTTTGATGATCTGGCTATGATATGATATTTATATAGAATCATAGCAAAATACTTGAAAATTATTTTCAGCATTAGTTTTGGTCAGAGGATTAAACTGTTTTGAATTCAATTCACTGGATTACTAGAATCACAAGCCCATAAGTAAAGAGTAGGTTTCACACACTAAACTACAGATAAGATTTTTTAAAATTACAGTTGATTTACAATGTTGTGTTAGTTTTCAGTGTATAACAAAGTGATTCAGATATATATACATACATATGTGTGTGTGTGTGTGTGTGCGCGTGTGTGTATGTATGTATGTATGTATACTGCAAGGAGATCCAATCAATCCATCCTAAAGGAGATCAATCCTGGGTGTTCATTGGAAGGACTGATGTTGAAGCTGAAACTCCAATACTTTGGCCACCTCATGCGAAGGGTTGACTCATTGGAAAAGACCCTAATGCTGGGTAGGATTGGGGGCAGGAGGAGAAGGGGACGACAGAGGATGAGATGGTTGGATGGCATCACTGACTTGATGGACGTGGGTTTGGGCAGACTCCGGGAGTTGGTGATGGACAGAGAGGCCTGGCGTGCTGCAATTCATGGAGTCGCAAAGAGTCAGACGTGACTGAGCGACTGAACTGAACTGAACTGATATGTTCATTTTTACTACCTAGTTGCTTTATTTTTTTAATTTTCTTTTTTTAATTAATTAATTTATTTTAATTGGGGGCTAATTACTTTACAATATTGTAGTGGTTTTTGCCATACATTAACATGACTCAGCCATGGGTATACATGTGTTCCCCATCCTGAACCCCCCTCCCGCCTCCCTCCCCATCCCATCCCTACCTAGTTGCTTTGGACTGGTAGAAGATTGGGTACTGAATGTTTTCTTTCTTTAAGGTTTTCTATTCCTTTCATCTGGAGAAGGAAATGGCAACCCACTCTAGTATTCTCGCCTGGAAAATCCAATGGACAGAAAAGCCTGGCAGGCACACAGTCCATGGGGTTGCAAGAGTTGGAAATGACTTAGCAACTAAATCACCCCACTCCTTTCATCTACTGATACTTAATTTTAAGGTATCCTAAATTACCTAAATTATCAAGATGGTAATTTTAAACTATTCACAAACTGCTTTACATCTTTCTCTTTTCTCCAAATCCCACTAAAAATAGATTAGCAGGTATGCTCCTTAAAAGTAAGCTATTTTCTGGGTTTGGAAGAAAACACCTAGCTGTAGGCAATAAGAGATGCATTAATTACTTCACTTATTCTTTCATTAATTCACTTACATTTACTGAGAGCTGGAAAGCATTAAACATTGTGCTTAGAGCTGTGGATTCCAGACCGAGTTCCCCCAAAGATGTCCACATCCTAATCCTAAGAACTGATGAATAGGTTACATGGCAAAGGGGAATAACAGTTGCTGATCATCTGACTTTGAAATGGGAACAGTATCCTGGATTACTCAGGTGGGTCCACAGTAGTCACAAGGGTGCTTATTAGTGGAAAAGGGAAGCAGAAGGAGGAGCACCAGTGAGATGGCAACATAAAAAGATCTCAGCCCAGTGTTGTTGTTGGCTTTGAAGACGGACAAAAACGAGGCCACAAGCCAAAGAGTGCAGGTACTGTCAAGAAGCTGAAAAGTACAAGGAAATGGATTCTCTCCTGGAGTCTCCATAAACAACTCAATTCTGTTGACCCCTCACCTTTAGTCCAGTGAGACTGATTTTGTGCTTCTGACCTCCCAAAGGGTAAGATAATTTTTGGTCATTTTAAGCCACTAAGTTTGTGGCAGTTTTGTGTTATAATAGCAATAGAAAATGAATGGTACAGACTGTATAAAAGACAGTTCATGCCCTCAAAGAGCTAACAGGTTGGTAGAGATGGAAAGAGTCCGATGAGATAAGGTTGCCGCTGAGCACTGAGCACTGATCAGGGCGGGCACTGCAAAAGCCTTGTAGAAAGGATTCTCTCTGCACTGGTGCACTGGGCAAGCCAAAAAGCCACAGCTCCTTTTTTTTTTTTTTTGCTGCCCAGGCAGTCCTTTGCACCCTAGGATATATAGGATGATGTTTTGTGGGTATTTCCCTGCACAGCTGGGAAATTTGTCAGAGAGGCTAGTGGTTGGACCCACAGCATTGAAGACATGAAGGTAGGGATGCTACTTGCGTTTAAAAGAATCTGAAATATTTGTATGCTAAACGCTACCGCACACTGAAGCTTATATCTTCAACTCACTGTCCTCAAACTCCAGATCTCAATGTATATCTGGAGTAATTCTGACCTAAATTGGAGCAAGCATCTTGGCATGAACCAGAATTGCTGTGGGAAGATACATTCTATCCACATACTTACCTCTGTGGATACTAACCCGATCACCTGGGTTAGGCAATGTTTGGCAGGTTATTCCCATGCCTCCAGCAAGGCCAGATTGAAATCTTTGGAGGCCCTAAATGTTCAAAAATACTATAAGACACATGTCTTTTTTTTAATATAATAGAATACATTGCCATATTGAAAAATAAATTCTGATATTTTACATGATGACTGAATTTTGTTGTTGTGATTATTTTATTCCTGAAGCTATAAGATAATTTCCTAAAAACTTCTTTTGGTGCTTCTGCCTAGGTCTGCACTCTTTTTGTCTCTGGGTAAACAACAAAGGCCCTCTGGGACAGTTGTTTATTATCTGGGACATATTCTCATTTTCTCTCCCTTTCCTGTTCCTTTTGAAAGGGACCTGATAGGTTTTTTTTCCTCCTATAATAGATGTAATTCATTATTTTTCATTGCAAGGACTATACATGTAAATGAAATTAGTGTAATTCTTTCTATAAACATTTATTTAGCCCCTGATGTTTTAAAACAGAAGAAGTATTAGTGTCTTAAAACAGAAGAATGTATTAAAACCGAAGATCTATACTAGAAATAAGAAGGACAGCTGCAGAGGTTAATAATAAACTTTTGCCCTTAGAGACCTTATGATCTCTGGGAAGTGCTACCTCATTGTAAACCAAAGGCATGGATCACTGGGTCCTAGGACTTGTCACATTACAGATGATGTGTTTTTTTTGGGGGGGGGGGGTGGCCCTGGGGGTAGGGAAATGTCAGCAGCTTTCTGGGAAACTCCAAATCACATCCCTACCTTCTAAGTTTGAGAAGGAGCCTGGATGTTAATTAGTATCAGCCACTTGCTGAGTATCTATCCTGGCTAAAAACTGTGCTGGGTATAAAAAACTCAGAGAATAAGTAAGTGACGGAAATCATACAGCATAGTAAGTAGGAGAGCCGTAATGAATCCTGACCACCTGCCCTCGAAGTTCATCTTGTCGCCTATGCTTGGAGGCTCTTTAACTCGCTAGATGGCTTGTATTTCTCTCATGTCGGGTTTCCATAAAATCCTGGTGTGTTATAGACTACTCAGGTCAAATAATAATAGGATTCCTTCTCTCTCCTCAAGGACTCTTGGTGAAGATCAACTCCTAAAGAGCTGGTAACAAAAGGTATCTACAGAATGGAGTTCAGTGTTCCAGTGTTATTGCAACACATTGTTCCATTGTTATTCTGAAGCAGTCAACATCAGATGTCAGGATTGGCTACTTAATGGGGCTTTCATATTACTTTAGTTTTAGCGTTTATTTAATTAACCCCACAGAAGGTGTTAGAAGAGTTCACTATTTTTTTAAAAATAATTTTTACTATTTTATTTTTGGCTATGCTGGGCCTTTGTTGCTATGCTGGCTTTTCTCTGCTTGTGGAGAGTGCTGCAGTTGCAATGCTTGGACTTCTCATAACCGTGGCTTCTCTTGTCGCGGCTTCTGGGCTTTGGAGCACAGGCTCAGTAGTTGTAGCGCATGGACTTAGTTGCTCTGTTGCATGTGGGATCTTCTCAGATCAAGGATTGAACCTGTGTCTCCTGTATTGGCAGATGGGTTCTTTACCACTGAGCCATCAGGAAAGCCCAGGGGTTCATTATTCTTCATCACTACCTACTTACTACAAGAGGAGAAGTGTATGTATACACTTTATGCTAATTATGTGCTAATAAAAGCATCTGTATATGGATGGAAAACAATACATTTGAGGCCAGGATATGAGAGACTTTCCCCAGTAGTTTTCCTCTTTTAGCCTATACATTATCCATTAAATTAGACTTTTAAAGATGCTATCCTTTAATCATACCAGAAAATTAGCCCTAATTTAATAAAACATCAAACAGAAAAACTGATTAATCTCATTGATATCTTTTTTTTTTTTTTATAAATTTATTTATTTTAGTTGGGGGCTAATTACTTTACAATATTGTAATAGTTTTTGCCATACATTGACATGAATAGGCCAGAGATGCTATTGAAAATATCTAGCATTTGATAGGGAAGGAGAATGAATCACATAACAGATTTGGAATTAAAAGCCTGAAATTTACATTATCTATGTAGCAGTATGTGAGTTCTAGATAACTGAGAAAAGTCAGTAACTTACATAAACACCTCAGTCTCTTTAGACCCCTGATTATTATTTCTCTGGTCTAAAACCAGAGATTTTCTCCAACTGCTAATTTAAGAAAAGGAGCTAAAATTTTAAAAGAATATAATTTTTCTTTTCCTTTTTTATAGAACCTAGCAGACATAGCTAGTTTCCTCCTAAACACTCCAAAAGCTATTTCTTGCTTGCTTTCTTGGTAACAAACCTTGATTTTGTCTGGAATAATAATTACACATGTTCATTTTCTGATTTGAGATAAGGTTAGATTAGTCAGAAATTGCATTCTCTTTTGCAGCTACTACATTTTCCAGCTTTTCTTACAGTATATGAGGTCATAGGACTATGTTATTGACAATGAAGGAGAGATTATGTTAGGAGGCTTCTGGAAAGGAATCATTTTTCTGATAAAATAGCAGTTGTGTCACTGCTATCCTGTCCTCCTTTCTTTTTCCTCCTTCAAATGTAGACATGATGCCTGGTGCTATAGGAGTCATCTTATGACCATTAGAACACAAGTCGCAGCAAACAGTAGAGTTAAAGGAGCCCCTTTCATATTAGCATCATTGAAGGTACCAAAGATTCTCTGTCTTCAGACTTTTATGACTGTATTAAGTTTTGAGGTACATATTTATCTTGATACTTCAACATTTCTGAAAACAAGAATGTGTCATTGGCTTGGAAAATATAGCAGAGCTCTCCTTTCATCCCTGAGAACTAAGGCAGGAGATGGGGGAGATGGTGTAGGAGATGGATTTTAGAAACATTCTTTAAAGTAGAAATATACCTACTTTCAAAGTTATCTTTAAAGCTCAGAATCAGTGGCATTTCATTTTTTAAAAGACTATTTTAAGAATAAATAACTTTTGCTCTTAATGTTAGATAAGTGTTAAATATTGCATTTCATATTTATCCATACGATTATCTCAAAACTGTTAAGTGCTTCTTCTCTTCTCTATTTAACTGCCTGTAGCACTTCTCAGCTGAAAGATCTCTTTCCCTCTGCTTTTAATTGTTTTTAGGCATCCACTTACTGAGAAGGATGGGTTTGCTTTATGGCATGGTGTGGGGGATTTCAGTGTGCCTAGCCTTCCTCACTGCAGTGGTGAGAAATTAGATAGCAGTCTGTTTAGCCCTAGACTTATATCAGTAAGTGGCCACTGCAGAAATAATAGCTAAATTTGAAAACCCACCCCTATACTATAGTAACCATTCTTTCTCAGGTAAGAAACTAGAAAAGGTGACCAGTACATAATCCTCAGGAAAATGTTTTCAATTTCCTACTAGCTGGAGCCCTGCTGCAGTTCTGTTATGAACTACTCTGGTATGGCAAAAGGATGGAGGAGATGGTTTTTAAACCATCCTTTCTAATTAGTGCTTGTTGTAATGCCAGTAAGCCTGCTGGCCTTGAAATTAGAACAAGGCAGGACAGACATCAAAATGCAGGGGAAGCCTTAAAGCAATAAAACGCCTTAGCGCTCTTTCTTCTACTCCGTCACAGTGCTACAGCCAGACAGCCTCTCGTGGTACATGGCTGTTCATCTCCCTGTACTATTATAAGGGTTACTAAAACCCCAGCTCACTGGCCCAACCCACGTGGGAATTTTCCTAGCTGACTTTCAGTAATGACTCCTAAAGGTCAAACTAACAAGATTCAATTTGTTGAGTTCGTTAGACCAGGTAGGAAGCCCCTGATATCTTGTCACTTTTAAACAGATGTCCTTGAATATCCGGGTGGTTCCCAGAAACCCTCTCCTTTTTACTGCAAAGATGAGTCACTGAAGACTCAGTCATCAACCATGATTTGGGGCTGTGCTAACAGTGACCATTGAAATTACCAGATCATCTACAAACCACCTTTTTGTTACTAACTTTAGCCTCTTGATAGGACAAATCTTCACTAGATCTGCTAACAACATTTTGCTGATACAAGTTTCAGAAGTGCTAACTTGAGGGATGGGACAAGATTTGGGCATTAGAAAGGAGACACCAGCAAAATGGACCGAATACCCATTGTTATGTAATAAATGGATTGTAGAGTTTTGTATTCTTATCATTCTGTCCCCAATCAGTAGAACAGTCCAGTATAAAATTTGCCACAGTTTTTTTTTTATCATTTATTCATAAACAATAACAGGATAAAAATATCTTTTTACAGAACTTAAATATGATATCAGCAGTAGAAACTGACCTGCTGAGAAATTAATGGGGCTTTCCAGAAGTCACGATGGGTAGTTTCTTAGAGAAGAAGAAAATTTCCAATCATAGAAACGCCATCTGGATTTCCAGTCTACCATCATTCCTCTCCTAATCTTGAATTTTAATGCTTACTGTTTTTATTCTTTTGATGGACTTTCACTTCTACCCTGGAGTATCCATCCTTTCCCTTATAGATGTACACACAAGGAAACCTATACTGAGGAGGAGATGGTGAGGGAGGCCTTGGGGTTAGAAGTGGAGCCTCATACTGTTCCCAGGAGGTCCTGAGACCTCATACAGGTCCCAGGGGATCCTGTAGGAACCAAGGTGAGGTAAATGGGAGAATTCAAGTTACAGGAGAATTACATTCTGGTATTTATCTCGATCCTCAAATGATCCTCTATTGCTTATGCAAAGGCAAGAAGGGAATTGTCATGGGTTCTGCATAGTGACCCAAACACTGAATGGGGAATTTAAATTCCTGCAAGGTCTGTCACTTACGTTGTGGCCTCAGCGTCATCATGTTTACTTCCTCTGTGTCTTCATTTATAAAGTGAATTGATTAAACTCTAAGTGCTGCAGTCTTTTTCTGCTCTAACATTTGATGATGATAGAAGCTTTGTGATACAGTGGAAAAGGCACACGTGCAAGTGAACTTCCTGTGATACGTGTGACTTTTGCCAAGTTGAGCTCTCTGAGTTTTAGTTTGTTATCAGTAGAATGAAGAGAATAGCATTTGGCAGGCAGGGCTGTTGTGAAAATGAGAGATGACATATAATAAGTACCTGACGAGGCCCTAGAATGCAGATGGTTTTTAATAGCAGTATTTTTATTCACTACAGTGACCTAGTCTTGAATGGTCTCACATTGTATGCTGTGGTTTTAGGCTGATATCTGTCTGCATTGATACATAGCCTGGAGTGGATATTGCTGCCTGAGAGAGGAAATGAGTCAAGGTCCTGGCTCCATGTGAGAATGGAAGGGCAGCTCTGTCCCAGGACCTCAGAAAAGCTTTAAGAGACATTAGTGCCCCTTTGTACAATTTTGCCTCCACCCATTCTCTGTGGCCCTGAGATCCTCCCCAACCCCACTTAGCTGATTGAAATGTTCTGCTGATGAGGGAAAATGTGGAGAAGCATGACTGGTGGTTTCGTTCAACTTTGGGAAAGGAAAGAGAAACTCAAGAGCCCCTTGATGAGGGTGAAAGAAGAGAGTGAAAAAGTTGACTTAAAACCCACATTAAAAAAATGAAGATCATGGTATCCGGTCTTATCACTTCATGGCAAACAGATGGGGAAACAATGGAAACAGTGACAGACTTTATTTTTTGAGGCTCCAAAATCACTGTGGACAGTGACTGCAGCCATGAAATTAAAAGACGTTTGCTCCTTGGAAGAAAAACTATTGCAAACCTAGAGAGCATATTAAAAAGCAGAGACATCACTTTGCCGACAAAGGTTCATATAGTCAAAGCTGTGTTTTTTTCCAGTAGTCATGTATTGATGTGAGAATTGGACCATACAGCAGACTGAGCATTGAAGAATTGATGCTTTCGAACTGTGGTGCTGGAGAAGACTCTTGAGAATCCCTTGGACTGCAAGGAGATCAAACCAGTCAATCCTAAAGGAAATCAGTCCTGAATATTCATTGAAAGGACTGGTGCTGAAGCTCCAATACTCTGGCCACCTGATGCCAAGAGCTGACTTATTAGAAAAGACCCTGATGCTGTAGGAGATTGAGGGGCAAGAGGAAGGGGGTGAAAGAGAATGAGATGGTTGGATGGCATCCCTGACTCAATAGACATGAGTTTGAGCAAGCTCCAGGAGATACTGAAGGGCAGGAAGCCTGGTGAGCTGCAGTCCATGGGGCCTCAGAGTTGGACACAGCTGAGCGACTAACAGTTGCCCTGTCAGCTTAGAGGGATTCAAGAGTGACTTCTTGGGATGCTTTTGCTGACACTCTCAGGTTCTTGTGTTGACAATTCTGTAGGACACTGGGGGACAGGTAGCATTAGAGGTAAAGAACCCCCCTGCCGATGCAGGAGACACAGAGTCATGGATTCAATCCCTGCATTGGGAAGCTCTCCTGGAGAAGGACATGGCTGCCCACTCCAGTATTCTTGCCTGGAGACTCCCATGGACAGAGGAGCCTCGTGGACTATAGTCCATAGGGTCAGAGAGTCAAACACGACTGATGTGACTTAGCACATGTACTGAGGGACAGGGAGCAAGCCAAAGTAGCTGAAGATACCCACTTAAGCCATGCCATAATGTTTCAGCCAAGTTGGAATCCTTTGGAAAACCAGTAACCTCAATTGTGGGAGAGACGAAAGTTCTTAGATTTTCATCAACAACAAAATTCTCTATGATTTAAAGGCAACTGGATCATTTGACACCTTGGAGATTTTACCTGAAGGAAGATAATTGCTTGAAATCTTCTATGCTTTGAGCTTAAAAGCTATTTAACAGCTGTAAAATGGATAATGTATTTACCTCCCTAGAGCAAAGGATTTTTCATCTTTGCATTGAGCCTAGACCAAAATAGTGTCCTCTAGAGGTCACCAGTGCACCAGATTTGAAGACCACGGAGGCCTCCAGAATGCTTCAGAAGAGCCCAGTGTCCCACTCCTATCTGAGGAAAGAGAAAATAAGGCAAATAAATTATGGTAACAGCTGCTCTCCAGCTAGTCTCTTAAGAAATAGGAAATCTCGTTCGGAATAGAGCATTTTCACTGATTTTTCTTGGTTTATTTTGGCCCTCGTCTGCACTAACTGGAGGAAATTTTTGTAATGGTTAAATGCTTCCTCACCAATAGCTTAATTTTGAAAGTCAGAAAAGAAATTTTTTCTGTATGGAAGAAAAACTGATGTGGAAGTGAACTATTTTAGCCACCATTGATGAGTGTGACTCTCAGTGGTGGGTGCTCTGGCTGAGGAGGAAAAGTCTTCATGGGTCTCCCAGGCGTGTCCTCAGAGGACACGGGCACAGTGGGGTGAGAAGCTTGGGAAGCAGCCCTGTGATGAGCGGTTATGTAATCCCTGAGCTGCTTGACGTGGGAAGACACCGTCTCAAGTACACACATTTCTGCAGATGAATGAGAAACTGCACACACAAGGATCACATTGGCAGTCGAAATGCACCCTTCCTTTGGAAGAACTATCAGCCAAGAGCCAAGAAGATGGCACTCTGAAGGTTCCAAGGGGACTTTGCTTAGCTAGTTTGCCTTTTTCATTATTCTTATGCTTTAATCTCCTATGAAGCAAATCAACTCTCCCTCAGAGAGAGCTTGCCTTGAGAACAATACTGTGTCTTGCCAGCTGATGTGAGCCAGGGGAGCAAATGACACAATGCTGAGAGCCCAGGGCATGTTGTGACATAACCCACTGCTGGTAGCCTGCATTGCTCAGGCTGTGACCTGGGAGTCACCACCAGCAGATCCCAGCATTGTTCCTGCTGCTCCGGTTGCTCTCTAAGGAGAGGAATTCCTCCATCAAGACTTTCCCAGGGTCCAGATACTTGCCAGCAGCTGACCCATCAGGAAACTGCCTCTCCCCTCTGGCTTCCCACATTCCTTCCTGAGCATGCCCCAGCCCAAGGTGTGGCCAAGCCTCAGAGGATCTGCTGGGGTTGATTGACAAGAAAACAAAGCCTTCCTCTAGATAAGAAACATCACAGAGCTATAGGAAATCTATTTGTTCTGGGTGGAGCTCGCTTTCTTTCTCTCCTTTTTTTTTTCAAAAAGTCTACTTTGCTGACGGTGTAGTTTCTTATCATTTCTTTAGGATGTGTGAAGCAGTCAATCTTCTAACAATGAGCTCTGTTTGGGTAACTGTTTGGGTAACTTTTTCTTTATGGCTAATTCACAAGGAAGGAAAATACTTTGTACTAGAGGGTTATGGTGATCTTTCTCAGGGCTATTAGGTATTTTTCCTGAGCACTAAAGAGAACAAAGGTATATATATTTCCATTACAGTTCACTGCGAACTGTGTTCTTCAGCTCGGTGCCTGGTTACGTGCTGCGAGATGGAAGTTGTGGAAAGGATGCCACTGGTCCATCATTCTAGAGGATCCTTTAGCTTAGATGATATTCTAGGGGGATTTCAGAGTATTGAGCCATGTTGTAGCTCAGCCAGATTGAGAATGGTGTCATTGAGCACCCCATCCCCCCACCCGGAACCCCACCCTGTAAATGTAGGGTAGACTGAATCCTTTCCCCATTCAGTTGTTCAGTCGTGTCCAACTCTTTGTGACCCCATGGACTGCAGCACGCCAGGCTTCCCTGTTCTCTACCACCTCCCAGAGCTTGCTCAAACTCATGTTCATTGAGTTGGTGTTGTCATCCAACCATTGCATCCTCTGTTGTCCCCTTCTCCTGCATTCAATGCTTCCCAGCATCAGGGTCTTTTCTAATGAGTTGGTTCTTTGCCTCATGTGGCCAAAGTATTGGAGCTTCAGTTTCAGCATCAGTCCTTCTGATGAATATTCAGGGTTGTTTTTCTTTAGGATTGATTGGTTTGATCTCCTTGCTGTCCAAGGGACTCTCAAGAGTCTTCTCCAACATCACAGTTCAAAAGCATCAGTACTTCAGTACTCAGTCTTCTTTATGGTCTAACTCTCACATCCATACATGACTACTGGAAAAACCATAACTTTGACTAAATGGGCCTTTGTCAGCAAAGTAATGTCTCTGCTTTTTAATATGCTGTCTAGGTTGGCCATAGCTTTTCTCCCAAGGAACAAGTGTCTTTTAATTTCATGGCTGCAGTCACCATCTGTAGAGATTTTGGAGCCCAAGAAAATAAAATCTGTCACTGTTTCCATTGTTTCCCCATCTATCTGCCGTGAAGTGATGCGACCAGATGCCATGATCTTCTTTTTCTGAATGTTGAGGTTTAAGCCAGCTTTTTCACTCTCTTCTTTCACTTTCATCAAGAGGCTCTTTAGTTCTTCTTCACTTTCTACCATAAGGGTGGTGTCATCTGCGTATCTGAGGTGACTGATATTTCTCCCGGCAATCTTGATTCCAGCTTGTGCTTCATACAGCCCAGTGTTTCTCATGAGTGCTTTCCTAGGACTCTGCTGTTTTTTTTTTCAAGGTTATCAATTGTGTAACTTTGAGCAAGTCTTAAGTCTCAATTATCTTATTTGTAAAATAAAAGGATTGGACATACTCTCTAAAGTTCATTTGGAAGCTAACATCTACTCAGAGTTTAAGGCTGTTCAGTCAAGCATCAGCTGCACCTTAGCAAGTGGTTAGTCTCTCAGGGTTGCTGTAACAGCATACCAAAACTGGGTGGCTAGGGTCTAGACATCCCAAATCAAGATGTCAGGGGGGCCATGCTCTGCCCACCTTAGGGTAGAAGCCTTCCTTGCCTCATTTACCTCCTGGCAACTTCCGCCCTTGTTTTATAGATGCATCACTCCAGTCCTATCACTGTCTTCTTCCTATGTGTCTCCACATGTGAGTATCTATCTCTGTGTCCAGATTTCCACTTTTCATAAGGATGTCAGTCATACTGGATTAAGGCCCACCGTAATGACCTTATTTTAACTTGATTATTTCTAGAAAGACTGTATTTCCTTATAAGGTCCCACATTCTGAAATACTGACTTCAACATGTCTCTTGGGAGGACACAAGTCAACCCAGAAGAGCAAGCTACTAGAACATCTTCTCTTTGAGCTTTGGGTCCATTCTTCATGTTGCTTTTTGTCCTGAGAGGCCTACATGTGTTACACCAGGGGGCCACTTTGTCCTCTGGCTTCCAGTTGGGTTAGCCAGTGGCAAGAGATAGGATACAAGGGAAGAATGGATGCGTGCTCAATCGTGTCCAACTCTTTGCAATCCCATGGACCATAGCCCACCAGGCTCCTCTGTCCATGGGGTATTCCAGCCAAGAATACAGAGTGATGTTGTTTCCTCCTCCAGGGGATCTCCCTGACCCAAGGATCAAACTCTTGTCTCTGGTATCTCCTGCATTGACAGGTGGATTCTTTACCACTGAGCCACCTTAGATCATCTCAGTCCTTGCTAATAAAAGTAGTTGGGAAGGAATATCTGTATGTCTCTGATTTCACATGGAAAAGGGAGGCACTGCATGGAAAGGGCAGGTGAAAACCTCCAGAAGGACATGTTCTTAGACTGCTCTGTGAAGTCAGTGATAGTCTCACCTTTAACCACTTGAGGAAACTGTGTTGTTTAGTGAATCTCTTTGCATTCTGAGTTACTAAATTTATAGGGTTGGTGCTCAAACCCATGTTTTCACAAAAAGTTTCCACTATTTGCTTCTAAAAAGGTATATTTTCACTCTGGTGTTCATCAGCCTTTAATAATGAACACTTGTAGCCTACACGGTTAGATACTTGGCCTTTTCCCTCTCCCTCTATCCAAGTCCTTTTTCTGAAGACTCCTGTGAATAAAAGAGGCAGAGAAGGGCATCTAGGGATGTTGCACTGCTGCTAAACTCCTTCCCACTCATAAATTTGCTTCTCTATGTCTAATATTTTAGCATTTCTTAGGAGCCCTCAATATTTATCTGCTCTACTTTAAGTCTGCTCCTAATCCCCCACTTTTTCAATGGCCTTCCTTCAGTGAGTTTCAGGCTTCTCTGTTCTACCTTAGGTGCCTCCACAGCCATTGCTTTTACTGTTTTGGACCCAGGGTCAAATCTGCACCCAGATCAATGTACTGACAATATCTCTTGAAGCCCATTGTGCTCTGGCTCAGCTGAACTCTGCTGTGAAAATGGACACACAGATTTAAGGGTGGGAGTGACACCAAGTAGATGAAATATGTCTTAAAATGTGTAGGGGTGATGGGTGCATTACTAGCAAATAAAGAAACAAACTGAGTTGAGTATTTGTGGCTAAAATTTCCGATTAGACTTGGAGAATTCTGAGTTGATTTGCGTTAGAATTATTATTATTACCCCTTAAGGGAGGTGGGAAACTCATTAAAAAGTAGAAAGTTATTTGGATTTATCAAGTAGTCCTTTCCAAATCACATTTGGCCTACTAAAGCATGAAGGCATAAGCAATGCTTCGATTCTGTTTTTCTTAAAGCCCACATGGATTAAGTAAGAAATGGAAAACATCCTACTGTGTTGCTGGAGAAGACTCTTGAGAGTTCCTTGGACAGCAAGGGGATCAAACCAGTTACTCCTAAAGGAAATCAACTCAATATCCATTGGAAGGACTGATGCTGAAGCTGAAGCTCCAATACTTTGGCTGCCTGATGTGAAAAGCTGACTCTGACTCATTGAAAAAGACCCTGATGCTGGGAAAGACTGAAGTCAAGAGGAGAAGGGGGCAACAGAGGATGAGACAGTTGGATGGCATCACTGAGTCAATGGACATGAGTTTGAGCAAACTCCGGGAAATGGTGAAGGACAGGGAAGGCTGGTGTGCTGCAGTCCATGAGGCCCCAAAGAATCGGACACGACTGAGTGAACAACAACAATGTGCATCTTGAGTTGTTTCAGAACTCAAACATTAATTCAAACTTAAGATATATGAGAATATCCAAGATGGTTTCAGGATAATTCTGGAATATTTTTTACATGTTTGATTGCCATCACAATTTTATTATTCTGGACTCAACAGCAACAAAGGTTGTTTTGTTTGTTTTTAAGATATAAAGTAATATAAAAAAGAAGAGAAAGCTTAGTGAAAATAAGAATAGCCAGCTCTCAGGAACTCTTATTTCTATTTCACTTTCAGGGTTAACAGGGTGGAGCAGAAAGAGCTGTGTAGGTGATAGTATAGGTGATAAACAATGACAGCATGCAGTGTGCTCCCTGGGCTGCACAGGAGGCAGGCCTTTATGTTGATTCATTTGTCTTGTGTTGCATTCCTGCTTATGCACTTAGCCTGGCTCTCCACTGTCCACTGAATTAAGTCTGAGCTTCTCTCTTGGGATTTCACAGCCGTCCAAAATAGGACCCAACCTGGTTTCCTGCTGCTGTGTGAAGAAGGGTGTCAGAAGAAAAATTTTATAGGTACTGAGCAAGGCCATCTTTGTTCAGTAGAAAGGGTTGGGTGAGCTTGTTGAGGTGGGAGAGGTGCTGGCAGCTAGTTCCTGGGGTTGCAGAGACCCCCTACAGGTTAGTAAGGCTGGGCCTGAGGTCCACCTTCTGGAGCTCAGTAAACATGTAGCGATTTGGTTGCAGGAACGTGGCCCTGCATGAGGGCTGAGAGCAACTAGCAGTGAGGCTTGAGATGGTACCCTTGAAGCTGCTGCACAAGTGCCCCTGAGATATGAAGCATGAGTAGTCCTAAAAGCTGAGACGTCTGGAAGCAGATGACAGAATTACAAGGCTCCAGTGCTGGCAACTGTGAGGCAGGGGCTGGAGACTCTCCTCTTGTCAGATGGCTTATTTTCAGTCTAATCTGTGTTCTGTGGGCTGTTGACATGCCTGAGCATATCCAACAGATTGAAAGGAAAAAACCACGGGGAGTGCATTTGCATAAAGGCCCAAGATGATATCTGGTGCACGTGGCCTTCTCCAGCAGTAGGGTGAGGAGAGTGGGTGAACATGAGTACAGTATAGGCTGTTACTCTGTCATTGGCTCAGCGGCTGTTGATTTATGTTTGAGTCCTGGGTTCAGAGGAAGCTGCAGATAAAAAGTGGAGGAGTTGTTCTCTTGCAGAAGTTATCTCTGTTTGGGGACAAATGCACAGAATAATATGTATTTCAGAGAGGTTTTTCTAACTCCATCATCAAACACAAAGATTTTCTGCACTGGGGGCTTTTAGGAGGAATACTGCCAACTTTTAACTCTATGTATCAGAAACCTTTTCCGGAAAAGACATAGGTAAAGCCCACTCAGTGAAAAGGTGTAATAAGTAATGAGATGCATAACGTCGTATTCCTCCAAAATATTCATTTAATTTTTCATCTAACTTTAAAAATCGCAGAAAGTTTTCATTGGGTGATTTATAATGTATTGTGAACATTTGTTTAATCTTTATTTCCTTGAAGAACCATGTTTGAAAGATAAATCTGTTTAAAGAAAACTGCAATGAGTTTATTACATAATTTGATTCACGCTAACATGCTGACTTCATGTTGTGAAGCACAAAAGCCGTAGATCTTGTCTTCTTGGCAATTCTTACGAGGCAATAAAATAAACATCTACTTGTATGTTTGTCATGGACATCAGGAATGATTATTATATTAATCATAGTTAATTATATATTTATATGTTATATTACATTGAAAAAAATTATTTTTTTGTATGATCCCCTCTAAGGAAGGCAAAAAGACATTTAACCATTTTAGAATTTAACTTTTTTTTCTCCTCCAATGGACTGGAATAGCAAGGAAAGATTATGAAAGAGTCTGAAGAATGGAATCAAAAGTCCTGGAGAAAAAAACTACAATTGTTGATTTATTGAATCACCAATTGTATTGATTCCAATGACTATTGGTTTCAGCTACCTTGCCAATTATTTCAGTGTATAATACAAATATCAGAATAGAATAGCCTGTCCCATGGAAATACTGAACATCCAATACAGGATTTTAACTAAAGAAAACTTGAAATGTTCTTGGTCCTCTAAGGTACGATAATGTTAGGAGTGATCCCCAGGAAAACCCTCAGTCTAAGAGCAAAAATTTATTTTGAAACTAGATCAACATTTATATGGATAAGAGGATCTTTGCCTTGAGACTCTGATGAGAATACAATCATGAGGATGAGACAAAAATAAAAATATTGTAGATGTAAAATATTAGTGGAAGGCCTTGGGTAGTGAGGTGTTAGAGCTGGGATGATCTTTGAAATGTGGGGGCCAACTATCCAGTTTCCAGGACTTTGGGGTTTCTTGAGATATAAGGCTTCTGTGTTCAAACCACCATGACAAGAGGAGTCCTTGATAACCTATTGTTGAGATTATGTTCCTCAATTTCTTTACTTTATCCATGAAAAAGATAAGCCCCAGTTTGGTGAAATGACTGGCCAATAGCAGAATCAAGATTATATTCCAATTCTGGTCTTTATCCCACCACCGTGTTTTGCCTCTTTAAAAAACAAAAGGAAAAAATATTTTGAGATAAATGACCACAGGAAACGGGTGCCTCAACTCAGATAGGTGTAGGAACAAGGCTTTCTGAGGATTTGGATTGTGGCGGGCACTGCCAAGATAGGGCTGGGGTCAGCTGTAGGCAGACTCCCCAGCGTGCTTCTTACACTGTCCAGTGACTAGCATTGCATTAATTCCTGCAGGCTGTCATAACAGATTACCACAAACCTGGTGACTTAGAAAGCAGAAATATATTTTCTCAAAGCTCTGAAGGCCAGAAGTGTGAAATCAAGGTATCAGCAGGGCCGCACTCCCTCCAAGGCTCTATGTTTCAGCCCTTCCTCATCTCTTCCAGTTTTTGATGGCGGCAGACACTTCTTGGCTTGGGGCTGCATATCTCCAGTCTCTGCCTCTATTTTCACATCACTTCATCACTTTCTTCTCTTTTTCCTTTTTTTTCTTATGGGTACTCGAGTCATTGGATTTAGGGCTTATCCTCATCCAGCATGATCTTCTCTGAGATCTTTACCTTAATTACTACTGCAAAGAATATGGTCAATCTTTGTGAATATTCCATTTGCACTAGAAAAGGATGTGTATCTTACCGTTCTATAATGAGTCCTCTATAAATGCCAGTTAGGTTGAATTAGCTGATAGTATGGTTCAATTCTCTATGCCTGTATTGATTTTCTGTCTGCTTTTGCTGTTACTGAGGAAGGGGGTGCTAAAATCTCCAGCTGTAATTGTGCATTTGTCTGTTACTCTCTTTCAGTTTTCTGAGTAAATCTCTTTTCACTTTCAGTGAGCAATTGCTTGATGTATTTGGAAGCTCTGCTATTTGCTGAATACACAGTTAAGATTATTATGTGTTATGGAAAAATAGACACTGCTATCAGTATGAAATGTTCTTCTTTCTGCCTGGAAGTATACTTTGTTCTGATGATTATGTTTTTCTGATATTAATATAGATATTCCAGCTTTCTTTATTAATGTTTTCATGGTATGTTTTCTATCCTTTCACTTTTGAAATGGCTTTCTTGTAGACTACTTACTTGGGGACATTTCATTTTATTTTTATTTACTTCGCTGGCTTCTCTGTGTGACTTGTATTATCTTATTTCCCTGACTAGGAATTGAACGTGGGCCCACAGCAGTGAAAGCACTGAACTGCCTGGGAATTCCTGGGACTTTTTAAAAAACCAAATTTGATAATCTTTGTTATTTAATTGGAATGTTAAGCCTTTAATAGTTGATGCAATTATTGATATGATTTGGTATATATATACCATTTTATTTTGTTTTCTATATGTCCCATCTGTCCTTTATTCTTTTTGCTCAAAAAACTTCCTTTAAGATTCCTTGTAGTAAAAGGTCTGCAGTTGACAAATCTTCTTAGCTTTAGTATGTCTAAAAAGGTTTTTATTTTGCTTTTATTTTGAAAGGTATTTTCACTAGATTCAGAATGTCAGGCTGATAGATATTTTCTTCCAGCTATTCAAAGATGATATTCCACTGTTTTTTAATTTGCATAGTTTTGGATGGTAAATCTATAATAAATATTACCTTTGTTTCTCTGAAAGTATATTTTTTCTCCAAATACTTAAAATTTCTTTATCCCTATTTTTAGCAATTCGATGATATGCATAAAGGTGTGTGTGTATGTATGTACACATGTGTGTGTTTATCGTGTTTGGGATTTATTGGGTGCTTTAATTTATGGGTTTCTAGTTATCAAGTTTGGAACATTTTGCCATCATTCCTTCACAAATTTTTATTCATATAGCCCCCATTTCCAGCTCCATTTTTCTACCACTAATTTTCTCCTTCTGAAACTCCAGTTACATGTAAAATCTTTTTCATTTTTGGTTTTTCTTTTAGTATTGTTTTTCTCTATGTGTTTCATTTGGATAAATTTTATTGCTGTATCCTCAAGTTCATTGATATACTTTGATTTTTCTTCCATGGAATCCAATCTACTGTTAAATACCATTCATAGTAATTTTTTGCCTTAATAAGTTAAATTTTGTCCCCCTCTATACTGTCTATTTCTTTCATTATGTTCATGTTATCTCTGACATTTTTATTATACGTAACATTTATAATGTTTTAATGTCCTTGTCTATTAATTTTACCATCTGTCATTGGTGAGTCTGTTTCTTTTGATTGATATTTTTTCCCCTGGTTATGGATCACATTTTCCTGCTTCATATTCTAGTACTTTTATTGAAAGTCAGAGATTGTGAATTTTATGTTTCTGATTATTAATTTCTGTTATTTATCTTTTAAGAGTGTTAAAACTTTTTCTTGTAGGAAGTCAGGTTAGTTGATTAGTATAAACTTCTCAGAATGTATTTTTAAGCTGTTTGAGAATGAGTCTATAGTAGCCTTTATTCTAGAACTGATTCATACCTACTGTTAGGGTGTGGCCTTTTATATTTCTAGTGATTGCCATTTTTATACAGTGAGGTCTCCCTACTTTGGACAGAGCAAAACTAAACAATTTCCAGTCCTAGGGGGAAAAAAAAGACAACTAAAAATTGTGTTACATTTCCTTTGGTATTTATTCTTTTCTCAGAGATTTTCTTGCTCATGATATATGCTGATTGATATTCAGCCAAAGACTCAAGAGACTCCTATTCAGACATTTGAGCTGCTTTCTGTTTCTGTTTCACTTTCTTTCTTTTTCTGTTCCTCTCTGCTCTCTGGAATTCTCTCCCACCAATTCCAGAAACTCCCTTACCTGAACTCAGATATTTATCTCCTCAACTGAGTAACACTACTGTCTGTTTAGATTTCCCCTCCCTATGCTATAGTCTGGAAATTGCCTGTAGGCTGTTGATGATAGTGTTTATCTCATGTTTTTTCTCTTCTCTCAGGTATCAGAGACACAGGATACCTGTTTCTAATGCCTAAAAACAATTTTTGCGTATTTATAGTTTTTAATCATGTGACAGTTATTCCACCCCCTATTACTCACTTGTAGCTGGAAGTAGAAGTCAATAATTTAATTTTTTTTAATATGAGCAAAAATTGGTTTTGAACATTTGAAAGTTCAAACATTAAATGTTTGAACTTAAACATTTAGAATTTACCTTTTAATTCTAGTTTGACATATACAACTGGTTAATTCATATTTCCTCTTGGATATCTAATAGATATTCTAATCTTAATGTTTTCTCAAAAGAACTCTTAGTTTCCACAGCATACCCTCACCCAAATTGTCCTTCCCTTGGTCTTTACTATTTCAGCAGGAGGCACCATCACCTACCAAATTATTCAAGATAAGAACCTAGAAGTCAGGTTGATTCTACTCTTTATTTCACACCCTAGATTGAATTCATTAAGTCCTATCAATTTTGTTTCTAAGCTATGCCTCCATCATATCCACCCAAGTCACCTTCACTGACACCAGCTAGGTCTATTACCTCTCATCAAAATTATTATAATAACCTCTATACTTTAAATTTTGCTCTTCTCTTATTAATTCTCCATATAATATAAGAATAATCTATAGAATGTAATTTGAATCAACATTCCCCTATTTTAAAACTTTTAGTGGCTTCCTTTCAATCACAATAAAATTTAGACTCTTAATACAATCTGCAAAGCCCCATGAGACCAAGCTCTTGTCCATCTTACCAGCCTCAAGCCTTACCACTCTCTCCAGAGTTCACTGTTGTATGACCAGTTATTCATGTGCTATTTGTTATATCAAGGTATTTGCATATGGATTTCCTTTCCTAGAGCTCACTTCCCCTGTTCTCCATATGGTATCTCCCTATCCTTCAAGTTGCAGTTTAAATACTATCTTCTCTGAAATATCTTCCCTGGCCATTCCATCTAAGCAAGTCAGCCTAATTCACTGTTATATATAAGTCCCTTACTTGTGTCCTGTATGAAATTTATTATTTACTTTTGTAACTTGTAAATTATTTTTTTTCTCTTCCTCCCCATTCAAATAGGAGACAGAGACCAGCCTATAAATATTGCTTGTTATTGCTCTTCTAATGTCTAGCAAGTACTTGGCTCTGTCATTATCCAGGTTTTCTATCTGGAAACAATTTCCAAATTATAGTGTTGATAAGGGGATCCAAATAGAGATGGGTAGCTTTAATGATTTAAAGAGATAAATATCTTAGCTTGTGGGACCTGAGATTAATAGAAATGGTTAAAAGAATTAATGTGTTAGACCCATGTAGAGAAGATAAACTTTAAAAATGGGACCTGAGAATAGAATTAATTGATGTGCTATCTGGTGTATCTGTATAAACTAGATTTTCATAGCAGAAATGGACATAGTATGGTAAAACAATATTAGATTTTAGCAGAGTGTTTGACTTAACACTCAGTACATCATTGGTAAATTAGTGAAAATTGACAGAACAAAGTCTGGAGCCTCCATTTCATTTCCTTCATCAGTTCAGTTCAGTCACTCAGTCATGTCTGATTTTTTGTGACCCAGTGGACAGAGGTTCGTGACATTGTACAGGAGACAGGGATCAAGAAAATCCCCATGGAAAAGAAATGCAAAAAAGCAAAATGGCTGTCCGAGGAGGCCTTACAGATAGCTGGGAAGAGAAGAGAAGCAAAAAGCAAAGGAGAAAAGGAAAGATATTCCCATCTGAATGCAGAGTTCCAAAGAAGAGCAAGGAGAGATAAGAAAGCCTTCCTCAGCGATCAGTGCAAAGAAATAGAGGAAAACAACAGATTGGGAAAGACTAGAGATCTCTTCAAGAAAATTAGCGATACCAAAGGAACATTTCATGCAAAGATAGGCTCGATAAAGGACAGAAATGGTATGGACCTAACAGAAGCAGAAGATATTAAGAAGAGGTGGCAAGAATACACAGAAGAACTGTACAAAAAAGATCTTCACGACCCAGATAATCACGATGGTGTGATCACTCACCTAGAGCCAGACATCCTGGAATGTGAAGTCAAGAGGGCCTTAGAAAGCATCACTACGAACAAAGCTAGTGGAGGTGATGGAATTCCAGTTGAGCTATTTCAAATCCTGAAAGATGACGCTGTGAAAGTGCTGCACTCGATATGCCAGCAAATTTGGAAAACTCAGCAGTGGCCACAGGACTGGAAAAGGTCAGTTTTCGTTCCAATCCCGAAGACAGGCAATGCCAAAGAATACTCAGACTACCGCACAATTGCACTCATCTCACACGCTAGTAAAGTAATGCTCAAAATTCTCCAAGCCAGGCTTCAGCAATACGTGAACCGTGAACTTCCAGATGTTCAAGCTGGTTTTAGAAAAGGCAGAGGAACCAGAGATCAAATTGCCAACATCCGCTGGATCATCAAAAAAGCAAGAGAGTTCCAGAAAAACATCTATTTCTGCTTTATTGATTATGCCAAAGCCTTTGACTGTGTGGATCACAATAAACTGTGGAAAATTCTGAAAGAGATGGGAATACCAGACCATCTGACCTGTCTCTTGAGAAACCTGTCTGCAGGTCAGGAAGCAACAGTTCGAACTGGACATGGAACAACAGACTGGTTCCAAATAGGAAAAGGAGTACGTCGAGGCTGTATATTGTCACCCTGCTTATTTAACTTATATGCAGAGTACATCATGAGAAACACTGGGCTGGAAGAAACACAAGCTGGAATCAAGATTGCTGGGAGAAATATCAATAACCTCAGATATGCGGATGACACCACCCTTATGGCAGAAAGTGAAGAAGAACTAAAGAGCCTCTTGATGAAGGTGAAAGAGGAGAGTGAAAAAGTTGGCTTAAAGCTCAACGTTCAGAAAACTAAGATCATGGCATCTGGTCCCATCACTTCATGGCAAATAGATGGGGAAACAGTGGAAACAGTGTCAGACTTTAGTTTTGGGGGCTCCAAAATCACCGCAGATGGTGATTGCAGCCATGAAATTAAGAGACACTTACTCCTTGGAAGGAAGGTTATGGCTAACCTAGATAGCATATTTAAAAGCAGAGACATTGCTTTGCCAACAAAAGTCCGTCTAGTCAAGGCTATGGTTTTTCCAGTGGTCATGTATGGATGTGAGAGTTGGATGGTGAAGAAAGCTGAGTGCCGAAGAATTGATGCTTTTGAACTGTGGTGTTGGAGAAGACTCTTGAGAGTCCCTTGGACTGCAAGGAGATCCAATCAATCCATCCTAAAAGAGATCAATCCTGGGTGTTCATTGGAAGGACTGATGTTGAAGCTGAAACTCCAATACTTTGGCCACCTCATGTGAAGGGTTGACTCATTGGAAAAGACCCTAATGCTGGGTAGGATTGGGGGCGGGAGGAGAAGGGGATAACAGAGGATGAGATGGTTGGATGGCATCACTGACTCGATGGACATGGGTTTGGGTAGACTCTGGGAGTTGGTGATGGACAGAGAGGCCTGGCGTGCTGCAATTCTTGGGGTCGCAAAGAGTCGGACACGACTGAGCGACTGAACTGAATTGAACTGATTATGTACATCCTCAGTATATTTTTCAAGTAAATAAAAATTTTCTTATTTCCTTCAACTATTTCCTCATGTCATTTATTTGTCTTGGAGGAAAGGGAAGATAAAAATTTCTCTTTGTTACCTATTTTTCAGTATTTGAAAATGTACCTGTGTTGCTTTTAAAAGAAGATGAAACTTTAAAATAGAATTTTCAGGTGCAAGGTGATGGGATTTTTAAAATTTCATTCCCAAATGTTTCTTGATAATTATCTCTTTTGTTCTTCCATTGCTTTGTGTCAACTTTTTGATAAGCCTGAAAAAACAAGATATGTTTGAAAATCTTTCACTCTATTTCCTGCTTCTGAAGTATAAATGCTTTAATTATTTGAAACTCTCTGAGGTCTCCTTCAGAGAGGGCTGTCAGAACATTGCAATTCCACTCAGGAAAATCTCTCCTGGGCCTAGCACAAGGTTTGTGGTTTAATGAGATGCTCATTTCAAGCAGTTGGACAGCAACTTGGTAGATATTTAAGAGCAAAACTTTGATGAAGGTTCTGTACTTCTCTGAGGACCTTTAATTGTTTTGGATGAAGTTAATTCCTAGGAGAGTGTAATGAGACTGACATGCATTGCTTCAAATTTATAAATGAGTTCTCTCATCTTGCAGAAAAACCAAAGTTCCAATTCTGACTTTGCTTTCCTAACTGGAAGGAATATAGGACTTTCCAAAGTCAGGGTTAAACCACATGCCTTCTTGGAACTCTAGGAATATCCTTTGAGATAACAAATTTGTTTATCAATGGTAATAGCAAGGCATAGTGTGTAATCATGCCTATACACATACAGACTAGTTGTTGAGAGGCCTCTGAGAAGTTATTTTCCCAACCAGATTTTACAGATGAGAAATCTATGATCCAGAGAGTTAATTGGGTTTCCTAGGATCACCAAGCAGATTACTGTTGGCTGGAGTACTTGTTCTCTTGACTCCTGGTCCAGCACCCTTTCCATGTTATAGAAGAGTCTATGTTTTCTAAACATTGTTTTTGAGAGTTCCTTTGCATTGACTGGCTTCAAAGGAAAAATAAATTTATTTATTTAAGCTTCTGCATTGTACAAGGTAACATTTAAGACATAATATGATACAGGTGTCCCTTATTATCTGTACTCTTATTCTTTGACCACAGGAACTGAGTAGATTCAGAAAACAATTTTGAGATGAGACTGGTATCCCTTGATATCCATATTCCTCACACTGATATTAAAAGTACAGGAATCAAATACTGTAGATTCACTCAATATTTGAACTTACTTTCCTAATTCTTCTTCATGTACCAACTGGATTTAACAATAGGGTTTCTTAGATTTGCAATAGGATGAATCTGGGAAGATTATGCATCTCAACAATCACAGAATCTCTTGAGTTTTAAGAAATACCAAAGACAGTCTAGTTCAAACATACACTTTTTTTTAGAAGAAGGCATTTAATAACTATTGCATTTGACTCAGTTTACTTTCTCAGTTGCAGGGGACCAGGGACCAGCATCTGGAAGCTCTAAGGCAGTTGGCTATCCATGTGTACAGAAGCTAATGTAAATGGCCTATTTCTGTCAGTGACTGCTTCGGGTGACATTGTTCTCAGGATTATCAGCTAAAAATTTTATAGCCTCAAATCAAAGATCATTTTTAGTATTTATGTTAGCAGAATCATTGATCCTGATCACTACTGTCTTGACTGTTATGATACCCACATTGTTTGGTTCTCTTTGAAACTGACAGTTTATCTATTTCATTTGTAGAATCTTCTGCCTTCTTTCTCCTCTTGAATGTTAGTCTTTTTAGTTGTCAGGATTCTGTTCTTGTCCCAGTTTTTCTTACTCTATGTGATGTTCCTATGTGCTTACAGAATACTTAATATCCATTTGATCCATTAGACAAGCAAGTAAATGATTCCATTTATTCTTAAGGTTTTTATTGCCACCTATATGCTGGTAACTCCAAATTCTGTATCATCTTGATAATCTGGATTCACACACACACATATGTATCAATATGCTAGAACTCATGTATATGTTACCTAGACACTTCTAAACCAATACGCAGAATGAACTCACCTGCACCACTCTTTATCTCTATTTGAGGACCTACCCATTTCCCCAAGTTAGAAACTAATCAGTCTTTTTCTTCCTCTCCTCCTTTACCAACTCCAATACAGTCTATTCCAAAATTCTGCCAATGTTTTATTCAAAGAAGTTCTTGCTCTCCTTTTGTTCTGTATCTTTATTATCAGCTCTGTTGAGATTTTCATCATTTCTCTTTGTGGTTACTTCAAGAGCCTCCTAACCTGCATCCTCAGATATGCTCCCTCAAATCCCCATCTCTGTACAGATATCACAATATCAGTATCTGAAACATAAATCTGTTTCTATTCTTTTTTCTTTCTATTTTCAGTGACTCCATTTCCACTGGATAAAATCTAAAGTCCTTACCATGTCCCACCAGGTCTTCCTTAGAACCTGTTAAGCTTTATCTTCATGCTTTAGCCGCACATTATTGCTTATATCTTCCATCCAGAAACCACACTACTCTTCACTTTGAGGCCTTTATTGATACCATCTTTCTCTTCTCCTCCCTTCTTCTACCTGTTTCTACTTATTTTTTATGAATAACCCTAGAAGGCTTCGATGAAGCCACTGCAAAGGCTTTTAATGGTTTTCTTAGTTGGATTATGTGCTTCTGAATACTCAGTCACTTCATTTGTGACATTATTTTATAACGACCTGTTTGCATGTCTCTCTCCCCTGTAATACAGGCATCTTAGAGTGTGGATAGTGTGTCCTTTTCATTTCTATTCCGAAGACCTGTACTAATGCTTGAAACAGCAGATCTTCAATAAATATCTGTAGGATGCATGCTAGTGAGAGAGGCTTTTGCTAGCCTTCATCTTATAAATATAGAAGACTCCCACCTGGCAGCAGTGGAGGTTGGACAGTTTATTCTGGGAGCTTTATTGCTGGCTTAATCTGTGGTATCTCAGATTTATGGACTGTGGAGGCAAGGTGAATGTGGAGAGGGATAAGCCCTTGGTTACCCTCTTATTTGCCCTGGTAGAGAACACAATTCTGTTCATTCAACTGTGTAAATACTTCTGAAATGTGTTCACTATTTTAAATCCAGGCTACCACATTGCTTGATGTCCAACTGCCCAAGCAGTGCCCCCATACAGGTGTCTTTGCTTAAGTCTTGTCTTTTCTAATTCTTTTCCCATATATATTGTAGTCTCAGTAATTTCTCAGATGCTAAAATTCTTTACTGGGTTCCAAAGTTCTTAGACAAAGTCTAGTTTATAATAATTGCATTAATGATCTGACTCTTGCTTATTTCTCAACTCCGAGGCTCACCATGCTGTCCTGACCCATCTGGGCTCCTGCTGGACTGAATGGTTTTTGATTCATTCAGTCTGCTTTATTTCACTTACTTCTGCATCATTGGATTTGCTTGCGGCACCCATCCATTTTATTCTCATCCTTATTTCCAATTTAACTCTTGACTCATCCTTGCAGGTCATAGCTTAGGTGTTACTTCCTCCAGAAAATCTTCCTTGATGTCTGAATCCAGGTTAGGAATATTTTCCCTCTCTTTTTCTACCATTTTTTCTGCCTATATTCTCCTGTGACACTCCTGAACTTCACTCATATATAATGTCATACTACCATCATTGCCTTTCTTACTGTCTTGGTAACCTACTAAATAAAGTCCTGAGAAAGCAGAAACTGCATCAATTGTGTTCCTTGTTGTAGCCTCAGCACCTAGTACAGGAACTTGTACAAATTGGTGCTAAATATTTATTGAATGAATGAATGCATGAATATAAAGCCATTTTATTTTTTAATTGAAGCATAATTGATTTACAACATTGTGTTGGTTTCCGATATACAGCAAAGAGATTCAGTTATGCAGATATGCAGTATGCATACTTCTTCAGATTCTCTTCCCTTATAAGCTATTATAAAATACCAAGTATAGTTTCTTGTGCTATATAGTAGGTCCTTGTTGACTGTCTATTTTATGCATAGTGGTGTGTATTTGTTAATCCCAATGTCCTATATAAAGTCATTTACATTATTCACTGATTTAATCTTGCCATGGTGTTGAGAAATTATAGGATAATAATGACTGAAACTCTGGAGTTAATTTTTTTTTTTCTTACTGGTTGCACATGAGACTTTCTGACAGTCCTGTGTTTATTGTTGTTTTCAGGTGTACAACAAAGAACCTGGGTTTTGTAACATGTGAGTCCGTTCCCAATTAGTGTATCTGCCTGGATCTCTGACTAGTCATAAGCATGAGATTTCTTCTGAAAATAGTCATTAATAAGGGGAATCTAGTGACTGATGGAGATAAGGTAGATAAACTCATTTCTTCTTCTGTATGGTGGAAAGTCCCCTCTTTGTACCAAAGTGAGTGGGTGCCTCTGAGTCACTAGTCATGGTCTAATATGTCAGAAATAGCTTTCTGGAACCATCATGGAATTTGGTCTGGTTTCACGACCAGAGCATGGGCTCAGGAAGATGAGGTGTTAAGTATTGTTGTAGAGCATTTTATCTTCCTGTGAGGTGCAGGGCTGAAATTTATTAGTGACTCAGCAAGGCTGCCCTATTTTTAGTCCTAAAGGTTAGCTTGCAACACTTCAGAGAGTGGGAGACAGGGAGGAAGTGTTACCAGCTCAATTGAGCCTTGTTTTATTTATAAATACTGGGTTGATTAATTTTAAATTGCTAAATTTAATTTGGGAGCTGAAATAGGTCAGACCCCCTTCTTAGTTCCCTCTTGAGTCAATATAGACCAAACAAAGAATTTTCATACGCATTACCAAATAGTGGGTGTGCTGTGTTTGTGGCTTTATTTGTTGAATTGAGTGTTAATGGTATACATAGAAAAATATATCTTTCCTTTCTTGCAAATGAGTCAATGGTCCAAAGATTTGTCTCTTAAGAAACTCAATCTTCTGTTTCTCCTCTTCTGTAGAGATATATTCCTTAACTATAGCTTGACCAGTTATTTCTCATGTGTGATATTGGTCATTAGAAGATCTGGGAAGGGAAATAATGGCTCAGTCTGGATGAGTCACTACCACTCATGTGTAAACTGAGGAGCGTGGGTTTCATGACCTCTTATTCTCTGAGTCTGGGAGGTCTGTGACGGTAATTATTTGCATCCAAATAAACTCTAATGAGGTGAGTTTGGTGAATGACCAAATCATAAACAAACTTTCTTCCTAATTCATACTTTGTTTGTGTCAATAGTATTAATTGTGACAGACAAATGTTATTACCGGCATATTGCGTTTAGACAACTGGAGTTTGGTCTAAAACTTGAAGTGACAAGAAGTGGGCTGTGTTTAAAGTAGTGTGATTTTGGGCAATCAGTTAAAATATCTGAGCTTCAATTCCTCAACTTTAAAAAGGGACTAATTTGGGATGGGGAGGGAGGTGGGAGGGGGGTTCAGGATGGGGAACACATGTAAACCCATGGCTGATTCATGTCAATGTATGGCAAAAACTACTACAATATTGTAAAGTAATTAGCCCCCAACTAAAATAAATAAATTTATTAAAAAAAGAAAAAAAAAAAAAGAATACAGATAAAAAATAAAAAAAATCCTGATTTCTTCCGGGGGAAAAAAAAAAAAAAGAGAGAGACTAATTTGAACCTGTCACAGAAATCAGGAAAATATATCACATGTATTGACGGAAATATTTTGGTGTAACTGACTAAACTAGGAAATTCAAAGGTATTGTAATATGTGATATGGTTAAATCTAGTCAACAACCCAAGTCAACAAACTATACCCCCAACATGTACACAAACACACTTTCTGGTTTTTTTTTTTCAGGTTCAATTTCCCATGTACTTTCATTATGGATTTGTATACACTTCCACCAACATCCAGGTGGCAGTTGCCAAAATCATAAGTTTTTAGTTTCTTTTTTAACATACGTAACTGCTATATCCTTGTGGGAGGATGAACTAAGATTTACTGTGCATCCACTCTAGGTTAGATGAAAGCTGAGCGCAGTATATAAATTACTTTCAAATCAATATCCAGAGGCAGGCATTACTCTGTTTCAGCCAAGATGATAATTATGGAGAAATAAAGGGAGAAAGTCCAGATCCTGGTGATAGGTTTCAGTTTTAGGGGTTGACACAAGTAGTGGGCAAGTAGAAGGATTTGATTTTGTTGTTCTGCTGTGGTTGAATGGTAAGTCCTGTCTCATTTTAGAGGAAAGATTATGGGCAGGGCCACTGTGTACAACACAGTAGGTGTTTTATAGCACAAGGGTACCACGATCCCACAGGGGCGTGAGTTCACAGTGAAATCCACCCCATGCTCTACTCACCAAGCTGCTTGCCAGGGCAGGAGGCTGTGACTGCTCAGAGAAGGTGTTTGGGTGCCTCTCATCTCACACCAAGTCACCAAAGACCAAGCCATCTGCCTGTGGAGCTGCACACTTTTTATAATTTCCCCAAAGATATAATGTCACCCAGCTGAAGCTCTAGGTACAAGTTAGAGGAGTTTGAGAAACAGAAACAAAGCTACTTAGCTAAAGGCTGGGCTTTTGTACATAGAGTGGTGTGTTAGCAGACAGAAATGTAAATTATTGATGTTAATCACATCTTCTGAGTTCAGAGCTGAGCATTTTACTGGTTAGTGCTCAGTGTTTTTAGTATGAAGTTCTGCTGTCCAATATGGTAGCCACTGGCCATGTGTAGACAATTAAATTTAAATTAAAAATTCAGTTCCGTGGTTACACTAGCTACATTTCAAGTGCTTAATAGCTATAGCTGTGTGTGGTTTGGGGTGGCTCAGATGGTAATGAATCTGCCTGCATTACAGGAGATCCAGGTTCTATCTCTGGATTAGGAAGATCCCCTGAAGAAAGTAATGGCAACCCACTCCAGTATTCTTGCCTGGAGAATTCCATGATTTGTGGCTACTGTTGTGGCCAGTGCAGAATTATAAAATATTCCAGTCACTGCAGAAAGTTCTACTGGGTAATGCTGTTACAATCAACTTTTTCTACCCTATTGATTGTTTTCTTGATGTATTAATGCATTAAATTAATTAAGCCACTGTCATTGTATTTTCTCTAGTAAATGGCTACTTACCAGACCTGAAGAGCATGTAAATGCATGTAATAGTTTTAATGTCATTTCAAAATTTTGTATCTCACTTTTATTCATTCTTCAGCTCTATCCCTGCTCCTCTCTCCAGAGGCCACTTGTGTTATGTATCAGTTATGTTATCAGTTTTTTTGTGTATTCTTTCAGAGATTCACAAGAATAGATATAGCACACTAATGTACATGAGCAATATCTCCTTTCATTATTTTCTTTTAAATAATAACATGTTTAATAGTTGTTCCACTCCCTAATTTTTTTTGTTTCACAATGTAAATTGAAGATGATTCCATAGTAAGTATATAAAGAGCTTCTTCATTCATTTTGAAGACTGTATAGTATTCCATCATGTGAGTGTGTGTGTGTTTTTGCGTGTCTTAGTCCTCATTATTTTCTGTTACAAATAATGCTGCAGACAATAACTTCTACATACACGTCGTTTCAAATTTTTAAGACATATTTATAGAATCAGTTTCTGAAAGAGAAACTGCTGTGTCTAGGTGATATGCGTTTGAAGTTTGTGTAGACATAGGCAAGTTTTCCATAACAGAGCTATACTGACTTAGACTTTGGCTAGTCATATCTTAGTGTGCCTGTTTCTCTACACCATCACCAATGGGATACATTATCCATTTTTTCTCTCATCTTATAAGTAGAAAATTATATGTCAGTGTAATTCTAATTTGTGTTTTCTTATTGTAGGAGAAAGAGGCAACCTTTCATGAGCTTAATAATCATTTGATTATTATTTGACTTCCCAAAGAATATTTCTTTATATTTGAACTACTTTGAACTGGGATAGGACTTGTGTGGACTTGGCTAGGTGAATATTCCCAATATTTGTCCCATATCAATATTCACTTTTCTTAAATCTTCCTTACTTTTAACAATGTTTTCTTCAATTTTCTAAAACAAATTTATAATGTTTAATTTCCAGATTTCTTCATTGGGCATTCCAGTTATGTATATGTGGATTACCTTTTATTTGTCCTTGCCACTTTCTCTCAAATTTTGAATTGTCATGATTTACTTTTTCTTGTTTTATATCTAAACTACTTGCATTATTGTGTTTTCAATGCTATTTATTCTCTCATATTTCTTCAAATTTTGTCTTCACTTTAACATTTATTTCTTCATTTTCAGAGTTTTTCATTTCATGTTTGGTTTCCTCTAGTGTCAACACCTCAGCCTGAAACACATCTATTTTTGCATGGTCTTTTTTACAAGAATTATTAATTAATTAATTTTAGGGGACAATTCCTGATGAAATATTTTGTGATAATTTTTATCTGTCCTGTGATTTTTTTTTTTTTTTCTGGTAGGTCTTCTTTATTTGACTTTTGTGTCATTTTTTTTTTCATTCATTCCTGTAGCATTTTTGTACAGATACTGTGCTGGTCTTTTGTATTCACTATTCATTTGTAAAGGAAGCAGAACTTTTCCTGGTCAGGTATTGACAGAAAATTTATGTGGAGTTGGTACTGTATTCCAGGCTACCTGGGACTTCCTTAGGATTTGTGAGCTTATACGCAGTGTATATTTGTGGTTGTTCAGTAGCTCAGTTGTGTCTGACTCTGTGACCTGATGGACTGCATCACACCAAGCCTCCCTGTCCTTCACTGTCTCCTGGAGCTTGCTCAAACTCATGTCCATTGAGTCAGTTATGCCATCCAACCATCTTGCCCTCTGTCATCCTTGTCTTCTTCTGCCCTCAATCTTTCCCAGCATCAGGATCTTTTCCAGTGAGTAGGCTCTTTGCATCAGCTGGCCATAGTATGGGAGCTTCAGCCTCAGCATCAGTCCCTCCAATGAATATTCAGGACTGAATTCCTTTAGGATTGACTGGTTTGATCTCTTTGCAGTCCAAGGGATTCCAATACCACAGTTTAAAGGCATCAGTTCTTCAGTGCTCAGCTTTCTTTACTGTCCAACTTGCGCATCCATACATGACTACTGGAAAAACCATAGCTTTGACTAGGTAGACTTTTGTTGGCAAAGTAATATCTCTGCTTTTTAATATGTTGTTTAGGTTGGCCATAGTGTTTTTTTCCAAGGAGCAAGCGTCTTTTAATTTCATGGCTGCAGTCACCATCTGCAGTGATTTTGGAGCCCAAGAAAATAAAGTTTGTCACTGTTTCCATTGTTTCGCCATTTATTTGCCATGAAGCAATGGGAACGAATGCCATGATCTTAGTGTTTTGAATGTTGAGTTTTAAGCCAGCTTTTTCACTATCCTCTTTCACCTTCATCAAGAGGCTCTTTAGTACCTCTTCGCTTTCTCCTATAAGGGTAGTGTCATCCGCATATCTGAGGTTATTAATATTTCTCCTGGCACTCTTGATTCCAGCTTGTGCTTCACCCAGCCCAACACTTCGCATTGTTTATGATGTGAGTTCTCTTTTCTGCTTTGTCAGTACAGAGACAGTTTCTTGAAAAGATTGTTTGTTTGTGTGGTCACTTTTTTTAGCTCCACCCTTATTTACCCTGTACTCCATGTGTACCACCATCCTGCTGTTAAAAACAAGGCTTTAGCAACCAAGACACAGGTTATATTCCTCTCTTTTAAAAAAATTGTTTTCACTATTTGGTTTTTCCCCCTGAGATCTACTGTCATGGTTTCCTCTCCCTGATTCTTCCTTAGGGAGCCCTTGCTTGGTTCCCATTGTGTGAACAGCCCCCAAACTTATCATGTAGTTTTAGAGATTTTTAACTGTTTCCATTTTTGCCAAAAGTGGAATTTTAATTTTGATTTTTAGCACTCATTCTTTGGAAGAGAAATAAATACCCACTTTACTCTGTCATCATTAAATTGGGTATCCTTTGCATTAATCTTTGGAACTTTTTAAGCTTTTCAAAAAATTAGGCATGATTCTTGATATTTCAGCCCTTATTAATTATTTTATTTTGATTTAGCCCAATATGTCCAGTTAGTTAATAGACGTCTTCAGAGGAATTCTACCAATACCTCAAATTTACAGTGTTTAAAGATAAATTCAACCTCTTTTCTCACAATACTATTTTTTTCTGGAATTATTAAACCTCCCCATCAGCAGACTTCACATGTTACCATTGTGGTTTACTTGTTTATGTGTCCCTCACCCCACAGCTGTATAATTGGTCACCAAATTCTGTAACAATTACAGCATTAATTACACCCTGCCTTATAGGAGACAGTGTGATGGATAGTAATGCCTTTGGGCTTGAGTTAAAGGTATTTCTGCCTTGAGCTCTTAAGCTTTTGAGAACACTGCATGTCCTAGATCCACAGTCAGAATGATTTTTCAAACTCACAACCAACACCTGTACAAATGTTCTTGTGACCCAAAGAAATGCTTTTACACATTTCTTGACCTATTTCCTTGAAAGAAAGAATACTTCAGAGGTACAAAAACTGGTGGACTGTGCTACTGCTCTATTGAATATGGACACTCCTCTGGAGTAAGAAGAATTTGAGCAATGGAAGCTTTCAAAAGTAAAAAAATAGAGATCATTCTAACTTGTCATTATTCTAACTTGTAGTGCTGAGCAATCATCTTTTTTTGCTGCTTATTTATAATTCATGGTTCAGAAGGTACTCAAGTTAGCACATTATTTGTCACAGTTGCACTTGAAGAATGAAGAGCATTTTATAATACTAAATAATTCATGTTACTCTTAAATGACCATGCTTATAGGTCTAGTTTAACATGGTAAAGCCAATTCTTTACCTTAGCAACTAAGTGGAGATTGAGCACTAACTTTCAAATAGTCTCAGTTTTATAAAAATATGTCATAGAAATAAATTAAATGTCTTTAGCTTTATTAAACTGATAGCTTAAATTTTTGATATTAGTTATGTTTTATCTTATAAATTTTAACATTTAAAAAGCACAGTAACTATTTTTGAAAGTAACTATTTGAAAAATACCATCACTTATTTATATTTGTTAAATATAAATATTTAATTATGTAAATTTGAAAAAATACATTCAAGTTTTAGAAACTATCATGTTTATAATTTTAATCCTTTCACAAATTGGTGTCAGTGGAACACAGTTATGTAAAACAAATCTTTATTAAGAAGCATAGTTAGTGATCTTGTTGAAACAAAGGCAAGACAAATAAATCTATTAGAAATATGCACTATTTAATGAATTGTCCAATTTTTACTTCATTACTCATCAAAGAATTGTTGATCCATCAACAGAATACTCAGATATGTACAGCAATAAATAAGTTTAGTTGCCTTTAAAATATTGTATGACTTTCAGTCATATAAAAACATAACTTGCATATATTTTTCAATTTAAGATACATTTGTCAATAGGACAGACTACATACTAAGTCACAATCTGAGAGTATAATTTTTGAGCTTGATAATATATATTAAGGTGTCTGACTTGTGGGCTTCCATTCCTAGCCTTGCCACAAGCCCTGCAAATAAATAAGAAGGTACTGGCCTTGTCCATGAGAAGCTCATGGTGCACCTTCCCAACTTCTTAAAGTCTTCTGTTTATAATGTCATTACTGAATTCACCTTTTTTTTTTTTTTTACTGTTAAACCCTTCAACTTTATTTTCTTCCATAGTTGCCTTGGCTATACTAAGATTCTTTGTATTCCATGAACATTTTATTTATTTATTTATTTTTAATTTTTAATTTTTTTATTTTTTAATAAATTTATTTACTTTAGTTGGGGCTAATTACTTTACAATATTGTAATAGTTTTTGCCATACATTGACATGAATCAGCCATGGGTTTACATGTGTTCCCCTTCCTGGACCCCCCACCCACCTCCCTCCCCATCCCATCCCTCTGGGTCATCCCATTGCCCCGGCCCTGAGCCCTTGTCTCATGCATCGAACATGGAATGGTGTTCTGTTTCACATATGATAATATACATGTTTCAATGCTATTCTCCCAGAACGTCCCACCCTCACCTTCTCCCTCAGAGTCCATAAAATTGTTCTATGCATCTGTGTCTCTTATTCTGTCTCTCATATAGGGTTATCGTTACCATCTTTCAAATTCCATATATATGCATTAGTATACTGTATTGTTGTTTTTCTTTCTGGCTTACTTCACTCTGTATAATGGGCTCCAGTTTCATCCATCTCAGTAGAACCGATTCAATGTATTTTTTTTAATGGCTGAGTAATACCACCTTTTAAAGGGTCTTCAATTCCAGTAAAAAACCATGTTTTACTAATATTGAAAGTCCTTAGTGTATGTTACATATAATAAGGGAATTGTGAATTGTACTAAGTTGAGTTGAAAGAAAAAATAAATGAGAGAGGAGTAGACCTTTAAGAGAAATAAGGTGCTGGTTATACATAAGGGAAGAGTGATTGTGACAAAGAGAAGGTCATTTGAACCCTATTATATCTGTCGAAATTGCATTAGAAATCATTTCATGCAATTTCCTGAAATATAAACTAACAGGTTCATGTTTCACGTTATAACTCATCTTAAAACCAGAAAAGATTTAGCAGAAAATATGATGTGTCAGTCTGGATAGTCTTATTTGTTATAGGTCTCTTTAGGAGAGATTTGGAAAGAATTCTCATCTTAGGTTCTTTAGTTCACTATTAAAAAATTAACCAATGTCTTCCTTCCTGGTTGTAGGCTCACTTAAATAGTTTTTTTTTTAAAGCTATGTGGTTTGACATTAACAATATGAGCCAAACTTCTTTTTTTCCTACATGCCCATCATAAAGTGAAATAAATGTATTGGCAAAAGCCAGAGAAATCTTGAGAAAATTGAGTTGTTGTCATTTCCATGAATAGAAAAACAAAACACTGGCTGTTAGAAAGTAGAATTTTGAAAAATCTTTTTGTGAGTGATTCTGTTTTCTGTTGAATATATATTACAAATATTAATCGGGAGCCTGCCGTGACAAAGAAAGCTTTGAAACTGCTGCAGACTGTGTTCCACTGCTCAGAAGATAAGAAGGAAATGTCATTTTTCCATCTTTTAAGACAGTCTTGTACTATTTCTTATTTTTCTCACTCCATGAGTGAAGGTCAAAGATTAACTCAAAAATATTTTGAAATATTATAGGTTAAGATTGGAGAAAAACTGCTATCAATTCTTTGAGAAATATATCATTTGAATGTAAAATTTTAGGGGAATGAAAAATTAAAACCAGAGAGTGTATTACAGTGTAATACTTTATTCTTGCTCAGAAAGGACAATAGGTTAAATGAATGGCTATTTGCTTTAATTTTCAAAAACTGTATCCAGGAGGTCTGTATTATTTGTAAGAATTAAAAGAAGGATTAACTAAACTTGATGAAATGACTTCCTATTTGATTTGCTGCTTTGTATAGTGTTCAACTCCCAAATTATGTGCTTAACAATATATTTCCAACTACCTAGAGCAGAAATGTTACAAAGGGGGGCCAACTAAGAATTGATAACTGATGAGCAACTTATAAGTAGATATACCTCAAACAGATGCTATTTGAAAAGGCTCTCATGGGGAGCAAAGCTTTGATTTGGACTACTTTGTAGTATTTTTCTTAATTGAAAAGGTATTCCCTAATTAGTAGAATTATCACAGATATACAACAGTGTTTACATAGTTCTCATCTATTCCCCTTTTTTCTTTGACTTATTGCCTCAAAATTTTAGAAAGAAGATTTGAGAGTTGGTCAATGAAGTGGAAAAAATAAAAGAATAAACACAGCTGAATAGAGGTCTTGCTTGATTCACAGAAGAGGAAAGATTTCGTACATGGAGTAAATGAGCTGGCAGCTTAAATAATGTCCTAGGAACTTTTAGCTGGAAGTCCCCAGACTGATTATTCAACAGGAGACTTCAGCCTCTGAGTTAATTTTGGTTTTGGTGATCACTTTCAGCAATAGCGATAAACTAGAAGAGAAAGATACCATCACTTTATAGGATTTAGAGATCTTGTGTGTCTGTGTGTGTTTGATGTTAGTCCATAAAATTATTTACTTTGATGGAATACACTATTTCTAAAGCTATTTATTTCTAATAGAAAATTTGAAATTTGTGCATGATCAAATTTTTTCCAAGGCCCAATTACCATGGGAAATAAAGGCTCAACTTATAATCACTTATACCAACCAGCTCCTTCCACGTAATTATTTTACCTGGATCCCTATCTCTCCTCCCCATCTTTAGTGGCTGGCTTCTGTTCTCCTATCAGGCGGGAAGCAACCAGAAGTCTTCTGTCATCCTGAACCCACATGACCTAGGACTTCAGTAATGTTGGTACCCAGCTTCCCATTTCAACCCCCATTCTGACTCAGTTTTGCTTCTTGCTGACTCTCCTTCTAGCATAGGCTTGTTAAAGACCTTCTCTCTGGTTTTATCTCTGACCTCACCACCTTTGCAGACATGCTAAATTCCATCTAAGATTTCCAAGCAGTGCTTACCACTTGGTCTTCACTACTTCCCAAATCAAATTTGGTTATAATAATCCTACACACACCTGACCAAAAAGAATATATACATTTTCAGAAAAACTCTGTGTCAAAGTAGCTTGGATCTATGAGTCCTTCAAATGATAAAGGGGCATTAAGATGGCTCAGCTGGTAAAGAATCTGCTTGCAATATGGGAGACTTGGGTTCGATGCCTGGATTGACTAGATACCTTGGAGAAAGGAAAGGCTACCCACACCAGTATTCTGGCCTGAAGAATTCCATGGTCTATATAGTCCATGGAGTTGGAAAGAAAGAAGTTAAGCTTCTTTGGTAAATTGAATCACAATATCCCTGTGTAGGTAAAAACTGCTGCTCAATCAATCCAATGCATTCACAAATATATACTGTGTACACACTATGTGATATGCATTGTTCCTGATATTGGGTATATGGCTGTGAGTAAAACAATCAAAATTTCTACTGGCATGGAATCTCTCTTGTATTGGGTGGAGTATAGAGTCAGCAGTTTTCTGTGTCCTCACCTGGTAATGCTGCTTAGTAGACAAAGAGCCTTTCCCAAGAGGGTGAGGCCAGAGAAGGCATACTTCACATCATCGAGGCTGTTGTCACTAATTTTTTTTAAGGTTGCTGTCCCTAGTGCTCACTAGCATGTCACCCCCAATCTGGCAACTCAAGAAACATTATTTTCACTCTTTTTGAAAATATTCTATTATAAAACCTACCTGGATCTTGGTTATCCAAAGTTGTATTTTGTCAATAAAAGAAGTAACTCAAAAATGAAGTTGGAGAAGAGTCCTTCTGGTCCAGGTTTGGATTTTTTTGTTGTTAAATTCTATCTTGATTTTTGATAAGGAGAGTCATCCAGTAGTCAATAAAATTGAATTGACCCCAAAGCAGCATTGAACAGTTGTTTTGATGATTCAGAAGCATTCTTAAGGCAAAGTACCTGAAGGGCACATCTTAACAATGGCCCTGGTAAAGCACATGGAGCTGGTTAGTGAACAGTTCATCCATGAGAATGGCATAAAAAACAGCATATTAGGGCATCACTAGAGAAAATCAAGAGTTCCTACATAAACTCATTCAGTTTCATTTATAGCCTCTGTGTGCCACTTTCTATAAACTTGTTTATTTTCTTAGCAGAAAAAAAAAATGTTTATTTTATTCAAGCTCCCAAAGTCAGAACGAGCTTGCCTTAGACCTGTTGTATTGGTTCTGTTCATAAACTTCTGGTAAATGTTCACTTTACTTTCTCTAGCCATGCTTCTCTTTTTCTGTTTGACTGGAAAGATTCTCTCTTATGTCTGAAGAATTCATGTCCGCCGCTGGAGCTGGAGCTGACTGCTGTGGCTTGCTCTGAAGTTGACCTCATAGTTAGCAATGCATTCTGAGGTGAGTGAGTCACTTCTTCGGCAGCAGTCATGCAGCTGTGAAACCTCTGTAGGGTTTCCCTGTCCATCTCTGCCAATTTGAAATACCAGATTCTGCCATGCTGACTTCAGTCTTCACACCCAATAAGGAGAGGCTGAACACTTATAATTAGACCAGGCTTCTGTGCATATTTATGCAAAGGGGTGGGAAGGTTCTAAAGGGACTCTTCCACATGCAAATAATCAAAGAAGTCTGGCCCTCTTTGTCTTCTGCCCCTTCCTCATCTTCTCTTCTTTCTCAAACTGGGAATGGACAGAATAGAGCAAGTCTTACCTCTCCATCTGAAGACTCACTAAGATTCTCTGGGGATCTAAGATATAAACCTGATACATTGATTTCCATCACCACAAATCTCCTTCTTTAAAAAACAAAGAAAAAAAAACACACACCTTTAGGAATAAGATAAACATCCATTAGTCAGAAAAAGTCCTGTGCTTAAGAATCATTGCCATAGATCCTAAGCTCCTTGAGAGTTGGTATTGTGTTATTTATTGTTGTAAAATAGTGCCTGACACTTACTTGATGCTTAATAAATATTTACCAATCTAATGGATAAATGGAAAACATTTGGTAAGTTGCAGTTTTGAATGAGTACATGCAAGATCTGAGCAAAAAGAATGTTGTTGGTTTGCTATTCACACTGCTAGGCTTGGTTTGAGATTTTTTGTCATCTACAGGACAGTCTCTGCTGATGAAAAAAGTTCCTAGCAGAAACCAGGCTGCTGTGATGACTGAGATCATCCTTCTGAGTCTAGACATTTTATATGCCGAAGGAGAGTGCTTCCTTTGCATGTCTAAGCTATAAAGTTCACCACCCCGTCTCCAAACAGTTATAAATGCTTTTAAGAGCATAGTATGCAATGGTCCCAAAGAGAGCCAGGGGTAGTTTGTGTTTTCTTGGAAATTGCGATACCAATTTTCCAAGGTAAACAAGAGATTCACAAACTCTTTGTTCCTGAAAATGTTTCCATGTCTGCTTAAAAGAGAAGTGTCCAGACTAACTCATAAAAAATAATGAGAGATATGTGAATAATAGCTTGGAAATAAAGGTGAGGATTGCTTTCCAGTGCAGAAGTGTGTGAGACAGTCTTCACTTTTGAGCAGCAGAGTGCCTCATGCTGGAATTCAGTTGCATATGGAAATATAGCTTTTCCAAAGCAATCTAATACTTCTCCCAAATTGACTTTTGAAGTGACACAGATTTCTGTTATTTCTCTTTAAACTTCTGTTCAGTTTATATCCAACTTATAGCTCTGTTCCTCAAAATGAATATGTTTGTGCTATCAGAAACCCACTAACTACAGAGATAACTGGGAAGATTCACGAATCCTAGTGGTGTTACTGCTCAATTGAAAGGGACCCTGGAAGTGGATGTGTGAGGTGGGCTCCAGACATGGTGACTATCACACTGAGAGCCATTACTTCCCTACAGCTTCTATATGGAGAACTGTAAAGCACTTTGAATCTGTGTATCACTTATAAGGCAATGGCACCCCACTCCAGTACTTTTGCCTGGAAAATCCCATGAATGGAGAAGGCTGGTAGGCTACAGTCCGTGGGATTGCTAAGAGTCGGACGCGACTAAGCGACTTCACTTTCACTTTTCACTTTCATGCATTGGAGAAGGAAATGGCACCCCACTCCAGTACTCTTGCCTGGAGAATCCCAAGGACGGCGGAGCCTGGTGGGCTGCTGTCTGGGGTCGCACAGAGTTGGACACGACTGAGGCTGAAAATGAATGAATGATCACTTATAAAATTGGGAACCATAGAGGCTATTTAAAAATCCATGATCTCTTTTATTAATAGGTAAGTCAATAGATTGTTTAAAAGTTGATCAATCCAGCATTTTTATTTGGTGTGAATTTTTCCTGATTATTTTTTTAATCACAGATAATAATGCATTTTGGTCAACTCTTAGCAAAAGCAGAAAATCATAGAATCACATTTTGCTTTCCTGTTCAGGATTTATTTCGTGATGCATCTGTTTTCTGAGACCAAGATTTGCTGTCTTATACCCTAGGTTAAACTTTGCTTGAAGGCAGATGTTTGATTCTCCTGTTACTCATGTGATTTCTCAGCCACCTGGAAAAATGATGGTCATAGCAAAGAATAGAATTTTTGACTATGTGTTTGCCTTAACTCTTATAAGACAAATGTTCTTCATGTATACAGATTTCATTTATATCCAGTGAGTCAGTACAATAGGTTTTCTTGCTTATATTTTTACAGAAACTAATTCTTAGGCCAATGTTTAATGTTTAAAAGTACAACTACTACTAGAGATGACTGTAAATCTAATCTTTCACATATCATACAGGTAAATAATTATAGATTTCTTTTCTCTCTCATGATTTGTTTTCTCTCTCATGATTTGTTCTCTCTCTGGTGGCTCAGATTGTAAAGAATCCTCCTACAGTAAGGAGATCCTGGTTCAATCCCTGGGTCAGGAAGATCCCCTGGAGAAGAAAATGGCAACCCACTCCAGTATTCTTGCCTGGAGAATTCCATGGGCAGAGGAGCCTGGTGAGCTATAGTCCATGGGTTTGCAGAGTCAGACACGACTGAGCCACTACCACAGTGAAAGTGACCATGCTGTGCTGTGTGCTTAATCGCTCAGTCATGTCCAACTCTCTGCATCCATGGACTGTAGCCCACCAGGCTCCTCTATGCATGGGGATTCTCTAGGCAAGAATACTGGAGTGGATTGCCATGCCCTCCTCCAGGGGATCTTCCCAACCCAGGGATCGAACCCAGGTCTCCTGCATTGCAGGAGGATTCTTTACCATCTGAGCCACCAGGGAAGGTACTAGCCTATGAGCTGTACATTAATTAATGCATTGAATCCTCACAACAATTTTTGAGGTAGGTATTCTAAATTTCCTGTTTTTACAGATAAAATAATTGAATCATTTAGAAATGATTTAAAATCATGAAATCATTTAAGAACATGCAAATAATTATACACACACAGTCATAGGTAGCGTAACTCTAGATATATTCTTAACTGCACACCACAGAAGCTCTTGTAGATGTAGTATCCATTATCAGATATGTGATTTGCAGATATTGCCTCCTGGTCTATGTGTTTTCAGTCTCCTGTCAGAATCTTTCAAAGAGGAACAGTTTTTAACTTTGAAGACATACAGATTATTTTTTTCTCTTATGAGTTTTGTTTTTAGCCTCATATCTAACAATTTTTTGACTAATCAAAGGTGAGAAACATCACAAAAACTACCACAACAGTCACCTATACATCAGTAAAAATATTAAAAATTTTATAAAACAAAATAATCAGCAAACAAATAAGATAACAAGTGAAGGAAAATTCGAAACATAGAAATACAAATGACTAACATTGGCCACCTAATGCAAAGAGCCAACTCATTGGAAAAGACTTTGAGGCTGGGAAGATTGAGAAGGAGAAGGAAGCAGCAGAGGATGAGATGGTTAGATAGCATCACTGACTCAATGGACATGAATTTCAACAAATTCCAGGAGATGGTGGAGGACAGAGGAGCCTGGTGTGCTGAAGTCCATGAGGTTGCAAAGAGTCAGACATGACTTAGCAGCTAAACAACCACAATATTCAATCTCATTAGTAATGAAGTAAGCTCAAAGTAAAACAATAGCCTAACTCCATTTTTAATCTTTGAGATTGGCATACACAAAAAAATTGTTAGAAGTTAAGTTTGGTGGAGGGTGTTGAAAAGAAAAATTTGTTGTTGGGATGTCCAATTGTTATAGCCTTGCTGGAGGGCAATTTGTCAAGGTGATGTTGATGACAGTGGTGACATTCACAATGACTGCTGACATTTGCTGAATCTTTACCATCTGCCATCAACTATGGGCTTCCCAGGTGGCACAAGTGGTAAAGAACCCTCCTGCCAATGCAGGAGACACAGGAGACTCAGGTTTGATCCCTGGTGTGAGAAGATCCTCTGGAGGAGGGCATGGCAACCCACTCCAGTATTCTTGCCTGAAGAATCCCATGGACAGAGGAGCCTGGTGGGCTACAGTCCATGGGGTCGCAAGAGTCAGACACGAGTGAAGCAACTGAGCACCATACCAAACAAATGAAGAGTTTTACAATATATTCTTAATGAAAAAGTAGGGAAAATATGTGCGGTGAAACTTCATTCACTTTTTATTATAAAAATATAGGTTTATATGATACAACTCACACATCAGTGCCTTGGAGGGAAAAGTCTGAAGAAATCTACAGCAAAATATGTATAGTGGGACTTTCCTGGTATCCCAGTGGTTAAGAATCAATTCCTTAAACATGTTTCTACCCATTTCAGAACCTTTGTGCATGCTCTTCAACATTCAGGTTAATTCTCATTTAGTCAAGAAAGCTTTCCACTATATTTATTAGAGATCAGTATTTCTTTGTATAGTCTCATAGCTCCTTATCTTTTATTCATAGAAGGCCTCATAATTGTACAGAATTATTAATTTTGCAGTTACTTTGTTAACATCTGACTCCCACTATAGTAACTTACCTGAGGGCAGCAGGCACTCTCTCTTACCTTGTCTATCTGTTTACTGCTCTGTACCCAGTCTTTGTATACTGGTTGATTAAATAGACATTTGTTGAGTAAATGAATTTAAAATACAAGAAATAAAAGCTCTAAACTGCAAAAAAAAAAAAAAAAGAATCTTTCAAAGAGGAGCAGTTTTTAACTTTGAAGATGTACAGATTATTTTTTTCTCTTATGAGTTTTGTTTTTAGCCTTATATCTAACAATTTTTTTACTAATCAAAGGTGAGAAACATCACAAAGATTTTCTCCTTTTTTTGTACTAGAAGTTGCATAGTTTTAGGTTTAAAAATAGGACTATGATCCATTTTGAGTTATTTTTATAAATAGCTTTTATATGATAAAAGCTATTTATCAAGGTTTATTTTATGTATTTTTTTTGTGTGTAGATATCCAATTGTTCAACCTTCATTTGTTGAAAAGACTGTTTATTCTACATAGAATCACCTTAGCGTCTTGGTCAAAAATCATTTGTCCATGTATACATGGACAAACATATTTCTAGGTTCTGTTATGTTTCATTGATCTATTTGGTCATTTAGATGCTGATGCCACATTGCCTTTTTAATTATAGTTTTATTATAAATCTTGAAATCAGGCAGTTTTAGTCTTCCAACTTTGTTCTTTTTCAAAGTTGATTTGGTTATCCTAGATACTTTGACTTTTCCATGTGAATTTCCATATAGCATTTCCATATGAATTTTAGAATCAACTTATATATTTCTACAGAGATGCCTAATAAGATTGCACTGAGCCTATAGATATTTGTGAATTGGTATTTTAACAATATTGAGTACTTTAACCTATGAATAAAATATTATTATTTGTTTAGGCCTTGTAAAATTTCTCTCAGCAGTGTTTTGCAGTTTCCAGTGTACAGGTCTCATGCATCTTTAGTACAATTTATCTTTAAGTATTTAGTATTTTTGATGCTATTGTACCTAGTATTGGTTTTTAAGTTTAAATATCTTATCATTTATTACCAGTATATAGAAATATGATTTCTTTTTATATTGATCTTGTGTCATTCAACCTTCCTAAATTCATGTTTTAGTTCTAATAGCTTTCTCATAGATTCTATTGAATTTTTTACAAAGAGATCATGTAATATACAAATAAATATGGAAAACTTGAAACCACCAAAAATAGAGTTGACCTACTTGACATTCATAGAAGACTATACCCCTAAAGAGCAGACTGCATATTATTTTAGACAACATTTACCAAGAAAGACCTACGCTGGGTAAGCCATAATATGTCTCAATAAATATAAAAGATCTGAGGCACAGAAACTATGCTGTCTGACCACAATGGAATTAAATTAAAAGTCAATAACAGAAATATGTATACAAAATTTATATATTTTTAAAACTCATTATTTCTTCCATTTTTTTTTCTGCCTCTTTTTCTCTTGCCTCTCACTGGGGACCCTAATTATATTATATTATGTTATTAAAAGTTCCCCTAAATTCACTGGCAATCTTTCCAGTTAACAGAAACATTTTTTTATCTGCTTTTCAGATTGGATAGTTTCCATTACTATTCGGGTTTCTAATTTTTTTCTTCTGTAACGACAAATTGCTGTTAGTCCTCTCCAGAGTGTATTTTTTTCTTATGCATTATGGAGTTCACCTGTCGAAATTTGGGACCCATTTTATATCTTCCGTGTCACTGCTGCTGTTGCTGCTAAGTTGCTTCAGTCGTGTCCGACTCTGTGCGACCCCATAGACGGCAGCCCACCAGGCTCCGCCATCCCTGGGATTCTCCAGGCAAGAATACTGGAGTGGGTTGCCATTTCCTTCTCCAGCGCATGAAAGGGAAAAGTGAAAGTGAAGTCGCTCATACTTAAGGGTTTAAACATCAACAATCAGCTATAATTACTCTTTTAATGTTTTTATCTTGTAATTCTATCATCTGTGTCAGTTGTAGGTTTGTTTTGATTATTTTTCACCCTCATTATTGGTCATATTTTCTTTCTTCTTTCATTCCTGGTAATCTTTAGTTTAATGTCATATTTTACAAATTTTAACTTGTTGGGTGTTATATACTTTCATATTTCTATAAACTTTGAACTTTGTTACTTGGAAAAATTTGATTTGGGGGAAGGTGAGTGTTGATCTTAAGAGGTGTTAGGTTGACTGAAGCAGTGTTGAGACTGGGGCTAATTATTCCTTGATACAAAGGCAAGACTCTTCTGAATGCTCTTTGCCTTGTGGAGAAGCTTTTCTTCTCAGCCCTGTGGGAGCAAGAAGTCCTGGTCCTTCTAATCCTTCTGGACATTTTTCTCTCTAGTCTTGGAACTTATCATTACTCTGCAGAATGCATGAGTGAGGGTTGCAGATCTCTAGGCCTCTCTATTCAACTGTCTCCTCTCTGTCACTCTGTGACTCCGGCCTGTTTGTCTCCCTGGGTTCTATGCTGTATTTCTTCAACATAAGAGCTCCCAGGCTCTGCCTGTATCGCATACAGCCTGGAAAATACTGAGTTGGGCTCATCATGCTTGTTCCTTATCTCTTAGGAATCACGGACCTGTGCTGCCTAGCATCCAATATCTTGAAAATCATTTTTTCAAGTATTTTCATCTTGCTTTGCTGGATGTTTCAGGAAGGACAGTAAATCCAGAAGTAGAAGTCAATTAATTTGATTTTAAAACTAGGAAGAGTGAGCATTTCTTATCTATATACATTCACTGCTATCATAGCTGCTGTGTAAACCAAAGATCTCTTTTCAATTTAATTTCCTTGAGACTACAATCTTTTTTATCTACTTTTATCCCTCCAAATGTGTTGGTTCCTTGATTTCTTCTTTAAAATCTGTAACATTCATTATCTCTTAAAGGAACTAGAAGGACAACTGTTGTTTGCCGATTAGTAGTTGAATCAATGTCTTTCAAATTCGCTCAGATAGCTAAATAACCACCTTAGCTACTTATGGAATGTAATCAAATACTAATATATTTCATTTCATTTTATTACATGAGAGAATTTTTTTTACTTTCAAAAAATGCAATCATATGAACATAAGTGTCCACATCTCAAGTATTAATAAAGATTCTAATTTAATCAGAGAGAAGGCAATGGCACCCCACTCTAGTACTCTTTCCTGGAAAATCCCATGGACAGAGGAGCCTGGTAGGCTGCAGTCCACAGGGTTGCTGAGTCAGACACGACTGAGCGACTTCACTTTCACTTTTCACTTTCATGCATTGGAGAAGGAAATGGCAACCCACTCCAGTGTTCTTACCTGGAGAATCCCAGGGATAGGGGAGCTTGGTGGGCTGCCGTCTATGGGGTCACACAGAGTTGGACATGACTGAAGTGACTCAGCAGCAGCAGCAGCTAATTTAATCATTCATGTATTCATTCAGCATATGCCCATTGATCAGCTATGTGATACATGTTTGATGCTAGATACAAATTTTCATTATTGTTCACAACTGTATTTTGGCCAATCAGAGACTGTACAGAGATTTTATGATTTATTCTATACTAGAGTTGTCTTTATGAAACACTCAATTGTACCTTCAGATATATAGGCAATCTAACCTGAATCCTACTCTCAGATGATTACAGTGGTGAAACTTTAGGGACCTACGAAAGGGACTCTGAAATAATGAGACTGAAGTTCAATATTTCCAAGAATGTTATCTGAACAAACAGATATAAATTCACAAAAGAGATATTGATCATATTTTTAGCTGCTTGATATTTTGTGATATAATATTTAGTGCTTTTGCATTATATTAACCATCATGGAAATTCAGGAAACTTTTCCAAAATTTCTCTAAAAGATGATTATCACTTCAGTCCCTTTCTTTAGTTCAAAACCCCCCTATAACTGGAAACAGAAATTGATATAATCTTTTAGAGGGCAATTTGGCAATCTGTATCCAAAGTCTTAAACAGCTCATATCTTTTGATATGAACTTCTGGGATATTACCCAAAGGAATTGTCAATGGATGTACAAAGTTGATCTATAAGAACATTCAACACAGCGCTTCTTAAAAAGTGAAAAATTTGAAAAAACCACAAATGTTCAAAAAAGGATGTTTAAAAATATAATGATATAATAATGTAAGGAAATACTATACAGTTACTTTAAAAGATACATCTCAAGGTACAGAAAGATGATCATGTTAACTGGAGTAAAAAACTTCAGGTTCTGGATTGTATGTGTTATATGACCTTTTTGTGCATGTGTGTATGTGTGTTTGTGAGTGTTTTCCTGTGAAGCAACACACATACACATATATAAAAACCAAAAGGACACATGCCAAATACTAAAGTGTTTTTTCTATCTAGGGTAGGACTGTTATGATTTTCTGACCTTACTTTCTCCTTGTCTGTACTACGATACCGGTATAGTGTCTAAGAAAAATATGGTCTTTTCTACCAAAGAAGATGTAAGAAATAAAGAAATGATTCATATTCATTTTTTTAGAATAGTTAAATAGGAGGGTAAGATTCCTAAGATGATGGCTCCTTGTCAGTCCTTTGTTCTTTTCCCTTCCTGGTTCCTCTTCCTCCTAAGAACAATTTGGCTGGCTTTGAGAGCTTTACCCTGGACATGCGCAAAGAACTAAAGAGGTGGAGAAAATAGTTAATATAAATCATCCACTCAGGAGCTTACACATATTACTCATAGCCCCCATAGACCAATAAAAACTTAGGTGACATTCGGGGAAGATTGTGACTCTGTAGTCCTCAGCCTACGAGGAACCCGGCGGGGGTCGGGGGAACCTGAGTCTTAGGGATAAAAACCTAGCAGCCTTCCCACTCCGTGTGCTTGCTCCCAGACATTTGTCTGTAGGGCACCCTTCTGCGGAAGTAAAGACTGCCTTACCGAGCTGTTTTCGATCGTCTTATTCCTGCGATACCATTTGAGAGCATTTCCAACATAGTGTTAGGCTCCTCCAAGTTGAAAGGTTGTCCTGAAGTATGCTCATGGTTTCATGGTTAGAAAGCTTTTTCCTGTATTAAAATCTGCCTCTAAATAACTTCTAGCCCAGGCATGTTCTGTTCTTTCATACTTCAATTTTTTCTCTTCAGATATTTGAAGAGTTGTTATTTCCATCTCTTTCAACCATTCTTCATGTGATAGGGTTTCCAACCTACCTACGTGGTCCCTCTCTTCTGTGAGGGGGCTGGGGTTCAGTTTGCCCATAGCTCTTAACAAGCGGCTCCCAGAAATAAACACTGCAGCCAGATGTGATCTGCCGACCTGTAATTGCAGATTACCTAAGTTTTTCCAACAGCCCAGTCAGGCTCCTCGTTTCTATTGAAATGTTCTCCAGCCAAATCTCCCCCATCTGACACTTATACAATGGATTTATTGTAACGTGGATGCAAGGATTTGCATTTGCATCTCTGAAGTTTAACCAACTCTATCTTCAGAACAGTTGTTGCTGTGCTCTAGTTTATAAGCACTTTCACAGACATTATCTCATTTAATCTTCTCAGCATGTTGATTTTGGCCCATTAACTGCAGCTTGGTCTGTAAGATCATTCCCATCTGCCAGTCTTTACTGTATTCACCATCAACACTTGGCGTTTTCAAGGTAAATGAAGAACTGAACGAAGTTGAAGTAAATTTCCCCCTGAAGTGTTCGAGAGCAAGCTTGTATGTAGAATAATGCGCCAGGCAAGGCAGTATGCACCATGCTGGGGACATAATTGCTGCATGCCCTGAAATCCCTGAGATGAGGGAACACAGAATAGAAGCCAGTGAGGGGTATTTCCAGGGCACCCTTGATAGAATATATATCAATAGGAAAGTATTTTCTCCAAAATGTTCACAACATGTTCTTTTCCCTGTGTACATGCAGTGGCAGTCAAATGCAGGAATAGGACTTCCCTGAGAGGTTTGTAAAATCATGGATCAGATATAACACATGGCATTTTACTGGATCTGTTTACTTTTTACTCCTTTTTACTATTATTTTAAAGTTCTGCCCTCACATCTTGATTCTGTGTCACCATAGAAATATGGAAACTGTGTGTTTCAGGTGTTGCCCTCCAACCGTGGTCTGTCTGGTCTGCGTGACTCGTATGAGAGTCACTGTCAGCAACATTGCTCACTCGATTGTGGTCAGCTCCACCTCATTCCATTGCCTCTATTCCCTATATAAGGAGAGCACTCTGTCTTCTTTGTTTCCCTGCCATATTCTCACTGTCTTGCATCATAAGTGAAATGTAGGTTTGTTTTTCCCCCCTTACAATAGTCTGACTACTGCCCAACTATAGAATATAGATATAGATCTATTATTTTATTAAAAAGAGTTGCCAAGTTGCCATATTTTGAACAGAATATTCTCATGCTGACAGTCCTGATAGCTAGGAAAAAATTATTAAATCAAGTAAGTTGCAAGATATCTGATGTACATCTGTGTATAGAGCAGCACAAACTAATGTCATATAGGAGCAAATGTGTAGCTAGATTCCAAAAACTTTTCATAAATATGTTTTAGAATTTGATCTATAGATGTGTAAAATCAAGTGCATCTCATATTCTTATGGAAATCATTTGAGAGCCCCTGTCAGTCAGTTCAGTTCAGTTGCTCAGTCATGTCCAACTTTTTGTGACCCCATGGACTGCAGCATGCCAGGCTTCCCTGTCCACCACCAACTCCTGGAGCTTACTGAAACTCATGTCCATTGAGTCAATGATGCCATCCAACCATCTCATCTTCTGTCATCCCCTTCTTCTCCCACCTTCAATCTTTCCCAGCATCAAGGTCTTTTCCAGTGAGTCAGTTCTTCACATCAGGTGGCCAAAGTGCTGGAGTTTCAGCTTCAGCATCAGTCCTTCCAATGAATATTCAGGACTGATTTCCTTTAGAATAGACTGGTTGGATCTCCTTGCAGTCCAAGGGACTCTCAAGAGTCTTCTCCATTATCAGAGAAATGCAAATCAAAACCACAATGAGGTACCATCTCATGCTGGTCAGAATGGCTGCTATCAAAAAGTCTGCAAACAATAAATGCTGGAGAGGGTGTGGAGAAAAGGGAACCCTCTTATGCTGTTGATGGGAATGCAAACTAGTACAGCCACTATGGAGAACAGTGTGGCTGCTGCTGATGCTAAGTCGCTTCAGTCGTGTCTGACTCTGTGCGACCCCATAGATGGCAGCCCACCAGGCTCCACTATCCCTGGGATTTTCCAGGCTAGAGTACTAGAGCGGGTTACCATTGCCTTGTCCAATGCATGAAAGTGAAAAGTGAAAGTGAAGTCGCTCAGTTGTGTCTGACTCTCCACGACCCCATGGACTGCAGCCTACCAGGCTCCTCCGTCCATCGGATTTTCCAGGCAAGAGTACTGGAGTGGGTCGCCATTGCCTTCTCCGAACAGTGTGGAGATTCCTTAAAATACTGGAACTAGAACTGCCATACAAGCCAGCAATCCCACTGCTGGGCATATACACCAAGGAAACCGGAATTGAAAGAGACATGTGTACCCCAATGTTCATTGCAGCACTGGTTACAATAGCTAGGACATGGAGGCAACCTAGATGTCCATCAGCAGACGAGTGGATAAGAAAGTTGTATATATACACAATGGAATATTACTCAGCTGTTAAAAATAATGCATTTGAATCAGTTCTAATGAGGTGGATGAAACTGGAGCCTATTATACAGAGTGAAGTAAGTCAGAAAGAAAAACACCAATACAGTATATTAACACATATATATGGAATTTAGAAAAATGGTAATGAAGACCCTATATGCGAGACAGCAAAAGAGACAGATGTAAAGAACAGACTTTTGGACTCTGTGGGAGAAGGCGAGGGTGGGATGATTTGAGAAAATAGCATTGAAATATGTATATTATCATATGTGAAATAGATCACCTGTCCAGGTTTGATGCATGAGACAGGGTGTTCAGGGCCAGGGCACTGGGATGACCCTGAGGAATGGGATGGGGAGGGAGGTGGGAGGGGGGTTCAGGATGGGGAACACATGTACACCCATGGCTGATTCATGTCAATGTATGGCAAAAACCACTACAATATTGTAAAGTAATTAGCCTCCAATTAAAATAAATAAATTAATTTAAAATTAAAAAAAAAAAGAATCTTCTCCAACACCACAGTTCAAAAGCATCAATTCTTTGGCCCTCAGCTTTCTTTATAGTCCAACTCTCACATCCATACATGACTACTGGAAAAACCATAGCTTTGACTAGATGGACCTTTGAGAGACCCTGTAGCTCCTTATAATTTAAATGAGATTATATATTGAGGAAGACAGTCTCATAGGTAGCTGTGTGCGTGTGTCTGATGGTGTATATCTCTGAGGGGGTTATGTGTCTGTGTGTGCCTCTGTGCACAAAGAGAGGATAGAAGATGAGAAAAACCATACTTCTGTCAGATCTCCCCTTCCATTTGCTTATTAGTGCAACATTGGTAAACGTAAACCCAGACAAAAAGAACATGAAGAACTTACTGTTACTGGCAACAAAATGCCTGAAAAAAGATGAGGGCGTAGATACAAAAGCCCCTTCTTACCAACTGCTTGTCCCCACCGTTGCCAGTTGGATATGACTGCAATAGTTTCAGCAAATTTCATGAGTACATAACAAATTATAGTTCTTAGAAGTTGAAAACCAGTTACTAGTCAGTCTGATGAAATGGTTCATTTTACAATTCTTTCCACTCTCAGGAACTGACAAAGACATTTAGCCTGAACACTGCACATTTGCCTGATTCATCAACAGCATTCCTTTTCGCATGGGTAGATCCCTGCTTTGTATGCCAGACAGTAGGCATACTTTACCTTATTTATACCGTGTAACTCCTCTTTACAGTTGATAGTTTTACCTCCACCTGATAGACATAGAAAGGGAAAGTCAGACAGTTAAGCAATTAGCTGTTGGCCATTGAACTCAGAAGTGGTAGAACCACGACTCCAATTCTCTTTCACTGCCTAGCCTATACTTTTAAGTTCCAGTAGTGCTTCCTTTGTCTTTCCTTTCAATTTTGTTTATCCTGTAACTCATAAACTTGATGATTTCATCTATATGTTGCTTCCAAATAACTACTTTAAAAAATATAGCATTTATTAGTCAATATTTCCAGTAAAATCAAAGAATTAGAAGAATTAGTAAAATGAAAGAACTAGAAGCAAAGCATGTGTTTCAACCTTTCTTCCCCTGAACCCAGAGAACTAGTGAATTCTGCTTCTATTTCAGAAAAAGTACTGACAGCCACTTAGCTTTCTTGTCGCCTGTGCATATCTCTGCAAAAGAGCAAATCCATGCCTATATCAAATTCATTAGTCCTGTGTCAGAGACAACACCTCTGCTTGGTGCTTCGGACATAGGATACCTTCAGATACTATAAGCAGATACTATACCCATGCTTATACATCATCAAATAGTTAGCATTAAGAGAACCACAAGGCCCTCCCTAATGTCCACTATAAGGAGAACTGAGAAATGATCCTTCTATCTGGGTAGCTTAGGCTTTTATTTAGGCTTCTGTAACAATCTGAAGAAGATCTTGCTTCATTCATAGCTGGATGGTACTGTTCATGGATGGGAATGCTTGCTGCATTTGAATTTAATCCAAAGCCATTGTATGGTGATGTTGGTAAAGCATTGGATAAGATTAGTATCCTGGACACCACTGGGTTACCATGCTTTGATAAATGGGTATTAGTTGGGTTGTGTGTTGCCATTTTTCTTCATCCAGGCAAGAGTTGAATACCATCTTCAGCTCTATATCTATTTGCAGCTTTTTATATTATCTAAGAGAGCATACATTACCTGGGAAAGTGTATTTATAACTTGATCTCATCTTAAAACTCTTCAGGACTATCCTGCATCCTTGAGATTAGTCATACCTTTTAAAATTTTCCAACCTAATAACTTCTTATTTTTATTCAAAAACAGAAATGAGCAAAATAGTATTTGAAATGAAAATATCTTTCCTTAGAAGGTCTTATTAAATAGTATTACCTGTTTGTCTACTAAAGGTTTTATCTTCTTAGAGGCTCTAATTCAGGAAAATCTAACATTTGTACCTTGATTTACTCATTCTTTCAACAAATATTTATTGGGTCAGGGTCTCTGGTTGGGGAGGGGGTGCTTTTGCCAATTCCCAATAATAACCCACTAAGAGCAGCTAACACCACCCCAGTCTTCACCCAGTGGCTTTCTGGATAAAAGTCAGATTTTAGAACAGATATCATTGAAAATTTCTTTTTTCCCCTGTATTTGATATAACTTGGATAATTTTACCACACCTGATTTAATAAAAACTTTAAATACTTTTATCATTAAAATACCTTATTTATATACAAAGAGAAAACAGGGTTAGAGTAACTTATTTTGTTCATCTGTAAACAATTTGTACTTCTGGAATTTATTGAAAAAACTTATAAGTCAATGAGCTAGATTAATTGTAACAAATTATGCATGAAATTATGGACAAAGCAATAGAATGTGTTTTAAAACATGGATATTATTTAAGGACTCATTTAGCAAAAACAAATTCTAGAGTGTTCCTTAAGTGATGCCTTTGAAAGAAACCTTGACTCATCACTAAAATATAACTTGTACGGAGAAAAAATGATTGAGCTAATTGCACTGTAAGGGTAGATCCATGTGAAATTGACTTATTTGTTGCAAGATAACAGAACATAGATATACAGGTCTGTGCCTATGATTTTTGGATAAGAGTGATAACAGCAGTATGAGCATCTTTTGTTCTAGTGAGGGAATTCTGAGTGGACTCTTGGATGGTTCCTGGATGAGGCCTAGTCATCAGAAAGACCAAGCCATAATTAGAAGCTTAGAATTTTTAGCCATTTCCTCTACTTTCACCCCCTTTTCTAGAGAGGAGGAAAGGACTGAACATGGAGTTAATAACTGATCATGCCTGCCTGAGGAAGCCTCCGTAAAATCCCCAAAGTATGGGTTCAGGAGCTTTCAGGTTGGTGACCATTGTGGATTTGGAGGGTGATGCATCCCAGCTCCACAGGGTCAGAAGCTCCTGCACTCAGGACCCTCATAGGCTTCACTTTACTTATTTATTCATCTTGCTCTTCATATGGATCCTTTACAATATCCTTTAATAAGCTGATAAAGTGTTTCCTTGAGTTTGTGAGCTGCTTGAGCAAATTAACCAAGCTTGAGGGGCGACATGGGAACCTCTGATTTGCAGCCAAATCAGACAGAAGTTGTGATTAGCTGAAGGACTTACTGCGTGTGATTGGCATGTGAAGGGGGGCGGGCAGTCTCCTGGCCCTGAGCACTTAACCCGTGGGATCTGATGTGCTCTAATAGTATCAGAGTTGATTTAGTCTGTAGAATACCCAACTGGTGTCACAGAATTGCTTGGTGGTGTGGGGAAAACCCATACATCGGGTTCAGAAGTGTTGTGAGTATAGTAATAGTGAGAGTGAAAAACACAGAAGGAAAACTAGAGGTTCTTCAACTTATGCATTAAATTACTGAGCATGCAATAGCATGTTGTCATAAATAACATGAATTCAGCAAGTATCTATTAAACATACTTGGAATCAACAGCTCTGGAGCATATTAAAGGATCAGACTACTTTAGAAATATAGTCTACTTGAGTTCTTTAAGGGAAAAATTGTTTACATCTTCTGTTTACAAGTTCAGCTTCTAGCATTGATTTACTCAAACTGCACAGATTCTTAGAAGACACTATTTTAGTTTAATTCAGTTCTATGGCACCTAAAAAGTGATGAAAGATGGATATCTAATGAACACAAGAAGCAATGGAAGCAAACCTAAAATCCAAGCTAGTAGAATCTTCCCTGGTAGCTCAGCTGGTAAAAAATCCACCTTCAGTACAGGAGACCCCGGTTTGATTCCTGGGTTGGGAAGATCCCTTGGAGGAGTCATGGCAACCCACTCTAGTACTCTTTCTTGGAGAATCCTCATGGGCAGAGGAGCCTGGCTGGCTACAGTCCATGGGGTCACAAACAGTTGGATATGACTGAGCAACTAAGCAGCAGCATCAAACACATATAAAATTTTGGCCATATTTTTCCTATAAATGTTCAGAATAGAGTCAACTTTTGGCATTAAAACACAGATCAAGCATGGTCTTTTGGGGACAAAATCTGGATCTATCTAAGAGACAAATTTCACACTGTATATACATTTTGAATCATTATATTGTACTGTTGAAACTAATATAACGGTGTATGTCAGTTTTACCTCAGTTTTAAAAAAAGAGACTCAAAGGAAAATGGATTAGGTACTTTATGCATTTAGTAAACATATATTATTTGTCCTGACTGAGGAATTGTCTTTCTGATATTCTTTTCAGGATAAAAGCAGCAAAAGAGTAGGGATGATAGCAACTAGTTACTGATTCAGAAATCTCTTACTGAACACTGATTTCCTATCAGATCTCTACTGGACTTTGTGAATATAAAGACTCTGTTCTGCCCTCGAGTCATTTGCTCTGTAAAATAGTTCCTCCATTGATTTCTTCATTCATAGGACAAGTCTTCATTAAGCACTTACCTACTCAGTATAAGGTACTATGCTCAAAGCCAAGCATGTATATATACTGAGTTGGTAAGTGTAGTTATGAAGTTATGTCAGATACTAAAGGTATGCTGCTCCAAGCCAAAGGTTATTTATGGCTACTGGAAGGAAGATGCAAAATGAAGGATCTTGCTTTAGAGGTTCTAGAGAGAGCATAGCTCTGTCAACACCTTGACTTCATACTTCCAACCTCCAGAATTGTGAAACAATAAATTTCTCTTGTTTTAAGCCACCTAGTTTATAGGCCTTTGTTACAGCAGCCCTAGAAAATGAATACAACCAGCAACTGTAAAGGCCCTGTGGCAATGAAGAACATTTCCAAATCAAAGGATCAGAAGACATCCATAATTGTTAGATTCTATTATGTAGAAGAGGTAGGATTACTGAGTAAATACAGGTCAACTAATTTGAATTTCAGATAAATAAGCAATACTTTTTTTTTCGTGTGTGTCCCATATTACATCTAAATATCTGCTAAAAACTGTTTATCTGAAATTCAAATTTAACTGGTCATCCTGTCATTTTATTTGCTAAAGTTTGCAATCTTATGGAGAGGGCACATGATGGAAGGTATGGAGATGCTATTTCACTCCAGAGTGAAGTAGATTGAGTTTGTGGAAAATGAAGAAATGGTGACAGAAGGTACAGGCAACCCTGCAGCTATTTGGCTCTGAAAGGTCTAGGAGAGATGCTGAGGAACTGGGGTTGAAATAGAGGAATGAAGGGTCAAGTGAGGATCAGCAATTTTGTTTTGAAATGTAAGAGATTTATGTATGTTTAAGAACTGTCTTAGTCCATTCCATGCTCGTGGCCTGAGCACCTCCCAAAGGCCCCACATCCTAAAACCATCGCTCGGAGATTAGGATTTTGACATACGAATTTTGCAGGGGACACATTCAGACCATAGCAAGAGCCAAATGATGGACTCTTATTGAGAGTTTGATTATACAAGGGGGAAAAAAAGAAGACAAATATTTATAGCTCACAAGAAGACAAAAAAAAATGATGGTATCTAAAGAGATTAACCTTAGATAGAAGAAGAGGCACATCCTCCACTGTAATAAGATAAGAAGGAAGTAGGGGTTTGGTGTGTGTTGTTTTGTGTATTTATTATTAAAGAAATTTTTGGTGTGTGGGAATTCTCATCTGGTGGTCTCTGTCTTCTCTTTAGACTAAGAGGCAAGTTCATAGGGTAAATACCAGAAGGAACAAGACTATTTCAGAGATTTGAAGGAAGAAGAGACAGTTTAATTTTGTCACTGCAGATTGGATTGAACAATTGAGGAAGATGTCAGGCAGCATTAGTGGCCCATCTGAGTTTTAATTTCAACAGTTTCACAGTCAGTGCTATTTTTGCTCAGTGGAAAATTTTACATGGGGAGCATGGAGGAGGAAGTAATTAACTGGAGTAGAAGGGAAGAGAACCCAGAGAGGTACATAAAAGGAGGAAGCAACTGTGCTGATCTGACCTTGAGGAGTGAGTAGGATCTTCCTGGTCTGTATAAGGTAGGGGTGGGAATAGCTTGCTTAGTGTTCAGGGAAATGGAGGCAGGAAGGGAAAAGGCCTATAATTTAGCACTCATTTTGGCTATAGAAAGCTTACATTCTTGCTTTGAGAGAGAAGAGAAGAGATAGTAACTATTCAAGAAACTCATGGGAGGGAAAAAAGATCACTGAAACTTGAAATAGTCGAGAAGGCTTCTGAGTAGAGGCTGGACTTCAAAGGAAGAAGAACTTGAGTGGAGGGTGGTAGAAATGGTGGTTTAGGAAAAGACAAGATACCTGTAAAACCTGGTTTTGGCTTCCAGATCTTTTTTAGATGCCTTGATTTTTTTTTTTTTTTCATGTTATCTTCCTGCTCATGTAAGTATTTGAAATTGCTAATCTTATTACAAAGGCTGCCATATTTATGTTTCAGCCTTATGTTTTGCCAGGGACTTTCTTACTCTTGTGTAGAGAAGAATCTCAGACATTCAACTCATCTAGAAAATATGTATGGAATGTAAAAATGAGTGAGTAAGTGCTATAAGCCTTCAGTATCAGAGGTGGTACAGAGGCTGTGTGTTCAGTGCCAAGAGGGATGGCTAATCATGGCCACACAGGAGAGTTTGGAAGCAGAAGTGAGCACAAAATCCTCTTCCTTGTCCTGAAGGTATTCTAGCTGAATACTCTTCCAGCCACTGTCACTCTGCAGGGGAAGGTGGGGGAGCAAGCAGTGCGCTGACCTTCCTCCCTGCAGGACCCAGCCTATTCCAGGGCTGGAGGCATAAGAAGTGACACAGGAGAGAGTTGGAGTCACCTGTGATCTCAGCTGCAGCAGACAAATCTATCTCCAGGGTTTCATTGTTATTTCCAGGATTTCATTAACACAAATTTACAATTTTATGAATTCCACAACACAACTCCTATGTGCACACCTTACATGTGTGTAATGGGTGAGATACTCTCATCCAGGATCATTCTCTGAGTAATATTTAATAGTTTCCCAGAATGTAAGAAATACTACTCTGTGTTTTTTTTTGTTTTGTCATTGGTTTGTAGTTTCATAAGGATAATCGGTATCATTTCAGTCGCTCAGTCATGTCTGACTCTTTGCAACCCCATGGACTACAGCATGTCAGGCTTCCCTGTCCGTCACCAACTCCCAGAGCTTGCTCAAACTCATGTCCATTGGACCATCTCATCCTCTGTCATCCCCTTCTTCTCTTGCCTTCAATCTTTCCCAGAACCAGGGTCTTTTCCAATGAGTCAGTTCTTCACAACAGGCGGCCAAAGTATTGGAGTTTCAGCTTCACCATCAGTCCTTCCAATGAATATTCAGGACTGATTTCCTTTAGGATGGACTGGTTGGATCTCCTTGCAGTCCAAGGGACTCTGAAGAGTCTTCTCCAACACCACAGTTCAAAAACATCAATTCTTCGGGGCTCAGCTTTCTCTATAGTCCAACTCTCACATCCATACATGACTATTGGAAAAACCATAGCTTTGACTACGTGGACCTTTGTTGGCAAAGTATGCATATCTGAGATTATTGGTATTTCTCCCGGAAATCTTGAGTCCAGCTGGTGCTTTATCTAGCCCAGCGTTTCTCACAATGTACTCTGCATATAAGTTAAATAAGCAGGGTGACAATATACAGCCTTGATGTACTCTTTTCCCAATTTGGAACCAGTCTGTTGTTCCATGTCCAGTTCTAACTGTTTCTTCTTGACTTGCATACAAATTTCTTAGGAGGCAGGTCAGGTGGTCTGGTATTCCCATCTCTTAAAGAATTTTCCACATTTTGTTGTGATCCACACAGTCGAAAGCTTTCACATAATACATGCTGAACCCTTAAATGTTCTTTTGTATAATAGTCAATTAGTAATTTAGAAGACTATCTTTTAGTCTGAGATTATGTTCTTCCTATTTTTTTATATTGTTTAAATGTCCTTGTTTTATGTAATGATGGTGGTTAGATCATGGTAGGTTTTTGAGATTTCTTATTTTTAATGTTTTCTTTTTTTTAATTTTCATTCTTGCCAGAAATTATCTTAATGTTATTGAATTTCTAAACTTCAAAAGTCTAGGAAACTCTGGTTGTGACTGCATTAGAGTTAGACTAGCTAGTTAGTCCACTAGTTAGAGTGGACCAAAGTCATAGAGTCTTCCAGACTGTCTTCAGCACACAGCCTAGTGACAGTGGGTGTGTGGGCACCCTGCACCTGGCTTTGGCTTAACTCTTCTCTGCTTGTGATTAGGATACACGAACATTCAGATTAATAAAATCTGGTCAAAGGCAAATCCATTGCCGGCATGAATCATAAGTCCTTCCCTGGGATATGGCTGAGTGCCAGATGTAAAGCCAAAACATGCATTCACCTCCTCCAGTGGGGAAACAAAGCAATGACAACCTCCCACGACCACTAGGCATCAGTAGCTCTGCCAGCCACACTGCATCTTATTTTCTTTCCTAAGGAAATCAGTGTAAGATTTTTATCAGAGTAACTCATTCCTTTATCACATAAGCAAAGACACTAAGTGGGCTTTCCTCGATTGAGGTCATAGGAGTCCTGGGCACTTACTCACTGGGGCTCCTCTGTAAGATCTGAGGTAGAAATCTGATTTTCCTTTGTTGGCCACTTGGTCTTTAACACAGAGGGGGAAATAGATCAATCTCTACTTGCGTTAGGAGACGAAGCCACATTGTCAGGATACAGATTCCAAAATCATCTCAGAACAGCTTTGCTGAGATTGATGGATAATACAAAATCTTTATTATAACCAGTATTGAAGGAATTTGATTCTCATCACTGTAGAACTGCCCTTGTATCATTCTAACTCAGTAGCTAGATTCTAACATAGGGTGAGTGAGGATGGGGTGGGACTTTCATTGTTGATTGGAGAGGTGAGCTAGTATATAAACATGGGCCACCCCTAGATTACATGGACTGTCATCTCTACATGGCTAATGGTCTTGTTTTCATCCTTCTTCCTTTAATATCTTTGTACCATAGCCTTAGCAACTGTCATATCAACACAATAACATACCACCTTTAAAAGCATTACTGCAAGATATGCTGAGGAAGAGCTTTGTCACTCTTCTGGAATGGTCTCATGTCTTCCTACTTTTCTTTCAATATCTGGTTTTATGACAAGTGTGAATGGATTTTGGTTTAATCTATAACTTAAAAAACTTCTTTTCTGAAGAAATAGGAAGTCATCCCTTTCTTGCATCAGGATTTTCTTTGACCTGAAAATGTCTATAGGATGATAAACACATTTACAATTAGTCATCATCAATGAATTAGTTAGTGATTATTTATAAAAATTATTAGCATATATTTGGTATTTACTATAGATTAAACATTGTTCAAAGGCTGTCCTCATGTATGCTATCAGTTGGCATATGAATCATATACCTAAAATTTGAAGTAACGTGAAATGTAGTACGGCCTAAGTAAGTGTTACAGACAATATGGTGTAGGAAGTATGGAGTTGGACACACGGGATGTGAATTTTGATTCACTCACTTGTTTTGTTTGGCAAGTTTAATCTCTCCTAGCTTTGATTTTTTTTTTTTAATGTAAGTTAAGGAAAGTATGACCTATATCGGAGGGTGTCAGTGAGACTCTAAGAGCATTTAGGAGATCTTAGCAATAATAAGGCTCAAAAGCCTGGGATCTCTAAATACCATTACAAGTGAGACGAGGAGAATGGTATGGAAGTGTTCACTAAGCAGGAGGGATAAAGAAACAGAGAAGTTGTGAAAGCCAGCCTTTGGGTGAAGAATGATACTTCTATGAGAGTAGAAGAGGAGGAAAGGCAGACTGATTAGAGTACATATTGGGTCAGGGCTGGGGTAGGGGTCAGAATTTATTGTTAGTTGAGGGCTTAATATGAGTCAGGCACTGTGCCAAGTACTTTGTGCATATTTAATCTTCACTGCAAGGCAACAACATGGAAAATAAGACCTCCTTCTTTCAGGTGAGAAGTTGCATCTGAGGAGCTTCAAATATGTTTCTTAAGGAAAAAACAAAATGATGACATAGGTGGTAAAAGGTGGTTCCTGAGTTGGAATCCATTCTCTTTGGTTCCTGAGTTTTCCACTGAGGCAGGGCAATGCTGTGGCCATTAACTTGCACTGTGGAGCCCATTTTGTAGCACATTCAGTTCATTATAGTTGTAGTCCTAAGAGGAGGTGCTGGGCTATTGGGTGGGGTGGTGTAGGGGTGTAGTGTAAGGGCAGATCTGAGCTTGTCCTGAAGGTATTCCAGCTGAATACTCTTCCAGCCATTGCCACACTGCAGGGGAAGGCAGGCAAGCAAGAAGCCCACTGACCCTCCTCCCTGTAGGGCCTTGCCTATTCCGAGGCTGGGGGCTCGCCCATTCTTGCTGCACAGCGCTGTGGAGTCTACAGGCAAAACTGCAGGAGAGAGTGAGTTCCTGTGCCTTTCGCTCATGCCTTCACTTGTCCTAGATCCCACAACAGAAAATGGAAACAAATGAGATCTGACAAGAAAGGTTAAGGTACTTAATGGAAGAATGAAGCAAATATTTATCTCACGCTGTGCACTACGTGAAATTCACACATGACATATGTGGTCTCACTGAATCCTCACAGTGAGCTTGGGAGGTGCAAATTATCATTGTTTCTATGATATCAAACAGCTTTCTGCAGGTCATACAGAAACTAATTTCAGAACTGGAACTTAGGATGATTTAAGAGCAAAGATTGAATTGGCACAGAATTTAAATAAAAGTATGTATTACTGAGAAACTATAAAATGTAGATAAATTACAATAAATTGTATTCCTCATTTTCTATCCACGAATTGATGCTCTTTATTTCTTTCTGTAGTGTGCCTGCAATAGAAAAAAATAATCACAAAGGATTTTTTCAAATAAATGTTCATCTCTTCATCTCAAGAAACAAAATTTCTGGTGTAGCTAGGTGATGTTTTACATATTGAGTTTGGCTTCTTTTAGCAGTGCAAATAGTATCTGTTGATCAATGGCAAACTATACTCATGAATGAGCCAAGTCCTATAAAGGCTCCAAAACTTTGGAAAAGAAGAGATAAAAATCATTGTGTCTTCTAAGAAAACTTGGGATAGATCTACAGACTTAATGATTATCCAGATATTATGTGTGTCCTTAGTTTCTTAATAAGACTGTTCAAAGTATAGATGTTTAAAATATATATACACACACACATATATATATATGTGCATATATATATATGTATCAATGCTACTAGCATATTGTGATGTTGCTTATAATTTACTTTGAAATACTTCATCATTAACATTGTGATATATACAATGGTTAGCTTCAATCTGTTCCTTGGGATGATTAGTGGCCCTTGCTGGAAATACATATTTCATAGTATATTAGTTTCCTTAAACTGTTGTAACAAATTACCACACACAGGCTTGAAACAATAGAGTATTATTCTCTCACAGTCCTGGGAGCTAGAAGACCAAAACTAAAGTGTCAGTAAGGCTGATTCCTTCTGGAGGCTCCAAGAGAATTTCCTCAATTCCTCCCTCCTGGCTTCTAGTGGTTGCCCATAGTTCTTGGCATTCTTTGATTGGCATGGATTAATTGATGCATCAATCGAGTCTCTGCCTCAGTCTTCATAAAGTGTTCTTCCCTCTGTATGTGGTTGTGTCCACATATCCCTCTTGTTCTAAGGATACCAGTTCTTATAAGTAGGCTCTAATCCAATATGATCCTGTCTTAACTTAATTACATCTACAAAGATCCTATTTCCAAATAAAGTGGCATTCACAAATTCTGGTGGTCAGGTCATGTATTTTGAGGGGACACTCTTCAATCCAGTACATGATTTATTAGTTAGCATGTAATTAGAAGATCCTGCCCTACTCTTAGCTATTGTGAGAAATTCTGCTGCCCAATGAATCTAAGAGATTGTAAAGTGGCATAACAAATATTAGAAATAGGTGTTCATTCATGAAATTAGTGGTGTTTGGATATATAGACCAGATAGAAATATGAAAGAAACAATTCTCATTCTTGCATGGATGAGGCATAAAATACAGCAAGCCACGTGGTCTGTGCCCTTCAGCATGGTATCCTAGGCTTACCTCTGACAGTCTCCAGGTAGTTTGCTGATTTGGAGTGCTTATTTCCCTGGATTTAGCTAAATCCTGCTCCTCAAATACTGTTACATTGGCTTGGGGAAACTTCATACAGCATATAGTCCAAGTATCTACAAGTTTAGAAAGCTGGAACTATATAATGCTCATTGTACTGGATGTATGATACATTTTGCGACTGCTTAATGATAAATGTTTGTATAGCAGCTTGAGACTTGCTATCATACATGATAGCAGGGTTGAAGGAAGGAGACTGAAAACACTCACATACCTTTTACTATAGGACATACCTACTAAAAAGAACCAGAACCTAATAATTCTGAACAGCAAAATTGGCTTAGGTTAATTCACAGCTCATATCCACCAACATTTTTCCATTATGTTTCACATCTTTTGTTCTCTTTTGGACTGCCATCCTTATCATCTTTAAAAATTTTTTTTTATTAAAGTATGTTGATTTGTAGTACTAGTTTCAAGTGGACATTTAGTTGATATTAAATAATATAGCCCAGCATTTAGATAATTATGCAAAGGTTAAAAGCTTTCTATCATTGAAGATTTTCAATAAGAAAATAGGTTGGGTAAAACTTGAACTCTTCACCTGGGACTTTCCCATGTCCCATGGCATGCCCAACAGTAGCCAATTGGCTCTCGTGTCTCTGGCTGACTCAGTGTCTCTGGAATTCCCTCCTTCATACATTCCACGGGAGCCTCTGTTTGGTGGCATTTAGTACATGGTGCCAGGCATCTGTTGTTTTGCTTTGGACTTAATCTGAACCTTTGTTGTTTGACTAGGTTTTGTATTTCTGAGAGGATTTTTTAAAATCATAAGTTACCAGCTTTGCTAAGCAGTATTTATGGTTGTTGGGAGTGAGAGTTTAATTTATTCTTTTATTGGAAATATAATTTTAAAAAATCTTCAGAAGTGCACGTCATCTGGATTTTCAGAAGTAATTGTCTTGGAAAGAAAAAGATCTACTATATGGTCCTCATGTGCTATTTTTCTTTCATGCATTTCAACAAAAAAGCAAACATACAAACAAAGTAGTGGACCCTTTTCATTTCTCCTTGGTTAAGGTCCAGATCATTGACCCCCATTGATCTGTGCTTCAGTGAAGAAGTTGCAGGCAGGGGTCATGAAATAGATGAGGCAACTGAGTGGACTCTGGGAGCAAACAGCTTGCCCATGTGGATCTGCTGTTCTCTTTCTACTCTAATCTCTTTGTCCTCATTCATCCTAAAGAAAGGATGCTGGAGGAGAGAACTACAGGGATGGAAAACTCCTGAGAGAACACACTACTAAATATAAAACAAAAATGTGAAATCGGTTCTTAAAAGTGATGGTTGCTGGTTTGTGCTGCATAAGTTCTGAGTACATCTGTGAATATGCTATTGTGTGTCAGGCTCCCCAAGAGTAAATATGCCCAGACTCAGGGATTACGTCACCTGACTAATACCACTGATAAACCAATTAGCGCCATACTTATGGGGAATAAGGAATGGGGACAGGGAAATGTGGATCCAAGTCACAGTGGTGATAGTGAAGGTTGTTTTAAGGGTTGATGCTGTCAGGTTAATTTACCTGTCATTATTTGGTAGCTGATTGTATTTTAAGAGAGTTTTTCAAGTTGAACATACTTCTCATATTTCACAGGCCACACCTTTGGTACAGGTACCTGATTTCTTATTTAGATCAGCTTCTTTCTTTCCCATAAATAGTGCCAAGAAGACTAATCATTAACCATTGAAAACTTGGCTCCTGGGTGATAGTTCATTCCTTCCATTATAAAATCTAAGGGCATAGCTACATTCCTTCCTTTACGTCTTTCAGAAGATTTTGTTGATGATTCAGTACATGAACCTGATTTGCTTAGTCACTTATTAAACATTGAAGGAGAACCTACAGGGCAATAAATATGAACATAAATAAATATGTGAGGAAAAGAAAAATGGACAGGGATTAAGAGAGCTGCCACTGATGTTTATTGGCTCCCTTTTGTAGCCCAGCCCTCATTTTAAAAAAATACTTCTTATGATTAAAAATGTATATAACAGTCAAATAATTCCTCAAGGCTCATAATGCAAAACACAGCCCCTGTCTCACCCTGCCCATCTCAGGTCTCATCTCCTGCAGGAAAACACTTTTAATCCTGTAATCTTCTGGTATTTGCCTCCATAGTTTTACATAATATGCTACACTGCTCTTTGTCATTTTTAGATATTGCCTATGAACTTTCTACAACGAAAGGTAGTGGTTTAACTTCCTCAAATATCACATCTCACCCTAAACCACGCTTCTACCTTCTGTTTTTATAATATAAATTATAATTTTCTGTCACATAAATATTCAGCCTATACATTGCTAGGTTTACATAAACAATATTCACATTAAGCCAGGTAGACACCTGGGTATGTGGGGAACAGAATGTATCCAGGGTTTCACTGCTCCTTACAAAGACTTTCCATCCGTGTTCTTTTTTTCCCCCACCAACACTCACTTCCAAGTTTCCTCCTGCTTCCAAGCCTGAGCCTTCTGAGATCCTGAAAGGCAAACAGACCTTCTTACTGACTTTATCTGGTGAAGAGTTTCCATGCTTGCTGGTCTGGCTAATCAGTTACCACACATCAGTCCATTGCTTTCTGTACATCTGTTCTTTTTTTCGTTTGTTTTCTTCTCTCTTATCTCTTTTCCTTGCTTTCTTTGCACTTATCAATTTAAGAAGTTTTTATTTACTGAAATTTTAATGTGTTTCTGGAATAAAGCATGTATGTTTCAATATGCTATGTTTAACTAAAGTTTCAAGTATTCTTTTAAAAGCCTACCTGATAATTCTCTGTGTGATTATCAACCTCATTTTATAGATGAATAAAACAAAGATGGGAGAAGTTAAATAATTTGCCCAAAGTTGTACAAATAGTGAATGGTGATTCTACTTACTAATAAAAATCTTATTCTTTTCTTTCTAGCACCCTGCATTTTACTGTGAGAAACAGTTCCTGTTTTAAGGATTTTACAGTTTTGCAGAGAGATAAGAGAAGTGCACAGCCATCAGAATACAAAACATTAAATGTCAAGAACAAGAAAAATGAACTGCTGTGCAATGGAAATTCAGAGGTGAGAGAATTTTTTTCCTGTCCATTTCTTTGTGTCCAAAATCCCATTTGGAATTGAAGTATGTATTTTGTAGTACTATGCAGTCATTTCTTCATACAGAAATCTTAATTTGATGGGATTTAACCTCCATTCTTTGGTCATTTGGGATTCCATGGAGTCTGGAATGAAGGACACAGTTAATTTGTACCTTCACATAATAACTACTCTTAAAAAAAAACAACCTTGAACTAAATAAAGTTTATATGTCTCTCATGCAACAGTCCAGAGGTAGCATGGCTTCTAGAGGAGGCAGGTTTATTAGGCAGGTTTACCCCAGGTTTCTTTTCTTTTGTACCACATCATTTCTGAGTTTCTGGATAATAACTCTTCTTAAAATGATATTTTAGGGAAAAAAAGACAGATTTTTGACTCACTAAATATCTATGATTGTACTTGATATTAAAGGAATTCAAAAGAGAATTTTTGCATCTATTTATTTTTGCCACTTTATTTTCTTGGGCTTCAAAATCACTGTGGATGGTGACTGCAGCCCTGGAATTAAAAGATGCTTGCTCCTTGGAAGAAAAGCTATGACAAACCTAGACAGCATATTAAAAAGCAGAGACATCACTTTGTTGACAAAGGCCTATATAGTCAAAGCTATGGTTTTTCCAGTAGTCATGTACAGATGTGAGAGCTGGACCATAAAGACCGAGCACCGAAGAATTGATGTTTTTGAACTGTGGTGTTGGAGAAGACTCTTGAAATTCCCCTGGACAGCAAGGAGATCCAACCAGTCAATCCTAAAGGAAATCAGTCCTGAATATTCATTGGAAGGACTGATGCTGAAACTCCAATACTTTGGCCACCTGCTGCAAAGAACCAATTCATTGGAAAAGACCCTGATGCTGGGAAAGATTGAAGGCAAGAGGAGAAGGGGATGATAGAGGATGAGATGGTTGGATGGCATCACCGACTCAATGAACATGAGTCTGAGCAAACTGTGGGAGATACCGAAGGACAGTGAGGCTTGGCATGCTGCAGTCTATGGGCTCGCAAGAAGTTGGACATGACTGAGCGACTGAACAACAACAACAAATTTTTGCCACAGATGGTGTGTGATCATTGTTTTAAAAGATTTTCTTAGTTTTATTTTTTGAGTTTTATGGAGTTAGGTTTTATGTCCATAATCCATTTTTAAGTATTTTTTAATTGTGATAAAATATATATATCACAATCTCTCACTTTGTTAAATTTGAAATATGTCTTTATATTATATAATATATAGGCAGCCCTAAATTTATAAATTTCTCTACATCTGTCCAGAACTGAATTGATTTTTTTGCCAGTTAAAACTGTTATCATTTTATGCCACTTGTATTCTGTGACTGAAAGTAATATCTGCAGAGCGTTCCAGTTTCTAAAGCCAGTTGAACAGTGTTCTTCTCAAGGCTCTGCTCTAGCTGCTATTTGACATTGGGAAATTTCACTGACCTGCATTTTCTCTGTCTTGTATTCTCAAAATGGGGATAATGACTGAATATAGCTCATAATATTGTTATAAGGATTATTTGAGTTACTGTATACAACAAATGTGACACACTTATATAAGTGTCTGGTCCCTGGAAAAGACTATAGCATCAACCATTTTCCTTCTAGCAACTTTGTGAGGAAGCAGTCTCTGAGAGCCACCTATCCTTCAAGGACTGTTTTGTTTGCTATAGTGGAGGCTCCTTCAATAATATCTTTATTATTTTATTTTTCAACTGTTTGTTGAGGGTCTAAAATATGCCAGACATACTGCTTGGTGCTCCGGTTATCAGTTCAGTTCAGTTCAGTTCAGTCACTCAGTCATGTCCAGCTCTTTGTGACCCCATGGACTGCAGCACGCCAGGCTTCCCTGTCCATCACCAACTCCCAGAGCTTGCTCAAACTCATGTCCATAGAGTTGGTGATGCCATCCAACCATCTCATCCTCTGTCGCCCTCTTCTCCTTTTGCCTTCAATCCTTCCCAGCATCAGGGTCTTTTCTAAGGAGTCGGTCTTCACATCAGGTGGCCAAAGTATTGGAGCTTCGGCTTCAACATCAGTCCTTCCAATGAATATTCAGGACTGATTTCCTTTAGGATGGACTGGTTGGATCTCCTTGCTAGTCAAGGGACTCTCAGGAGTCCCCTCCAAGACCACAGTTCAAAAGTATCAGTTCTTCAGTGCTCAGCTTTCTTTATGATCCAACTCTCACATCCATACATGACTACTGGAAAAACCATAGCTTTGACTAGATGAAACTTTGTTGGCAAATAATGTCTCTGCTTTTTAGTATGCTGTCTAGGTTGGTCATAGCTTCTCTTCCAAGGAGCAAACATCTTTTAATTTTATGGCTGCAGTCACGATTTGCAGTGATTTTGGAGCCCGAGAAAATAATATCTGTCACTGTTTTCATTGTTTCCCCATCTATTTGCCATGAAGTAATGGGACCAGATGCCATGATCTTAGTTTTTTGAATGTTGAGTTTTAAGCCAGCTTTTTCACTCTCCTCTTTCACTTTCATCAAGAGACTCTTTAGTTCCTCTTCTCTTTCGGCCATAAGGGTGGTGTCATCTGTATATCTGAGGTTATTGATATTTCTCCCAGCAATCTTGATTCCAGATTGTGCTTCATCCAGTCTGGCATTTCTCATGATGTACTCTGCATACAAGTTAAATAAGCAGGTGATGATATACAGCCTTGATGTACTCCTTTCCCAATTTGGAATGTTCAAACTTCTGCTCAAGATATAATAGAGACCAAAATCAGACATGTCCCTGCCTTCATGGAATCCTCAGCATAATGGTAGATATGGACATAAGTAAACTAATTATACAAATAAGTATAAGATTACAACTTGATAAGTCCTAGGAAAGACACGCTACATGGCTCCTTATTACATTTGAATATGTAGCGTTTAACTCCTGAGAGAGCAAAATTGCATCTTTCTTTTTAAATTTATTGAAGTCTAGTTGCTTTATAATATTGTGCTGATTTCCACTGTTCAGCAAAGTGATTCAGTTATACATACATACATTCTTTTTCACTATGGTTTATCACAGGATATTGAATATAGTTCCCCATGCTGTACAGTAAGACACTGTTGTTCACCCATTCTCTATATAATAGTTTACATCTGCTAATCTCAGTCTCGCACTCCATCCCTCCCCCTTGGCAACCACAAACCTGTTCTCTATTTCTGTGAGTCTGTGTGTATTTCTTGAATAATCCAAGAACTCTGATGCCGAAGAAGGGAGGGGCTGTTCTATGCAGAAACTGAGAACATCCTGAGAAACTAATTAAAACCTTCCTTTTTGATTACACCCTGGAGGATGGGAATCGCTTCCTCTCTTGCCTTTCCTTGACACAACTTGCTCCAGAGGAATGCAAAGGATGGGTGGGATCTTCCCCAACATGAGAGTGAAAGGAAGCAACATACCACAGAGATGACGGCTGTGTAAGAGGCGCTGCAGCTGCTGGTTCCAGCTCCACCCTGTGGGACAACCGCTTCGCAGTATTTCAAAGGCAAAGTCAACTTACAGGAAAGAAGGAAAAAAAATGCATTTAACAACTTCCTTGTCTGGAGGTCTGGATAGGAGTGGAGCATGTTTTAAAGCTGCATTTATGGCAGAAATATACACAGCATTACAGACATCTGTGCCTGGGCTTCCCAGAGCCCAAATGTGCATTTATACATGAAGCACACTCAGTTTTTTCAGGACATTTGGCAAGAAATGTGATTATTGATGCCATTTGAATATAAAACTGGTTCATTTCATGTGTATTCCTAATGCCAGTTTCACCAGAAAGCAATAGCTGGGAACTACATCCAGAATTCCCTCTGCCACTCTTTATTAGCAATGCTTGAAAGAATGGTGTCCTGATGTACTTACTTGTTAATCCCAGAAAACCACATTCTCTTTTAGTATGTTGCAACACACAAGAGAAAATTAAGTTTAAATATAAGCAAGGACAGGGTGTCATATACCAATGCTGAGATGCAAAATCTAAATATTTCATTCCCATTTGATCGTATGTATATGTGTATCTCTACTATCTAACTGCATCTTGTTCATTTTCTCTTCTTCCAAGCTGTCACATTTCATGTGATTGGTTGATGGCTCTGCATTCAGCATGTAAAACAATTAAGTGATTATTCCCTGAGCATCTACTCTGGCTTAGACAGGAATGTCTTTAAACTCATGAAGACCATAGTCTGATGTTGAAGCTGAAACTCCAATACTTTGGCCACCTGATGTGAAGGACTGACTCATTGGAAAAGACCTTGACTCTGGGAAAGATTGAAGACAGGAGAAGAAGGGGACAACAGAGGATGAAATGGTTGGATGGCATCACTGACTCATTAGACATGAGTTTGAGGAAGTACTGGGAGTTGGTGATGGACAGGCAGGCCTGGCGTGCTGCAGTCCATGGGGTCACAAAGAGTTGGACACTACTGAACGACTGAACTTGAACTAGACTCCTGTGCACTATACCCAAGTACACTTTCCCAAGGAAGAGAATTTACCCTAGTCTTTCTTGAGGCAATGTATGGAAGTTTGGAAAGATTTTAATGATTTTGTTGTTTGTTTATTTGAGTGCTCCTTTAATATAATAGACGAGGGCAAATATTTTTCTCTTTAAGAGTTAAGATATATTGTAAATAAAAATAAAATGCTCTTAGATGTAATACAGTAATATCTTTGAGGGGGAATGTAAAGAAAAAAATAGTGAAATTCAGATGAACTGTGGCATTTAGTAGTGGTGGTATAACAATGTCAATTTCAATGTTCGTGACAAATGTACCATAATTTAATGCGTGACAGTAGGGGACAATGGGTGAAGGATATATGGGGACTCTATACTGTCTTTGAAACTTCTCTCTAAATCTGGAACTATTCTGAAATTAGAAGTTCACTTAATCAAAAAATAAAATATCTGTCAGTCTAACCAACCCTCACCGAGCCTTTATTAGCTGCACACTGACCAGCTCTCTAGGAGAGAAATGGCTCCTCTCTGCATCCTCTGTCTGCTGTGTAGGCAGGGCAGCATCTTTAGCATTGCATGGGGCAGCTGTGCCTACTTGTCTCCAGGTTGCTTTCTGGCCAGGCCAGGCATGCCCTTCATTCAAGCTGTGCCATCCTCTGTGGCCTGGGTATCCACGTGTTCACCACCATCTCCTTGTCATTTTCCTTTGTGGCCATTGGTATCTTATATTCCTTACCCTCATTCCATCAAGCAACATGGTATTTTAACTTTGTTCTGTTCCATCTGCATGTATTGAAGTCCAGGGCATGCTGTTTGTCAGGGTTCATATTCCCATTGGTGGACATTGGCAGGCTGAAGCCCAGGGGAGCAGACAGTGGATGACTCCTGGGGAAGGTGAGTCTCTGAGGAGGCTTGTCCATTTCACTCGTGCAGTAGCTGCTGTTTTATTATAGTCACCTGGGGTTTGAAAACTCTCAATCTCTGCCATACTGCAGATAGCTTCCTATGGCAGAGTATATAGCTGGCTAGTTGAGGAATCAATACAGGAAGACTCAGTTCAGGAACCTGGGAAAGAGTGAGAGCAGTTTTGAGTTAGGTGATATGGGTTATCTTTGTAGAGTCTCATTGATTCTGTCACTTAAATATTTCTCAAATATATCTCCTCCTGTATCAATCAGAATGCAACCAAAAGAAGAAATACCTCTGCAGATAGTTTAAAAGGGATTTTTATATAGAAAGTTAATGATACAGCTAGTGGAACAGTTGAGAAGCCAAACAGGAGACAAAGCAGCAACTCAGATGTTGGCCACAGCAGGAAGCCACAACCAGCCCTAGACTGGAGGGACAAAAGGAGGAAGTGGGGTTCCCAGAGCCCGGGGCAGGATCCTTGGGCATAAGCCAGATTTGAGGCCTGCTCACGTGCCAAGGAAGAGATGCAGCAGCTGCTGGAATTGTCACCTGAGACCCAGAGAGGGTCGATGAAATATACTGAATTTTTCTTTCCTCTTGCTTCCTGATCCCCTGCCAGTAACTGTCAGTGGCCCAAGCTAATTAGAAATCAGCTGACATGGAAGGATAGTAAGCATAGCCAAGAGAGGTCAGCTTCCTTCCTCAAAGAGCAGAGACTCTGCCACTGCCTAGGGGGTTAAAGCCTCCACCATCTGTCAGATGGGACTTCCCGGGTGGTGCTAGTGGTAAAGAACCCATTTGCCAATGCAAGAGATGAAAGAGATGCGGATTCGAACCCTGGGTTGAAAAGATCCCCTGGAGAAAGGCATGGCAACCCACTCCAGTATTCTTGCCTGGAGAATCCCATGGAGAGACGGACCTGGCTGGCTACAGTCATAGTGTTGCAAAGAGTTTGATCGACTGAAGCAACTTAGCATCATATATCAATAGTGATGTTGCTAAAATACAAACATATGCATTAAGCTCCTATTTAAATGCTTATCTGACTCCCTGATAACTGCAGGCTCAGCCCAAGCTTTTTAGCAGGGTGGACAGGGCCCTCTCCTGCCTGCCTCCCTAGCCTCATCTTCTACAGCTCCCTGCATGGTACAGCTTCAGTGCCCTGAAGACCACAGGGCATACTGAGTGCTGTCAGTTACTCAAGCGCTTGCTTCATGGACCTCAGAAGAGGTTCCCTGGCCCAAGCATCCAGAGTGTCATGGTGGGAACTGCAGTCTGAGATGGCACTCCCAAGCGGCTTCTGGGGCCACCATGAGGGCGCCTGGAGGATGAGAGGATTGCAGTGAGTGCGTGCGAGAGCATGGAACACTCTGTGGAGGCCCCTGGGAAATGGGTGAGAGGGGAAATGGAAGAGCCTTGATGGGATCCTGGGGTATGAGTCAGTGAGATCTGAGTGTTTATCAGTGAAATCCATCAGGCTGGTTAAGTTTGAGAAAACCGAGATTATGTGTGAATGAGAATAAAGGTCAATGTCTAAATATGTTGCTTAGCCTATTGTTACTAAAATTATTCCATCAATCAAAAGATCTCTGGTAGAATGAATAAATATGAAGACTCACTTCTGATAGGCCTCAGAAACTATTTACCTGTCATGAGGCCTTAATTAAAATGAAGAAAGAAATTAACATACACGGGCCTCCTAGGGAGCAATCAAGTTTTAGAAACAATGTTGAGGAAAATTAGAAGGTAGAAATCGTGAGTTTGAGACATCTGACAAGGTTTCAATGAAGTTTCATACGGTCTAGATTTTTAAAAATATCTTATCACATCATACATATATATACATATCAATCTTTTCTGTGTTCTCTGATAGTCTTACTGTAATGTGAACCTCCCTTATGGTGAAGTTAAAAAGTAACATTACTCTTCAACATCAAAGGAAAGCAAACATTTATTTAGCTAACATAATGTGCCAAGCATTGAGCTGGGCAGATTACATAATGCATTTCATTTTGCTATGGTAATTTTTCTGTGACAGATGAGGAAAATGAGACTTAGAGAGATTAAATGACTTGTCCAAGGCTGCATAGCAAGTGCTAGGTCTCCTTTTATAACCCCACATTTTTTGTCTCTTAGTAAGCAACCCTCATGATGGAATGCAAGTAAAAATAACTTAGTATTAAATTCAGTTTTCTCACCAAGAACATGAAAATAACATTTGGGTGTATTTCCAAACAAGATTACCCTAAAATGCTATATAGGCAGATTTCTGAAAAATATGGAATTCATTTTGAAGGTTTATTTTTCTATTGAACATGAAGATTTTTGCATCTTTCAAAATCTAGGCATTATTGTGGCATCCTTGATCTGTCCAGCCTTTGAACTAAAATATTTGTTATCTCCTCAAGTGGTGCTAGTGGTAAAGAATCCATCTCCAGTGCAGGAGATGCAGGTTCAATCCCTGGGTTGGGAAGATCCCTTGGAGAAGGAAATGACAACCCAGTCCAGTATTCTTGCCTGGAAAATTCCACGGACAGAGGAGTCTGGTGGGCTATAGTCCATGGGGCCGCAAAGAGTTGGACACAACTGAGCACGCATACGTATATTTGTTATCTTATCATTTTGAGTTTTCAGTATGAAACATTGGTTAATATCATTGTTGCCTGTTGGGAGGAATCCTTGGAAAGTGGATTCTGAGATGGAGGTAGGTGTTTAGGGGCATTTCTTAGGTAGTGCTCTTAGGAGTCAGCCCCTTGGAAGAGAGAGAAGGAAGCAGAACTCACCACAGCATTCACCACAAAGACAAATGCAATTCTTAATAAATTGGTGTGTATACAATAAATGTATATATGTGCTGATGTGTAATATGTGGTAAAATATCTAAATACATGCAATAGAGGAATAAATGTTTGCTTTGTATAATTGTAAAATATACATTTATTGTATAGACAAATGGTAAAGGCAATAACTACCTGGATCAGGATGAAGGCTGAACTTCAAAGAATTATAAATTGGACAACATAAGTGCCTACAGATAGAAAGCGCAGTGTCCCCATCTCTGATCCAAGAGGGAGCAGAAACTCAGGACTTCTTGAGGCTCTCACACTTCTTACCACCATGGCATTTACTGCTGTGCCAGTAATAAGAATGTGTCAGTGTGCTGAGTGATAGTGTCCTGTGTACACAGAATGGTGCTAGGCTATTGACTCGGTTTTTACATGTTTGCCAACTCTAAAGACTAATATATAATGAGTGGAAACAGAAAAAAAATAAAATAAAATTAACATGTGGTAAAAACTTAAAAAAACAAATGAACATTCTTTCCTCAGAAACTGTACTGGCCCTACCTCTACTTACTTAGTCAACTTCTTCCTGTTTCAGGCATTCCCAACAACTGATAGTTATATTCCAGAAGTCTAAGAAGGCAGATATCTAACCATAGACAGTGAATGTGGAGAATCCCCAGACATCCAAGGGGAGAGGAAGCAGAGGCTAACATAGCCATCCCTTTTAGCTTTGGTGCTTGGATGCTTACAGGACTCTGCTAGGCTGCCTCTGCCTTCCATCCATCCCTGCCTCTGATTCAGCAGTCTCAAGCCGGAGAACTCAGGATCTTCATGGCTCCTGGAAGCACAGGCCCTGATAGCTGGTGCCCAAAGGGTACACGTAAGGTGTTCACAGTGATTGAAAGGACAAGTGCCTTCAATTTGTTCAGGTGGAGCTGCAGTGTATAGAGTGCATTCCTAGCATGAGTTGAGCTGTGCTAGGAAATGCAGCTGCCCGAGGCAGTCTAGAAGATGTTGGCCCTCCTAAAATGACAGACTCCCTCGTTGACATTTTCTTCCTTTAGTCCTTCCCCGTCCTTTTAGACAATGAGTTAAGTCTGATTTAGCTAGTATTAATATTATGAAGTCTTAATCACACCCCAAAGATGTAGATGAACCTTATATGTTCTTTTTTTAAAAAAATATTTTGTCTGTCCATGCATTCATTCATTTGCTCATTCATTTATAGTTCAGTCACTGTTTTGTTTCATGGTCACATAGTCCAGGTGTTTGCTCTAAGGCTGAAGTACAGCACTAGTATTGTATACATTGACTATTGTTTGAAAATTTAGAGCTGGATATTTAGAGTGAAAGAATTCCAGTTAGTCTGATTATCATTGTGATGAAATAGCAGGCAGTCTTTCTCATGTTTATTTTCTTCTTAACTTTCTCGAAATAATGTCACATAATTCAGAAGCCTTACTCTTTGTTGCTTCTTCTTGTCCTCTGTAAAGCCATCACTCAGGAAGTTGCCCTAATTAATTTTCTCTTGATACGTTTTAGCTTTTGTTAAACCTCATATCATCTTGTTCTAATTCCTTTCCATAGTATTGTGATTTTATCACATTTTTCTTGTTTCTGTCATTGCTACGTACCAGAAGCAAACTTTATCTGGACCCCCAATATTTCATCAGGGCGTCTGGTTTTCTAGCAGCTTACTTATGAGTGTCAGTAGATTAGATTCCCTCTCTGATTTGTTTTGTGGCTATGGGCAAGTCAAACACCATGAACCTTAACTTCTCCATTTGCAAAATGGGATAATAATACTTACCTCCCACACATGCTGGGTGTTGTGAGAATTAAAAAGATAATGTTTGCAAAGTGCTTTGTAAAAACATGGAGCCTTTCATCTAAGGAAGGAGCTCAGATGTTATTATTTTTGTTGTTACTGTCGGTCATGTTCCCACATGGCTTTATGTTGATCATGTTTTTAACTGCAGTAGAGGTGAATCACAGAGATGAGAGATGGTGAAGACGTAGCAGGTCATCTAGTTCAAACATATTAGAGAATTCCTCCCCTGCAACACTCTCTTGGTACTTTAGTCTTGCTATTTTTAAGTCCCAAAGCACCAAACATTACATGGTCCATTTCTTCCTGCTTGACAGCACAACTCTTCTAAAGAACAGTTTCAATGGCAACTTTTGACCTAAGTATTTTCTTAATGACCCAATTGGAACAACTTTTTGAGTCTCTTCCAGGAGAATATTTTTGCTTGGTATAAGGGTTATAGTTATTTTTAGGACCCTTCACTACTTTCCTGGGGAAATGGAGTTATAATCCGTTAGCTTCCTTCTGATGATATTCTGTACAATGTTCACCCCAAATGTTCAATTTAGGAATTTCCTAACCATTGGTCCACAGAGCAAACCAAACCAAATCTTATTCAGAGATATCACATTTCAAAGGCAATTAACCTGCTTTAAATTCAATCTCAGAAGACTAAAAGAATGCGCTAACTTCAACCTTGTGACCTGCAAGTATTTTGCTTTTGGTAGATGTATAAGCTATCACTGAGGGTAAGTTCAAAATCTGATAGTCTGCAAATATTTGTTGAATGAATAAATGGACCATTCATATGTACATGTATAATTCATTGTTACTTGATTCAGTAGGATAATAATAGTCCTTTTAGTCTTTTTAGATTTATATATATTGACATATTATAAATATATGTTAATGTATTATATACACTGTATGTGTATATTGTATATTTTATATATATTGTGCACATATATGTTAATTTGAAATTTGTATATATATATAATATATATATTTGGAAGTATTACTACTTACAACACAAATATAACTGATATCCTGACAAAGAGATGGTCTAGAATGATAAACAGACTTTCAAAAGATGTGAAGCATTTACTATTTAGGAGCTGAAATATTAATACATTGGTAAGCCAAACATATTTCTCTTGTAATGCTGATTGCTTCAGCCAGTGAGAATTGGTTTTGAAGATTCAATGATTCTGTTTTCCCCTTGGCTATTGGTTTTCCACCCTTTTGCTATAGAGTAAGGTCTAAGATGAAATCAATACCCCAAGTAATCCTTTCCTTTTCTTCTACTTATGATAGTTTAATTAATTACTCTCCTTTAAACTGATCCATTAATTAAAACCAAGCTTTTATGTGATAATGATTATTGTTTTCAGTGCAATTGTGGTTTCCAATCTGAATCGGGCTTTAGGTTTAAGTGGAAGGATTTTTCTTGTTATTATTGTTGCTGTTTAGTTTCTTAAGTTGTGTCCCAAGTCTTTTGCAATTTATGAACTGTAGCCTGTTGGGCTCCTCTGTCCATGAGATTTTCAAGGAAAAAACACTGGAGTGAATTGCCATTTCCTCCTCCAGGAGCTCTTCCTGACCCAGGGATCCAATCTGCATCTCCTGCATAGGCAGGCAGACTCCTTACCACTGAGCCACCTGCGAGGCCCTTCAGTTCAGTTCAGTTCAGTTCAGTTGCTCAGTCGTGTCTGATTCTTTGCAATCCCACGGACTGCAGCACACCAGGCTTCCCTGTCCATGTTGTCATTAATTACTGGTGAAACCTCAACCCAAAGACTTGAGCAATAATTCAGCTTTCTTAGTAAAGAGTAGAAGGATATGATTGAAGAGAGAACATCATTCTATTTTCAAGGAGTCAAAAAACTGAAATACATCTTTGAAAAATCTATGAAACTAGTGAGTCACTCTCACGAGATATTTTGGATATTTTGGAAAACTAAAGAGTATCATTAAAAAAAAAAAAAACTGCCGAAGTTATTATCTGTGGTAATTGGATCGAAAGCTTGTGACATTTGACAGATTTTTATGTGGCAAATTTCCAGAGAGTGAATTCGTTGGTGGTCAACTTCTGGGATGCTTTGCTCTTTAATCCCTTTGGCTTCAACATGGTCGTAGCTGGGGAGTGAGATGGGACGTGATAATTAGCTTGCTGAGTCAGTGGGATGGAGTTCTGAAATACTGAATAAATTATTTCTTTGATGTGTGGTGTGGTTAACATGCTTAAGATTCTTAACACAGGGCCAGCTAGATGCCAGAACTGGGAAGAGGAAGTAAAATCACTTTTATATACCGTGCAGAACGTTAAATACCAAATCTCAGAGTTCAGACTTTGTCATTCTTTGTCTTCACCTTTTTGTTTTCTTAAACTTTATAACAATCAGTTTAAGCACTTAATTGGTAAGCTCCTGGCCCAGGAATAGCAAACAAAATATCATTATAAGTCTGTGAAACACCTTGCTTTCTATAATCCTTGTTCCAGATAACAGTGGAACAAAAATCTGGACAAAAATAGAAACACACAGTGACACTACTGTTTTGGAAAGAAAACGTATCTTTCTTAGTAGCCTTGAACCTGTAACACTAACGTATCATTAATGGGTTTAGTTTAGTGGACACCAAATACTCTCTGACGTGTCTCAGCATGCTTTCATTTCCGTGAGAAAGATTCCTTTTAGGTCAAGCCCAGTGGTTGACTAAGGAGAATGTAGAACCTGGAATTGAAAGTCATTAATTTTGTCCCTCTCTATAATCGCCAATTTATTACCATGAACTTGGTGCAATGGAAAATTATTATTTCTTTCTAGATCTCAGCAATTTTAAGTGGGAAGAATTTTGTTTGAGTCTTTAGGTTCAAACACTGCATCTCTTCCCTGTCCTTATCTGCCTTCTTCTGGATCAGTTACCTCTGATGCCCAAGAAAAGAGCAATGAGATAGGATTTGGAGAAATTATAAGAGCCCCTGTTTTCTGAGCCCTTACAATTGTGGCAGCAAGATTGATAAGAGGAAGTATGAATTACAGCGAGACTAAGTGGGAAGGAAAGAATTCGTACCATCAGATGAAAACTATGGAACAATTAAATGATGACATCTTGCAGGAAATGTCACCATCACATTTTTTTTTTGCCTCTCATATCATTGGCTATGAGTCAAATTCAAGTTGAGGCATATTTTTTTCCATCTCTACATCTTCACACTATAAATTTTGATTTTTATAAAAATAATCATTCTTTTTCCCATCAAAAACTGAAAGATATTTCTTTGCCCCTCACTAGGACTTAGCATTGTTTGTAGTGGGTGGGGGCAGCTGACTTGCATGAAGACAGGTTTCCATATTATATCCTCTTTGGGGTGAACTCAGTCCGTGGGTAGATGAACAGCAGCCCTTATTCCCAGGCAGAGCTCATTCTCCTGACTTGACTAATATTTACCTAAGCTTCTCCTTGCCTCTTCCTCCTCTCTGAGATTTGTTTTTCTTGTTTTCCCAACCTAGATGCTTTCACCTACAGCTCAGCTTCCTCAGAACTGCTCTTGGCTCACCTTGTGCAGTTTTTTCCACGATTATTGTATTTCTCAACTTGAGTGCTTCCCTTTGTTCTATAACATGACATTCATACTGCCTTCCTGCTCTCTGCCAGAATACCCCTTGATACTGGTGTACTTCCCACCTACACAGGTATGCAGCAAGCTGCTCTAGCTAATCTCGTGGCTTTTGATATTTCCCTAACATGTGTAGGTCAGCCTTATTTGATTTATTGCCAATATATAAACTCCCTCATGATTTCACCTTTCCATTTGCTTTTATGGATGTGAACGTCCTTCCAGGAAAACTGACTTTTATTCCAGTAGGGAAATAATATCTGAAGACTTTTTTAAAAGACCTTAGAGCATCTCACAAACATTACCATTGTGATTTTTTGATATTATTTCTACTAAAAAGCAGGTGGAAAACAAGCATTCAATTTTGAGATGGAAAATTAAAGGCCAATTGCCAACATCAAGTAATTATGTAGAAATCCTGAGAGCTGGCTTAAGCCTTTTTCAAAAACAAGGGGGAATATGCCCTCCGATTCTGCACTCTTCTATGTTTTGGAAGAACCATTCCTATAGCACAATCCCATCATTTGGATTTACTTCAACAGTACATAAGCAATACTTAATATATGCAAGGCACTCTAATCAAGCCTCAGATATAGAATACATGGTCCTTGTCCTTGAGGAAGTGGGTTGAGAGCCATGAACAGGTAGTCCTTAGTAAATGCTGTGATAAGAGATGAGTAAGAATCCTGAGTCACAGACACACAGGAGGTTTAATCAGGTCAGAATGATGAGGAGTACATTATGGAGGAGGCAGCACTGGACGGAACCCTACAGAAAGGAGATACACAGCAATAGAATCACTGCCTGCAGAGAAAACACACTTGGAGCCAGATTCTCTCAGTCCTTCACGCACCGTTTCAGTGTTCCTTTTCAGTATAAATATAGCTTTCAAAGATCCCATCCACAAATCAAGGATATGCCTTTTCTAGGAGCCACCTGAGTATGGGTGTGTGTATGATAGTCGCTCAGTTGTGTCTGACTCTTTGAGACCCCATGGACTGTGTAACCCACCAGGATCCTCTGCCCATGGAATTCTCCAGCAAAAATGCTGGAGTGGGTTGCCATTCCTTTCTCCAGGGGATCTTCCTGACCCAGGGATCGAACCTGGGTCTTTTGCACTGCAGGCAGATTCTTTACAATTTGAGCCATGAAGTATTGAATATGGATAGCTTTGTGCATTTATAATGGAAAGTAAACATGATTTCAGGCCTCAAGGAAATGAGTTTACAGATGATAATAGCAAAATGATAGAAATTCTAGTATCCTGGAAATAAATGAAAATCAGAGGATTTAGGAAAACATTTTCTGGGTTTTGAAGTTGTGTCTGCTTCCCTGAGAAGTATATTGTGAAAATTCCTCAGGATGCTTGTTTCCCAATCTTGTGATTAGCCTCCTGAGATAGTCATGTGGGCTGACTTCCTCTAAATCAGTATTCGAGAAGCATTTCAGGCAGACCACCTTGAGGTGATAATTGCCTTTCTCAGGAGACAGTCACATGTGCTAGATCCTCTGGGAGGAAATGAATGAATTGCCCATTGTACATCAAATCTGAGACAAGAAATTTTAAAGGTGAACTTCCAAAGCATTAAGGCTCAGAGTAATCACCAGAGTTGGCTAGCTAACCTTGGGGGGCCCGCCCTTCCTAGAATCAGCAAACTCTTCCCCTGTAGAAAATTACATAAACATTTGAAGGTTTCCGTCTGTCCTCAGAATTCTACTTGTCTGCCAAGATTATAGTCATTTGAGCTGGAAAGTTGGCCAGCTACAATCTCTGTTAAGGTATTGATGGCTACACTCATTCCTGTGCTTCCTTGTTCATGATCCTGTGAGTCTCTGGGGTCTTTGGTGTCAAGTGCTGCCTCTGAGAGCTGTCAGCATAGAGGAAAGGACATGCCTATGTCTTTTCTATCTAAATGGCAGGGCTTGCTCTGGAGTTGACCCAGGGTAGTCTCCATGGGTCTCTTTTCCATCTCAAGTAAAAGCCTTATGCAAAGTGTTGCTTGAACAGAAATCTAGAAACCATTATCAGGCATCTTTCTTCATGACAACCAATCATCTGTACAATGTACAAGGTTGGTCACATGGCCAATTCTTTCCCACTACCCATGTGCTATTTACTACCCCTTATATCTTGACAGTACTTCTAGTGGAGAGGAATACAAAGTTGTCCAAGCTTCCATTAAGAAGCTACGCTTGGCTCCTTAACACCCTACTGCCATATTGCTTTAAGAAATAAAAAGTGTTTGCTTTCTCCAACAGGCAAATGACTCAGAATTTTTTATTTCTCTCTACAGTCATTCTCATCTGTTGCAGATTAGGGTACACTGAGAAACTCTGAGATGGAGTTTAGAGTATGGAATGTTTATTATGGAGCATCCTAGGGACCAAGATACCAGGAAGGCTGGGAAGAGGAATAGGATTGGGAAGAAGAAGATATTGAGATGAGATACAGATACAAAAATAGCCCTGATCAACTCCATGGGGATCTGTGTAACTAGAATAGCCCTTCAGATTTGCTTCTAAACTTAGGGTAAACTAAATTCAGGAAGTTAGTAGGACAAACTGCAGCCCAGTGTTTGGTCTCAAGGTCACAACTTTTATTACTCATTGCCCCCCTCCTCCACTATTGGTTCTAGATTTTCCTCTCTCTCTCATCTTCCATCTCTGTCTGTCTCATTTGCTTACCTGATGGCCTAACTGATACCCTCAACCCTGAGTATTCTGTTTCAGTCACCATGCCCTTCTCAAACCAGGATTGCTGTGCTTGTCCATTTGTCATTATAATTGGAAAGAAAGGACCAAGAGATGCCCAAATAGATCACCTAGGTGCCAGACTTATTCCTTTATGCCCCATTGTGAAATGGCAGCCCTACTACCTGATGACTGGTCAGTTGCCCTGCCAAAACAACAACTCCTCCTCTTGCCAGCTGGTTCCTTGCCACAGGAAGCCTGAATTCCCAGGCTGTAGTCATAGCTCATAATACAAAGGGATTATTAGTGTATCCATTAGTAAAAAAAAAGTTCTCTTTTTAAGAATCAGGATCTATAAGCCCACAGAACACAGAGCTGCAGAGAAGGATGGACACAGTATTCAAGCAGGCCACTGGGAAACATTAGAGGTTGAACTACTTTTTTTTTCCCTTTTCCTCAGTTCTTATAACCATGTATTTTTCTTTTGGGGTTATAGTACCATATGAAGGCCTCTGATTCAAAGTGTATACTAGTCTTAGAGGATGACACTCCATTCTGGTAAATCATTGAGCTGAAATTTCAGCTGTGCCTTCAGAGAGATATTCCAGTGCTCTATCAGACTACTAGCTTCTGTAGTGAGATATATGATATGCCCAGAGGAGACTATGATTATGGGTCAACTTTCACATCTGATTTCTCTATCATGAGTTTCTCTGACGCAATGATATATGAAATCCCATACCAGTAGATCAAACTCCATAAACCCTTGGATAGTTGTATTGGCTAAGCCCCTGCCAGCAAGAAAGGCAAACAAGTAGCAAGTTGGTTTCCTCAAGGGATGATGTGACAACAGGGAGTCAGCATTGGCCTCTGTTTCTGGAAGTTTGGATATTCAGTTCAGTTCAGTCGCTCAGTCATGTCCGACTCTTTGCGACCCCATGAATTGCAGCACGCCAGGCCTCCCTGTCCATCACCAACTCCCGGAGTTTACCCAAACTCATGTCCATCGAGTCGGTGATGCCATCCAGCCATCTCATCCTCTGTCGTCCTCTTCTCCTCCTGCCCCCAATCCTTCCCAGCAGCAGGGTCTTTTCCAATAAGTCAACTCTTCTCATGAGGTGGCCAAAGTGTTGGAGTTTCAGCTTCAACATCAGTCCTTCCAATGAACACCCAGGGCTGATCTCCTTTAGGATGGACTGGTTGGATCTCCTTGCAGTCCAAGGGACGCTCAAGAGTCTTCTCCAACACCACAGTTCAAAAGCATCAATTCTTCAGTGCTCAGCTTTCTTCACAGTCCAACTCTCACATCCATACATGACCACTGGAAAAACCATAGCCTTGACTGGACGGATCTTTGTTGGCAAAGTAATGTCTCTGCTTTTTAATATGCTATCTAGGTTGGTCATAACTTTCCTTCCAAGGAGCAAGCATCTTTTAATTTCATGGCTGCAATCACCATCTGCAGTTATTTTGGAGCCCCCCAAAAATAAAGTCTGACACTGTTTCCCCATCTATTTCCCATGAAGTGATGGGACCAGATGCCATGATCTTAGTTTTCTGAACGTTGAGCTTTAAGTCAACTTTTTCACTCTCCACTTTCACTTTCATCAAGAGGCTTTTTAGTTCTTCTTCACTTTCTGCCATAAGGGTGGTGTCATCTGCATATCTGAGGTTATTGATATTTCTCCCAGCAATCTTGATTCCAGCTTGTGCTTCTTCCAGCCCAGCGTTTCTCATGATGTACTCTGCATATAAGTTAAATAAGCAGGGTGACAATATACAGGGTGATGTACTCCTTTTCCTATTTGGAACCAGTCTGTTGTTCCATGTCCAGTTCGAACTGTTGCTTCCTGACCTGCATACAGGTTTCTCAAGAGGCAGGTCAGGTGGTCTGGTATTCCCATCTCTTTCAGAATTTTCCACAGTTTATTGTGATCCACACAGTCAAAGGCTTTGGCATAATCAATAAAGCAGAAATAGATGTTGTTCTGGAACTCTCTTGCTTTTTTGATGATCCAATGAATGTTGGCAATTTGATCTCTGGTTCCTCTGCCTTTTCTAAAACCAGCTTGAACATCTGGAAGTTCACGGTTCATGTATTGCTAAAGCCTGGCTTGGAGAATTTTGAGCTATCCTTTACTAGCATGTGAGATGAGTGCAATTGTGCGGTAGTCTGAGCATTCTTTGGCATTGCCTTTCTTTGTGATTGGAATGAAAACTGACCTTTTCCAGTCCTGTGGCCACTGCTGAGTTTTCCAAATTTGCTGGCATATCGAGTGCAGCACTTTCACAGCGTCATCTTTCAGGATTTGAAATAGCTCAACTGGAATTCCATCACCTCCACTAGCTTTGTTTGTAGTGATGCTGTCTAAGGCCCTCTTGACTTCACATTCCAGGATGTCTGGCTCTAGGTGAGTGATCACACCATCGTGATTATCTGGGTCATGAAGATCTTTTTTGTACAGTTCTTCTGTGTATTCTTGCCACCTCTTCTTAATATCTTCTGCTTCTGTTAGGTCCATACCATTTCTATCCTTTATCGAGCCCATCTTTGCATGAAATGTTCCTTTGGTATCTCTAATTCTCTTGAAGAGATCTCTAATCTTTCCCATTCTGTTGTTTTCGTCTATTTCTTTGAACTGATCACTGAGGAAGGCTTTCTTATCTCTCCTTGCTATTCTTTGGAACTCTGCATTCAAATGGGTATATCTTTCCTTTTCTCCTTTGCCTTTAGCTTCTCTTATTTTTTCAGCTATTTGTAAGGCCTCATTAGACACCCATTTTGCTTTTTTGCATTTCTTTTCCATGGGGATGGTCTTGATCCCTGTCTCCTGTACAATATCACGAACCTCCATCCATAGTTCTTCAGGCACCATGTCTATCAGATCTCATCCCTTGAGTCTATTTGTCACTTCCATTGTATAATCGTAAGGGATTTGATTTAGGTCATACCTGAATGGTCCAGTGGTTTTCCCTACTTTCTTCAGTTTCAGTCTGAATTTGGCAATAAGGAGTTCATGATCTGAGCCACAGTCAGCTTCTGGTCTTGTTTTTGCTGACTGTATAGTGCCTCTCCATCTTTTGCTGCAAAGAATATAATCAATCTGATTTTGGTATTGACCTTCTGTTGATGTCCATGTGTAGAGTCTTCTCTTGTGTTGTTAGAAGAGGGTGCTATGATCGGTGCGTTCTCTTGGCAAAACTGTGTTAGCCTTTGACCTGCTTCGTTTTGTACTCCAAGGCCAAATTTGCCTGTTACTCCAGGTGTTTCTTCATTTCCTACTTTTGCATTCCAGTGCCTTATAATGAAGATGACATCTTTTCTGGGATGTTAGTTCTAGAAGGTCTTGTAGGTCTTCATAGAACCATTCAACTTCAGCTTCTTTAGCATTACTGGTAAGATATGTGAAAGAATTTGGAGTAAGAAAAGGGGTTTACAAATGCTAGGGATTATTACTGTTTATTTCTCTGTCACTCTGTGTTCACTTCTGTTCTTGCTGCCTATAGATGTTTCGTTTGCTCTTGCAACTCTGTGGTTAATCACAGAGACAGGTTTTTCACCATTGTTATGGTGTACTCTTCAGTTAAGTACAACTGATCCACACATGTATTTGGAAACTGGTGAACAAATGAACCACTGAACATGATCACCTCGAAAAGCACACTCTAGGATCATCAAAGTCTATACACAGAGGCTAACAGATGATAAAGATATGGTCTCTGAAGATACGGTTTCTAGTCTGCTAGAGGGAGACCAACATGTAACAATTCAGGAGAAATGACATAAGTATTTTATGGATATAAATTTGAGATGGGATATAGTTCAGGTACAAAGGAAGGAGTGCTGGTGATTGGGTGGTGGTCGCAAGAGCCTTCATTAAAAGGTGGGGCTTGCACAACCAGTAATAGAGGAGTAGATCTGATTCAGGAAGAAAAGGAACTGAAGGGCATCCAGGATGAGCAGAGGCACTAAAGAATGAGAAAACTAGAGGACCCTAAGCTACATGAGCAGAACACAAGTTAGAGGGAGCAGTGAAAAAAAAGGAAGCCCCATGAGGCTCCCAGCATGTTGTTATGAAGACATCATTGAACATGCTCTGTATGGGATGTTCTTCTGAAAAACCTTCCTAGATCCTTCAAGAAGAACTCTCACTTCTGTTGCATGGGTCTCAGATACAGCTTGATGGGGCCACCATCTCATTTGTTGTTGTTGTTGTTTGTTTTTATATCTGTCCTTCAGCCTAGGCCCTGGGCTTTTCAGGGCTAGGGATTTTCTCTGTCCCCAGAACTCATGATGGTAACATGCACAGAATAAATATATTCTGAGAGATGAATGAAAAGATGTAATATCTTTGCTTACTTAGTTTAAGTAAGTCAAAATCATCAGGAATTAAAAGAGAGAAAGCTTTATAACTTAAAGAGGTAAGGGTAGAGTAAAAAATTACCAGAAGTAGAATCTGAGCACTTGAATTCTAGTTCTCAAAGTGAGGCACTGGTTTTGTGATTTGGACCCCTAGAGAACCTTGCTAAGCTTCAGGGGATCAATCACACTTAGCACTCAACATCACTGAAAGAATGAAACAATTTATGTGTGCACAAGGACACTGCTTTTTCTATCCTAGACCTAGGGCTCCATGTTCAAATTCTCATTTCATTTTTTTTTTAACTAATTTTAGCCACACCCAGTAGAGGCAACAACTAAACTTGACATGGTGAACATAATGGAATTCAAAAGAAAAGATCTTCTCTTAAACTGGAGGCCTGTTCTGTGATAGAAGAGCCAAAGCTAAGACACCAGAGCGTGAATCCCCACTCTGCCACCTGTTGACTCAATGACTTTATGTGCATTATTTAATCTCTCTGTGCTCCCAGTGCTCATCTGCAGAATCAGGATTTGTTGATTCAGTTGCTATTTTGACACTAGGAATTTCAAGTGTGAACAAAATATACAAAATTACCAGGTGATTTTTATACACTAATTTCGAGAAGTACTGAATTCTAAAATGGGTATTTAAATATTCCTATATGTTGGCTCTTCCCTAAACAAATTAAATAAGAATCTGCAGGAGGGAACCAGGAATTTTTTGTTTGTTTGTTTGTTTAAAGCTTTACAGGTGATTCCAACATGTAACAAAAGAACCACTAATATAAGATGATTTCTGGATTGGTAAATATTTAGTAAAGGAGCAGATATGAATCTGTTTATATTTGGAATCACTTTTATTTTCTCTCCTTTCTTTTTCTCTTCCTTTTAACAGTATACCAAGTGCACACTAAGTAAATTGACAGAACTTGTTCATCAATCCCCAGCCAGACTGCGTTCTTTGGTCTGTCATGTTGTACTGATTCCATATGTACGTTTAACCCAATGCCCAGCCATAGCCTTTATGGGCTGATTGGCCTCATATCCTACTGGCTGCTGAACAGGGGCCAATCCCCCTGCAAGAGGCCCCATAAGGTACTGTCAGAGCATAAAACAAAGGACCTGCCATTGCATTGGCTCTGGGGTTGGAATTAGATCAAGAAAGTCACTTCCTCTGTGATCTGAGGTAGAATAAGACTTGAGTTTGTGCCCAGTTGTGTCTAGAATTGAGGGTTAGCATCAAAATGTATCTAAGAGGTAAGTGTATGGGGCCAAAATTCCACAATAAATTCCATATCCTCAAGTCAGGTGAATGCAAGACCAGTGTAGGTGTGAGTCAAAGTAGATATGAAGCCGGGGCTCCTGGGACACTGACCATGAATCGGCCTAGATTGTTTAGAACTTGTTTTTGTTTGGCCACAGAATAAACTGGCTAGAGTTAAAGGCATATTGTGTGTGTGTGTGTGTGTGTGTGTGTGTGTGTGGAGTTAGTCATTCAGCTGTGAATGACTCTTTGTGACCCCATGAACTATAGCTGTCCAAGCTCCTTTGTCCATGGGATTCTCCAGGCAAGAATACTGGAGTGGGTAGCCATTTCCTTCTCCAGGGAATCTTCCCAACCCAGGGATTAAACATGGGTCTCCTGCATTACAGGCAGATTTTTTTACCCTCTGAGCCACCAGGGAAGCATCAGATTTGTATAAATAAATAACAGCTATTACAGTTCTGAAATCCTCTGATCTATTTCAATTAGTACTTTATTCTTGGTGCTGGGAGACCTACTCCATTATAATGATTGTCTCCTTACAATAAATTTTCTTTCCTTATTGTAAATATGATTTATTCTGAAAGTGTTAAGACTTTAGCGATAGGAGATAAGAATGTCTTATCAGAATTTCAAAGGATCCAGATGATCATTGTTTTGTGGTGTGATAAATGTAATGTTAAAGAAAAAGACTGCTTTGGAAAGTAGTTAGATGGTCATGAATTGTGATTGAGGCTGAGATAGCGTAGGTAAAGAGATTTTCTTCTTTTCCTTTAGTATAGAAGCACTTTTTCCTTTCCTGAGCCTTGAATACAAGAAGGAGCATCAAGGCAATTCTAGATTGCCTAAATAAGGACTAAGAATCATCATCCTAACTCCCTTCATACCAAAAAAATACCATGTCAAAACACAATATTATTTCTCTAGGGCCATGCCATCTTAAAAAGATGCAAAGAGCTGGAATGGAGGGAATGAGAGTGCTATCCAGTCATTTATTGGTGGTGGCAAATACATTTCTACGTATTTCTGATATTACAGATATTCTGTGCTAATTTTAAAAGCTATAAGAGAATTCAATAGTGTAGAAAGACTGGAATGAAGATACATTTCTCCTTCTGAAAAAGGCATAAGGAAGCATAAGCACCATCTTTGCTTCACCAATGGATTTGTAAATAAGAGGATAAAGTGAGAGAATTTGATTCCCCAGTTCTTCCAGGAAAGTGCAATAGCAAAGATGACAGTCCAAAGGTTGTGATAAAGAATTCAGGTGTATGAGGGTACTTAAAAATAGTAAACTGAATCCTGGTGAGAAATTGAAGCTCCAAAATTTCAAGTGGTTTGCCCAAAGCCACTGATGGCCTGAAGTGGTCCCCAATATTCTAACTATTAATGAATTGTGAGGCTTATTGTTTCATAGAACAGAGTTTCTTCTAGTCAAGAAGCCTTGTGTGGAGTAAAACATCCTCTTCTTTCACCACAGGGAAGCTATTTCCTTCAGAGAACGACTGCTTGCTCTTGATTTTTCAGGAGATCAGTTATCTCATGGCTCCTCCCATTCATTGCTGGTTTATTTCCCTATTCATAGTCAGTTCGTGGGAGGAGAGAAAAATAGAGGGGATAAAACACATAGTCATTCTTCCACCTGTTAGTGGTTTGGTAGGGGGCTTGTGAGGAGAGACAGTAGGCAGAAAGATTGAAATGATTTTTGATAATTGCCTGGGGATTTTATTTGTTCTAAAATATTAATGACATAACAGAAAAATTGAGAGCTTAACTAAAAATACATTAGTACTCAGGTTTCAAAGCCTCCACTGTTTCATGACTCAAACTTTAAACATTGAATCTTATTCAATCACATAAATCAGTAATCTTTATTCTGTGAGTTTAGTTCCTGATTTATTCTCCTGTTGGAAACAGTGTTTTATAATAGAAATCAAGTTTAATATTTGTAAATGTGTATAAGAGTGTGAGTGACTGAAAGAAGTTAAGTTCCCAGGCTTTTCTAAGCTGAGAATGTCAACCTTTGTGTGAACAAATGTCTTTCTAGCCGATACTGGGTGTAAGCCACTTGAAATTTTGGAGGGAGGCCAGCATCTCATCATCTTGGCTGATCTCTTCACACACAGTGCAATGCTCTTGTGTGCCAAGCCAGAGCAGTAAAATGCCAAAGGCTTGCCCAAAATGCCAATGATAATACACCTATTTTCATCCAGCATAGCCACTGTAGTTCATGTAGTTACTTTCCCAACTGAAAAATGCTGGTGAACCAGCATGGTGAGGTGCAGATAAGTACCTGCTTCTAGTTACTGGCAAACAGCAAAGACAATTAAACTTTAGTATTGAGTCACTTGTCAGCTGGGCAGGCTGACTTCAACTCCTACCGCTGAGTTTTCAAGCTGTGTAGGATTTTGCCATATTGAGCTTGCTTTACATTAATAGTTGTGCTGTTAAATTCTAGAAAAACCAAATGCTTTTAATAGGGACTGTATGCCTATATTCTGGAGCATGTGCAATACTAATCATTATAGTTTCTGAACTGAAATTGGGTTGTTGATGCCAGGAGGGAGATTATTATATGTGTTGATGCCTCGTGAGCAGACAAAATGTAACTCCTCCTTGTTGGTTAAAAACCTTTGCAAATACCAAGTCAGTCTCCCACACACATGAATCTTCTCCATCTCTTCAGTGGGAGTTTTATGTGGGAATTAAGAAGAGAAAAATGTCACTCAGGGTGTGTATCTGATCATGATTTAATATCTAAGCCAAGAAGTCCTCAGAGAGTGAAAGCATCTACCCACATAACAGTAAGTCATGAACACAGGCAGCAACGGGCCTTAGAAGAAGCCTCTGCAGTGTTTGGATGGAAATGAGTTATAAGCTTTATCATTTTATATTTGATAAACCCAGATAGACCTTCACAAGAAAACCTCATATTAGGAAACTTAATTGAGTACAAATGATAAAATAGTCAGTGTTTACTTTTGTTATCCCTTTATAGGAGGATCATAAAAGTACATGTTGATACTTGCTATTGGGGGGGGGGAGCTAAAATAATTTAAATGCCTTCATGGCCAAAAACAGCAGAGTGAGAGGACTTGAGGAAACAAGAGGGGCAGAGCGTGTGAGAACTGAAAGCTTCCTCAACTAGACCAATTAATTATATCCCTCTGTATGATTAACATGCATTCATTGAAAATCAGACTCCATATAGTTTTGATTAGTGTTAAAACAAATACAAACACCAAACAAGCACAGCCATGTTTTATTAAAATAAATAATAGAGCTTAAGGATTCATCCATGGCATTTAAAGGCAGTCCCATCTTCATGGGGCTGATTCCCATGGGGTGATTACATGAGTCAGTCCACCGGACACCCAGCTGAGCCGGAAGCAGGTTTCCAGGGAGTGAGGACAGTCTGGCTTGCGATTCTGCTTGGTCTTTGAGTTGCTGAGTTAGTGTAGACCAGGGTGTGATCTCCAGCTTGCACTATTTTGCAGCCTCCTCAACCAAGAGAGGGATTTTTTAACTAAAGAAGTAGTCATGATGTGGCTCTAGCCTTATTCATGTTTGAAAACTAAAGAAATGTGAGAAACATTAAGAAGGAAGCTTTATGTAACCTTATACAAGAGACCTGGGGAGGCCAGATTGACTCTCCAAGGGCTGGAACTGAGGATGCTCCTCTGTAAGGCAAGCTGAGGTCCCAGCAGGGTGGAATCCACCATTGTTCTCTAATGGAGGCAAGTTCCAACTGTACCCCTAACTTCTCACACTACAGTATGGTAGGTTTCATCACCTCCAAGGAGAGATACCTTGACTCATAACTTTTCGATATCTTAGCTGTAGCTCCCAGAAGCAGTCCATGCAACATTTTTCAGGTAGAGCAGATCATGTTTAAGACTTTACATGAGGGCCCTTAAAACTGTATTGGGGCAACTTCTTAAGGCAGATAAATAAAAGGGAATATCATGTTTTACATAGGATTTTACCAACATAGTGGCATACTTGTGCTGATTTTATCTAGTATGGATTTCTTACCATCATAAACGTGGACTGAGTTCTGGCTTTTATATATTCTGCTCTTAACCACTGTATTCTCTAAACTGGGTAAGTGTGCATGCACATGAATGTGTGCATATGTGTATGTATTTCAAGAATTTTTTTTTTTTTTCAGAATGGTTTTAGGTTCACCACAAAATTGAGAGGAAGGTATGGAGATTTTCCATGTACTCCATACCCTCCCACCCCCATCAACACGCATAGCCCCCACCCTCATTATTAATATCTCAATATCCCTCACAAGACTGGTACATTTGTTGCAACTGATGAACCTATATGGACATGTTCTAATCGCCTGAAGTCTGTAGTCTCCCTTAGGGTTCAATATTGGTATTGTACATTTTGAGGGTTTAGACAAATGTGTATTGACATGCATTCATCATTATAATAGCATAAAGTGCATTTTTGCTGCCCTAAAAATCCTCTGTGCTCTGCCTAGTCATTGCTCCCTTCACCCTCAAACCCTGGAAGCCACTGATCTTTTTACTGTCTTCATAGTTTGCCTTTTCCAGGATGTCATATGGTTGGAATCATACAATATGTAGCCTTTTAAAATTGGCTTCTTTTGTTTAGTAGTATTCATTTCAGTTTCTTCCTTTTCATGGCTGTATAGCTTATTTATTTTTAGCATTGAATAAGATTCCTTTGTCTAGAATAAAATGTATTTCAGTTAATTTTTCCATTTATCTATTGAAGGCCGTATTAATTGCTTCTAAGTTTTTGGCAATTATAAATAAAACTGCTATAGACATCTGTGTGTAAGATTTTGTGTAGACACAAGTTTTCAACTCTTTTGGGTAAATACCAAGGAGCCATAATTGCGGACTTACATGGTAAGAAATATCCAGTTTTACAAGAAACTGCAAAACTGTCTTCCAAAGTGGCTATACCGTATTTATTCCCATGAACAATGAATGAGCATTCCTGTTGCTCCACATCCTCACTAGCATGTGCTGTTGTCAGTGTTCAGATTTTGGCCTTTCTAATATGCATTAGTGGAACCACATTGTTTTAATTTGCATTTCCCTGATTACGTATGATGTGGAGCATCTTTTCATATGCTTATTTGCCAGCTGTGCATTTTCTTTGGTGAGATATCTGTTGAGATACTTGAGCCATTTTCAACTGGATTGTTTGTTTTCTTATTGTTGAGTTTTAAGAGTTCTTTGTATATTTTGAATAAGAGTTCTCAGATGTGTCTATTGCAAATATTTTCTCTCAGTGTGTAGCTTATTTTCCCACTGTTTTTGCAGAGTAGAAGTTTTTAATTTTAATCAATCCAGCTTATTAACTTTTTCATGAATCATGACTATGATGTTATATCTAAAAAGTCAGTAGCATACCCAAGGTCATCTAAGTTTTCTCCTATAAGTTATGTTTTTAAATTGAGTCTCTTCATGAGTATAATTTCTTTATCTGCATATATAAGCACTGCCATTCTCTATTCCCTTACCCCAAGATGGAATTATGATCAGGAAGGAAATCTAGCTGATGTGCATTGTTACAGAAAAATCCAAAGCAGTGCCAATTGGCAGAGGGAAGGAAGATTCTTAGCATTTGGCAATTAACACAACTTATCCTTTTGGCCAAGAAAATTTACCCACAGAAACATTTTTTAGAAACCTACAATGCAATGCCTTTTCTAGGTTCTTAAATATTGCTTGGGAAATCCAAGCCAAACAAACATACTTTTTACTTATCTCTAGGGAAATCAAGCTACTGAATTATTAACACTAGGTTATATCATAACTGCACTGTTTGATGATGTGTCTGGGAATCAGAGGATGAACTGTTGCAGACTGATGTGGGTGTTGGTTATTTTGAAGCTGAGTTTATTTGAAAAGAACTCTTTACAAGTTTCTGTATGTTATATTGTTTGGCCCAGGGAGTTGATACAAGTCTTGAAGCTGGAGATTGTGAGATAAATAATTCAGGGTAGAAACTTGCCCCACTAATTAATCAGAATCTTGTGAACCCGAGTGGAGTGAGTCACAGGCAGCCAACTAGGTAAAATAGGACTATAATACTATTCTAGATGAAAGACAATCACAATTTTGGATCCAGATGCTAAACAAAGAAAGGAAAAGAAATGAAAAAAGAAAAGACGATTCAAAAGTTTGGAACTGATTCCTGGGGAAAGACATTGCCACTCAACACAATTTTATTCACAAGTTTATTCAATAATAAATGCCAACTAAATCATAATGAATTAAACAGAATGAATTATTAGTTATTATTTGTATCAACTTGCAAGTGTATAAACACATCCTTAATGTGACAGTTTTTTAGACCTAATCAAATCCTTCATCAATTCATTTCTTTTCTCAGTGTGTTTGACAGCATTGGGGACGTTTTTCATACATTGTTTTTCTGGTGGGTTTTCAGTAAGTTGGCACTTTATGCTTTCCATTCATTAATTTTTATCTGTTGTCTCTATAGTTTCTATATTTTCTGAGTCTCTATAAGAAATAACTTGAAACAATACACCTTGAAAGAAAGAGTGGAAGGGGGGAATGCCTTTAACTTAAAAATAGCACATCAGTAAGAAATATGTGCCCAATATGCAGAAATATCATTAATGTGTTATCTCATGATGGATCTTAATTACATAAAAGACTTCTGCTAACAACTCCAATCAAGTTAACACAAAATAAAAACTGATAATGGCATTTTTGGTGATTTTTGACAGTCGAGTGACCTCAGATATTGTAAGACACCCAAATCTAATATCAACAGATTTCTCCCACATTTTATAATATATCTTGTAAGTTTGGGTGAAAATTGTATTTATGATGTTTAGGAAGCCAAAACTTAGGCATATGTGACAAGGAGTTTTAAGGTCTGACTTATCTGAAGTGAATGCATGCTGGTGCTTCCTGATTCTTGGGCTGGAATCGGGCCTTTTGAAAATTTCCTTATATGAAATAAATGACTTACTGATCATATTCTAAAGTTTCAGTTGCCCTTGGCAGGAGACAAGTTTTTCCTCAGTGCCCTGAAATGTACCTTAAAAATTAAAACTCCTTTGAAATATGCACCATCACTAATGGAAATAAAAATTGCAACAATTAAACAGTGTAATAAGAAATATACTTTACCAGATACTGCTAAACTAAGAGAGACCTATTCAACCTCGCTAAGAACATCTAAGCATTAATAGAGTTTTTATTTAGATATTGCAAAGGATTCTTTTGTAAAATTCCTTTATGCTCAGACTGAACCCATTTATTTGAGGAGAGGTAACATCAGACCATTATTAGATACAAAACATCTGAGTTCTAGTTTCAGCCCCACCTCTAGCAAACTCTCTGACCTGGTCCAGAAGGACAGCCTAAATCCTCCTGCTAGCAATGGACTCAGTGAACTTGGGCAAGCCACTTACTCACTAAGTCTTCATCTATTCATCTTTAAACTGGACTCCTCTTTGCTCTCTTCCTTATGGGAATTAAGGAGATAATATTGTTAAATTGCTTTGAGTTCCTAAGAAGAAAAGCACTCCTCAAATGGAAGCACCATTATATTGTTTCGCAATCAAGCTATATCTTTGTTTCCTTCAATTATCCCTTCTGTTGTGTTTACTTCAACTGTTAGGTGTGTCTACTCTAACTGGTCAAACCAATACTTACATGGTATGCCTTTCCCTATCCCTGTTAGTTATCCTACTTTCCATATTATTCCCAATTTGATTTCTTTGGGAATAATCTATGAATGAGAAAGTCATATTGACTGTAAGAGCACAGTCTTCAGAAAAAGGCTTGTGCTATAATATGTTAGGTGATGGTAAAATAACATCCAATAGCTTCTTGTATTTTGAAATGGTTATATACAATAAAAATAATAATTAATGTTGTAAATTTCAAGTACACCTTTCATCTGATCATCTCAAAGTATTTTAGAAACACTAATTAAACTCCATAACAAGTCTATACCATACATATTATTATTCCCATTTTGCAAGTAAAGAAACTGAGGTTCAACAAGGTTATGTGACTAGCACAGGACACAAAATGAGTCAGTGTCAGGAAGGGGATTTAGCGTTTCAAGGCCCAGTCAATGAGCTAATTAGTGCTCTGATTTCAAAGATAGAAGGTATCACTGACTCCTAATATTCAAGGCTTAGGTTATCCAGTGGCTTCATTCTCCCACTGAGTTCTGTTCTTAACTTTTGAAAGGTTTTCCAGCTTCTTAAACTCATCCATCAGTGAATAAGTAGAGTTTGTTGTTGTTGTTGTTCAGTCACTCAGTCATGTCCAACTCTTTGCAACTGCATGGACTGCAGCATAACAGGTTTCTCTGTTGTTCACCATCTCCCAGAGCTAGCTCAAACTCATGTCCATTGAGTAGGTGATGCCATCCAAACATCTCATCCTCTGTCATCCCCTTCTCCTCCTGCCTTCAATCTTTCCCAGCATCAGGGTGTTTTCCAATGAGTCTACTCTTCACATCAGGTGGCCAAAGTATTGGAGCTTCAGCTTCAGCATCAGTCCTTCCAATGAAATTCAGGGTTGATTTCCTTTAGGATCGACTGGTTTGATCTCCTTGCAGTCCAAAGTACTCCCAGGAGTTCTCTCCAACACCACAGTTTGAAGGCATCCGTTCTTCAGTGCTCAGCCTTCTTTATGGTCAAACTCTCATATCCACACATGACTACTGGAAAAACCATAGCTTTGACTATATGAACCTTTGTCGGCAAAGTAATGTCTCTGCTTTTTAATATGCTGTCCAGGTTGGTCATAGCTTTTCTTCCAAGGAGCAATCTTTAATTTCATTGCTTCAGTCACCATCTGCAGTGATTTTGGAGCCCAAGAAAATAAAGTCTTTCATGCTTGGCATAGGCTATAAGGCTCAAATCAGTTAAAGTTATACTTCTAGCTTAAAAAAGATACCTAGTGGGAACAAATGTTGAAAGTTAGTACTAACCTGTTGGAGTTGAATTACCTACTGATTTTCTTTTCCTTCTGTATCCCATGCAATGCAATACAAGAAGGTTTAGTACACTGCATAGTATTTTAGCACTAGAGAAAGAATAGTCTGTAGTTTTGATTTAATTTGTTTTAAATAATAAGAATTAGAAATTGACTACCCAACAATCGCAAAGAAAGGCATTGCCAAAGAATGCTCAAACTACCACACAATTGCACTCATCTCACACGCTAGTAAAGTAATGCTCAAAATTCTCCAAGACAGGCTTCAGCAATACGTGAACCGTGAACTTCCAGATGTTCAAGCTGGTTTTAGAAAAGGCAGAGGAACCAGAGATCAAATTGTCAACATCCGCTGGATCATCGAAAAAGCAAGAGAATTCCAGAAAAACATCTATTTCTGCTTTATTGATTATACCAAAGCCTTGACTGTGTAGATCACAATAAACTGTGGAAAATTCTGAAAGAGATGGGAATATCAGACCACCTGACCTGCCTCTTGAGAAACCTGTCTGCAGGTCAGGAAGCAACAGTTAGAACTGGACATGGAACAACAGATTGGTTCCAAATAGGAAAAGGAGTATGTCAAGGCTGTATATTGTCACCCTGCTCATTTAACTTATATGCAGAGTACATCATGAAAAACGCTGGGCTGGAGGAAGCACAAGCTGGAATCAAGATTGCCGGGAGAAATATCAATAACCTCAGATATGCAGTGACACCACCCTTATGGCAGAAAGTGAAGAAGAACTAAAGAGCCTCTTGATGAAGGTGAAAGAGGAGAGTGAAAAAGTTGGCTTAAAGCTCAGCATTCAGAAAACTAAAATCATGGCATCTGGTCCCATCACTTCATGGCAAATAGATGGGGAAACAGTGGGAACAGTGTCAGACTTTATTTTTTTGGGCTCCAAAATCTCCAGTATTCTTACCCGGAGAATCCCATGGACAAAGGAGCCTGGTGGGCTACAGTCCATGGGGTCACAAAGAGTCGGACACGACTGAGTGACTAACACACACAAAATCACAGTAGATGGTGATTGCAGCCATGAAATTAAAAGATGCTTACTCCTTGGAAGGAAAGTTATGACCAACTTAGATAGCATATTAAAAAGCAGAGACATTACTTTGTCACCAAAGGTCCCCCTAGTCAAGGCTATGGTTTTTCCAGTAGTCATGTATGGATGTGAGAGTTGGACTGTGAAGAAAGCTGAGTGCTGAAGAATTGATGCTTTTGAACTGTGGTGTTGGAGAAGACTCTTGAGAGTCCCTTGGACTGCAAGGAGATCCAACCAATCCATCCAAAGGAAATCACTCCTGGGTGTTCATTGGAAGGACTGATGTTGAGGCTGAAACTCCAATACTTTGGCCACCTCATGTGAAGAGTTGACTTATTGGAAAAGACCCTGCTGCTGGGAAGGATTAGGGGCAGGAGGAGAAGGGGACAACAGAGAATGAGATGGCTGGATGGCATCACCAACTTGATGGACATGGGTTTGGGTGGACTCCGGGAGTTGGTGATAGACAGGGAGGCCTGGCGTGCTGTGATTCATGGGGTCGCAGAGTCGGACACGACTGAGTGACTGAACTGAACTGACCCAACATTATGAATATTAATAACCTGTAACCTATGAACTGGCTCAGAGGACTGGGATGGAGTGCAGTCCATAACGTTAGCTAGGTCACACCCGTTTCTCTGTTTGGCTGGGTCAGTCTCACCTCAGAACCCCCTCTCTAGGTTACTTAGGGTTGATTCTAACTCAAGTGATTTTCCTTCAAAATGTAGCAATGTTTCTTCTTATGAATAAGCTTCCAAAACTTTTCTTCTCCAATTTATGGAATAATTTAATAAAATCCTCGTTAGTAGTAAACAATTTCAGCCTTGTGACTTGAATTTATCTCTGTGGTCAGATCTGTGCCATAAATATAGAAAACCCTAGTGATTTGCCTACATAAGTGGGGCAAAACAGCTCAGTACTTGAGAGTTCTAAGTCTGGCTATAATCCTAGCTAGGTTTCTCACTAGCTGTAGGAACATGGGCAAATCACTAACTCTCTTTGAGCTTGTTTTATCATTTGTAAAATGGGAATAGTATTTGTATATCCTGAGTTTGTTGTGCAGATAAGTTGAGAGAGGGTAGGAAAATCCTGAACATGATACTTGGCATATGGTAGGCATTCAATAAATGGTATAAATGTTAGTATTAATCTTTGAATTATTTCCTGAATTTATAAGGAAATGATCCTAACAAAGACTGATGACAAATATGGAGATTTGGAAAGAATAAAAAGACAGAGTATGTCCAAAATTAAATAGGTGCAAGGCTGAACCCCATGGCATTTGTGTCTGGAGAAACAAGGTGAAAAGGTGTTGAGTGTGTGACCAGATGGCTCTTAGGGACTGAGTCAAGAATGAGTGGCACATTAACTACAGGAGAAAGCAGGGTATATAAATTGGCACAGAATATCATCTTGCTCTTTCTCTAACAAAAATGTTATTGTTACTTTGGGGTAGTACAATGGAAAATTGTTCTCAGCAAGCCCAGTTTTTTCCTTGGTTTTTCCTAGGGAATTGCACTTGGCTAATGTCTTCAAGTGTTTAATGTTATTTTCCAAGAAGTTCTGAAAATGTTTGTGAAAATAATAAGGCCGAAGTTGAAGGTAATATAAAATAAAGAATCATTCCAGGTGGGGTAGGGAGTCAAATACAAAGAGTTTTTTGCTTAATTAAAAAAAAAAGACTGATTCATTAAACATGTATTTTCCATTTAGATGTAAAAATACTGGGGAGAAAGAGGGGGAAATAGTTTCCTTTTGGTCTAAGGAGCAGATAGTTAGGAGACCTGAATCTATTTTCTCTTTTCCTAGATTTGTGAGAAGATCCATATAATCTGAATTAAGTCCATGAGACAGAAAATCTTATTGAAATTTATAATCCAGGATTCCAGAATAGTGCATTAAAATAAAATTTATGATAATTACAAGCTTTTGAATTTAATTATCTTTATAATTAAATTTAATTATTTATTTAATTATCTTTATAAATTAAAGTTACAAGCTTTAATTTATCAATCAATGCAAGGTCTGAAGCTCACATCAAAATCTTTATTTTCAGATGATTATCCAGCTTGATTTATTACCCTATCCCTTCACTATTTACATGCTTGATGCACTTCAGTATCTACCTTTAGGTGGGTCACTGGAGAATTTCGATTCTTCTTCCACTAATTTTATAGGTTAGCTATCTCAGGGTTACATCTTAATTGGTTTTCCTTTTTCTAGTTTTTTCCTTATTCAGTCTACTTGTCATATTTGCTGTCTAAAATGATCAAAGATGAAAACCCCGAAATATGATGAAGTCACTGTTCACATGAAAATCCTTCTGAATCTCCTTAGATCTACAAAGGAAAAAAAAAGTTTGAGCCTATTATCCTGGCATTCATATGCCTTCAAAATAAGCACACAACCTAGTTTTCAGATTTCATCACAGATTACTTCCTCACCTAAAAACACTTTCTATTTCATGCCATTCAGTCAGCGATAGTGCTGATGTGGCAAAACCAAACCAGTTTGAGAGGTGATAAGAGAGAAAAGTCTACACGGCACACCAGGTTGTAGACTGGAACAAGAAACGTGAGGACAAAAATTAAACACGGAGCCCACATGGGCTGATGAAGACACCAGGCAAAAAGGTGGGGAAGAATACGTGGCAGGTTAAGAATGTGCATGGACCTATGATTATTGTTACTATTGTTACTGCTGCAATTCTGATTTTTTTATTCTGTTAGCTGGTTTCAGTAGAATACAAGCCTGAAAGCTACTTTATGTTTTCCCACCTGCTCCTTAATGTAAACTGCATAAACCCCTTGTTCCCCATGCCTGGATGAAACAGCTTTTCCAGTCACTCTTAATAAAAAAGACTCTAGCTACTTTTAAGGATTAGAGCTTGGTCCAGTGGTAAAGGTGATCTTGGCCACGGAGGGTGTCAGAAAGGGTAGTTAGCAAGTAAAGAGAATGAGAATGAGGCTAGTCTAGTTGTCTGTGTTTCTGTTCTCTGGATGATGGATACATGCCTGTTGGGTTTTCCTTGGGGGATGCATTAGTGGGGTCCTTGGAGTTCTTTTGTTCAAGAACTCAGGCTGTAGTAAATTTTGTGAGTAATAATTCTCACTTGCTGGTTACTTTCAACTGTCTACCTTGTCCCTTGGGCTTTTCAAGGGCAACTTCGTGACAGGGAACACAGTGTCCTCTTGGAGAGGATCTGTTGTGCATTGAATCAGAGTGGTTTCTTCCCCACAGAATTCATAGAAACAGGGAGGTAAAGCTCTTCACTCAGGCATAGGTGAAGGAACAGCTCCATCCCACATAACTCTCCATTTCTTTGTTATGAAAGAGCAAAGTCTTTCTTTCCCTTTTTCACTGTCCAATCTTTCCCCTTTTAATGTTTTCTAAACATCAAACACCAGTACTGTGTCCCCCATAATGCTGGAGATGCATGTCAAGCTCTCTCATTCATCACTTTTCAACCTGTTACACTAAGTCTGAAGTGAGGCTTCAGCCTTTCTCTACCTTCATCCAAGGAGAAGTAAAATATGCAGCAATTTTTTTCCAAGTAAATTTTCCTTTTGGATTTTTTTCAAACTCAATCTTATATATAGTTTTATATGGTTGGAGGAAGTGATTACCTAGTCCTGGTAGCACTGGCTTGAAGCCAGTTCTCTTCTAATCTTTTTAAGATAGTTTAACACCCCACTTTAGACTTTGTAGATATGTGCTATCTGCTATTTTGTTCCTGGCCATTGCATCTCTGCCAAAATTCCAGGGCAACAGAGAGAGTTACATTCAACATCCCGTGACTGTCTGGTGGTAGCTGTGGCACTTTTTTTTTTTCTTATTGAAATATAATTGATTTGCAATGTCTCAGGTATAAAGCAAAATTATTCAGTTATATATTTTTTCAGATTCTTTTCCATTGTAGGTTATTAAAAGATATTGAATATAGTTCCTTGTGTTATACAGTAGGTCTTTGTCATTTGGAAATGGCAACCCACTCCAGTATTCTTGCCTGGAGAATCCCAGGGACGGCAGAGCCTGGTGGGCTGCCTTCTATGGGGTTGCACAGAGTCGGACACGACTGAAGCGACTTAGCAGCAGCAGTGCATATCTGTTAATCTTAACCTCCTAATCTATCCCTCCTTTTACCTCCTTTCCCTTTTGGTAACCTTAAGTTTGTCTTCTATTTCTGTGAATCTTTTTCTATTTTGTATATAGATTCATTTGTATTATTTTTTATATTCCACATGTAAGTGATACCGTATCTGTCTTTCTCTGTCTGAATTACTCTACTCAGTATGATACTGTCTAGATCCATCCATGTTGCTGCAAATGGCAATATTTTGTTTTCTCTTATCAAGAGTTAGCTGTGGCACTTTTGAAGACCCATGTTTTGGCTCCCTTTGATAGACCTGATGCTGGGAAGGATTGGAGGCAGGAGGAGAAGGGGACAACAGAGGATGAGATGGCTGGATCGCATCACTGACTCGATGGACATGAGTTTGGGTAAACTTCGGGAGTTGGTGATGGACAGGGAGGCCTGGTATGCTGCGATTCATGGGGTCGCAAAGAGTTGGACATGACTGAGCGACTGAACTGAACTGAACTGATGGGCTCAGATCCTCTCGCCTGAGGTCCATGCTAAACACATTCATGCTTTTGTTAGTTGCTTAGCTAGTTTTTTCTGCCTGGGATGCCCTTTCCTACCTTAAAAGGTCTCCATCCTCTAAGACTGCTCAAATACTGTCTCTTTTGTATAACATTTATGAGTTCCCTTGGTCAGAAGCAGTATGAATCCAAGCTATGTTTACCTGCTATTTAGGAATCACATAATGAAAATTCTAGATTTTAGAGTAAGACAGACCTGGGTTTAAATTTGAGCTCAGCATCTTACTAGCTCTGTGTGACCTCAAACAATTTTCTTCTTCTCTCTGAGTTCACCTGAGCACATGAAGGGAAATTTGAGGTTATATAAATATTAAATCATTTATATAAAGCATGGAACATGATATCTCCAAATAGTCGGTATTCAATATGATATATGCAAGTATGTAATATGACAGAGTATTCATACTATGAATAGTAAATACTGCTATTATGACCACTTCTAGTACTGGTACTTCTGCTATCACCTCAGAAGTAAATAATCTGAACAGCAAAAGGGAAGACTATTGCTACTCATCTAGTTTAACCTCTATTTTCACTGCCATCTTCCAGCCACTAGACCATAGTCTCTCTATATGCTGCTCAATTTAATTCTCTCAACATTCCTATGATGAAAGTGTGATCATCTCTTTTTGACAGATGAGGAAACTGAGGTTCATAGAGATGAAGTAACTTGCCCAAGTTCCCATAGCTAGCAAGGGGTAGAGCAGAAAAGGAAAATCTAGGTCTGCCTCACATCAAACTTGTGTGAGTATCAACCATGTTGCACCATAGAATCTGAAGGCTCTTATTGTGTATTTGCTCAGTGTCCAGATTATGCAAAGCAGCATCACTTACTTTAGTGTTTTCTGGGGCTGTTAGTTCCAGTGCAGCTTTATCTCCAATGTGATATCAATTCTGCAAAAATTTCCAGGTACAAAATAACACTCAAAATTCCCATGAATGTCTTTTAAGTGTATGGTGGGTGAATCTTTGTAAGCCTTCCTGATTTTAGGCTGAGATTTCCTTAAAAGAGCATCTTTTTCCATTTCCCTTCTTCTCAGAAGCCTTTACAATGGCTACTTGGGTCTCCCTATAAAATGGACTCTTCCTCAAAGTACCTGGAACTTTAAATGAACAGCTTGAGCTCATGCAGGCTGTGCTGTTAAATTGTGTCATGCTTGCTTAATATGTATGGCACATCCTCCCAGGAAACTGGAGGTGCCAAGTGTAATTAATTTCCCCTCAGTGTTCCAGTTTTGTCACTGGCATAGCTTTTCTTTCCAACTGTGAAAGATACTGCATTTTCAAGTGCAAAGGCTGAGTGAAAATGTGTGAAGTGGGGTCACCAAATGTCCTATTTCCCCCATCCTTTGGCCAATACAGTCTTGCTACCTGATTCCTTTAGAGCTGCCCCAAACTCCTTGATGCTGTATATGATGTGGCAAACGGGAGACCCTGCTGTTAATATGAGCCCCCTGCTCTCTGCAGATGTGTGAGCTGCATTTTCATGTTCTTTCCCTTAACAAGGATGTTGCTTGCCAACAGCTTGAAGTGGCCCTCAAATCCCCAAAGACCGCAACTCAGTTTCGGGTAGATCAAAATATTTGTAAGGACATGTTCCCTCTCCATATGTAGATCAACCGAGGGACTCAGAGAATGACAAGTAGTTCAGCTGAATTCTTAACAGAAAGTTTGTTAAGATTTACTTGTAGATTTCAAATAAATGCAAGGAGTGGCTTGCTAGTGAGTAACTCTGAGATGTACCAACTTAAAAGCTACAAAACTTAAGCTTCCTACGAAACATTTTGGTATATGACACTCCTATTACTAGGGGTCCTATTAATATTTTATTTTTCTCCTCAGCATGGGGTAGGGATAGATATGGAGAATAATTAAGAAACTTGAGAAGACTCAATGTAGAAACATCTCTAATTAAAGAGAAGATAGTATTATAAAGAATAATTGGATATATATATGTATGTGTGTATGCCACTTGTATTATATATTTTATAAATTTATGTCATATATTGATTATTCTCTGTATGACATATACTACCATTTACTATATAATATCAAGCTATTTTCCCTTTTCTCTGTCTCTATAGTATCAATTCCAATTCTATATATATGAATAATATATTCATTCATATTATATATTCATATCATATTATATTCATTCATATCATATTATATTCATTCAATTATATATTGTATATATATGAATAATTGCATATATTCAATGCCAACAAAGGTCTGTCTAGTCAAAGCTGTGGTTTTCCCAGTAGTCATGTATGGATGTGAGAGTTGAACCATAAAGAAAGCTGAACGCTGAAGAATTGATGCTGTTCAACTGTGGTGCTGGAGAAGACTCTTGAGAGTTCCTTGGACTGCAACGAGATCAAACTAGTCAATTCTAAAGGAAATCATTTCTGAATATTCATTGGAAAGACTGATGCTGAAGCTGAAACTCCAATACTTTGGCCACCTGATGCAAAGAATTGACTCATTAGAAAAGATCCTGATGCTGGGAAAGATTGAAGGCAGGAGGAGAGGGGAATAACAGAGAATGAGATGGCTGGATGGCATCACCGACTTGATGGACATGAGTTTGAGCAAGCTCCAGGAGTTGGTGATGGTCAGGGAAGCCTGGAGTGTGTAGTCCATGGGGTTGCAAAGAATCAGACACAACTGAGAGATTGAACTGACTGACTTGAATATATATTTGATCCTAGTGTAGAAGACTCCATTCCTTTTCCCTATGAAGTTTCTTATTCACCCTTTAAGATAGACATGGGTAGAAAAGCACATCTTCTGTACAGCTTCTCCATGCCCCCAAGGAGTCCTCCTCACTTCCTATTTTCTGTTCCCCTGGCACATGCATAGGCAAATGGCTTCTTCAGCTTGTGGCACAGTAATTCTCTATTTACTGTTCTGCTGCTCACCTGACCTGTGTCACCTTAAAGGCAGGGACTGTGCTTTACACCTGGACTTTCCAACACATGGTAGGTGCTCAATAACTATTATCATATTAACATATCCTTTCATGGAGTAATTTGATTTTAATAGTAATATCATTATAAACATTAAGTTTCCAGTTAGTTTTAGTCTCATTATAGTTTGGTGTATCTCAGTTCCAAAAATGTTTGGCTTCAAAGAGGAGTAGAATTTGAATGAAATGTGTTTGGTGAGTCCGTCATTTACTACTGATATTGAAGACTGAATATAATCATAAATCATGAGACATCTTTAGCTATTCTCTGTCTTCTTTTTTTATCCTAGAAATTTGAAAAAGTAAAAATAATCATATACATTCCTCAAAATTGTGGTGGTGAGTATTGAGTATAATTTTATGAAATTCTTTTCCTTTTCCTCCTATATTCAGTTTCTTCCAAGGACCATCACATGCCTGTCATGGAGTTGAAAGGTCTAGCGAGTAGGTCCTCATGCGCTAGTGCAGTGTTATTAACTATTATGAAGGCAGAGGCTGTATTGCTTAGTTTAATGAGATAGAGCAATAATCTTTACCCTAGAGAAATAGACCTGCATTGTATAACTCCAAATTTCTTCTAAGAATTCTGTTATCTTTCTTCCTGAGGACTGAAACACAGAGGCCTACGTCACTAAGTCTTCCCTCAGTTGGTTTGGTTGTCAGTGCTGTTTAGTCTGTTTTTTCGGATTCCTGGGCCTCCCTGGTAACTCAGTTGGTAAAGAATCTGCCTGCAATTCAGGAGACCCTGGTTTGATTCCTGGGTTGGGAAGATCTGCTGGAGAAGGGAGAGGCTACCCATTCCAGTATTCTTGGGCTTCCCTGTGGCTCAGCTGGTAAAGAATCCATCTGCAATGTGGGAGACCAGGGTTTGATCCCTGGGTTGGGAAGATCCCCTGGAGAAGAGAAAGGCTGCCCACTCCAGTATTCTGGCCTAGAGAATTCCATGGACTGTATAGTCCATGGGGTCACAAAGAGTCGTACATGACTGAGCCACTTTCTCTTTCACTTTTCAGATTCCTATCTTTGGCTTCCCTGCCACCCATACATACATATACACACATACACAGATTACATAAATACAAACACACATATGCACATACATAAGAACACATATATATACTCAAATACACATACAACCACTTACACATCCATATATACAAACAAAGCACATGTAGCCGTATGAAAACACATAATTACTCAAATACATGATATATACAAAGGGACACACAGAGACATGCATACACAAGAACACACGAACACACACACTTTCATGAGCACCTGTGCACATGCCTACATACTCATGCACATCACCTTAGATGCTTTGCCTCATTACTTAAAATTTTTCCTATCCTTTTGTTAACATCCCTTAGAATTTCTGGGATATATGGAAGGAAACAGGGTGACGTTATTTATTCTCTTCTTTATGAATCTAGGAAAGGTTTACTGGCATTTCCACACCTACTTGGGGTGAGTTACCTGCATCTCCAGACTAGTGGCTGTCAGGAAAGGCCTTCCTCCTCAGCACCGTGTGGTCAGTCCTAACGTGTCTCCTCCTGGCTTTGTTAGGCTGGCATTAAGTCTGGCTAAAACACGTGCACATTCATTTGAAGCTCTTAAAATGAAACCTCTGGGGACTGGGAGTCTCTGAACACAAGGCAACTCTAAAGCCCAAACTTCTCACTGGCAGGATGTGGACTTTTATTTCTCACTAGTCTTCCTGCCCAAACACGTGGAATGGACTGCAATTTTAGCTACTTATATATCACTTAATATAAACACCACATTTCTTCACTGCAAAGGCTGTTATATGTTAACTGTTAGAATTGTTTCCCAAGAGAGACTGTTGAATCTGTATAAAAGTATTTGAAAGTAGGGCATCTTCTATTTATCTTGGAGAGCGTCTAAGTGGGTGAATGACTCAGATAGCCATCTAGTGTCCTAAGCACCAACATTAATCAGAATCTTCATGGGAAATCCTTCTTCAGTACTTGGCAAAATATTTTATGGTTTCAAACACCAAACCGATGGACATAAAAATCTAGTCTTAAGGTGATTTCATCTCACACTCTTCAGTCAGAAATTTTATCTCAGTGGCAGAACTGCTTAGCCCCTGATGGGCCTCAGTAGTATTTTAAGAGAGGCATACAATGAGTTAACACAAGGAACCATGTGAAACCTGCATTCTAATGACAGTTGTAGTATTGATTTCTTTGGCAAGGTTCTCTCTCTTCATTCTCTTTGCTTCTGTTTCTCAAAAGGTAGGCCCAATATCTTAAAGACATTCTTTGAGAAATTCATTAAGCCCTGTTTATATAGAGCTCCAAAGATTGTTCTGCTTTGTGTAAATGAAGTTACAGAATTCCTTTGAAACTACTAGTGGTAACTCTATCGCTGAAAAATGATTCACTGTTTATTGTTCACTGCTTAGTATTGTGGTCACTCAGTATTACTTTAAAAATATACCTATGATTTAGAAATTCCCAAGGATTTCTAGGGACAAATCCCTAGAAATTTCTCATTGCTGAATCTTGAAGACTAGTATGTTTCAGGAATTTGGGAACACCTGATCTTGTCATCATATTTTTTTCCTCTACTGAAATACCCTTCCCCATCCCCCTTTCTGGCTAACTCTGATTCATTCTTTCATCATTAGTATAAATGTCACTTCATCTGGGGAGCTTTGCCAGATCCTTAGACTATACCTGTCCCTTCACTGTTCTTCTAAAGTTTGTACCTTAACTCACTTCACCCTTTGGTAATTGCTTAAATAATTGTTTAATTGCTCCTCTCTACACCCAGTCCCTGCACAGTGAGCTCTATGTGAGGGTGGGGGGCTGGGGGTGGTAGTTGCTAGGATTGGCTGGAAGTCTTGTTCATCACTATATCCTTCGAGTCTGGAGAGCGACTGACCTGTACCTGGCCCTTAAGTGGTGAATGAGTGAATGAATGAATGAATTTACTGAGCTCTCACTGTGTGCCAGGCACCAAGGAAGGTGCCAGGGGAAGACATGAGAAATGAAACTGAGGAGCTTGCGTTCTAGTGTAGGAACTGAGCATTAAGATGTTACATTTGCTGCATGCAGGTACGGACAAGAGCTGAGGGGGCAGGTCTGCACATCCTCCCTAGACATTAGGACACTTTGCAAGAAGCTGGGTGAATAACTTTCTAATATTCAAACATTGAAAGGCCTTCTAATGTTGATATAAGATTAGGCATTTTAAAATGTGTGCATTAAGCAAATGTTTATCAAGCACTTGATGCACAGGAAGTAATTCCTAGGCGCTAGGAAAATCACTTTAATGTCCCTTGCCATTTAGAGAATGACTTAAATGGGAAAAACACACGTTAGTTTTTCTTCTAAAATTAGTGTCTAGGCCAGGCCTAGGTATGACTTAATAGATTTAAGAAAAAGTGTTCTAAGAAATAATTGTGTTTCTCTTTAACTTGAGCAACCTTTGGCTTTTTTTTTTTTGCTATAAAGAAATCCACTGATATGAAAATGGCTGATAATTAATATCAAAAGTTTGTCTTGCTGGGTTCCTATTATCCACTAGAAGCCATCAAAAGAGGTAAGCTGGTAAAGCATTGGGTTGGCCAAAAAGTTTTGTTTGGGTTTTACCATAAGATGTTACAGAAAACCCCAAATGAACTTTTTGGCCAACCTCATAGATGGTAAAATTGTTTTTGCTGTTTAGTTGCTAAGTCATGTCCGACTCTTTGCGACTCCATGGACTATAGCCTGCCTGGCTCCTCTGTCCATAGGCTTTCCCAGGTAGGAATACTGGAGTGGGTTGCTATTTCCTTTTCCAGGGGATCTTCCCAACCCAGGGATTGAACCCACATCCCCTGCATTGGCAGGCAAATTCTTTATCAGTGAGCCACCTGGGAAGCCCAGATGATGAAATGTATGCTTTCAAAGATGAATGTCATGTTATGTTCTTGAGACTTGTCTGAAAGAAGAGACTTCCCGAGAACATGAACACACACTTAGAGTTGTCTCATGATGGCCTTGCTCTGTCCTTGCCAGGAGAAGCATCCTCCTGACTGCAGAAGCCTGACTGCATCTCTTCCCTCCTCTAAGAGGGATCTGAGGTATCACAGATATGTCCTGCCTCTCTACCTGGGGCTCACAACGGCTGTTCTGAGAGGCAGGTGTGGACTGCAGAGACGCCACGGGGCTTTCTCTGGCCACATGGGGCATCTGTGAGAATGAATCCAGCCAGATAGAGTAACTGAGCTCCCTGAGAGAGCCCGAATCTGCCTCGAATTGCACAAAGAAAGTTTCGGCAAAGAAACACCTCTAAAGCGCCTTCTCATTTGTCCTAGAAGTGTCAGCCTCTGTCTTAAATCTAGGCTCAGAACCTGGGAAGATTGCTGCCTGTAGTCTCTAGGGCAACAAAGACGTAATTCAGCCTCTGTGTCTGCTTCTCTGGACTTTGAGAAGAAAAGATGACAAGATGAAAAGGTGACAAGTTCCTCTGCATTCCATCTACCCACTCAGCCAGCATCTCTGAGCACCTGTTATGTGCTGGGCACCATGTGAGGCACACGCCTAATAAAACCAATACAAGTGCCTGCCCTGATAAGCTTATATTCCAGTAAGGGAGAGAGACAAGATAACTAGCCAACTTCTCATGTTAGATAGATAGCAATAAATCAGGTAGGAGATTATGAAATATTGGGGTCAGGGAGAGGGAAGCCACGTGATGTGTGAGTGTGTGCAATTTTAGATCGTGTTCCCCAGAAAGGGACATCAGGGAAGAGAGGGGTTAGCCAAGTGCATATTTGGATAACCATGTGATGTTTTGGGAAAGTTCTAAGAACAGTGAGGAAGCCGGTGAGGCTGTAGCTGATTGACTGTGGAGAAGAGTAGAAGGAAAACAGACAGAGGGGCCCTCTGTGGGGCCCTGCAGGTTCTGGCCAGGCCAAGTCAGCTGTTCTGAGAGCTGTAGAGCCTGTGCCTGGTCCCAGAACGTGAGCTCTGACCTGGACTTGTCTATGGAAGCATCTTCCTTAGAAGGACAGGTCTGCCTTCAAACCCAGCAACATGATAAACATTTATAATTATTTTCATGTTTTAACAGGTCTAACAATTTCATTTTGGAATTGCGGATTACTAGGATTCAGGGTGACCATCAACAGTGGTCTCCTAAATACTGAGGTGGTTTCCCACGGCTTTTCAGGTTGTGGCCAGGGAAACCTTGTATTGAAGCCAGAATCTAGGACAGTGGCTTTCTTTTACACATTCCACCCCACATTTCTCTTTGCTTGGAACTATATTTTCTATTCCCTCTTTATTCCAAATGTCCATCCCCAACTGTTCTTCCCTGTTAGGAATATATTTTGTCAGTATTAGACTACAAATTCCCACTCCTTAAATAAAGCCAGAAGATGACGTTTGGTGTTTGGATTACATGGACTGGATGAAGCCCTTGCTTCTTAAAAATCCCTTCATCTTTTCTCTTCTGTGAAGTGTGTTTAACAATAATTTCCCCCCGAGGGGCGCTGGGAAGAACACTTGAGATATGGCCTTTAAAAGCGTGAGGGCATTTCCTTGAGCTTTTCAGTTTCTTTCCCTTTCCCTGAAATGTTTTGACTCTAACCCATTCTCCTTTTATTTCTAGCATTATGGTCTACCAGTGTAGAAACAACATCAATCTAATATAAACCACTGGTCAAATTTCTTTGGGGCCCATCTATCTCCTGCAATGCAGGAGACGCTGGTTCGATTCCTTGGTTGGGAAGATCCACTGGAGAAGGGATAGGTTACCCACTCTGGTATTCTTGGGCTTCCCTTGTGGCTCAGCTGGTAAAGAATTCGCCTGCAATGCAGGAGACCTGGATTCGATCCCTGCATTGGGAAGATCCCCTGGGGATGGAAAAGGCTACCCACTCCAGTACTCTGGCCTGGAGAATCCCATGAACACGGGGTCACAAAGAGTCTGACACGACTGAACAACTTTCACTTTCATCTATTATAATGAATGGTATCCTTTTTGAAAACGAATCATTGTGTTACATTCATGTGTTAATTATGAATGCAATTTACAAATATTTGATGAGTGTTATACTGTACCAGGAATCCTACACAAAGGGCTGCCATTCCCACACATAACAGAATATACAGTCCAGCAGGAAGTACAGACATTCAATAATCAATGACAAGACTTCTTTGTAGCAGGAGAGCTCCACAGTATTGTAGAAGAGCCTAAGAGGGCAGCTTAAGAGAATCTGAACCTTCTGAGGCCTAGAAACAAGGCTTAGAGGTGTTTGTTGTTGCAACTATAAAAATCCTCCCATTTCACTAATGTTTCCCTTTAGCTCTTTTAGGATATTGTTTGATTTCCTATTTAAGGCTTTAAAATATGCTGACATTGAATTCATCATTATGATACATCTCAACCTTGTTGTTAGTGTTAGTCACTCAGTCGTTCCCGACTCTTTGCACCCCATGGACTGTAGCCCATCAGGCTCCTCTGTCCATGGAATTCTCCAGGCAAGAAAACTAGAGTGGGTAGCCATGCCCTTCTTCAGGGGATCTTCCTGATCCAGGGATTGACCCCAGGTCTCCTGCATTGCAGGCAGATTTTTTACCGTTTGAGCCACCAGGGAAGCCCAACCTTACCAATGGAGGGGATAAAAGCCCACGTCCATACTTTCCGAGGCCACAGCAGTCCACTGTGAGAGGCAGCTGCCTGGAGCAGGGTTTGAATTTGCTGAGCACAACCGAAACTGGCAAGCTCAAACCACCCATTTTCCAAATTACCCTCGCCTTCTTCACTGTGACTTTTACCAGCAACCTGTGGGGCAAAAGTTTCCAGCTTACTTTTTGTACTACAGTAAATCACATTCTTTTTCCAAGAATGCAAAACAGAAAGATTCCTAAATTATTCAACAGCACAGTATGTCTTTCCAAACAGCCAGGCTAGGTTCAAAAGCTACCATTGTCTATTTATTAGGAGTACTTTTCTCACTGAAATTAAATTGTTGGCCATACAGACATATGAAATAAAGCCCAATAATGGTTTTCTCTGTTCTTGATGATCTTTTCACTGTGCAAAGACTCATGCGGCTCTCCTCTACATGAAAAAAGAAAAAAGGAAAAGGTATGAAAATGCTGTGATGTCTGAGAAGGGGACTGCAACACTTGGACAGCTTGTGTGTGAGGAAAGAGTCCCAGCCTTATGCCGCTGTCATGGAGCTTGGATATCTACAAACCTCCAGCTCTTGACAAGTTTGTGCTAATTTGCATAGTCTCACACCACTCCCGATTTATGGCAGAATACATCTCATATTTGTAACAGACTCAAGGCTTCTCAGAATTCTAACCTTGCTAGCAAGAAACACAGTATCTAGGCAGGCAAGCAAGAGAAAGAAGCCAGGGATTGGCTACATCTTTTGTTCCCTTTTTTTTTTTTTAATAAATTTATTTATTTTAGTTGGGGGATAATTACTTTACAATATTGTAATAGTTTTTGCCATACATTGACATGAATCAGCCATGGGTTTACATGTGTTCCCCCTCCTGGACCCCCCACCCACCTCCCTCCCCATCCCATCCCTCTGGGTCATCCCATTGCCCCGGCCCTGAGCATTTGTCTCATGCATCGAACATGGAATGGTGTTCTGTTTCACATATGATAATATACATGTTTCAGTGCTATTCTCCCAGAACGTCCCTTTTTGAAGTCTGATCCCAATCAACTCTCCAAATTCTCAGGAATCCTTGAAGTCAGGGACACGTGGCTAATGGAAGTATACCACCATATGCATTGCTGCATTTGGAAAGTGGCTGCTTGCGATCAGTTTTCCTTGGCCCTGTGTTGATGGGGCCCTCCCAGTCTGCCTTAGCTGATGTAAGCTGTGCTTACTCCTGGCTTCCACTAGAGACCTCTAGCTGCTCACAGGAAGGCTGGGCGAAATTCTCAGTAACTGGCATTCCTCCAGGAGCAGCGGAGGTTAAGAGTTTGCTTTTATTTCCAATATTCTGGGAGGTGGGTCATGGAGGATCCTGCTGTGATTTATGTCGGAGAGTGTTTTGCCTATGTTTTCCTCTAGGAGTTTTATTGTTTCTGGTCTTACGTTTAGATCTTTAATCCATTTTGAGTTTATTTTTGTGTACGGTGTTAGGAAGTGTTCTAGTTTCATTCTTTTACAAGTGGTTGACCAGTTTTCCCAGCACCACTTGTTAAAGAGATTGTCTTTTCTCCATTGTATATTCTTGCCTCCTTTGTCGAAGATAAGGTGTCCATATGTGCGTGGGTTTATCTCTGGGCTTTCTATTTTGTTCCATTGATCTATATTTCTATCTTTGTGCCAGTACCATACTGTCTTGATGACTGTGGCTTTGTAGTAGAGCCTGAAGTCAGGCAGGTTGATTCCTCCAGTTCCATTCTTCTTCCTCAAGATTGCTTTGGCTATTCGAGGTTTCTTATATTTCCATACAAATTGTGAGATGATTTGTTCTAGTTCTGTGAAAAATACCATTGGTAGCTTGATAGGGATTGCATTGAATCTGTAGATTGCTTTGGGTAGAATACTCATTTTCACTATATTAATTCTTCCAATCCATGAACACGGTATATTTCTCCATCTGTTTGTGTCCTCTTTGATTTCTTTCATCAGTGTTTTATAGTTTTCTATATATAAGTCTTTTGTTTCTTTAGGTAGATATATTCCTAAGTATTTTATTCTTTTTGATGCAATGGTGAATGGTATTGTTTCCTTAATTTCTCTTTCTGTTTTCTCATTATTGGAGTATAGGAATGCAAGGGATTTCTGTGTGTTAATTTTATATCCTGCAACTTTACTATATTCATTGATCAACTCTAGTAATTTTCTAGTAGAGTCTTTAGGGTTTTCTATGTAGAGGATCATGTCATCTGCAAACAGTGAGAGTTTTACTTCTTCTTTTCCTATCTGTATTCCTTTTATTTCTTTTTCAGCTCTGATTGCTGTGGCCAAAACTTCCAAAACTATGTTGAATAGTAGTGGTGAAAGTGGGCATCCTTGCCTTGTTCCTGACTTTAGGGGAAATGCTTTCAGTTTTTCACCATTGAGGATAATGTTTGCTGTGGGTTTGTCATATATAGCTTTTATTATGTTGAGATATGTTCCTTCTATTCCTGCTTTCTGGAGGGTTTTTATCATAAATGGATGCTGAATTTTGTCAAAGGCTTTTTCTGCATCTATTGAGATAACCATATGGTTTTTTTCTTTCAATTTGTTAATGTGGTGTATTACATTGATTGATTTGCGGATGTTAAAAAAACCTTGCATTCCTGGGATAAAGCCCACTTGGTCATGATGTATGATCTTTTTAATATGATGTTGGATTCTGTTTGCTAGAATTTTATTAAGGATTTTTGCATCTATGTTCATCAGTGATATTGGCCTGTAGTTTTCCTTTTTTGTGACATCTTTGTCTAGTTTTGGAATTAGGGTGATGGTGGCCTCATAGAATGAGTTTGGAAGTTTACCATCTTCTGCAATTTTCTGGAAGAGTTTGAGTAGGATAGGTGTAACAAGGTGAAAAGACAGCCTACAGAATGGGAGAAAATAATAGCAAATGAAGCAACAGACAAACAATTAATCTCAAAAATATACAAGCAACTTCTGCAGCTGAATTCCCGAAAAATAAACGACCCAATCAAAAAATGGGCCAAAGAACTAAACAGACATTTCTCCAAAGAAGACATACAGATGGCTAACAAACACATGAAAAGATGCTCAACATCACTCATTATTAGAGAAATGCAAATCAAAACCACAATGAGGTATCATTTCACACCAGTCAGAATGGCTGCTATCCAAAAGTCTACAAGCAATAAATGCTGGAGAGGGTGTGGAGAAAAGGGAACCCTCTTACACTGTTGGTGGGAATGCAAACTAGTACAGCCACTATGGAGAAGAGTGTGGAGATTCCTTAAAAAACTGGGACTAGAACTGCCATATGACCCAGCAATCCCACTGCTGGGCATATACACCGAGGAAACCAGAATTGAAAGAGACGCGTGTACCCCAATGTTCATCGCAGCACTGTTTACAATAGCCAGGACATGGAAGCAACCTAGATGTCCATCAGCAGATGAATGGATAAGGAAGCTGTGGTACATATACACAATGGAATATTACTCAGCCATTAAAAAAAATACATTTGAACCGGTTCTACTGAGATGGATGAAACTGGAGCCCATTATACAGAGTGAAGTAAGCCAGAAAGAAAAACAACAATACAGTATACTAATGCATATATATGGAATCTGAAAGATGGTAACGATAACCCTATATGCGAGACAGAATAAGAGACACAGATGCATGGAACAATTTTATGGACTCTGAGGGAGAAGGTGAGGGTGGGACGTTCTGGGAGAATGGCATTGAGACATGTGTATTGTCATATGTGAAACAGAGCACCATTCCATGTTCGATGCATGTGACAAGGGCTCAGGGCCGGGGCAATGGGATGATCCAGAAGGATGAGAGGGGGAGGGAGGTGGGTGGGGGGTCCGGGAAGGGGAACACATGTAAACCCATGGCTGATTCTTGTCAATGTATGGCAAAAACTATTACAATATTGTAAAGTAATTAGCCCCCAACTAAAATAAATAAATTTATAAAAAAAAAAAAAAAAAAAGAGTTTGCCAATGGCCCCTGGGGGGGGGGTTCACCATCAAAGGAAAATAATTCCCTATTATTTCTTTCTTTCCTTCTCATTTTTTTTTCTCAAACAAATTGAGGCTTATTCAAGCAGGTGTGTTGTGGGAAAAAAAAGAAAAGAAAAAACTGAAGAGGAAAGAATCTCTGTGCCTTAAAGCAATGCCATAGAAAAGACAAAGGAGGGATTTTTCCCCCTAGGTTGGAAAGCCCTTTCTGCAGAGAGTTATCCACACTCACACTGACAGTTGGAAGCCAGTTTCAATGCTCAGCGTTTTTGAGAGCTTCTCCTGTCAGAGCGGGAGAGAAAGAGCTCTGTTCACAGGCAGTGAACTCCTAGATGTTATTATGAAGCTGAACTAAACATTCTCCATATCTACCCTCCACTCCATGCCCCAGTCTTTTACTGCATCCCCTGGGTAGCCTTCTCCTGGATTCTTGCCACCTTCAATGGGAGTCTACAGCTGTAATCCCGTGTAACAGCAACAGATGGGACACATCTGTAAGAAGAGACTAGCAGATGAAGTTTCACCATTTTTCCAAAAAGGCAAAACACATTAATCTCCATTTGCCTTTGAATGGTCTGTAACAGAAACAGAGGACCAAAAGGGGACCTAATCTCCCCTCATTTAACCTGTGCCCCTGTGAAAAATTGCTGTAGCTTTTATTTCAGAAACTGAGTGTGACTAATTTTGCTCTCTACCCATGATCTTTACCATGTAGCAGCATTAGGAAGAGAATCAAAGTAGGATTAGGTCAGTGGGTCTAGAAAGCCTCACATGAGCTGATCACAACGTCTTCAGAGATGCTCGAACATCTGGTTTTCTCTAAAGAAAATTGCAGATTCTCTGCATCTATTTTTTAGGAAAAATCTTGCCACTCTCATAAGTAGACTCATTTGTTCACTCACTTATTCATCCATTTATCAAGTGCCTCCAATGTGCCAGTCACTGTGGTTTCCAAGGAAAATGTAAATAAAGATGCACAAGGACTTGAGCGGGAGTTCTTAACACAGGCACCACAGATTCCAAAGGGTGAATGATTTTGAAGATACCTGTAATCCTCCTAGGGGTTGTGTGTGCACGTGCACTTCAACTAGTGAGAAAAATCCGAGATTTCAAATGACCCTTTAAAGGGTTAATATAAAAACAAATAGTTAATAGCCGTCACAGAGGCTGATAGTTATGTAAGCAGATAATTAGGAGACTGCATTAAAATGGCCATATAATAGAGCTATGAACAGTGCCATATGAATCTGCAGGTGGAGTCATCACGACTCTCTCTGACACAGAGGTCAGGGAAGGCTGCAGGGAGAAGGCAGCATTTGTGTTACCTGTGGAGGGTGAGGAGGAATTGCCAGGTGGCTGGAAGGGAGGATGGAAGGAAGTCAGTGTACCCTGAGGGGCAGTTCACCTCCAGCATCGGAGGCCACCCTACAAGTTGGAGCATGATTGGTATTTTTTTCACTGCAGCTTGACAAATGGAGCCTGCTTTGCCATTAGTCAACTCTTACAGGAAGAGGAATTCCATAGGCATGCCCTGGCTGACCACAGATGGCTGAGAGTGCATGCTGTACAGAAATACCCCGAGGTTGGTGTGGCATGATCAAAAAGATCTCAAACATTTGGTGATGGGCCAGACTGCAGGGGTGCCTCGACTTAGCCCAGTGTTGCTCCTCTGGGGCTCTGACCTGGGCTGGGGAGGAATGCTGGCTGCAGTGGACAGAGCCCTGCATGCAGGTCAGGTGAGCTGGCCCTGTTTCTGCACCTGACCAGCGCCTGCTCACTTATTCCCTTAGCCCCTCCTTCCTCTTCTTTATGTAAGAGGCACCATTTATTGGGAACCTCTAAATTCTAGTGTCTGTGTCTTGCTTCCCTTAAATCTCTCAGCATCATACAAAGTAAGAGTGATCCTCCTCGTTTTCCAAATAAGGAAACTATGGTTGGAAAATTTAATTAACTCCATTGACGTCTTACAGCTAAAAGGGTGGTAATGCCCGCATGAGAACCATGGTCTTTCTGACTCCAAAGTCTGTAACCATTTTGGTTCATCTCATTCATTCCAGATAAGTCTCCATCTCAATAATTTAAGTGTTTTAAATATCATAGTCTCGAGGCCATTGACTTATTAGTGAAATAACAGCTGCAAGGGTAATTTGACACTTAGTTCTGCAGAACCAGAATAATGTATTAGGTATATACCGCTTATCTGGGAAGTTACAAAGCTGAATTTTTCTGCCGGCCAGTGTGCCAAGTTTTGGCAGTAATGACAGAGTTTGATATGAAATTTATAGGATTTATATGTGGCTAAAGATTAAATTGTGGGCTTCCCTGGTGGCTCAGTGGTAAAGAATCTGCCTGCCAATGCAGGAGATTTGGTCAGGAAGATCCCCTGGAGAAGGAAATGGAAACCCATTTCAGCATTCTTGGTTGGGAAATCCCATGGACACGGGAGCCTGGAGGGCTACAGTCCATGAAGTTGCAAAGAGTTGGACCCAACTTAGTGTCTGAACAATACGAAGATTAAATTGTCTTCTCTTTAATCTGGATGGTATCACTGAGATCTGATTATACCTTTAAAGGTAAATGAGTTTCAAATTGTACAAATAAATATAGATTTTAATCTGAGAATTATTACTCTGTCAGGATCTATCCATAGCATATACCATTTGACCATAATATGGCAAAACTTGAACGAATGTTTTGGCCAACCCAATACAATAACTTGTAAGTCAAAGGTCTTTTTTAAGAAAAGAAAGTTGATTGACTTGATAAATATTTTCAAATTTATCTGTCATGTTGTTGAATACAATACTTAATATTTTATCTATATTTAAAGTAGCTTATTTAATGTATTTTAATTATGCCTGCAGTATGTTATAATCAAATGAACAGTCAACAAATGCAATCCTTTGATAATATCTTGAGTTATTTCAATTTAAAAAAAAAAAGACTTATTCTGTATCAATATTTTGCCCAAATCTTTAAACTCGGCACTCATTTATGGGAATTCCACAAATACTAAAGAATTCTGGTTATTGTATTTTTTCATACTAAGAATTAGACTACAGCCATATTTCAAAAGACTTCCTTCTGCTGTATTCCCTAACCTTAAACTTGAACAGTTTGTACAACCATTATAACATGTTACAGAAATACCTTTCTAGTAAGAATGCCAGTTATAGAATCCAGTTATGATTTGTGGATATTGCAATATAGTAGTGATGAGCCATGGTCCATGTGATCAGATTAGCTGGAGAAGACTCTTGAGAGTCCCTTGAATTGAAAGGAGATCCAACCAGTCTGTCCTAAAGGAGATCAGTCCTGGGTGTTCATTGGAGGGACTGATGTTGAAGCTGAAACTCCAATACTTTGGCCACCTGATACGAAGAGCTGACTCATTTGAAAAGACCCTGATGCTGGGAAAGATTGAGGGTGGGAGGAGAAGGGAACGACAGAGGATGAGATGGTTGGATGGCATCACCAACTCGATGGACATGGGTTTGGGTAGACTGCGGGAGTTGGTGATGGACAGGGAGTGCTGTGGTTCATGGGGTTGCAAAGAGTCGGACACGACTGAGCAACTGAACTAAACTGAACTGAACTGAGTGATGAGCCGACCTGTTATAGAGTAAGACTGACAGTCATTCAATTAACTTTATAATGGGAAACTCCACAACTGTGTATTGTCAGACAAACTGCTTTTTTAAAACAAAGCAGTTGACAAGGTATTTTTCTTTATTGAGATTCACAAGTCTCTCTAAGTTTCAAAAACAAAACAAGTAGGTGGATATAACTCTTTTACTCTAAACTTTTAGTTAAAAAGGTGAAAAAACTAATCAGTTACTCAGTTGAAGAGCCAGACACTTGGCTTTTCAATAGGATGCATATACTTGTCTCCTATTTGTTCTGTTTCTCTGGCGGACCTTGACTCTCTAGATTCTATTTCATTTTACAAACATAAAGCAAGGTGGACTTGGTCATAGATCCTAAGAACAGTATAATTGATGTATGTTTGTGTACGTTTGTTTACATTTGAATTTTTGTTTTTCTCAGAAGGGTGTAAGCTGTCCCACCCTTTAGGACAGTGTATAGACATGACAGCAAACAAAGCCGGAATGAAGTCTCAGAGAGTGTACTGACCCAACAGGGGACATAGAACAGTACTTGGGGAGCTGTTATTATATCATCATCAAGGGATTAATTCCTCCCTAGGCATGCAGTGACAAAGCACAGAAGAATTGAACCACACCTTACAGGATGAATTTGGGCTCCTGGAAACATTCTCAAAATTTTAGCCAGTTCTCCTTGCTTTTCTTTAATCAGAGCTATTAGAAAGATGTTTGGGAAAAGCCCTTAACCCTGATGATTCCTTCTTCTTGGGGGAGCATATCAGCAAGATTGGGAAAAGTTAGGAAAGAAATCAAGGGGCTTAGTTAAAATTGGGGAGAATCAAATTAAGTTTATTGATATGATATCAAATGCTGGTTTTTTTATGTATGATGAAATTAACTTTATTTAAATTTTGCATGCATTTATTTATTTTTATAAAAAATGTATGTAAGGGTACTAAATCTATTACAGAATAAAACCAAATAATCTCTCTTAAAGCTACTTACATAACTAGAAGAGAAATTCTCTCTGGTGTCCTTGAGTTTACACTATGCCTACACTGCTATATTTGGAGCTGTAATGAAATCTAGCATATAGATTCAAGCTGTGTTTATGCAGAATAACTCAAATAGGATTTAATGTCTAAGAAGAGAGTGGGTGTGAAATACTTAAAACCCAGAATCAAAGGCCTGTCTATTTACAATAACTTTCAACTCTATTAGGATAATAAGATAGATTATTTAAATCCATGTTTTATTTCATAGAATATTTTGCCACTGATCTGAAATAAAAATAACCTTGCCATTGGGTATGACATCAAAATAAAGTCAAAGATGGAATGTGTTTTCATGATTAATGGGAATTTTTTTAATAACTGCTACTTAGAATAAATGATAAAGTAACTTTTTTTAAGGATGAGAGAAAACTTTTGGAGGTGATAGATATATCTATGGCATACATTGTGGTAATGGTTTCACAAATGTATGCTTATTTTAAAAACTCATGAAATTATATACATTTAATATGTGCAGGTTTTGTATATCAAGCATGCATCAATAAGGTAGGTTTTAAAAAAAAGAGCTTTCAAGTTAAAATTAACTTTCCTTTTTTCTGATTATATAAGCAGTAAAGGTTCATTTCAAGGAAAACTGCAGCAATTTACATAAATTTTTATCTTAGAGAATTGTGTGTTTGTATCAAAATAAAATTGTGTGTTTGCATCAAAATAAAAAGGTTATTGTATAAATAATTGTGTTTCCATATAATTGAGTGTTGTTTATCATAAATATACTTATGATACTTATGTATGAGTGAGTGAGTGAATGAATGAGTGAGTGAGCTAGTGAAGTTGCTCAGTTGTGTCTGACTCTTCGTGACCCTGTGGACTGTAGCCTACCAGGCTCCTCTGTCCATGGGATTCTCCAGGCAAGAATACTGGAGTGGGTTCCCATTTCCTTCTCCAGGGGATCATAAGTATAAATAACACTTAATTATATTAAAAGATTAAAAGTAAAAGTCTCTATCACTCTCCAATCTCTATTTTCTTGAGATACCTGCTCTTGAGTATTTCTTATATATTTGTTCCAACCTGACTAAGAGATACTACAATTACATCCCCCGACTCCGAAGACATTTTCATCATATGCTTGCAGTCATGCTGTCTCATGGAGAATCTTAAAAATCAAAGACATTAGTGGCTTTATAACATAGTCAAGTGCAATGAAGGTCCCCCTTTTTGTAAGACTGTCCCAGTATATAATTTTTACTTTAAGGTATAAATCAATGATAAAAATTGAACACATTTCCAAGTCCATGCACCAAGTCTGTTTGTACATCCCTGGCAACTCTCCACCTACTAAGCTGAATTAGTCACCTCAAAAGCCAGCCTCTTCTATATAGCCTTGCTCCACCATAGTCTTAGCTCCCTGACCACTCCCACCACTGAAGAACTAAGGCATCTTCCTACAGAGGCCATAGCCACTTTGCCTTGGGCTCCCACAGGGTTCAGCCTCTTCTTTTCTCTGTATCCATGCAATGAGATATAATATCCTAATCAACTCACTTCAGTTCAGTTCAGTTGCTCAGTCATGTCCGACTCTTTGCAACCCCATGGACTGCAGCACTCCAGGCCTCTCTATCCATCACCAAGTCCCATAGTTTACTCAAACTCATGCCCATTGAGCCGGTGATGCCACCCAACCAGCTTATCCTCTGTCGTTCGCTTCTCCTCCCGCTTTCAATCTTTCCCAACATCAGGGTCTTTTCACATAAGTCAGCTCCTTACATCAAGTGGCCAAAGTATTGGAGTTTCAGCTTCAACATCAGCCCTTACAATGAATATTCAGGACTGATTTCCTTTAGGATGAACTGGTTGGATCTCCTTGCAGTCCAAGAGACTCAAGAGTCTTCTCCAACACCACAATTTAAAACCATCTATTCTTCGACACTCAGCTTTCTTTATAGTCCAACTCTCACATCCATACATGACTACTGGAAGAACAATAGCCATGACTAGACAGACCTTTGTTGGCAAAGTAATGTCTCTGCTTCTTAATATGCTGTCTATGTTGGTCATAAATTTTCTCCCAAGGAGTAAGCGTCTTTTAATTTCATGGCTGCAGTCACCATCTGCAGTGATTTTGGATCCCCCAAAAAAGTCTACTACTGTTTCCACTATTTATCAATCTATTTGCCATGAAGTGATGGGACCAGATGCCATGATCTTAGTTTTCCGAATGTTGAATTTTAAGCCAAGTTTTTCACTCTCCTCTTTCACTTTCATCAAGAGGCTCTTTACTTCTTCACTTTCTGCCATAAGGGTGGTGTCATCTGCGTATCTGAAGTCATTGATATTTCTTCCGGCAGCTTGTGTTTCTTCCAGCCCAGCGTTTCTCATGATGTACTCTGCATATAAGTTAAATAAGCAGGGTGACAATATACAGTTTTGATGTACTCTTTTCCCTATTTGGAACCAGTCTGTTATTCCATGTCCAGTTCTACCCTGTAAGGCTTTAAAAATCTCTTCCATGAATATGTTGATCATCACTAATATTAATTTTCTTAATTTCCATGAATTTCCCCTTGTGTATTTAGTGATTTAAAAACAAGTGGCCATACATACCCTAAGGGGAACTCTTCTTGTTGTGGTTTAGTTGCTAAGTTGTGTCTGACTCTTTCGCAATCCCATGGACTGTAGCCTGCCAGGCTCCTCTGTCCATGGGATTTTCCAGGCAAGAATACTCAAGTGGGTTGCCTGTTCCTTCTCCAGGGGATCTTCCCAACCCAAGGACTGAACTCCCGTCTTCTGAGTTGCAGGCATATTCTTTACTGCTGGATCACTGGGGACACCCCTTCCAAATCTGATTGTCTCTTGTCTTCTCTCAACTTCAACCAGGTCTAATTTTTCTCGGCACTCATCCTTTTTCTCTACCTTTCACGAGAATCCATCTGCAGAAGAAAATATCCACAAATCTAATCCATCCCACTGAGAACTTGCTTTAGAAGCTGCAAAAGAAAAAAAGAAAATAGTATAGACAGTTATCTCTGTTCACCAACTTGTTTCTTTCAGGTTTATGTGTGAAAGCAAAGTATGCTTCATGAGCATACAATCTTGAACTAGTGAAATCAGTTTCCATCATGGGACCTTTTGTCCCTGTTTTGTCCTTGTTAACATCCTCCTTCTTAATGCTTCCTCCTCTTCTCTCAAGTTTGAGAAATTCAATCAAAACCTGCTCTGATGGAAGAATCTGCCATGTACTTCCCCTCTGCATAAGAGAATGGCAACAGTTTAATGTAGCTGAGTACTTGTGCTGAATAACCCAGTGCATTTTTAGAGTTTGCAAATTGTTTTAGATTCTTGGACTTTAAGAAATTCTTGTAGTCCTTTGAAGTAGGTATTCATAACCTCATTATGCAGATAAGTTAAAGCATGAACAATTTAGTGCACTCTTCCTAGTCACAAAGCTCATAAGTGGAAGAACTTAGGTTTGAGTATATGTCTTACTAAAATTCTTTGTTAGAACATAAGTGCCTTTGAAAATTCTTTAAGCCTTAGTCTAAGTTAGAACAGTCTTGATGTGAGAGAATTTCAGGCAGATCAGATTTGGAGAAAAGGAAAAATGAAACCTTTCTGGAATCTATACTTGGATATATTGTATTTAATTTGATTGTTATAAATGTATCTTTGCAAATATCCAAATATAATTATCTGATACAGAATAAAGGATTCAGATACTCCGTTTGTTGGATAAAAGGCTCTCTGTGGGTTGTCTGCTTGGAAAAGACTCTTCAACTCTGAGCTTTTAGCTTGCAATTCATTTTGAAGCTTACTATGTTTCTTAATGTACAAAAAAATCTTTCTCCTAATCTAACTTTTTTTCCTCTCCCTTTTTTCCCTTAGTGTTGCTATTTGTCTCCATATCTACCTTTTCGGAGAAGGAAATGGCAACCCACTCCAGTACTGTTGCCTGGAAAATCCCATGGACGGGGGAGCCTGGTAGGCTGCAGTCCATGGGGTCGCTGGGAGTCAGACGCGACTGAGCGACTTCGCTTCCACTTTTCACTTTCACGCATTGGAGAAGGAAATGGCAACCCACTCCAGTGTTCCTGCCTGGAGAATCCCAGGGACGGGGGAGCCTGGTGGACTGCCGTCTATGGGGTCACACAGAGTCGGCCACAACTGAAACGATTTAGCAGCAGCAGCAGCAGCTACCTATATTTTATTTTCAAAACCTCCTCATGCTTAGCTTTTCATGGAAATGATGAAAAACTCATTGCTGCTGCTAAGCCGCTTCAGTCGTGGCCAACTCTGTGCGACTCCATAGACGGAAGCCCACCAGGCTCCCCCGTCCCTGGGATTCTCCAGGCAAGAACACTGGAGTGGGTTGCCATTTCCTTCTTAAAAGCCGGTGGCTCGGGCTGTTTCCCCCGCTTTCGAACCGGGGACCTTTCGCGTGTAAGGCGAACGTGCTAACCGCTACACCACGGAAACGTCACACACACAAACAAACTCATTAGCTTGCTTTTTTCACTCTGCTGCTGTACAGCAGTTGCTGCAGAAAATAATTTAGGAAATATGTCCTTTTCAGCACTTGTAGTATGAACTGAATGTTCATGTTCCTCCAAAATTTTTATGTTGAAGCCCTAAACCCCAACGTGATATTTGGAGGTGACATCTTTAGGAGGCCACTCACTTCATGATGGAATGAGTGTTTGCTTAAGAAGAATAGTGACCAGAGCTCGTTTGTTCTCTTTGCCACGTGAGGACACAGTGAGAAGGTGGATCTCTGTACACCATCAAGTTCTTGGCCCTCACCCCAACCACATTTGCCAGCACCTTGATCTTGGACCTCCATGAGAAATAAATCTCTGTTGTTTAAGCTATTCAGCTATGGTGTCCTGTGGGAGCCAGCCCAAGGCAACTAACACAGTGTGGTTTGTAGTTTGCTCTGTGTGTTTATGTGACATCCCTAGTAAATACTTTCCAGAAACTCCTGTATTAAGTGACACTTGCTGTCACTTAATATTTCCTTACAGACTTCACCTCACCCTGGCTAAGTTTGCAGTGGCACTTTGAACATTGTAGAATAGGTTTCATGTACTAAGATGCTATTTATCAGATTATTATTCCAATCTTAAAAGATTATTAAGGACTTTTAAAGTACTTCCTATGTCTCTTGATTTATAGTAACCATACCAAATAATCTCTATATACATCATTTTATTTAAATGCCTTTGATAATCCTAAGGGGTCAATATTATTATATTTTGATTTTATAGATGATAAATCCAATTTGGAAAGAAGTTTCTTACTTATTTCATGTATAATATTCAGTGAATGTGAAAGGGACAGAGTGAAGAGACAAAGTAGGTGATTAAATAGTTAATCATACTAAAAGATTGTCAGTAAAAAAAATATGGGAGACCCCTGTAAGTTAATGATTACTCAAGAAAGCAGGTTTGCTTAACCACAAAACCAAGCAGGCTTGCTTAGCAACAAAACCATACTGCAGAAGCACTAGACATGCCCCCAAACAATAAAACAATGGTGGCATGAGACTCACATCCTGCCCAATGAACCCAGTAAGTTAATGATCCCTAGGCCATGCTCTCTGCACATATAAAAAACAGTAATTTGTGCATCTGGCTTGATTATGTAGGAACAAGAAAACTCCTCTGCTCAACCTGAAGGAAGAGCTGAGGACAGAAGCACGACATTGACTCAAGAAAGACAAAGAAGTTCTTCTCCCCCTCCCCACTTGTCCTTTGATTTTAAAACTGTAGCCCCGTAAGTTCTTGGGGCTCAGCATCTCTCACCCTCCAGCTTGTAAACCTCAAAAGCCTCCTATTCTAATTAATTACTTCTTATCTATCACTGCCTCTGGCTGAATTCTTTTCTGCACTGAGACATAAAGGACTATGTTACTGGAACTCTCCAGAGCCACTGTAAACAACACCAACAGTTTCAGATGCAGGATTTGAACCCAAATAATCAGATTCCACTGGACAGTTTGTTAGTTCACTTATAGATAATCAATGGTGTGGAACATAGCAACTTATCCATAGAAAATAGCATCCTCAAGAAATAATTTATTACCGTAAAAGATCCTAGTATCCAGCCTGAACTAGGAAATATTTCTTTAAGTCTGTGTCACTTTAACATGCTGCATTTTAATTATGTTTTCTACTAAATTGCCCCAGACACAATTTAGATAGTTGAAGATTTTATGTTGAGCCCATAAACCAAGGCAAAGCCTAGCAGTAGCCTCAATGATAATCATAGGGACAGGAATATTTGCAGTGGAAAGTCTAGAATTATCATGTGGGCCTTGAGTGGAGAGCTTGACTTGCTTACCTGAGGTTGGTTCTCACACTAGAAAAGGAAGTCTTACCTGCTCAAGCATTTGGCAGAAAGCCCAATGAAACTGCTTTTGTTTTGGTGAGAGCAACTGATCTGTGAGGAATGTTTGAATACAGAAGAGATAAATAGGACATTTTCCAAGGTCCAGGGAGCTGTAGGAACCCACAAAGACAGCATTTTTGGAATAAGTATGCAGGGCCTATGCAGTTGGATACCTTGGTGTGGATGACTGAAATTTAATTTATAGGCTCTTTCAGGTTCTAAATGGAATCACCGAATACTATTTTTTTCAAGATTGGGATAAGGATACAAAAATATATTGAACTGAAAACTGTTTACCATTCTTTCTTTGTGTTATCTCTAATGCTGCAATGCTAAAATAAAATAGTAAGAAAAAGTAATAATAGCTTCTAGGTAATGAATATCTCTAATATATCAGGCACACACAGATTTAGACTTTTTATATTTTGTCTAATGCACTCCTTACAGAAGCCCAGATTTCTGTGCTCATTTTATTTATCCAAGAAGTAGTGCAGGCTCGGAGAGGACAATTTCTGAAGATCACAGAATTATAGATCATAGAGTTGAGATTTGGACTTGTATTTGCTTGCTCTTAAGCCAATCCAAGGACAGAAACATTTGGTGGTAACTAATATATTATATTCCCTACTTCTGCATAGAGTTCAACCCCTGTAGACATAATGGTTTTCTCAATGGACCAATTAACTTCTTTTTTGGGGTCAATTTTCTGATTTGTTTTAGTCCTAGAAGTAATCTATGGGTTATTTTTAATCACCTATTGTAATCATAGTACTTTTACTCACCAACATTTTGCCATAAGTCTAGGAGATCATATGTTCCTGTCTGCTAAGTCGCTTCAGTCGTGTCCAACTTTTAGTGATCCCATAGACTGTAGCCTACCAGGCTCCCCTGTCCATGGGATTCTCCAGGCAAGAATACTGAACTGGTTTGCCATGCCCTCCTCCAGAGGATCTTCCTGACCCAGGGATTGAACTTGTGTCTTTTATGTCTCCTGCATTGGTGTGTGGGTTCTTTATCATTAACACCACCTGGGAAGCCCCTGGAAGATAATACACCTCCCTTATTCAGACTTTAACTGGTTCTAATGTTTTCATTTGCAAGACAGAATTTATGCTCGTTATCAATCAAAATGTCTGATTGCAAGTATGCAGATGAACAATTTTAGAAATGTGTTTCTATTCCATCATGTTCTTTTGAGCTAGGTTCTGTGTTTGGTGGTTGAGAAATAATTAAATTTATTTTCAGAACATCTCAAAGATCAAAATGAATGTCAAATTTCTCTTTATTGCATGAACTCTTTTTTTAAAAATTTTTAATTGGAGGATAATTGCTTTACAATGTTATATTTGTTTCTGCGGTACAACAATGCAAATTGGTCATAACTGTATAAATGTATCTCCTCCCTCTTGAGCCTCCCTCCCACCCCCTCCACCCCACCCCTCTCAGTTATCAAAGAGTGCCAAACTGGGCTCCCTGTGTTATACAGCAGCTTCCCACTAGCGATCTATTTTATATGTGGTAGTGTATATATGTCTGTGCTACTTTCTCAATTCGTCCCACCTCTCCTTCCCCCAATGTGTCCATATGTTTGTTCTCTATGTCTGCATCTCCATGCATGATTTAAATCATATTTGATCAAAGCTCTTATATTTTAGGTTTTGGTATCTGGTTTCATTTACATACAATTTGACACTGCTTCAAACTCACTTAAAGATATGTACATTGAAGTGAAACCACTGGTATTTGTGAGAATTGCTTTGTTGGGTTAGCCTATTCAAAACTGCTCAGCCCTGAGAGATAGAATTTCAGTCTAAGTAGGTTAGCTCCACTCGATTTATGAGTCCTAAATCCTAGTCTTTGGCAAAATTCCCTTGGATGGGAACTCAATACCAACTCTTGCCCATAAAGCAGACAAATGAGCCTTCTGTTTGGAATATAGTATATATCTAAAGTAATGCTCCTTAAACATTTACATTTTGGGGTTGTGGTCCAGGGTTTGTGGTTATTGCTAAAAACACTGCCATTAAAATTTCTGGAGCAACAGATACAAGAATGTGTCCTTTTTCCAGCTTTTTATGGACCAAACGTGATTTCACCTGGTGTTTAAAGAAATAGCAATATTCCAATCAAATAAAGGAGAACATAGAGTAATATCTACTGTTTATTGATGAATTCTAGAATCACATCTGATGTTTGCCTTCATATCCACCAGTTAAAGAAACTAAGGACGTTGCAAAATGCTGAAGAATATTTAAGAGAAAATTGATATGCCCTACTTTTTAGTAATCCATGTTTGTGTGTGTTAGTCCTCAGTCGTGTCCGACTCTTTGCGACCCCATGGACTGTAGCCCACCAGGCTCCTTTGTCCATGGGATTCTCCAGGCAAGAATACTGGAGTCGGTTGCCATTTCCTTCTCCACTAATCCATGTTTACTACTTTTTATTAATAATCAGTATCTGAAGAAGGAGAAATAATTGCTAATTTGTGATGGAAGGCCTTGACCAGACCTGCCCATAAAAAAGTCCTTTGGTAAACATAAATAGAGCATTCTTGGGTCCTGAGGTATAGGTAACAGGAGATTGGCTGGTGCTGGCATGGCAGATGTATTAAGCCTTGGAACCTGGGTATGCAGCCTGGGTAACATGCTAAGTAGTAGATCTAATGCCTTTTAAGTTATTTCTGGATGTTGATATAAAGGAGAACAATGCTGTACTCATCTGACCTTGAGGACAGCCTCCTTCCAGGATGACAAGACCACTGGCATCAGAAGTGTTCCCATGAGAACACAAAAGAAGCAGTGGGGCTCATGCCTACTCACTTCAGTCTTTGCCCTCTGTTCATTCTTTGCACTCCTTATTAGCTACTTTTGGAGTAAACAAAAGTAAAACAATATTGAATTGAGTCCAAGTCATCATTCTTACCCACCATCAAATCATAAGCAGACTTTGAAATGTGACCAACTTCCCTTATAATGTACAGATTGTTGCATAAGCTAACAAATGTCTTGAAGCCCGACTGATTTAACTTTTAAGAAAAATATAAATTTATAAATATGATATAAAAAGAAAGAAGCATGTTTTCTTTAGGAAAGAAAGAAAATGTTTGCTCCCTAATTCTGAAATCCAGATATTCTAAGTTATACACTGCTTTCATTTTTCTAACTTTAGGGTGTATATAATGGGGACAGGTATTAGGAAAAAGATTTTAAAGCTTGATAATTTCTACATGAAATACATTGTACAAGTAAGAACAATAAAAGTAAAAGCTATGAGTAAATGTAGTATAAATTTAGGAGCATTTTTTTTCAATCCCATGGAGAATTACTTGAGAAATATACAAGTAGCTCTTAAAAGGTGGAAAGTGTGTAGGAAAATATCATTTTTCATAATAACAAAATCTATGTTTTTACACGGCTTTGAGGTTGCCAAGGTGCTGAAAATAAGAGTTTCTAAAAATATCTTGGCTATTCTTTTGTCCCAGCTGAATTCCTATCTACAATTTACCATTATCCACTATAGCAGGCTGCTCCAACTGTCTTCTTCTGGGTATATTTTTCATTTAACTGAGGCTTCAGTATCATATTGTATAATTGTATTAATTAGGATCTTCATGGTTGCAAGAGACAGCAACTTAATTCATATTGTGTGAAGCCAAAAGATACATGTATTTGAGACCAAATATGTATTTGAAAAGTCAATAGTTCCAGCTGCTCAAAACACTATCATGTTTGTGGACTACTTGCTGGAATGAGGAAAGTGATATGTTTGTTACTGGCTATTATTTACGTTGTAGAATGGGGTTTAGAGTCAAGTAGACATGGGTTCAAATCCTAATTCTCTCACTTAGTACCTTTGGGATCTTGGTACATAACTAAACTCTGAGCTTCTGTTTTTCATGTATGAAATTGGTTTAGCAGAACAATTTTATGAGAGGAGAGAAAAAACCTACCTTCTCTTTTGAAAGTGAAAGTGAAAGTGTTAGTCTCTCAATCATCTCCAACTCTTTGCAACCCCATGGTCTATGTCCCACCAGGATCCTCTGTCCATGGGATTCTCCAGGCAAGAATACTGGAGCAGGTAGCCATGCCCTTCTCCAGGGGATCTTCCCTACCCAAGGATCGAACCTGGGTCTTCTGCATTGCAGGCAGATTCTCTACTGTCTAAGCCACCAGGGAAGACCCCTTCTCTTTTGGGGACTCTATAAGCCTCTGGAAAAGGCCAGGGCAGATAGAAGAGCTTGTGTGGAAGCCATATGAGCAATATACTGGGTAAGGCACAGAAATATTCCAGAGCATCTTGCTCTGTGGGTTGGGGAATCTTCAAACTACCTGTTGTCAAAAATATAGCAGGAATGAAGAAAATGGAGAAATGATAATTAAGGATGTAAGTAGAAAATACTTCTGCTCTCATCTACTGAAATGAAGAGTAACATCAGTTCTGCTTTGTGACAGCAATGGGAGTCCTGCTGTCTCTTAATCCACAGTCAATGGTAAAATAATTCTTACATCACAAGTACTATGAGTATATATCAATATACATGTTTAGAGACACTTTAAGATTTCAACTGAATTTTTAAAATTTTGACAGGTATTTTCAAGTTTGTGAGTTACTGAAAGAGGATGGTAAATTTAAAGTTAAAATATTCACACATGAGGTAAATCATACAATGATCATGGGCCACAGATTTAGATCTGTGTCATAAAAACTGTATGTGTAGAATTTATTTAGGAACTCTCAAAGCCTGAAGCAGGGACGTGTACAAGGCCCAGGTCTATTGGAAGAAAAGGAACAAAGAGGATTCTTGAGTCTGATCATATACCAAGAAAAGTTCTTAGTTCAAATTTTCAGGACATGATCTTACTCAGGGTCACTCAAGAAGAAAATTGCATATATACATGGAACTTTTACCCTCTAGTGAAAATCTAAAAGCAATTCACATTTCACAGTATGCAAAAACAAGAGAGTATATTATGGAAGAAAATGTTATATTGCTTCAGAGAAGTGCAGCTCTTGAGACATAGCCAATATGTATTTTAATTTTATTTTCTAATTGATCGCTGTTTTGTTCCCTAGTAGTATGATGAATTAAAAGCTATTAACTGCTTTTCTATTAAAATTTTTAGTTTTTCTTATTTTAATATTGTCTGTTGCAAAGTCAGGTCAAGATTAATAAACAAAATACAATATAAGAAGAAAAATCAACAACAAAAGGGCTTACTGGTAAAACATTCAGGTTCTTCAGGCTTTGAGGAAATATTGGATCCATAATTTATTTGTCTTTGGTCTTGTCATTTATGAGGTTGACTAATTCATTTTAATGATTTAAGTAGTTATGTCCACGCAAAGGAAGAAAGGCATGTTTTTCAGAGATGCTACTTCTCTATTTCAGTTGTCTATTGCTCTGTAAAAAAAAAAAAAAAAAAGCCATAGTGGCTCAGATGGTAAAGAATCTGCCTGCCAATGCCAGAGACATAAGAGACACGGGTTCGATCCCTGGGTCAGGAGGATCCCCTGGAGAAGGGAATGGCAACCCACTCCAGTATTCTTGCCTGGGAAATGCCATGGACAGAGGAGCCTGGTGGGCTACAGACCATGGAGTTGCAGAGTTGGAGACACGACTAAGTGACTACCACTTCATTTCACTCTAAACAGAGTGGCTTAAAACAATGACAGCCTTATTTTTTTTTGCTGGTCTTGTTTGGAACTGCTCAGGTTACTGCAATCAGACAGCAGCTAAGCCTGGAATGTCTGTGTGGTTCCTCCCATGTCTGGTGAGTGGCAGGGAAGGACATCTGAATGGCGAGGACCTCTTTTTCTCCACATGAACTCGCCATGTGACTAGATTAGGCTTCTTTGCATGATGGTCAGACTTGTCACAAACTATCCCAGATTCTAGAGGAGGTGAAATACATTCCATCTCTCAGTGCAAGGGGTGTCAGGAACGTGTGGCCGTAACATCTACCCTTAGATGTTTGTATTCAAAATGGTGTTTTTTACCTCTTCTTTTTTTTTTTCCTTTCTTTTCCTCAAAGCATGTCATTTATACTCTGTCTTCAATGAATACAGAGATTTCATAGAGGGTCGCCTCTTTCCTTGTAGTGTGCCAGAAGTTTGGCATTTCTAGAGGGTCTCTGGGAGGCCAGAAGCCTGGTTTCAACCCTGAGCTGGGGTTCAGCAGATGAAGGTCAGCTCAGTGAGGATGGTCCAGTCTGTGAGGTTGCTTGAAGGTGATCAGGGCAAGCTGGTGCAAAAGAGCCCCACGTTTGGGCAGGATCCAGTCCGAAGATCCAGCCTTTGTCACTCTGGGCCCACTCTTAGCTGAGCCCTGCCAAATCCATGATGAAGATGTCTAGCAAACAGGCACAGTGCTTACTGCTGACTCTGCTTGTCAGGACAAGGCAACAGGCAGTTCTGTTCTTCCCTCCCCACACCCACAGTACAACACATCCCTGGATAATAATAGGCTTCATCTTTATTAAGTAAATCACATTGGCATTACAGCCCCACCATAAACTCCTTGACCTTGCCAAATTGGCAAAAGCCAAGCATTATGAGTACTTATTTATGAAGTTTCAACCAATTGCTTAGGGTGTTTATTAAAAGGCCATATCTGTAGATATACCCTAATCTTAACCATTGCATAATAAATAATGTGAATTTTCAAAGAGCAGATTTGATTTTTTTCTTTTGCCACAGATATGTGGTAATGCTTTCCTCTTTTGTTCTAAGAAGCCAGACAAATAGAAATCTTGGAAATTATGGGTCCAATTAATCTTCTTAGGTAGAAAGCCCATATTGTTTGTGAAATATTGGACCTCTCCATTATCCAACAATAAGGTTCTAGATTTGGGGTGGCCTTATGACTGTAAAATGCATATAGAGTGTTTTAGTCATTGTTTTGAACAATTTTTAGCCTCATCAGCATAAGTAAAACCAGTTGTAGTAGAAATTAGGTAATAAAATGTAATAGAGGGGTTAGGAGGACATTTCCATATTCAATTGTTTAAGTGAATGACCACAGTTTAGGGATTTTTCTGATGCTCCAAAGGAGAGAAAAATAGAGTGGGAGGAATAAAAAGATTTCTTCCCTTGTAGTAGAGACAGTAAGTTCCAGCAGAAATAGCCTAAACAAAATCACATCCAAGTCCATACCCAATGGTGAAATTAAGGGTAGAGCTTTGGTCGCATAATGTTGTTGACTATTATTTGGTATTGGAATTAATAACAGTGGAGAATGATAAATACCAAAATAAGTGGTAAGTTTTGATAGAAACCCTTTAACAAAAGATGAGTGGAAGGTGAAGGGGATAGATAGACATGTTAGTTAAAAAAAAACTCCTTTTCTTTCTTCATTTCATCAAAATGTCTTTGTGGCTTCATGAAGTAAATATTTTGTATTTAGAAATTCAAGAATAAGCACCAAGGCCTCATGTAGATGTAGAAATTTTGAAAGAATGAAAGTAGGAATCAAAAAGAAATAAAGTATATTTTATTTTTTAAAGTTTATTGAAGTATAGTTGATTTACAATGTTGTATTAATTTCTTCTGTACAGCAAAGAAACTCAATTATACATATATGTTTTTCATATTCTTTTCCCTTATGATTTATCTAAGGATACTGAATATAGTTCCCTGTGCTATATAGAGGATCTTGTTGTTTATCCATTCTATATATAATAGTTTGCTTTTGCTAATTCCAAACCCCCACTCCTTCCCTCCCCACCCACCTTTGGCAAATAAAAATCTGTTCTTTATGAGTCTGTCTTTGTTCTGTAGATATGTTGATTTGTACTGTATTTTAGATTTCATGTATAAGTGATATTATATAGTAGTTTTCTTTCTGACTTACTTTGCTTAGTATGATTATCTGTAGGTCCATCCATGTTGCTGCAAATGGCATTATTTCATTCTTTTCGATGACTGAGTAATATTCCATTGCATATATGTACCATGTCTTTATCCATTCTTCTGTTAAAGGCTATTTTATAAATAAGAGCCTTATTGGACTTCTTTGACTTTAGCACCCTTGATGATTCTGGCATCTTCTTTCTTTATTCTTCTTATGTTAGTTACTTAGTCATGACTGACTCTTTGCAACCCCATAGACAGTAGCCTGCTAGACTCCTCTGTCCATGCCATTTTCCAGGCAAGAATACTGGAGTGGGTTGCTATTTCCTTCTCCAGGGGATCTTCCCAACCCAGGGATCGAACCCCTAGTCTTCCCACATTGCAGGCCTGTTCTTTACCATTTGAGCCACTGAGGAAGCCCTATTTTTCTTCTTGTCTTTTTATTTTTAACAGAATTTTCCTGTTATATTCACTTGTAATTATATATGCGTGTGTTCATGCTGGTCCTTAGTCCTTTTTCTAACTGCATTGTAAGCAGTTAAAAAGCAGCAAATCCACATCTTCTATTCCCATTGTAATTTTTCTCCTGCCTAACACAGTGCTCTGAGTTCCTTGGGATTTAGTACAAACTCTTAATTGAAACAGAAGTTGCCATATTCTAAATTAACACCAAGGGTGTGAGTTTGTTCACTGGTTCATGATGACTACCAAAGGGAAGATAATTACTGGCATCTTATGTGCCACAGGTTAAACGTGTGATAGCTAAGCAAGGAAACAGATCTGCTTTTGAGCTCAGGTTTCGGTGGAAACTAACTAACTAACTATGGGCATAATCACTTTAGGCCAGGTATCATCACATCACCACTAACACAAGGATAATAAAGTATCTATGGGAGTTGGTGATGGACAGGGAGGCCTGGCATGCTGCAGTCCATGGAGTCACAAAGAGTCAGACATGACTGAGTGACTGAACTGAACTGATCCCATTATGGGGTTACAAGAATTAATTGGAATATTGTGTATAAGGCACTTAAAGTATTTGACATATATTAATAGATTCAATAAATGTTATCATCATCATCATCATGATTGTAGTGTGCCCATACTTTTTTAAGTGCTTCAGTTCTTGAAATTTATAATACTTACTGATGTTAGCCTATTTTTATTTTTTAAATTTCTGCTAGCATGATCCTGGACCAAGTAAATACTTCAAAGTATTTCCCTATTTTGAAGAATTCTGTCATTTTACTTATAGTCATCAGTATGAAGGCTTTTATGAAGCTTAAATTGTGTGCCTGCTCCACCTTTTGCATTAAACATATCACCATTTGAAGACACCAAGTCTCACAAATTTCAGTTTGTAAATAATTGTTTTACTCTCTCTAGTGTACTTTTATCACAGTACCTGCTTGAAATTTTATCAGACTGAATGACATTTCTACTACCCACTGTCCTTCTTTAGGGTTGTTCTTAACCATGCCCAAGCCCCAGGGTCATTTGGTGGTGACATGTTATAAATAACATTATTACCATAATTAAAGGTTGGATCAGAGTAGCTTGGGAGGAAAATGTGCTAACCTTTGGCTTGCAGTCAAGCCTGGGTCACTGAGGTCATTAACACAGTTTACTATAGCTAACCAAATACATTTCTTTGAATAGGTGATAGTTTTCAGAGTAGACATACCTGACACTTAACTGGTGTGATCTGATCTTATTCCAAGTAAACTGGAATATCAAAAATATGATTGGTGATGGCTTACTGTGCCCTTCTATTGTATTTATATGCAGATTCTTCAAACTTCCAAACCAAATCTTGTCAGTATGTAATGTAAAATGTTTACTTATTGAAGAAATAACAAAATATGAGCATAATGAAATTTAATGTTTAGTTACTTGGCAACATATTATCTTGTGCCATCAGTGGATAAGATGATGACCATGAATCTGAATTTTTTTCTAGCATCTCTCTCTTGCCTCAGTAGCAGCTAATTTGCCATAGCTCAGGATGAAACAATTAGAGCCAGAATGTTCTGGGGGTTGGATATGAATGCTGGTCTCTGTAATTTTGCAGAGTTCTCCAGGGAAATCTGGTACCCTACCACTGTCCTTCCCTGCTCCCTCTGGGAAGTACAGAGGAGCTCTCTCTGCTGCTTCTCTTCTTTTGTGCTAGGTTTCTTCTCCATAGGAATAGAGATCATCGCCTTAAAAAAATAGGAAGATTAAAATAAAAAGTGCTCTTACACTCCTAAAGCCTAATTGCAAAATTTTCATTCACTTTGCATTTTATATCCTTTTTCTTTTATTTTCCTATTGATTCAAAGTTAAAAAGAATAGAATCCTGTAATGAGCACTAGTCTGCATACAGAATGAATCAAAGTTTGTTTTTACATTATCTGAGTAAAATATTTGAAATGGCCAAGATAGAGGAATATTTGCCAGGCTCTGAAAGAATTTCAGTGGCAGAGTATGTGTTTACCGTGGCAACATAATCAAGAGCCTGCCTGAGGCCCTCCTGGGAATCATCATGTTCACAGCTGCTTTTGGCAGCCTGACCGCACTGGCTAGGTTTGACCATCTTTAAATAAGGACATTGGAGATTTAATTTGTTCAACTAGAGACATATTCTGAAAATAAAAGTGTATATACATGTATGGCGAATCTATCATGTATTTATTCAATTTTAGATGAGCTGATATATATATATATGCATATATATATATTTTCATAACAGTTAATGTTCCTTCACTGACAGTTTATGATGTAATATAATACTGTACATTGTGGATATTATAAGTAGCATAAAATTTAACCATTAATAATAAAACATCTATGGTATTAATTTATTCTTGGCTTCACCACTTAGATCATCACCATTTATAAGAACTGCACACAATAGTTCTGTAATAGGTTTAAAGTAGAACTGTAATGATTTCAATACTTACTTGTCAAAGAAGTTGAAAATTCCCATGTAATTCCTTCCTATTCAAATCTGGATTTGAATGAAAGGAACAAGGAAAGATATAATTCAGGAGCTTCAAAAATAATTTTGGAAGATTATTAAAGCAAAGTATTATAATGTGTCATTGATCAAAAAATTGTTAACTTGTTACACAATTAAAGTTGATATACTCGTATTTTAGCAATCATATCAATTAAAATGCTCTAAAATTAAAGAAAATGAGATAAAATAGAATTACTTTAATATCTTATTTAGATTTTATTTATATTTGTCCTTAAGAAAATTTATTTCAAGGCCAGGAAATATTCTATTTTTTGTCTCTGTCAATTAAGATCAGTCCCCCAAAAGATCTTGCTTGTAAAGACCAACATTTCCAATGTGGCATCTAGATCAGCTTGCAAATCATTAATAAAGTAACAGTGTGAGATAACCAAATAAAACTGTATCTTCAGTTCATATTTCAATTCATGCAGCCTATCTGATGACACATTACCAAATTATAATACATTTCTCTCATGAGATTTTAGCTGGATGTCAATCTGGTTTTGAAAAAAAGATCAAAGCTGCCCAGTCAAATTAATTCTGACTTTACATACTTGTCTTTGGGTATTTAAATTTGACCTTTTAACACTTGATGTATTTATTGCTTTTCATTGCTCCTCAGGTTGTACACAAATGGATTGTATTTTACTAAGGAAGCTCATCATATCTATACCAGCTGAATATTTGAAATGTGAAAGAGATTTGGTATTTCTGCATGGCCCCCTAGTACATTGTTCTCTTTGTGTCTCATACATTCTTTTGTTCTGGCAAAGAACAGGACAGTGAGAGACAGGACATAGAAGGGATTTGGGTATGTCTTTTGCTGACTTTTCAATAGCTAGAGTTTGTAAAAGATCACAGATCAGAAAGGATTTTAAACACTATTGCATCTGAGCTTCCAACTTCTTCTTGAACAATGTGACAAGAGTTTGAGATGCCCTTCCAAATGTGCCTGGCTTCAGTTACAAAAAACATTAATAGCTTTGACCTCTTCAACTATTACATGAAGAAAAGGCTCCACTTGCTTAAGGGTCACCCTATTGTAATCTCTATCTTTGAAGTGAGTCACGTACTAATTTCCTCTTAAGAAAGTTTAAAGCAAAATAAGTTTAGTCAGAAGGATTACTTTTTACTTTAAGAACCCCAAACAGCTGAGATTTGAGCAATGTGATGAAAAGATAGCAAATTAATGCTTTAATTTGAAAAATGTGTGCTAAGTGCCGAACTAAATTACTACCAATCCACAGAGCCTTCATTTACTTTCCTATATTTATGTAAATAGGCATTCTGTTAGTAAATTCTGTTAGTAAACTGAATGAAAGTGAATAAAATGAAATTTAGTATCTGTCCAAATCACATGAGGCAGTAACTGACAGTCATAAAAAATAGAGATCTCTACTATGATTAAACAGACCTATGTAGATCCTATGTGATCGACAAAAACTTTGTTATACTCACCACTGGTGCATTAAAATCTAGGGATATTTAACATGAGAGTATCTCAGGGTTGTTCACTGTGATACCAGGATTTATCACTAGAAGTGCCCTGGAGTTCTAGCTATTCTTTGGTAAACAGAACCTAGCCCTGAATCATTCCTCTGGTTGTCTTCTAGGCCCTTTTCATTAAATATTAAGTGATGATTATAATGAAAAATTTATTAAATCTTTACCCCCTTAAGAAGTGTGGTTGAGCCTGTAAAATTTAGCCCCAGCTGTTACCGGAGAAAGCTTAAAAGTGACAGAATCATCTCTAAGGCTATTCTAGAGCCTAGGTATTCCTTTATAAATGTGGCAATATATGTTGGGTGGGTGATAGGTTAAAAATAAGGACAGAAGGAAATGTATGCTTATTCTTCCTCTATTGTATATAAATCTCTAATCAGAGTGTAACTTCCACGGTGTTTCATAGTTAAATTGCAGTGGTTTTTTTTTTATTCCTTTGTTGTTACACACTATCATGGTACAGCTTGCGGTGGATAGAGTGGTAGATATAATGAAATGCAGCTCCTAGTTTATGATTTTATCTATCAAATTCATAGGACCATAAAGGCTAAAAAAGCTAACATTTTACAATCTTTCTATCAGTGAAGATCCATGACTTCATTCCAGTTTCTGAGTATAGATAAGAAATCCTTCTTACATTTCTCCATTTTCAGGTTCTGGGCTGGTAACATTGTTGTAATAATGTTTATTAGTGTGTGTGTGTGTGTGTGTGTGTGTGTGTGTGTGTTTACTGTCTGATAAAACTCTTAATGGATTGTTCTCAGTGGGGATAGTGGAATAGCAGTCAGCTCTTTATTATTGCTATTATTATTATTATTACCAGGAGCCCTGGTAGCTCCGATGGTAAAAAATCTGCCTTCAGTGCAGGAGACCTGGGTTCAATCCCTGGGTCAGGAAGATTCTTTAGAGAAGGGAATGGATACCTACTCCAGTATTCTTGTCTGGAGACTCCCATTGACAGAGGAGCCTGTCAGACTATAGTCCACGACTAGAGTCATGTCTAAAGAGTCAGACACGACTGAATGAGTAAGCACTATTTTTGTTGTTGTTCAGTTGCTAAGTTGTGTCCTAGTGAGCCTAACCAAGAAGACATTCATTTAGACAGACTGACCTAATTGATTCTCTCAATATTGAATTCAAATCAGTGGTAAGGCAGGTTTTTCAGAGAAGCTGAGAAACATCTTGGACAAAATATTGAGACCCTTAATTTTAGAACTTGAGCTATTCAGCTAACCGGGATTGTGTTTAACTAACTGATTGCTTTTCTTCCAATATGAATACCTGGATGCATGCTAGCATAATCCTTAGTACTTGACACATTCTGTGTTCCTCACACAGTGTTTAATTCTATGGGCCATCATGCTCAAGCAGATAACACTGGAATTTCCTAGAAAAGTGGATTTAAACATTTTTGACCACAGTGCTAATATAGTCTGTTCTATATATATATATATATATATTGATAGTTCTATAATACGTATGCACACACATAACTGAGAGTTCCACACAACTGAAGTGAGAACATCAGAAACAGTAATTACTGTTAACACTTTTTACCTGTGTTTTACACTAATATGTTTTATTCTGTTGTCTTCTACCCCTATGCCATTTTTAATGTTAACTTCTACTTTTTTCTTTTATGTGTGTCAAGATTTATGTATCACTTGATAGATTCCATAGAGTACATATAGTGTAAACACATTGTGACGCATAGCAATGAAATTAACTTCATTGCTCCCACATAGAATATTACAAGCATAATGAAAGCCCTCTGTGTTCTTCTTGTTATCTACCCCTGCCTTGTACGCAGAGATTAATACTCGCCTGAGTTTCTTTTAATTGCACCCTTGCTTTTCAGATTTTCCTTTCAGATTTATCACATAAATTTGTATTCTCAAACAACAAATTTAGTTTTGTTTGATTATAATTTGATATTCTCCCTTGAGTTGTTTTTTATTCTACTAAATATTACATTTCAATGTTACATTACATGTCTATCCTGGGGCCACATTCATTTATTATTCAATAAATATTAATTGAATGTAGACTGTATGCCAGCCCCTCTGTCATGTGCTCAGTGTACATCACACAAGCTAGATAAGAATTCCTACTCTCAAGGAGCTTATGTTCTACTGAGAGGAGACAGGCAAATAAACAATAGATGTAATAGATATGTAAATTTCATCGTGTGTTAGAAGGTAAGACCTGATAAGGAAACATAGAATAGGATTAGAAGAATCCAGAGTGCGAAGGTAAAGGTAGATGGCAGTCTTTAAAGGGTTGTTCATGAAAGGCCTTGTTGAGAAGGATGTGGTTGAGCAAAACAACCAACCAACTAACCCATGGATGAGTGTAGTTGTAGTTTATTTACTTTCACTGCTGTATAATATGCAGTGGTATAGACATACCACTTAATTCTTCTTCTTTGTTTAATTATGATATAAACTTTCTTGCATTATTTCCTGAGATATGTGCAAGAGTTTCTCTAGAAGGAGAATTTCTAGAAGATTATGAAGAATTTCTAGAAGAGTATACAATGTTTAACTTAAGACAGCCAATTTATTTTCCAGTGGTTAATCAATTTATTTGCCTACCAGCTGTGTATAACATTTTCTTTCATCCACATTTGGCTAACATTCAAAATTATCAGACTTTAAAATTTTGCCATAAAATTATCTTTTTTTGCATCTGATTTCTATTGAAGTGAGTACTTTGACAAAAATATTTACTTTGAAGTCACAGCATTAATAGGAATTTCACTTCCAAGAGTTAACATCCTATCTATTATTAAGGAAAATCTCATAATTTTCCTGTAAAGGCACCAGATTTCTAGTTACCTTTGGGGACAAAAAGGTAAACTGGCCCACTTGCTGCACTAAAAAATGGAAACATCCATCTCTGAAAGGTGATGAATTTTAGATGTTGCATCATTTATATCATTGGAGAAATAAAATTGCATGTAGGCTTCTGATATATTTCTTTTTTAAAAAATTAGTTAGCATAGGCTAGTCTCAGCATAGTGCTTTCATGTCAGCAAATTAACTTTGGCTTTAATTATCTTCATTTGTAATAATATCATATAGGGTAATGCAATATATATGTCACAGCAATATATGTCATATATGTCACAGCAATATATTAATATTTCTATATAATTAAGAGGCAATGGAGTAGAATGAACTAGACTGAGACTTTGAAAATCTGAAATTTTACTAAGGAGCAGCCACTAAAAATTTTAGATGAGCTACTGTAGGTCTTAAGTATTACAATCCAAAAATGGGAAGAATTAACTAAATCAACCAATCTCAGCTGTGTTCCTCAGAAACCTTTGGGCTCCCTGGTAACCTGAAAAAGACCACTCAGTAGGGAATAGAAAATAATTGACTACAGTCCACGGGGTTGCAAAGAGTCGGACACGACTGAGCAACTTCACTTTCACATTTGGAAAAGGAAATGGCAACCCACTCCAGTATTCTTACCTGGAAAACCCCACGGATGGAGAGCCTGGTAGACTACAATCCATGGGGTTGCAAAGAGTGGGACACGACTGAGCGACTTCACTTTCACTTTCACTTTCCATATGTCTTACTTCCACTTTAACTGGAATCTCCACTTTGATCTTCTTAAGTATTGGACTTTCTTATGTATAATATATTGGACTTTCTTTGGAGAACTGGTTTCTCTGCTCATTTTTGTTTTTTTTTTTTTGAGTGGTTTACCTATCTTCTAGGGGCTTCCCAGGTGGCTCAGCAGTAAAGAATCTGTCTGCAATGCAGGAGTCACAGATTCAATCCCTACATCAGGAAGATACCCTGGAAAAAGAAATGGCAACCCACTCTACTATTCTTGCCTGGAAGATGCCATGGACAGAGTAGCTGGCAGGCTACAGTCCATGGGGTTGCAAAAGAGTCAGATACAATTTAGCGACTAAACAACAGCAGCAGCTGACTTCTAAGGGTCCTTGCTACACTAATACTCAACCACTATATTCTAGTCTAGTTAGAAGTTTCACAAATTCATGTTTTAAATACCTTAAAAATTTAGCTGAAGATGTTTCCAGAATAAGGATTTAAAAAATTTGTCAGGAAAGCCCATTTTATGTTATGTTATAAATGCCCCAATCTGGCGTTTATCTTAAAAATAAGAGTAAAAATATTTTGCTTATTTTAGAGCATATCATGAATATTCATCTGAAAATACATGATATCCTCAGAATAGAGTATGAAAAAGCACAAGAAGTACCTTCACCTTATTCTGCAAATAATTTTCTGAAGGCTAACTAAAAGCATTTATTTTTTAACTAACAGTGTTTGAATATCTAGTATACACTAGCCATGTACTCTTAAAGCTTTAAAAATAAAAGAACTAAGAATGTCTCACCTGACCTTTAGAATTTAGTCTAGGGGGAAAGACAGACACATGGACGATTAATTGCAAAGTGATGAGGTATATGCAGGGGTAGGAGTATGTAGTGTATATTTTAAAAGTGTTAATCTTGGTGATTAAAAGCATAGAGTTTGTGTTCAAATTCTACCTCCACTGATTAGTAATATTATGTCTTCTAGTTTCATGACTTACTTGAATAATGGCTTCATTTTCTTCATTTGAAAAATGAGGGTGGGAAAAGAAGCCACCGCTTTTTTGTGCCAATTAAATGCTATAATTGTTATAATCTTGTTATAATCAAGTCTTTCCTGGTAGCTCAGTGATAAAGAACCTGCCTGCCAATGCAGGGAGACATGGGTTCGATCCCTGATCTGGAAAGGTCCCACGTACCTCGGAGCAACTAAGCCTATGTGCCATAACTACAGAGCCCGTGCTCTAGTGCCCCAAAAATGCAACTACTGAAGCTCACACACCCTAAAGCCTATGCTCAACAACAAGAATAGCCACTGCAATGAGAAGCCCACCCATCACAACTAGAGAGTAGCCCCTGCTCATCACAACTAGAGAAAAGCCCTCAGAGCAACAAAGACCCAGCACAGCCAAAAATAAGTAAAGAAATAAGTAAAATTATTTTTAAAAATGTTATAATCAACATCAAATGCCTAGCATAATGTCTGCATTTTACTTCTAACTTAAATGACAACTGTTACTATTATACTGCTTGTTAGATTTTTTAATCTGTGTTTGAAGACAGTATGCTCCTGTGTGGCTTACAAGCAGAGGTCCTGATGGCTTTTGTCTCAGACTGGTTTTTCAGAGGTGTTGAAGAGCAAGTAACCTTGGAGGAATAATCTGGGATGGTGTCTCCTCCTGAAACAAAGTATGGGTGTGTTCACCGTCCACTGAAACAAAGACCCCGGGGCAAAGGTCAGTCAGGCTTATTGCTTGCTAGAAGAGAGGCAGGTTCCCAAGCTTGGGCTTCCTCTGCTGTAGCACAGCCCCCAGCCTGGGCAGGCATTGCCTGGCCCTCTTTGTGTTACCCTGTGGTCAATGGGGCTTGAGGAGCTGGTACACCTGTTGGTACTTTTGTGAACGATAATGTCTTTGTCTCTGAGTCAAGAGTCTTGTCTTCTTACAGCATCCAGGGGGCAGTGAGCACCTAATCTGTTAGCTTGCAGGAAAGAAAAATCTCTGAGCCTTCACAGTTCTTGATACTAGAGAGGCTGAGGTAGAGATCTTACCCCAGCCAGAGGGTCACAGCTCTTAAACCATATTTACGCTGTTTCCCAACAGTTTATTATGAAAAATGTTAAGCATATGCCAGGTTGAACACCCCTATTTCCACCACCTATATTATGCCAATAACAATTTATTATATTGTAGAATTTTTATGAAAATAAAGATTAGAATTTTTACTTTTTGTCACAACTGTACAACTGATGTACATCTGTATGTCACAACCCTTTGAGCTTCATAATTAGAAGTCAGAACACTGAGGCTCAGAAAGGGTGAGGATCTTGCCTAAAGTCCTGTTTCTTTGAATCCTCTCAGCAGCTCAGTCCTCTGACTCCAGATTTCTGGCTTTCAGTAAAAAGTTACATATTTATTTCACAGGGTCAGGGAAGAAATAGATTCTCCCCAGTTTTCTTGAGTTGAGGCAATGAGTGTTTAAACCTGGAATGGGGCTGAACATAGAATCTGGCTCATGGTCCAGTTGAATCTCGATTTTCTCTTTTTGAAAACATATGCACCCCACTTAGGAACATCCAGAACTTAGAAGTGGATGTTCCGTTGGATATCTCTACAACTGCTTTAACTGACACCTCCAGAAACACTGCTGTTACTCTGGTAAGTGGATCCCAAAGCTTCTCCAGAATGTTCTGAGGCCACTGGGAGGTGATTTTGCCATCACCATTAACAGAAGAATGTGCAGGGTTTACAGATGCTCTGGGATGTAAGGAAGGAGATGCCATCCTGTGTCAGGGAAGACTATTATGGTCTGAAATGAAACTAGAGTATGATAATTTATCTATTAGTGGTCGTGAATTAAATGGCATTTTTGAACTGGCCTGAGCCCCATCCAAAATCTGTCTTTGTTTATAGGAAACACATTAATTTATAAGCAAACTTTTGATTGATAATATGTAAGTTGGAGATAAATGATAAGTACGTATGAATTTTAGACTTTGACACTGACGTATATAACTTGAAAAATATGTCATTTTTATTACATACAAGTGTATCCTGACATACAAGCCAGAAAGACACCTTACTGAGTTACTTGTATCATGTGTTCATTTTGAATCACAGGATCTTTTTCACAGTTGTCAGGGAGTCCACTCAATGAGATCCTTCTCTCAGGAGTATAAAAATAGCAATACTATTGACAGACAATATAAAATTGGCATTTTGCAGAGGTAGCTGTCATATTGGAAGTACTAAAAATATTCATTGACTGCATGAATGAACTAAATTATAGTACAAGAATGGTTACAGATGAATGTGAGATATATACCATGTTTCATCACTTCTAAGAAGTAACTTTTCATACTGTAAATAGTATCTCTGTAATTAAGATGTTTTAAATTGATAATGTTAGCAGTATTTTTTTCTATCATATACTTAATGATAAATCTTAGAATAGTTTTTTTAATACTCAATGAAATGTACCTTATATCTCTACTTTACCTGTATATTGTGTACTCCTGGTAAGTGGGCCTGTCTCATCATTACACTAAGAGGTACTATATTCATTTCTCACAATTCAAAATTTAAAATAGAACATTTCCATTAGCTTTTCTTTTAATCGCTTTCAATATGTGTTCTACCTACCTACTACCGTTAAATTACATGACAAATAAGGCATAAAACTTTCTCTCTCCTCTGATAAGCACTCTGCAAAACTGTCAGGGCAACTACCTGCTGACATAGGAATGACAATTTAGTCTTCACCAGTGTAGGGTAGGAGAAGGCAATGGCACCCCACTCCAGTACTCTTGCCTGGAAAATTCCATGGATGGAGGAGCCTGGTAGGCTGCAGTCCATGGGGTCGCAAGAGTCGGACACGACTGAGCGACTTCACTTTCACTTTTCACTTTCATGCATTGGAGAAGGAAATGGCAACCCACTCCAGTGTTCTTGCCTGGAGAATCCCAGGGACGGCGGAGCCTGGTGGGCTGCCGTCTATGGGGTCGCACAGAGTCGGACATGACTGAAGTGACTTAGCGGCAGCAGCAGCAGCAGTGTAGGGTAGGGGCTTCCCTGGTGGTTCATTGGTAAAGAACGCCCCCTGCCAATGCAGGAGCTGTACTGTGCTTAGTCACTCAGTCATGTCTGACTTTTCGTGACCCCATGGACTGTAGCCCTCCAGGCTCCTCTATCCATGGGGATTCTCCAGGCAAGAATACTGGAGTGGTTGCCATGCCCTCCTCCAGGGGATCTTCCCAACCCAGGGATCAAACCCAGGTCTCCCTCATTACAGGCAGATTGTTTACCATCTGACTCACCAGGGAAGCCCAAGAATACTGGAGTGGATAGCTTATCCCTTCTCCAGGGGATCTTCCTGACCCAGGAGTTGAACCAGGGTCTCCTGCATTGCAGGCTGATTCTTCACCAGCTGAGCTACCAGGAAAGCCCATCAATGCAGGAGATGCAGGTTCAATCCCTGGGTCCTAGAGACCCTGAAGAAGGAAATGGCAACCCACTCCAGTATTCTTGCCTGGAAAATCCCATGGACTGAGGATCCTGGTGGGCTAAGTCCCTGGGGTTGCAAAAAGAGTCGGATACAACTTAGCAACTAAATAACAACAAGACTAGGGTAAGATATAGGCACTCATGAACTGTCTGGATTTTAGCAGACTGAGATCTACTTCAAGAAAATTTCCCCATTATGCAGTGGTCACTTCCTCTGTAACTCTACTAAGGGTTCCATCACCTCTACAGCATCTACAGTTTAACTTCTTAGCTTTTGACACCCACTTCTGTGTGGGCTCCACTCTCTGTCTTTATGTTCATCATTTAAGTGTTGCTGTTGGAGTGGGTGGTAGTACACTGCCTGAATTGCCATGGCAACCAGAAACTCATTTTTCTAATCTTGTCTTTGGTTATTGTTACTTTACAAATCCATTATATAAGAAAGCTCCACATGTCAGAGTCAATCTTGTATGAATTATTTTTTTTCCTGAAGTATTTTAGGATCAGATTCCAAGTTGATTTCTTCATTGATTAGGTGTTAATAATCTAAAGACAATGTCTCTTCAGTGAGGTTGGAAACAGTAAAATGTCAATTCAAAATCTAGAGTCCCTGGTCATTTGTCTGGTTTATTTCCCCCCCTTTACTCTTCTGTGATAATTAAACATAATTACAGAGAAGTTATAAAAGTAGAATACTTATATCCTAGATGCAATGCTTTAATATGTCAGCCTAGGGAAATCCACTGGCTTCTTCTTGTAGATTGAAATGAGTCCATTCAATTTTGTACAGAATTATATACCTTCCCTGCCAATGGTGCTAATGATACCTTAAAACAGGTACTCAGTACTATCTGTTATCCTTCCTGACATACAGAGCAGCTGAGGAGATGGAAGACTATGGCTAAATACCTTAATAGAATCTAAGGAGAAAGAAGAAATATGTGTGCTTTAGTAAATGACTTAGTTTATAGTGGTTCAAACTATTGAAATGTTTGTGTTTAAATTACTGCCTTTGCATTTGATGGTTCTGGATGTATATAAAAACAGAATGATTATTGATTGTTTACTTTGATATGGTTCATGATGACCTCACTGGGTGTCAGATTTGATGATGGTCATGCTCATCTGAGATTTCCATTGCATCTTAATGGACTCTTAACATGTCAGGAAGAAGATTAGGCTTTTTGCACTGATAGCTCAGTGGATGGGACAGTGTAGAGAGACTTTGTACCATGTGTTGTGTACTTTGGAATATATATTCTATAAATATCTTATGAGCCATCAACTTAGTGAGCAATATCCCAACTGATTATTTTTATGGAGAACATAGCATCTTCTTTAGTTTTTTTATTATTATTATTATTCTTTATGCCATACGTTTTCCTTTTCATTTGAAGGCTCTCTGGATAATTCAGGCCAAAAAAAAGTGAATGTGGCTTAAAAATACCTAAATTAGCTACTAGGCTTAAATTTTCTAAGCTTGTGATGCTCAAGCAAGGGTGTACATCAAAGAAAACCTGGGGTGCTTTATAAATAAGAGGGTTACAGACTCTAAGACCTCTGATTCAGAAGCCTCCAGAGACAGAACCCTCAATGTGTCTTTTTAAATAGATTTCAGGTGCCTCTGGTTTTCCATTCTGGCTAAGAACCACATACCTAATAAATATTCTGTTGCTGATGTGTACAGTATATACCTTGGAATTTGTGTCTCTTGATTTTAAATTTTTGAGAAATCCTCATGCATGGAATCTTTCTATATTTCTGGTTTGAAAGCCAGTTTTTTAAATTACATTTAAGCTTATGCATTCTCTTACATTTATGTTGCCTTTACATTTAGCAAAATGTCTTCATTTCATCCTCACTATCATCTTGTGAGATCGGCCATGACCACAGTTCATGAATGTGCAAGTTGGCTCACAGCATATGAGCCCCTGGTTGAGGGGACATGTGCGGACTCAAACCTGGTCCATGCAATGCACACTAAATTATGTACCTGAACTGGCAGGGTAAGCTCAGAGGGGATGTATCCTTCTCATTTTCACAGAGGCATGCCGTGGGCCAGTGGTGCCCCTGTGGTGAGCAACCAGGGCTTATTATCCCCATGTAAGACATGAAGAGCTGGAGAGGCTCAGAGGATGAGAATCAATGGTTCCTCCAAGGTTTCACGGGTTATGAGTGGCCATCTCAGACGATATTACTTGTCCTAACCCAGTGCTTTCCTGTCATACTGGAAATTATTCTTTTACAGTCTTTGAGATACCCATGTAATTCTACCCAAATAATTTACAGATGCTCTCGTTGTTCATTAAAACTTGTTCCTGACCCATATAATTATGAATTTCTTTTTCTTTTTGATCAGGAACAATTTAATCAACATTTGTTGTGACTTGTCTTTGAAAAGAAACATTCATACGAACAAAGCAAAACAACTGTCTGATAACCTTTGAAACTCCAGGCTATGTTAAACATCTAGATTAAAATGTGGAAAATCAGTAAAACATCTGGAGTTTTCATAAAGATGATAATGTATGTTGATCATCCTTCATGATATGTGCATATACTTGTCCTGTGATATACTGGAAATAGTAGTAGCCTGGAGATGAGGAAATGCAACATCTAGTCCTGATATTCTCCCTGATTTCAGGCATGCCTAACCCAATTCATGATGAAATGATAAATCTCTGGCTTTTTTTTTTTTTTTTTTGCTGGAAATTAGTCCTGCACAAATGTGTTCTTTGGCTAGTCTGCATGGTTCCTTTGTGATCTTCTGGCCATGTCCCTCTGCCCCCACCAGCTGCCACTGTGCTTACCACGTCACTCTCCTCGGGACACGGCTCTTCTCTCCTGGCCTTTGCTGCTGCCAGCATCACTCTTACCTCTTACTTCCCAAGCCTGAATGTAAAGCCTTCCTCTCAGCAACTCATGGAAGACAGAGTTCAGGCTGTTTAAGTGTTGCTGTGTCTTTATTAAAGACTGCAGTAGTAGAAAGGAAGTTCAACACCAAAAATAACTCATACTGCTCTCTTTCTGGACTGGTGCCCTGTCTTGTTACCAGCCTGTCTCCACATTCCAGGCACGACTCACTCAGAAAGGCTGGCAGAGTCCTGTGTCTCTCCAGACATGGGAGTGCAAGCATAATGACTCTCAGCTACAGAAAGAGGAGGGCTTTAATCCCCTCATCTCATTTTAAGACTTGCCTCTTTAGTCTTCCATTTCTGGTCTAGGTTTCAGAATTTTTAGGATTATTACAAGTGGCAACATCTGTTCACTCCAGGAGAAACCTCATTTCTGCCCAGAAGGATGGAATATCCCCCCACAGTCCCTACAAGACAGTTTAAAGTTATTAGTCGTCAGACTCCAATAAATTAATCGAAGTCTAAATTATTCCACATTTAATGCTCGTTCCTGTGGGACAATGATGCTTTATCAGTGTGTATATGTGCCTCAATTAGTTAAGTTCTATATTATTCTCTCCTCTGAGGATTTCAAGTAACCTGGGTTCCAGGATTGTGGGTCACTTTTTATACCTCTCTGTTCTCATTTTCCAGTATGCCAAACAGAGATGAAAAATCCTTTATAGGGTTTATGGAATGCACTAAATCATGCTACTTATGTGCTAGATATTGTGCACATACTGTTTTAAATTTTGTATATATTTTTATATTAATTCAACAAATAGTAAATAACTATTGCCATGTACCATGCATTGTTATAAATGCATTTAAGAATAACACATTTCAAAACATCCCTTTGATGTACTGTTATTAGCTTTATTTTATCTTTACTCTGAGGCTCAGAGAGTTTAAGCAAACTGCCCAAGGTCACACAGGTAGTATGAGGAGTCAGTCTGATTCTGAAATTTATGTGTGTGTTTGTGTGTGCTAGTTGCTCAGTCACGTCCAACTCTTTTCGACCCCATGGACTGCAGCATGCCAGGATTCTCTGTCCATGGGATTCTCCAGGCAAGAATACTGGAATGGGTTGCTGTGCCCTCCTCCAGGGGATCTTCCCAACCCAGGGATTGAACCCAGGTCTCCGGCATGGTAGGCAGATTTTTAATTGTCTGATACATTTAATTCTTTCTGGAATTTATGTTCTTAACATTTTGCATAGGCTTAGAATTCTGGCATCTGAAGACATGACCAGAGTAGACAAAAAGAAAAAAAAAAAGAAAGAGATGTTGACTTGCAATATGAAGGAATCCTTAAATTAGAATTTTAGTGTAAGCAATTATCCAAATATACAAATCACCAAGAAAATAAATATCTGTATTCTTTCAGATGTCAGTTTTGTGGGGTTTGTTATTTAATTTTTATTAATAATAGTTGTTGACAGAAAAAAAGTATGGCCCCTGTCCTTAATCTAGGGCCTTGCTACTTTCAGTGTAGACCCAGGAGTAGCAACATCAGAAACCCCTGAGAATTTGTTGGAGATGAGGATTCTCAGATCCACCCAGACCTACTGAATCAGAATCTGGACTTTACCAAGGACCTCAGATGATTTCTGTTCACATTAAAGTTTGAGAAGCTCTGGTCTAGAGCAGCATATGCTTCAGCAATGATGTAAAGTGATATTACCCAGATGTAAGCAGCTGTTTACCAGATATGTCCAGGGAGGGCATCAATATGTTGATCTTCCTAGAATGAACTTGCAGCATGCCAACTCTTCAGCAGCAGGAGAACTCTGTGCCAGTAAATCGTGGTTACCATTAGGAAACATCCCTCTTTAAAATTTCTTCTGATACAGACCTCCCAAGCACCATTGCCAAGCTCCATCTGAAGGCCCTGTGGTGACAAGGATCCTTGTGATCTAATCCAGATCATAACTCGTGGATCTACTTGAATAGGTGCCCAAGTTGATTAGTGTTATTTGGTGAGAGAGGCTATTCTGTGACATCACTCGGGTCTTTGAGATGCTCAGTGGGGCTCTCTGCTCTCCTGATTTATGCTTTGACCCTTCCCCTCCAGCATAGGGGAGGGGAGGAGTCTTTCTGACTCCTGCCTCTCCACATGGCTCCTTATGTCTGATCCAGACCTCAGCATGCTGGGATCTGGTCTGAATACTCTTAATCTGTTTCTCTCATGCCTTTCCTGTCCTGCTTGGATACCCTGATACCCATCTGAGTGCCCCCCTGCAGATTCTAAAAATTGCTGGTATCCTGTGCCTATGCCTGATGGCAGACTCCCCTCCATGCTGGAGGTGACTGTGTGTATCTGTCTATGGGACTAATCAGACATGGGTTGAACCCAGCTTCTGATCTTTGTCTTCCAGGCTTGCTCAGCCTCATGTCCCTTCACAACTCTACAGCATCCCTTGTCCTGCATGAAGGTCTAGGCCCAAAGGCACTTTTTCTTGTGAATGAATGTGAGAGTGCAAATGTACTACCAAAGAGGTAAGGCTGTGAATGCATTCAATCAAGGAAGAACTGAATTCTGTTTCAATTTCTGCTGTCAGAACAGCGTATTCTTCTAAATAAAAACATGAGCCAAACACAGTCTAATTTGTTTAATAGAAAAAAATTGAATTTCATGATCAAATCAGATTGGCTATTTTATGACTTGATCAGTTGTAGAAATGAAATAACATGTCTTGAGCTCCTAGGAGAATGCTCTGTCTATGGCAGTTGTGTTAATAAGTGCTAGTTCTCTTTCTCTTGGCAATCAGTTCAAATAAAATCAAAAAGATCTGCTTTGATGTGGTGGGTAAACTTGGCTTTAGTGTCTGTATTCCAAGTCTGTCTTCCTGAGGGCATGTATTAAGCATCACAAGAAAGGTCTGAGGCCACTGAATTCTATTGGATAGTCCAACCATTACAGCCAACAGCACATCATCAAGAAAAGTTATTATTTTTTGACAGTGGTTTTCCTGTAATCAATAAAAGCTATGGAAGAGTCTTTGCAAAACCCAGGGTCTCTGTAGGAGTATGAGGCCAGCTTGGGAATGAACAGTGTGTGTTCTATTTGGCTTAGTTCAAATCACTGAGCATCTGGTTTATGTAGATAATAGAGAACATTTGTCCAGACACCTGCCATGTGCAAATTGCTTCTCATTTTTATACTTGCAAATTAGGAATCCAAGACCCCTGCAAGGTTATGAATAAATAATGGACTAAGGGCTTACAGACCAAAGTCATTGTTAAAATAAACAAGCTGTAACCCAAGATTTGACAAGCCAGTCACCCTGCAGGTAGTGCATTCCCAGCCCTTCATTGTCATCTTTGGGGCTTACATTTACCAGTCATTTCTTTTTCTTTAATTTCCTTTTTTTTTTTTTAAAAAAAAAAAGGAGATTGTCCCCATTTTCTCATTTTGATAGCCTTTGACAGATAGTACACAAAGGAAATATGGTTTAATATAGTGAGTTTGGTTGGTATGAGGATGAGGTTAAAGGCCTTTGCCTTTCCAGTCTTCGTAAAGTCTCAGAAAAGAGTTGGCCCTGCATAGAATTGTTAGGAAGTGCATCCTTCCATTCTGTGAGGTCCTGTTTTCTCTTTTCTGACTTTGCCCTTTGAAAGATTGCCTCCCTTGGGTGTTCTTTTTCTTCTTTTCCCTTCTGAAAACTTGTTTTCAGAAGATATATGCAGAAAAACTCACACTAATGAGCAGACAGCTGTTAAATTGTAATATATTCCTTTTACTAAGAATATTGGTATTTTTAACCGGAGACAAGAAACCACATGTCAGAGACAAAAAAAAAAAAAAAAAGAATTTGTTAATTGCAAAATGTTAGGCATTAGTGAGCAGGTGGAGAAAATATTTCAGTGGGGGAAGGAAATCCCGAGTTTCATTAAGTCCCTGCAGGATATTTGCTCTGCCTACATGTAAGAGTTGGAAAGTAAGGACTGAAATTAAGGGGTGGGGGGAGACAAGGGGGTATATGTAAGGATCAGTGGAGGAGAAGAGCAAGAAGAAATATTTGTATGATGCTAAGAGGTTGAAGTTTTCTTTTAATTAAGAAATTGAGGTTTTGGACTAAGAGATGGAAAACAAGACAATGTTTGGTTCCTACTTAATACTGTGGAGTGGAGGCTATCCTAAAAATCTGGTGTGCTTCTAATGTGAAAACAGATTTTCAAAAAGTGATATAAGTCCTTATGTAAAAGCTTGAAGTCATTATTCATTTTGCTAATATTTTCACTTGTTTAGTGTTTGATCTGCTTAAAGTAATATACTTTTACATAGAAAATAAACCTTAGGCAGTAAGATTTAATCAGATATGGTATGGGAGTCAGTCTCCAAGATGGCCCCCAGTAACTGTTGCCTCCTGGTATCCACACCCTTCTGTCGTCTTTTCCCATATTGGCTATTGTTGATCTATGAGATAAGTAAGATGTTATGCAAGTGACACTGTGACTTCTGCAAGCTTAGGTCACAGATTCATGATAGCGTCTGTCTTATACTCTCTTTATCACTTGCTCTGGAGGAATCCAGATGCCATGTGATAAAAACAAACCAGTAGCCCCATAGAAATCTCATGAGCAGAGTAAGTAAGTTCTGCCATCAACCAGCTCCAAATTGCCAGCCAAATGAATGCCTCCTGTTGGAAGCAGATTCTCTAGCCTCAGTCTAGCCTTCAAATGAAAATCTAGCCCATGTTTTGACGCATCCTCATGAAAGACTCTGAACCAGAGCCATGTGGCTAAGCTGCTCCCAACTTCCTGACTCACAAAAGTTATGAGAGATAACTAATGTTTATTGATATGTTAAGCCACTGGTTTTGAGGTAATTTTTAATGCAGTTTTTAACTAATACATATGAATAAGACAGAGATCTAGCCTGGAAGTGTGCATAGAAAAGTCAAAGCATCAAGTCAATAAATTTAACTTAGTGACCTACCATGGCCCAGCATGATTCTAGACACTGTAATTAAAATTTAAAAAGCACAATGTCCCAACCTCAAATGACTTAGTGCATGGTTTGATATATGTGGGTCTACCACATCAGGAAAGAGAAGAGTGCAGAGAAAGATGTGCCCATATTTTGCAGATATTATACGTTGTAGAAAGCAGAAGGACAGGGTAGGGTAGACCAAAGAGTTAATGACTTCTGGAGGAAGTGGCATGATAGATGGCCCACAGAAGACTTAGGACCACTTGAATGAATTCCAGAAAAGTTTTTCTGGTGGGAAGAATGTGATTAGAAGTCATGATGATAGAAATGAACAAGCTCATTGGGGAAAGTTTAGTGTCTGTGTATGTGTTTGTGCATGTAGGAGGGTCCTAAATCCTAGTTTCTGATTTTTTTTTTTTTTTTTGGAATTTTTTTTTTTTTTTTTTTTATTTTAGTTGGGGGCTAATTACTTTACAATATTGTAATAGTTTTTGCCATACATTGACATGAATCAGCCATGGGTTTACATGTGTTCCCCTTCCCGGACCCCCCACCCACCTCCCTCCCCATCCCATCCTTCTGGATCATCCCATTGCCCCGGCCCTGAGCCCTTGTCACATGCATCGAACATGGAATGGTGCTCTGTTTCACATATGACAATACACATGTCTAGTTTCTGATTTAATGATCTTGGAATAAAGTCTAAGAAGTAGAAAAAATATTTAAAATTCAAAAACATTAGAAATCATCTCAGAATCAGATTTTAAGAAACTTTATCTGGTTTTCAACTACAGGATATGTTAGGAGAGAGTAAAGATAAGTGAGAAGATCCCATGGTGATCTAGGTTTGTGAGACATTTAGTTGGAGGCAATGAAACTCAATGGACATAAATTTGGTCAAACTCCAGGAGATAGTGGAGCACAGAGGTGCCTGCAGTGCTAGAGTCTATGATATTGGAAAGAGTCAGACATGACTTAGTGACTGAACAACAATGAGAGAGGAGGGGAAGGGCAAATCTATGACGACACAAAAAGGCCAAGTGACTACCTCTTCCCTTGAACTGCAAACACCATGGTGTCAGGAACTGTTCTCATTGCCAAGCACACAACTGGCATGAGTAAGTACTCAGCATGAATTTATTGAATGAATAAATGAAAAAGGGTTATTCCATCCTCCTGTTGACTGTTCTCTTGTTCACTGGTCTTTTTTTCACATGTAGAATAGGACCGTGTTACTTGCCACCCCCAGGTCTTGCCTCATGATGCTGTTTGTTCCACCTGGACCGACTACTCCTGGGTCCATAGGGTAATAATAGATGTGAGGATCATTGATTAGTATCTGGCTATCCTATTAAAATGCAAATAAGCTCCACAAGGAAAAGGACCTGTCTGCTGGAAAAATTGTTATATTTTCAGGGCATTTTATTGTACCTCTCCAAATGAAGGATGAGATATCAAGTAAATCTCTTCTTCTCTGTCACATCCCTCATCTAAAATACCCCTATGCTCTCCATTTCTCTTCCTGAATAGCTCTTACCTCACATCACATATTCTATCTGTGCATTAAAGAGTAAACAGAGCCTTCCTGAGGCTGCTATATTTAAGAGGGAAGCTTTCATGCTTAGCCCTTGGCTGGTGTCAGAAATGTAAATTTCCCACCATTTCCTAACTGATGAGAATGGTTTGTTGTACCTAAATTATTTGTACAGTGTTCATATTAGACACTTGCTTGTCTCTGGGAGTCTGGAATTTTTGTACAGTGAGGCAGAGGGTACCTGTGTGGCTAGACCCCAGTAAAAAGCTTGGGCCCTGAGGCTCTAGTGAACTTCCTGATAGAAAACATCGCACACACGTTGCCATAATTCAATGCTGGAAGAATTAAACATATTCTATGTGAGTCCACTGAGAAACGACTCTGGAAGCTTGTGCCTGATTTCCTCCTTTCTCCTCACGTGTCTTTTTCATTTGCTGATTTTGTTTTGTATCCTTTTGCTGTAATAAATCACCTCTACAAGTACAACTATCTGCTGAGTCTTATGAGTCCTGGCAAATCATAGAAACTGGTGGTGGTCCTGAGGAACTCTGACCATTCATTGACAAATTCTATCTGCATTTCTTTCAAAATATATCATGAATATGATCATTTCTCATTTCCTCCACTGCTTCCACCCTTGTCAAAACCATTACCATCTCTCTTCTAGTTGATACTCTTCACCAGTCTCCCTATTTCCACTCCTTCATTTTCTTGAACACAGCAAACTGATTAAAATGAAAACATGACCTGTCACTCCTCTGCTTAAGCCCTCTAGTGACCAGACATCCCACTCAAAGAAAAAGCAAAGTATTTACATGAGCTCTGTAGTCTGACTACTTATTGACCCCTAGCCTGCAACCCCTCCTACCCCCAGTGTGTTTTCCCTCCCCCAACCAGTGTGTTTGCCTGCTCTTCCTCACATGCCCATTACAGCCCTTAGAGTCCCTTTGACCTTGGAACGCTCTGCCCAGATGGATCTTTGTGGTTGAATCCTTCACTTCCTTTAGACTTTTAGAAATCAAATATGGCCTTAATAGGAGGCCTTCCCTGGTCACCCTACCTGAAATGTCAACTTCTCCTATTCCTCATTCTCCTTTACTTTTTCCCCTTAACACTTATCATCAAACTACTATAGCTACATTGTTTATTTACATTACTTATTATATGGATTTTTGTCTGTGTTCACTGAAATATCTCTGGTTCCTACAATAGCTCCTGACATACAGAAGGACCTCAAGAAATACCTGCTTGATGAATGCACAAGGGAATGGGGAAAAATAATAAATAACCCATTCCCAAATCTCACCTTTCCTGGATAGGTTCTCCCAATTCCCCTAAAACTTTTTGCATAGAACTCTCTCTCTCGCTCTCTCTCTCTTTTTTTTTTTTTTTGGTTATTTATCTCATATTCCTTGTTTGCTACTTCCAACTGACAATTATTTCCTAATTCTCTTTGTAGTCTCTAGACCTGGAACAGTGCCTGGCATGTTGTAAATCAACAACAAAGTTCTGAGTGGATGAATGAATAAATGAACTTCTCTTGTGATGCAAAATATCTTTCCAAATGGTTAGCCCAAATTACACTGATGTTAGCACCATATGAGTGCACCCCTTTCACTAAAGATAAGGAAAGGAATTTGTTTTTGTTCATTCAGTCATGCTAAATGGCTATATTGTATTTTTATTTGTTTCTTTGATTGCTAGTCTTTAACTACTTTCAATTCTTTTTGTTAAATCTGTAAATCTGTTCTGCTTGTAGTTTATTTTAGAAACAATGAAATACAATATTTCCAAAGAATATGAAAACTGGTTGTTTCTGTGTACCAGCAGGATTGGAGAATGTGTGTCAGGGCCAGACAGGCAGCAAAAATGAGTGAACCCAGGAGTGAATGTTCTGTTGGTGGAGATGGGCTCTATGTTCTCCGCTGCCCTTTGTTGCTAGTATTCAGTACCACCGAGTGCTGTGTGGGGCAGGGGGCTCAGTGTTGCCAAAGTTTCTTTTTCAAAACTAAGTCTTTTATCTCTTAGGTCTAACGGTGAAATCTGGAGGTAAAAATACAGTGTCAAATTCTTCTCCTGAAATAAAGATACTGTGGAATGCTCCCACAAAAAAAAAAAGAAATACAGCATACGTTAGCAGTAAAAATATTCACTTTGAGATGATGAAATGGTAAAAGTACTAAAAAGTAATCAACAACAGGTGATAACGTGAGAAGTTATAACAGATTCACTAACCTTGAGAGTGCTGAACACAGCATGTGTTTTATACTCGGGTCTCTGATAAGTACTGATACAGCTTATGATGATTAAGAAATAATTTGATTTTTATTTTTTCCCACCCCTCATCAGATTTCCAAATTGTATTGATTGTACTACAGTTGGTAGAATGATACTCTGACATTTGCTTTTGGATTTGATAATTCATTTATAGCAGCTATTAAATTCCTGACTGGTAGATTGGGGAAACTTCTGGGCAGCAGAAAGCACATGTTGTGCACATTTTATTGACCACACAGCACAGTAGAATTCCATATGTTCATTGCCAGCTGCCCTATGCAAATCCTCTCCTCGAGTTATGTGCCATAGAAATAGGGTTGCATTATCAAAATCTATATTCTTGAAGAAATTGCTTCATTTTCAAAGAGTTGCTTGCTAGAAAAGGGGAATGACATTAATAAAACAGGATGGCCCATCATCTGGACAGTTTCCTTGGTGGTCAATTATAGCCGGCATCCTAGGGTGAGCCACATCTGTTATATAGACTTCAAGTTTTCTTCTCACAATAAAGAAGAAGGAGAAGCTATTGAATTCGCATTGAGACCCTTCCCTAGTATTGCAGGTGGCATTCCCAGAGCTAAAATCTTAGCATTTACCTTGTGTTAACCTTTTAAATTTTCTTTTCTTTTTTTATTTTTTAAATATGTGGTTTTCTGTGGCTGACTACAGGATTTCATGACGTAAGATCTCTATGTGTCCTTTGTGAAAAAATCTAAAGTACTTACTGCTGCTTAAAATTCTGAAAGAGAATTTTTTTTTTTTTTTAGTTCGGAGCTCTCAACCAGGTCCCCTGAAGAATATAGAAGAGAGAAATTTGGTTTATCATGCCCAATAGGAGATAGCACTAAAACTATCTAATAGTAGTTTATTTAGTTTGTTTAGGATATGATTGTAATGTTGGTGTGTAAAGAAAATTACCCAAAGTCCATTTTCACAATACCAAATAATGACTATACTTTATCACAGCACCATTGTCCTGTAGTCTAAACATTATTGCCTTATTCATCATGCCAACAGCAATATTTTCTTATCCTATTTGTCTTTCATTTCTACTCTCAAACAAGGCAATAGGTAAGTCATGCTGCCTTTAATTTGGGGGGGGGGCAAGCTATGTAATAATTGACTTTATTTCTCTTTAACTTAAATATTTTCTAAATTTAGAATTAGTTTCATAATGTTTGAATGAGGCTCCATCTTATATGCCCTGAGAAAAGAGATCAAGCTATGTAGGAAATGGTTATGGCTTTTTTCTTAATTCAAAACCAAAAGCAATCAAACAAGCACAATAATAATAGGCTTATATAGCTGGTTATTAGGTTGCAAGATATATGATATTCAGAGCCTGCTATGTATCAAATACATGCTTGGTAATCTAGACATTTATTATTTCTACCGATTGGTCTTTTCCAGTGAGGATTAGAATTATCATTGTAAAAATAAACATACAAAAGCACCTGGTAAAGGACAGGACTATTTCTAACAGCCTCACTATATGAAACTGAATCTTCTCTCTTTGTGAATAACAGAGAAGATTCAGGGTGAATGTACATAGACAAATTAGTTACACGGTGGCACTGAGGCTTTCTGAAATTGCAGCGGAACGAGTTCAGCAAACCAATTTGACTGTCATACTAGCTATCTTGTGTTCAGCTCTGGGGGGCCCTATATAGTGGCACTGATCTTTTTTTAATCTTGTAGAATCATATGCTTCCACACAAGGCTCTGTCCTTTAAAACAGACACCTTGGGGATGCTGAGCCTCCAGAAAATGTGCCAAATATTTCACAATTCATCTCTTTGAATTGCCTTAAGAGGACCTGGCACTTGCTTTTTAACATTTTCAGTGGTGACAGCTCTTCAGTCTTTGAGGACTGGTTTTGAAAATGTGAAGCAAACAGAAAAAAAAAAAAAAAAGGAAAAGCTATCCAGAGCTGTGTCTAAAGAATGTGGTAATAATTGCTTTACTTGAGCCCCACTTGAGATGTGATTATACAATAAAAAACTTTATTTTCCCTCCCTTCCTACCTCTCTCCCTTCCTTACTTCCCTCTTCCCCTCCTCCTTCCCTTTCTCCTCCTCCTTGTCCTCCTTGCTCTACTCTTTTTTTTTCCTTGGCTCATGAAACGCTTCTGTGAAGAAAATTTCAAAAACGTTTTCAGCATGGAAAATTTATAAAATCAATAAGTATTTTCCCAATTGACAACTTTGAATACTAATATTTTGAAAGTAAGTTCTAGTGTGTTTGTAAAAAACAAATCTTATAGCTAACCCCAGTGGAGTTACCCATCTCTGGTAATCCATTGTTGTGTACACTCTGCCCCCAAAACTTAGTGATGAAAATGGAAGTCATTTTCTGGTGCACACTGTTTCATGGGTCAGGAAGTCAGGCAGTGACAGCAGGGCCAGCACCTCTCACCTCTCACCCCTCACCCCCCATGAGAGCTGGGGCCTCGGCTGAGTGGCCCAGTGGGCTGGCTGGCCTGAACAGGGCACTTTGAGGCCTTAATTCTGCTGTGGTCCTTGATCCTTCTCCACATCTGAGATGGCTTCTTTTTTCCCCACTCACATGCCTAGCACCTGCCTTGAGATGGCTAGAATGTCTGGCTCTGGCTGGTCATCTCTCCCCATGTAGACTCTCAAAATACCCAGATGCAACTTCCTCACAACGTGACATTCTGAGCAGCTGGTCTTCCAACCTAGTGGTTGGCTTTCCCCAAAGTGAGTGTTCCAGGAAGCAAGAAGTGAAACTTGCCAGTCTCATAAGGCCTGGCCCAGAAACTGATGCATCATATCTTCTACCATAGACTTTAAGGAAAAGCAGTCAACAGAGCAACCTAGATTCAAGAGCCAGGGACATGAACCTCAGCATTCCATGAGGAGCAGCTCAAAACTGTTGGTCACCTTTAATGAGTCACAAAGCCTAAAGCTCTCCAGATAGATAGGACATGTATTCTCTGGATTCTTCTCTCATTTGAAAACATCAGAAATGTTCCAGGTACTGTATGGATTAAAGGTGAAATAATAAGCATAGATTTTCCTAAGGATACTATATGAATATGCTCAGAATCTAGATACATTTATTTTAATAAGTTTATTATAGTATGGAGAAAATTCTGGTTAATGTTTATGTCTACGTGGCAGACTCATTCTAACAAATAATCTACCAGCAAATTTTGGCTACTTTGGAAAACAATCGCCTGATAGATTAATGCAGTTTACCTGTGCTATATTAAAAGTTATATAATCCTCTCTACCTTGTTCATGTTCATCCCTTTTCCTGAAATACATTACTTACATTCATACTTAGTTTGCTTCCTAAAGTGTCTATCTAGCCATCAAAGTCCACATCTTCCATTAAGTCTTTCCCATCCCCAAGTCATGGGAATGGTGCTTCTGAGGCTCCATAATTTTTGGAAGCTACTTGAATGCAGCTTCCTCAATCAAGGCCCGCTCATTCTAGTGGAGGAATTGAACACCACATGAGAAAGTGGATAACCATTTACAGAACTATGGTAAGGGCTATTAAAGGAGAGCACAGTGTGCCAGGAGAATACACAGATCTAACCAATCCAGTGGAGTGGTGGTTAGGAAGACTTAACTGTGGAGGTGCCTTTGGGGCTGAATTTTAAAGGACGATCAGTAATTAACAAAAAGGGTTACACGGTGGGTTCCAGGACTTGAGGACGAAGGATACATGGCCTGTTGGAGAATGGAGAGAAGTGATTTCTATGCTGAGATCTGAAGGATAGATGGGAGTTGATCAGATGTATAGTGGGCAGATAATTATCAGGCAGAGGAAGCAATCGATGTCATGTACCTAAGGTGGGAAAAAGCAGAGTTAAGAGAAACTGGGTGATAAAGTGACAAAGGCAGGACTTACATTCAGGCTCAGAGCCTTTTATGTGAGAGAATATTTGCAAGTACCATTCCTCCTTAAGCTTAGATGTGGACTACCTCATATTTTGGACACATGACTTATAGTTCTGAGTCCATTAAGAACAAAGTATATCTTCTCGATGCTCAACGTGGCTTCCCCACACCTCTCCAGTCACTAGAAACAGTAACATTGTTTGGGAGGTTGTACAAATCATGGCAATTTCCAGACAGTGCTGGGCTCTAGAGAGTAGACTGCAACTCTGGGGCCCAAGTTTCATGGTAGATGTGAGTGATGTTTTCTACGTCCTTTATCCACATAGTGAAGAAGGAGGCAAGGTCCTCTCCGCAGTGTGACTGTAGAATAAGAAGCTGCGTGCAAACACACCAGACACTGTGGAGAGATGCTTGGCTTAGATGCTGAAAAGATTCAGACTAACGTGCTGGCCTAGGTTAAAAATCCTAGCCTCTTTTAATACCCTAGCCTAAAATTACTAGGTCTCTGATGCTGTTAACTTCAGAACTTAAAGTTTTTACCTGTAAGAAGAGTAAAAACTGACTCCAAGAGGCTATTGTGATGATTAATAAGATATTGTAAAAGAACTGTAGTCACTCTACAGACACTTAGACACTCTATAAATGATAATTATTATTGCTGTATTACTATTTCTATTTTACATTTTGTGTCCTTCAGTTACCAGAGCAGGAATAATGGCTCTTTAAATATTGACTTAACTCTTTCCCTCTATGTAGCCCCTGTGTGTGGTAGAACAATGGCATCCCTGAAGATGGCCACATTCTATTTCTTGGAACCTGTGAACAAGTTAAATTACATAGCAAAAGGGACTATGTGGATGTATTAATAATGAAATTAAACATCCTGAGATGAGATGATTATACCAGATTATCAGGGAGTAGTCACAAGGATCATTATAAAACTGGAGGCAAGTATGTCAGAAGTAGGAAAATTGGAAGATACTACTTCCTGGCTTTGAAGATGGAGGAACAAATTCTCCCCTAGAACCTCCAGAAGAAACCCAGCCATGCGGACATCTTGATTTTAGCCCATTGAGATCTATTTTGAACTTCTGAACCACTTGTACTATAAATTTGTTGTTCTAAGCCATTAAGTTTGTGGTAATTGTTTACAGTGGCAGTGGAAAACTAATACATGATGGGACAAATAGTTTTAGCTAGTAAAATTTTTATGTGGAAGTTTTGTGCACAGGAAAGCATCTTCATTTATATACACAGCCCTTATAAAATTACCTGCTCATATTGATGGATGGGGCTTCTATTAATAAAGAAAAAGCCTGTCCTGAACCTGAATTTATCTCAATAATATCTTTATTTCTCCTTTTCTTTGTCATAATGTTATTTTTTTCCCTTGTTTGTTTGAAGAATAAACAAAAAATAAAAATAATACACTAGAAAGTCTTTTGAGAAGAAGATTTCCCAAGATGTTTCTATGTCTGGCATGATGGAACTCCCCCAGGGATATTTATAACTGGAAAGCACTGAATTCTTCAAAGTTCACACAGAATGAGAGCCCAGTCTCATGGTCAGGGGGATGCCATCTACCATCACCATGACTTCCTGCCAAAATTATTGCTTGCCTGTCCCAGGAAGGATATTTTTATGCGAGAATTTTCAGTATAATCTACTTTAAAAAATGTGAGATTTTCGAAGTAGTTGGTAATTCTATCTTACTCTTGGTACTGAATGGTTTTGTAATAAAATTGTTTTAGATAGAGTTCTTTCTGTCCCTCTGTCCTGTTTTATTAATTTTTTGTTTTGAACTCACAGCCTTTTGATCTCCAACTTCAAGCCGTTTACTCTGCAGCAAACAGCCAAGCATTTTCACTTGGCTGGCTATGTCTCTGATGTTCCTGTTTGTGCATTTGCTTGTCAGGAAGTAAAATGTAAAACCTTTAACAAACACCCTTACCTTTGTTAGAAAGAAAACATAGAGCCAAAAAAGTATATTATGAAATTTAATACAGAAAGATGAGTCAAGTTTGAACTTCATACTAGAAATGTTTGTGTTTTTCTAAAAGTTTATCAACTTTCTGTACTTCATTCTTAGCCTTTGGAGTTTTTAAGACCATGCCAATACTATGGAAACAAAATGCCAAGCCAAGTTTCTAATGCCCATTAATTATTGAATGTTGCTCTCAGAACTGTACTTATTACTCTGGAGATCAATCATGGCTTTATATGTGGGCTACCAATACTGCTCCATTCATGTATACTAAAGTATTTCTATTGATGAAGAAAAATTTGCGTAGAATGGTAGCTTATGCCATACCTATGAGGAAAATAGCTACTTTAGTTGAAACTTGTAATGATATCAAGTTTAATATAATAGAATTGAAATTTCTCTAAAATCATATATTTCCTACTTAGCACTAAGACTAGAACTGGAACAGACTCTTTACATTTGAGCCCTTTAATAATTTTTATCTTCTTCCTAACTAAACCTGCCTGTAATATGCAAATAGACTTCCATGATTTAACACAGAGCATTTCTTCACGATGTTCAGTACAGTTCAGTCGCTCAGTCGTGTCCGACTCTTTGCGACCCCATGAACTGCAGCACACCAGGCCTCTCTGTCCATCACCAACTCCCGGAGTCTACCCAAACCCATGTCCATCGAGTCGGTGATGCCATCCAACCATCTCATCCTCTGTCGTCCCCTTCTCCTCCTGCCCCCAATCCTACTCAGCATTAGGGTCTTTTCCAATGAGTCAACTCTTCGCATGAGGTGGCCAAAGTATTGGAGTTTCAGCTTCAACATCAGTCCTTCCAATGAACACCCAGGATTGATCTCCTTTAGGATGGATTGATTGGATCTCCTTGCAGTCCAAGGGACTCTCAAGAGTCTTCTCCAACACCACAGTTCAAAAGCATCAATTCTGCGGTGCTCAGCTTTCTTCACCATCCAACTCTCACATCCATACATGATCACTGGAAAAACCATAGCCTTAACTAGACAGACTTTTGTTGGCAAAGTAATGTCTCTGCTTTTAAATATGCTATCTAGGTTGGCCATAACCTTCCTTCCAAGGAGTAAGTGTCTTTTAATTTCAAGGCTGCAATCACCATCAGCAGTGATTTTGGAGCCCCCAAAAATAAAGTCTGACACTGTTTCCCCTGTTTCCCCATCTATTTCCCATGAAGTGATGGGACCAGATGCCATGATCTTAGTTTTCTGAACCTTGAGCTTTAAGCCAACTTTCTCACTCTCCTCTTTCAATTTCATCAAGAGGCTCTTTAGTTCTTCTTCACTTTCTGCCATAAGGGTGGTGTTATCTGCATATCTGAGGTTACTGATATTTCTCCCGGCAATCTTGATTCCAGCTTGTGTTTCTTCCAGCCCAGCGTTTCTCATTATGTACTCTGCATATAAGTTAAATAAGCAGGGTGACAATATACAGCCTTGACATACTCCTTTTTCCTATTCGGAACCAGTATGTTGTTCCATGTCCAGTTCTAACTGTTGCTTCCTGACCTGCAGACAGGTTTCTCAAGAGACAGGTCAGATGGTCTGGTATTCCCATCTGTTTCAGAATTTTCCACAGTTTATTGTGATCCACACAGTCAAAGGCTTTGGCATAATCAATAAAGCAGAAATAGATGTTTTTCTGGAACTCTCTTGCTTTTTTGATGATCCAATGGATGTTGGCAATTTGATCTCTGGTTCCTCTGCCTTTTCTAAAACCAGCTTGAACATCTGGAAGTTCACGGTTCAGGTATTGCTGAAGCCTGTCTTGGAGAATTTTGAGCATTACTTTACTAGCATGTGAGATGAGTGCGATTGTGCGGTAGTTTGAGCATTCTTTAGCATTGCCTTTCTTTAGGAATTGGAACAAAAACTGACCTTTTCCAGTCCTGTGGCCACTGCTGAGTTTTCCAAATTTGCTGGCATATTGAGTGCAGCACTTTCACAGCATCATTTTTCAGGATTTGAAATAGCTCACCTGGAATTCCATCACCTCCACTAGCTTTGTTCGTAGTGATGCTTTCTAAGGCCCACTTGACTTCACATTCCAGGATGTCTGGCTCTAGGTGAGTGATCACACCATCGTGATTATCTGGGTCATGAAGATCTTTTTTGTACAGTTCTTCTGTGTATTCTTGCCACCTCTTCTTAATATCTTCTGCTTCTGTTAGGTCCATACCATTTCTGTCCTTTATCGAGCCTATCTTTGCATGAAATGTTCCTTTGATATCTCTAATTTTCTTGAAGAGATCTCTAGTCTTTCCCAATCTGTTGTTTTCCTCTATTTCTTTGCATTGATCTCTGAGGAAGGCTTTCTTATCTCTCCTTACTATTCTTTGGAACTCTGCATTCAGATGGGAATATCTTTCCTTTTCTCCTTTGCTTTTTGCTTCTCTTCTCTTCCCAGCTATCTGTAAGGCCTCCTCAGACAGCCATTTTGCTTTTTTGCATTTCTTTTCCATGGGGATGGTCTTGATCCCTGTCTCCTGTACAATGTCATGAACCTCTGTCCATAGTTCATCAGGCACTCTATCAGATCTAGTCCCTTAAATCTATTTGTCACTTCTACTGTATACTCATAAAGGATTTGATCTAGGTCATACCTGAATGGACAAGTGGTTTTCCCTACTTTCGTCAATTTAAGTCTGAATTTGGCAATAAGCAGTTCATGATCTGAGCCACAGTCTGCTCCCAGTCTTGTTTTTGCTGACTGTATAGAGCTTCTCCATCTTTGGCTGCAAAGAATATAATCAATCTGATTTCGGTTTTGACCATCTGGTGATGTCCACGTGTAGAGTCTTCTCTTGTGTTGTTGGAAGAGGGTGTTTGTTATGACCAGTGCGTTCTCTTGGCAAAACTCTATTAGCTTTTGCCCTGCTTCATTCTGTACTCCAAGGCCAAATTTGCCTGTTACGCCAGGTGTTTCTTGACTTCCTACTTTTGCATTCCAGTCCCCTATAATGAAAAGGACATCTTTTGGGGGTGTTAGTTCTAGAAGGTCTTGTAAGTCTTCACAGAACTGTTCAACTTCAGCTTCTTTGGCATTACTGGTCGGGGCATAGACTTGGATTACCGTGATATTGAATGGTTTGCCTTGGAAATGAACAGAGATCATTCTATCGTTTTTGAGATTGGATCCAAGTACTGCCTTTCGGACTCTTTTGTTGACCATGATGGCTACTCCATTTCTTCTAAGGGATTCTTGCCCACAGTAGTAGATATAATGGTCATCTGAGTTAAATTCACCCATTCCAGTCCATCTTAGTTCGCTGATTCCTAGAATGTCGATGTTCATTCTTGCCATCTCCTGTTTGACCACTTCCAATTTGCCTTGACTCATGGACCTAACATTCCAGGTTCCTATGCAATATTGCTCTTTATAGCATCGGACTTTGCATCTATCACCAGTCACATCCACAGCTGGGTATCGTTTTTGCTTTGGCTCCATCCCATCATTCTTTCTGGAGTTATTTCTCCACTGATCTCCAGTAGCATATTGGGCACTTACTGACCTGGGGAGTTCATCTTTCAGTGTCCTATCTTTTTGCCTTTTCATACTGTTCTTGGGTTTCTCAAGGCAAGAATACTGAAGTGGTTTGCCATGCCCTTCTCCAGTGGACCACATTCTGTCAGACCTCTCCACCATGACCCATTCGTCTTGGGTCACTATGTAGGGAGGGTACAAATTACTTTCAAAAAAGATCTGTTGCATGTGGTTTGGAAAATCTAATTTTGATTCTGATCTGGGGCTTCCCATATCTCCACTCAAAATTGCCTTTTAGAATATCTATTAAGTTTATGACAAACTGTAAAGCAAATAAATTAGCCTTTCAGTGAGGCCCTAGATGATACCAAATGTCATAATCTCAAGAAACTGGAGTGAAGATAAGTCTGAGGCATGTATTCTACACTGGCTCACAGCCTTCTCTAGTGGGCTTAACCTCTAGTGACTAACAGCAGAAACTTGCTTCCTAAAAATCCTTTGTTACTTGCTTTTCTCTGCTTATCTCATTCCTCTACTTCTCTGTCGGAATTACCTTCGCTATAAGCTGCCACTTAGGTCCCTGGAATCCATTTCTAGCAAAGAATAACCTTTTGAAAAGCAACTTTTTTTCCCCACTGAACTTTATTGAGATATAATTGACATATAACTTTGTGTAACTTTAAGTACAACATAGTGATTTGATATACATATATATTGTGAAATGATTACTGTAATAAGGTTATCACCTTATAATAACTACTGTCTTTTCCTAGTAGTAAAAACATTTAAGATCTACGGTTCTACTCTCTTAACAACTTTCAAGTATATAACACAGTACTGTTAATTCTAGTCACCATGCTGTAAATTAGATGCCCGGAACTTATTCATCTCATAACTGGAAGTTTGTTCCCTTGGACCAACATCTCCCACATTTCCCCTAGTTCCTGTAAACCACCATTCTACCCTCTGCTATCATGAGTTCAGTTTTTTGGGGTTTTTTGGTTTGCTTTTTTTTTGTTTTAGATTCTATGTATAGTGAGATCATCTAGTATTTGAATTTATCTGACTTGTTTCACTTGGAATAATACCCCTCAAGGTTCATCCATGTTGTTGCAAGTGGCAGAATTTTCTACTTTTTTATGGCTGAATAATTCAGTGTGTGTATTAATCAGGTTATTTATCCATTCATCTATTGATGGACATTTCAGTTATTTCTATGTCTTGGCTATTATAAATAAGGCTACAGTGAGCTTTGTGGTGCATATATCTCTTTGAGACAGTGATTTTCTTTTCTTTAGATATATACTCAGAAGTAGGATTGCTAATCATAAAGTAGTTCTGTTTTAATTATTTGAGGCAATCCACACTGTTTTCCATAGTGGATGTATGAATTTGCATTTTTGCCAACAGTGTACAAGGGTTTTCTTTTTTCTATATCCTTGCCAAAACTTGTTACTTGTTGTCTTTTTGATAGTAGTCATACTAGCTGTTATAAAGTGACATCTTATTGTGGTTTTATTTTGCATTTCCCTGATGATTAGTGATGCTGAGCACCTTTTTATGTGCCTGCTGGCTATCTGTATGTATTAATTATTAATTATTAATTAATTAGTTATTAATCTTTTTGACATAGAGTTGTATGAATTTCTTATATATTTTAGACACTAGCCCATTTTCTGTTATATGGTTTACAAATGTTTTCTCCTGTTTCATAGGTTTATCTCTTCAGGTTTCTGATTGTCTTTTGCTTTTTAAGTAGTCCCACCTTTTTATATTTGCTTTTGTTTCTTGTGCTTTTGAGGTCATCTCTAAAAAAGCATTGCCAAGACCAATCAGGGAGTTTTCTCCTCTATATTTTCTTCTAAGGAGTATTATGGTTTCAGGTCATACATTTAAATCTTTAATCCATTTTGAGTGAATTTTAATGTGAATTTTTATGTGAATTTTTAAATTTTAAGACAGAGCTCCGATTTCACTGTTTTGCATGTGCCAGTTTTCCCACTATCACTTGTTGAAAAGACTATTCTTTCCACACTGAGTATTCTACACTCTCTAGTTGATCACATATGCATGCCTTTTTTGTTTGTTTGTTTTTTTCTGGGCTCTCACTTCTGTTTCACTGGTCCATGTGTCTGTTTTTATGCTAGTACCATCTATTTGATTACTATAGTTTTATAGTATAGTTTGAAACCAAGAAGTGTGATGCCTCCAGCTTTGACTCAAGATTGCTTTGGCCACTTGGGGTCTTTTGTGGTTCTCTAGAAATTTTAGTATTTTTTTTTTAAATATATTTCTGGGAAAAAAACCCATTTCTCCCAGAAATAGACAAACCTGAATTTTTGCATTTGCCATTTTGGGAACTTTTCCAATTTCCCAAAATGGAATTTTGATAGGGATTACATTGAGTCTATATATGGCTTTGGGTAGTATGACATTTTAACAATATTAATTCTTCTGATTTGTGAACATGAGATATCTTTCCATTTATTTGCATCTTCTTCAATTTCTTTCATCATTGTCTTATAGTTTTCAGTGTACAGATCTTTTACCTCCTTGATTAAATGTACCTATTTCATGTTTTAAATTTGAAAACATAAGCTCAAGCACAATTACCAAGAGGCTCAGTGAAGGACAAAGAAATATGAAGCCCAACTATACATATTCATCATTTGCATCTGCTCATTGTTACTGCTCAAAAGTAAATGTTTCCATTGTTTGTGAAAATGGAAAACATGTTCCTGAGCATTTTAATGAGATTAACTTGATTTCAGGATTTTAAAGTAGCATCCAAAAAAAAACCAAAACAAAACACATAGCTAAAATGATCCACTCATGATTATGGAAATTCTTTTTAGGAGATACTGATTAAGGAGGAAGCTAATTTAATAACAATTATTTTGCTAAGCTCTTTTTCCATCAAATAGAAAAAGAGTATGAACCAGATAAAATTGCTTGATAGAACTGAGGCTTTCCAGGTGGCGCTAGTGGTAAAGAATCTGCCTGCCTATTCAGGAGACCCAAGAGACTTGAGTTCAATCCTTGGATTGGGAAGATTCCCTGGAGGAGGAAATGGCAACCCACACTAATGTTCTTGCCAGGAGAATCCCGTGGACAGAGGAGCCTAGTGGGCTACAGTCCACAGGGTCACAAAGACTCAGGCATGACTGAGTGGCTAAGCACAATAAAATGTTTCAGCTTGGAAGAGTTAGAACTGATTCTGTATTATCAAAGTAGTAATTACCTTGGAAATAAGGTGCTTTTCGCTGCTAGTAGATCATTTTAATAATTCAACAATTTCCTGTTGGTGGCATTTTAAAAACAGCACTTCAGAAAGACGGTCATGTTTATAAACTTTGTTACTGTTCTGAAAATATGATTGCCTTTTGACTCTAAGTAAGATTAAATTTATTACTTGGTTTTTGGCTCTTCTCTAAAGTTATTTTCAGTTCCTTTAATATCTGTCTTTTAGCTTCCTGATAATTTCCATTTTAGCTATTTCCTTTCTCTCAGCCCTATTAGGAAAAAAAATAAACATGTTCAAGGCAAACATGTTGGCTAGAGTTGGTATTGGGCTTGGCTGTACTGTGTTGTCTAGAAGTTGATTATCCCAGAAACACATCTGCTTCAACACTGAAAGTTTTACTGGCAGTACATTAAATCTAGCTTTCAATCTGCACCAGGTTCTACAGGATTGTCCAGTGTGGTAGTGTTTCAGTTGAGGTTCCAGTGACTGGAGTATTGTACTGATGAGACAAATAGTTTAGTCTAATTGCAAATTCAGGTATAAAGTGTATTGTATTTCTGCCATTCCTGGGAACAGTAAGCATACTGAAATTAAGTGGAACTCTAACATTTCTCGAATGTGATATTTTTAACTTGCCGGAGCTCTGTAAATTAATACCATCCTATCAACTCATGAAACCTTGCTGAGGTCAATTAAAAAATGTACAGTAAACATTAAAGATACAATGACCACACTATACTGCAGAATTTTTTTAGGATGCATTATTATGTCAGAGCAGTTATTACAGAATTGAATGGTTAAGGATAGGTATGCATTTTAGGTTCTGGGTAAAGTCTTTGCTTCACTTAACTTGGATTATATTATTGACCTATGGTAACTGGTTCAAAAAAATTTTAGATATAGAATAATAAACCCTAGTAACAAATTATTAAAGGGAAAAACTATCTGTTTTGCAATGGGAACAGAAGCAAGGAAACATTTAAAATGTTTGGAAAACAGACATAGTAGAAAGCAGAATCCATGAGTAAACCAGCTTAAAATCGATTTGCTTCTATTATGGTTACAATTAGGATTGCATTTTAAAAATGTATAGACTTGTTTAAATTATGTTAATCTTTTGGTTGGAACACAGAGGACTCTTGCAGTCAATTGTTTCCAGGGCAGCACAATCCTGCTACTGGAAATGGGAAAGTGAAAGTGAAGTCGCTCAGTCATGTCCGACTCTTTGGGACCCCATGGACTGTAGCCTACCAGGCTCCTCAGTCCGTGGGATTTTCCAGGCAAGAATACTGGAGTGGGTTGCCAGTGCCTTCTCCAGGGGATCTTCCCGACCCAGGGATCGAACCCAGGTCTCCCGCATTGTAAGCAGATGCTTTATTGTCTGAGCTACCAGGGAAGCCCTGGTAAAGGGAAAAGGGAAAACTGGAAAAGGGAAGGGGGAACCAATTAGAGTCCTTGGAAAAAGTGTTGGAGCAGGACAAATGAGGATGGTAGTAGCCATGGGGAGATAAATGGCCACCACACTGGTGTTACCCACTAGGATCTGTTCAGTTAAATAGCACCAGAGAGAAAAGACCATTTTCTCCAAGATTAACCCACTGCCTAAATCATGTTAATACTTTTATCAGGCCCATCTGGCTGATTTTTTGAGGCCCTTCTGATGGTTCATATTTAGGGGAATACTAGGAGACAGGACTGCATTAAATACAGTTTTAGATACAAATTCTTTGAGCCTCAGTTTTTCTTATTCATAAGATAGTTATAATCTTTCTAATCACTTCCAGAGGTGTTGTGAAAACCAACTAACTTAATATATATTAAAAGGCTATGAAAATTGTCAAGTATTATTAACTATAAGATGGCATGATGATGACATCATAATACATACCATACTCATTATCTCTCAGACACAATTTTAGATGTTATACTGTCTTGCTTAAACCTTTGAACAACTCTATGAAGCAGGTAATATTATTATCATCCTTATTCTATGGATAAAGTTGAAAAAAACAGAGACTAAATAATTTTTCCAAGGTCATAGTAGGGGGTAGAGCCCAGAATCAATCCTATGCAATAGTGTCTCAGAACCCATAAGCTTCTGCAGTCCACTGCCCCCTGTTCATGGTACACTGGCCAGTGATGATGATGACAGTGACAACAAGGCAACAGTAATAAAGCTGACTATTGATCACAGTTATCTAATTTAGAAAATAGATTGGGGCCAAAATATAGCTGAATACTTGATGTGAAAGTCGCTCAGTCGTGTCCGACTCTTTGCACCCCATGAACTGTACAGTCCATGGAATTCTCCAGGCCAGAATACTGAAGTGGGTAGCTGTCCCTTTTTGCAGGGGATCAAACGCAGGTCTGCATTGCAAGCAGATTCTTTACCATGTGAACCACCAGGGAATAAAATGAAACAAAACTGACTCTTGTAAATTCTAAAATTGATTTTTATTGCGAAAGGAGCTAATCTGGAGCTAAACATCAGATAAATTTCCCCTCCCTCTTTCCCTTATTCTGATGAATAGAAATATGCCCATTATAAAAACATAACATTCAGAAGGTTCTTAGATGTCAAGAAGTTCTGACCTTTCAGCAAATAGATGTATTACAAGCTAGGCCCCCAGAACCCTACCTCACTAGAACTGCCTTTGGGCCTTTGGACAAGGGATGAGTCAAGTTTCACTCCAACATACTCATTCCTTTTTCTCCCTGGGAAAAAATGTTAATATTCTTGGGGGAGGTATAGTATTAAAAGTTTTGTACATTTATAAGTTAGCACAAAGGAAATTTTCTCAATCAAGTTTTAAAAATCACAGCTAAAAAGGGAACAGTCTCCTGTTACAAAATATACGTGAGCCTTAAATGGGAGATAAAGTGCTGAAGAAACCCAATTTTAAATCTTTGTCCAAAGATGGAAGCCTTGGGTAAACAAGGGCAACCCAAGGACGTGGGGAATAGGGTCAGGGAAAAAGTACTACTTAAAAGCGTGGATTGTGAAGGGGTTGGAGCAGGTGCCACTGAAGCAAACTTCACATTTTGGGAGCTTCATAGGCACTGCTGCTGCTGCTAAGTCGCTTCAGTCGTGTCTGACTCTGTACGACCCCATAGACGGCAGCCCACCAGGCTCCATTGTCCCTGGGATTCTCCAGGCAAGAACACTGGAGTGGGTTGCCAGTTCTTTCTCCAATACATGAAAGTGAAAAGCGAAAGTGAAGGCGCTCAGTCGTGTCTGACTCTTAGCGACCCCATGGACTGCAGCCTACCAGACTCCTCCATCAATGGGATTTTCCAGGCAAGAGTACTGGAGTGGGGTGCCATTGCCTTCTCCGCATAGGCACTGACATCCTTTAATATTCGTGGATAAAGACAGACCAGACTTTGGGTGCTTGTACTGGCAAAATGGAAAACACATGACAGACACAATTAAAAGAGCTGAGAGTCATTTGACTTTTCAATATCTGATTAGAGAAGGAGAATATTTCATAAAGTGTTTCTTTGTTTTTTCATATAGACATATATTTATAATTGGAATATAAATGATTTACCATGTTGTGTTAGTTTCTGCTGTACAACATGCATCAGCTATGTGTATAAATATATTCCCTCCCACTTGAGTCTCTGACACCCCCCGCCCCCCCCCCCAGCAGCAGTCCCACCCCTCTAGGTCATTACAGAGCAGCAAGCTGAGTTCCTTGTTAGACTCTTTGGATTATAAGAAGTTATATGTAGGGAAAAGAGAAAATGAGTGTTATTTAAGAACATAGCAGATTTGGAACTTGAACGGGAAAGGTGCAGGAAGCTAGAGCTGCTCTAGGGTGGCTCTCCCCCTCTACAGCACTTGGGCTCTGTCTTCCATCTGCCTCGTTACAGCTTCCCAAGGCGGCATCATTGGTGTCTACCCTCTGCAGGCCCTGCTGGCTCAGCTTCTCTGAACTACCTCATTGTTACAATGTTTTCCTATTACACAATAGAAAGATAGGTGAAGCTCAGGGGCCATGTTGCCACACCAACTTTCTTTGTAAATTGCTGGCCAATTTCAGGATTGACTCTCCTTGGGTAGGGTAGGTGGGGCAAGGAAAGTGGAGGTACTTGATGCTGCTGCTGCTGCTGCTAAGTCGCTTCAGTCGTGTCTGACTCTCTGCAACCCCATAGATGGCAGCCCACCATGTTAACCAAAGGCCACCCCTCAGGGAACAAGTTACAAATCATGACCCCCTTAGAAAAAGTGTAGCCAGGTGAAGTATTGTGATTAAATAATATTTTTTGACATCCATCAACATGTGTGTTTAAATTAAGTAGATAAAATGCATTCGTGTATAGGTAAATCCATAAGTTAACCTCAAAGCCTTTTAACTATTATTTAATTATTTTTGGTTGCACTGGGTCTTGGATGCTGCCTTGGCTTTTCTCTAGTTGCTGTGAGCGGGGCTACTCTCTGGTTGCAGCGTGCGGGCTTCTCACTGTGGTGGCCTCTCTTGTTGTGGAGCATGGGGCTCTAGGGCACGTGGGCTTCAGTGGTTGTGGCTCCTGAGCTCTAGAGCACAGGCTCAATAGTTGTGGTGCATGGGCTTAGTTGCTCGACAGCATGTGAAATCTTCCCGGATCAGGGACTGAACCCATTTTCCTGCACTGGCATGTGGATTCTTCACTACTGTGCCACCAGGGAAGTCCCTAACCTCAAAACTTTAAAGGAAACCACTTACATATTATAGTTAGAGACTGAAACCACAAGAGGAAAAAGCGTCAGATCTCATGTTTTAAGTGAATGATTGATTATCATTTTAGAGGGATAATAAACACAGATTATTTAGAATTACCTGGTGTTATGGACTGAATTGTATCCCTCCAAAATTCATATGTGGAAGCCCTGTCCCCTGTCTCCCAACCTGACTGTATTTAGAGATAAGGCTTGAGGAGGTAATTAGAGTTAAATAAGGTCATAAGGAGGGGGCCTTAACCCCTTAGGAATGATGTCCCTAATTAGAAGAGGAAGAAGCACCAACAATGCATATCCAAAGAGAAAGGGCCTTGTGAGGGTAAGAAGGGGGGTGTCTACAAGTCACGGAGTGTTGTCTCACCAGAAGCCAACCCTGCCAACCCCTTGATTTTGGACTTCCAACCTCCAGAAGTGGTGAGAAAAATAATGCTTGTGTTTAAGTCATCCAGCCTCTGACATTTTGTTATGGAGACCCAAGTCAGCTAATACAACCAGGTTGACTTTTCATGGGTCTGAAATTTATTACATTTGCCTAATAGAACTGTGGGCTTCCCAGGTGGCTTAGTGGTAAAGAATCTGCCTGCCAATGTAGGAGACCTGGATTCGATCCCTGGGTCAGGAAGATCGCCTCCCTGGAGAAGGAAATGGCAACCCGCTCATATATTCTTGCCTGAGAATCCCATGGACAGAGAAGCCTGGTGGGCTACAGTCCATGGGGTCACAAAAGAGTCACACATGTATTGGAAACTAAGAAACAACAACACCAGAACTGCAGATCTACCAGATAAGACAGGTCCTATAACATGAACACAGCTAAGTGATCTTGTGGGCCACTTTTTGTAGTATTTCATACACAGCTTATTACAGAGGGTTGCATTAACATGCCAAAACATTACTGATTATACCTATCATTATTTTATAGGTAATGGCAATAGAGTCTTTGCTTATCTATCAGTCTCTATGTCTCACTGGGCCAATAGAAAAAGATCTATACTAAAGGAAAAACATAAATTGGTTTCCTTTTACATTTGGAAAGCCAAGGGATGCTGTTTCTTCTTGAAGGTAAATTCATTCCATTACTGCTTATGCATTTTCAGAACAGAGTATCTAAACCTAATATCCGAGTCCTCTTACTAAGTCTTCCTATAGCCTCACTCCCAGGTTCCACTAACCTAGGGTAAAAGGTCATACGAATAGTAGTGTTAGCTGCTAGTCATATCTGACCCTTTGCAACCCCATGGACTGTAGCCAGCCAGGGTCCTCTGTCCATGGGATCTCCATGCAAGAATACTGGATTGGATTGCCATTCCCTTCTCCAGAGGATCTTCCCAACCCAGGGATCGAACCCAGGTCTCCAGTGTTGCAGGCAGATTCTTTACTGTCTGAGCTACAGGGAAGTTCTACTAAAGCTTATATTCAATTGTCTGCCTCAGTCCTTTCCAGGAATTTGAGGAAGCTTTATTTCACTTACCTCAAAATTTCCTTTCAATTATTGTTAATATTTTAAAATGATATTAAATATTAATATTTTTAAATTTAAAAAGAACCTGTATTTTTTTAGAGATATATACTGAAATATTTATAGATGAAAGGATAATATGCTTGGCATTTGCTTCAAAATCCAGGGTAGGTTGAGGGATGGAAACTATAGATATAACAAGTTTAGCCATGAGTAGAAAATTTTTGAAGCTTTGTGATTGGTGCAAGAATGTAATATATAATTTACTAAAATCTTGTATAAATTTGAAAATTTTCATAGCAAGTTAAATAGTTTCTCTGTGAAGAGCAAGAAACCCAAGGGGTGTGATGTGTGTGCTCTGAAACGGCATTGCTGGCTCATCAAGGCCATCACATATATTGCATGTCCAAGTTGTGACCTGATCAATCTCCATCCCTACGTTACTGGTTCCTGTAATGCTAAGGCGAGGCTCTTCAGCTTCTCTCCAGCAATCACTTGACTGAAACTATGATCTATTACCAGTGACAGGTCTTTCATAACACCTTACCTATCCTTAGATTTTATCTCACCTTTAGAAATACAGCTCTTTTTCTGTTTGTTCAGTTCAGTTCAGTTGCTCAGTCACGTCCAACTCTTGGCAACCTCACGGACTGCAGTACACCAGGCCTCCCTATCCATCACCAACTCCCAGAGCTTACTCAAACTCATGTCCATTGAGTTGGTGATGCCATCCAACCATCTCATCCTCTGTCATCCCCTTTTCCTCCTGGCTTCAATCTTTCCCAGCATCAGGGTCTTTTCCAATGAGTCAGTTCTTCGCATCAGGTGGCCAGAGCATTGGAGCTTCAGCTTCACCATCAGTCCTTCCAATGAATATTCAGGACTGATTTCCTTTAGGATGGACTGGTTGGATCTCCTTGCTATTCAAGGGACTCTCAGGAATCTCCTCCAACACCACAGTTCAAAAGTATCAGTTCTTCAGCACTCAGCTTTCTTTATGATCCAACTCTCACATCCAAACATGACTACTGGAAAAACCATAGCCTTGACTAGATGGACCTTTGTTGGCAAAGTAATGTCTCTGCTTTTTAATGTGCTGTCTAGGTTTCTGTGTGTTAGGCTTTTTTTAGTTCATAAATGTCACCATTCTGTTGAGAGTCTAGGATAGAAATATCAGTTCACTGACAGAACATCTTACTATTCTCAAAATCATTTTTCTTTGTTAATTTTCTTAACCATCCCTGCCTTCTTTCCTCCCTTCTCCACTTCTGGTAAGTGTTAGACAAAGCTTGTGGTCGTCGATTCTCTACAACCAGAGTGTACATCCATTTCCTCCAGTATTCTCTCTGGAAAGAAAGATTGACCTTTATTGCTCAACTTCTTAGAGATAAATCTTTATCTCTCACTCTGTATATGAGCCCTAATTCAAACAAAGCTCCTATTGGCCCCAAGCCATGCAGCTCTACAATTCATTTATAGCTGTCTGAATTCTTAGTGTCCACATGCACAAACACACACACAGCAATAGAAGACTTCCAAAATCTTTCTGACTATGACACTTGGTCAATCCAATTATATATGATCCATGGGGTGAGTGACGCATTTGGAGAGACTGATATTCTGGGTAGCTGATGATTACACCTCCATAAAAAAAATAGACTCCTGCCAACTGGACAGTTAGATCTGGATTCATTCTGGAATGGTTCTGGTGTCAGGCTTGTAAACATAGACTACATGGCTTAGGGTACTAGAATTTAAGAACGACTTTCTTTGTTTCTCTAAGAACATGATGTTCTTTGGAGACATAGGAAGTGTTGGGGATGGAGCAGGCAGCCTCTGCTGAAAGCCCATATGTTCAGCATTGACACGGAGGCTGGCATGGCAAGAGTGGGCGGAGTGCACTGTCATACCAAGCTGGCATTCGTAATCTCAAAGAACAGGCTGTGACCTTGATGACAGAATTATGCTGCCTGCCTTTCTCCTCCCGAGCTTATCCAATATACTCTGAAAATGTCTACTTTGGTAAGGTTTGTTCAGGAGACAAGACAGTCTCCTAGTAACAGCTGAATTCTAGAATTGGAAATCAAAGCATCACTATATGCATTAAAAATGATTAAATTTACTGAACATTCTTCCAAGAACAGTTTGTCTCTGACTCATTCCTAGTACGTTTTTTTTTTTTTTCTTTGACTATTCATCCCTAAGAGAGGGGACTATTTAAGACTATTAATGACTAATGAAACTTTAATCGTACTCTGATACACAGACTATTTAGCTACAAAGCAGCTTCTTAGGGGGTGGTGTACTGGAGTGGGAGAAACACAGTTTGGAACATTTTCCTGTGAAACAGCAATATTTCTGTCAAGGATACATTCAATTGGAAAAAGATTTCAGGAAAAATATGGCCTGGCTTTATGTGATAAACTCCCTGATAGATAGTTTCCTTCCTGAAAGTAAAGGTCCTTGGTGAAACTAGCCCACGCCTTCCCATGGCAGTAATCTAGTTGGTATTTAAGAACACTTATAGGCAGATAGTTCTTCCTCATAGCTAAGCTCCCTTTCTTCCCAATTTCCTTTTTTCAGGCCTGGAGGAAATGGAACACTCTAGTCACATTTTCGTCATTCAAATAAATGAAGACAGTTCTTTTATATCCAAGATAAATAACTATAATTTATTAAATGGTCACTTAAAGGGTTTGTTTTCTCATTCTTTCGTTTTTACTTTTTTTCTTGGACACTTAATTTATTTTTATGTGTACTTGTAAGTTTCTGAGACCCCCAAATAGACAAATACACAGTACTCTTAAGTCCTGAATAATGCCTAATGGGGTGAATCATTTCTCCCTCCTGTTGTATTATTTTTAAATAATGCATTGAAATTTATAGTCAGCATCTGGATGCTTGATTTTCTACTATAGTCCTGGGAAGCCAATAGCATAAGTTGCATAAAATTTCTCAGTACTTGCATATTCATGTTTTAAAACTCTGATTTACCTGCTGATTTTAATCTGTCAATTCAAAGGTATTGTTTGGGTAAAAATCAAGCTCATTTTCTTAAACCTTAATATTAAACCTGGGAATTAAAATTTAGGCATCTTATTACCATCTCTTTAAACTCATTTCAGACTATGGATTTTGTTGACCATACCAGTATGAGAGGATACCCAACCTAAACATAACTTTGTAAAGGTACAGATTCTGTATTTATATTCTCATAACGTATCATACCATCAAGCTGTACATCCAAATTTTTGTCCATGGACTTCTTCCACTCAACACAGCTGCTTTGGTGCCCCTTTCAAATTTGCTTTGAAAACTCTCCATCATACTTACTTTTTTCATTCTTATCTTTTAGTACTTAAATTTTCTTTAGTCCAAGATAGTCATTTTTTAAAATTGTTCCCAGAAACTAAAGGATCCTCATGGCTTTATTTTAGATTTTAGTTGCATTTTGATCTCGTCTCTGAAACCTTGATTTGAATCAAAGATCAGCATAGAAAATAAGCATAAATGAGCTTTTCTTTATTGAAAACAGGATGTTAGTTCAGACACTTGTTCGCAACATTCACTTAAGAACACTAAGTGAATTGCCTCTCTTTTATTCCAGGGAATACAAATATGAACTGAACATGTGCTTATGTATGTACCAGAATTCTCTATTATTGACCTTTTGGAAATACCAGTGAAATAAGAAGTATAGACTAGTAATGCATGCTGATTTGGTATTTATCTTTCTGATATCACAATCTAGAGGCCTAACAACATTTCTCCAGGCTGATTCAGAGTACTGGGACCAATGCTATGGGAAGTCATCAGTAGAGATGCAGAATACACAAATTCACCATTGGTAGTAACAGAGTACATGTTAGTATGGGACTCCACTCACCACAAGTCCATTCACATCCATTCTATCTTTTGATATCATAACATTCCCATGAAGCAGGTAGGGTGATTCCCAGGCAAACAGGTCAGAAAGATTAGGGACTCTTATGAGTTCACTCAGTGACTCAGACACTGTCCAGTGTCCTTCCAGTTAGACTTTAGCCTCTCATAAGAGGCTTGTTTTTAATTTTCTTTAAATTGAAGTATAGTTGATTTACAATTTTGTGTTAATTTTAGGTCTACAGCACAGAAACACTTATACACACACATATATGTATACTGTCCATGGAATTCTCCAGTCAAGAATACTGGAGTGGGTGGCCATTCCCTTCTCCAGGGGATCTTCCTGACCCAGGAGTCAAACCCAGGTCTCCTGCATTACAGGCAGATTCTATACCATCTGAACCACCAGGGACGCCCATATGTACGTATACACTATATATATATATATATATATATACACACACACATATATACATATATATATACACACACACACAGAAATTATGTCACTAAGTGATAAAAATGACTTGTCAGAAGACCAAAGAGAAGACCAGAAGATATTAGAATAGGTTTATGCTAGCAGAGAATATTGTCCATGTAAGACTAAGCTACACTAAGGAAACTAATTTATGAGAATTCAGAATTCCATCAAGCTCAAAAGTCTTCACTATTAGCCATTTACATGTAATTCAAGCCAAAAAAATAATATAGTAATCTGAATTGATGTTTAGTTGATATCAGTGGGTTTGGGTAAACTCCAGGAGTTGGTGATGGACAGGGAGGCCTGGCGTGCTGTGATTCATGAGGTAGCAAAGAGTTGGACATGACTGAGTGACTGAACTGAACTGAACTGATATCAGAATTAGTTGATATCAGAATTCATTGATGTTTATAACCTCAACGGTGATAGACTGTGTAGCAGTCCCATTTATACCCTTTTCAAAGAGATCAGGGCTGGTGATAAGATTCCAGATGGTGTTATAGCCAAGCTCTCTGGTTGTTAATACCCTCTAGTACTGCTAAGAAGACAATTCCTAACATTACATAGTTTCTTCAGTGATCATGGAGAACAGCTGTCCTGATATTCCCAGATGTTGGCTAAAATCATTGGTGTAAATAATCCTTGTTAACATGGATGTTAATTGACTTCCATGGAATTGTCTCACAACCATGTGAAGATTTAAGTCTCAGTATCAAAGTGTTTAGGAGAATCCAGACTACATTGTAAATATGTTTGTGTTAAAACAATGAGTAAATAACTCTTGATTACTTTTTAACAGAATTTTGGTTCATTATAGCAACAGCCTTGAAAATTAAAATTAAAATCCATAATTGAATTATTAATTAAGATTTGTGATGTTAAGAGGAAATCGTATTTTACATACTGTTTGGAAACTTAAAAAATACCAAGTTCCACAATGTTTTCAATTTAGTTACATTTATAAAAAATTTAATATTCAAGAGAATTTTATTTATTTCAGAGAACAAAGTGCCTGAAAAGGAAATGAAATATAAAATGCAGTTAAAATTTTTGAACTAAGTTCTTCAATGGGAACCTTTTCAAAGTGTTCTTTATTGAATTTACTAGACATAGAGTAATAACACTTGGCTAAACTTAAAAGCTTAAGAAATAACTATTTTTTTAATCTAAAACTTCAATAAGTATTTATTTTTTAAACAAAAGTAAACCTCTGGGTGTTTTTTTGCTCAGCACAAAAATCACTCACAAGGGTACCATTAAAACCTCTTTAACACTGCATTGTACTATGTGAAATCCATTTGTTTTAGTACGCTTTTTCTTATTTTTTTCTTCAAATATTTCCAGTTTGTTTATTCTAATTCCCTAAGAAAAATCTGGAGAAGACTTTGGTGCCTAATAAACATGCAAAATTTCACCATACAAAAAGGAAACATTGAAACCTGTCAGCAAAATGACAGCTCCCTTGAAAACATCACTGTGAGTCAGGGAAGTCTGGTTCAACTCAAACAGCACCAAGGGATCCATAAGGAGCGATTGACTTGCCCCATCCATCAAATCAATCGCTATAGGCCCACCTAGCCCCTTTCACACATTCCACACAGATGTGCACATATCTCTCAAAGAGTTGGCCACCCAAATTGAGATCTCAGAATCTCATCTAATTTCAGTCTAGCTTACATATCCAGGATTTTGTTTGTGAAAACAAAACTTGAGAAAGCCCAATAATTGTGAAAGAGTTATGTTTCAGGATTTTTTTTTTTTTAGATTTTGAAATTCCTTGTTCCATTTTAATTATGCAAAAAAAAAAGATTCTTTCATGGAAGGGGAACATGTGATCTACAGTTATATCCTTTGGCCACAATTGCAGTTTCTGAGAAAGCTTTCAATCAATGAGCTTGTATTGAGTGTCAGTTATATGAGTAAAGAATTTGGAAAGAGCTTCTCCTTTCTGGGACAAACAAGGGATCTCTGATTCTGTATCTACCGTATCAGTGTGGTATGTGTATGTGTATAGATGTGCATGAAAATGTGTTGTTTTGAGGGTTAGGGAGACTAGCCTTGAGAGCTTTCATATGGAAAGTAGACTTCACTAGACTGTGTCATCTCCCCTTAGTTATCTCCCAGTCTTCAAGGAGATTTCCTGAGACAAAAATAGATGCTAACACTCTTTTCTCCTCTTGACACTCATGAAACTAGATACTAATCACTAGGACTTTCACTAATATTGTAAAAAATCTGAACTCCCCTATGATTGTGTCAAAGCAAGGAGTACAGGAACCTCAGGAATGAAGATTCTTCCTCACTCTCCCCTTCAACAACTCCTGCATGTACATATAATTGGCCAAACCAAAAATGGAGATCCTAACTCCAGTGTACTATGGTGTGTTTCCTGATGGGTATGGTCATATCTGGTCTTTATGCCTGGAGATGGTGACCACTGCCCCTGAAAGGAGTGACTCTCTACAGGTGCTATGTACACAGCCCAAGCTTACCTTTTCCTTCCACGTTCAGAATCAAAAAGAGGGGGGTAAATAACAATGGAACAGATGGAAATTGAGGACAATGCTTTTTTAGGTTCTATGAGCTAAGTGTAAATCACACTATTTCTGCCATCTTTAATCTCTGAGAAGTCTGTCAAATGAAGAGCTATAACATGCTCATAGTAGAAGCCAAGGTTTTCACCACGGACAGGTCCCCAGAGCTTACCCTGTTTACTGTGAAGGACTATTCTCTTGTCCTCTGCTTTCCTTCCTAGTTTTGTCTGCCATACTGTCCACCTACATGATGATCAGAAAGCTCGAATTTACTATAAAAGTAAGAAAGCTATTGAAGTTACCATGAGCAAGATGTGGTTATACCTCTTAGTTGAAGAACTGAATGAGTTCATGCACTTTATTTTTATACCAGTGACGTAGAATACATACTATATTTTACATCTTGATGTTGTTTTTTAGTCACTAAGTCATGCCTGAGTCTCTTGTGACCCATGAACTATAGTCTGCCAGGCTCCTCTGTCCATGGGATTTCCCAGGCAAGAATACTAGAGTGAGTTGCCATTTCCTTCTCCAGGGGATCTTCCCAACCCAGTGGACTGAACCTACATCTCCTGTACTGTAGGCAGATTTTTTACTTTTTTTTTGCTTTTTAACCACTGAGCCACCAGGAAAGCCCTTTTACATCTTACTATGTGGCAAATGTAAGTTTGAATATACTTATTTTCTTTCTGGTCCCACTTTCATTTCTAGGAGACATTTGTCTCATTCTTTGGCATTGGTGGATCTTTAGAAAAAAGGATTCTTTCTTCTAGTCTCTGCTTCAACCTAGTCTTTATTCAGAGGATCTGTGAGTGGCACCATGGTGGAAAGTGCTTGGATTATTTCAAGGCTCAGTCCAGAAGCTGTTTGCCACTCTCTGCATTTCAGAATATCCCTCCCATGTGTGGACATGTAATGGTAAAACACCATGCTCAGACATTAAATGGAGTTTAGGAGGGGAATTCTACCAAGTATATCTGTCTGTTTGTCAACGTATTAAGGAATCCACTACTTGCAACTTTAAATTATATAAACCCAGGGAAAATTATGTAATAATAGAGTGGTCATCCTAGAAAATATGCTAGTTTTAATACTTTTATTCTCTCTGTGATTAAAGTCTTGACAGTATCAAATAATATTTGATAGTTGTCAAGGTTAAGGCCTTGACAATATTAAATAAGACTAGACCAATAATCAGGCTACTAGGCATGAGAAATACCGAAGGCATTAAAAGAATAAAATTTATTATAATGGACCATGATAGTTATCATTTGGGGCTGTTCAGAAAGTCTTCACATTACCATTTTTCAGTGGAAGGTTACTTTGCCCACTCTTGCCCACCCACTCCTAGTCACCTGTTTCTCAGTCCCTGCTACAGAGGTAGGGCAGTGACTCAGGGCTCACCTGTTTTATTTCTGTGGATTCTCAAGTTTATCCAGCAAAGGGCATACTATTTAAACCAGTCAGCAAGACTGACTACTGAGTTCCTTTTTTCCAGAAGTAGGAGTATTCTTGCCCCTTAAATCACATACCAGGAGGGTACGAAGCTGGGGGCTTCTGGGAGCCATCTTCTCCATCATATTGAGGAGCCAGTCTTCAGGAGGAAAGACGGAAGCCAAGCAGATATAACATCAACCTCTGGTTTTGCTCAGAAAAGCTAGAACTTTCAAATAGTCATGCTGTGACTTTACAGCATGACTAGATTAAACAGTGATAAGCTGTTCATTTCAAATATTGAGTGATGACCTCTTTCTCTGATGGGTGGAATAAAGAACATTGTTGAAAAAGTATTAGGACACCCAGGCTGTTGAAAATCTGATCTCTCCTAGCTCATAGCTGTTGCTTGACATTTATGGTTATAGATCTATTGTTCTGTCTTGACTGTTATCCCCTCCCTTTGACTTGTTTTAATATATGAATGTTTTTGTTGGGAAGGTAACTCCTTAATTCTGCAACTTAAATCTAATTCAGTTAATTAAATAACTTAATTGTTAACAAAAGGAGCATGTTGAGGTCAAGGTAGAGAACACAGTGTGGTGGACGAATGGTGAGCTTTGAAGGGACGGTCCTTTCTTCTACTCTTGAAAACATGCTTCATCTGTGGAACACAGGGTAAAAATCAGCCTGACAAATTCACTATGAGAGTAAATAACATGATGAGAATGTGAAGTCTAACTCACCTGAATGTTAATCCTTATTTGTTAGATTAACTCACACTTACTAGATGGTATAGCCCGAGTGAAGTTTCTTCCCTCTATAAGCCATAGATGTCTTCTTAGTAAGGTGTATATTAACACCCACTTCATAGCTGTTTTAAGTATGGAATGAAGTAATATGTGAAAAATGCCTAGTGTTGAACCTGGTCTATAGTAAATGCACAACAAAATTCTATTTTTGTTAAGATCTCTGAATAACTAAGCACAGTGCCTCAAACATTAGATGCCCGATACATATTTATTTGCTAATTCTCCTCCCATCCTCAGCCACTGAGTGTTGAGATAGAACAGGTATTGAGAGAGAGGGGAAAAGCCAGTGGTGAGCTAAAGCTAGCTGGCACCAACTTGCAAGGACCAACTGTTAACTTTGCAAGAATTTTTGAGTCTGCATTTAAAATATGAAAATGTTAGTCACTCAGTCATGTCTGACTCTTTGTGACCCCATGGATTGTAGCCTGCCAGGATCCTCTGTCCATGAAATTCTCCAGGCCAAGAATACTGGAGCAAGGTGCCATTCCCATCTCCAGGGGAGTCTTCCTGACCCAGGGATCAAACCTGGGTCTCCCACATTAAAGGCAGATTCATAATTAAAAGTTGAATGATATAAACCTACAATTAATTAAGTTATATTAAAGATAAGGGTGATCAATACTAAAAGCTTGTCCTTTTCTAATAGTTTTACTACATTTTACCAGTATCTATGTTTTTGAGGTTATTCATACTTATGCTATCTATGTGGAATAAATATGATAGTATGTTACTGCACACTGATCCCAGTTCCAAGTTCATCGACATCAGCTTGAAATCAGCTATGTCAACAGTCTTTACCCTGAAAGTAAAAGTGAAAGACAGAAAGTGAAAGTCATTCAGTTGTGTCTAACTCTTTGCCACCCCATGGACTTTAATGGAATTCTCCAGGCCAGAATACTGGACTGGGTAGCCTTTCCCTTCTCCAGCAGATCTTCCCAACCCAGGGATCGAACTGGGGCCTCCTGCATTGCAGGCAGATTCTTTACCAACTGAGGTATCAGGGAAGCTTTACCCTGAAGGAAACTGGAAAATGCAACAAATTAGACATTTTTCCCTCCCAAGAGTCAGTGGTTCAATATGCCCTGTCATACTGCAGGAAGGATATTCCTGAGAACCAGTGAAGATGCACATCCTCTGCTCACAGAATTTCTAACTACATCAGGCTACTTTTGGTTCTGAAATGACAACTCTACTCAGTAGAAATTTTCCAGTCTTTGAAAAAGTGGTATTTTAAAAATAAGGCATAGAAGTTACCCCCAGGTTTTGATTCAGTGGGTTGGTGAGGGCTGCACAATATGAGTACCAGGTCCTATGTGTCATTGGGAAATGAGATCACATTTGCAAGGCAACACCCATCAGAGGATGTCTCAGTCACCCTCTGCTTCATTTTGATAGAAAAGAAAGTAGATGAAAAAACTATTACCACTTCAAATAAGTCATGGACTTTCTAAATAAAGACTTGGATAATTAGACCTGAAAATACTTGTAGTTTTAAAATGAGAAGAACAATAGGACTCTGTTTCTGCCTTGCAGTGGCTATGTTATAAAAACCCAACAGTTATCTGCTTTCAATTGTTATCCCTCATGAAAGAGGAGATAAAGAAGGTAAGAGGGAAAAATAGGAGGGGCAAAGAGAATCACTTTCAGAAAGTCAGTAATAGTTAAGAGCAAAGACATTAAAGTCTGCTGTTAAGTCATAATTATGATGTTTAGATGATGAATAAAAAGAATTATGGATGGTTCCCAGTTCAATATATTCTTAGAGCTATTTATATAATTCAAGGTGTCCACCAGAACAGTAATAAAACACATACAATGTAATCAGTCAGTTCAGTTCAGTCACTAAGTAGTGTCTGACTGTTTGCAACCCCATGGACTGCAGCATGCCAGGCCTCCCTGCCCATCACCAACTCCCAGAGTTTACACACCTCATGTCCATTGAGTGAGTGATGACATCCAACCATCTCATCCTCTGTCGTTCCCTTCTCCTCCTGCCTTCAGTTTTTCCCAGCATCAGGGTCTTTTCTAAGGAGTCAGTTCTTCCTAGCAGGTGGCCAAAGTATTGGAGTTTCATCTTTAGCATCAATCCTTCCAATGAATATTTAGGACTGATTTCTTTAGGATGGACTGGTTGAATCTCCTTGCAATCCAAGGGACCCTCAAGAATCTTCTCCAACACCACAACTCAAAAGCATCTATTCTTCAGCACTCAACTTTCTTTATAGTCCAACTCTCACATCCAAACACGACTACTGGAAAAACCATAGCTTTGACTAGATGGACCTTTTTTGGCAAAGTAATACCTCTGCTTTTTAATACGCTGTCTAGGTTGGTCATAACTTTCTTCCAAGGAGCAAGCGTCTTTTAATTTCATAGCTGCAGTCACCATCTGCAGTGATTTTGGAGCCCCCAAAAACAGAATCTGTCACTGTTTCCACTGTCTCCCCATCTATTTGCCATGAAGTGATGGGACCAGATGTAAAGAACAATTATATTCTAGATAATGAAATGTTATTCCTCTAGCATAACTCTAGTTATGAAATATTAATTAATTAATAATTAATATGAAATATTAAACACATCACTATACTCTAATAACATATTTTAAAAGATAAATGAAAACAGACCCAAATTGGAAGAACTGATGTTGAAGCTGAAACTCCAATACTTTGGCCACCTCATGCGAAGAGTTGACTCATTGGAAAAGACCCTAATGCTGGGAAGGGTTGGGGGCAGGAGGAGAAGGGGATGACAGAGGATGAGATGGCTGGATGGCATCACTGACTCGATGGACATGGGTTTGGGTACACTCCAGGAGTTGGTGATGGACAGGGAGGCCTGGCGTGCTGCGATTCATGGGGTCGCAAAGAATCAGACACGACTGAGTAACTGAACTGAACTGAATTGAACTGAACCCTGATCAAATCAAGTAATTTCTTCTCACCTTCATATTGTGAAAAAGTCCATTATAATGCAAAAGAGACCCTTCTTCATGTGAGATGTGTTGGATGATGGAACCAGCAAGTGATGCTTGATGATAAGTGGCCAACTTTATAGAATGCTGAGCACAGTGATTTCTAAAGGTTGGGGAACACGGTAAAAGTGGCCCCGTACCACGTGCCAGATTGTATTATTGGAGTTGTGTATGGCTCTTCAAACAACACAGCTGTGTTGTCCATATCGCCCTGCCTATACCTTTAATAGAACTGCCATTCTATACAGTGAGAGAAGTGTTTCAGGGTGTTGCCAGCTTTCATGGAATTTTCCAACCTGTGTTTATTCCGATGAGTGACTGGTAGAAGCAGGCCAGGTTGTGACCCTAGGATAAGGTCAAATGTCGGTGAAACCAGGGCCAAAACGGCCTCATCACTGCTCCTACTTTTCTATTCTCTTAAAAACTGCTAACCAACTACAGATCAAAGGTATTTACATGCTCATGTAGAATATAAAATATACAGTTTTGTTGTGCTGTGCTGTTGATAGCCCAGTGATCTTCATCAGTATATCCATGCAGTCACAGAAGTCTGCTCAGCTTCATGACTAATATCCTTTTGGTTAAATATTGAAAGATACTGATGAGGTTACAAGATAAATTTTATTCTCATGAAAATCTGTTGTATTTCCTCCAACTATCTTTTTGTTTACTCATAAATTTACATTCAACATTGTTGCTTTCTGTTTTGGCCTACCAGCTCTGCCATGAATTACTTGTGACTTTATTAGCTGGAGCCACCCTGACTTGAAAGATGAGATTGATGGATTTTCATTCTGTTCCACTATTGAGCCTCTCAGCATCACCGGTGCTGAGTTCTTGCTTCCACCTTGATAATACATTTTGTAGAGTATCTCACTATAGTACCCTAGTCTTTTGTTAGGGCACACACACACACACACACACACTGTTGCACATGTGCACAAACATGCATAAGCACCACAAAGGAGAGGTGGCAGACGTGACTGAAAGTTCGGGAGAAAAGTGCCGGGACTAATGTTCAGACCCACATACCAAAGTAACTGAAAACTGAACCTTCCTGTTTTCAGAAATCCTTCAGCTTTATCCCACGTTATTTGTGTATTCTCGCTCTTTTAACTCTCATGTAGTTTTCTTCTCTGTTTCTTTTTGCTTCCAAATCCTGGTTATTCATAACACAGCAGTGTTTAGGTCTCCCTCTTGGTTTTCTAATGACCCAACTTTTGTCCCAAATATCTTATTAAGGTGTCCCCTTCTAAAAAACACCCTGTTGCCTCATTAAGAGAATGTGTAGCTCTAGATGTTATCTTAATAACTTTTAACTCTGCCACATAAACCTGAGTCAATCATGCAGTCAATAAATAGCTGACTAAACACCCAAGTTGTGTGAAGGATTATATAAATGATCTTCACTTCTGTGTGAAGTGAATACCTGTTCTCAGGTATAGAAATGCCATAGCCAGTACTTTCATCTCCCAAAATGCTCATAAAGGTCCCCAGATATTTAGTGTTATGCAGTATTGTTGGGATCACATGGGACCTTTAACACTCTCTCTTACAGCCTTCCTTTCCTTCTTGGGAATATCTTAAATAGAGGAAAAATAATAACTAGAGTTACTTTGGGAAGTTCATTTAACAAAACATCATAAATGCCATGTACGATACATGGACTTCAAAGTTAAACATATTTAATACCATCAGTTGGATTCTCACTCTGACTTTTACTTGGCTCTGTGGCCACGAACAAATTGCCTGAGCCTTGATAACTCTAAAATTAATGATCAAGCACCCACTTCAAAAAACTATATTGAAAATTAAAAATAAAAAATTTCAGTAAATTTCTTAACACCATTCCTGGAATGCAGTGTTTAATAAATATCAGTTATTATTATTTATTAGCTTTATTGAAATATCAAGCATGATGTGGATCAACATGTAGAGGCAGAGAGAATTCCTCTGAGCCTTCGTTCTGCAAAAGCAATTGTTCTATCCCCATGGCATGGATGCCCTAGTCTTTCTATGTGGACAGGGAAGGTTGAGAGGTCATTTTGCTTCTTTGTGTTGTGTGGCAGCCCCTCACTCTGGATCTCAGAAGCAGCCAAGGATGCCTTTTCTCTCCCACCTTGGTCAAGCCATCGTTCTCCTTTGGAGTGTGCCTCCAGTGAAGATCAGGGCTTCCCGAGTGGACACAGGAGTCTGGTGGGCTATAGTCCATAGGGTCACAAACAGTAGGACGTGAGTGAGCGACCAACACACTTCCAGCGAGGACCAGCACTGTCTTTCTTCCCTAGTTACTTCAGAGGCAGGTATGAGGGGATATAGGTCTCTTCAGTTTCTATCCTGACTACCTAGTTATTGAATAATAGATGCTAAATATTATTTTCTATTTCTCCTACCATTATTATTACTGACCCCATTTTTAACCACAATCCGCTGTCTGTTTCACTCATAGTACAGCTGAAAAGTCTCTAGCCACAGAATTTCAGTTGTTTGTATCATCATTAAAGCCCCCAATACAGTGGGCTCTCTATTTTATATCTGCTGAGCAAAAGAGGGTAATGTCTGCTGTGATTTTTCTGATGTCTCCCCTCCCAGGGACTGTCCTTCACTGGGCTGACACCAGTCTATCTCCACTGATGCCATCCTCCTGGCCTGCTGCTCCTAGCCAGTGCCAGGGAGCTCAGTTTGGTCCTCTCCTCCTCACTAGCTCTTTCTATTCCCTGCGCAGAACTGCTGGAGTCAAGCGCTTAAAAGTCTTACTCAGATGCAGGCATTAACCTCTGTTCATCTTTGAAACATTATTATATTTATTAGTCTTTTATTTACAATCTCAACACTTGCTGTATTAAATAAATAGTTTTTGAAAACTCGTAATTGTTTAAAAGGGGAAATCAATCTCTTAAAAATGATTACTCTCTCCTCTGAGCCCTGGTTATCCTTTTAACTGCTTCCCACTTCACCTCGAACATGACTGAGCGGCTAACACACACACACAAGGATACATACATATGTCTGACAAATATTTCTTCCCTTAACATTTTTTCTATTTTTAAAAGTTATTTTATGTTTTTGTTTTTTAAATTTTTATCTAATGTTCCTGTAACAGTAAAGTTGTATCATTATTAATTATATAATTGGTCAGCTTGATATGATATCTCAGGATCCAGCTTAATTTAATATATATATATATACACACATATGCTTTTTCTTCAATTTTTATATGTGATTATACATAATATATGCTTTTAAATGTATTTTGTTGTTGTTTAGTAGCTAAGTTGTATCCGACTCTTTGTGACCCCATGGACTATAGCCCACTAGGCTTCTCTGTTTATGGGATTTTCCAGGCAAGAATACCAGAGCGGGTTGCCTCTTCCTACTCCAAGGGATCTTCCTGACCTAAGGACAGAATTCACATCTTTACATTGGCAAGCATTGGCAGCAGCATTCTTTACCAATGAAGTATGTTTATATATATTTATATATTAGGATTTTATATAAGTATATTAAGTATCCTTAGTGCATAAGGTTATTCAAGGAATAATGATGGTAAAGGCCATCAGCGGTATGTGTAAGGTAATGAAGCTTTTTTTGTTTGTTTGTGTATTAAGGGGAAAAGATAGCAAATTTGTGTTAGAATAAAATATCAAGTTGATCCATAATATGCAAGAGCAGAGAGAAGAACAAAAGGTAAATGTGTAAAATGTTAGGAAAGTATATAAAATACTGCCAACAAAAACCTCTCCACACCACTTTGGAAAGAAAGAAAGAAACCTGATTTATTGGTAAGTATAACAGAGTACATAGCCCTTAAGAGATGACTAAGGCACTATAAAATTTCACACAATTTATACAGCAGAGCAGATTCAAAGTTCACGGGGAACTGAGGAAGGCAATCACTTGAACTGTGCCCTTCTGAAAGAATAATATAACTTATCTCCTCAAGAGACAGGAGTTACATTATGAGATTAACTCCTAGGCTAATTCTGGAGCTGTATGTTTATATCTGCAGGGATTATGAAGCCCTCAACCTTGGAGAAATTTCTTCATTGTAAAACTGGACCCTGGACCTATCTGGCTCCTGGAGAAATTTAGTTACCTTCCAAAGACCCACTATGTCATCAAGGAGATCTTTCAAGAGAGGAGGAACAGGTAAGAAGGGAAGAGGAGGTAGCTGCCACTTCTGGCTGTGTTTATGCAGAGTTTGCAAATCATCATTTTAACACATAAGGCTGTGGAAAGGTGTGGTTAGCCTCAGCACTTCCCTTCAATCTGACTCTATTTTGATAGGCTCTTCCATTAAATCATGCTTTAATAAGCTTGTGAATCTTTTACTGTCGAACAATATTTTGATTAAAAATAGATGAGGTTTTCTTTTTGTTAAAATGAGAAGTATTTAGTCTTTTCTTATTGAGGGATGATACAGCCATACTTAAATACTGTGTTATCAGCCCATATCATAGAGATGATGATTCTCAAGAGAAAGTTTTTACTTTTCTACTGGCCTTACCTTCCTAATTATTAAAAAGATAAATAACTGAAGCTTATAAATTCTAAAAGAATTATTTATGATTGTGTTACTTTTTCCATGTGTATTTTAAAATACCATCCTGTCATTTTAACAGGTCATTAAGCTACAACCATTTGTTGTTATTGGGTACCCATCCTTCTACTGTAACCAAGTGACCAAATATCCCCTCAAAATCATTTTGATTTTGCTTCCCTAAAATCAGATCCTAAGTTTGGAAAAGTTAAGTTCTCAAATATCTTTTGAAATTAAAATTGCCTTTGATATTTCTCCACCCTGTCTTTGATTTTCCAGGCAGGCCCTGGACAATTATAAAACATTGTCATTTCACTTATAAAAAGAGAGATGAGAATAATTATTAGTTTGGGAGGCTCAATATTTGTTAATTAGCTCAACACTATTGTAAGAGCCGGATGGCGAGAGCTATAAATCAAAAGAGAAGCTTGGCCTTCCATGTCATTGATTTTGTATATAACATGTTATTAATATAAATGTTCAAAAGATCATACACCCTGCAGAATTGAGTTGGAGGCCCTCAGTACCCTATCACTGGCTGTTTCATTGGTTAGGGCCTGATCAGAAAGCTGTGCTTTGCAGCCAAGTCGAGAAGTTTATTTTCTTCCATTTTGTTATTATTAGTTACTACAATAGATTAACTGTTACTCTTTAGCCTTATCACAAGTGGTTTCTGCTTTTTCACTGATGCTTGTCTGAAGGGTCTGCTATAGGTTTCAAGCTAGAATTTGTTTTTCAGCCAAATAGAGAGCCCTCTCAGAGCCCTGTGAAAAGGACTCTACCTGATATCCCTAACTGTTGATATTTCAATAAAAATTGTGGGTATAGACTTAAAGCTGAGAGCTGGGATATCTTTAAGATGGCTTTCTGAAATCCCAGCAAATTGAGTCTCTTTAATCAAAAGAAATGATCCTGTTAAAACAGGGCTGACCTAAGATCTAGCAGAATAAGAATGACTTACATCAAACTGATGAAAAAAATTAACTGTGAGTGTTTCCTTAAAAATTATTGTTATTGTTTTAATGTTCTATTTTCTGGTTAGTATATAAGGAAGCACCTTGCTTTCTTATTTGTTTTATTGCTAACCCTCGATTTGTTGTTGCTCCGTCACTAAGCTGTGTCCAACTCTTTGCAACCCCATGGACTGCAGCACACTGGTTTCCTGGTCCTTCACTACCTCCCAGAGTTTGCTCAAAGTCATGTCCATTGAGTCCTTGATACCATCCAACCATCTCATCTTTTGTTGCCACCTTCCCCACTTTCCTGAATCTTTCACAACATCAGGGTCTTTTCCGATGAGTCAACTCTTTGCATCATGTGGCCAAAGTATTGGAGCTTCAGCTTCAGCATCAGTCCTTCCAATGAATATTCAGGGTTGATTTCCTTTAGGATCAACTGATTTGATCTCCTTGGTGTCCAAGGGGCTCTCAAGAGTCTTCTCCAGCACCACAATTCAAATCCTCAATTTGGTAGACTATGATTTGTAACTGAAATGAAACATGTTTTTTGTTTTTTTTTTTTAAATCCTATCTGATTCTCACTGATTCCTCAGAATTCTGAAACAAATACTGGGCTTCATTACTTTTCACATCAATATATTTACTTTCAGGTTCAGTAAGAATCTATTCTCCTATTTACCAGTATTTAAGTGGACAAAATGATTGTGCAAGTGCTGTAGTTGGTGTGTCATATTAGAGAGGAGTACTCATTTAATCAGCTATGAGAACCTCACCATTAAGAGACAAGGGTTGCCTTTCTTTATGAAGTTAATGCCTGCAAAATCCTCTAAGGACAGCAGGCCTGGTACCTGGCTCACTGGGTTCCAGTTCAGTACCTGGCTCACTGGGTTCCAGTTCACAGGGAATGAGGAAGGTCATTTCCTGCCAGGCCGGGGACCTTGGCTTCATTTAGGAACTTTGAGGAAAGAGAAGCAGATGAGAAGTTTCTTGGGTTTGACTTACTCTCCTTGGGAAGAAGAGCAAATGGTTAGAAGTGTCTGAAAGTTAAATCTGAGATTCTTGATAAAAATGTCCAGGAGGAAGTTAATCCTTTGGCTCCAGTAGTTGCTTGATACCAAATAGCTCCAACTTCAAGAGCAAATTCAAGGAAGCTCACAGGAGTAATTAACTCTTCTTGTCCTGCATATAGTAATAGCCAAAATATGAGGCCAGCCTTTTTGTTTTTCAGTGTAATCAAGAACACTCTTTGCAACTTATTTATGACCAAAATGGGAGACTTTAAATAAATATTATCTAAAACCTAAAACCAAGTAAAAAATGAGGGAGGCATATCCTTTGTTACTAAGATCCTGTTTAACAAGTTTACCAGGTGAGTATTTAATTCTCTAGCAGTATGCTCTTACGTTCAACTCATTATTTGCTATTTAATTTGGCCCCAAAACATGTTAATTATATATTTATGTCCAATAAGAAAGATAACCTCAAAGTTGATTGCCTTTGCCCTATAGCACACTAGTAGTTTTTATTTAACCCAACAATCTTCCTTCCTTCCTTCTTCCCTCCCTCTCCCCTCCTTGCCTCCCTCTCTCCTTTCCTTCTTCCCTTCCCTTCATCTTTCTTTCTCTCCTTTCCCCACTTCCTCCCAATTTCCTTTCTTTCTCTCTTTTTGTTTTTAAAAAAATGTTTATGAATATCCAAGTCCTCAAATGTCTTTGGAACTAGCTTTGCCATCTTACTAGATTCCTCATTATTAAGTTTTTCACATGTGTAGATTTTATATTTATAGGAGAGTCATTTATTTAACTTTCTGGAAATTATACTTTTATACTCTCAAATAACACACATGAGAATCTGTTTATTTTGACTCTGATCACAGCCTCTTCTGCATTTCTCCTGCAAATGAAAAAAAAAAAATCATGGATATTTACCTATATTTGAATTTATAATATTGTTCTCCTGCTTCTGAAAAAGGAGATGAGGTAGTTTGCATTTAAAATGACAATGCAGCATATTTGAGCCCACATGGAATTTACTGTTGAATTTGAAAACTGTCTGGCAAATGTGTGGGAGATACCCATCAGAATACCATTTTCATGATGCTCTAGGAAACTTTTTGGCACCAATTGATTCCAGAGCAGAGTGCCATTTGGTGTTATACTTTTGCTATATTGGCATTTTCAGTGGTGGCATCTGCAGTGCTACCCTAGGGAGTGGGTGGTACCCAGCAGGAACTAGTGAAACTCAGAAGGAGATAGTAGTCACCACTAGAAACAACAGTGGACTCTAATGTGGTGGTGGTACCCCACACAGTGGGAGCAACCTTTGAAGGAGACAGCTGGTCTATTGGCACTGGAGGCAGTTGGGAAGGGAATTAAGCTAATGTAGTCCAAGTGCATTCCTGATTATAACTTGCTAGAAAGTGAAAACTTGGCATAAGTACTGCTTTAAGGATGTCTTTTGAATATCATTAATCTGAAATTCACTTTTGATGGGAGTTCTCTGGAGAATGACTGAGGGCTTCTATTTCAAGTTTTATTATTAATTGTAAAGAAACATGCATCCTCCAAACAGTAAAGCAGCAGTGTTGTTATTCTTTTTGGAAATTAAGGAGCCTGAATGTTTTTACCTAAACAGAGCACAGATCGTCCCCTGTAGGAGCTGAGTCACAGCACACCTACGGGTGAAGTCAACAACATCTTCAGAAAAGAGATTCAAACCTGCCCTAAAGTGCAAACACTGAAGCTAGGGAGCAATCACCTGTCAGTGGTTTAGGAATCACTTGATAATTAGGATGTCCACAGATAGATGTTTTCTCCTTTTCCTTTTCACATTTTAGAAGATGGGAGAAAATAAAGTTATTCATGAGCCTATTCAGTTAAACTGACAAACATGCTGCATTACCTGAAAGAAAATTAGATAAGTGTAGCAATTACTTACAGAGTGTGTCATTAACACTTCTGGGAAATCAGTGGATGAAAGGTATTGTTAATGAGAATATATACTGCTACTGTGGAGAGTGCAAGGGGTTTGCTAAGTGAAAGTTATTAAATAACCTCCACTGTTGAGTGAATAGTTTCAGTCCTAAGTATTCCTGTTGTTTTCCTCTTATACCAATTATATCAATTAGACCATTGAGAGCAGAATGGAGACAGAGTAGGTAATAATAGCTTGCTGGGAACCCACTGTTTTAAGCTTCCTGTGACTAGAGGTATTATCAAATCCACTGATTTTAAGGCACACAAGTTCTGTTTCTGAGAAAAATCTGCCTTTTGAATCATCTCCCATTTGCTAAAACATGTGGTGAATATTGCACCTAAGCAACATTAGATTTTAGAGAGTACACACTAAAACCATTTTCCTTGTCAGATATACTGGTGTTTAAGAGGGTTGTATTCTTCATGACTAAAAGTAGGAGAAGGATTCTGATTGGCCTGAGAAAAGGGAAGAGGGGATGGCCTGGGAAGAAACTGTCAATCTTCTGTTCAATTCCATAATAACTCAAGCATTTGGTGATTGCTGAAGCTCAGTATTATGAAAGATCAAGGAGCATGCATATCAGATATTTTAACTCAATCAGAAAGAATGTAACCATTCTTTTTGTCTTGCACAGTATTCATTGTGTTTGTATAAAAGGGAGACGCAGTTTTTAATAGACCCCATGAATTCTAATACAATTGATCAGGGTGGTAGGGACTCAGAACTGGTCCATCTGTTTCATAAAAAGACAAAGTGCACAGAGATGTTCTGGAAGTCCCATATTAACTCAGTTACAGAACTAGGACCAGAACCTTGGTTTCTGGATTCATTGACAGGGTTCTTTCCAAGAACACATTGAGCTACCAAAGAAAGTTGTGCAAGAATATTTGAACAGGTCAACATTTCTTCTTGTTCTCTCTGATCAGAGTATAATTCATCTTTCTTGTTCTACATTTTATGTGATAGATTTGATTGTGCTTGTGTCCATATAGATTCTTGCTGCTGTATGAGAAACAGATTCAATCCTCTATAAGCTGGAAAAATGTCTTTGACTTTAATTTCTGTATTTCTTTCTTCCCAAACACGATGAAATCTAGTCTATGTCCACTATCTATTTTAATTTAAAATTCCATTAGAGTATTAAGTGATAAGAGGCAAGTAATTTTATCACGAGTACCAGGTCAAGTCAAAATAGTTGTCTGTACATAAGTTTAGAAAGATTCTGAGTGGCACAGATGATCTAAGCAAGCAAGCAAGATGATTATATTAATCAGTGCTTCCTATTAGGATGATGAGATAAGGGGTGAGAATGGTTTTTAAGAATTTCAGTTGCTGTTTCAAAGAGACCAAAAGCATAAGGCTTGAGATTCAGAGATGGGACTGTACAGTATGTGTTCTTTGTATGGAATGTTACCCTAATGTGCCCGAAAGACAGAGTGCATTAAAAACATGCAAAGGAAGCTGTCCAAGGCAGTGGTCATATTGCAGGCAGCCTAGTTTACTGGGCTCTGGAGTTTGGATGCTGCTAAAACCATCTCTTATTTAAGTCACACGCATGGCAAGATTGAAGCCATTTTATAGGAATATTAACTGAGGGGCAATGTGTAGGGACAAGAGGGAAAAATTAAATAGCACAATCATAGGCTGCTTCAAAAGGCTAGGCGAGAGGCAGTGAACACTTGGACTAGGACTTTGACTGTAAACCTAGAAAAGATGGAGTGGCTGTGAATGACAGCGTGGCAGTAGAGTCGGTAGTAACCAGTGTCCAACAAGATGACTGGATAATGGAAAAGATGGGTCAAAGTAAACCAAACGTTCAAGCCTGAAGTGTTATTTTGTTATTAACTGTAGTGGGAGGAGTTATAGGTAGAATCAAGAATAAAATCTGGTGAAGTTTCTTTGTTAAATTTACTTCTTCCCAATCAAGAGTTAATTATCTCAGAATTGTAGGATAGTCATATGAAAAATGACCTTAAGAGACATATGTTCAAACAAAATCATGCTTGAGGGCTCTTCTATTTTTTTTCATATCTATCATCTTTAGTAAATACATCTTTATGTCTTCATTTTCATTTCTAGACAGCTTGCAAAATACTCTAAGTTAATACCTTCTTTTTTTCTGATGATTACACAAGTAGAGAAAGAACCGCTTTCTAATATTTTAATCTGAAATATCTAGATGTTTATCTATCTCACTACAATTGAATAACTATAATCTCACAGTTAGTACTCAGTTAAACTGTGGATTATTTTACACTGTAACCAAGAACCTAACACTTTTACACTACTGGGAGCTGTACACGGTGCTCATGACTTATTAGGATGACTCCATTTGTAACTGGAAAACAAACCAGGTACTTCTAAAAGCTGACAATAGCTAGTTTTGTCAATTGCAAAGAATAACAAGAGTCAAAATGAATTTGGACAAGTGACAAAGACCTTTTCCCGGAATAATCTTGGGTTTAAACATAACATAAATGTAAAAGTTTCTCAGTTTTGTATTTTCTAGGCATCCTAGCATTGAAACCTCATATGATGAATAATATTTTATTGAATTAAGTCCTAAAGTATATAGCCAGAAAATATTCATGATGTCAATGCTCTGCTTTCAAATTTCTCATTTGTTCTATGTAGTACTGCTAGCAAATTTACTTGGGGTGCACCTTAGCTTTAATAGAAAATATATGTTATCTAATAACCATTCAGTATTATATGGGTTTTATAGAAAGGTTCTTGGCCGAATCTGTTTCATGCAATTAGACATGGGATAAGCTCAAATCAGTGTTACAGTAAACCAGTAACCAAATCCAAGATTTTAAAACTTTAACTACAAAGAATGTAAATTGTTGAAGGTATGTGTAAAATGTAAAACACTTCTTTTAAATTTAAAACCTAATGGCTTGTTCCTGATTCCAACAACCTACTTTTGCTTTCTAGTACATTCTGTTGGCCTTCTAAGCTGTGGTCCAGAGATTCTCCTGGTGAAGATCTTGGCAGTAACACACCATGCCAGACTCACTAGAAGAAGAAACTGTTCTTTTTTCTTTTTCATGTTCACCATTCTTTTATTTTTAATGGAATGTTAAAAATAAACTGTTCTTAGTATTAACGTGACTTCCCTGGTGACTCAGACGGTAAAGCGTCTACCTACGATGCGGGAGACCCAGGTTCAATCCCTGGGTTTGGAAGATCTCCTGGAGAAGGAAATGGCAACCCACTCTAGTATTCTTGCCTGGGGAATTCCGGGGATGGAGGAACCTGGTAAGCTATAGTTCATGGGTCGCAAAGAGTCGGACATGACTGAGCAACTTCACTTTCACTTTAGTATTAACACTACTAGACAGAGCAGTGAATACTAAAGGGCTCAAAGGGAGGCAGCCATAATGATTGAAGCGTTTTCTTTTCTCCCAAAAGCCCTATTCTGAAGCTCTGGGGGAAACCTAGGATAGGACAACAAACCAGAATGGAAAAGCCCATGGAAGACAGAGAACAACAGACAGAGATTTATCCTTTATATGGGTCAAGGCAAAACAAATGTATCCATTCTGCTAAAGTTTATCAACACCTAGCCCCTAACATGAATAAATATGCATAAACATAATAAACATACATATATCTAAAACTAAGAGTGTGATTTGAAGGTGAGAAAGGAGACACAGTAATAGCTGACACGTTGGCACTGAAGAGAAGAGGCGAGCGAGTTTACAGAAGTGTTAGCATGGAGCCTCTATGTTTCCGGCTGATGTCTGCCACAGGAGGGCTTCGGCTAGAGTCATCCCCCACCCGGTTTCCTTCTCCAGATCTTTACTCCTTCCTTCGTAGCGGAGAAGGCGTGGTTTATATGATTCATTGTCATGCTTTAGTGTGATTGAACTTTACCACTGATGTGAAAATTAATTTGGTGAGTAAAAGACTAAAGCAAAAAGATACAACATCTAATTAGAACAAACCTATGAGGCATCTGGCATTGCCTGGGAAAGAAATTGGTGTCAGTGGTGACATATTTCAAACTTGTTGCACAAATTCAGCAAGAGAACGCCCACAATCCACTCAGTACTGTGATTTCCACATCTACGTCATGTTGGGCCTCAGGAAATCTGGACTGGTTGGGGCTGAGAAGTTAACTAGAAAACTGGGAATTGCTGGAATGTCTATTGTTTTCTTATGGAATTCCCATATGTGTAGGTAAGTATTCCAAAGGGAAGGTGAGTGTGCTTTGTTTGATGACTGTGATTGACATTGCTGCCCACAGGAAACGGGATAATTACTCAAAAGGCAACACTAATTCAATGCCAATAAATTGAATGACAGGGCAACTGGGTTAATCAAAAATCCATACATGTTTATTGTTCTTACTAGGCATGTTTGGAGAAGGCAATGGCAACCCACTCCAGTGTTCTTGCCTGGAGAATCCCAGGGACGGGGGATCCTGGTGGACTGCCATCTATGGGGTCGCACAGAGTCGGACACAACTAAAGTGACTTAGCAGCAGCAACAGCAGGCATATTTACTTATGTGTGTGTGTGTGTGTGTGTGTATAAACATTTAGAATGTGGATCAACATATGCATATTCATAAAATACATGCTTATGTTTATGTATATAATAAATATAATCCATGTAGGAAAATATGGAAAATTTCAAACATGTACAAAAGTAGAGACAATAATATAATTAATTCTCCACGTAACCATAACCCAGTTCAACCATTATCTACTAATAGTCAGTTTGTTTCTTTTATACACCCACTCATTTCCCTTTCCACCTTCCTGATTATTTTGAAATAAATATCAGATAGTATATCATCTGTATATACATCAATGTCTCTAAAAAGAAAGAAAAGCCCCTCTTTTAAATATTATAATACTGTCCTCACACCACATTTTTATTTAACCTTATTTTTATTGCCTTTCTCACAGACTTTCTGGTTTTCAATAACATCCACATGGCTAACACTTAACAGGCTTAATACTACCATCAACAATATGATTGCTGAAAAATGGTTTAAGATTTTTCCACACGTCTCTTTGTGCTAAGGGATGTACTTTCAAATTATTGTGTTTTATTTGGAATAGTTCCTATGTCACTTCCACCAACTGGAAAGACAGATTCATTTATTTCATTTTGCTCTTGATGTTTAGGGTTTTTTTTTTATTTCAATTTTGTTTTTTAATTGTATAAAATATTTACATAGCTCCAAAATCAAATCCACCAAAGCAACTCATATCCATGGAAGTTTAACTTCTTTCTGTCTCTTTCATATTATTCCCTCATAATTCTTTTATTATGGTGATTATTACTTTGTGATTTAAACAAGTAAGAATATCCTGGCATAATTAAATAGTAGAATACAATCCACACTTTTTTTCACTTTGCTCTTTTGACTTAATATATTCCAGAGACTATTTCATAGTAGTATGTAGCTATATTAATCATTAATATATAGCTATATCAATCATTATATAGCTATATTAATCATTAATATATTAATATATTAATATTCCTATTCTTACTATAGGAATATAGATTCCCATTGTGTTCATGCACCATAGTTTATGCAATCTATTCATTATTATTATGAATTTGAATTGTGCCCTCACACACAAAAAAGGATATTTTTAAGTCCTAACCCCTGGTACCCATGAATGGGACCTTCCTTATTTAGAAATAGAGTCTTTGCAGATGTAATCAAGTTAAGATGAGGTCATGCTCATCCATTACTTGGACTCTAATCCAGTATGACTGGTGTTCTTACAAGAGGAAGAGAGAGACACACAGAAAGAAGATAGTCATGAGATAAAGAGGGAAAGACTGGATTGACATATCTCTAACCGAGGAATACCAACGATTATTGTCAAAGACCAGAGGCTAAAAGAAGCAAGAAAAGATTGCTCTCGTGGTTTCAAAGGAACCAATGGCCCTGGCAACACCTTGAATTCAGATTTCTAGCCTTCAGAACTGTAACATAGTAAGTTTCTGTTGTTTGAAGCAAACTGTTCCACTTTGTGGGAATTTGTTGTGACAACCCTGGGAAATTAGTAGTTTCTGGTCTTTTGCTATTACAAACAAGGTTGTCATTAAAAGTTTTGCAAACATGACATTTTGTTGTGTTTTTTTTTTCATAGTACTTTGGAAAGAATCTTAGAAATGAGATTGCTGGTCCCAGGGTAAATGCATATATAGTTTTGGAAGACAGTGTCAAATTTTCTTTCATAGGGGTTTTATCATTTTGCATTGCCACCAATGATTTTCAAAAATATCTATTTCCCTACACCTCACCCCTAAAATTTTGCCAGTCTGGTAGGTGAACATGGTTTCTCATTGTAGTTTTAATTTTGATTCTCTCTTATTGGTAGACTGACTATATTTTCATATGGTTAACAGTCATTTGTATTTCTTTTTTATTTGTCTATCTGGCCCACTTTTCTATATGTGTATCTCCTGTCCCATATCTAGAAGTTGTTTTTATACTAAGGATATTAATCATTTAAGTTTTATTCCAAATGTTTTTCTCAGTTTCTCTTTTAATTTGCTTATGAGTGGTTAATTATTTATTTATTGTCATGTTTAAAGCATTTTAAGCTGCTTATTTCTTAAATTGAACAGTTTTGACCTATAAGCAATCCATGAAGAATATAAATACTTTTATTAAGGATAAAAGCCAATATAGATGACTATTTAAACAGTTTAAGTTTTTAAACTTATTGTATATTATGGGTTCCGTGCTCCAAGTTCATTTTGAGGAGGCATGCTTCCCAGGTGATGCTAGTGGTAAAGGGCACGCCTGCCAAGAGATGCTGGTTCTATCTCTGGGTTTGGAAGATCTTCTGAAGGAGGGCATGGCAACCTGTTCCAGTATTCTTGCCTGGTAAATTACATGGATAAAGAAGCCTTGTGAGCTATAGTCCATGGGGTCGCAAAAGAGTCGGACTGGGCTGAGCAGCTGAGCATGATACAATATTAAGTTGCATGGCCTATAGCAGTCAGATTAGATAAGTAAAGGGATCTTTGCTTGAATTAAAACTTTCTCATCAGGTAGATGTGTGTGTGTGTGTGTGTGTGTGTGTACAGAATGTATCAGTTTGCTAATTAGTAAGGGATAAATCAGCAACTAGACATTTAAAAAATGCATCCAGTTTTAAAAATGCATTCATTTGACATTTACACATACTATATACATGTATATATATATGTGTGTATGTGTGTATATATATATGTGTGTGTGTGTGTGTGTGGTGTAACAGTTCAACTTTTATCAAGCACTAAAAATTTATGACATCTAGGACACATAAATATATATCTTCTTTCTGGTGAAGTTGTCATCTAAAACTGATCTGTTTTATCCAGACCCTGTCATTAAGTATCTCTATAACCTTGAGCAAATGTGCTTCGGCTTCTGTCTCTGTAAGATGAGGTGACTGGAATGAAATATTTCTAAAGCCCGTTTTCCAACTCTAATGGGTATTAATCAGCTTCTGTGATAAAGATCTGACATATTTCTTAGAAAACCCTTGAACCAATTTTACCTCATGATTAGTACTTATAATTTGTACAAAAATCCACTTTGGCCCCTCTTACTTGATAGGTATAAAAACCGAATTTCACATTGTGCTCTGCCTCTCCTGTGCATGGCCTGAGCGAACGTTGATGATAGAATGGTGTTTGTGGGTGTAAGTGAAGGTGAGGACACAGGGTGAACTCACTTCAGGGGCCTTGGCGTGTGTGTATGTCCAGCATCTCAGACAGCTCTCCTTCAGGAGGGGCTGTGCAATGCTCCTTTCCTCTTTCTGTGATAAGGAGAGAGAGGAGTGGGAGAGCAGAGTCTCCAGGTGTTTCCTGCAATGACATTCCTACTGGTAAATTCCTGTGCCCTGTTTGGAGGCAAAACTTACACTGAGCACTCAGGTAAAAGGGCCCTGTGAGCTATACTCCCTCATGCCTCTGATTCCTCATCCATAAAATAATGATTATGAAACTCTTATTTTTGCAACATCACTAAGGGGTTCTAGCCCAAAGCTTTTGTAAATTCATATGAAAGCACTACCCGGGCAAGTTATGATTATTGATGACAAGATCACAGGTCTGGAAGTTTGACCTTCAAACTAGCATGGGGTCAAGGAGAACTCACTGTGAGATGCTGACTTACATTAGTTTCTTACCCATCAATGTCTATCTCAGAGTCCTACTTTTATAAAATGATGTCAGACTGGATGACTTCCAAGGTCTTTTCTGGCAGTAGCTTTCTAAGGACCTATGACACAATAGGCTTAAGCTCTATTGGAAGGACTGAGGCTGAAGCTGAAGCTTCAATACTTTGGCCACCTGATGCGAAGAGCTGACTCATTAGAAGAGACCCTGATGCTGGGAAAGATTGAGGGCAGGAGAAGAAGGGAATGATAAAGGGCAAGATGGTTGAATGGTATCACCAACTCAATGGACATGAGTTTAAGCAAGCACCAGGAGATGGTGAAGGACAGGGAAGCCTGGCATGCTGCAGTCCATGGGGTCACAAAGAGTCATACATGACTGAATAACTGAGCAACTAAAGGGATTTTAGAGAAGCTGTGAATGAATCATAGATTAATCTTATATCCAGAACAAGGGCAATGCCATGATCATGGTTCTGATCCTTGGAACAATCTTGATTTTACTCAATTCAAGCCCTTGTAAACTGACTGTCTCCATGGGAAATCCTCTGTTAAACCTCTGATACTATGACAGTCTTTCCTCTAGGAGTTAAATGTTAATAGCACTCAAACTTGAGGTCCTCCTTGGAAGCATAAAATGATGCTCCTGAGAATTAAGGGGTATTTGTGAGCACTTGAGACTGGTTCCCAAGAGGATGACAAAATTAGGAAGTTAAAAGTAAAGTAAAGCTAGATTGAAGCTCTTGATGTATTTATTTGTATAAATAGAGCTCTGCAGATATGGGTCAAAATAGTTACATATATCAATGAACAAGTCTAAATTTTATAAGGTTTAATTTTATTTTATTTTTAATCAATGTATGTATTTTAACTGTAGGCTAATTACTTTACAGTATGTAGTGGTTTTTGCAATGCATTGACATGAATCAGCCATGGGTGTACACGTGTTCCCCATCCTGAACCCCCCTCCCACCTCTCTCCCCATCCCATCCCTCAGGGTCATCCCAGTGCACCAGCCCTGAGCACCCTGTCTCATGCATCGAACCTGGACTGGTGATCGATTTCACATAAGATAATATATATGTTTCAATGCTATTCTCTCAAATCATCCCACCCTCACCTTCTCCCACAGAGTCCAGAAGTCTGTTCTTTACATCTGTGTTTTGCTGTCTTGCATATAGGGTCATCATTACCATCTTTCTAAATTCCACATATATGCATTAAAATTGTATTGGTGTTTTTCTTTCTGACTTACTTCACTCTGTATAATAGGCTCCAGTTTCATCCACCTCATTAGAACTGATTCAAATGTATTCTTTTTAATGGCTGAGTAATATTTCATTGTGTATACGTACCACAGCTTTCCTATCCATTCGTCTGCTGATGGACATCTAGGTTGCTTCCATGTCCTGGCTATTGTAAACAATGCTGCGATGAACACTGGGGTACACATGTCTCTCAACTCTGGTTTCCTTGATGTGTATGCCCAGCAGTAGGATAAGGCTTAATTTTAAAAGGATACAAACTAGTATGGCATGTAGATCAGATCGTATGACACTGAACTTTCCTTTCTTTAGCAGCGAAATGAAGGTGACAAGACCCTGTTTTAGCTAACCTAGTAGAACCTTTGTAAGTATTACATAATGACAATGGTAAATGACTCTATTACATACAAATCAAGTGCCAGCAAAAGACTCTTGACATTTCATTTTGGTCCATTGTTTAAGAGATTAACCAAGAAGAACTTAAGGAGAAGCAGCAGTTTAAAAACCTTTAATACATTATTTGATGAGAATAGAGCCATTCTCCTTTGTTCTATTGAAGCATAAGTTCTTTTCAATAACCCAAAAATGATGACTGCAACAATGAAAATCTGATGCGTCTGTATTCTAGTACTGAATATTCCCAAACAAACTAAACAACAAAATAAATTGTCCAGAGACATACGGAGTAACAAAATAGACTGTTATCCATGTATACCTATGGTCTGAAATGAACTTTTAATCCTGAATAATAAACTCACTTCCAAAGCCAAGTGCTACAGGGAGTGGAGTCTAAGTTTGACATCTGCCTCATTAGGGATGCAACTGGTCAAACAGCCAAGATTCTATGTAGCTATGGGCATATTCATATTAATTAAATTAATTTGGCAAATCTCTCTACCAGGAAGTAAAAAACAATATCATTACAAAACTATATAGTTAATAGAGATAAATAGGTTCATTTTTGAAAGAGAAATACTCTGTTTGGTTGCTGAAATATTCTGGCATGCTACTCCTTTCTCTGGATTCAAGGCTATTCTTTCCACTTGCATAACTGTCATAGTGAGAAACAAGGCTCTTTCAAATCTCTGTATGGCTTATTCCTAAAGTCATTTTCCAGTAGCAGTGTGATGACTCATCCATATACAATGACCTTGTAAAAGTCATCTAAAGGGAGCTGCGGAACCTTTATTTAAATTGATGAAAACATCAAGAAGTCCAAGTATAACTCAAAGCAACCTTGGTTTTCTGAATGTGCCAAAAGTAACTTTGTTTTTAGGGTTTTTTTTTTTTTTTTTAATAGTGACCCTGGCTAAAACTAAAAACAACAGGATGAACAGAAAAAAACTCTTCAAATATCCATTAAAGGAAAATGATTATATTCTGTGACTAATCAGAGCTCTCAAATAGCCTGAAGTATGTTTCTTTATTTAATTTTTAGTGAAAGCATTATTTATATATGGGTATTAATATCAGAGACATCAGCTTCCCTGGTGGCTCAGACACTAAACCGTCAGCCCGCAATGCGGGAGACCTGGGTTCAATCCCTGGGTTGGAAAGATCCCCTGGAGAAGGAAATGGCAACCCACTCCAGTACTCTTGCCTGAAGAATTCCATGGACAGATGAGCCTGGTGGGCTACAGTCCATGGGGTCGCAAAGAGTCAGACATGACTGAGCAACTTCACTCTTCACTCATTAATATCAGAAGGCTTCCCAGGTGGCTCAGTGGTAAAGAATCTGCCTGCCAACACAGGAGATAGAGGGGGCATAGGTTTGATTCCTGTATGAGGAAGATCTCCTGAAGGAGGAAATGGCAACCCACTTCAGTATTCTTGTTTGAAAATTCCCATGGAGAGAGGTGCCTGACGGGCTACAGTCTATGGGGTTGCAGAGTTGGACATGATTGAGCAACTGAACATGCACACATTAATATCAGAAATTTAGTGAAGAAAAATAATAAGTTTGGGATATTTGGGGACTCTTTTTACACCAAGCCTTATATTTTAAAATCTGGCTCTGCCACTAACTGCATGATTTTTATGTCACTTAACCTAGTGTCATCATTTCTAAGGAGCTTTCCAGTCCTAAATCTATAATTTTCCAGTGAAAATAGCATCCATTATTATGGTCAATTTCAGTTAGTAGTGAGGTTGGGGGAGAGAAGGAAAACATTTCTGATAAAATGTGAATAACTTTAAAAGCTTAAAGTATACTATTTTCTAAGTACCTAGGTTAATTATGAGATTTTTCTAGAGAAGTTAGTTAAAAATAATAAATATACAATATCGCAATATTTTAGTGACTCTGTATAATAATGGTCCATTGGGTTCAATTTTATGTCATATACCAAACCAAGCTTCTGTTGTAGATAAATAAATACTTCTTCCAGAAAATATAGATGATCTTGGCAATGTGGCCAGTGACCCAGAACATTTGGGTAGATGTAATTCTTGTGGTTATGTTAGCAGGGAATGTAGATTCTTGCCTAAAGTTTCTGTTTGAATATCAGTCCTGAAGATAGACACGGTGAAACAATGCATGCAAACACAGCCTTGGAATATAACTGCATGGGACTATAAATTACAGAATTAAATTCTTGCATAAAGTTGGGAATGGTGGTGTTAAGAGGCAACTCTCTATGTGGTCTATTCTATGACAGTCTCTAGATTTTCTTCATTTTGCTCTTAAAACTTAGCTGCTGATTCCATGGAGCATCTGGCTACTGGAACCATTATCTTCCTGACAACTGTGATCATCTCAGACTCACCTGAGGCTCTGGAACACAAACCCATCTCTACCAGACTCCAGACTGGTGCCATTTTTGCCACTTTGAGATGCACATGGACTCCAACACTCCACCACAGTTGTGGGTTTTGGCTTTCCCATCAAACAAGTTGGATCAGTTAGACACTGGGTATAAATGCTACTCCTTTCCTCTCCCCTGTTAAACTCGTGAAAGGTACAGTGCTTCAAGTTCCCATGACACCATTTTACTCTCCAAATTCTTTTTTTTTTTTTTGCTATCCAAATTCCATGAAGTTCTTGGGACAGGAATAGTATCTAGGCTATTTTCACATTCCCCATCATTTAGCACAGTGCTTTACACAGAGAAGATAACCAAGAAACACTTGCTTGCTAAATGAACACAGTAGGTAATCTTTTCCTTCTTTCACATTTAGACTCTGGTGATGTGACCAGATTAAAACTATTTCACGTACAGTGCTCTCATATCGCTAATGATTCTGATGGTATCTCAACCTGGCGACATGTGATTCAACAGAAAAGGACATGGAGAAAAGCAAGTTAGGCTGACAAAACTAACCTGGGGTTTCCACAGTTTCCTGACTCTAGTGCTGTGACATACCTAATCTTTGAGGGAATTAATGAGACACTTAAAATGACTTTTTAAGAATTTAATTTGTCTTCATTCTCCACTTACTTCTCATTCCTTGATAAAGAATGTTTATTCTTCCTCTCTCTACCTCCCACTCCATGATTCCCTGAAATTCCTTTCACTTTTCCATCCGAAGGGAATCTCTGCTCACTCTGTGCATTTGCCAGTGATGGTTCCCCTTTGAACAAGCCAGCCAGCAACTCTGAAACGTACAGCCACTGCTCTTCCTGGTTATTATCAGCCATGTAAGGTTTTGATTCTCTTTGCTTCATTCCCTCGATACTGCTGTCACTGCTTTAGGGGAACTTCATGGAAGTGCATCCCTCAACTCTCTGGGCTCTTTCAGAACCTTGTCTCTATTACTCATTTCTCTCCTCCACCCCAGCAGTGTATTCTGTGTTCATGTCCCAGGCCTGGTGATTATCAATAGCTGTGCCTGCTCCAAAATCTTGATTTCAATTAGCTACCCCCACCCCTTAACAGAGAATGAGATGGTTGGATGGCCTCACCAACTCAACAGACATGAATTTGAGCAAACTCCGGGAGATGGTAAAGAACAGGGAAGCCTGGCATGCTGCATTCCATGGGGTCACAAAGAGTTACACATGACTTAGTGACTGAAAAACAACAGCAAAGCCTTAACCAGCATTTCTTGTCTTCCTACCTAACTTATTCTAGCTTGCCAACTTAAGCCTTTCCTCAAGCCCACAGGGCTCTCCATCCATGTACTCAGTGTTGACTCCTCCCACACAGTCATCACTTTCCTTTTCATCCCATTAGATTTCATAGTCTCTCACGTGCACCTAGCTCCTATTATGTTTGCTTATAAACTTTCAATCCTGTTCAAATTTAAGTCTTTAGCTGCTTCCCTCTTATAACTTTGTAGGTGAACATGGCTAGAGAAAAATCATCCAAACATAATGACCAGTTTATGATCACAAATCTCAAGGGATCTTGACCTTGCCAGGCAGTCCTACTCTATCGCCCTAATCAGTTCTCCGTGCCCTTCACCCCCACCCCCACCCCCAACCCCAATCTTTGGGAACATGATTATACCTCTTTTCAAAATTCCCAAACCGCTTCCTCTTATTCTTTTTTTAAGGCAAACACATTCACAATAGCAGTAGGCAAAACACAATTCAAAGATAAGATTATTAATAATTCCAGGACTATAACAGCTGAGCATTGTGCAAAGTGTGGGTCCCTTCCAGACATGGGATCTGTGTGACTAAGTGGCTGCTGGCCCATGAGCCACCTGACTGGGAAGGAGGTGAGGGAAGCCATGCTCCACTACAAGGGTTGGCGGTGCGGATCCCATCTGTTCATTTGTGCTCCACAAGTTGGAACACAGTGCAATTTCCTTGAGCCCAGTTAAACACATTTACAGACAATATTATATAGTTGTAACAAAATGAATCATCAAAAACAGACACCTGGGAACTTAAGATTATACTGATAATGCAGGCCTGTGAAGAGAAAGGGGCAGAAAATGGCAGAGTTGATACCAGAAACATTTATCAGCTAATGAGACTTCATAACAGATAATCAACATTTCAAAAATAATAGAAGAACTATTTAAATACAGATTTATATCGACAATTAAATGATGTTTTAAGTATATTTTGAGTCTTTACAAATTAGATAATGATAATGCAGTATGTATGTTCAATTCAGTTCAGTCCCTCAGTCATGTCCGACTCTTTGTGACCCCATGGATTGCAGCATGCCAGGCCTCCCTGTCCATCACCAACTCCCAGAGTTTACTCAAATTCATGTCCGTTGAGTCGGTGATGCCATCCAACCATCTCATCCTCTGTCGTCCCCTTCCCCTTCCACCCTCAATGTTTCCTAGCATCAGCGTCTTTTCAAATGAGTCAGTTCTTTGCATCAAGTGGCCAAAGTATTGGAGTTTCAGCTTCAGGATCAGTCCTTCCAATGAATATTCAGGACTGAGTATGTATGTACCTATACTGGAATTGTATGCCTATTTTTTATTAGTGTTATTTGATCTCTTATTCCACTAATATCTATAACTACATAGAATTATAAATGGGACAGAGACAGGGTCAGAGCATACCTTAGAGAATTGGAATTCTTGCAAGCCAACTAATTTAGTTAATAACCTCCATAATAAAGCATTGTACTTAATACATATTAAGGAGTAAAAGAGAACTGTGGACATGTGTGAATAAACTGTTCATTTGCTAAGAAATTTCCCTTTGAGACATCTTTACCCTGTAACCAACTTGTTTACCCTTGAACACCTTAATTAATGGGAAAACTTACTACCTCTGAAGACAACCTCATTATTAAAATGTTATCACACTGCACCCTTCCCTCCTCCCTAGTACATACACACACAGAAAAAAGGAGGAAAAGAATACTCTGAGTGGACATACAGTGTACAATGTGCACACCCAAGTTTTCCCTGAAGGATATTGAAAGACTAGTTCAAATAACTCAATGTCCTTCCTCTACAGTCTTGTTTAGTGGAAGCATCATGCTTGTTGTGCTTAGCTGCTCAGTTGTGTCCGAATCTTTGTGATCCCATAGACTGTAACCTGCCAGGCTCCTCTGTCCATGGGGATTCTCCAGGCAAGAATACTGGAGTGGGTTGCCATGCCCTTCTCCAGGGGATCTTCCTGATCCAGGAATCAAACCAGGGTCTCCTGCATTGCAGGCGGATTCTTTACCAACTGAGCTCCCAGGGAAGCTCCTACAGTCTTACTTAGTGGAAGTATCATGCTTAAAGTCATAAAAACAGAGATAGGAAGTCAAAAACATAAGCAGAAGAAGAGAAAAGAACTGCATTCTACCACGATAGGTAGATAGATACGTAGATGGATAGATAGGTAGTTGGAGAGATAGGTCGACTCTGAACAATATGAGTATGTGTGGTTTTATTAATTTTGAATGTTTGTGTATGGAGCTCTATGTCTTTATGCACTCAGCGATCCCAGTCACCCCAGCCATGCTCCCTAATGATCCTCGGGTGTCTTATGTAGATGTTCCTGATGTGTGATTTCAAAGTTCCTGGCATACGACTGTGAAAGGTCTCCCGGAACCTGGCTAGCAAAGCAGTAGTTTAGCTACAGGGAAGCCCTGGAGCAGCCTACAGTTGTGTTTCTAAGGGGTATTCAGCACACAAATAACCCCGTGAGGGCCTTCCCAGGGCCCAACGCACACGGTGAGGTGGAGAGAGAGTTCCTTATGCAAACGTTGCTCTGGAGCTCAGAATGTCAAGTTTCACAAGAGCAGGTCTTTTCAAAAACCAACCATAGTTCTTTTCAGTTACAAAAGCATTATTTGAAAACCCATCCTTTTCATGCTGGAATTCTAATTATAAAAATAATCCCTGTTCTAGAGATGCCTTCCTCTCAGAATACCAGTGTCTGTGGTGAAGACCATCTAATTAGGCTTCTTGGTCACCCTGCGCTGGAGCATCATTGCATCCCGCAGGAGAGGGGACTGAGTGGGCGCCTGACTCCGAGCAAGGAAGAGGACATTCATGTCTTCAGACTTGCTGCTCAGCCCATGGAGTCCTCCTAAGTCCTCGGCAGTACCTGAGCTACTGACAGAGCAGTGTCCTTAGGTACCATGGCATCCTTCCAGGGCATTCTTGTCTGTTTAATTTTCACCCACACTTAGGTGCCCCTGATTTATATTTCTAAAGCTATAGTTTCTCTTCTGGCTAAAAATATGTCCTGTTGAATAAACAAGGCCTTTTTCCTTTTGTGAAAATGTCATTAATTTTTAATATTGGGAAAGTGTCACCTTAATAATCTTATTTATTTTTCTCTCTTATTTCTCCCTTATGACAGCAGGCAGAGGATTAAATTCAGTTATCAAGGGGATGCAAATCAAAGCGCGATTATCCAGAAATTTTTTCATGTCTCACTACCTTTTCCGGAAGGTTGAATTATTTTCCTACATTGTACACATTTCCTCCACATTCTTTTTAAAAGAATTAACATACATGTCCTTGTTGCATCCTCTTTTTTTGGTAGGGGGAGGGACTAATCCAGGAAAACAAGCCAGTGGGTGACACAGATGCTTAGACTTTCTAACTGGAGCTGGTGCAGAGCTTCTGCTGGGGCCCCACCTAAAGGAAGTGACCATCTTCCTTGTAATAAAGAAGCTTTGTTCTTCTTCATCTCCCTTCCTGACCACTGCGTGAGAACCGAAATAGTTGGAATTCACTGAAAGGTAATCAGGAAGTTTTCGCAAAGCACATGGTAACCCTGCCCTCACTCTGAGAGATGTGTTTTTTGAATCTGGAGGTGGCTGGATATAAGAAGAGCAGAATTTGATTCCAGGTGGCACTTAATTTCATCATAAGCTTCTACCTGGCTACTGTGCAAACTGACTTACATGATGTAAACAAGTAGCCAATAAGAGAACAGAAATTCCAAGCAAAATATATATGCATGCCTGCAGAAATGGTTGAGTTGTCTGAATGGTATTTCAGATCTCACACAATGAAATGTGTGAGACTCAACCCTTACCCCAAATCCCTATAGTTTGACAGTCAATTTGCCTAGAGTGTAACACAGAACCTTGAACACTGTTGCCTGCAGTGCTTTGGCAGGCAGGAGCTGGGGGCATTCTCAGCAGACTGAGAATTACAGAATGTTAAAACTGTCTTATAGTCCCTTTCTTAAGGACACTCAGTTGAAGCAACTGGCCTCTGGAAGAGAGCATAGACTTTTAAGCAATTCTTGAATTTCTGCCTTAACTTTCCCATTTATTAGCACTGTGACTTTTGGCCACTTAACTTTAGTCTCAGTTTCTCCTCTATAAAATGGGAATCATAAACCTTACCTTAGAGAATTTCAGCAGTTTCATTTTTCTTTCGATGCACATATCATGTCTCCTCTAAATTCTTATTTAGTGAAACATATTTAAAGCCATAAGAACAGAGGCAAGAATGCAAAAAGCACAAGAAGTGGGAAAGGATAGAGTTGCATTCTACCAAAATAAATCCCTATGCTAGGTATCACCCATTCAGGAGGTTTAATAAGAGTTGGTTTCTGCACAGATCATCTAGCAAGTGAATCTACTTGTAAGTAGCAAGACCTCACCTTATGGTCCTGGAATGATCATTTTCCACTGCAGATACAAATGATAAAAGACAGTTCAGGGAGCTATTGGCATCCATCTCAGGACTGTAAGGTGAGATCTTGTCCAAATGAAATAATACAGAGGAACTGCAGCTAAAAAGAGGTGGGGGTGGAAACTGAGTATTTATTATATATTTTAATCTGGATGATTAAATATCACTTACAAGTAGCTCTTCTGGGGACTTTTTGAGCCTACAAGTCAGTGGATACCTTTCTCACTTATGCTGGTTTTAGCTAGGTTTTCTGATACCTGCAGCTGCTTCAGTTCAGTCACTCAGTTGTGTCCGACTCTTTGCAACCCCACAAACCGCAGCACCCCAGGCCTCCCTGTCCATCACCAACTCCTGGAGTCCACCCAAATCCATGTCCGTTGAGTCAGTGATCCCACCCAACTATCTCATCCTCTGTCGTCCCCTTCTCCTCCTGCCCTCAATCCTTTCCAGCATCAGGGTCTTACTGGTTCCCAAATCTAGTTACACATTAGAATCATCTGGGAAACTTCTAAAACATATTTCCAGGCCCCACAAATGATGTCCTAAAGTAAAATATCTTGGGGATTGGCTATAGAAATCTGATTCTTGAAAACTCCCAAGATGTTCTGATGCAGGTTGTCAGCTGGACTGCATTTGAGAACTGATTTAGCCAAAAGACCCAGCCTTGAGAGTAAAGAAACGTTAGTTTTCATTCTAATTCCATAACTACTTGATGCCACACACTTTCATTACCTCATAATGTGTTTTTCAACCTGTGGTGCATTTTGTAAATTTGGAAATTGTTGTGTAATTATACTACAGCTCACTTACCAACCCCACTGAGTTTTTTGAAGGCTAAATTAGGTTAGAACAACCAACTGAAAACCACAAAAATATCAAATATTTTATAAAAAAAATTTTTGTTCTCCTAATCAATTTATTTGTTTTTCATTTATGAAATGATAAAAAGAAGTAACAAGCTGTCCATGACTGCTTTTAGGTGAGGGTTTAACCCAAACTTGCCCATGCTAGAGCAGAAATGGTATGACTTGTAGAGTAAGATGCTTGCCAAGGAACAGTATAAAACCTACATAATGACTATATATTTGTATAATTTGATATCTGAGCTATATAAAAATATATATATATATACATATATATATATAGAGAGAGAGAGTCTGAAATCTGACTTATATATGTGTGTACATACTATATGAAATGTATGTTCTGTATGAAATACACATAATTTGAAGAAACTTGGAAGGGACTGGCTGTAATGTGTCTATTCTTCAGTGGAAAAATTCACAGATGTAATCATCTGCATAAAGATTTAGCAACATGATAAAATTAGATGTGTGTTTTATATAAGATGTCACTTGGAATGATTGGTTTTCCTAATCTTAATCTTTCAGGTTATACAATGGTATAATTCCTGCAAGAGATGTTGGCATGTTTTCTTACCTTTCAGTATTACTTTACATCCACTTTGCTCTAAGTCATACTCAGGGAAGGATGAGGAAATGCAGGAATGCAATGCAATAAGGTGAAAAAGAGCATGGCTACCTGATGCTAATGAAGGGAACAAATCAGGAGCTAAGGAAGAGGTGGGTCATTCTGAGCTACGACCTTAAGCAGGAGAGAGACTAGCATTAAAAAGATTGCAAATACTAGAGGACAGGTTGTCCCAAACAACAAAGAATTACAGGGCTCTGGCTGAGGCTTTATTCTCATGGACAGTAACACACTTTAGAGTGACACCTTGCAAGTAGCAGGTAAAGGTAGAAAGCTCCTCCTCACCCATTCTAGGATGTAGCATGAACACAGATGCCAGGCCCAGACGGAGTTCTGTGCATGAGCTTCCAGCTTTGCCATTTATAATACTGAGCCATCAGATGCAAATAAGGTCTGAATGTTGTTTTCCTTCCAAGTCAAATTCCAGACTTGAGAAATTAATCTGTCGTTTTTGCTTTGAAGCTGAAATCTGTAGATTGCAAAAGTGGAGATGTAGCCTCTCTCTTCATTTCTTTCTTTATATCCTTATGTAACATAGCAAGCATTCCCAGAAATAGATGATGAGATTTTCACATCAAAGGTACAGAGTAAAACTCTTGCAGATTTAAAGAAGTTTCTTCCTTGGCAGAGAAATAATGTTGTCAGTTGTCTGTTCTCCAAACAATATTTCTGCTGGAATCTGGTGATGAGAAGGGATACAGTGAATGAAGGAAAGTATTCAGAGGCAGCACAATGCTCAAGGGAAACAAATTCATACTCCGCTATTTCTTTCAATAGTACACTACAGTTCTTCCAAAATATTAAGGAAAAATGAATATTTATTCAGTCATTGATTTGTTTGACAAACATTATTACATGACAACTGTGTGTCTGGCACAGTGTTAAAACCTGAGTCTGCAAAAATATGATCAAGTCTCTCCTTTCAAAGAATTCCATTCTAGAGATAGCTTGACCTAATAATAACACTGATTATTATTAATATTATTAGTCTTCTGAAACATAATAAATGTTCTAATCTGGGTGTTCATGATTTTAGAGAAAGGAGAAAGCACTTGCTTATACTCAGTAGATGGGGGTAGGATGAAGAGGGACAAATGAGAAGAGATTGTAACAGGAGAAATTGCACTGAGTGGAGAAGAGGAGCACAAGCTTCTCATGTCAGTTAATGTAGCTGTTATTCTCATTTGGGGAAATTTTTAGTATCTTCTCTATGGACCTTAAGACAGTAGAGCTAAAAATGATGAACTAAATTTTATCTTCATGGTTGTCATAATCTCTAGTAGTATATATCTCATCACAAATCTGAAAGCCTTTCATTAGAAAATCACCCTTAAATAAATGACCACGTTTGAATCTTATACTGTTGGATGTACTCTAAAGATTAAAGCCTTAATGGTATGGAGCAGAGATATTTTGATAAAACTGATGAATGTATAAGTCAACTAATCAGTTACTTATCTTAAACAATCAAGCCCAAGTTAGCAAAGAGGATCCTTTGGCAGGACCAGCCTGGTTTATTGTCTCTGAATTTGACCATTTGCTGGCTGGATGATCTCCCTGGCTCTGACCTACAGCTAGAGGTGTTTACAGAGTTCCAGCTTGGAGTTCAGAGTCCTAGCTTTGGCCTCGAAGCCTGGTTCTGCAAGCTGGACTTCTGAACTGTTGCTCTGACTTTGATACCACCTTGTCTCAATTCTTAAAACAACATTCTTTTCTTGATCTTATATTTAAGTATTAGTTTAGAAACTATCCACTGTACAAATCCCCTCAATGCCCAAAGTCTGCTCCTGAACATTTACTCTTGTCTGGGGTCTTGCTCTCTGAAGAGAGATAGCAATAGTCTATCATCCTGATTACCACTGGATCCTGGAGTAATTGTCAACCATCCCCAACTGCATTTTGAAAAATTCCTCTGCTTTTGTTTACAGATCCTTGATATATATAGATGATGGTTCTGGACCATGACCTGTCAACTGTGGTGTTTGAGATATTGTGTCTAGACACCATGCTTTACCTACCAGATAGCTGTTCCTTGTAGCAGTAGAACCAAGACTTTTTGGTAAATTTCTACCCTTCATTGGTTTGTGTCTCTATTTTGAACAACATGAGCTTAGCCTAGCAAAGGAGAGCAAATGTATTATTAACACCATCCATATCAATATTCTGAAACAGATATAATTTTCTTCCTTGCATTGGCCATTCCTCAGTTTCTGCCCTTTCAACCTGATGCCCTGCTGTATTGATTCTCTCAGCTTTCCACCTGGGTAATAATCAGATTTCAGCTGTTATTACTTTTTTTTTTGTAAGATAATTGCTTTACAACACTGTGTTCTTTTCTGCCATACATCAACATGAATCAGCCACAGGTGTACATACGTCCCTTCCTTCCTGAACCCCTCTCCCATCTCCCTCCCCATCCCACCCCTCTAGGTTGTCACAGAGCACTGGGTTGATCTCCCTGTGTCATAGCAAATTCCCATCTGCTATCTATTTTACATATGGTAATGTATATGTTTCCATGCTATTCTCTCAATTCACCCTCTCCTTCCCCTACTGTGTCCACAAGTCTGTTCTCTATGTCTGTGTCTCCACTGCTGGTGGGATATCTATGGGCTATATTGCATCGCCCACAACTGGAAATTGCCCCTTTTCCTAGTCCTGTCCAGATGCAACCAGACAACCTGGCTCTGCAGGCTTTCTGGCTCAATGGCAATACAGGTTATGGGATGACTAGTTCTAGGTTCTGGATGTCCTGTCTTATCACAACTAACTGTGTGTACATTGTTACTGTTTTATCACCAATCCTCAATTCTGTTTCTGGCAAATAGTAAAGACTTAATAAAGATTTGCAAATAAATGAATAAATCAACAAAGTCCATTATAAGTAAAAATGACTTGTCTGCTGAGTCTTAAGATACAGCTTCCCTCCTTACCCTCACCTTGTAAATTTTCCTTTTATTTCATGTCCTGACTTGATTTTATAGAATTTATTTAAGTATTAATGTGGACATGGGTTTGATCCCCAGGTCAGGAAGATCCCCTGGAGTAGGAAATGGCAACCTACTCCAGTATTCTTGCCTGGGAAATTCCAAGGACTGAGGAACCTGGCAGGCTATAGTCCATGGGGTCACAAAGAGTTGGACATGACTGAATGACTAAGAACACACAATCCTTCACTGATTAGTTAAACAATTTGAAGAGATTAAATAATTATCTAGCTTTTGGCATGCTTAGACAAATCATCACCACGATTTGCTAAATTCTTTTTTATTTGAATGCTTGTTAACAAATGAACTCATGCAACCTGTTGGAATGTTGTCCATTGATGAAAAATGATACTCATCTGCTCCTGTAAACAAGCATTATGTTCTAAGACATCTGGGTGTTCTAAAGCATAAGGACACAGTGTTTTCTTAAGGTACAATGCTTTATAAAATTGAGTATAGCACTTAGCACAGTTGAATTTCCTGACTCCTATGTTGCTCTAAAAACTTTTTAAGACTTTACTTTTTCGGAGCAGGTTTAGGTTCACAGCAAAATTGAGAGGACAGTGCAGGTGTTTCTCAGGGCACATCTTGCTCCCACACATGCATAACCTCCCCCATTATCAACATCCCTCACCAGAGTGGTATATTTGTTGCAACTGATGAAGCTGATATATACTGACAGAGTGGCACATTTGTTGCAATTGTTGATATACTGACATATCATGATTAACCCAAAGTCCATAAGTTACTTTAGGGCTCACTCTCAGTGTCATGGGCTTCCTTGATGGCTCAGCAGGAAAAGAGTCTGCCTGCAATGCAGGAGACACAGGACACATGCGTTCAATACCTGGATCGGGAAGATCCCCTGGAGGAGGAAAATGGCAATTCACTCCATTATTCTTGTCTGAAAAATCCCATGGACAGAGGTGCCCAACGAGCTATAGTCCATGGGGTCACAAAGAGTCGGACATGACTGGGCAAGCATGCATGCTTGGTGATGTGCATTCTATGGGTGTGGATAAATGTATAATGACATGTATCCATCACTATAGTATTATACAGAGTATTTTCACTGCCCTAAAAATCCTCTGTGCCCCTCAATACCCTCTCCTCACCTACAAACCCTGTTAACCAGCGATCTTTCTACTGTCTCCAATTTGCCTCTTCAGAATGTCATATAGTTGGAATCACAGAGTACATAACCTGTTTAGATTGGTCTCTTTCACTTAGTAATATACGTTTCCTATGTCTTTTCACAGCTTGACAGTTCATTTATTTTTAGTGCTGAATAATATTCCATTATCTGGATATACTACAGCTTATCCACTCACTTACTAATAGTCATCTTAGTTGCTTCCACATTTGGGAAATTATAAATAAAATTTCTATAGACATCTGAGTACTAGTTCAAGTTTTCAACTCCTTTGGATAAATGCCAAAGAGCACAATTGCTGGGTCACGTGTTATGTTTAGTTTTTTAAGAAATTGCTCAATTTCCAAACTGACTAGACTATTTTTTCCAAGGTTGTTGTACCATTTTTTTATTCCCATGAGCAGTAAATGAGAGTCCCTGTTGCTCTACATCCTTGTCAGCATTTGGTGTTGTCAGTGTTTCAGATTTTGGCCATTTTCGTAGATGTGTAATGGTATTTCATTGCATCTGGTTTCAATTTGCATTTATTTAACTACATATGAGGACTTCCCAGGTGGCGCTAGTGGTGAAGAACCCTCCTGCCAACGCAGGAGACATATGATCCCTGGTTTGATCCCTGGATCAGGAAGATCCCCTGGAGGAGAATATGGCAACCCACTACAGAATTTTTGCCTGGAAAATCTCCATGGACAGAAGAACCTGGTAGGCTGAAGTCTATAGGGTCACAAAGAGCTGGACATGACTGAAGCGACTTAGCATGCATGCAATGACATATGACGTGGAGCATCTTTCCAAATGCTTATTTGTCACCTGTATGTCTTCTCTAGCGAGGTGTCTATTAAAATCTTTGGTCCATTTTTCAAATTGGGCTGTTCTTAGTGTTAGGACTAAGGACTGTCTAACAGTCCTTTATCACTTGTGTCTTTTCTCTCAGTGTGTGGCTTGTCTTATTCTCTTGACACTGGCAGAGCAGTTTTAATTTTAATGAGGTCCAGTTTATCAATTATTTATATCATGTATTATGCCTTTTTGCCTTTTCATACTATTCATGGGGTTCATACTGTTCATGGGATTATGCCTTTGGTATTCTATGTAAAAAGTCATTGTCATACCAAAGTCATTTAGGTTTTCTCCTGTGTTATCTTATAAAAGTCTTCTAGTTTTGTGTTTACATTTAGTTCTATGATCCATTTTGAATTAATTTTCTGTAAAAATATAAGGTCTATGTCTAGATTTATTCTTCCGTGACTGTATAGTTATTCTGATACCATTTGCTAAAATACTATAAACTTCTAGAAATATGATATTACCCATAGCTGCTGCATAATCTTTTATGCAGTATAAATACTTGGTATTGATTATCTTTCTAATTCATTCTCTTGATAACCATCTCTAAGATGACCTATAATAATGAATAATTTCCAAACTTTCAGCAACATGATTGCATTTGTACTGCATTGGGATAGTTGTAGTAGAAGCTTCTACCTTCAAACCAACTAAGACTTCTTACTAAATTGAAAATGTCAGAGAGGGTGGAAAGTTTTAAAATGATGAATACATTTTTTATTCATTTTCTTTCTAATTAAAACATATAAGACAGAAAACCACTACAGCATAACTTATACTTCATTACAAAGGAGGTGTTAGAGCATTATCAACACACATAATTAAGAGTTTCAGTTCATAATTATGACTTTCAGTTTTTGCTTGTGACCATTAGAGAATAATGGTCTACATCTTGCCCTCCAACTATAAACAATTATATAACTGAGCTCATTATATGAGCTAATTGTTTTTAGGCACTGGACAAATATACGGAACATGTCTGTGAACCCTGAGAAAGGGAAAACAAGCAAGGTGATCCTATGTTTATTCCAGCTGTCTGCTTGGGCAACTTTCCAACCATAGGACTGGGAGGTGAGGAACAAGCTCTCACAGAGGTCAAGTACTGGAGAGAGGAGGGTTTGAAGCGGCAGGAAGTTGGGGGACAGGGTGCCTGAGATGGGGAGACTGTGCTGAGGGGAACTGGAAATGAAAAGCTGTATAGAATAAGCATCCTGGAGCCTGCTTGGGTGGTCCCCATAGGTCTATGATGGTTAAATTTTTTGCGTCAACTAGGCTAGGCTACTCTACCAAGTTGTTTGGTCCAACAGTAGTCTAGATGTTACCATGAAGACCTTTTGTAGTTGTGACTAACATCTACAATCAATGAATTGAGATTGGACTCCACAGTCTTTGCATTTCATATGGGCAACATAAAAATAGAGCAACAGACGTTGATGGATGTCAAAGTGACGAATTTTTTTGCTGTCAGATGACTGAGGTGAGATTACAGCTTGTCATCTTCGCCATCACTATAGCAGTGAATCTATGGATGGGAAGTACTCAGAGACATTCTGGTTCAGGACTGTTGTTAGGCGTGTGAGGTGTTGTCCACCTGACATCAGAGAGAAGTGACATCCATGGAAGATCTGAGTTATGGATGCCAGGCATAAAGCTTTTAGTGATACCTAATGGAACTCAGCTTTCCTTTCAGTTTCTTGTGCTCTGTACTGTATATTGATTTTAAAGTCACAGCTGAGGGTGGGCAGGGATGAGTCAGAGAATCTTTATGATCATTTGCCATTGCTCAGTGTCATCTGAGATCCACCAGATGGCAGAGAGCACAGGAAAAGGTGACGTGAAGCTGTCAGTCTATTTCCCATTTTAATTAGCTTCTTATATGACTGCAGTCTCATTTCTGACTGTCACATTGTGTTAGAAAGATTTTAAAAGAAAAACTCACTTGTAGACCTCCAGACATGAGTAGGTGAAGGAATATGGAGCTACAAACCATTCCAACTCATCAAGTTTAACTCCTTGCTAATGCTTAAAATACTGCATTTCATTTTGAAGTTGGAAAGGCAAAAAAAAAAAAAATTCTCATCACAACTGTTTATATTGGAAGAAGGAAAAGAAGGCAAATGTCTGGGTTATTGAATGATTAGGAGAATAAACAACCTGAATAAAATTCCAGTGAAGTTATTAGATGTGTCTCCTTTAAGTACACTGACAATTCCACTTGGGTCACACTCTACTCTCTTCGTATACCCCAAACTGTCATTGAGCTGTGGCTCCAGGCATCACTAAAAGGTGATCTCATATCAACCCAGAGTATGTGAGTTATGGTTTCCCTGAAATAGGTTGGAAATAAATAGTACTCTGCAAGTGCCTGTTATATATAATTATTTAATAAAATCTGTCAGGACAATTGCATTTACCTGGAAACTATTTCATAGGCCAAGTCAGAGAATTATGATTGGTTTTGTCAATGCAATTTCATTATTTGTGTGTGTGTGGTGTGTGTGTTCTTTCCACCCTGCTTGGCTGCTGCACATACCTTCTATTGTGAATTGTTGGGATACACAAATGATGGAAAATTTTCTCAAGGGCACAATGTTATTTCAGCATTATTCTCTCTTTGCAAGCAATGCCCATAACAAAGAATTCTTCTTTCTACTCCTGAGGCTAAGCTACTCCTATTTGGAAAAACACTGGCCATTTCTGTTCTTCCAGCCACGGGAGAGGGCATCTCCTGCTCTTACAACAGGGAAGAACAAAATCTGACTCCACATTGGGTCTGTTGCTTTTGCTTTAACCATTGCTTTCCTTTTCTTTGTTAGCATAATTACCAAAAAGATGCTATATATAGTTAAGTTGTTGTTTAGTCCTTGAGTCATGCCTGACTCTTTTGCAACCCCATGGACTATAGCCCACCAGGCTCCTCTGTCCATGGGATTTCCCAGGCAAGAATACTGGAGTGGGTTGCCTTTTTTTTTTTTTCCTCCAGGGAATCTTCTCAACACAGGGATGGAACCCATGTCTCCTACACTGAAGCTGGATTCTTTTCCACTGGGCCACCTGGGAAGCCCCCACATACATAATGGCCTGCCTCAGGGAACCCTGCCCCACTTCCTCAATGTAGGCAGAGCCTACATTCCAAATGCAGATTTATAATTCTGGGGAAAGAATCATAAGTAGCATTTATTAAACATGAAGATTCTTGGGTCACATTTCAGACTTATGAGTAGAAATTTCTGGGAGTGAGACTAGAATAGATTTGTGAACAAACATCTCCTGGTAATGTTTAGGTGTATAAATTTTAAGAAGCATGATTTTGGAGCATCACATTTCCTTCTAGGATGGCATTTAGGACTGAACTTCAGATTTGGAACTAAGCCGGAATCATAAAGTAGGTGAGAGATTTGATTTTTTCCCTCTTATTCCCTAACTCAACACAGATGATACCACTCAACGGCAGAAATTGAAGAAGAACTAAAGAACCCTTTGATGAGGCTGAAAGAAGAGACTGAAAATTTGGCTTAAAACTCAACATTCAAAAAACTAAAATCATGGCATCCAGTCCCAACACTTCATGGCAAATAGATGGGGAAAAAGCAGAAACAGTGGCAGATTTTATTTTCTTGGTCTCCAAAATCATTGCAGACCATGACTGCAGTCATGAAATTAAAAGATGCTTGCTCTTTGGAAGAAAAACTATGATAAACCTAGACAGCATATTAAAAAACAAAAACATCACTTTGCCAACAGAGTTCCATGTAGTCAAATCTATGGTTTTTCTATAGTCATGTATGGATGTGAGAGTTGGACCAAAAAGAAGGTTGAGTACTGAAGAAATGATGCTTTCAAACTGTGGTACTGAAGACTCTTGAGAGTCCCTTGGACTGAAAGGAGATCCAACCAGTCCATCCTAAAGGAAATCAGTCCTGAATATTCATTGGAAGGACTGATGCTGAAGCTGAAGCTTCAACACTTTGACCACCTGATGCAAAGAGCTGACTCATTGGAAAAGACTCTGATGCTGGGAAATATTGAGGGGCAGGAGGAGAAGGGGACGACAGAGGATGAAATGGTTGGATGGCACCACTGATTCAGTGGACATAAGTTGGAGCAAACTGCAGGAGATAGTGAAGGACAGAGAAGCCTAGCAATGCTACAGTCCATGGGATCACAAAGAGTCAGACATGACTTAGCAACTGAACAACAACATTCTGAACTTCTGCCTTCCAAAGGTATACAGTCAATCTCTACAAAGTTTTAACATGTTCTTAATTTCTACAAAGAGAGATCCCTCTGGTATATAAGCTGACCCAAGCAGTTATTAGAGGAATCTGGATAATGTATTAGTATAGAGATGTAATGAATTAGCATAGAGCAATAATGCATAGCAAACTTGGATTATCAGTTTTCAAGGAAAATAAATTAAAATATGCCTGACATTGAAGTAACAAAATTTTTCTTTTGATGTCCAGTTTCTTAGAAGAAAGCCAAGCAAGGTGCCTGACCCTTAGGAGATATGGTTGAGTGAATGAATATACACATTAAAGAATCCTTTATTCTTTCAAGATTAATATTATGATTTTGATTTAGCCTTGTTCTCTAAATATTTAGTATTATTAGTGAATTAAAAGGTATTGTTTGACAGGACAGAGAATAAACTAGGTTTTACTATAGGAGATTTATATACAATAGGAACTATTTTCAGCTCTTTCACTGATTTTCTGTGACAACAGTTTCTGTAAGCTCCTCTCATATGCTTCATATAGCCACCTCTAAAAACTTAGAGTTGATGGTAATGAAATGTCTATGGTAATAAAATGAATTAAGCTTACTGGTGATAGATACACATATGTGTGCTCATTTGCTGAGTCGTGTCTGACTCTTTGGGACTCCACGGACTGTAGCCCACCAGGTTCAGACTCTATCCATAGGATCTCCGAGCCAAGAAGACTGGAGTAGGTTGCCAGTGCCTTCTCCACATATACATATACATACATACTTATATATACATGTATTCATACATATGTGTGTGTGTTAGTTGCTCAGTCATGTCTGACTCTTTGTGACCCAATGGACTATAGCCCACCAGGCTTCTCTGTTCATGGAATTCTCCAGGCGAGAATACTGGAGTGGGTATCCATTTCATTTTCCAATTCATACATATACTAATATATATGCAAGAGGGACTGTGTTAATATTTAGTATAGAATATCATCTTTATGACTCTTCTGAAAAGGAAGAAAAAAATGTGCATTTCTTGAAAGACTGTTTTGAAGTTAAATATAATCTGTTTTACATCAGCTTTCCTGAGTGTTTTCTCCATCCTCATTGTTGCTTGTTTTGATAATGATCATTTCCATGTGCTCTCTTCTGGAATCATAGGTCAAAGAGTATAGCTGGCTAAGATCACTTGTACAGAAAGCCTTTGATTCCTGTAACTACATGTGTTTTTGACTAGTGGAGGGTGTGTAACTTGCCCCTTTCTTTCTAAAGTAGCTCCACACTTAGTCCTCAGACACTTGGAGTTACATAAAATTAATTGCATTACTGATTAATAATAATAATAAATTGCTTATTTTCAGAATTCAAAGAATAGTGTTCCCTGCCAGTGTACATCTGAGAAGGTTTTATGTAAAAACTGACAAGCTGATTCTCAAGTATATATGAAATGCAGAAAACATAGGCCAGCTAAGGCAAACTGGAAGAAAAATGAAACTGGAGGATTTATGCTACCCAATTTTAAGATTTACTGTAATCTGATGTAGTTAAGAATGACCTTATATCTATAGGGATAGGTAAATTGATGAAAGTTACAGAACAGAGACTATAGCATGTACAAATGACTTGATTTTCAAGAAAGGAGCCAATATAATTCAATAAGGAAGGGAAAGTCTTTTCAGTAAATGGTGTTGGAGCAACTGAGTATCTATATTAAAAAGCAAATTTTGGCCCCTATTTCACTGCATATACAAAACTTAATTTAAGGTGTATAATAGCCCTTAATTTAAAAGCTAAAACAAACAAGCTTCTAATTACGCTATCTAATACTGCAGCCACTAATCACATGCAGCTATTACACACTGGAAATGTAGTAGTCCAAATTAAGATGTGCTGTAAATATAAAATATACATAGATTTCAAAGACTTGTTACAAACTAAGAATGTAAACTAATTCATTAAGAATGTTTATATTGATTAGATTTTTAAATAATATTTTGGTACATTGAGTTAAACAGAATCAGCTATTTGTCTTTTTACCTTTGTTTGATGTGACTGCTAGGTAATTTTAAATCGCATAGCAGCTCATGTTTGCGATTCATTTTACATTTCTATTGAACAGTACTGTTCTAGCAGAAAAGATGGGAAAATATCTTCAAGTCCTTGAAGAAGGCAAAGATTCCTTAAACAGAACGTACACACACATCTACATAAAATACTAACCATATAGGAAAAAAAATAACTTGGGAAGAATTCCCTGGTGGTCCAGTGGTTAGGACCCAGCTCTCTCACTGCCAAGGGTCAGGTTCAATCTCTAGTCAGGGAACTTCCTGCAAGATGAAAGGCATGGCCAAAAACAAACAAAACAAACTTGGACTTCACCATAATTAAACAACTGCTCATTAGAAGACTATTAAAAAAGTAAAAGGGCAAACCACAGACTGGAAAAAAGTATTTCAATATGAATACCTAAAGAAGGATCTGTAAAGAGAGTAAATTAAAATATCCTATAAATCAATAAGGAGAAGATGAGCAACCATAAAGGAAGAAAAGAATGAGAAAAAGACTTGAATAGGTATTTCACAAAAGAAGATATCTAAATGGTCAATAAATATATGAAAAAGTGCTTATATTTTACTGTTTATCAGGAAGATGTAAATTGAAATCCTAGTAAGTTCATGCAAATATAGTCAACTGTTTTTGACCCAAAGGAACAAAAGCAACTCAGTGAAGGAAGGAAGTATGAGTCCATGCTCATCATGTCCAACTCTATGTGATGCTATGGACTGTAGCCCACCAGGCTCCTCTGTCTATGGAATTTTCCAGGTAAGAATACCTGAGTGGGTTGCCATTTCCCTCTCTAAGGGATCTTCCTGACCCCGGGATCGAACCTGTGTCTCCTGCATTGGCAGGCAGATTCTTTACCACTGAATCACCAGGGAAGCCCCTGAAGGAAAGGTGCTGTGGTGTGCTTAGTCGCTCAGTTATGTCCGACTCTTTGCCCATGAATACTGGAGTGGGTAGCCTATCCCTTTTCCAGGGGATCTTCCTGACCCAGAAATCAAACTGTGGTCTCCTGCACTGCAGGTGGATTCTTTAGCAGCTGAGCTACCAGGGAAGCCTGAAGGAAAGATAGCTTTCCACAAAAGTTGCTGGAGCCACTAGATGGGAATGTGGACAGCATCTAGGAGCTGGAAAAAGTAAAAATTTAAAAAAAAAAAAAGATTCTACCCTAGGGCCTCCAGAAGAGACATCCTGCTAACATTTGGATTTTTCATCCAGTAAAACTCAACTCAGACTTCTGACATTCAGGGCTATAAGTTTGTGTTGTTAAGCCACTAAGTTGATGGTATTGTTACAAGAGCAATAGGAAACTAGTATTTGTTCATGTGCAAAAAATTAACCTATGAAGAAATCCTAGTCGTCAAGAAAATAAGAGCAAACATTCTGAAAAAGACACAAACACTTTCACAGCAGCTTTATTCACAAAACTGAAATCACAGGAAAATGGAGAAACAAATTGTAGTAGGATTCTATAATGAATTACAAGACAACAAAAGAATAAAATTCAGGTACATGTCACAACATGGATTAATCTTAAAGGCATGAGATTGAGTAAAAGAAGCAGACCTAAAAAATGATTCCATACTACAACAGTTTATTGACACACATTTTGTGAATAGGCAAAATGAGGTTAGAGTAGTAGTTCAGTTCAGTTGCTCAGTCGTGTCTGACTCTTTGCGACCCCATGGGTTGCAGCACACCAGCCCTCCCTGTCCATCACCAAACCCAGAGTTTACTCAAACTCATGCCCATTGAGTTGGTGATGCCATCCAACCATCTCATCCTCTGTCGTCCCTTTCTCTTCCCACTTTCAATCTTTCCCAGCATCAGGGTCTTTTCCAGTGGGTCAGTTCTTTGCATCAGGTGGCCAAAGTAATGGAGTTTCAGCTTCAATATCAGTCCTTGAGTCAGTCCAATGAATATTCAGGGCTGATTTCCTTTAGGATGGACTGGTTTGATCTCTTTGCAGTCCAAGTGACTCTCAAGAGTCTTCTCCAACACCACAATTCAAAAGGCGCTCAGCTTTCTTTATAGTCCAACTCTCACATCCATATATGGCTACTGGAAAAACCATAGCCTTGATGGACCTTTGTTGGCAAAGTAATGTCTCTGTTTTTTAATAAGCTGTCTAGGTTGGTCATAACTTTCCTTCCAAGGAGTAAGCGTCTTTTAATTTAATGGCTGCAGTCACCATCTGCAATGATTTTGGAGCCCTCAAAAATAAAGTCTGACACTGTTTCCAGTGTTTCCCCATCTATTTCCCATGAAGTGATGGGACCAGATGCCATGATCTTAGTTTTCTGAATGTTGAGCTATAAGTCAAATTTTTCATTCTCCTCTTTCACTTTCATCAAGAGGCTCTTTAGTTCTTCTTCACTGTCTGCCATAAGGGTGGTGTTATCTGCATATCTGAAGTAGGTTATTGATATTTCTCCCGGCAATCTTGATTCTAGCTTGTGCTTCATCCAGCCCAGCATTTCTCATGATGTACTCTGCATATAAGTTAAATAAGCAGAGTGACAATATACAGCCTTGACATACTCCTTTTTCTATTTGGAACCAGTGTGTTGTTCTATGTCCAGTTCTAACTGTTGCTTCCTGACCTGCATACAGATTTCTCAAGAGGCAGGTCAGGTGGTCTGGTATTCCCATCTCTTTCAGAATTTGCCATAGTTTATTGTGATTCACATGGTCAAAGACTTTGGCATAGTCAATAAAGCAGAAGTATATGTCTTTCTGGAACTCTCTTGCTTTTTTTGATGATCCATCGGATGTTGGCAATTTGATCTGTGGTTCCTCTGCCTTTTCTAAAACCAGCTTGAACATCTGGAAGTTCACAGTTCATGTTCTATTGAAGCCTGGCTTGGAGAATTTTGAGCATTACTCTATTAGTGTGTGAGATGAGTGCAATTGTGTGTAGTTTGAGCGTTCTTTGGCATTGACTTTCTTTGGGATTGGAATGAAAACTGACCTTTTCCAGTCCTGTGGCCACTGCTGAGTTTTCCAAATTTGCTGGCATACTGAGTGCAGCACTTTCACGGCATCATCTTTCAGGATTTGAAATAGCTCAACTGGAATTCCATCACCTCCACTAGCTTTATTCATAGTGATGCTTCCTAAGGCCCTCTTGACTTCACATTCCAGGATGTCTGGCTCTAAGTGAGTGATCACACCGTCGTGATTATCTGGGTCGTGAAGATCTTTTTTGTACAGATTTTCTGTGTATTCTTGCCACCTCTCCTTAACATCTTCTGCTTCTGTTAGGTCCATACCATTTCTGTCCTTTATTGTGCCCATCTTTGCATAAAATTTTCCGTTGGTATGTCTAATTTTCATGACGAGATCTCTAGTCTTTCCCATTCTATTGTTTTCTTCTATTTCTTTGTGTTGACCATTGAGGAAGGCTCTTTTATCTCTCCTTGCTATTCTTTTGAACTCTGCATTCAAATGGGTATATCTTTCCTTTTCTCCTTTGCTTTTCACTTCTCTTCTTTTCACAGCTATTTGTAAGACCTCCTCAGACAGCCATTTTGCTTTTTTGCATTTCTTTTTCTTGGGGATGGTCTTGATCCCTACTCCTGTACAATGTCACGAACCTCCATCCATAGTTCTTCAGGCACTCTCTCAGATCTAATCCCTTGAATCTATTTCTCACTTCCACTGTATAACCATAGGGGATTTGATTTAGGTCATACCTGAATGGTCTAGTGTTTTTCCCTACACTCTTCAACTGAAGTCTCAATTTGGCAAAAGGAGTTCATTATATGAGCCACAGTCAGTTCCCGGTCTTGTTTTTGCTGACTGTATAGAGCTTCTCCATCTTTTGCTGCAAAGAATATAATCAATCTGATTTCGGTATTGACCATCTTGTTATGTCCACGTGTAGAGTTTTCTCTTGTGTTGTTGGAAGAGGGTGTTTGCTATGACCAGTGCCTCCTCTTGATAAAACCCTATTAGCTTTTGCCCTGCTTCATTCTGTACTCCAAGGCCAAATTTGCCTGTTACTTCAGGTGTTTCTTGACTTCCTACTTTTGCATTCCAGTCCCCTGTAATGAAAAGGACATCTTTTTTGGGTGTTAGTTCTAGAAGGTCTTGTAGGTCTTCATAGAACCATTCAACTTCAGCTTCTTCAGCATTCCTGGTCAGGGCATAGACTTGGATTACTGTGATTTTGAATGGTTTGCCTTGGAAACGAACAGAGATTATTCTGTCATTTTTGAGATTGCTTCCAAGTACTGCATTTCAGACTCTTTTGTTGACCGTGATGGCTCTTCCGTTTCTTCTAAGGGATTCTTACCCACATAGTAGGTATAATGGTCATCTGAGTTAAATTCACCCATTCCAGTCCATTTTAGTTCACTGATTCCTAGAATGTCAACATTCACTCTTGCCATCTCCAGTTTGACCACTTCCAATTTGCCTTGATTCATCGACCTAACAGTCCAGGTTCCTATGAAATATTGCTCCTTACAGCATCATACTTTGCTTCTATTACTAGTCACATTCACAACTGGGTGTTGTTTTTGCTTAGACTCTGCTTCCTCATTCTTTCTAGAGTTATTTCTCCACTAGAGTAGCAGTTCATGGAGAAATAGGGATATATTAATGGGAACAGCAAGAGAACACCTTCTGGGATAATTGATACACTTCATATCTTAGGGGTATAACATATATACATCAAACTTGAGAGAATCTCACAGTTCAGTTTACATTTTACATTACACAGTTCAGTGTACATTTTACTGTGTGTGAATTTCACCTTAACATAAAAAACTCATTGAATTTCAAAATTGTGATGTTTTATTCTATTTTTAATTAAAGTACAGTTGATTTACAATATGTTAGTTTCAGGTGTGAGCAAAGTGATTCACTTATACAAATAAGTGTGTGAATGTGTGTGTGTGTGTGCACACGTGTTCATGCATGCTAAGTCACTTCAGTTGTGTGCAACTCTTTGCAACTCCATGGACTATAGCCCACCGGGCTCCTCTGTCTATGGGATTCTCTAGGCAAGAATACTGGAATGGATTCCCATGCCCTCCTCCATTGTCTGTGTGTGTGTGTGTGTGTGTGTGTGTGTGTGTGTGTCTTGTTTTCTTTTTCAGATTCTTTTATAGGTTACTACAAAATGTTAAGTATAGTTTCCTGTGGTCTACAGTAGTTCCTTGTTGTTACCCATTTTATTATTTTTAAATTGTATTGTTAGAGTATAGTTGCTTTACAATGTTGTGTTAGTTTCTGCTGTACAACAAAACGAATCACCTATGTGTATACATATGTCCCATCCCTCTGAAGCCTCCCTCCCCTCAGGTTATCTATTTTATATATAGTAGTGTGTATATGTTAGTCCCAAACACCTGAGTTATCCCCCCTCTTCTCCTTATTTTGTACATGGAACTTTTTCCATCGTGTCTGGTGGAGGCAGGGAGGAAAGGGACACATTCCCTGGGGAAAGTCCAGTCAGTTAAATGTTGATGTGGCCAAAGGAAGGAAAAACTAATATGGTGAACGTGGTTTTAGGGAAGGTGTAAAAGAGGGCCCAACAAGACTGGCCAAACCAGCCGTCTTTTCTGTACCCACTCCCCAGGTCAGGATGAGAACTCGGAGCATAGTTCAGAGACTCCTGTTTCAGCTACCAGCTAGGTCTGCTGGACCCATGCCCTTCAAACTGTTGCTCATGAGCTTTCTCAGTTGCAAGATTACATTTTTACTGTCAATTGAAATCAAAGCATACTCAGGCTACAAACCCATCAAAAAAAAAGCTTCTAAAGGATGACTTTGGATTTTAATAAACACTTTTCATTCCTTACTCAACCATATCCATGATTCATAGAAAAGTGGCTCCTTTAGGTACTAATCTCCACCCACATATCAATAGAAAAGCAGAGATAGATAATTATATATTTACAATCTTCTTTCACTTGCCAGAAATCAGCAAGCTCTTAGCCACAGCTGTATCTAATGGAAACACCTGAGGCACAATCTCCTTGCCCTTAGTTGTTGTTATTGTTCTTTTTTAAATCAATGTAGCTTAATTTTGTTCATCAAAATGAAAAACCATTTTTGAGATTAAAAAAAATTATGTTTATATATTCTAAAAGGAGGCAACTTGAGTTCCTGATGTTGAAAATTGCTTAAATATTTGAAAATAGATAACTCTTTCCCGGTATTTACACTGTACAGTTAGTAATATTCCTTAGACTCGGAGGTACTCTTAGCTTCTACTCAGCCTAGTTGAACCCAAGCAGGTAAACTAAGCATGACCACTATTCCCAGTGACCACATAAAAAAAATACAAGAATCACTCTGGTTCCTTTTTCCCTTTATCCCTCACATCCAGCTAATAACCAAATCTAATCATGCCAAATTGTTTTCACTCTAGTTTCATTTTGTTTAAGACTATGGATAATCTCAAGACTTATTGATTTCCAACACTGCACTCTGAAAGTAATCTTATTTTCTTGATTTCTGATTTTCTCCTCTCTACCCATTTGAACTGTCTATTTCTTAATAATGCAGTTTCTTATCAAGGTGAGGCAAGAACACGCCTGGCATATTTAAGGAGCAGTAGGCCAGCTCAGGTTATAGAATCTCAGTGGGTAAGCAGGTTATGGGCAGCTCATTAACTTAGGGAGGAAGCCAGGGTTTTGATAATGTAGGGAGTTGCAGGCTATGGTAAAGATTGTCTTTTGTTTTCCCTAGGAGAGATGGGAAAGTATTAGAGTTTAGTTTTAAGCAGATAAGTGAAATGCTCTGAGTTGAATTTTAAAGAATCAGTTTGCTGTGGGAAGAATAAGCCATAGTGAGAAAGAGGAAGACCCAGCAGATAAGATTGTTCTGTTCCCAGGGTAGTAGACACAGCCTCTGTTGGCAATGGTGGGGGTTGTAAGATGTTGTTAGTTTCAGGATGTTTGGGGTGGTGGTATGGGTAAGTAGAGTTGATTAGAGGTGCTCAAGGACACCAGATTTTTTTTTTTTTAATCTGAGCTATTAACTAAATATAACATATTGGAGATAGAAATCACAGAGAGAAACACAGGTCAAAGGTTCAGTTTGGGGCATTTAATTCTCATGTGCTCAATAGATATCCTAGTGGAGATGTCACATAAGCAGTTATATACAGGTCTTGAATTTAAAGGAGAGACTGGTGCTGAAGGCATACGTTTGAAACTTGGTATGCTGGAATCAAGATGCAGAAAATACTTCCCAAACGAGAGAGTGATCAACTATTTAGTTCACTGCTGCTGAAAATTCTATTAAAATGGAGATGGAGATTGACCATTGGATTTAGCAGCGCGAAGACTACTGGTGGCCTAGAAAAGAGCCATGTGGGATTGAATCATGTGCTACCATTTGTGAAATTCTCACCACCTTCAGCATGCCTAACTCTACGTTCAGTAATTTGGTCAGGTTAACATGCATAGAGCAGACTGCCATAAAGCACTGAACTGGCAACCAGGGTACCTAGGTTCCCACTAATAAGCTGTGTGGCAGAGGCAAGGCATTCTGCCTCTCAAGGCCTCTATTTCCTCACAAGTAAAATGAGGGGGCTGGAAAAGAACATTTAAACATGTTTTGCTAAAAAAGAAAAAGTAGGTATGTTTTACATTTTGAAAGAGAAGCTTAGTAACAAGCAAGTGTCCACTTGATTATATTCAATGGAAGATGCCTTTGAGAAGAAACCTCCAGGATCCTCTCACCTGCAGTGATGCCCTGTCCCCGTCTTCTCTACTCATCTGTTTGAGTCTATGATGTTCAAACCCTCCTTCTCTCCGTCCTCACATATGCCCATCATACATCATCCTTGTCACTTCTGAACACAGATCTTACCCCCAAAGAACTGAAAACTGAAAACATGGTTGCAGTAGAAACATCACAAGTCAATGTTGGAAACTGGGAGGATCTCCAGTGGTTTTTAGCAGCACGCATGAACTCTGTGCACATAATTCCTTTCCCTGCACGTAAGTACCATCCGAAGACACGAATAGGAAATGATGCTCAATTAGTTTTGGTCTGCCATGAGGGAGGAATTAAAAGAATCCAGAAATTTCACTTATAAGTTACATCAAATTAGCATAATGTTCTTTTCTGGGTAAAGTAAAGTATCTGCCTGCAATGCGGGAGACCTGTTCTATCCCTGGGTTGGAAAGATCTTCTGATGGGGAAGCAGGTGGGGTGGTATTGCCTACTGACTGCAGAACTATCAGTGGGGATTGTTTGGATTCCAAGGTGCCAAATCATTTGCCACAAAATTACCAAATGTTCCCACTGGGAACATAGGTCCTGCATCTTTACCTCTACCCTGGGGCATTCCTTTGAAGCAAAGATATTAATCTGTGTTTTCATTGAACCAAAAAGTAAAACCAAGCATGACCAGAACATTTCTAGAAATACTCTAAGACAAGCTTGCTTAAGATGAGGCAAGAAATGGTGATTCAAAGTATGGCTTAGTTGCCTCTGAGTCAGTCATTTCACAAGGACAGAGGGAGGGAGTCAGAGCACAGATGGGCACCATTCTGTCCATGGAAGAGGAGTTACTTTCCATACTCGACGGCAGCTACATCCATACCATCATGGGAAGCCCCTTGACATTTCCCCAGAATTCTCAGATTACTCTTTATTGCACTAAAATAGCAGCCTCATAAAAAAAAAAATTCAGCTCCCCTGTTTCCTACAATACACAAACATCATTGTTTCAATGACTTCATTTCTTGTGCAGTTGTGTTGATTGGGCATTGTAGTCACTGTTCTCACAAGCATCTGTTTGGGAGTTTTTCTTTTATGGCCCTTTCATTGTAAAGCTTTCTTTATCATCCTGCTGCTACTACTTGGGAATAATGCATTCTTTGGTTGTAAAACTGATTTTGTGTTTCCTAAGCTTTTTCGAATACTTATACAACATCCAGGGACTTCCTAGGTGGCACTAGTGGTAAGGAACCCGCCTGCCAATGTAGGAGATATAAGAGATACAGTTTCAATAACTGGGTTGGGAAGATCCCCTGGAGGAGGGCATGGAAACCCACTCCAGTATTTCTGCCTGAAGAATCCCATAGATAGAAGAGCCTGGCGGGCTGCAGTCCATAGGGTCGGTCGCACAGTTGGACGTGACTGAAGTGACTTAGTGCGCAAGCATGTGTATGACCTCCAATGTTGGAAAATCAATTTTTATATAGTTTTTGATTGGCGGAATAAACGCTATCCCTCTGTTTATTCTTTATTAAGAGAATTTTTGGCGACAGAACACATGAAAGAAAGGGGTCACAGGGAACTTCCTCTGCCTTTTTATCCCCAGGCATTTGGAAAACTGAATTCTCTGTTTTCAGCAGGTCTAAGCCCTCTTTCCTTAAACATCTCTCCTGTAGCAAATGAGAGACAGCATAGTGCAGAGGGTAAGCACAGAGCCTTGAGCCAGAATGCTGGGATTTAATTCCAGCTCTCCTTTTTGCTGGCTGCACAACCTTGGACATGTCATTGAACCTCTCCCTCTCCAAGCTTCAGTTTATTCATCTGGAATTGCTGTTATTCAGTCACTCAGTCATGTCCAACTCTTTGTGACCCTATGGACTGCAGCACGCCAGGCTTTCCCCTGTCCTTCACCATCTCTCAGAGCTTGCTCAAACTCATGTCCATCAAGTCGGTGATGCCATCCTACCATCTCATCCTGTGTCATCCCCTTCTCCTCCTGCCTTCAATCTTTCCCAGCAGCCGGGTCTTTTCTAATGGGTCAGCTCTTTGCATAACGTGGCCCAAGCTTCAGCTTCAGCATCAGTCCTTCCAATGAATATTTAGGACTGATTTCCTTTAGGATTGACAGGTTTGATCTCCTTGCAGTCCAAGGGACTCTCAAAAGTCTTCTCCAACAGCACAGTTTAAAAGCATCAATTCTTAGGTGCTCAGCCTTCTTTATGGTCCAACTCTCACATTCATACATGACTACTGGAAAACTCATCGCTTTGACTAGATGGACCTTTGTTGCCAAAGTAATGTCTCTGCATTTTAATATGCTGTCTAGGTTTGTCATAGCTTTTCTTCCAAGGAGCAAGTGTCTTTTAATTTCCTGACTGCAATCACCATCTGCAGTGATTTTGGAACCTAAGAAAATAAAGTCTGTTGCTGCTCCCATCTATTTGTCATGAAGTGATGAGGCCAGATGCCATGACCTTCGTTTTTTGAATGTTGAATTTTAAGCCAGCTTTTTCACTCCAGGAGTTGGTGATGGACAGGGAATCCTGGCATACTGCAGTCCATGGGGTTGCAAGGAGTCAGACATGACTGAGCAACTTAGCTGACTTTCACTTTCATCAAGAGGCTCCTTAGTTCCTCTTTGCCTTCTGCCATAAGGGTGGTGTCACCTGCATATCTGAGGTTGTTGATATTCATCTGCAATAGAGGATAATAATAGTAACTTCATAGGGTTGTTGTAAAGATTATATAAATTAATACATATAAAGCATTTAGAACAGTGCCTGGCACAGAACAAGCACTCTTAAGCATATTAGCTGTTATCCCAACCTCTACTCAGTCCTAGTCATCTTTCCCAGGCTCCCACCAGCTGAGTCATTAGCACCTTTGCTGAAATCACCCCTCCATCATTTGACCTTATTTATTACAACTTTTTTTTACTATCACTCTGTCTTCTCTCCAACTTCAAAGCTCTTCAGAATCTAGGTCGACTCTGCATAAGATATACCCTTTGAAAGAGGCAAAGCATGCTCCTGAGTCATTACATTATTTTTAATGAAATAACCATGGAATATTGAACCAAGAAAAGATGTGAGTAGAGATCTAAATGCAATGTAGCATATTCTACCTTTGAATTCACATCCACTTACTTTCAAAAGATTAATATTCCCTTGCCTATTCATTCTTCAAACTTCTTATGGGCATCTGATATGTAAGCAGTGGGCTAATTTAAAATATTATTAAGAAATATGAGACAATGTCCTATAACTCATCTATCAATTGGTGACTGAGAGGGGAAAAGAGCTAGAAGATGAAGCAATCAGTTTAAGAAATGAGTAAAATGATGGATAATGTTTGCCTTTGGCTCTCTAATCCTAGGAATTACTCTGCTTTGTCTAAATTATGAACAAATAATACACTCTGATTTTTTGTTTTGTTTTGTTGGTTACATTAGAGTTGCTAAATCCATTTTACATTCATAATGAGAATAAGTAGCACTTAGAGACTTTTTGGACTTCCCTGGTGGCTCAGATGGTAAAGCATCTGCCTACAATACGGGAGACCTGGGTCTGATCCCTGGGTCAGGAAGATCACCTGGAGAAGGAAATGGCAACCCACTCTAGTATTCTTGCCTGGAAAATCCCATGGACGGAGGAGCATGGTAGGCTACAGTCCATGGGGTCACAAAGAGTTGGACACGACTGAGCGACTTCACTTTAGAGACTTTTGCAAAGTTAAAGTTAATTAATCTCTGGCCTGGTTCAAGAAATCACTTTATAATACTTAGCTCTGAGATCTATTTGAGTTTTCAGACTTAATTTTAGGAAGAATGCCACTGTTCAATAAAATCACAGGGTTCGTCGAAGCATACATCTTCATATTAAAAGCAAACAAATACCACAATGGGCTGGAAAATAGGACCTCTTGAGATCCTCAAATGGAATGCTGGAAAGATGCACTGTGGCAAGTCTCAAAATCCACTTGAAGTATTGGAATTTGAATTTCAAATTAAACTAGAATCTTTGGAGATTTGAATTGTGTCTATTCTTTGTAAAATTCTCCACTCTTATTCAAAAGAAAAATGAAAACTTAATGTCCTCCATAAAAGCTTAAAAGTATCTGGAACTTCTAATAGCTCATATTAAACATCACAACAAATGAAATATAAGTGAATATGGTATAGATGTGTTACCCTGCTCTCAAAATACTTAGGTATTTAAAATTAGGAAAGTTGGGAGAGAAAAGAGCTGATGAGAGATACATTGATTATGACTATACTACATTACCTTATAATCAAAACATTCTTCCCCAGTTGAAAATAAAAGATCAATTTCTAATGAATTCTGAAATTTGAGTTTGCTCTGGTGTTTACAACACTTCAGTTCAGTTCAGTCGCTCAGTCGTGTCCGACTCTTTGCGACCCCATGAATTGCAGCACACCAGGCCTCTCTGTCCATCACCAACTCCCGGAGTCTACCCAAACCCATGTCCATCGAGTCAGTGATGCCATCCAACCATCTCATCCTCTGTCGTCCCCTTCTCCTCCTGCCCCCAATCCTACCCAGCATTAGGGTCTTTTCCAATGAGTCAACTCTTCGCATGAGGTGGCCAAAGTATTGGAGTTTCAGCTTCAACATCAGTCCTTCCAATGAACACCCAGGATTGATCTCCTTTAGGATGGATTGATTGGATCTCCTTGCAGTCCAAGGGACTCTCAAGAGTCTTCTCCAACACCACAGTTCAAAAGCATCAATTCTGCGGCGCTCAGCTTTCTTCACCGTCCAACTCTCATATCCATACATGACCACTGGAAAAACCATAGCCTTGATTAGACAGACTTTTGTTGGCAAAGTAATGTCTCTGCTTTTAAATATGCTATCTAGGTTGGCCATAACCTTCCTTCCAAGGAGTAAGCGTCTTTTAATTTCATGGATGCAATCACACAACACTTAACCGATTTATAAAAACTTTTATAATGTTTTCCAAGGGGGTTTCAAGGTAGCTCAGTGGTAAAGAAGCCACCTGTCAATCCAGGAGAAACATATTCTATCCCTGGGTCTGGAAGATCCCCTGGAGAAGGAAATGGCAAACCGCTCCAGTGTTCTTGCCTGGGAAATCCCATGGACAGAGGAGACCGGTGGGCTGCAGTCCATGGGGTCACAAGAGTCAGACATGACTTGGCGATTGAACAACAGAATAGATCCATTGGCAGCATCGTCATCCCTTTCTACCATCTTTATCTCTACATCAACTATCTCAGTGTGCAACACATTTGTATAGATTGTGTGCTACTTGAAAGATTTAACAAAACTCCCAAGACCCTCTCCTTAGAAAGTTTACAGGTGCAGCAACAGATATCATTTTGCATACAATTTCTAGGAGATTGCTAGCCTGAGGGGTGGGGGCAATGGATGCCTGGTGAATAATGTCTCCTTTATAAAGTAAATGCATTTTGAGAGTTGTGGATTCCACCTTCATCACCTCTAGCAAAACAGTGAAGTGTTAGTCACTTAGTCATGTCTAATTCTTTGAGACCCCATGGACCATTGCCCACCAGGCTCCTCTGTCCATGGAATTCTCCAGGCAATAATATTGGAGTGGATTTCCATTCCCTTCTCCAGTGGATTTTCCCCACCCTGGGTCTGCTGCATTCCAACCAGATTCTTTACTGTCTGAACCACCAGGGAATTCCTACACAGGGACTTAGCACAAAGAGTAATGATGTGTGATGAGGGTGGGGAGGTGTAAGAGGGAAACTTCAGATAAAAATGTTCAAAATATTCTTCCCGCTTTCCCCCACCCCCCAGCAGAGTCAGCTGTTATTCACAGCCAAAGCTCCTACTGGCATTTGGTTTCCTGGTAAAGCTCAAAAGATGCATTTGGCCTTTGCTGAGCATGAACAGCATACCAGCCTCTGCTGGCCAGATCAATATATCCATAACTGTAAGAGAAATGTGAATGCATTTTTGTAAAGGGTGCAACTGTGGGCCTGGAAAATGTCCAGTGTCAATAATAAGAAAGGAAAAGAAAAAAGTGGTTAAAGAAGGAGAAGTCTTGCTTGGGTCTTCACCGGTGTTTATCAAATACATCTCTTTCACTTTCAGGGAAAGTAAAATTCTTTATTGATGAGTCATTCTTTTTGTAGGAGTTGATGTGATAGATAATGACTCTTTCCTAGCAAGTCTCCCAGAGATATCTTCTGATTATATGCTTTAATTAACTTAAAAGAAATGCCTATCTATGCAATAGAAGTGGCTTTTTTTTTGGTTTAATTTTGGGAGGGATCAGTGACTGTAAGACGAAAAGCTGTTGTTTTTTTTCCTTGCACTTATTCAACAAGTATATTAACTACTTCCTGTAGGTCAGGCCCTGGAGAATGCAACACAGCTCTATGGAAACTTGCAGTCTTGTGGGAGTGATCCCCTATCACCTCTTGTCCTAGTAACTCTGAAATTAATTACCCATCCCATCAAGATAGTGTGTATGAAATCCCACAACCCAAACATCTCTCTTGTCACAACTACTAATGAATTCTTACAAGCCACTACAACATAGTCTTCTGCTTCCAGTATTTTTATATGATATTTGAAACACCTGTTCCTTTAACTAAGACGATTTCAAGGCTTCTGACAATGTAAAGAGTGTTTGCAATCTAAACTTTAGCTTTAAGATCTGGGTCACCCTGAATGGATTATGTAAATAACGATCCCTGAAATGTCTGTGCATTTGAGTCACATCTCCAAGAATTGACTACCTTCTACACAAACACACACATACCCCATACTAAACAGTCTCGTCCTTCTTCACTAACTACTGTCTAGACAGGAGGCTGACATAGGAGGGCTTTTGTGGACCTGGGTGTTTAATATCATTAGCCAGCAGAGGAATACAGATTAAAAACACCATGAGATATTACCATGTACCTTTAAGAAAGGTAAAATGTAAGGTAGTGACAAAATTAACGCTGACAATGGTGTGGAGAAACTGGATCACTTGTATATTGTTGGTGGGAATGTTAAGCCACTCTGGAAAAAATAATGGTAGTTTCTTAAAAAACCAAACTTGCACTTACCATATGACCTAGCATTGCCGAGCATTTATCTCAGAAAAATGATGTGTGTGCTCACACAAAAATCTGTACACAAATACTTATAGAAGAAAATGTCTATTTGCAATAGCCAAAAGGTGGTAACTGCCCTTATGCCCTTCAGGGGGTGAATGGTCAAACAATCTGAGGTCATTCCATGTACTGGAATAATACTCAACAATAAAAAGAAAGTATTGATCCATGCGACAATTTTGATCAAATTCCATAATCAATCTCTTTATGTTTAGCAAAAGAAAACCAAAAATCAACCCACAAATATCTACAGAGTATGACATTTATATAACAACCTTGAAATGATTAAATTGTAGGAATGGAGAACAGATTAGTGCTTGCTAGAGTTTAAGGAGTGGGTGAGGGTGTAGCTATTAAAGGGCATGATGAGTGATCCTTGTGGTGATGGAAATGCTCTGTATCTGGACTCTAACAGTGTCAGTATCCTACTATGGTTTTGAACTACAGTTTTACAAGGTTTGACACTAGGGTCAACTGGGTAAAGGATACACACACTCTCCCTGAATGATTTCTTACAAGCATATGTGAACCTGTGTGTGTGTGTTTAGCCGTTAAGTCATGTCCGACTCTTTTGCAACTCCATGGACTGTAGCCCACCAGGTTCCGCTGTCCATGGGATTTCCCAGGCAAGAATACTGGAGTGGGTTGCCATTTGTTTCTCCAGGGGATCTTCCAGACACAGGGATTAAACCCATGTCTCCAGCATCGTAGACAGATTCTTTACCCCGGAGCCATCAGAGAATCCATATGTGAATCTATAGTTACTGCAAATCAAAAGGTTAATTTAAAAACTTGTGACTTCCAGTTCTACATATGGAAATGGTAAAAAGTGTTTCCTCTATCAATTTGGATCTACAAAAAGTCAGAGTTTAAAATATAACTATTGATAATAGTAACTCCTATATGTGATAATTTCTAATACTTAATCCCTACTTGCAAATACCTATTACAGAACTATTCATTGTATACCAAAAATGGATCAGGACCGACTTCATCCTTCCTCCTTCAAAAAAGTGAAAAATTTTTTCCTTATGAGATCAGTGAGGATCAGGTTTACCCCCACAAGACTTCTTTAAACAGTTGGCTATGCTGTCTTTTTGTTCTTGAAAAGAATGTCCTCTCCAGGCAGAGAAATTGCCAAAAGGTGTCTTTCTGGTCAAACCCTTTTGACAAAAGCCTTCCCTTCCTCAGGCTGACTGCAGTGCTGAGCTAGGGCACTGTGTTTGGCAAGCAGAGACCAAGCCCGATTTCAGCGTCCATTTGTCTCCCGCGGTAATCGGCCTAGTATGTATGGGTCAGCGTATACAAGTCTATAGAGATTCCCAGGAAGCTCAACGGTAAAGAATTCGCCTGCCAATGCAGGAGACATGGGTTTGATCCCTGGGTCAGGAAGATCCTCTGAAGGGCAACCCACTTCAGCATTCTCGCCTGGAGAAGCTCATGGACAGAGGAGCCTTGCAGGCTGCAGTCCACAGAGTCGCAAAGAGTTGGAGGCGATTGAGCACGCACGCACGCACGCACAGCACCAGCCCATGCCGCAGCTCTCAGTCCTACCCCAGACCCAGGACCTTTCAACTGCTGCCGGCACGGTGAGGAAGAACACCTGGACCTCTTTGGGGAAACGGGCTTCTGAGGCTCTGCTTCCTGCAGCAGTGTCTCCAGATGAGTGTCAGCTTCCTTGGTTTCCTGGGTTTTCATGGTGGAGATTAGAAAGGAGATAAGAGAGGAAAACTAGCGTTATTGAACCCCTTCTATGTGCCTGTAATTTTTCATCACTTGATAAACATTATGCTGCATTTTATGATCTTAACAGATGAGACTGCTAAAGCTCAAAGACATGAAATTCATTTGTTAAGCCCACTAGCTAAAAAGAGCTTAGTTTTGACCTTGAGGGGGTGAGGGCCAAAGAGTCGAAGACTACAATAATCAACTGGAAGGCCCTGCTGGAGGGAGGATACTTGGGGTAAGCAGGAAATAGGGTGATTTGATCCCTGACTCCTTGGTCACAGTATGGTCTCAAGCTTAAGTCAACAAATTTTGAGAACTTGGAAAAGAAGCTTGAAGGTCAAAGAAAGAAACACTAAGCTAGACCTGAAGAAAACACCCAAGATAGCTGATGGGCAAGAGATTTGTTTGTGGTTGACACATTTTTGTCAGAGGAAGAATACTTCTGAGTTTGAAACAAAGTAGGCACAATAAGGACATACAACCTCAGCCTCTAGAGTCCTTGAAAGTGGCTGAAGTCTCAAACAGATTCTCCCCCATACTCTAAAAACATAACTTAACCAGTGTGTCACTAATTTTATTTTATTTTTTTTTTTAATTTAGACTACCAGTGTTTGGGGCTTCCCTGGTAGGTCAGATGGCTAAGAATCTGCCTGCAATGCAGGATACCTGGGTTTGATTGCTGGGTTGGGAAAGTCCCCTGGAAGAGGGCATAGCAGCCCACTCCAGTATTCTTGCCGGGAGAATCCCGTGGACAGAGGAGCCTGGCGGTCTACAGTCCATGGGATCGCAAAGAGTCAAACACGACTGAGTGACTAAGCACAGCAACAACTACCTGTGTTTTAGAGATTTTAGCTTCTGGAGATGTTTAAGTACGTAATATATTTAAAAGAAGTATTTATGCTCCAGCATTACTTTCCCTCATTCACAATTCCTTACATCATCAGCTAAATGGGCCTTGGTGGATATCTGGGAATCTAGCCAGCATTTGCGAGATTGTTTCTAAGATAACATGCCTTCCCAGTTCCCAATACCCTAGTTACAATAAAAATCTGTGAACACAATAAGTATTGTCAACTTCACTATTCAGTGAACAATAGGGAAAAATACTAATAATTCAGTTTATTCTTCCAGCTTTGATTCTGCTTTCCTGAATTTTTCTCTTTTCAATTTGATGAATACTCCTTAGGTTTTGTGTTGTGCTCTAGCACCTCGTAAAGCTAGAAGATATGAATATGAAGTCTTTGGTTCAAATGGTGGGTGAAAACTTTAGCTAAAAATGTGCCTGTTGTTTGAATGGCCTCAGAAGGGTTTTCTGCGTTTTCTGGAGTGGTCTGCCTGTACGTGCACTTGCAGAAGTAAACTTTTAGCTTGCAGAAAGTCGATCGTGTTTTGCAATGATCTGTCCATCTGTGAATAACCAGCAAAGGTGTTTTTAAAGTTTGCATTTGGATAACTGCTTTGAATGAATTGAAAGGTAAAGGGAGGCCTAAAGTCTTGGCTGCTTGATGGCAGAGCTCAGAGCACTCTGAAGTTGAAGTCCCTTCCTCTCCAAAATCTTGACTGGGTCAAGCATGTTACCTGGCATAGGGTGCTTCAGTTTTTCATTTATAAGAAGATGAAAACTACAACTCTGAAAATCCATTGGAAGGACTGATGCTAAAGTTGAAGCTCCAATACTTTGGCCATCTGATGCAAAGAGCCAACTCATTGGAAAAGACTCTGATGCTGGGAAGAATTGAAGGCAAAAAGAGAAGGGAGCAGCAGAGGATAAGATGGCTAGTTACCATCACTGATTCAATGGACATGAATTTGAGCAAACTCTGGGAGACAATGGAGGACTGGGAAGCCTGGCATGCTGCAGTCCATGGGACTGCAAAGAGTTGGACATGACTTAGCACTTGAATAACAATAATGAAAACTAGTAATTCCATATAACTGTATAAATTATTGCTTACTCATATTTCATTCTACAGATATCTTTGGAAAATCTATCATGTTCCAGATTCTGTTTTCAGCACTGAAGATTCAGTAGTGAACAATATGCCAAATATCATATGTTAGAGCTTATTATATTCTTGGGAAAGAGAATCAATAAATTAATATTTGTAAAGTGGTATTAAACAGATTTGAAGAAAAGTAAGGCAGGAAGGGGGGATAGGGTATATAAATAGGGTATATAAGTAATAGGGTGGCCAGGAAACCCTCACTGACAAGATAATATTTTTGCTGAATCTTGACAAAAGTATAGAAGTAAGTCAAGTGGATATCTTGGAGAACAGCATGCCAGACAGAGGAAATGGCAAGTGCAAAGGCCCTGAGGAGGCCAGTGTAGCAAAAGGAAGTGAGTAGGTGGGACAATAGTAGGAGTTGGTGACAGTCCAGACCGTTAGGGCCCTACAGACTGTTATGAGGATTTTGGACCTTATTCTGAGTGAAATGAGTTATTGGAGGGTTTTGCATTAAAGAATGATCATACTACTCTTTAAGGATGGTTGTTGTTGTTGCTGTTTAGTCACTAAGTCATGTCTGACTCTTTGCCAGCCCATGAACTGCAGCATGACAGGCTTCTCTGTCCATCACAGCTCATTTTTATATTCTTTTATATCATAGAAGATAATATTATATCATATTTAGATTTTTGGTTAGTCATACTAAAAAGCAACAATTGCAAGTAAAATTATTTTAATAATGTATTTTATTTAACCCAGTATAAAAAATATACTTTCAAACTGCAAAAAGTATGAACTATCATGAATGAGATATTTTGCATTATTTTTTCATACATGTCTTGGAAATCAGGCATATATTTTACATTCACAGCATATCTTAATTTGGACTATACACATTTCAAATGCTCAATAGCTATATATGGCTAGTGGCTACCTTATTGGATACCACAATAAGTTGTTGTGTTAAGAATTTACAGTAGCTTCATACATTGCTGATGAGGATGTAAAATGGTGCAACTTTAGAAAGCTATTCGACAATTCATAAAAAAGTTAAACATAGAATGTCATATGACCCAGAAGTTCTACTCCTAGGTATATACCTAAGAGAATTGAAAACATATTTCCATGCAAAAACTGACAAGTGAATGTTCCTGGCAGCACTATTCACAATAGCCAAAAAGTGGAAATAGCCAAGTGCTCATCAACTGATGAATGGGTAAATAAGATATAGTATATCCATACACTGGTCTATTAGCCAGAAAAAGGAATGGATTGATTCCTACTGCAACCTGGATGAATGTTGAAAACTTTTGGTAAGTGAAAGAAATCAGATATACAAGGCACATACGGTATGAATCCATTTATGTGAAATGAATAGAGCAAGCAAACTCATGGAGACAGAAAGCAGATTACTGGTTTCTGGAGGCTGGTGGTGGGAAGATAGAGTATGGGAAGTGACAGGTAGGAGGTTTCTTTCTGCAGTGATGAAAATGTTCTGAAATTAGATAGTGGTTGTGCTTGCAAAACTTTGACAATATGCTCAAAGCCACTGAATTGCACATTTAAGAGGATGAATTGTATGATATGTGAATTACATTGCAATTAAAAAATAGATATTAAGGAAAGGGGGTAGTCATTTAGGAGACTATTATAATAGCACTGGGAAAAAATAAAGATGGCTTGGACTAGAGTGGCAGCAGCACGGATTGTGAGACATGGCAGGATTCTGAGCATTTTTTGAAAAGTAGAGCCAAGTAATTTTCTGATGGACTTTGGTCTGAGTGTCTAGAAAGATGGAGGTTTCATTGCCAATATGGGGTATGACATTAGAAAAAAAATGTGGTGGTTAGAAACAGAAGTTTGCTTTTGGATACAGGCTCGAGATGCCCATTAGATGTTCAAATGGGGATATCCGGTAAGCAGCTGGCTACACAAATGAGGAATCGGGGGAGATGAGTACTAGAAAAGGAAATTTGAGCAACACTGCATGTGTGTGTGTTAGTCCAACTCTCAGTCATGTCTGACTCTTTGCAACCCCATGGACTGGGGCCTGCCAGGCTCTCCTGTCTGTGAAATTCTCCAGACAAGAATACTGGAATGGGTTGTCATTTCCTACTCCAGGGGATCTTTCTGACACAGGGATCCAACCCAGGTCTTCTGCATTGCAGGCAGATTCTTTACCGTTTCAGCCACCAGGGAAGCTTAACAGTATATAAATGATATTTAAGACCATGAGATTGGATGAAGTCACTTAGGAGGTCAGTTTAGATAGAGCAGAAAAGAGGTGTGAAGCCTGAGTCCTGATTTATCCCCATGCATGGTGGTCAGGAAAATGAAGAAGCAGCAAAAGTGACAGAGAAACAGTGACCAATCAGGTACAAGAGGGATCAGGAATGAATGATGTCCTGAAGGGCACATAAGCAAAGTGTTTCAAGAACTGATTGATCCACAGTGTCACATGCTGTTGATATGTCAAGTGAGAGTAAGATGGGGACTGAGAAATGACCACTAGATCCATCAGTATGGAGGTCATTGATCACCTTGGTGTGGTCAGGGTGAAAGGAGACTGCATGGGGTCAAGAGAGAATGGATTATTGCAAATATAAGTAGATTAAAGGGAACTAGCATCACATTATTGTTCTAAGGTGGAAGCAGTAAAAGTCTATTTTTATGCGAATGTAGACAATCCAGAGAACATTGCTGGAGTGTAATTGAAGCAATACGTATGAAAATACTTTAAATATTTTGAAAAATATTTCAAAATAAAAACAAATGTATGGTATGGCCTTTGAAAGGATGTTCTCTTGATTCTATCTTAGAGGAGGTAACTGTGGAATGGGCTGACTCACTTGGGTTGCTCATGTACTTTTTTTTTCCTCTGAACTTTATAAACTCATTGGGAGTGTGCTCAAAGCAAAGTAATGAGATACAGTTTATCCCTCTGAGAAATCAAGTGGATAGCAGCATATTGCGTGAAGTGGAGAAAGGAAACCAAGAGGAGGTAGATGCCCCAGGCAGAAGATGTGAGCTGGGCACAGTGCGTTTGGTATGCTGGTTTTTGAGATGCAGATCAGTGAACTCAGTTGCCATCTCAAGGGCAACTCCAAGATTGTAGGAGACATTTTTCTTGGGGCTTAAGCATTAGGCTATTCTTGAAGAGGCTGGAAACTGTTTACTCATCAAACATTTCCCTAATGATTACAAAATTGTATGCCCTTTCCAAGATTCATAGCAAATCAATGGGTTAGGTCAGGAAATGGTTGTAAAGTCTCTTGGGTCATTTTTTCCCATTTTTCTCTGTCTGTGGAGTTGAATTGAGTCAGTTTTTGATTTCAGCTGAAGGAACTGCACTATTGAGCTCAAATAGTTTCACAAAAAGCCCTGAGAATCTTCAAGCTTCCTCTGAGACTTCCCAGAGATTCTAATACCTCTGCCACTGTTCCCCAAGGGACTTCAATTCTGTAGGTTCAGTGACCACCTTCTGTGATGAAACAGAGATGATGCTCTGGAAGGAATAGCTTTCTGTAGGAGGGGACACTAGCCCTCATTGCCCTCCTTTTTGTCTTTAAATATGCGTTTCCCCTTAGAGATGTGGTTTTTAGGGGTAGTGGTATTTGATTCTTAATTAGCAATCTGTCCTAGTTGTGGATATCGTTTTACTTAATATTCTTTAGTTGAACCATGAGTAGGTTGAACGTCCAAACAGACTCTACTAAACACCAGGGTGTAACCAAAAGGAAGCAAACTGAAATAAACTAAAGGCAGTAACCTAGATAATTTGTGTTAGAGGAGAGGGTTGTTTTTTTTTTAATTTTCAACTTGAGTTTCACTGAGTAACTGATGACTCTCTATTTAACCCCCAGGGCACTCACAAGTAAAAATGAATGTCTATTTTGCTACATGTAAGAGTTTTGCTATCCAGACTTATGAGATCAAGATTGAGAAAGCTGCAGGAGTTCTCTCCCCCACCTGCCTAAGAGCTACTCTTTGGGTATAGTCTGTGTACCACCACTAGGATCAGGTTATTTTAATTTGCCTCTACCTGGGAAGAAAGAAATTTATAAAGAAGACAAGCCTCTAGGTGCCTATTCCAAATTCTCATGCCACCTCTGTGAAATCAAAGCTTTCTTTTCCAGTTACCACTTTGCTACCACTGCCTACACACACACCCCTAAAAACAACTAGAACAAGTGGGGCAGTGAAAGGTCTCAAAGAGTAATCACTGTTCAGGTGGCTTGTGGATTCCTATTTGTCCACCACTCATGCCCTGGTAGGCACCCAGTATGCAGAAAGAGGCAGGTCTCTCTGTAACTCTTGCTGAGTACTTGCCTGTCTTCTTTCCCTGGGGAACAAAATGGGCATGTTGGGTGGAAGCCATAATGTATAAGAGGGAGTCTAGCTTGCAATTGGACTTGTGACTTTTGTTTGCAGACACCACAGAAGAATAATGACCCTATTCTGCATTATGAAATTAATTTTTCTTTGTCCCTCCTTGAGTATAGACAACCACGCCTTGATGCTCCAGGGTATCTGTAGATATTTGGGGAGATAAATGGAAACAGTGACCTGGTGGTACTCTCTGTGTTCCAGCAGGTATAGGAGTAGCCATGTCCAGAAGACATGATGACGTTGCCAGGAGACAGCTACAGCAGAAGAAAGACATAGTTCTTTCTACACACAGCAGAACCCAAAGTCAGCTAGACTTATTCATAACCCCATATGAGTACCATATGGATCACCCCTTGGAGGCCCAGGGCTTCCCTTGTGGCTCAGCTGGTGAAGAATCTGCCTGCAATGTGGGAGACCTGGGTTTGATTCCCTGGTTGGGAAGATCCCCTGGAGAAGGAAAAGGCTACCCACTCCAGTATTCTGGCCTGGAGAATTCCATGGACTGTATAGTCCATGGGGTCACAAAGAGGTGGACACCACTGAGCGACTTTCACTTTCACTTTGGAGTCCCAGAACTACATTGAGAAAACACTTATAGGGAGATAGAGTTAAACAGCATGCAAAGAGAGAAAACATAAACAACAGGAAGATCATGTTCAGAAATCTCTTTTAGCCTACAATGGATTTGAGGAAGCAGAGAGACCAATTAGAAGGTTGATGTAGTAATCAACATGAGTGATTAAGTCAGCCTCAATTAGGGCAATTATACAGAGATTGAGTAAATGAATATTTTTAAACAATACTATTAAGTTAGAGTTGCCAGAAGTTGGTTACTGATTCTGCATGGGGTGTGACTGGTCAGACATGCTGAGGGAAATATCACCTTCAGGGTGATTCCCAAGGTCCTAGCTGGGATATCACAGATGAGTGATGCTTTCTTCCTACGTTCGGCACCCTCAAAAGCTACTTGCAATCTCTGTAGATTCTGAAATGGCCTTTTCTGTGTCCTTACAATTCCCAGAGCAGGGCTGCTTTGCTTCCACAGGAAGATGAGCTTTGCCCTAGATAAGGCGTGGATTTGTTTCTTTCAGACAGAACTTGAGAAGCTTGCAGAGCCAGCGTCGCTGGAATCCAGTCTGAAGCTTGTATAGCCATTCCGTTTTCATGGCTTTTGTCTTTTCTCTCAAACATCAACAACTGGAACCTTGACTTTTAAAAATACTAAATTATAAAGTGCCTCAAGAACTGGGACCGAATAATCCTCCCTGTCAATATTGGACTCCTGCTCTAGTTACTGGAGAAGGCAATGGCACCCCACTCCAGTACTCTTGCCTGGAAAATCCCATGGATGGAGGAGCCTGGTGGGCTGCAGTCCATGAGGTTGCTAAGAGTCGGACACGACTGAGCAACTTCACTTTCACTTTTCACTTTCATGCATTGGAGAAGGAAATAGCAACCCACTCCAGTGTTCTTGCCTGGAGAATCCCAGGGACGGGGGAGCCTGCTGGGCTACCGTCTATGGGGTCGCACAGAGTCGGACACGACTAAAGCGACTCAGCAGCAGCAGCAGCAGCTCTAGTTACCCAATTCCTATCTCCCTAAGTCAACCATCTGTATTCCCGGATGTTTGCCATTTTCTGCCAATAGAATCTGTTTGCCAGGTGGCTCAGGGGTAAAGAATTCACCTGCCAGTGCGGGAGATGCAGGACACATGGGTTCAGTCCTTGGGTCAGGAAGATCCCATGAAGGAGGAAATGGCAATCCACTCCAGTACTCTTGCCTGGAGAATTCTATGGACAGAGAAACCTGGAGGACTGCAGTCCATGGGATCACAAAGAGTTGGACACAACTGAGCACACATGCACGCCAACAGAGTCCTCACCCTGATTTTCCCTCCTGCCTTTGGGAGGTCTCCCAATGTGTCCATTGTTGCCTCTTGCTATCACTAATCAACTGTATAATATTGTTTAATTTTGCCAGTCTCCTGATGCCATGCCATCTGTCTCTCTGATTTCCAGCCAGTGTCCTGCTATTGGTATCTCTTCAAGTATCTTCCCACCATAAGGCCTTGGTGGGTCCTTCCTTCTCCAATTTGATGTAATGAACCATCACTGTCACTTTAGTAGGTCCTCAGGAACTCTCCCAAAGAATTGGTCATCTGAGCTTCCTCAGTTTTTATGTAGGGCATAGAATTTTACAATCCATATTTTCAGAGATTCAGATTCCTTTAAAAAAAAAAAAAACTCACCTAAACTTGAGCTTTTGAAGTTATATTAAATATTGATCTTGGAGAATTAAGCCATTTTGATTTGTAGCAAGATTTCATAAATGACTTTTAAGACATTTGGGGAAAATATTTAAAACTCAAGATATTAGACTTGAAGTATATATTAAGTGTCCTTAATTCTTTAAGGAATTGATTAAGGAATAAATACATTAGAATTAGCTAAAGATTCTCAACTTTGGCTGCAAAATGGAATTACCTGGGGATCTTTAAAAACATACTGATGCCTGGGTCCTACCATCAGAGACTCTGATTAATTTCTCCAGGGTCTATCTAGGCATTAGAATGTTTTAAAGCTCCCCAAATGATCCTGGTGTGAATCAAGTTCAAGAATAATTTAATTAGATTAATGTCATTTAATGGTAATTTTAAAAATAATGAATATTGTATATGTGTTTGAGAAAAACAAAAGAAAATGTCATATACCACGCAGAGATAAGCACTTAAAAATTTTTGGTTTATCCATACACAGGGGCACAGGTACATGTATCAGTTCAGTTCAGTTCAGTCACTCAGTCATGTCTGACTATTTGCAACCCCATGAACTGCAGCATGCCAGGCCTCCCTGTCCATCACAAACTACTGGAGTTGACTCAAACTCATGTCCATTGAGTCGGTGATGCCATACAACCATCTCATCCTCTGTCGTCCCCTTCTCCTCCCGCCTTCAATCTTTCCCAGCATCAGGGTCTTTGCCAGTGGGTCAGTTCTTTGCATCAGGTGGCCAAAGTATTGGAGTTTCAGCTTCAATATCAGTCTCCTTCAAACGAATATTCAGGACTGATTTCCGTTAGGATGGACTGGTTGGATCTCCTTGTGGTCCAAGGGACTCTCAAGAGTCTCCTCCAACACCACAGTTCAAACGGCGCTCAGCTTTCTTTATAGTCCAACTCTCATGTCCATACATGACTACTGGAAAAACCATAGCCTTTACTAGATGGACCTTTGTTGGCGAAGTAATGTCTCTGCTTTTTAATATGCTGTCTAGGTTGGTCATAACTTTTCTTCCAAGGAGTAAACATCTTTTAATTTCATGGCTACAGTCACCATCTGAAGTGATTTTGGAGCCCCAAAAAATAAAGTCTGACACTGTTTCTACTGTTTCCCCATCTACTTGCCATGAAATGATGGGATCAGATGCCATGATCTTAGTTTTCTGAATGTTGAGCTTTAAGCCAACTTTTTCACTCTCCTCTTTCACTTTCATCAAGAGGCTCTTTAGTTCTTCTTCACTGTCTGCCATAAGGGTGTTGTCATTTGTATATCTGAAGCAGGTTATTGATATTTCTCCTGGCAATCTTGATTCCAGCTTGTGCTTCATCCAGACCAGCATTTCTCTTGATATACTCTGCATATAAATTAAATAAGCAAGGTGACATATACAGCCTTGATGTACTCCTTTCCCGATTTGGAACCAGTCTGTTGTTCCATGTCTGGTTCTAACTGTTGCTTCCTGACCTGCATATAGATTTCTCAAGAGGCAGGTCAGGTGGTCTGGTATTCCCATCTCTTGAACAATTTTCTACAGTTTATTGTGATCTACACAGTTAAAGACTTTGGCATAGTCAATAAAGCAGAATAGATGTTTTTCTGGAATTCTTGCTTTTTTGATGATCCAGCGGATGTTGGCAATTTGATCTTTGGTTTCTCTGCCTTTTCTAAAACCAGCTTGAACATCTGGAAGTTCATGGTTCACATTCTGTTGAAGCCTGGCTTGGAGAATTTTGAGCATTACTTTACTAGCATGTGAGATGAGTACAATTGTGTGCAGTTTGAGCATTCTTTGGCATTGCCTTTCTTTGGGATTAGAACGAAAACTGACCTTTTCCAGTCTTGTGGCCACTGCTGAGTTTTCCAAATTTGCTGGCATATTGAATGCAGCACTTTCACAGCATCATCTTTTAGAATTTGAAATAGCTCAACTGGAATTCCATCACCTCTACTAGCTTTGTTTGTAGTAATGCTTCCTAAGGCCCACTTGACTTCAGATTCCAGGATATCTGATTCTAGGTGAGCGATCACACCATCATGATTATCTGGGTGTTGAAGATCTTTTTTGTACAGTTCTTCTGTGTATTCTTGCAACCTCTTCTTAATATCTTCTGCCTCTGTTAGGTCCATACCATTTCTGTCCTTTATTGTGCCCATCTTTGCATGAAATTTTCCCTTGGTATCTCTAAGTTTCATGAAGAGATCTCTAGTTTTATAAAAAAAAGTTTTAATGTATTAGCTTGTTTGATTTTTTTTTCTACAACCTTTTGCACTGAGCATTATTATCTCCATTTACAAAAGGGATATCGGCATTCAAACAGGTTGATTTACTGATGCAAAGTCTGCTGAGTGATAGAGCTGTCTTAGAGACAGTGAACATTCCCCCACACTTGGTTGGGTCTGTGTAGGAGGGGAGGATGTGGACAGGGTCACTCTGGTGTAGAGTGAACACTCTATTGTTTTGAAGGCCCAAAAACTCGATTGTTACTCTGCTCAGGTTTCAATGCAGATGAGCCGACTTCTGGTAATCATATTCACAAGACATCAATGTGTAAAAATGTAAATGTATTCTTCAAAAACTGTTAAATAGACTGGGGCATCTGTGTTGGCATTTCTCCCTTGTAAAGAGTCAAAACAGGTTGCCAAATTATTATCAAACGTTTGCTTAGAAAACTAGATTATTGAGTGAATACTGACATTAAGGTACAGAAAACTGGATGCATGTGTCTTTACAGGAGGGAAATAATCCCCACGAAGTCATGGGTGTCAAGATATTCTCTCTCTAAACTGTGGGGTCACCAATTCCTGTGCTTCGATTTTCCCTCATGTAGACTCCATACAAAGCGACTGCCTTTTTATCATCACACTTTTTCCCTCAATCATGTGAACAATGGTGTTAATTTCTCATCCTTGTTTAGCCTCTGGCTCCCTTCACATCTCAAGTCTTGGTTAGGTTTCTGGCAATGGCTACTCTTCCTGCTTTGTCTAATGGGACACCTCATTCCTTGCTTTAGTTGATCAAATTTTGTCACAGATAATACCGTCATCATTGTTATTTGAGGTGCCTGTTAAGAAATGCAGAGTCTCCTCTCTCTACATTTTTAACAAGCACCTCAAATGATGATGATGATGGTATTTGTGCAGCAGAAATTAATACAACATCATAAAGCAATTATCCTCTAATAATACTACTACTAATAATAATATAGAGTCATGGAGTGCACACCAGCAATTCTACATTAGAATCTCTGATTTGAGACCTGAAAACCTAGCTTTTAAGAAAATACCTAGGTGATATGCATGCAAACTTTAAAGTGACTTCTGCAGAGGGCTTGCCTTACCTATCATATGTTGTTTGTAAGGGTTTGACCCTGAAGAAATCACCTTATTTTCATACTAAGTAAAGTAACAAGTTAGCTCAAGTTAAAAAGTAAGAGGAATTATAAAATATAGCATCTGTTAATTTAAGCAATGGATATAACTAGTCCATATTCTTTAAGTATTTTTTAAAAAATCATTTTATAATAAAATCAAATAGAATATTATAATGCTTTACTGAACTTTGAAAATAAAGGCCTGAAGAAAAGAGAAATAAAAATAAGGATTAGGCTGTATCTATAACATCAACAATAGGAGATAAAAAGTCATCAAGCGGTTGTGTGGGTTTAACATCTGGTTTGTATCATAGCGTGGTCGATCTGATTATCTCTGATATTTAATATGGCTGCAAAAAACATGAAGGACTGAAAAATGATCATCTCTGTGGCCACACAAAGACAAGGAGAAAGAACGCTTTATTTAAGGAAAAGCGATCAAGAGAAAACAGACAGTCTCCTTCATGGTTTCTCTAGGTTTATTTAGATCTCATGAGATCAATGACAAAATGATAAAAGTGATTTTTCTGAGCCATAGGCTTTAATTTACTTCATCCCTAACATCCTACCTTGGAAGATGATAGTGGGAATGTATGACCATCTCAAGAAGACAGCAAATATCAAGAGATATTTATTAACTTGGCTAATAAAAGAGTTGACTATTTGATTAGTCAAATGGCCTGGAATGACTTGAAAGATGTCTGCACATAGGCTCGTAGGCAGCTCTGTGCCATTTCCCTAGAGAACACTGCAGGAGAATATTTTACAGCAGAGCCTTCCACTTGCTCAGCACAAAGGCTTCCAGTCTGAAAGGGTAGTGAGTGAGAGATTTCTAGGAAGGAAATATTTCTCTGTATCTCTCTAGAGATCTTTAGGAATGGATCTGAAGCCCTGCAAGAATGAACAAGGCATCATTTAACTTTTGTGTTTTTCTCACCTGCCTCACTCCCAGATGGTGGTGGTTGGGCAGGGAAGGGGGTAGTGCTAAGTCTTCCTTAGAGTCCAGTTTCTTGTTGATTCTCTTCAGTCTTCCAAACTGATATGAGATTTCTCCTTAAGTAAGTCAAAGTACTGTCAGCAACTTGTATATTCTGCCAGTTGTGGTAGATTCATTATTTTACAATAAGTTAATGGCAACCCACTCCAGTGTTCTTGCCTGGGAAATCCCATGGACAGAGGAGCCTGGTGGGTTACAGTCCATTGAATTGCAAAGAGTTGGACAGGACTGATGGCTTGACTCTCTAGCACAGAACAGTAGACTCAAGTCTATTGGAGAGTAGGAGAATTGTTGTTTTTTTCTTTTTTTTAACTCCTATTTTCTTTTCTTCTAATTCAATTGCAGTGAATTTAAAGCAAAGCAGAAAATTCAGTTTCAGGTCTTGAATGATAACATTTCAGGTATTCATGGAACTCTGAGCTACTAAGGTAAACTCAAATGTGGTAAGCTCTGGTGAGAAATATATCTGGATATGTAACATTTTTTGAAGCACAGCAGAATAAAGGCTGAGTGGCTGCCTGTATTCTCTCTTGTACATTAGTATCTCAACTTTGCATTACAGCCTAAATTACTTAGGTCTTGGAGTATCTTAGCAGGTTTTTAATGTATTCTTGGAAAATATTTGTGCTGCAGTCCCGTGGACACATCAGACAGGAATAGGGGACATTTTTTGTGATGAGGTGGGATGGTTAAGATCTTGACTTCAAACGGGTGATAACATCTTCAGTGGTGGAGAAATCTCCTGTTTCCAGGTGGACAAATCAACCACCACATCTGCAAGTTGGATGCTATTCAGCTCTCCACCCCCTGCCCTGCTTTTCTCTCTAGGTGACCAGGAGTCCCAAGTGGATTAGGAGCACAGTATTTGGGAATGCAAAGGGAAATAGTGTTAAGTTTAGCAAATGATTTCTACACTGTCACTTTCATGGCTATACAAGAGCCTCGCTAGAATTTTTAAATAAGTGCCACCTAGTTTAGAGCTGAGGGTTACTAATTCTTTGAGTTAGGAACAGCTAGGAGTCGCTGCACCAGACCTAAGATCATGTACCTGGGGACTCAAACAGAGGAGCTCATTGCTCTCTTCAGGATGCCAGGGAGCACCACACCCGCCCCCCTCATTCAAATGTCTCTCCAACATCCTGGCCTAATTAGCACCTCCAGATGAAGCCCAAAACTGCACCCAAATTTCAGGATATGTTTATGACTATGGAATGTTGCTGCTAAGTCACCTCAGTTGTGTCCAACTCTGTGCGACCCCATAGACGGCAGCCCACCAGGATCCCCTGTCCCTGGGATTCTCCAGGCAAGAACACTGCAGTGGGTTGCCATTTCCTTCTCCAATGCATGAAAGTGAAAAGTGAAAGTGAAGTCGCTCAGTCATGTCCAACTTGTAGCGACCCCATGGACTGCAGCCTACCAGGCTCCTCCATCCATGGGATTATGGAATGTTACAGAAAGCCAAATGGTAGCATGGTTCTTGTAGATTATGTAAAGTAAGGAGCCCCTTTGTTTAGCTTTGGAAATAAACACCAAGCCCAGAAGAAGTCAGAGTTGGCTTAATAAAAACAATGACCTTAGTAGCAATTTCATCATTTTCATTTCTGTCACTTTCTGTTTTGTTGGGGCAAGAAACTGTAGTTGGTCCATTTTGATCCTTGATCTATCAGTATAATTCAATCCCAAGCCTATTTAGTCAAATAATCAGTTGATATGTATTTAAATGAAATGACAAGGGGCTTTGGGAATTCAGGATATTGCCTATGAAGCTATTTTCTGTGTATGTGTGTGTGTGTGTGTGTGTGTGTAATGTTTGTGTGTCTCTGTTGTGTACACCTACCAGTGTTGCCCAGGGCAGAGGCAGAGACTATTCACTCTAAGAGAAGAATATGGATCTGTGTAAATATAGGTAGGGCCAACGCAAACACAAGAAGTCAATTACAATCCTATGTGACCCTAAATACCTTTTTTTAAGTTCAAAAGTCAGTACAATTATTTCAGAATGAAAATATTGATTTATTTAAAGTACCATATAGATACTTTTAATTTCCTGTCTGTATTCCTAAGAATATCTATTCAAAACAATAATAAAAGTATTGCTTTGAATTATATTATATTTTCAAACATTTCTTGTGTTTGGCAGGTAAGAGTAGATTCAACTTTATCTGTAACATGGACATAATAGCATCCCTGCTTCCATCAGAAACTGTAAAAAATGTTATCAACATTTTGTCCTGTTTAGGACATTACAGTGCTTATTTAATGTTTGGCTTCAAAGAAATTTAAAAGCAATATGTAGTGGATGTCTTTGCAAAGAGGAATGGAATTGCTGTCAGAGAGGTGCAGAGGGAAGTGAGTAGCTTCCTTTTCTTAATGTTGAATACATAGTAACTCATTTTATTATCTCTAATCACACTGTATATCTGAAATAGTTAATGGCAATTCTTTAAATACTTCACAGCATATAAAGGCTTCGTGCCCTTCTGCATAGACAAGAAAGAGTCTGAGGTATATTTGTACCCATTTTTAAAATGATTGTTTATCAATCCTTAGCTTCCTCTACCTGTCTGCTCTTTCCCAAAAGGAGACCTATGTAAAGTTTGAGAGTTGCCATAAATAACTGAGACCTGGAGAGCAGTAGTGAAATAGTTCGTTTTGTTTTCCCTTTTCTTCACTTACGTTTTTCACTTAAAAACCTTAAGTTTTTAACTTTTTAACCTAAATCTTCCATGGAAGTACTCTCACGGTATTTATTTCAGAAAATTTTCATGGATTTCATGTAAATTGCATTAAGCCATTCTGAATAAAAGCTAATTGAAAAAACACCTCACATTATTATTTATTTATTTAGACTGCACTGGGTCTTCCTTGCTGCAAGCAGGCTTTCTCTGGTTGTGTTGAGTGGGGGCTACTGTCTAGTTGCAGTGATGAGCTTCTGATTGTGATGGTCCCTCCTGTTGCTGAGCATCAGCTCTAGGGTGCACGGGCTTCAGTAGTTGCGATGTGAGGACTCAGTAATTGCAGCTCCTGTGCTCTATAGCACAGGCTCAATAGTTGTGGTGCATGAGCCTAGTTGCTCCACGCCATGTGGGATCCTCCTGGATAGAACCTGCATCTCCTGCATTGGCAGGCAGATTTTTTACCACTGAGCCACAAGGAGAGCCCAAACCTCACATTTTTAATGTGACTGTGAAGATAAGCTGTGATCTTTTAGTTGCTGCTGCAGACTCTCTTTACCTATATCCACATGGCAACCTATTATATTCCTGTTTACAAATCAGCAAATTCCTAATGCTTCTCTCATCATCTTCCTCTTCTGTTACCTCCTCAGACTCCCTCATCCAACTGCTCAACACTAGATTTTTTTTCTTACCTTCCCCACACATCTTTCAAAACATATTGCTGTCATTAATCACCCACTGGTCATCACTGCATTTGATTCACCCACTCTCCCTGATGTCCAGGAGGATTAAGGCTGAGGAGTGTCAATGAAGTAGGAGGGGAAAGTGTTTGGATAATACTTTAATTTACATTCCTTTGTAACAGCAGAAAGTTTACCAAACATTCATCCCATTACACATATCACATACCTTTATAGAGGTGTCTTGAGAGCAAGATGGTATTGGCTCAGAGGTCGGTCCTTTCATTTCAGGAGTAACATCTACTTCTGAAGTCATAGGCCCCAAGAACAATGACCAAGGTCACCGTCCACGGCCGGGCTGTGCTTTTGTTTGAGAAGAGATAGCCCTTCAATGCTGAGAAACCCAACTTCCAGGAACTCCAGGCCTCAGCCCAGGCACTGTCTTTCACGTAGCCCTGCAGAGAACAATTGTGTGAAGCATGGTGACCTCAGAAGCCCAAAGCCTTGCAAGCTATTTATGAATGCAGGGTGCTCCGAAAACGGGCTCAGGATGAGGAAGCCCTATCAGAGCTTGATTTAGCTCCTGCTCTGCCTGTGTGAGCATCCTAGGAGAAAACAAGTGTAAATATAGCAACAACCCGTGCAAAGGTGGAAGACCAGTTGCATTTGCACTTCTGAGAGCAAAACTGAGAGCGCTCTTCAGCGCAGTGTTAGCCAAACAAGCAGAATTCATTGTGTGTTTGTCACCAAGTTAGATTATCCAGGTTTTGTTCATGGCCTCTTTTATGAGGAAGGTGAAAATCTAGCCAATGAATTCTCAGTGTATGTATTCAGTGTAATACATCACACTGGATATGAGGATAAATGATATCATTCATCTCTGAAATATGTTGGTCTCATTGCTATTTCCAGAATAATCTAAATAGATGAAAATGACCTCTTTCCTAGAAGTTCATCCATTTTGGTTTAAGGCAGCTTATCATCTTGTTTGTGTGAATTAGGCCTGATCTGAAAACGCCCTCAGCAGACTTTGTATAACTGACCTGCTGTGGCATATGCAGCGGCTAAGGCAGAATGGTACAGGACCCCAGACTCCCTGGCTCGAAACCTCCTGAAGCTTGTTCCCTTCTCGTGGACTATGTATTCACTTTACAAAAGGTTCCGTGTTGCTTAAGATCTAGAGTGCCTTTCATGAAGCGTCACATGCTTAGGTTGAGGCAGATGTTAATTTAACTAAAATGTCACAAAACACAAATACCATCCACTGAAACTGGCCCTTCACTGGGGAGACCATGACATTTAGTAGCAGTTGCAGGTTGTGACAACAGGTAAGGTGAAGAGTGGAAGAAGGCTGACAGTATAAGACACTGCAAACCTACTGAGAAGCAACACAGCCACATTAAGTGCTAGCACCAAAGGAGGTCACCATGTTGATGCAATAATTCTTTTGGTTCAAGTCAAATAAATAAATAATCAGTAAAAGATCCAAACCTTTAAGCACAGAAGTTGTTCACTGTGATTTGTAATAACCAATCTGGCAGTTCCTAAAGAACAGAAAACAAAATTATGAATATGCATATTGGGGCTATCTCAGTCTAGCCATTGGTGTAATCACTCAAACATGTTAATTTCAAGAATTACATATGTATGCATTTTGAAATGTCTGTATATGTATATCAGATATATGTTGAAATTACATATTTCAGTTCAAAAATGTGAGTCATCTGCTAGCTGTTCAAAGGCATTTCCTATGATAGTACAAATAATCTTGATGCAATTCTCTGAAAAAATTCTAAGAGATTTGCTGTGAACTTTTCTGTATTCAAATAAAACTCTATTCCATCTTCATGTCCTCTGGAAAGGATATAGGGTAAACTTTATAGATATCTTATGTATGTATTTTTAAGACATATTTTTCCACCCAGTACTAGTAGGAGGATCAGCTGCTAACCATTTGTAATTATGTGCTGGTAACAGTTTCTCTCCAGAGTCATAAGTTTATATACGAGAATAAATAGACCTTTCCCTTCTCAGTCTTTACTTACAGATATGGAGTCCACACCCCAGACAATGGAGCCATTTGTGAAATAATATAGTTCATAATACAACAATAGCTCCTCAAAACCAAAGCATTGCATGGAGTGCAACGGAGGAAATGTGGCAGGGAGGAAATTACATCACTTTTAGAGTGAGCAAGGGTCTTAATGTCTCATAGGTCATAGGAATACAAGTTGTCTACTTTGATAGAATGCATATTTTCATAAAGTAAGCTTTGGATCAAGGAATTACAACTGAAAGCAGACACTGATAGAAGTATTCCAAAAGGTGATGTTGCCTAGATATGGAAGAAATGAAAAGAGATATTGTTACCTCAGAGTCATCAAGGAAAATATATATAACTTTGAATCTCACCAGAAAGATGAGATAAGAAGTTATAAAGGAATGCCTATGGGCTTCCCTGGTGGCTCAGCTGGTAAGAAATCCGCCTGCAATGCCGGAGACCTGGGTTTGATCCCTGGGTTTGATCCCTGGGTTGGGAAGATCCTCTCAGTAAGGGAAAGGCTACCCACTCCAGTATTCTGGCCTGGAGAATTCCATGGACTGTATAGTCCATGGGGTCACAAAGACTCAGACACAACTGAGCAACTTTCACTCACACTATGAGCTTTGAAGTAGGGCTAGGGTGAGGCTAACTTGTAACGGGATTGTGCAAAATAACAACCTTTGAGTCCTTTTTTTTTATTATTCTGCATAATTATTCTGATGATTTTAAATGTGATTGATGACAATGGCTCACCTACTATCTGAGAATTGTATCTGTCTATAACTTTAAGGAATTAGAAATGCATGAGTTTTTTTTAAAGTCAAGGAGAGGATTCAGAAATGTTAAACTGAAAATAATGAAAAGCACTTTCACCAAATTATTTTTTACCTAGGGGAATGTATTTCAAGTCATATTCAAGATTCTGACTGATGAATTGATGGATATGTCTGAGCTCCACAAAGGAACATAAATTCAAGGGGGAAAATGTGTATTGAGGAGGAAAGAGCTTTATTTAAAAGGCATTGAAATAGATGTTCAAAAAGGGTGTGCTACTGGGGACTAGGAAAGGAGAAATTCTGTAACTAGGATCAAGGATAGATGTGAAACATACAGGGAGAGTGAGGTACAAGCACAGAAAGAGAGGTTTACAGATGTGCGTGTAAGAAGAGTCTCCATCTTCAGCTTGAAGGAGACAGAGCAGTCACTTTAGGGTCTGACATGTGAGAATCATCTTCTATTCTGCAGCTGTCTCCGTATTAGTATTTTGATACCATAGCTCATGTCTGTACAAAAAAAAATGAAATGTCAGATTCACCAGTCTAAGTTCCATCAAGAAATTCATTACCCAAATCCAGCAGCTTAATTATGAGCTTGATCTTGACAGCAAATGTCAGGATGTGACAGTATTGGCTGAATCTGATGTGTGACAACTGAACACGGTTTAGAAATTCTTGTATGTCAGCCTTGACCACCAGACCTAGCGAATCTAAAGACAGTTGTGACATAAAGCTTATTTTAAACCAATGAATAGGGTTGTACATTTAAGTATAATCAGGATTCTATCAATCTTTTATCACTGTGTATGTTCAGCTAAGTCTATTATCAGCTGCCTGAAACGTCTCAGGAATGAGAGCTGTACGTATTTCATAATATTTGTTTCAGAATACACTTCAGACCATATTTAGAGATGGGTTTTCATGTACACATACACATGATCCTCCTGGGAAAAGGAGGGGTATAGCATTGCTCATCTTTGAGTTTCTATTGTTCCTAAAACAATGACCTGACCTCAATGAGTATTTCTTAAATGAATAAAATATAACACTTCCCTTTTACATTACCCCATTAACATCATTAGAAGTGATTTTAATATCAGGGAAGCTAGACATGCATTTCCAGTTAATTTTCATACCACATAAAGGAGAACACTGAACTCAGATTCAGGTGGAGCTGGGTTCAGCTTCTGATTCTTTTTATTAGCTAGACAATCTCCAGGATGGTTATGACAATTTTAGAGACTCTACTTCCTCCATTGGATGGCAGGGAATAAAAACTGACCTGGCTTATTTTGTAAGACTGTTATGAAGATTGGTTGAGATATATGCATGCACCGTATAAAATATATGACCCACACCAGGGTGCATCTTAATAACATTTAACAGTCATGTCACCCTTCCAGCCTGCTGTCTATCCTTATCATTTTCCTCACATTTTATTTACAAGACATTTTCCTTTTTCAGTTGGAAACAAACAGTAGGATTTAGTTATTGCAGAGACTATTCAATGGGGCTTTCACAGAAAACATATTACAAAGCTTTGGAAAGTCATTTCTCATTACATTGAAAGCTTTAATTTTGAAGAGAAACACATGTTTTGCCAACCAAGGGAACATGTAGTCTATTATGTGCAAACAATATGAAAATGATCATTTGCAAGTGTTTTTGGACCTAATTCTAAGATTGCCAAGGAAATAGAAAGAAGAAATCTATGTAGCAGCTCCAAGCTTGTGCTTTACCTCAATCCACCCGTTCACTCTGTAAGCACCAAAGTTTGATATTGGTTTCTAAATTAAGAACACAGTTTCCTAGAGGTTCTATATTTGGGAGAAGGAGATTTCCCTTGTCTTGAAATACACCCTTTCCTGTGTGCTCTGCAAAAACCCAGATGGGAGTTTTCCCAAAACCAAATAAACAATCTCAATTCCTTTGCTGTTATCTTAAATTTGAATTGAGATCAGTAGCTTTGGAAAAATCGTTGGTAATCTGACATGAGTAGGGAAGTCTTCTAATGCTGCATTTGGAGAATAAGGCCCCACCTCTCCTCTGCTTTCATCACCTTGTACTTTCAGTGTGTAATGACTTCATGCACTACTTTATAAAGGTTGTTTTTATCATCTCTCTGCTATAAACTCATTGCAAAAAGAGTCCTTATGTTTTTATCTTTACGTCTCCTGGCCTTAGCGTGGATGTGACACAAGATAAATGACGGATATGTATCTGTTGAAAGGATGAATAAGTAAATTTGGATGTGTGTAAAATTTATAGTCCAAATACAGAGTGAAATGAATTTATCAGAAGATCAGACCATATCTGTTTACCCAAATTGTTGAATAACTTTAACAGAGTGATGAGAATATGGTACAGTGATTAAGAGCACAGGTTGGAAGTAAGACAGAATTAGGTTCAAAGCCAATTCTGCCCCTTTCCCTGGCTATGTGACTTGGACAAGTCATTAGCCCCTCTGTAATAATTATCATTATTACAGCTCTTAGAGCATTATTCTCCTTATCTGTAAAGTATGGGATGGGTATAAAGACTGAAAGAGGTAACGTATACAAAGTATAAAGAATGTTTTGATAATAATAGTAAAAAACACTTTTAACCACTAGAAGCATTATACTCTTGTTTTAGGTAGTGACTTCCCACTCCAGTACTCTTGCCTGGAAAATCCCATGGACAGAGGAGCCTGGTAGGCTGCAGTCCATGGGGTCGCTAAGAGTCGGACACGACTGAGCGACTTCACTTTCCCTTATACAGCTTTTCATTCAATCCTATCAAAGCTAAATTTTCCCTCTGGCAAATTGTTCCATTTCCAGTTTTCCCTAATGGATGAATTCTCTTTTTTTGTCTTTATGATAGAATAAGGAGGAGCAGCTGATTGCCATAGATCACTCTAACTTCCTTTGGAAATTACTTCATTGATTTCTGAAATGACAAAGGACCTGTAATGTACCTATAAATACACTCATTAAGTCACAGATTGCTCATGGCAGCACAGGAAATCTCAATATACTGTCCAGGCATCTTCCTTCCCCAAAGAGGCATTTTCCTGAGGGCATTCAGCCTGGACTCATTATCGTAAGTACAGCTGGACCTGGAGTCATGAATCAGGGAACAACTTTCCAGTTCCTCTTCCTCTGTTCCTTTAGTGGGCAGGCTTTCAGGCTGATGTGATAGATTAGAAATAAGAACATTTGCATAAAATGAGATAATCTGTCACTAATCTACTTTTCTGTTACATTGTCAGAGCCTGGACTCTAGAAGGAGTGTCTTTTGAACCACAGAGGACTCTGGTGAGACGGTGGTATCTAAAGATTCAGAGAATTTAAGAATTTCTTAGCCTCAAGTATTTCATTTGAAGGCATTTCACTACAATTCATGTGCTCTGCTACTTGGGGGTCTGCTCATTAGTTCTTCGCAATGAAGAAAGCAACCAGGATATGGGGATGACATCAGTGGCTCCATTGCATGTAAATTAGCCCCCAGATGCCTGCACAACAGCCCAGAGACTTTTGACATCCCTCCCTGAAGCAGGGACATCTTCAGATCATTGTATCAAGCCTGGTGGATATACCTTTTGTGAATCATAGTGAACACATAGTGAAAGTCGTTCAGTCGTATCTAATTCTTTGTGAACCCATGGACTGTAGCCTGCCAGTCTCCTCTGTCCATGGAATTCTCCAGGCCAGAATACTGGAGTGGGTAGCCATTCCCTTCTCCAGGGGATCTTCCCAACCCAGGGATCGAACCCAGGTCTCCCACATTGAAGGCAGATTCTTTCCCAGCTGAGCCACCAGGGAAGCCCTTTGTGAATCACACTTATCAATACAAATTTAAATTAAATCAAGCCCTGATTTGGTTGGGTGGCTTAATGGTAAATTTCATTTATTTTTTTCCTTCTTCATATTGTCTATTTCCATCTCATGCCATATGGGCTATACTCCCCTTTTGGGTTTTATTAATTTCTCTGAGACTATTTCAATTTGTTTCTCCACAAATCCTCCAGGACTTCCAGTTTCACAGGTTCAGCGTTTAAATAATACATTTCGCGTTATATGGAAGAACACACAAACAGAACAGCACCCGAGCGGACACATGGCCTGAGAAACAAGCTCATTCATGCCTCCTGAGCAACCATCTAGCACACCTCACTGATGGGGGGCTAGCTGGCAGTCCCAGCTCACTGACCTCACCAGAATGAGTGTCACAAGAAAACATGGTTCCTATGTCAAAGAGAAGTAACTTGATCCAGGTACAGAATACTCTCTGACGTGCCCTCTCAGTCGCTTCAGTTGTGTCTGACTCTTTGCAACCCTATGCACTGTAGTCCACCAGGCTCCTCTGTCCATGGGATTCTGCAGGCAAGAATACCAAGTGGGTTACCATGCCCTCCTGCAGGGGATCTTCCCAACCCAGGGGTTGAACCTGTGTCTCCTGCATCTCCTGCATTGGCAGGCAAGTTCTTTAATGTTGAATCACCTGGGAAGCCCCTCTCCTTCTGATACCTTATATTTATTGTTTAGGTGCCCTATTTGAACTTTTAATCATCCAATAGAGGCAGAAATTACTACCTATCATCAATCTTTGCTTTGCAGTTGGGAAGGCCCCAGTGCTCAAGGATTACAGAGGAGTGGAGGTTAAATTCCTGTTTTCACCTTCTTAAATGGGGACCCATTATCTCTCCAATGTTCTTGGCCTTTGTGGAAAACAAAAAAAAGCCAAAGGACCTAAACCTGTTCAGACCTGCAGCCTAGAATAAGGAGAATGAAAATCTCCTGGGTAAGGCTTGTTCAAGCCTCTTTAATGGCAGGCACGCAACCCTGACAGCAGCTTTGGTGTCATTTTCTTTAGAAAAATTTATCAAGCATTTATCTCTGGGGTTTATGTTGTTTCTTTTGGAGAGAATCCATTAAGTGTCTGTAGCGGCTCTAAGGCTGATCCCCTTGAAACTTCCCTAAACTGAGCCAGAGTTTGTTGTTAACTGCAGGCAGTTACTGAGTCGTTAGAACAAATCAGAACCTTGAGTGGAGCTGGGTTTTTATCCTCCTCCTCGTTGCTTTTCTCCTGAAGTTCTGTGTTCTTCTATCTGATGCTTCTGTCAATCCTCCTGTATGAGGATTAGGTCTAAAGCATTTCTATTTATGAGTTACTATAAAATTTCCTTCACGGCAGGCTATGTTTATCTATTTTTATAAAAAGAAAATTTGGTGAAGACAACCTACTTTTTCAAATGGGATGAAAACTAATCTCTTCCAATTTTGCCTTCTGCTGTCAAAAACATCCATATCTCTGGGTAGCTTCCTGCATCTTTCCTGCTGCAATGTAAAAGCAGGGCCAGAATTTTTGTATTGAGAGTGCTTAATCATTATAGTGTTCTTAGTGAGCTTTTGATGGTAAGGAATAACATATACTTTCATATTTCAAAAACAAATAATTCCAGAAAGTAGCATTTTTCTTGAGAGCTGAACAATAAAAAGTTTTATATTAACAAATTTGGGGTAGAAAATTTTCTAAAGTATACTGTGCACTTCTTCCTTGAAAAAAAAAACTATTCCATGCATATTTTTGACTTTTTAATGTCAAGTAATTGTCATGAACATGTATTATATTTCTCTGCCATAGACATACTGAGACCTTGGGAACTATGGAGCTCTTTGTGTCTTTTCACTCTTATATCAGTCGTCCTATACTGCCACAGTCTTGTGATCTCTTGTCTGACTTTTGTAAACTACCTTCTTCATTGCTTTTACTCTTTGCTCCCATCTCTCGATGTACTCTGGAGATCTCTAAGAGCTCCCAACTAGCAAAACATATGAACTCTGGTGCATGAACATTAAGGCACATATTTGAATTACTCTATCCCTGGGAACATTGTATTCAGTTGTTCCACATGTCATTATGATAATATGTTACTCTGGCATTGAAAGGGATCTTTCAAATGAATTAAAAATGTGGGTGCTGTGCTTAGTTGCATGCAATGCTTTGTGACCCCATGGACTGTAGCTCTCCAGGCTCCTCTGTCCATGGAATTTTCCAGGCAAGAATACTGGAGTGGGTTGCTGTGTCCTTCTCCAGGGAATCTTCCCAACCCAGGGATGGAACCCATGTCTCCTGTGTCTCCTGCATTGGCAGGCATGTTCTTTACCACTAGTGTCACCTGGGAAGCCCTATTTGTTTATTATGTGATTTCAAATGAATAGAGCATGAAATGCAGAAAAGCAAACAAATGAGTATTATTTATAACAATAAATTCAAATGGGCCAGAATTACAATTTTATATAAGACTGAAGATCAGAATTATTACGTTAAAAATGTAGATCCCTAGATACACTCCAAGCCTTCTGCGTCAGAATTTCCAAAGGTAGCATTCTAGCTTTTTAAATTAGCAACCATGGTAAATCTGACACACACAAAACCAAATCACACAAAACTGATTTGGGACCATGCTCTGCATAATATTGAAAATGGTTTATCATCATAACAATTATCAATGTGCATTGAAGCATAGTGATACTAGTTACAAAAAATTCCAACTGATAAATAATCAAATTTCTGATCATCAGTCTTTCATTTAGAAAAGCTCTGTGAAGTAGAAAATCTATCTCAGCGTGAAAACATTTTTAGTAGGTGTTTTTACTCTCAAAATTCTAAATGGGCTGCAGAGTATCTATGAACCTCTTTAAAAGCACGTGCAAAAATGTTTATCTTAATATGCCATATGCATTTTTCCAGGAAGAAAGTTGATAACCAAGTTTTTGTCCCCATTTTAGAAATGAGAAAACTAAGGCTCAGAGAGATTAAGGAACTTGCCTTTAGTAGTTAAGAAATGAGTCATGATTACCCTGAGTAGTTAAGAAATTTCTTAGCTGAATAGAACTAGGATCCCAAAGATAGGTGTGTCTGATTCCAAGCTGTGCTCTTTCCCACTCAAGCTCAGAGCCTAAGTTGCTATAAGTGCCTCCTTTCATTATTCTTGGAGAACCTGCCTGATTTGCCATGAGGCTGTGCTTCCCATGGCCCCGATCATTCTTTACCAGCTTTGTTCACTGCCTGACAGGTCAACCCTGTCTTAATCGTCTAATCACAATGTAATCAAGCTCTTTTCTTACCATTGCCCTGGTTCTCTGTCCTATTTGATCTCATTTTTTTTCCTGAAATTGCTAACTTGGTTTCTCCAAGGGAGTTTCTCTAAGATTATCAGATAACAACCGCAACAGATATATTAAGTGGGTTGGGGGCAGCCCCCTTGTCCATTCATCCATGTTCTTTCTTCTCAGCTTATCTAGAATAGCATCTAAAGCAGCTAAGAAACTTAAACTGTCACCTGAGTAAAACCAGCTTGATTTCTGCCTAGCAACAGGAAGCAGGCTCTCTTGCCAATGGCAATGTTTGTTTATCACATTCAAGTGCCTACTCATTTAAAAGACAAACCAATCCTCTTGGTTGAGTCATTATTATTTTTTATAATAATTGTTTCTCCTGTATGATTCATCTAAGATGGGCCCTTTTTTAAAAAGTGGGCTTTTTTCCCCCTCCGTATGACATGGTAATATTCTTAATTTTTAGCAAGTGTTAGAACTTAATCTTAATTCAATGATTAAGACAGGGTTGACCTGTCAGGCAGTGCAAACTAAAGCCCAAGAACAGCCAAAGGGAGAGAGAAGAAATGAATGATGTTACTAGAGGATCTTTCAGTGGTAGGGAAGAGACAGACCTCTGTAAATCATGTGAGACCACCAGGTCCCATTTTTTTCCAGGCAATAAATATTTTTTGAGACATCTGTTATGGGCCATGTGCATGGCTAAGAGCTAGGGACACAGAGGTGATTAAGAAACAGTATATGTCCTCACAAAGCTCAGTGTTGAATTAAGGAGACAGAGGCAAATAGATATCGTGGTGGCTGCAGTTTGTATATATGTTAAGGACACTCTTGGTGATGAAGAGTAGAAACAGCTGGTATCTTGGAAGATGAAAGAAGGAACTGCTCCTTTGGGCCAACTTTGGGTTTTCTTCTCACTCATCACCATCCAGAGTTAGGTATATTTGATCATCTGCTCTAGGGAAAAGAAAAAAAAAATCACATGGGACGGTTAAATTTTCAAAGGGTTTGAAGACTAACTATCCAGAGCTGCTCCTCTAAAGAGGCTGATAGTACATCAATCTATCGTTGAAATCTGCCAGCAACATGATGTCCAGCCTAGAGGAATTAGAAACTAATCTCTTTGAGAAATCTCATGATTTAAAACTCTATCCACGGTTGAAATCAGAACTGACTCCAGAGAATAATATTCCCGGGAATATACATAATACAATAAAAAGAAAGAACACAGATGAATAAATCTCTGGCCAGACTGAAATTTTTCCCTGAAATATGTTGTTAGATTAACTGGCTCCTTATGGTTCAAATTTTCTTCCTGAAATGTATTGGAATCATTGCTTCAAATGTTTTATATTCAGACTTGGCCTGAGCTATATTATTAAATTAACTGGATTAACTTTAACCAATTTAAATGCAATTGGGCAAGTATATAAAATTAATCATATACCAGTTAATTAACATTCCATTTAAAATGTAATGATATGAAATAAAATATTTTTTTGAGTAATGCTTTTTCAAAGCCTACTACAAAAGAGTTCAATCAACTCTATACCTTCCCTTTTGAGACGATCCCAAAATAAAACATGTTTAAAACCCCCAAATTTATATTTCATGTTATAAATATCAGCCTCCCTTTCTTTACTAATTCATTTTAAATTCATACAAAAAACTACCAGGTAATGGGTTCAATTCTGGGTTGCTAGAATACAGATGTGAATAATATGAGCTAATTACTTTCTAAGAGTTCAGTAGTAACAGAGCTACAGACACTCCCTGTACTCAAAGTACTGCAGTAATTGCTGTAAAAGTGTAATTGTGGAGTATTTCAGGAGGCAGAATGGGAAGCAACTTCTTTTCAGAAGGACACATGGGCAGAGATGACAATGGACCAGGGCTTTGAATGTTTACTAGAGAGGAAGCTAATATGATCAGGTCCACATTATCTCCTGGAGAAGGAAATGGCAACCCACTCTAGTATTCTTCCCTGGAGAATCCCATGGACAGAAGAGCCTGGCAGGCTACAGTCCATGGGGTCGCAAGAGTTGGACACAACTTAGTGACTAAACAACCACCACCACATTATCTCTCAAGGAAAAGAGACTAAAAATGTTATAACTTTAAACATTTGAAAATAATTTTCGTATAATAATGATTAACTGGTATGTTCCACTTCATCAGAATGGAATACAAAATAAAAAGACATTTATTTTGAAGTTTAAACAATTATAATTCTGGTTCCTCTACTTTGTCAAAATGGCAGGAGTCTTAACAGGATTTCTCTTCTGAAGCAACTGATGTCTAGCAGTCTTTGAGGAATTCTCACAACAAACTCAACTTATATTTACTGGGCTCTTACTACATCCCAGTACAGTTCCAGGCACTGGAGTAGAGATACTGGCAGGCCTCCACAGGGCTTCCTTCCCAGTTGGGAGAAATAGTCACTAACCCAACAAACCTACAGGCTGAAGAAGAAACATATATCAAATCAATAAATGACAAGGAAAATGTAAGAACGATGCCAGAATTACGTTTGGGTGATGTTGTGATCAGTGACAGGGTAGTCAGGGCAGGGCTTTCTGAGGGTAGAGGGTACTTGAACTGAAGTCTGAGTGGTCAAAAGCTGTCTTGGCTGGAGTACATGAGTGAGGCTGAAAGACAGGGAGAGAGTAGGGATTGGTCCTGTGGAGCCTGGTAGTGAGTTGAGCCTTAGCGCCCTTTTGATGGGAAACCACTGGGGCCTTTTATAGTTAGTAAGGGAGTGGCATGATTTGATTAATAGTTTTTAAAGATTCATCTGTTATGTGGAATGGATTGTAGCTGTAAGACTGGAACTAGGGTGAACCATTAAGAGTTATGATACTGATCCAGGTGAGATTCAAAGGGGACTTGAAAACTGTGGGCTCGTGTAGAGCCCGCATGAGCCCCAAAAAAAGATGTGTTTGGGAGGTGGTATGATTAGACCTGAATATGTATGGCAGGGGGATTGAAAATGATTTGCATATTGTCCCACCAATCCCATGCTGCTATTATGACTCTAGCATTTTGTAATCCTAGAGATTTCTGGGTCACCTTATGCAGTAAGGCAGGTGGCTTTTCCTGGCTATGTCCTTGCTTGAAACCAACTTGACCCAAGAACAGAAGCTATCTTCACCTTTAAAAATCCAAATGCCCAACTAAACCAAAATATGCTGTTGAACAAATTTTTTTGAAAATTTGGAATTTCAACACTTTTAATGTCAGGGTCTGAGCTTTTGTGCAAAGACCAGGTGGTAGCTTTCTCTCCTGAACCAAAAGGAAATTTTTATTCTCATAATTGAGAGTCTAGACACCCCACACTCTCCTCTTCTGCCCATCATAGGTGATGTTTCCTCTACATTTGGCCCTGGATGATTAACATGGATAAATTCTTTCCTGCATGAGAATCTCATATATCCATCTACAGTATGCAGATTCTTCTTGACCCAGAAGAAGCAATTATAATAGAGGATTCAAAGCCTTGATGATTTGTCTCAAATAACTTTCTGTCGGATACTGACAGTCTAACTTACATGTTTGGGGAAAAGTTTTACCTAATAACAAACTCCAATTTTCATTACAGAGACAAACATTTAATGTATTATTCTGCAATATCTGTATATAGGTTTACGGTTACTTTATCAAATTCTCAAAGAACAATGGGTAAGACTTTTTATTTTTTATTTTATTTTATTTTTCATTTTATTTTACACTTTTGACCTAATAGAGTTTTTACTTAATGATTTTCTCAGTGAATATTTGGCTTGTTCTGGAACAAAGAGGTTCTTTTGTAAAAATAATTGGTTCTCAATTCAGAAACCAATTCTAACAGCATTTTCATTTGGCAATTTTCTGTAAGTGAAACAATAAAGAAATTCAAATTACTCTTTGTTTGCTCCTCCACTTATAATTTCTGCACCATCGTCAAAAGGAGAACGGAAAAGAGGAAGACAATATTCTATCTGAAAGTTTGAGATTTCAGTAATAAGTGGAGATTATATGTTCGGGGTGTGATCCTGAGCAGGGCTTTTGTTGAAGATGAGAGGGCAGGGGAAGGTCATGCATTAAAGTCACCTGAGGGGCTGTTGCAAGTACACTCAGTGTTCTCTCTCCCTCAGGAACACCTAATTTATAGTCAGCAAGGTAACAGAAAAGGCACAAGCACATTAAATTGTGCAAAACCAGCCTTGTAAATTCCAATTAATCATGAAAGAATGAGTCACAGAACTTAGGCATCAATAGGTTTATGTGTGAAACTCTTATATGCCCTACTGAAATAAATGATTTCAGTAATTTCTTTTATGTAGACCTTGACTCTCTAAGAAATAGAGTTGTCTGATTCTTAGAAATATAAGTCATCTTTGTGTATTTTATGCCTTTGGGATATGGGAGTCAACTAAAAAGTTCTTAAGTTCAAATAATGTACTTTTCTGAAGAATAAGTCATGTCTGACTCTTTGTGACCCCATGGACTATACAGTTCACGGAATTCTCCAGGTCAGAATACTGGAATGGGTAGCCTTTCCCTTTTCCAGGGGAGTAGAGGTTCCCTTTTCCAAGGGATCTTCCCAACCCAGGGATCAAACACAGGTCTCCCGCATTGCAGGTGGATTCTTTACCAGCTAAGCCACAAAGGGAAACCCAAGAATACTGGAGTAGGTAGCTTATCCCTTTGCCAAGGGATCTTCTGGACCCAGGAATCAAACCAGGGTCTCCTGTATTGCAGGCTGATTCTTCACCAACTGAGCAACCAGGGAAACCCTGAAGAATAAGTAATATACACATACTGAATTTAAAGTTTACGATTACATGTTCTCTAATAATCTCATTTTCCTTGGATGTTTATTGTCACATATCTTAAACAGGATCCCAAAAATTAAATAGGAGAAGACAGGAGAGCTCCTTCAGGGAGAAGACCTGTGTTGTTGAGGTGTGGCGGATGGCTGTTTGGTGTGTACCCTCTGAGTGCTCACTGGAAAAGGTCTTGTCTTCTCCTCCCTCCTACCTTCTCCATTAAATGCTCTCCAGCTCTGTCACTCTCTGACTCTCTCACACACAGAGTTACTCTTTAAAAACTGAAAGAAAAAAAAAAAAACACCTGGGTATGAGAGTCTCTGGCATAAAACTGTTGGCAAATGGTGCCAGCAAATTCTAGCAAATTCTCATTGCTACAGAAAAAGCCTTTAGAAAGAAAAACCCTTTATGACAAGTAGTAGGTAATGAGAAGATAAACTTGAAAAATACAATATACCTTTGTTTATGATCATTACATGTGTGAGTTGGGTGTTTCACCATTTTAAAAAGTTTTCAAAGGAATCTCATAACACCATTCAGCAACACAATGCTCTTCACATGTACATTCCAGGTATCGCTTTTCCCTAAGATATGTTTGCATTAAAGACCCCAGGAGATACCTCACCAGTTAATTTAACTCTTTATCCAATTTCAAAATTGGGAGATCATTTGAAAACACAGATAAGGTATCCCAGAAGGAGTTTCTGGATTTTTGTGTTATCCATTTTTACTTCTTTCTGATCCTCAGGCACATGTATTTTCTCTGGCCTGTTGGAGCCTAAAGAAGGCTGAGTGCTGAAAAATTGATGCTTTTGAATTGTGGTGTTGAAGACTCTTGAGAGTCCCTTGGACTCCAAGGAGATCAAACCAATCAATACTAAAGGAAATCAGCCCTGAATATTCATTGGAAGGACTGATGTTGAAGTTGAAGCTCCAATACTTTGGCTATCTGATGTGAAGAGCCAACTCATTGGAAAAGATCCTGATGCTGGGAAAAATTGAAGGCAAGAGGAGAAGGAAGAGGCAGAGGATAAGATGGTTGGATAGCATCGGTGACTCAGTGGACATGAGTTTGAGCAAGCTCTGGGAGATAATGAAGGACAGGGAAGCCTGGCATGCTGCATGCTGTTCATGGGGTCGCAACGAGTCAGACATGCCTTTGCAACTGAACAACATTCTTCCTCTTGCTTTACTGGCAGTTATAGTAAGATGTCAAATTTTCTACCTGAGACCATCAAGGAAACTCACCTATTTATTCTTTCTGTTTCTCATTTACTTTTATAAACCTTTTTTAAATTTTATTTTTGGGTATAGTTGATTAACAATGTTATATTTGTTTCAGATGTACACCAAAGTGATTCAGTTATACATATACATGTATCTATCTGTTCTTTTTCAAATCCTTTCCTCATTTGGGTTATTACAGAATATTGAGCAGTTGGTAATCTATTTTAAATATAGCATTGTATACATGTCAGCCCCAAATTCCCAATATATAGTACTAGTTCTTCTAGATTCTAACTTTGAATCCTGACTCAAACAATCTTAGCTTACCTTTTTCTTTTCAATATATGTATCCCAATATTCCCCTCATCCTCCCCAAAGACAACACTAGGTACTTATTTAACTATCTTATTTCTAGCAAAAAATAACTTACTTTCCTCAAAGCCTAGAACTTTGCTTGTATAACAAAAGTTGATAGAATTGTTTCTCTAGCTTGGTTGAGAATTCTTTTCTCTAGGGAATTGATTCAGTTTTTACTGCAGCTATCTGCTCCCCAAGTAATTCTGTTTTACATATGAATCACATATAAAAGCACCCAAGATAGGTAATCTACATGTGTTTTTCAAGATGATTTTTTAAAACCTCCCCCATCTTTCAGCACAGAATACCACATACAAGAGGAGCTCATTTTGCTTTCTATTTAAAAGAGAGAACAGTCTTATTCTATTGATAGTAATTTCCTTTGTTAATTTTTGATGATACATGTTAATTTAAATTTAAAAATGAGAAGAGAGTAAAATATTCTGGGAAATTTTTTAAATCCCACCATTTCCCCCAAGAACTTTGTCATCTTTCTCAGGTATTATTTGCACTTATATTGGGTTGGCCAAAAAGTTCATCTGAGTTTTTCCATAACATCCTACAGAAAAATCCAAACAAACTTCTTGGCTAACCCAATACCTTTGGTGTGCTGTTTCAGTTGACATACCAGATGCCATATTTCTGTCAGAGCAAATCTTCCTTGAGGAGAATCCTTACCATCCAACTTCATGGGCCTCTGTAATAAAGTGAGTAGCCAGGTAGAGTCCAGTGAACCTCAGAAGGCCTGTGGCACTGAGTCAGTGAAACCAGAAGATGTACCCAACAGTGTCCAGCTGGCTCTAGCTTATACACTCTTCCTCTGATCCAAATGGATAAGATGAGGCTGTTCTGGCTGCAAGGCAATTGTAGGGTCAAAGCATTCTTGCATATGCTTTACTCTCTTAAGGTGACAACTCCACATATACACTACAACATCTGCATAGAACAGAAATCTTGTAATATTTCCCATTTCCAAGGGAAGATTCTGGGATCATTCAGCTAATCAAAGCCATACCTTGAGGTCAAGTACAAAGGGGTAATGCCTATAACTTTTTTCTAGTCTGTCAAGTTCTGAATATGAAAAGTCCAGTGACACCAACCCATGGGCTCAAAAAGATTTAAAAACTCAGATCTAAGTACATGTATATATATCTTTCAACTATAACAAAATTGACTCATCTCTAGGCCATATGATTGCCAGCTTAGTTGCCCAGGTTCTGAGCTTTGGCAATTCTGGAGTCAATCCATTTGCTCTTTATCTGCTCAGTAAAAGCTTAAGGAGGCATTTCTATAGCCAGCTCTGTTGTACAAAGAAGTCCTATGGAGAGAGATCAACCAGCTACCTACTCCGCTCCTCCACAGTACACATGGTGTCCCTGAAAAGCAGTGCTAAGAACATGGTGACCAATTCTGTATTATTAGACGGGCACATTGTAAAGCAGGAAATGGCCCTGTGATTTTGGCTGTTCAACTCACTACCTGAAAACAACATACTCTTGTATTTCTGTTGAGTAAAACAGAATTAAACAATTCTTTTTCTTACTATATCTCAGCTAACTCATTAAATGATTTCACAATTGACTCGGGAAAGGCAAGAAAAATATAGTAATCATTTTTCTCTGAACAAGACTTTAAATGACATTAAAAATCTATGTATTACATTAAGAGTGATTCAAAAAGCAAAACAACAACAACAAAAAGAACCTGCGGGGGCTTGGAGGACTCAGAATCGGCAAATTATTTGTATATGTTTCATTGCCTTCCTTCTCCCAGGCAAAATAGAAAAACAAATGAGACACAAATCTCTCCACATCATCAAATCTAACTCCTAAGTAGAAATTCTCTGGTATTCTAGCCCTAAATATTTTAGATTCTACAGAAACTTGGATAATTCTAAAGTTTGGTTAATATCCATAGCAATCTATAATCAACTCAGCAGAAGTTATATTTAACTGCACTAATACCATCACCCTCTAAATTCACAATGAGCTTTCCATAAACTTGTGTGCAGACATAATTCTTTAAACTATTTTGCATTTAGTCAGGAATATACCATGATTAAATGACATAAAGAGGAATTTGAATTTTGGTGCATAAAGAATAGTCACTTATTCTTTACAACAGCTAATTTTTAATTTGTACATAGAAAAATTCCAGATTCCCTGGAAATAGATAAGTGCAAAGTATATTCATCAGCTCTAAATCACCTATCCTTTAGACAGTCTCTCCAATTCAAATAGCCAAAAGGACAAATTCTGGTGCCAGTGTTTTCCCAGTTTTATGACACACTTAGTAGCATACCTAAATATGTTGAAGACCTTGTCATTATCAAAGATGGCTGGAAGGATAAATCCAGTTTCAAAGGAGTGTTGCTTGCTTTGTTTTCTAAAGCTCAGGCTCATAATGCATGGTATTCCAATTAAGCTACACTATCAATGCAGTCCAGAAAAACTTTCCCCAGACTGAAAACTGAAATCTAGTTGAGGTTCTCTTCCTGCAGAGAAAGCGTTCCATGACACAGGGCTGAGTGGTAGCAGAGGGAGGAGTTAGATATGAAGGGAATGAGCACAGTTAAGAGTCCTTTGGAACCTGGGGTATTTGGTCCTCTCTAGGTCTATTGTGTGTGATGGTTGGATAAGGGCTGGGCCAGGGCTTTGGGGCCTTGCTGGGAAGAATTCACGATGTTCATAGACGGATTGCTATGAATTACTACTGCTGCCCACCCAACCTCTCAAAAATACATCTTGACAAAGAAACCTACTTTTCTCCCAATTCTTAGGAGCAGAGAAATGTTGGAGAAAGAGATGATAAGTTTACATGCTTTCCTCTAAAATCCTCCAAGTCCAAGAGGTGTGTGTGGTCTTGCATAAAAAGGCAACGTGGTTGAATTTACAAGTCAAAAAGGTTAATGGTGGTCAGATCAACAGTCTCTGGAACAAAAAACAACACATGTAATTGGACAGGATTCAAATAATCTCATCACAGAATGTGAATAATAAAGGTGAACAGGAAAAAATAGGAATTTAGATTCAGTTTAGATGATGTCAAAGGTTAAATGCCTGGATAGTACTAACTCTCTAACTTAAAGATGCTTTCTCATAAAACTTCAAGAACTTTTCCTTTCACATTAGCAGAAATACCATATTTCCTGATGTGTCCCTCTAACTCATTTAGGCCTGGGTCCAGAAGATAAGACAAATCATCTCTCCAACTCTTTAGGCCTTTGATCAAGGCCCACAGTCACAAAACCCCCTTGTTCTGCTTGTCTCTCAGGGCCTGTTCATGGGATGGCCAGGGACTGGGTGGCTTGGGTATCTCTTCTCTTGCTTTTTCTGTCCTCACTGCCATGCCAGGCTGGACCAGGCATGTACTAATACAGCTGCTGGGTTTCACTGCAGGAAATAGGTAGCTTTTGGGGGAGAGTGAGGTGAGGCCCATGTCTAATTTGTTGAATAGGTTATAAACAGCTTTGGGATATTTCAAGATGCAAGACTGCATTTAAAGGTAAGGGGTTATTAGGAAGAGTAGTAATAATAGTCCTAACAGTCATTAGTGTCCTAATAAAATACAAACAAAGGAAATGAGAACATGTATCTTTAATAATCTGATGCTAACACAACAAACCAAACAAAATAAATAAGTGAAACCGGCTTTTGGCTTCTTTGGAATGGACAATGACTTGCCCACTGAATATATTTACATCTTTGCAAGAGAGTATGTGAAAGCTATCATGTGTGATGAGGCATTTAAAAAAAAAAAATCAAATGGTTCTTATAGTCCTTCAGTCCATTTGAATCTAATTTCAGCTTTTACCAAAAGGAAATAACAACTTGGCTGGGTACACTGTGTAAATCTACATGCTGTCAACTGCCAAGAGAAAATAAAGTACTTCCTCCCTTCTAGCCAGTCCTTCCTCTTCTTACGGCAGAGGTCCTCAGCATCCAGGTTCCAAGGCCTGATAATCTGAGGTGGAGCTGATGTAATAATACAAACAAAATGCATAATAAGTGTAATGTGCTTGAATCATCCTGAAACCACCCCCCTACCCCAGTCCGTGGAAGAATTATCTTCCACAAAACTGGTCCCTGGTGCCAAAAAGACTGGGGACTGCTGCCTTATGGGAAAAAGGTGGCGGGGCAGAAGGGGTTCTATGGGCACATGGGTTGTAACCAGTCACCTTTTCTTGCCGGTACTTCTAATTAATGTGATTTTGGAAAATATAAGTTTTCTTTGGTTAGACAGATAGGAAACTAGCCGAGAGCTTCTAAATCTAGAGTTGTGTGCATAGGCAAGGCAGGCTCTCCAGGTAGATAGAAACTGCCCTCTGGAAATATTCTCAAATGATGATAAAGGTAAGCTAATAATAACAATCTGTGCTTACCATAAATTAAGGGCCTTTCCAATTCCCAAGTTTTCTTCCTCTTACAAATATGTATTTGAGTGTGTGAGTGAGTGTGTGTGTGTGTTTTCTCTCATCCAAGTGACAGATACTCCAACGGACATTACCAACAGGATATGCAGGGTGTGGGTGTCTGGAGGTGGTTAGACAGAGCAAACTTTTGAGAGGCAGAGACCTCTTCCAGGAAGTAGGGGGATGGGAAACGTCCTGCTTCTACGTCTGTTTGGAAAGGGCCGTCCTTGACACATCTCTTCTCTTGAGAGAAAGAAGCAGGACTTAGACAAAGGAAGGCTTGATTCATGGTATAATCTTGCTCCAGAAAGGATTTAGAAATCACTTTCTTCTCGTGGGTGAATGGATTGGCTCACAATTAAATGTTTACATAAAGTGATGATGTGGATGTGCTGTGTCCATTGTAATGGGATTTTCTCTCTGCTTTAGATAGATGACTCTATGTGTTAAGGAACTGCTTACCAAAAGAATAAATGGGTATATCAATTATGCTTTTAAGTTCATATATTCATTATTCACACAATAAATATTTCTTGAATGCTTATTATAAGGCAGCCGTTATGTTACTTTAAGATGATATGTGTGTGTGTGTGTGTGTGTGTGTGTGTGCACGTGCGCAATTCTAAATAATCTCCTCTGTGAAATACACTAAGATTATCATATTGGTAACTGTACATGAAGGATTTTAGATTCTAGAAAGAAGAATCTAGACAATTTGTGGCTAGTATTTCTTTTTGTAAATTTTTTTTTTTTATTGCTCTGCTGGGTCTTCATTGCCTACAAGGGGGCTTTTTCTAGTTGTGGTGAGCAGGGGCTACTCTCTAGTTGTGGTGTGCAGGCTTCTCATTGCAGAGGACTCTCTGTGGAGCACAGGCTCTAGAGTGTGGGCTCAGTAGTTGTGGCACATGGGCTTAGTTGCTCCACAGTAATGTGGAATCTTCCTGGAGCAGGGATCAAACCCATGTCCCCTGCATTGGCAGGCAGACTCTTAACCAATGGACTACCATGGGAGTTATATTTCTGACTGATATCTGTTACTGTCACTACACTGTACTCCTTTCTATATATTATCTCATTAATCCTCATTTTGATAGTAGTGACCATTATTATTTTATTTTATTTTAGAGATGAGGAAACAAATCTTAGGTTGTACCACTTTGGTAGGACTGCCATAATCAAGTCCACAGACTGGGTAGCTTGCACAATGGAAACGTATTTTCTCCCCTGTTCTGGAATTCATCATTATAGAAAAGTGCCCAGGTTGTCAAGAGGTGAGCACTGTGTCCCTGTACCTTGGGGGTCTGAGCAAGAAATGTGGACACCTACAGACAGTTCTGCACTCACACTTTTCTCATCTGCCTTGAGAACCTTCCTGTGAGTAAAACTCTGGTCAGACCCCATGCTGGCAGGTCAGGGTGTACTTGGCATGCTTGAGTTCTCAAAGGAAATAGAGCACAATCTGTGAGCCTTCCTAGCTGCAAAATATAACCAACTTCTCTTGCAGTGTTTAATGAATGAAGGGAAATAATCTATCTACTTTCTTATATGTTTTACCATAGCAAATGAGTTTAATCACTTCATGCAATAGGGGGCTCTGAGTGGGGATCACCTTCAGGTAAAAGTTGGAGGAAAAAAGATGCAGATAGATGAACCTGTTAGAACCCTGGCTGTAGGTCTCTGCTGTGGCCCCAAGTCTATTCACATGACACGGTTCAGTCTGAGGAGCTCTGTTGGGGGTGTGATCTCACTTGTCCACAGCAACAAGCTCTGGGCCCAGGCTGGGTGGGTGCTGTGTGTTACAACTCCTTCCTCCCATAGGACGAAGCTGAGGCTCAGCTAAAGAGAAGGACCTTCCAGACCCTATAGCAGTAGGTGCCGAAGTGGATTAGAACCCAGAGATTCTGATTCCCACTCTTCTACTCTAACCATTCCCAAGTACTTCTTCTCTAAGGCACCACTCTCTGTGTTGCAAAGACAAGTTTGCTGTCATAGCACCCATGCTGAGCAGCATGGGGATGTGACCTACCTAAAAAGAGATAGCTTCACTTCAGGATCACTCATCTCTAACCTGACATGGATCTGACACCTTCCCTTGTCAGGTCTCAGTGTCAAGATTACCTTCTTAAAATAAAAAGATTTTTACAAAGTGACAGAATGTAAAACTGAGTTGTTCAAATGTTACTGTTTTTACCTAACTATTCTTATCTTAAAGTGGGATCATTCCCAGGGAAAAGAGGAAGGTTCCACACCTGGTTCCTTGAATAGCCCAAAGCTCCAGTCCAGAATTCAGCATCCTTTACCCCCAAAGTTTCTTGCAACATAATTTCCCAGTTGGCTGATGCCAAGGCAAACAGACACCCTTTAATGGTTAGAGAGGATCAGTTGCTTAAATGATTTCTACCTGATGTTGCATTTATGGTTTTACAATAAAATGACCTTTAAGAAAAAGATTATTACCTTCTTAGAGAGCACATTGGTGACCCTCCTCTCAAAAGGAGATGCCACTCCTACCTAGTCATGCTTTGTCACGTCACACATCATCCTATCCATTTCCTTTATGGTACTTGATATATGTTTGTAACTACCTTGTTGTGTGTTTGTTTACCTGTTTGCTATCTCTCTCCTCCATGACACAACAGCTTCATCCAGAGAGGGAGCTGGGGAACCCTTCTGGCCACTTGCCCTCGGTGCCCACAGCAGAGTTGGGCACACAGCAGGAGTTCAAGCCAACACCAACCAGGTAACCAGGAGGAGCACTACTACAGAGTCATCCTAAGGCTCACAGAATGGGAAGGAGGCAACTTCACACCCTGGATGAGCTGCTTACTCTCCATTTGATCTTGATAGATTCATTTTAACCTCTGTTATGAGCTGAATTGTTGTTGTTTAGTTGCTAAGTCATGTCTGACTCTTTTGCTACCCCATCGACTATCGCCCACCAGGCTCCTCTGTCCATTGGATTTCCCAGGCAAGAATACTGGAGTGGGTTGCCATTTCCTCCTCCAGGGATGAGCTAAATTACTTCCCCCCAACCCCCAAACTCATATCTTAAAGTCCTTACTCCCAGTACCTCAGAATGTGACTGTATTTGGACATAGGGCATTTAAAGAGGAAGTAAGTTAAAATACAGAGAAGGCAATGGCAACCCACTCCAGTACTCTTGCCTGGAAAATCCCATGGACGGAGGAGCCTGGTAGGCTGCAGTCCATGGGGTCTTGAAGAGTCAGACACGACTGAGAGACTTCACTTTCACTTTTCACTTTCATGCATTGGAGAAGGAAATGGCAACCCACTCCAGTGTTCTTGCCTGGAAAATCCCAGGGATGGCAGAGCCTGGTGGGCTGCCGTCTATGGGGCCTCACAGAGTCGGACACGACTAAAGTGACTTAGCAGCAGCAGCAAGTTAAAATAAGGTCATTTTGGCTCAGCTGGTAAAGAATCTGCCTGCAATGTGGGAGACCTGGGTTTGATTCCTGGGTTGGGAAGATCCCCTGGAGAAGGGAGAGGCTACCCACTCCAGTATTCTGGCCTGGAGAATTCCATGGACTGTATAGTCCATGGGGTCGCAAAGAGTCAGACAGGACTGAGCGACTTTCACTTTCACAATCCAGTATGAGCAGTGTCCTAATAAGATGTGGGAATTTGGACACAGGCACGTAGGGAGGGGAGACAGTGTGAAGATACAGCAAGAAGATGGCCCACCTAAAAGCCAGAGAGAATTCTCGGGAAAATGTAACTCTGCCAATACCTTAACCTCACACTTCTAGCCTCCAAAACTGTGAGAAAATATATTTCCATTGTTTAAGCTACATTGTCTATGGACTTTGTTATGGCAGCCCTACCAAACAGATACCACCTCTCTGAGACTTATTTCTTCACCTCTAAAATAAAAACAGTAATGGCCACTTCTATTAAACGAGTGTTAACAAGATAATGCATGGAAAGGAACACAACACAGTGATAGGAACAAAGACATCACTCAGAAATACTAGCTGCAAAAATTGCTTTCTTCCTAGAATCTAACTCCTTCATGTGTCATAGTTATTCACATGATTATCTTAGCGTCGTTCACATAGGAAATGGTTTAGAATTATGCACACCTATATCATTGCACAGTAACACAATGACTGCCTTTCTTTAAGTATTCAAGAGATGTGTGTCTCTCTGAGCGGAGAGGGCAGCAGTTGTGTAGTCATCATGCACTTTCTAGCCTCCATGATTCTGTACAGGCTGCTCCTTGTGCTTGGAAGGCTTTTGCCGCAGATTTTTACATGACTGGTTCCTTCACGTCATTCCCTTCCCACCTCAAACAGCACTCAGCAGAGAAGTCTTCTCTCACTCTTTTAAAAAATATTTATTTATTTGGCTGTGTCAGGTCTTAATTGTGGCACATGAGATCTTTCACTGTGGCACGTGGACTCAGTAGTTGCAGCGCACAGGCTTAGTTGCCCTGCCACCTGTGGGATCTTAGTTTCCCAACCAGGGATTGAACCGGCATCCCATGCACTGGAAGGTATATTCTTAACCAAGGAAGACCTAGAGAAACCTCTGAAAACCCAGTTTACCTCCCTCAACCCAAGTCACTGGATGCATTTCAGATATTGATTCCTTTATCACCTTTTTTATCCCATGATACCCCATACTCCATGACAGCAGGGACCCTAGCACATTCATCACTCTCTCCCTTTGATCAAAAATGTTGGTCATTAAATAGCCAATAAATCAAAAAAGAGATGACTGAATAGGGGAGACTACTTCCCATAAAGCTGAGTCCTGGAGAAGGGGCTGATTCTGTGAACTGCACAGTGTATCTTATATTCTGGCCTTGGTCTCCAGGGACATGGTTTCCTGGCGAGAAGAGATACCAAGGTGCTGTAGGAGGATGATAGATTAAAAAGGAAAGCTAGTTAGAGGTGGATTCCCAAACTAGCTTTGTCACTAACTGGGACACCCTATTGGGGAAGGCACTCAGCCTCTCCAAGCCTCACTCTCAGCAAAAAAAATAAATAAATAAAAGACTAGAAGTAATTCTATACTCTGAAGAACTGTTGGAAAGATTCACTGAGTAATGTTTTAAGAGCACATGGCAAATAGAAGCTCAGTAAATGGTGTCATTTATAAATATTTTTAAGAGAGAAACTAAAAGGGCAAGCTACTCCACCCTGTGTTTTGACCTAATAGAAGGAGTTTAAGATAAGTGTAAAAATTTAGCCATGCTGACAGTTTAATGTAAAGAGCTAGTGTTTTAACCCATCTTGAAAGTATAGATTAGATCTCTGATGCCCTGACCCCCTGAGGGTTCTTTTTTTACCCATTATGTGCGTGCATGCTGAATTGCTCCAATCCTGTCTGGCTCTTTGCGATTCCATGGACTGGGGCTCGTCTGTCCATGGGATTCTCCAGGCAAGAACATTGGAGTGGGTTGTCATTCCCTCCTCCAGGGGATCTTCCAGATACAGGGATCGAACTCACATCTCTTTTGTCTCTTTCATTGGCAGGAGGGTTCTTTGTCACTAGCGCCACCTGGAAAGCCCCTTCCCATTATGTAGAACTATTTTATTTTTATTTTGAAGAGCATGCTAAATTATGTAAAGTTGTGTTAATATACATATACAGATAGTCAAGCCTATGAGGGCAGAAACAATTTGATGAAATATTTTAAAAATTACTTTTAATTGAATATAGTCGATTTACAAAATTAGTTTCAGGTGTACAGCATAGTGATTTGATATTTTTATAGATTATACTCTATTACTATTTATTTAAAAAATTTTTTTTTGATGTGGACCATTTTTAAAGTCTTTCTTGAGTTTGTTACAGTATTACTTCTGTTGTTTATGTTCTGTTTCTTTGGCCATGAGGTATGTGGAATCTTAGCTCCCTGACCTGGGTTTGAATCCACAGCCCCTGCATTAGAAGGTGCAGTCTTAACCATTGGACCACCAGGGAGGTCCCTAGATGGTACTCTATTTAAAGTTATAAACTGAGGGTCCTTCTTGATTTTCTATTGGCCTCCCTTAGATCACAGTGAATCCTACATCTGAAGGATACAATGATTGTTTTATCTTCAGAATTATCTTCACACTGATGAAAGTTTCCCAATTTTGAGAAGCAAATTATTGATACAGCTTGATATTTAGTTACTTAATATTACCGTCATGGGAAGAGGACTTTGAAAGAGCCCCAAGGCACATTTCAGCGGTGTCAGTCACCATCAGTACCAGGCTGCGGTGACATTTCTCATCTGCAACTCGAGGGAGGGACAGAACTCATAGTGCATGTTGTGCTGATTTATGCTGATTTCAGCAGGCTTGCCCGGGGCAGGGGGCTAGGCGCCTGCGTGAAGGATGTGTTCCGAATATGTGCAGGTGTTCCTCATACTCTATTCTTTTGCCATGTTTGCTGAGTGGTGATAAGTCATCATTTTCCCATGAGTGACTGCCTAGTGCTTTCTCAGATTTCTGAATCATGCCAGGCTTGGGGCCGTTTTCCCAGCAGGTACAGTCATCTGAGAAAGATGAAACACTGCCAGCATCCTCTCCCCATCACCTCTTCCTTTCATAGGTAATCCCAAGGAAAAAAACATCAGGAGCCAAGTTTGTAAGAGTAAATACCAAAGTGGACCTGGATATTCATTAGGCCTTGGCACATACCAGGGCAGTGATTAACATAGTTCTTGAATTTAGTTCCTGCAGCACCTCAGCCTTCCCCCTGCCTTGTCTAAAGAGTGAAATCAGATTGTCCCTCACTCCACAGAGGTTACTGGACTCTTCTAATGAATGAACTGGAAGCAGACCACCTTTAGGAATTTTCCGGACAGCCTCATTTTACTCTCCACCCTCCGCCAATTGGGGATCCTGCAGTGTCTGAGGAAAGATGCTTTTCTTTTCTATAAATCACTTGAGTAAGAAAAGAAAAAAAAAGTTGATTTTCTATGTCCCTCCAGAATTAATGAGACTTGAGACAAAAATATCTGGGTCTTATATCCAACATCCCCATCTTCCACCAGTCTGCCTGTGGATCACCTCCAACCAAATGCACTCCTTGCCTTCCATCTTGCATCCAGTATCTTGAAAGCAAATTTTATAATGTCACTTTCTTTTCTTAAACCTCTCACTTGCTACCCATCATCCTCCAAAGGTCAAAAGTCACCATTTGGCTCCCAGTCTCTTCATGGTCTAGGCCCTCCCCATCCTGTAGCACCTACTTCTCCTCCTTACACCCTAACCACAGAACTGGCCATGTGTTCTGTTTCTGGCCCTTGTACATGCTGCTACTAACACTACAGCAGTGACTCTCAAGCCTAGAGATGCCATGTCCCAGAAAAACTGTTTGGAAATCTCTGGGGATGCACTCTGAAAACTTCTTAGGTGACTGTAAAGTACAGACAGTTCAGGTGCAGATGCTCAGCTCTAGCTGAAGGTTGAAGTCCTAAAGTCCCAGCGCCCAGCTCACACTGAGGCCTACAACATTTGCATCCCCATGCATGGGCCTCAGGCATCACAATTTTTTCTAATCTTCCTAGGAGCTTGCAGTTTTGAGAAGCATTGTCTTCAAGGGTGCTTTCCTATGATCCCTGGAAAACTTGGACTTCTTCTGTAGGTCTCAGTCTGATGGAACTTTCTGAGAAGGCTTCCCTGAGCCAGGTGCTTATGTCATGCCCTCCTGCAATGAGGATTCAGTTCAGTTCAGTTCAGTTCAGTTCAGCCACTCTGTCATGTCCAACTCTTTGTGACCCCATGGACTGCAGTATCCCAGGCTTCCCTGTCCATTACCAATTCCCAGAGCTAGCTCAAACTCATGGCCATTGAGTCGGTGATGCCATCCGACCATCTCATCCTCTGTTATCCCCTTCTCCTCCTGCCTTCAATCTATCCCAGCATCTTTTCTAAGGAGTCAGCTCTTCACATCAGGTGGCCAAAGTATTAGAGTTTCAGCATCAGTCCTTCCAATGAATATTCAGGACTGACTCATTTAAGATGGACTGGTTGGATCTCCCTACAGTCCAAGGGACTCTCAAGAGTCTTCTCCAACACACCAATTCAAAAGCATAAATTCTTTGGCGCTCAGCTTTCTTTATGGTCCAACTCTCACATCCATACATGACTATTGGAAAAACCATAGCTTTGACTAGACAGACCTTTGTCTGCAAAGTAATGTCTCTGGTTTTTAATATGCTGAGGACTGAGCAGGATTCAGAGTCAGGCGGTGAGCCTTTCAAAGGTGAGGACAGCGCTGGCACCTTCAGTCTCTAGGACAGGGCCTGTCATCCTCAGTTGGGCACCATGTTGGGAGCACAAAAGGGGTTCTGTGCTTGTGGAGTTCCCAGTACTTTTGTCAAGTTCTCCATTCACCCATTCTTTCCAGAAACAAAATGTGCAGCAACCTCGCCCTCTGCCCCAGAAGCATGGCACTGACACTCAGGAGCTAGAGCATAGCCTTGCTCAGCGCCCAGCTTTACAGGGACATCCTTCAAAAGAAGGAACTCCCATGGAAAATATTTCCAACCCTGGAAACAGTGATCTCATCCTGTTAGCTCTACAAATTAAAAATTAAAAAGTGAGGACACCAGTAAGGAGAATGCTCAAAGGCTAATTTTCAGAGAAGATTCTGGACATAATTTGTTTCATTTTGAATCATTACTATGAACAGAGGCAGACTTCATCTGTTGTTCTGTTGTTGTTTAGTTGCTAAGTTTTGTCCAACTCTTTGCGACCCCATGGGCTATAGCTCGCCAGGTTCCTCTGTCCATAGGATTCCCCAGGCAAGAATACTGGAGTGCCTTGCCATTTCCTTCTCCAGGGAATCTTCCTGACCTGTGTCTCCTGCATTGGCAGGGCATTGCAGGCAGATTTTTTTAACTCAAAGCCACCTGGGAAGACTTTGTCTGGAAGGTTCTAAATGCAACCTGTGAACAGCTGACTGAAGGAGACACTGTTGGAGTTACAGATGATGCCTGTCAACATGGAAGAATGACCATGGCAAGAAGATACTGAATAAAAGTCTCAGAAGCGTAGTTTATATGTCATTACTTTTAACCTCTGCAACAAAATACTTTTTTCCAGGCATTAAAGTATCACGCAGGGTGCTGTATTCAAGTCCAAGGTTTGCCACCAACTGTGTGAGCTTGGACAAGTTACTTACCCTTGCTGAACTTCAGTCTCCTGGACTATTCAATGTGGACAATTAGGTTACCCAATTCAGAGAGTTGTTGTAATGATTAAAAGAGATCATGCAAGTAAAGTTCCATAGCATAGTGTCAGGCCTACAGTGATTTAACTGCAACTATTTGCTGCTGTTATTACATTCTCTAGCCAAAAGTGGAAAGTCCAAGGAAGAAGGTAAGTGGGCTAAGACAGGGACCAGGGACATCATCGGGGACATCCTCTTAGTCTCACTGCTGCATGATCAGATGGAGGGACTATAGGGAACCATAGGTTGCACAAGATCCATTTCCATTCCTTACTGGAATTCAGCTCTGGGTTTTTATCTATCAACACCCCTTTTAAGAACTTTCCACGGCTATCCAACCATATCTTCCCTTCTTGCATGCTTCATTGCTTTCCGTTTCCTTTTCTCCTTATATCTGAACAGGCAGGAAAATTGATGTCTTGACACACTTGAATATTAGATCCAAAGACTTTCAAGTTTCTTCAATTTCTTATTAATCACTCATTGTCCTGGCATAGCCATCATCATTGGTGGTGGTTTGAGTTTTTATTATTTCAGTTCTGTGAAGCTATTCTGAGTTAATTGTCATGAAACATTATTTTTTTTTAAAGTTTCCTTTAAGGAGTTTCCATCTGTTTAGTTGTTCTTTCTTATATGAGCCTTTTCAGTTAACATTTTCTTCTTTACACATTTCATGGTCATTAAGAAGTGAATGGGTTTCCATGGTGGTTCAGATGGTAAAGAATATGCTTGCAATGAAGGAGACCCAGGTCTGATCCCTGGGTCAGGAAGATACCCTGGAGAAGGGAATGGCAACCCACTCCAGTATTCTTGCCTGGAGAATTCCATGGACAGAGGAGCCTGGCAGGCTACAGTCCATGGGGTCACAAAGAGTTGGACAAAACTTAGCGACTGAAAAACAACAATTAAAATATTGTTTATAATCATATATGTGAAAATTATCAAAGTAGAAAGTTAAGAGTCTGAACATGTGGATTGATCTGTATATATTTAATTCTATAAGCTGTGGAAGATGGTCATTTGACAAAATATTAAATATAAGTTGGGAACTGAGATTGTGCTTAGAGAAAAGAATCCTCTATAATACTCAGTAAAACCCATCTGTCAAGATATCATTCATGAAGGAATAAAATCATCAAATAAGTCGCTGCAGAAAGGAACATTCTCAGGGACCACCTGTTTCAGAATCTCATCAGGCACATTCCTAGTTTCAGCTTTATTTGACTGCAAGACCCTTGGAACTGCTTTGAACTGTCAGATCAGCTCCAAGGGGCTCTGCCCAAACAGCAAAACTAAGGGCTCCAATTCTCTTCATCTTTCATTTATATATTTTTAGATGTAGTTTTCTGCATAAATGATAAAACAGAGAGGATGGAAGGAGTACACAGTATTTTAAAAGTTGCTCTCCTTCTTTTCCTCCTTTTATTCTTGATCCATGATAGATCTTTATCTTACCTGACATCTGTCAATTACAAAGAGGATACTAAGAACCTTAATTTGGCCATTTATGTTTAAATTTAACAGATGTCTAGACTTTTCTAAGCTTCTGTTTTCTATAAAATGGGGATGAAAACACCTGACCATTGTGGGGATTGAATGTGACAGGATTCACTGAAGCTCCTAGCCCAGGGCCTGGTACATGATCAGTGCTCACAAATGTTAGCCATGACTCTAGTCACTATTAAACTCAGACCCCAAGGGCCACCCTCGCAGACACCTTGCACATTTAAGTTCTCTTTCAGGTATGGCAGTGATACTGTGGTTGTTCCATCTTCAGGTTTTGGATTTCTTTTTCTCCATTTATCCATCCACTCATAGATTTATTCACAGCATGCTAGATTCTAGGGAGACTCACTATAGGGAATTCTTGCTCTCTCAGGACTTTGACTTATGCTCTTAAGATTCGTAGATAAACCTCACTCTTGCCCCCAATATTCTTTTGGTGTCTATCCTTCCTTGAATTGTATAATCCATCTAGGAAAGTCCATTTGCCATGTTTACATCTGTTTTACTCTTCTGTAATTCTTAGTGATACCACATTAGTCACTCTTGGTAAACTGTTCTCCATATTACTCACCATGGGATAGGTTATCTGTTTGACATCAGAGAACAAAGTACTATTCCTAGGATGGATTACAAATGTCACTGAGATACTTTTATCCTAGGTCTTGGGCATCACAGCTTAAGGTTTATCTACCCTACTGATCTTAAGTTCCCCTCTTCCCTGCCTTTACTCCAGATAGGTTTTAAAAAGAGTGAGGCTTCCCTCAGCAGAAGCTTAATTATCTTCCTTTTCCAACTTCTCTCCCTGCTTCTTCTCACTATGACTTTGATTTCCCCTATGGTTACATCCTTTGGGCCACATCATCCACTGTGTCAAGTATGTGCAAGCAATAGAACTTTCTGTGATGAAGGAAACACACACACACACACACACACACACACACACACATTATATATTAATATATAGCCACATGTCATTATTGATCACTTAAAATGTGTCTCAGTTCAGTTCAGTCATTCATGTCCGACTCTTTGTGACCCCATGGACTGCAGCACGCCAAGCCTCCCTATCCATCGCCAGCTCCCAGAGTTTACTCAAACTCATGTCCATCGATCGAGTCGGTGATGCCATCCAACAATCTCATCCTCTGTTGTCCCCTTCTCCTCCTGCCTTCAATCTTTCCCAGCATCAGGGTCTTTTCCAATGAGTCAGTTCTTCACATTAGGTGGCCAAAGTATTGGAGTTTCAGCTTCAGCATCAGTTCTTCCAATGAATATTCAGGACTGATTTCCTTGAGGATGGACTGGTTGGATCTCCTTGTAGTCCAAGGGACTCTCAAGAGTCTTCTCCAACACCACAGTTCAAAAGCATCAATTGTTTGGTGCTCAGCTTTCTTTACAGTCCAGCTCTCACATCCATACATGACTACTGGAAAAACCATAGCTTTGACTAGATGGACCTTTGTCTGCAAAGTAATGTCTCTGCTTTTTAATATGCTGTCTACATTGGTCATAGCTTTTCTTCCAAGGAGTAAGTGTCTTTTAATTTCATGGCTGCAGTCACCATCTGCACTTGTGAGATTATCGCAGGTTACATCTGGATACTAGAAAGAAACTCTCATAGGTCCATGTGATGTAAGTGCCTGCCATCAGACTAAGACTCCCTTCCCCATCATTTTGCCCCTTGGAGGAGAGAGCTGGAGGTAAAGAGCAGCAAACTTTTCCTCTTAGTTGTCCCTCCTTTTATTTCTGTATTAGGTGGATTGATGACTCTTACTTAATGCATTCTTGTTGGGACCTAGATGCACTTATTACTTAAGATAGTCACAACACCCCTAAAAAACAGTTGTTTTCCACATTGTATAGATGAGGCTCAGAAGAGTAACACGCTTGATATTGTAGAGTTAATAAGCCACACACTTGACATTTAAACCAAGGTCTGTCATAAAGAAATCCTGTCTCTTCACTGTCTCCCCTCGCCAGCCTACGACATAATCATCTTTGAGATTATTTGTTGCTGTGACACATTAAAAAACACTGCCTGCTACCAAGCAGTCCTGACTTCTTGGTCTGATTATCTATGATTCTTTTCACAACTTTTATCTATTCCATATTTTTATTTCCTAGACTTAATCTTTCTCTTATGTTTTTCCCATAAAAAGCCACCTTTTACTCAGTTCTGGTTTCACTGTTCTGCATCCCTATCGAGCTGGCATCATATGTGTTAAGCTATTCTGGGTTACGCTGCATCCCCTTACAATGTTTCCTACATGGCTAAGCAGTGCACAGCTGAGCTTTCAATGGAGCTCCACAGATGCCTGCCTTAGTTTCCTGAGTCCATATTTATATCTGAACACTGATAACTCCAGCTCTTTTATATAGCCTCTTCCTAAAAGGATGCTCACCAGCATCCTCTTAAGGAGATGGGATGCTTTTTCAAAGGGCTGAGTCTTTTTTATGCTATCAATTTGCCGTAGGCTTATAAAAAAAATCCAGTGGATATTCACGTTCAACTCATTCTCATGATTCATCAATGTGCTATTCTTTCCCACTTTGCTAGTGAAGAAACAGAGGCTCAGAATGATTTATTCAATTTGTAGCAAACATATCAGGAAATCAGAAGGGTATCCAAGAATAGAAGTTAGTTCAATGTGCAACCTAAACTTAAGGCACAATTCCCCAAAGTTTTGAAGAATCACCCCTTCCTAAAAAAATCAAGGGTATTTTTTTCCAAGCAGTTCTTGGAAATGAAAATAGGCAGAACTGGAAATACTATTTCAGACCACACACTTAGCCTGCTCCTCACAATAACCTGGCATTGGAAATTTCTCAAGACCAAAGAAATTCATCTTTTTAAGTATACAGTCTGCTGAGAGCAACGAGTTAGGGGTAGAAGCAGCAGTGAACTCTTTTTTTTTTTTTTCCTAATTGTAGCTGGACTTCTGAAAATATTATGACAGCAGCATAAAAGCTATCTCTGTGCATGAATCAATCTATGATTTTAGCAACACAAGAAATCTATAATGGCAGGTAAGTGTGTTTAATAAATGGGATTGAGAAAAGTTTGATTTAAGCCTGTTCACTTATTTTATGGGATTCCTGAGAGGCCTTTGTAGGCAGTTATTTCCAGATAGCTTATCCTTGGTAAAGCTTGAAGTACCTTCCAAAGTCAAACAGTACTTTAGAAAAAGGGAAGTCAACAACATTATCTTCTAAGGTTTCTTTATTGTTTGCATGAAGCAAACTTCCATGGTACTACATATTTTGAATGGAACTTCCTTTTATATCTTCATTGGATTTTTTGATTACCCTCTTGCAAGATCAACAGCAGCTATCCCACCATGGGAAAAAAACATGGTCCACTTTTGAAAAGTAACAAGAGCCATGTGATACAAATGTAGATCTGAGATTTTTTTCTCAGCGTAACTTATCACTACTCATGAAGAAAATTTAGAAGGACGTGGAGGGGCATTGGTTTGTCCAGCATCGGTATTCAGGTCAGCTAGTCTGAAAAGAAAATGGAGAGAGACCCAGTGGATCAGTAATGGGAGCAACATATGAAGACTTTAAAAAATAATGCTAATAAAGATATAAGCAAATAGCAGTAAACTACTGTATTGGTTTCCTAGGGCTACCCTGACAAATTACCACAAACTGGTTTCTTAAATAACTGAAATGTATTCTCTTATGGTTCTGCAATCAGGTCTTAGCATTGGTTCCTTTGGGGGCTCTAGGGAGAATCTATCCTGCATCTCTGTCCTACAGTCTGGTGGTTGTCAGCAAGACTAGGCATTGCTTGGGTGTAGCTGAGTAGCTCTAATTTCTGCCTCACTCGAGCCCCTAAATGACAAGCCAGTTCTCAGTGATGGTCATTACTTGGCCTTCTTTCCTGTGTGTCTCTGTTTTCACATGGCCTTCTTTTAAGGACCTGTCATTCAGATTTGGGCTACCCCAGTGGCTCAGTGGTAAAGATTCCACCGGGCAATGCAGGAAACAAGGGTTTGATCCTTGGGTCGGGAGGATCCCCTTGAGAAGGAAATGGCAACCCATTCCAGTATTCTTTCCTGAGAAATCCCATGGACAGAGGAGTCTGGAGGGCTACAGTCCACATTGCTGTAGTCATTGAGTCACTAAATCATGTCTGATTCTTTGCCACCCCATGAACTGCAGCACACCAGGCTTCTTCGTCCTTCATGATCTCCTGGAGTTTGCTCAAACTCATGTCCATTGAGTCAGTGATGCCATCCAACCATGTCATCCTCTGTCATCCCCTTCTCTTGCTCTCAATCTTTCCCAGTATCAGGGTCTTTTCCAATGAATTGGCTCTTTGCATCAGGTGGCCAAAGTATTGGAGCTTCAGCTTCAGCATCAGTCCTTCCAATGAATATGCAGGGCTGATTTCCATTAGGATTGACATTTGATCTCCTTGCTCTCCAAGAGACTCTCAGAGTCCATGGGGTCACCAAAGAGTTAGGACTTAGCAACTAAACAATGACAACATTCAGATTTAGGGCCCACCTTAAACCATCATGACTTCATCTTAATTTAACTAATTATAGCTGAAGAGATGATTTTTCCAAATAAGATCACATTCTGAAATTCCAAGTAGACATGAATCTTGGAGGGTGCTATTCCATCAGTACAAGCACTATAGGAATTATCAGTATTCCATGACCTCAGATATATATAGAGATTCATGGCATGGTGGAGAGTACTTGAATTGGCAATCTGGAGCCTACTTATGCTACAAGCTTGGTCTGGTGTTGAACTTGGCTGCACCTTTGTCATTCACACATGAATGGAGGGGTTAGAAAAGTTCAGAAGTCCTTACCCTGGGACCCTTGAATGGACCTCAAGACATCCATTAATCTTCTAAAATTGTATGCACATCATTGCATCTAGTGTGCTTACACTTTTTTAAAAAATAGAATTTCGTGTCTTTTTTGAGTTTCCCTAAGAGATCTTAGACCCAAAAGGCTAAGAACAATTGTATCAAATCATCTGTAAGGTCATTCAGAACACTCTGATTTCTGGATATATGTTTGATCTGTTGTATTTCCCCAATTTTATGATGCATTCAGAGTTTCTGGAATGTGTACTGAAAGTATAGCTTTTAATATTATTTTATTTTGAAGAGTTTCTGGCTCATTCATTTCTAATCTGCTTCATTCCACATAACCCACAGGTGGATCATTTTCTATGTTTCTCATGTTTTATGCAGTAGAAAATGTAAATTAAACTCAGAACGGGGAGAAAACAAGCTAATGTCAGCAATGAAGGGAGGGGTTGGGAGAAACATAGCTGAAAGAGTTTACAACTAGGCATACAGGGTTTGGTATCAAAGACTAGAATGGAGCTGGTGAAAGGAAGCAAGTAGGGGAGGTGGGTAAGGCTGAAGGTGATGCTGTGGGATTGGAGCTTTCGAGTAGAACCCACTTTACCCTCAGAGTCTGGGATGTCACTTGTCCCACATTTTAGTGTCTCCCTAGTAAATAACAATTTGCTAGTTATTAAAAACAATTCCTTTTAAAGGCAACTCTCATCAGATCACGCAGTCTGTACTGTGTTTTGAAAGAATACACTCCCTCTGGTTTTCCTTGGCACCATTTATGCACATCCACGAACAACATAGCTCTTCAGGAACCATAGACAACTTGTTCATAGATCATCTGATCTCTGTTTGTTTTACCCTCTTTTTCTTTTTTTTCACTTGACTGATTTTTATTTCTTCATCTTTTTGAAGCTTTCCCACAAACAGATGAGTGAGAGGAAGGAAATGGATTCTAGTCTACTGACTGAATTGCTACTTTTTTATTATCTGAAAAAAATGTTTGGTCCTGAGAAGCAATTTAGTTATATATATATCCTTTCCCTGTCCTGTCCTGTTATCACAGAAAATCAAATCAAATCAATCTTTTATATTGGTCCAATATAGAATTGAAAACTCACCTTTACTGTGGAAGGCTGGGTTTAAAATAATAAAAAATTTTTAGAAAGAGATTTGTGATTGATTTTCTTAATTTCTTTAAGCTTTGTTTCCATTTATATGACTAAATTAGAAAATCTGAAAAATACATCGATCCTTTCCTAGTTTTTTTACTCCAGTCTAGGGATGTTCTGTAGGCTCATATGTGCATGAGTGGAGTCGACTTCTCTCATGTATTCTTCAGTTGACACTGCTGAGTATTCTTTTGAGAAAAACGCTCTCAAGTAAGCCCCAGAAAAAAATGCATTCAGAAATGAGTGTGAAGTCTCTTTCCAAGAGAACACATTCTGCACATCCTTGTGAAAAAAAAGTAAACCAGAGTATAGCCAGAGACCCTCAGGGAATGTTGTGTTCATAATTATTCTTTAAAGGTCAGTGAAAAGAAGGAAAAGCACTGAGGAAGTTTTGAAATGGAACTTTCGAGTACACTGGCCAAGAAATGAATCCCAGGCAGGCAAAATTTGAAATCTAAGAAAACAGACTTGATCTTTTAAGCTTGAAATAAAAGGTAATTGGGTAGTCTGGGAAAAAACGAAAGCAACCTCTGAAGAGTTGCTGAAAACCCAGAGGGCACCCAGGGAAACTGCCAAGGTCCACACAGTCATTGCCCATTTTGTCCTGCCTTTCAAAGACTTTCAAGATGTCTTCTGAAAGCTCAAAACAAAACTGATTTAGCCATTTTGGACTTGTCATTTTTTGTTTCTATGGTCAGTCATTTTCTATATAGCTGAAATAGAGTCAACCCACTAATTTGCTTTGTATTAGGATAGCATCTAAGATGTAAAAAAAAAAAATTTAATTTATATATATATATATATATATATATATATATATATATATATAATTTTCCCCAAGTGGGGGAATGGAGAGCATATTACCTAGATGAGTGCTTTAAACTGTAATTAATCAAATCCATTACACCTGCTTTCACTAATTAAGGTCACTTTAAGATGTGCATGTCTTCCAGTTGGAGCTTCCCAGGAGCTCAGTGATAATCTGCCTGCCAAGCAGGAGACATGGTCGGAAAAATCTCCTGGAGAAGGAAATGACAACGCACTCCAGTATTCTTGCCCAGGAAACCCCATGGACAGAGGAGCCTGGTGGGCTACAGTTCATGGGGTCACAAACAGGTGGCCACGACTAAGCAGCTAAACAGAGGCAGCAGCAGTCCTCCAGGTGACATGGAGCCTGAACAAGATGTTTGCCCAGGTTATTTTCTAGCAGCTTGGAGTCAGCTGTGTCTAGTTTGAGCTGAACTAGTTAAGACTGGATAGGACGACTGACCCTCCAGCTGGGCATGCGTGCATGTTCTCTTGGTGACCTTTTGAACTTTGGGGTAGGGGAGGGCTTGTAGCTCAGCTACATCTGCACAGAAGGATGACTATCACACCTTTCCTCAATCATCTTCCCCCATACCCGGCCACCCCTACCCCCGCCCACGCCTCAGAGCGCCCTGTGGCTGTATTCCTTCGTCCATAAATACCCCTAGGCCCTCACCACCAAGGAGGTGGGCTTGAGGTTTTTCTGTTTCTTCACTCCAATTTCAAATAAACCCTCTCTTTCCTCTTTGCTGCAAACCTTGGTGTTTCTGCACTTAGACTGCTGTCTTCCTGAAAGATGAGCCTGATTGGGGAATAAGCTTTCTAACTGGTCATCTTAACCAAGTAAACTAAAGTTTTTGTGAATGATTTTTGGTTTACAGTTTTCTATAGATTTTACTTTTTTGTAATACTATATCTAAGTAAGGGCAGCTACATTGAAGTCATTCATAATGAAGTCCTACCCTCTACTATCTTTCTCCTCTTTGTTTAGATCGGCTTTCTATCTCTTAAAAAGTTGAAATTGTGGGGCAGGCACAACACAGAGCTTTGAGGCTAAGGAATTCAGTTTACCTAGCTAATTTCACAGATCTTTACTAAAAACGATGATCTCTGTGGCTACCTTGTCATTTTTTCTCCTCTTTGTTTAGATCGGCTTTCTATCTCTTAAAAAGTTGAAATTGTGGGGCAGGCACAACACAGAGCTTTGAGGCTAAGGAATTCAGTTTACCTAGCTAATCTCACAGATCTTTACTAAAAACGATGATCTCTGTTGGCTACCTTGTCATTTTCCTCCTCTGCTTCCCCTTCTTTTCTCCATATACTTAATAGGAGATGGAACCCATTTGCAAAACTCAGTAAGGTCCTCGAAAGGCCAGGAGGGTTTTTCTTATCCAACTTGACTGCAAGGGGCAGTGTGGTTCAAGTATAAAGTCGTGAGGGTAGTAAGGATAGCTCAAGGAAGGCATGTGGCCCAAGTGTCAACTAAGTTCATATCAGAAAGTATTCCCTAAAGTGAAAAGTTTTCCCCAAAGAGCAAGGAAATGCCATTGACAGAACATTTTGAAAAAAAGGAGCCAAAATGTGAAAGTCTATCTTACCCTTGCAGAGAACTGGCAATACAGATACCTTCAATAACCCTAGCTTGTTGGTGATTAAAAACAAGCTAATTAAACATTTTGTTATTCTAAATGACCTTGTGGGGTGCTTAAGACAGAATTAATTTAAAAAGTAAGCGCTTTTCCTATTTGTGCTGCGGATTACACCACAGCGCTCCTCCCTTCCTCTCACACGTGTGGATGATCAGTCATCTACTTGGGTCTAAGGAATCTTAAATGCTATATTAGTTGAGTTATTCTCAGTGAACTTCTGTTTCTTTTTTAAAACTTTACTAGCATAAGGAGGGGCTTGGACATTAGCTATCAAGTTTCCTTGAAGATAACACAGCAGTTATAAAATGGTTTAAATAATTCGACATTGGGTAGTACAAAACCATGACAAAATTAGTCCTAAATAAGTATAACTATGTCAATCAAAATATATGTAGAGACCCAGTTATCTTGATAGAATTCTGAAGATCACTAAAACTTGAAACAGCTACTTAAAATACTCTAAGTCGGTTTTTTCTCAATCTCGGCCCTACAGAAATTTTAAAGTTGGCAGTTTTTTGTTGGTGGTGGTGGGGGACTGTCCGGAGTACTGTAGGCAGTTTAGCAGCATCCCTGGCCTCTGCCCATCAAATGTCCAATCCTGTGTGTTAGTCACTCAGTCATGTCCTACTCTTTGCGACCCTACAGACTGTAGCCCACCTGGCTCCTCTGTCCATGGGATTCTCCAGGCAAGAATACTGGAGTGGGTTGCCATGCCCTCCTCCAGGGGATCTTCCCAATCCAGGGATTGAACCCAGGTTTCCTGTATTTGCAGGCAGGTTCTTTACCATCTGAGCCACCTGGGCCAAGTTGAGAACTGAAAACATTGCCAAACATTTCCAAATGCCCCCTGAGGGACAAATTTCACCCCTAGTTGAGAACCACCATTTAAATCATTGCAGAAAGACAATTCAGCTTTGCAATCTCATTTTTCCTTTTCTTCTTCTGTTAGCTCACAATAACTTCTGAACATCCCATGTTTTTCCTTTTATCTTTGAAAACATGACTTTTTTTTTTTTTTCTGTCCTTCTTTAGGCGGGAGATGAGTCCTATAGGCTCCCACCTCCCTGCCTGGTCTGTCACCCAACCCAGGCTGCTCACACCTACTCTCTACAGGGAGAGAAGTCTGCTCCCCTTTAGAGCAGGGCTCCTTCATATTGCGCTCCCCTCAGTCTTATCACTGGGACACACAGGCTGCTTTCAGGGTGGCAGGTCTCCCAAAGCTAGGAATTTTGTGTCCCACAGCTTCCCAGCTGGAAGGGCTCTGAGGATGCTTTGAAAGGATATTCTAGCAGATTCTGAGATTTAAGCTTGAAGGGGAGGATGTGGAGGGACTTGGAAGAGATTTAAAGACTCCCACTGTGTGGGCCAACTGAACTCAAACAAGACAAGGAATGGGACTCATTGTTTACTGATACAAGTAGAAACTTATTTTCCACACACCAACTCCGCAGGACCTTAGTTCTCAGGATTCCTAGGTTAGGCAAGTCAATTAACTTTAAGACAAAGTATTTCAAAAACAAATTTAACGGGTCTTCCCGCCCTGTCCCCCCAGAAAGGCTTTTCATCATTCCCCAACTTATTAGTAGCCTGTTGGGAGTGCTTTTTAAATGCCTTTGAATAAATAGGCGAAGAAAAGTTAACTAGGTCTCTAGGTCTTTGTCTTCTTGTTTATTTTGCCGTTTCTCTTAGGTTTACATCTAAATCTTTGAGGTACAAAAACTAAATCATCATCTGCATTATGTAACTTGAGTAAAATGCATGTTGTCTGCTCCATTCTGTGGCTTTTGACTCTGAGTAGCACCTCTAATTCTAGCGGAGAGCATGGATCCTGACCAAGCACCACAAATTGAACACAGCTTATAATAGTAACAGGTATTTGTTATATATTTACTCTGTGCCAAAGATTGAGCTAAAATTAAATTTTTTCTTTCTTTCTTTTAATCACTCATTTCTCATTACAACTGTATGAACTAGGTCCTATCATTCACTGTTGCGATAAGGAAACAGGCTTAGAGAAGAGATCACATTTTAAATGACAGAGTAGGAATTCCGACTCCATCATTGACTACTCTCAAAGCCTTTATCCATTAGTAGATGGATAGGTTGACCAATCACCGTGTTACAGGATGGCTACTCTCCCAGGAATTTCCTTGGAAAGACCTTGTCATGCAGGTTGGCTCCTAAAGGCAGTCTGCACAGAAAGGACCCTCTTTTTCTTTTTAAGGAGCTACTTTTCATAATGTGATCCAATGACTGTGTGCTGAGGATCTTGCACCTCTGAAGAAGGAGATCCATGAGTTCCTCAGTTCCTATCCCAGACCTAATAATTCAGAACTTCTATAATGAAAGGGAAGCAAGCCTAAGTATCTGCACTTAAAAAAACAAATAACAGCAACAACAAAACCCTCGCTTTTCCTATACCCTGGAAAGTCTCTAATCACCGACCTAGGCTGTCAGAAGAGATTCATTCTCAGGGCTGGCTGTTAGGTTTCCTCTTCTAGACCCTCTGGAGGATTCCTTCAAGCAGGCTCCCTTGCTCTCTGACTTCCAGGTGACTTCAGACATGGGAGGCTGGGGGCATTAGCAAGAGATCAGGGAGGGAGAAATGGGAGGGGTAAGGTCTTTAGCCCTCAGACTCCCTTCCTATCTGGTTATTGCAAATTGGCTGCCTCGTGCACCCAAAGGCCCGAGCAACTGTCAGGGAGCCCTTTCCACACAAATGTCCAGATTCTAGGAATCACACCCTCCTTTTGTCCATTTAGGCTCTGGGTGGTAAATGCTCTTTTCTGGTGCTCCCTGTAGGGTATCAGACTATCTTCCACTGGTTTCAAGAAAGTCTGACCACATCTCTTAACCAGCCCCCATCTAAGAGCATCCTCTGGTTCCTGGCAGAACCTTGAATACCCTGACAAACATGACCCAAAGAGCCATAGTTTATCTTACTTCTCTGGGTTATTCTTCCTTTATTGCACCTATTAGGGACTTGATAGCCTTAAGTTATGATAAAAGTATACTTTTCTTTCCAGCTGTTGTAAGGATTAAATGAGATAATTGCATAAATTGGTTAACATGTGCATCCTTACCAACTCAGTTATTGTTAATTCCTGTCACCTATGAACAGCACACTGCCTCTGTCTCTTGATTGACCTCCCAGGTGATGCTTACTCTCTTCAGTTCTCCTTTTCTTTGATGCCCTCTCTCACCCAGTCATCCACCAACTCTTACTATCAACTGTTACCTTTTGTTTGCTCTGACTTTACTGGTTTGCTCAGTCTCACTGGGACTTAACAGTGTTCACTATAAGAGCGAGTGTCAACTCCCTTTGTCTCCAAGCCATGTCCTTTCTGTGTGTCTGGGCAACAAACCTTCGCACTAATTCTAAATTGACCTTTATTTCCTCTAAAGCACCAGTTTGCAGGCATCTCTAGATTTAGCCCTCAGAACTTCCCCGAATTAACCTTCAGTTTCATGAGGGCCTCCCCATCAGGGCCTTCCATAGACTTACCTGTAATCCAATCATTTTTAAACCCCAATCATGCTTCTAAATAGTGTCCCACTATATGGAGCTTTCAAACTTCTAGAATATCAACTCTGCATTTATCCTCATGTCTTCACACCTGTCCAAGTACTCAGGTGCAGCTGATGGGTCTTTCTCAGCCTAGAAACAATGGGGGGTGGGGGGAAAACAATTGTTTTCTAACCTAGAAAAAAATTTAGGGAAGTAGAATAATATGTTTCTTCGCTTGAGCACCAAACGAGTGCCAGGTGCTCTGACAGGCACAGAAGGTTGAGATTTCTGCCCACAGCACATGCAAGAATGCCAGCAAGGGATGAAGCCAGTCTCCTCTACCCAATCATCCTTCACAACTCCTTATGAGTTCACCAGTGGATTTTCAAGGAAGGCAATCAGACTAGTGGGGAATGACTGAGCCCAGACCCTACAGTTGAATCACTATACAAAATATTCTACATGCTTCTATCCAATGAACCATAAAGATTTATGGTGGGTTGTGATACCAGTAAGATTCCTGCTGAACCCATTATAGTCTGGCTTGTGTCTCACGTTTCAGTTTGGAATATGCTATTTGCATTGCAGTAACTGACTCCTGCCTGATTTGCTCTCACAGCTTGTTTAAAACACAGCCTGGAAGTATTTCAGTATAGAGTTAACTAGTAGAGTCACCAGGCTTCCTGTAGGCTTTTCTGTAAGTGTTGACTCTTGCTATCTAGGGGCTTTAATTATGTGCTCTATGACAGTTTCTGTTTTCTCTGGGACATCAGTGTTAGTCCATAGTCCCAGCTTCAATTTGTTTTTTCTTCTTGGCCTTGTGTCTCTGCAAAGAGTTTAAAATTTTTTTTTGTGGAGAGTCTCTTATGATTAGAGATGACTGACACTCCACTTGTAAGCTGTAGGAATCTTCTAGAGCAATTGTTTTTCAGTCGCTCAGTTGTGTCTGACTCTTTGCTACCCCATGGACAGCAGCACACCAGGTTTCCCTGTCCTTCACCATCTCCCAAACTCATGTCTATTGAGTCAATGATGCCATCCAACTAGCTCTCCCTTCCCCTAGTCATCCCCTTCTCCTCCTGCCTTCACTCTTTCCCAGCATGAGGATCTTTTCTAATGAGTCAGCTATTTGCATCACGTGGCCAAAGTATTGGCCTTCAGCATTAGTCCTTCCAATGAATATTCAGGATTGATTTCCTTCAGGATTAACTGGTTTGATCACCTCCTTGCAGTCTAAGGGATTCTCAAGAGTCTTATTCAATACCACAGTTCGAAAGTATCTGTTCTTTGGTGCTCACCCTTCTTTATGGTCCAACTCTCACATCCATACATGGAAAAACCATAGCTTTGACTATATGGACCTTTGTCAGCAAAGTAACGTCTCTGCTTTTTAATATGCTGTCTATGTTTGTCATAACTTTTCTCCCAAGGAGCAAGCATCTTTTAACTTTATGGCTGCAGTCACCATTTGTAGTGATTTTGGAGCCCACGAAAATAGTCTAGAGCATACCAGACACTAATAACTTAATTCCTTTCAAACCCTTTACAGTAGGGGTTACCCACCCAAGCTATCTACACACAGAAAATAATCTTGTCTAAAATGTGCAGTTACACCTGTGTAATATTGTTAGAGCTCCTTCTTTTATATGTGAAGTTTCATTTGAAGAAACTGAAGTCTGAAAGCCTAAGAAATTTTTCCAAGTGTCTTTTCACCTTTCATTTTGTCTGGAATGTATTCTGTGGTTATTTAGGAGTGGAATGAGATGAATATCTTGTGTTTATTTAGCCTGTTTTTCAAAATATATCTCCCAGGTGTGCAAGAAGGGGTAGAATGATTGCAAACCAAAATTTCTGAGAGAATGAGGGAAATAAACCTCCGATTAAAAAATGTATATTATTCCACATCAAACAATTCATAAGCTAGATAAACTGTGTGGGAAACTCATTACTGAAAATGTTTAGCAGGGTCAGAGGATAAAAGAAACAATACTCCCAGCTAAGAAATATTCACTTTGGCCCTAGGAATCTAGGTCTGTAGAGTTTTAAGCAAAGCCCGACTCAAATCCAAGCTTCTGATATCTGTATAAATTCAATATCTGTGTAGATGTTAAAAACCTGCAGTAAAAAACAAACAACAACAGTTTATGACGTTAATCTCTAAAACTTATTTCCCAGCATGTATCCCAAGCTGCAGATTTTAGTAACACTTTTAGAAATGTAGGGTGCCCCTCACTCTTTAGGAGAAGCAAAAGGAAAAAGATAGCTTTTTAAACCATAGAATGGAAAATTCCTGAAAATCATCTATCTCTATTTTCAAAAGAGGTTACCTTTCACCTCAAATGGGGAGCTAAACATTATCACCAAAGCGACCTCATCTTTAAATACTTGAAGACCATCTGTATCTGTTCTAAATGCACCTGGTGCCAAACCCAGGTTAAATAACAACCATGAAGAGCTTGGACATTGAGCCCCAAGTTGAATTTTTCACCTGTACATCCTAGTGGAAACCTACTGAGTTGTCTTCTCACATTCTCAAATCAGTGTCCCTTCCCTGGGAGCACCCTTGCTTTTCCACAGAGCTAGGGTTCTAGCTGCCATCTTCCCTACCATGTAACCCTATTTCTTGGTTACAGCTAATTGTTCCAAGTATGGACACCAGGCCCCCAAACTGGGCAAGTCTGTTGTTGTTCAGTTGCTAAGTTGTGTCTGACTCTTTGCGACCCCATGGACGGCAGCACGCCAGGCTTCCCTGTCCTTCACTGTCTCCCAGGTTTTGCTCAAATTCAAGTCCCTTGAGTTGGTGATGCTATCTAACCAAGCAAGTCAGAGTCCCTCCAAAAGTAATATGAAATTCATACCTAGAGAAATATTCATCTGTATGTATCTATAACGTGTCAATTTGGGAACAACGTTTTCTGCCACCTCTTCCAAAGAATCAAAATATCTAGACAGTTGTAGTCTCCTAAGTGGTCCTCCAGAAAGCAAGGTCACAGTGTGGTCCCATCCACAGTGCTCCTCACCTACATCCAAACATTGCAGTATCTTCCTATAAAAATAAATATCATGTCACTCTACTGCTGAAAATCTTGAACAGCCATAATATGACATGGTTCACATAATCTCATCTTTACATATGTTCATGCCCCATATCCCAACAACCCACTTCTCCCCTACCCCCATTAGATCCTTTCTATGACCCCCAATTTCACAGTTCAGTCATAGAACATCTACTCTTCAGACTCACTGAGTGTTTCCTAACTGACTTCATGTTGTACCCTCTCCACCCTCTGCCTGAAATATTCTTTCCCCTATTTTTGTTTGGCAAACAATTTTTCATCCTTCACCTCCCAATCAAATAGCAGCTCTTCAGAAGCTTTCCATGTTTCTTATTCACTTCCACCTCCTCTGAAAACCCTCTACCAATTTCTCATGGGTGAACTAGCAGTTCCTCTTACTTTAACTGTAGTTTATATCTGCCTTTCATAGAATTATGACTATAAAACTGTAAGTACATACCTGTCTTCCCTTCAAGAATTGCATACCTTAGTTAGCTATCCCCCAGTGCTGAGAAATATGGGACATCCTCTGTGTACAGGGATCCAACTCATGCTAAACCACTAAATGCCCCTCCTCAAGTTGATTTTTGGGAAACAGATTGAGTGTTCCTGGAAGGTAGTGATATCTTACATCCCAAAGCCAGGGCAGAGCCCAGTGCCTCACACATGTTGGGCACTCAACGTATGTTGAAAAGGTGTATGGATATCTGGCGTTTTCAGAGTGTATTGCTGATCCTGTTCGTGACGCCAATTGTCTCACTGTTCACACTGTCCACACTGTTCTTTGAACCCAGGGGGAGGGCAAGGTACGAGCTAAAGAGGCTGGAAGGAGGCTTGAGGAACTGCAGACACGTTTATTCTCTCCTGGCTGGCATGACAGCCGTTACACAGGCTCTCTCCTGGCTGACTGAAGCAGCCATAGCAGCAGCCACAACATAATCATAATGTAGCAATAACATAGCCATGACATAGCCTCATATAACATAATTCACAATGTTGCTCCAAAGTAGCCCCAGTGCAGCAGCAGCCAGGGCTTTCACAAAGCTCATACAGGCGTACCACACAAAGCAGCTCCTGACCACGTGGGTACCCTGTGACACACATGCGCAGTGCTACAAGTGATTGTAGCTGTTACATAGTCATTGTTTACAGAACATGGGGCGAGAGGGTGTGAGAGCATGGCCTGAGAGAGCCTGACTGACACCATCTTGTTAATTTCCCCACATAGAATATAGAACAGGGAGCAAAATGTAAAGGATTAGAAAGATGCTCAGAAGATTCCTGTAAAAAGCAACTTAAGGATTGGTTTATTTGTCAGCAAAAGGTATTCAGCCCTCAAATAAGGGATTACACTGGTTAACCTGTAAGCTCCTTGAGATCAAGGACTGCAACTACTTCTCCTCTTTGTATTTCCACAGAAATTCCCACTGTATCACATATATTATGGGCATCCAAAAATGTTCAGGACATTTAATGATTTGAGGTGTCATAATTAAGAGTATGTGAAAATAAAATTTTGAGTCAAATATATAATCTTGGTTAGAATATTTCTATAAATTAAAATGTTAAATTGAAAATTCAGAGATGACTATTTTTCCTTAATATTAGCTGTTTCCAAACTTTACTTCATCACAACTTTATACACTAAGTGGACATTTGAACTACCTCATTTAGTCTTTTTTTTTCTTTATAGTTGTTGATTGACCTCTCTGAAATAGATGCACATGTAAGGAAATGATGAGAAGAGTGAAATGAAAAAATGCATGTCTTTCTAGTTGATAGAGATATTCAAAGGGTATTAGAAGTGGGAGACTCTATGCTGGTGATGAGGGATAAACTTCCATGCAAATGTTACTGGCAGGTTTAAGAAGTTAGACCAGCTTCAGAAATGGTCTGTCTAGAGTGTTCTGGATGAAAGCAACAGTGAGTGATTTTGGTGCAGTTTTACATGGTCATAAAATCACCGCCAGGTAAACTGTGACTCTTCAGGTGTTCCACTGTACAGAAGCTGAGTACCTTTCTTAAAAAGTCAAGTGAGACAGTTGGAGAGTGAGGTTTGCAACTCTTGTCTTAGTGCTGTCAAGTAACTTTTCCCTGTGGAAGTCAGCATCCTGTTTATCTTCAGCAGGTTTTTGCTTCACCTCTATCACTTAATTCCTCACTAATTTATTTAAAAAACATAATTATTCAGCAGGCTACTACCTAGCCTTCAATAAAACAAATGCTTGAATCGAAATAATAGGTCCTTGTGTTTCAATTTTTAAAAAGCATTTGGCTACAGAACCAGCTATTGCTTTTTAGCAGCAATTTTAAAAAGAGATTGCAACAAAGCAGAAAATGCGGAAAAGAGTGGCTTCAGATTTCAAAAAGGTCACCCTTATATATGGGTTGTCATACGACCAGATAGTCCACTTGCAGTTTGTTCAGTTCACCACAGAGAGTTGAGAAATAGCCTAATTTTCTAGGGAAGTTTTTTAGTTTTATCCCATCTCAATTCATCTTATCTTTATTTGGAATTTGTGTGACAGCTTTGAAGTAAACACACTGAAGAGGACATCGTGAAAAAATGTAAAATATCTTTGTCTTCTTGTTTCTTCCCCAAGTATGGATTAATCTCTAGCAAGTACATCTGTGCACGTCTGTTCACAGGGCATATGTCTGTAAGTGCAATTAGCATTTCTTTAGCATTACTATACTCAGTGATCCACTGACATAGGATTCATTGGAAAATTTTCCTCCAAAATATCTTGTGGGTCATTAGGGCCACTGCTATGCTGCTTATTGATATTCAGTTAAAACACAAAAGTCTGAAGAGGTAGTATTTGGACTTCATAATTATGTGAGGACTTGCCATCAATCTTGCACTGTTCATCAGTAAAACACATATGAATCATATAATCTGCTGTCTAGAGTGTGAAACTCAAAACATAGGCCATATATTTTTTAAAAATTATATTCTCTCCCCCCTTTTTTTGCTACATTTTTCTATTTAAAAAAAACAAAACAAATCTATTTAAAAGCTTTGTGAAACAAAGCACACCAAGGATATTCCACTTAACTACTGATTGAAAAACATAAAGGAAGATACTGTATCAAAAGAAATATATCATCGTTCTTGCACCAATGACCCCTGTAACGGTCTCAGCAATAGTCTTGAAGTTTGCTGTCTGAGCTTCCAGGAATTTCAAACTGATTTCATCAATTAACCTCGTGTTTCCAGGAATCTAAAGAAGCCAGCCTTTGGGTTACATATGTATAAGCATAATTTCCTATGAACTTCCCGAATTATGGCTGATCAAATGATTCATTAATGGAAAGCCACTTGAAATACCTACACATCACAGGAGCTTCTTAACAATGATGAGCCATTAATACCTAATAAATAAGTCATTAATAGTGAATCTCAATAGCAACTTCCCTCCTGATGGCATTGTAAGCTCTTTGTCAATACTTTGTAATATTAAGGTGTTCTCCTACATATTCATTACAATTTGTAATTAAAACCTAAGGTTAATAAATGAAAAATCCAGAATTTAAAACCAGTGTTGAATGAATATAAAATTAGCTTTATTTCTAGTATGTATATCTCCATAAAAGGATTAATAGCTATATACTTCCCAGACCATTTTTCCTTGCCTCCATCATGGGATCAGTATATTTGTAATGATGAAGAAGACTAACTGTGACTAATAAGCTAACTAGTTATGATTGGGAAATAATTATACCTTAACTTTGAGGGTTGGAAAAACAAATCTAGTGAGAGTCAAATGAAAAGAGTTGGCTGCAGTTTAAATAGGAAAAAATGGGGAGAGAAATGGAGAGGAGCCCTACTTTCTGTTTAATAGGAAATTGCTAGAAAATGGATATATGCCACATCTCTGCCTTATCCAACTAAAGTTTGAGAATATATTCTCAGGACAGAGAATAACAGCGGTCCCCAACTCTTTTGACACCAGGGACTGGTTTTGCGGAAGACAATTTTTCCATAGACTAGGGAGGGGCAGGATGGTTTGGGGATGATTCAAGTGCATTGCTTTTATTGTGCATGTTATTTCTATTATTACCTCAGCTCCACCGGCAGTAGATCCTGGAGGTTGAAGACCCCTGCATTAGACCTCATTTCTCTCATTTGGCAATTATCCCTCAATCAATATTTATTACCTCTAACCTCAGCTAAACATCCTTGAAAAAGTATTCCTCATTTATTCAGTGTTGCCCTATTTTACATATTTAAAACATCCATATTCCATACACAGTATGGAGTTATGCAAAACTTTCTCTGTACAGACAACCAAACAAACACCTTAAGGCACACAAGCCACAAAATGGAAGTTTGCAATGTATGGAGGATGAAATTGACTTCAGTGGAGCAACAGTTTTTTAGCAATGGTGCTAATAGCTCAAAAGTGATCACATTAGAGACATTAAAAAAGTAAAACACTGTGCCAGAGGCTGTGGACAGTGTAGATTAAGACACACATAGGAAATCTCAACACCGTGCTAGAGATGAGAACATGACAGCTAGGTCACCATGGAGACAGAAGCAAAGACACCAGCTACTAACTCTGAATACCAATTGACAGCTAGCACTTCTTTATGTTACTAAAATTCGTTGTCAGGGCAACTCACAGGATTGGCTCACATTATCAAATGAATAACAAACTGAATCCAGAAAGTCAGATTCTTTAAGATCCGTTAAATTCTAAAGAAATTATTTGGAGAGATTCATGCAGCTTTCAGGATAGTATCTGTTGTCTGTGTAAATCCCTGTCCCTCAATTTCTGTAAAATATTCCTTAAGCTGATATTGGGATATATGTCTTAGTATTCTCATTTATGTTTCCAGCCAAAGTGCACAATCCCCCCTGCCATGAAAAACATCATCCAACAAGTTCTTTCAGTATAAGCAAAACACAAACAACCTAGGTTATATCTACACAAAATATTTGCCTGGGTAGCTGTATTTTATCAGGCTCCTGTGCAGCATGTGCATCAGTTGCTCAGTTGTGTCTTTTGTGACCCCCGTGGATGATAGCCTGCCAGGCTTCTCTGTCCATGGGATTTTTCAGGTAAGAATACTGGAATGGGTTGCCATTTTCCTCCTGCAGGGGATCTTCATGACCCAGGGATCAAACCCACGTCTCGTGTCTCCTGCATTGCAGGCAGATCCTTTACCTACTGAGCCACCAGGGAGACTCCATCAGGCACCTACTATCTGCTTATGTAACAGTTGCTTCATATATGGTATTTAGTGTGAAAAATGTATATATAATACCACATTTTGCTCAGAACCATGTTAAATTGAACTGTTTGCCACAGGCGAGATTCAGCCTGAACCTCTGTCTTCCAGAGTCTGTGATATAAGAGCCAGCTTCTCTTAATGCAAACACAGCACCTGCCACTCAGTAACTGGGTAACGTTGAACAAGCTAACTTCTCTAGTTCAGAGTCCTCAAATACTAAGGATTTTTAGTGAGATCTGACCATTTCTCACCACCTCCACAGCAGCCACCCTGCTCCAGTCCACTAGCCCCTTTGCCCTGGGTGGTTACAACAGCTTTCCCATGTTTGTCACCTGGTGTAATCTGTTGCACAAACCAGCAGCTTGTTCCCTGCTTATAACCAGTCAACTCATGCAAAGCAATCAAGCCTAGGTTATGGCAGTCTAATTTACAGTATTCTGACTTCCCATAAATGACTTCCTAGTCATTATGTTTTTCTTTCAACACTTTGCTTCTATTTACCCACACTGCTATAACATATTAAATAATAATGAAAGCTATACGGTGGTTGCCACAGGAGGTGAGGATGGGGGAAATTGAAGACAGTCAAAATGTACAAATTTCTAATTATAAGTTCTGGGGATGTAATGTGCATGGTCATGATGTAGCATAGTGACTAATAATACTGTACTATATATTTAAAAGTTGTCATGAGTATAGATCTTAATTTCTCATAAGAAAACAATTTATAGCCATATGAGATGATAGATATTACCTCCTATATACTGGATATTTATTGGGATAATTTTGCAATATATGCAATTCAAATCATTATGTTGTACACCTTAAACTAATACAATGTTATATGTCAATTACATTTCAATAAAACTGGATGGGGGAATAGCAGGTAAAGTTTTTAAAGTAAAGCAAAACTTTAAGAATTAAACTGTTTAAAAATGCTCAATGAAGTATTTATAAAACAAAAACATTTATTTTAATAAAAACTATATAAATATTTGATAGAAATCCATAAAGCAAAATAATTTTCCTGTTGAAGGATTCTTTCCTACAATGTCTTGTGCCTAAAAACCATGAAATAGTCAAGTAATATCTGAAATTTTTATTACTATAACACAAAATATATCACTTTAGCTAATGCTTTTATAAGATACAATGCACTTATGCCATTTCCTTTCAATAAAGCTCATGGTGTGCACATGACTGAACTTATGATCGAGGACGTTTTTGTTTCTCAAAGCTTTGCTTCCCATAAAATACATTTCCTCATGAGAGATAATAATAAGACTGTTCTCTGTTTCTTAAGAATTAAGGATTTGTCAAATGTGACAGCCTTGAGCCTTCAGCCGAAAGCTCCTGCTTTTTCCTGAACCTTAAATAAATCTTTCTGGAGTCTAAGTATGTATTCTATATTCCATATACACGTGGTTTTAAAACATACATGTAACATTCATTACATGGGCTTCCCTTGTGGCTCAGCTGGCAAAGAATCCGCCTGCAATGCGGGAGACCTGGGTTCAATCCTGGGTTGGGAAGATCCCCTGGAGAAGGGAAAGGCTACTCTCTCCAGTATTATGGCCTGGAGAATTCCATGGTCTGCATAGTCCATGGGGTCGCAAAGAGTCGGACACGACTGAGTGACTGTCACTTCACTTCACTTCAGATTTTACAAGCTGAATTTTTTGTTTGTATAGGCAATAGATGGTTAAGAATCTGCCTATAATGCAGGAGACCCAGGTTTGATCCCTGGTGGGGAAGATCCCCTGGAGAGGAGAATGGCTACCGACTCCAGTATTCTTGCCTGGAGAATTTCATGGACAAAGGAGCCTGGCAGGCTACAGTCCTTGGGGCCCCCGACACGACTGAGTGACTAACACTACTACTGCATGCCACTTACATTGCTAGGCACAGTTCTCAGCACTTTGTCTTTTAACTCACATATTAATGATCACAATAATCATGAGCCAAGTACTATTGGCAACATTCCCATTTTACAACTGAGAAAACTGAAGCACAGTTAGATCTAGTTAGATCTAATAACTTACTCAAGGCAATTCAATTAATAAGTGGAAGAATTGAGACTTAAACCAGCCAGTCAGACTTCAGTCTATTGTCTGAACAACCCCCACACTCCACTGGCCATCAGCACACAGAACAGGATAACATTTGAAACATCATGTTGTTTCCCTTGGACTTTCTGCTTTCCATTTGTAAACTTTCCCTTACCCTCACCACCTGCAGTTCAAATTGGAAATGACTTTTGTTTTCCAAAGGACCAAGCTTTTACAGATACGTATAAAGTTATGCAAAGAAAACTATTTTCTTAAAAACCCAGAAAAACAATTGCAAAATCTCTTGATCTAAAGAAATGAAGATAATTTCCTCATTAAATTAAAAGATGGTTCTTCTTCTTGGGGTCAGGGAAGAAGTAAGAAGAGGGGCTGCTTGGGCACCACTGGAAACAGAAGGCCCCTAATATAAACTACCTGTCTAAGGTGTCTAGATTGAATTTAGAGCAGGAATGAAGGTGAGAAAACCCATGAAAAGAACTTTTGGTCTAAAAGTCCTGCCAGTCCCATGGGATTTATGGCTAAAAATAGAAAATGAGATGTTAAATGTACTTTATGAATAAAAGCTTGTGGCCCAAGATTCTTGCACATGAATCTACAGTGTAGATTGAATGTCTATCCTAAATTCAGAAAAGGGCAAAACTATTCAAATCAGTGGTAATTAAGAAACCTAATCCTTTTCCACAGCATATAGAATACTTCATTGCCCTTCTTAGAAAATCTTACTCTACCACCATCATAATATAAAAGATGAGAAATCAGATCAGCTTAGTCTGGTATTGTATGGCTAGCACATACCACATCTTGTGTCCAAAGATCCTCAGGGTGCTTTGGAAGTAAATCTTACAGTTGAAATAAACTACAAACAGAAATAACTGAATAATGTGAAAGCTTTCTCCTTTGCTGTTAAAGAGTAGTTTAATCTCTACATCATAAAAATTGGCTGAATTAGTACCATTTGGGGGTATGCACTCTGTTCTGAAGTTGGCAGAGAATATAAAATGCGTAGATAATGCAAATATATGCAGACAAAAGTCTGTAAGTACTTCAAAGTCATCAATGGACATGTTATAGGTCTCAGTCACCCAAGTTGCTAGAAGTTAAACAGAAAGTCCTTAACAGAGAAATGAGAACAAGTTCACTTAGGAAAAGATTCCAGAAATACACCAATGATCAAACAGCTTTGAAAATAAAAATACAGTACTACCGAGGCCAGCAAGATCCCTCATCGGTAGTTATCAACTCTGTGCTTCTTGTGAGGTTAAAACTTAATCTGAAAGTGAGTTCCACAATTATCCTATTCTCATAACCTATCAGCATGATCTTGCCTACTAAAAGGGTAGGGAGTCCTAATTCATAAAATATTTAATAAATCAATTCTATGATGCTCTCTATTGACTACCCTCTTAAATGTGAATATCACAGTAAATATGGTGCAGCCTGTTACTGATTCAAAAGGGATTCAGGATCTGTGGATTCCTGTAATAAACACCTACCATAATTGTATCATAGTAACAATAAGTGTTAAGCAGAATGGAGAAGAGAGAATTTACAGGGCAAGTCTTTACTGTAGTACCTGGAAACGTTAGACTTCTTGAACTGGAAGAACAGCAAAGTATAAACTGCATAGATTCTCTGGATTCTCATCTCATCCATGCTGCTTACTAGTCAGTGAGCCCAGGCAAGTTTCTGGAAGTTCAGTGCCTTGGCGTCTTCATCAGAGCACGTGGGGGAACTACTGATACCCATCTCAGAGGGCTGCCTGAGAATTAAATAGATCATCAGCACTACATGATAACTGTTTAGAATAAGAAGGAGCACATAACATGGTATGCAAGGATTAACTATCATTATTGGCAATGAGAAAAACTGACAATGTGGTCTGGACTCTCCTTTTTAAAAAAACATAAATAATCCTCCTTTAAATATTTGAAAAATGTATATATGGCTAGTTGAGTTCTTACTAATTAACAGACTCTGCTATAAGTAGTACACATATTTTGAGTCATTTACCATACAATTGAGATTTTAATGAAATATTATTTGAACTTAGGTGGAAACAAAAATACCTCCCTTCACAATTTTTATTTAAAAACTTATTTTAGCGCTTAGGGATAATCAGCTCCTGAGAGATGTCCAAAAGTTCCACTAATCAAGGTTGGAATACAAATAACCTTTATGAAACTCAGAGATTAACCATGCAATATGCAGTTTGAGGGCTTCCTTGGTGGCTCAGCAGTAAAAAATCTGCCTGCAGTGCAGGAAACGCAGGAGATGCAGGTTCAATTCCTGGATCAGGAAGATCCCCTGGAGGAGGAAATGTCAACCCACTCCAGTATTCTTGCATGCAAAATCCCATGGACAGTGAAGCCTGGCAGGCCGCAGTCCATAGGGTCGCAAAGAGTCAGATACAACTGCAGTGACTGAGCATGCATGCGTACAATTTGAAATTCCTACCATTCAAGACAGAAGCTAGTGCAGTCTCCTTAACTACTAGAAAGGCTATTTTAAATGTAGGCCAGACAGAATCCAAACTAATATGGGGTCAAGTTAAACCACATATACTCTAAATCCACAAGGCATGCCTATTACCCCTCTCTCTTTTACATACAAGAATATTTCAATCTGTTCTGGTATCAGCATAATTAGCAACTTATGTCACCCTGGCTCTGACATAAACACTAATTAAAGAACACTTTTGTGCTAGTAAATATATGCCTCTCAAACTGGCACTCTGAATTGTGGTTTCACCTGGTTCTATTATAAAGTAAACTGGGTAAAGTAAAGTGGCTCCTAAGACTTGCTGGGGTGAATACTTGCCCCTACCCTAGTGGGTGCTTCTTTTGCATGCAAACCTCTTTGTAAACATAGCTCACCATTGTCTATATGAAGCCCAGGGAAATGAGTTTCTGCGAGGAAAACAGAACTGTTTGCTTATTCCCACAGATCCGGCAATTCTGTGCACTCAGTGACAGCTGGCCGTTCCAGAGTGGATGAAAACATTTCCCCCTGGCATGTTCTCTTTGCTGGCCTATGTTGAACAGAAGCCAGGTTCATTTATAGCTATTTCATGGATAGACTTAAGATTATTTCAAGTGCTCTAATGATATTTACTTTCCTAAGGAGGCACTGCGTGATACTCCAATTTGGTTGGCTCAAAGACGTACACTTACGGCACCTCCTCAGACTGGGCAAATGTTCATAATTATAAAACACACTCTCTTTGGCATCCAGAAGCCTTAACAAAGCACTCAAAAACAATGTACATTTTCTCCATTTCCTTCGATATAAACTTCCTCAGGGCACTCTCGGGTTTCTTGATAGCAGAAGGAGGTTAAATAAATGTTGAAAACAAACCATTAGACTTGCCAGGCTGAATTTTTGAACGGCCTCCAAATTCCAGAACGGCCACTTCTTTCTGATGTGCCCTTTTTAATCCTGGGATGTTAAAGCAATTGGTAAACATTAACTCACAGATCCTCTTAAATCTTTCTGGGTGGTAGATGTCTGGGCTCACAAGTGGGAGAATGTGTCGACAGGCCATCCCTCTGCAAATCATGGCTAATTCCTGGCCATCTCCCAGTCATACGGGGCCAGGTGCATTTCCACTTTTCACAGGGAACTCTTTCTTCTGTGAAGTTACAGTTCAAGTGCCTGGGTCAGTGCCTGTTGCATCATCAATTCTCAGTGCACTTTTGTGGAATAAATGAAACTCTGCATGTTATTAAAACAAATCTTTTCTCTTACTTTGGTGTCACTAAAGTCTAAATCAAGAACAGAAGGGTCCAAATTAATTAGGAAAAATCTATTTACATTCTTCAGATGAAGTATTTGCATTTGTGGAATATCAACTTGAATCTTGTTTTTTTTAAAACAGGTTGAACAGTTTCCTCAGTTTTAATGAGACATAACTGACAAAATTATAAGAAAGTTTGCAGTATGATTTGATATATATATATATATATATATATACATGTTGCGAAAGCTTTCTCTCATGTAGTTAATTAACATATCCATCACCTTACCTTTTACTGTCTGTGTATACGTGTGTGTGAGTGAGTGAGAGAGCATTTAAGGTCTACCCTCTTAGCAAATTTAATTATACAATTCAGGATTATTATCTATACTCTCCATACACACTAGATCATCAGACCTTATTCATTTTGTAACTGAAAGTTTGTACCCTTTCACAAACTTCTCCTATCTCCCCCAACCCTAGCCTCTGGCAACCACTTTTCCACTCTATTTATATAAGCTGACTTTTTAAAAAAATATTCTACCCATGATACCATGCAATATTATTTCTCTGGCTTATAAAGCCCTCCAGGTTCATCCATCCAAGTTGTTGCAAATGACAGGAGTTCTTTTCTAAAGATGAATAATACTTATACACACACACACACACACACACACACACACACACACTACATCTTCTTTATCTGTTCATCCATTGACAGGAACTTAGGTTGTGTCCATGTCCTGGCTATTGTGAATAATGCTACTGTGAACATGGGGATACAGATATCTTAGCTGAACAGTTTCTAACCAGTGTCTCCATTATTCCTTGAATATTCCCTTATTACAATTTCCTCAGCACATTCAAGAGTTCAAAAGGTATCCTGTAAAACTACTGTGAAGTGCTTTTGAATCCTTCAAACTTATAATTTACTATGAAAGAAATAAAAGAACCAAGCTGGTCAACACAATCTTTTGTTCCTTGTATCAGTATGGCACTTTTAAGTGCCCTAGATTTCCATCCTAGTGATAACTTCTTGCTGTACTGTTTTCAGCTTTATGGTAAAAAGGGTAATTATTTTGTGGAGAAGGCACAGTTCACACCTCCATTTTTAAAAACGTCATATTAAGGGCTTGACAAATGTTTTATGTCAAGGACCAAATAGTAAACACCTGAGCCTTTGTGGGTCATATAGTCTCTATCATAGATGGGCTGTTGTAATACCAAAGCAGCCACAGACAATCTGATCAAATGGGCATGGCTGTGTTCTAATAAAACTTTATTTACAAAAGTGGGCCACAGATTATATCTGGACCTTTCGGCAGTAGTTTGCCAATCCTATGCTTCTTGATCTTGGTGATACTAAAATTAGTTCATCAGGAAAACTGAGCTACAATTTAGGCTAACAAAATGCAGAAGTCCAGTATTGAGAATGTTTGGCCATACAATGTGAGTCTAAAGACTGTATCCTATTGCTCTAAAGTAATGTTCATCATAGCCTTTCCTCTCTTATGGAAATATATTTTAAAAATTCTATACCCTACGTGTATTTTTTTTTAAAAAAGGTTAAAAGTAGGCATAGAGTAAAAACCCTTCTAATACCCCCAAAATCCTCATTCAGATAGAAAAATCACCAGTGATTTGGTGCTTGGAAATCACTCTAGCTCCTGAAGACAATTGTCAGTGTTCGACTTCCCTCTCCTTCCAGTCCTGCTTCTTCATCCCCAGCAACTCCACACCCTTGGCTCAGTCCTTGCTCAAAGGGAAGAATGCAAGGAAGGATCATGGGCCAAAGCTGGCCTCCCCCATGTGGCCTGCCAAGGAACCAGTGGGTCAAGGAAAAAAACGTTACCTGTTCATCTCCTCATTCTGACTTTCTGTATGGAGGTGAATCTACCTCTTGAAAACATCATGTCATTGGTTTCTTCTTTGCTCATCAAACATTTGCTTTGCCTGAAGGATCTGATCATTTCCCACACTTGAGAACAACTTAACATTGTTTTGAGATTTTGGTTCTTGTTGCTGCTAACACCAAAACATACCTAAGTGATTCCACCAAAGACAGACAAGAATAAAATTTTCATTGATAACCCTAAATAAGTACTACTTGTAACTACAGTTTCTAACAATTACCCTTCTAGCCCATTTATCAGCTACAATTTAACACTGTTAAAATTTCTACAAAACTTTGATATGACTTTACCTCTTAGTGTCAGGATTGTTATTCAGTCACTAAGTCATGTCTGACTCTTTGCAACCCAGGGACTGTAGCAGGCCAGGCTCCCCTGTCTTCCACTATCTCCCAGAGTTTGCTCAAATTTACGTCCTCTTTATAGATCACAGCTTTGTTGTGAAGGGGCTTGGTTAACTCAGTGAAGCTATGAGCCATGCCATGCAAAGCCATGAAAGACAGGCCAGAGTGAAAAGTTCTGACAAAACATGCTCCACTGGAGGAGGGAATGGGGATACTCCAGTATTCTTGTGGTAAGAACCCCATGAGCAGTATGAAAATGCAAAGATATGACACCAGAAGACGAGCCCCCCAGGTCAGAAGGTGTTCAGTATGCTACTCGGGAACAGTAGAGGGCAATTACTAATAGCTCCAGAAAGAATGAAGCAGCTGGACCAAAGCGGAAATGACACTCAGTTGTTGGTATGTCTGGTGGTAAAAGTAAAGTAGGATGTTGTAAAGAACAATATTGCATAGGAACCTGGAATGTTAGGTCCATGAATCAAGGTAAGTTGGGTGTGGTCAAGCAGGAGATGGCAAGAGTGAACACTGACATCCTAAGAATTAGTGAACTAAAGTGGACGGGAATGGGTGAATTTAATTCAGATGACCATTATATCTGCTACTGAGGGCAAGAATCCCTTAGAAGAAATAGAGTAGCCCTCATAGTCAACAAGAGTTGGAAATGCAGTACTTGGGTTACAATCTCAAAAATGACAGAATGATCTCTGTTCATTTCCAGGGCAAACTATTCTACATTACAATAATCTAAGTCTTCACCCCAACCACTGATGCCAAAGAAGCTGAAGTTGACTGGTTCTGTGAAGACCTACTAGACCTTCTAGAACAACACCAAAACAGAATAATAGTCCTTTTTTTGGTCATAGGTGATTGGAATGCAAAAGTGTTAGGATAAATATTTTCAAGTCTTTAATATACATTAAAAAAAAAAATCAAGCAATAGCAGAGTACCCCATGTCCCATAACTTAAAGATAGAGAAAATACTGTCATTTCAGAGTTAAATTGGCAAGACACAACATACTCTGTGTTACTGACCATCTGTGACAATTAACTAAGAACTTTTCTGTAAGCCCATGTCTCCCCATCCAGGACTCTTATCAGAATGGGGAAATCTCAAGAGCCAGACTAAGTCAGATAAGACTACATATAAGCAAGCAGCAGCTTAACTTCACTGTACTTATTTGAGGGAAGTCTGTGTAAACTGTTAGCTAGTTTATTGTTGTTGTTCAGTCACTAAGTCATGTCCCACTCTTTGTGACTCCATGGACTACAGCACACCAGGCTTTTCTGTCCTTCACTATCTCCCGGAGTTTGCTCTAACTCACTCATGTCCATTGAGTCAGTTGATGCCATCCAACCATCTCATTTTCTGTCACCTTCTTTTCCTCCTGCCCTCAATCTTTCCCATGAATCTTTTCCAATGAATCAGCTCTTCAAATCAGGTGGCCAAAGTATTAGAGCTTTAGCATCAGTCTTTCCAGTGAATATTCAGGTTTGATTTCCTTTAGGATTACTGGTTTGATCTCCTTAATGTCCAAGGGACTTTCAAGAGTCTTCTCAAGCACCACAATTCTTAAGCATCAATTCTTTAGTGCTCAGCCTTCTTTATGGTTCAACTCTCCTATTTGTAAATATTTGGCTCAGTGGTAAAGAATCTGCCTGCTAATGCAGGAGGTGCAGTTTCGATCCCTGGGTCAGGAAGAGCCCCTGGAGAAGGAAATGGCAACCCACTCCAGTATTCTTGCCTGGAAAATCCCATGGACAGAGGAGTCTGGCTGGCTACAGTTCTTAGGGTCACAAAAGAGTCAGACATGACTTAGCGACTAACAAGCAAACAGGAAAAAATTCTTTTTCATTTGTTGATAAAAGGATGGATGACCTTTATCCTCGCCATATTCTAACACCAACAGTGGCAAGGATAAGCAGAAAGCTTGCCTGTGCCCCTGAGAGCAGAGTTATGCAACACCATGAGAGGGCTGCCCCTAAATATACACTCAAGGTGGCATTTGCTTTTTTGAATACATGGAGGTCCAAGGGCTGGCCCTCAAAGTTACAGGCTGATCTTTTCGTCACACAAATTGTATGGACCTTAAGAATGCACAATTAGCACACTCACAGAGACTACTGAATTAACTCAATAAAAAGGGCTGGAATGTTAGAATGTTTGAATTGGTATGTCAATACCCCTTCCTAAAAGACAAGCTACTTGGGAAGTTAAGTTTTCATAAGGTTTGAACTAGAACCAGAGCAAAGGGAATTCATTATCAAGCAGGAGTGGTTAGTAGTATCAGGGTATCATAGCTGACATCTCTAAATGCTCATATCTACTGGAAGTGTAGACCTCTTCCAGGCTGGACAGGCAATACTCACCTAATGGGTATGGTTTATTTTTCAAAATGTGGGTTAATGGTTCCTAAGCCTGAATGAGCAGCAAAACGTCTTACTAAGCTTTGAAATGTTAAATCCTTTAATCCCCCATGCCTTTTCTACCCTAAGATCAACTGAAGTATAATGGGGGTGACACAGAAATCTTGTTTAGGGGATTCCTATACAGGTGGGCTTGTGCTGTGGTTAGTTGCTTAGTCATGGCCAACTCTTTGCGACCCCATAGACTGTAGCCCACAAGGCTCCTCTGCCCATGGGGGTTCTCCAGGCAAGAATAGTGGAGTGGGTTGTCATGCTCTCTTCCAGGGGATTTTTCCAACCCAGGGATTGAACCTAGGTCTCCTGAATTGCAGGAGGCTTCTTTACCATCTGAGCCACTAGGGAAGCCTAGGGATAGCCTTACCATTTGATAACACAGATAGCCTTAGCATTTGATAACCCGGGCTCTCTGATTCAGGCAGACTTAGGTCCAGAAGTTTTGTCACTTAGAAAAATCAACTTGGGGGAGTAAAACAATCTCTTGGAGCCTCTGTTTCTTCATCTGTAAAACAGGTATGATAATGCCTACCTATCAAAGATGTTGGAAGAATTAAATGAGAATTTTAATCCCAAGGCTGGATAGATACTCAGGAAACTAGAGCTGTTCTGTCACCCCCCAATTAGGGTTTGACACAGTTGTTTCTTATTAAACTACATTCTTGTTGTAGCCCTAGGTCCCTGAGAAATTTCCTAATGATTCAGACTGGAGTCTAAGTTATAGAGATACATAATTGCAGACAAATTTTTGGGTTGGTTCTCAAAAAGGGTTGGGTGAGCTTTGCTAATTTAATGTCCCAAAGTCAGTCTTATTTCTTCTATTCCCAAGTTCTTGGTGGTAGATGTCTTCTAAATGTTCCCAAAATATAGATGAAAAACATCTGTCTATTTTTATCACACAAGGCTAAAAGCTCATATCTGTGAGTTGAGTATTTCAAAAGAAAACAAGTCTCAGAATCATGTTTTGAGAAAATTTTAATATGAAACTTGTGTTAGAAAGACTGGGTGATTATTGGAAACATTAGTTTCAAATAATGGGCAAAAAAGTATATATGACCATTTTGTACTGTGCTTTTGACACATGTACAGAACAGAAATTAATGGGAGAAAACAGGCTAAATGATGTTGAAAAGAAACATACAGGGCAATGCCCTTCCTCATGGCAAATAACTTTCCTTAATAGTCTAAAAGTGCGAAAACAACTTATATAAGTAGACACATTTACTAAAGAGTTCCTTCAGTTCTGAAGAGAAGTAATACATTGCATGACAACATGGGTATAATCTGTGCTTCCTTGAGTTTCACAGCCTGGAGGTTGTAAATGCTATGACCCTAAAAGAGAGAAAGTCCACCTCTATGGATATTCCCATCCACTCCCACTTCATTTCCACCTGCATTGAGGTATCCTTGGAGCATTTCTGGAAGAGCCTCTGAATCTTCACATGGCCAAGGATGAGGCCCACCAGTGGCCATGTGGCCTGGGCACTTTTGCAGTCTCTCCTGCTTTAGGCCCCTTTGGTGCTGTTGCTGCTGGACGTCAGGTCCACCATGTGCTCCCACCAGATATCAGCCTCTGGCGGTTCGTGCCACACATTTTGGCTGCTACCAATATAGGGAAGTCGTCTTGGTGGCAGACGAGGCTGAGAAGACTGGCATTCTCCAGGGGCTAAATCAATCTGTGTGCCAAGTAGAAACAACATGGTCTCTCTCCAGCTTTAGAGTTAAACTTCAGAATATGAGTGCAAAATGTTGCTGTAAATGCCCTTCCAGAGGGTTTGGTGAAAACGGCCCTTTCAGAGTCTATCAACAGCATCATTCTCCTTTTCCCTGCCTCCTCAGCACCCAGGCATAAGTCCATAATTCCAGACACGCTTCTCAGTAGCTACCCAACATTGTAAATCAACAGCTATACACTAAGATAAAATACATTTTTGAAAGGATAAAATAATGTTTTGTGGTGATTTGGGGGTGATGGAATTAGGACTGTGAACCTCACATGGTATAATTCTGCTTCACATCCTGAAGATAATGGGAATGGCAGTCATAAATGTGTGAACAGTGATGCATCTAGCATTTTTAGCTCTTCACGTAGCCTGATGGTTGAAAAGGTACTGGAGGTCTTAGGCCAAAATTAGTAAAGAATCAGAAAATATTTCAGTACTTATCTTCCCACTAGGGTCTATACTTACTATGTTGTTATCAATATTATATTTAGCTACATGCAGCAAAATTCTATCATCTCTATTTATGACACAGATGGTGGTTTCATATATGTTCCATATTTGATCCATGTAGGACAAGTAGCACTTCTTTCACTTATTGGATGAGAAAGTTAAAGCCCAGCACATTCTGTGCTAGAAGATGACGCTGCAGCAGAGACACAGAAGTCAAAAATTTCCGCTCCTCAAGATCATGCCTGTCACCTTGAAGCCATCCGGAGCCTGAGAGAGAAGAGAAAAACCTACACATCCCCTCTTTGTGAGAAGTCTCTTCTCTGCTCCCCTCCGCAAGACACAAACTATAGTACTGCAGTCCTGGAGAGTTAACACTTAAAAGACATTCTCATTTCTCATTTCACCTGAAATATTAAAAAACAAAACAACCAAAAGATTAGACTACTTTCCTGAACCCGTATATACAAGTACTCATATCATACAAATACAAATCTTATATTCAATAGTCATTAAAATTCAGTTACTATATACACATCAATCTTTTTTTTCCTGTACCTCTTCATCTACCTCCCAGGGCCATCCTACATCTGCTAAATAGGTACAGTCCCACAGGAAAGTAATATACCATGGAAAGGACAGAGTCTTTTCCCAAACCCTTGGGACAGCTGCCAGTAAGAGCTGCAGTTTAGAGAAGATCCCAGGGCAAATAGATACAGTGACTGACTTTTTGTGACCCAAGATGTTTGTTTTTAGCTTAACACACTCTTAGGAACTCTAGAGGTCAAGTCTCTACACCTCGGTGTAATCCAACAGCATGATGTTAACAAAAAAAGTATAAATTAAAAAAAAAAAAATCCAAGTCATTTGACCTATCTCTATCCCACTAAAAAGTCCCACTTAACCTTTATAAAGGCATAATTATTCATAATAACATCATGAATATTTTGGTCTAAATTCTCTAATGTGAGTAATGCAATGCTGAGTAACATATGTCAAGCCCATTTCTGTGAAGTGCTATTCAAAGTTTATTTTTTTATTGACTCAACTTCTTTCAAAATAAAATAAGAACCAATGCTCTCATAGTACACAAACACATGAGATCATGCTTCCACTCCTACTGCGGTTTGATGAGGGAAGGGAGATAAGAGAGAACAACAAGGAAACAGTAAGCAAGAGCAAAGGCTTTGATAAGAGTGCAAACGTGAGGTCACATCCTGCTCCTCATGTCAGCTGCAAATTTCTAATTGTTACCTAATAATTAGCTAGTCTGTCCCAAAATGAAGATACTTGTCTGTATTATATAATGAGAAAAGTCTATCAAAGTGAAAATTATTCTCTGGGTGTAAGAGCTTAGGAAGTGATCCCACGCTTAGAAAGGCCGGCACTTGGTTTAATGCTCTACTGTCTTGACATTTCCATTCTTAAGAATTTGTGTACAAGTGATCCTGTACTTTCATTTCACACTGAGCCTCACAACTATATAGCTGGTGCCAGACATCATGTCAAGCTCCAGTCTACAGCCTTGCTACCTCCATTAAAAAAAAAAAAAAAATGTGCATATGTGCAATCCTTGCAAAGAAAATGTTATTTTCCAAAGAATAAATACAAATGCAAGAATAAATATAGCCATATATTTAGAACCTATAACCTTCTCAATTTACCTTCTTCTAGGTTTGATTATATTTTATATTCTTAAATTTTTATTTATTTTTGGCTGTGCTGGGTCTTCATTTCTGCGAGGGCTTTTCTGTACTTGCAGCGAGTGGGGGCTACGCTCTAGTTGCCATGCACAGGCTTCTCATTATGGTGGCTCTTCTGGTTGTGAGCACAGGCTCTAGGGCTAGAAGGCTCAGTAGTTGAGGTGTGTGGACTCGGTAGTTGCATCTCCCTGTGCTCTAGAGCACAGGTTCAATAGTTGTGGCACACGGGCTTAGTTGCCCCGTGGCAGGTGGGATCTTCCCAGATCAGGGATTGAACTCATATTTCCTGCACTGGCAGGTGGATTCTTAACCACTGAGCCACACAGGGAAACCCCGGATATATTTTATATTGCTCTTAATCAAAATATTTTCTCTTTGCCCAGTTTTAGAGGGTGAAGAGAAAATGCATGAAAAGTCATGCAAATGAGAAACTAATTTTTCACTACGAAAAACTTTGAGGATAATAAGAACGGCAGTTATAAATATGCAAACACAAGTGCATCTAGCATTTGCAGTTTGGGGGGCAGTCTGGGGAGGAATGGGTACTGAGAGGTCCAGAGCTGAAGGGAGACTGGCTTGGAAAAATAGCATAAAGACATCCCCTACCTTTGTCAAACCAATTAAAAGTTTGACTTCAACAGCTTTCCCCAAGCCAATCTTCTTACTCCCAATCCCTATATTTATTCCTAGATCTTTCATGATTTGAGATTGTGGGTATAATGTCAGCCACTCGCGGTGAGAACTGCTCACTGTGGCAGTTTATCCATCCTCTTGTTCGGCTGGTGCTAGCTGGGAGTCTGGATGCAAGTGGCTGTGGAGTCAAGGTGTCGCCATTTTCTCAGTGACTAATTTTACTACTCTGAGCATTTTTTGGCTCCAGATCAAGTGTTATGGGTTGAATTGTGTCTCTCCCTACCCTCCTAAAAAATGTGTTGGTGTCCTAGTGCCCACTACATCAGAATGTGGCCTTATTTGAAGACAGGGTCTTTACACAGGTAATCAAGTTAAAACGAGGTCATTAGGATGGATCCAAGGACTGGTGTCTCTATAATAAAAGAGAAACTTGGATACAAGACACACACATGCATAGAGGGACAGTGATGTGAAAAGACACAGGGCGAAGACCATCTACAAACCTATGAGAGGCCTCAAACATATCCGTCCCTCACAGCCCTCTGGAAAGAAACAACCCTGTCAGCACCTTGATTTAGGACCTTTAGCCTCCAGAAGTGTGAGACAATAGAGTTCTGTTTATATAAGCCACTCAGTTTTGGCACTTTGAACTGTAGCCCTGACAAACTAAATATCGAGTATCTCAAATCTTAAAGGGCATATTTTGTGGTATCCTAGTGGCTGGTTCTCAATCCTGGCATTTCAACATACTACTTTGTGCTGGTTTGTGAGGTCTATTACATATCATTATTCTAATTAATACTCAAGTGATAAAATATTTTTTTTATTTTCTCACGTAAGTATTGGTTAAAATTCTCACTATAATAAAATCCAGGAGGACTCGCACACATTTAAATTCTGATATGCTTTTTTGAATGTAGATGGAATAGAAATAGATGGGAATAGAATTAATGTGCTTGCAATTGCAACCACCTTGGGTATGCTTAGTGAAGTGTTTAGCACATGTAACTGTCATCTGACCTGTGGTATAGAGAAAAAAAGTCACCACTGCTCTCCATAAGAGACTTTCAAACTCTAACTTACAGTCATAACATACCCATCTTGAAAGAAATTGCCTCACCTGAGATTCTATTTCCTAAATGACTGGTGTATTCAGGACATTAGTTCTCTCTTCCACATTATCATTGTGGAATTTGTGTCTACACAAGCTGTGTCTACATGATGTTACTAGGCTATGGTAATCAAAAAGGGAGAAATTTACACTAATGAATACCACATAACTATATTGAACACATTTTATTAACAAAGTTGTTTAGAAGAAAAAACTTATAGCAATGATAGCTGATAATTGACTATATCCATAAACTAAAAAATTTTCATCACATTAACTTAATATAATGAATTTTGGGGGTCAATGCTGAATCATTGATAATTATTATTTTTTATTTGTTTCCCAGTCAGTTTAGATTGATCATAACTAGATAGGAGCTTATGTGATTTTTTAAGTACTTACCAGTGGGATTAATTTCAATGTCAAAAAATTAAAATCATTGCAATGAAGCTCCACCTCCAAACGACAATCTCTAATAGAACTTCATTATTCTCCTCTAGTGTGGAAGACGCTCCTGAGGTTTACTTTAAATAGTGATTTCTTAAACTAACCTAATGTTCCAAACCCTCTTAGCAATTTTAGTCGTTTCATCATTTTTGCAGCTTAATGAATAAAAAATAGAATTTTAATAAAAATATTTTATTTAGTATATATAAGATTAAAAAGATGTTAGAAGTGTAACTGAAATTTTAATTTATTGTAATTTTTAGTAATATCCATATTTTATAAAAAGCAAACTGCTATCAACAAAACAAAAATCACCTACTGAGTAGGAGATATTTTCAAACAACGTATCTGATAAGTGGTTAATATCCAAGATATATGAAGGATCCACACAGCTCAACATAAAAAAAAAAAAAAAAAAATGGAACAACTTGATTGAAAAACAGGCAGAGAATCTGGATAGACATTTTCCCAAAGAAGACATACAGATGGCCAACAGCATGTGAAAAGATACTCAGTGTCACTAATAACCAGGGAAGTGCAAACCAAGCCATAGTAATATACTACCTCACACCTGTCAGAATGGCTATCATCAAAAAGACAACAAATAACAAGTATTGATGATGTGAAGAAAAGAGAGCTGAACCCTCATGTACTATTGATAGAAATGTAAATTGATGGAGCCTCTGTGAAAGGCAGTATGGAAATTCCTCAAAATATTAAAAATTGAATTACCATATGATCCAACATTTCTCTCCTGGGTATTTATCTGAAGAAAACAAACTAATTAAAAAGGATATATGTACCTCCATGGTCACTGCAGCATTATTTACAATAGCCAAGATACAGAAGCAACCAAAGGGCACATCAATGGACAAATGGATAAAGAAGATGTGCTATACGTGTATGATAGCATCATCTTCATCCATGAAAAGAATGAAATCTTACCATTTGCAGCAACATGGAAGGACCTAGAGGTTATTGTGCTAAATGAAATGTCAGAGAAGATAAGCACTGTAGGATTTCCCTTTTATGTGAAAAGTCTACAAAACAAAATAAATGAAGAAACATAAACAAAATTATGAATACAGAGAACAAATAGGTGGTTGCAGGAGAGAGGGGTTTGGGGGAAGGAAAGCAGTAGGTGAGGGAAGATTATGTTCCAGTTGCAAAATAGATTAACCATTGGTATGAAATATGCAGCGTGAGGAATATAGTCAGCAAGTAAGTAGTTGACTATACTCAGCTAAGTAGTATGATAAAATTAGTAACTAGACTTATCATTTTGAAATCTATAGGGAAAAAATCACTATGTTGTATAATAGGATATAACAGTGTTATAGCTCAATCATGCTCCCCAAAACAAAGACAGACAAACAAACTCATAGGAAAAGAGATCAGGTATGTGGTTACTAGAGGAGGGCATGAGGACTGGATGGAGGACTGGGTGAAGGCAATCAAAACATACTGTAAACTTCAGTTATAAATACATACTAGAGATAAAATACAACATAGTAAACATAATTAACTGCTGTATGTTATAAATGAAAATTACTAGGAGAGTAAATCCCAAGAATTCTCATCATTTGTTTCTTTAGTATTTATATGGGATGATGAATGCTCACTAAACGTTTTTATAATCATTTCATGATTGTTCATAAGTCAAATTATGCTGTAGATTTTTGGACAAACTGTCAAATGACAGATTATGTTGGTTGACAATATGTACAAAAATGTAGGTAGAAATTTAACAAGTTTTAGCAATAAAAAAGACTAAATTTGCTTTCAGAACTTAAGAAATAAACTGATTTTTTTTAATTTTGGAAATTTGTCGGTTCAGTTCAGTTGCTCAGTTATGTCTGACTTCTTTGTGACCCCATGGACTGCAGCACACCAGGCTTCCCTACCCATTACCGACTCCCAGAACTTGCTCAAACTCATGTCCATCGAGTCAGTGATGCCATCCAACCATCTCATCCTCTGTTGTCCCCTTCTCCTCCTGCCTTCAATCTTTCCCAGCATCAGGTCTTTTCAAATTAGTCAGTTCTTCGCATCAGGTGGCCAAAGTATTGGAGCTTCAGCTTCAGCAACAGTCCTTCCAATGAATATTCAGGACTGATTTCCTTGAGGATGGACTGGTTGGATCTCGTTGTAGTCCAAGGGACTCTCAAGAGTCTTCTCCAACACCACAGTTCAAAAGCATCATATGTCCATATATATATGCTGCTGCTAAGTCACTTCAGTCGTGTCCGACTCTGTGCGATCCCACAGACGGCAGCCCACCAGGCTCCCCCGTCCCTGGGATTCTCCAGGCAAGAACACTGGAGTGGGTTGCCATATTCTTCTCCAATGCATGAAAGTGAAAAGTGAAAGTGAAGTCACTCAGTCGTGTCTGACCCTTAGCGAACCCATGGACTGCAGCCTACCAGGCTCCTCTGTCCATAGGATTTTCCAGGCAAGAGTACTGGAATGGGTTGCCATTTCCTTCTCTGATATATATATATATGCACATATAGCTAATACAGTTTGCTGTATAGCAGAAAATAACATTGCAAAACAATTACACTCATAAAAATTTTAAAATATTATTTAGGATTAGATTAAGAGGACTAAATGTGTACGTATCCTCCAATACTTTGGAATGTGGAAAAAAATATGTATATATATATATATATTTATTTATTTATTTAAAAGGAAAACTCACTAACTGAACCATTAGAAAATAACCTTCCTAGTAAACTAGATAATCTTAAGTTTCTAAAACTGAACAGGATGGAATGGCAGAGACAGACAAGCAGGCATCAAAGCCTAAAACACTGTAAGGCTTGATTGGCCAGTTGCTTTGGGGATGCTTAAAATTGAAAATCCAATCAATAAAGAGAAAAGCAAAGTTACCAGGGGTGATGAAAAGGATCATCATTTGTGTTCATCGGAGCAGTAGACTTTTCCTCTAGGCTAAAACAGTGAGAATGAACAGAGGACACAGAGAGGAGAGTGGTGCTGTAAGTAGCCAGTGATCCTAGGAAGAAATCAATGAAGCCACCACACCCAGAGGAAGGACCCTCAGAATTCCCAGTGAGACATGCTGTGCAGGCCAAAATCATCAGTCAGTGCTCCAAGCAGCTGGCGTTCAACAGCAAGCAACAAGAACTCCTTTGTTTGTTTTTTTGAAAACTTTCTCTGCCTCCTATAAAGCTATCTTTAAATAATTTCTAGACTCTCAATGCCCCATATAATATTCTCACTCCTCACAGATGAAGTCAACAGCTCTCAGGTACCCATATGAAACAAGAGGCAGAATTATCCATATATCATCCCTGAAGTACGAGGTAATGTGTGGTAGCACCCAAAGTTAGTAAACCAATAAACAAAGCCAAAAGCCTGTTACAATACTTAAAGCTATGGTGGAAAGTACCAGAAAAACTAAGAACCCAAACACTGAAAAGGGACAGGATATGAAAATGTTTCTAGGCTAAGAGCAGGTGAGGCAAGAGGCTGTTTTTCATTCTGTAAAGCTTAATCTTTGTTTTCCTTATCTTACAAAATATGTTACAGTAAACTAATAAATTATTAATGAAATAACTTAAAAAGTTGCAAAGAAGATGAATATTCTTAAAACCAACCATTATGCATGTATAAAACAAAAGAAATTCAATAAAGATATTTCCATTAAAATAGCAGCAGAACTTCAAAATACTTTAGAGAGGATATAATAAAAAAAATGAGCACACCTACATAATGAAATCTACAATACTTGATCATAAAATTAGACTTGAATATTTTAGGGAGAGTCTACATTACTCCATGAGAATAAACAATCATAAAATATCAGTTTTGCCAAGGTGTATCTTAAAAAAATCTAAACTCCATGAGATTTTTTAGAAAATAAAACTTGAAAGTGCTTCTTGATTTCATCTGATAGAGGTATGCAAGAATATCTATTGATAATTGTGTCCCCTAAACAGTAGCAATAAAGAGGACTTGCCTTACAGAGGGAAAAACATAGATAAAAATATGATAAATATAAGAGTCATAGGTAAAGGCACAATATCTATAAGTAAACCAATAGGACAAAATAAAGGTCCAATAACAGGCCCAAGTATGATTATTACTCCAATGACTAAAGTGACCATTCTCGTCAGTGGAAAAAAGATAGATGATTCTATAATTTCTGTAGGAACAATTGTCTATTGTTTAAAAAAAAATTTCTACCATACATAAAAATATATTACATATGGATTAAAACCTACTTTTACAAATAAAATTATAAAAATATTAGAAAACAGTATAAGAGAATTTCTTTATTTTCTTCAGGTAGAAAATAAACCTTAACAAAATCTTAGAAATCAAGAAGGAAGACATGAAGCTATGAACTCACATATATGTTTAGAAAAAGGAGCAAGTTTGAGGTAGGAGGTGAGGAATATATGTTGTTGTTCAGTTGCTAAGACATGTCTGACTCATTGTAACCCCATGGACTGCAGCTCGCCAGACTTCCCTGTCCTTCACTGTCTCCCGGAGTATTCTCAAATTCATGTCCGTTGAGTCAGTGATGCGTCACATATATTTTTGTGTTATTTGAATCTTGTACAATCAATAACTTCATATATTCTATGTTCTTTTAAAAATAATCAGTAATATCTCATAACTATCAGCTTCTCACAGTTGCTTGCATATGCCAGTCTCTTGTCTACCCTGGGGGAACTCTGACTGGAAACCACTGAGTTAAGCTAACTAAACTGTCTTTAACAATGTATTAGCCCTGCTCCTTGGAATAAGGTGCATGCAGGTGAAGGAGTGATCAGAAGCTGCTTGTGTTCAGTTTCATCTTGAATTTGTTACTCATACAATAGAGCACATCATTAGGGATTTGTTTACCCAAAGTAAGATGATAGTTTTGCAAGGAACTTACCTGGTTACTAGCATTATTGTTACATAGAATTTGTAAATAGATAAATTTCTTTTTAACTCCTTTGTTAAAGAATTGATGCCTTTGAACTATGGTGCTGGAGAAGACTCCTGAGAGTCCCTTGGACAACAAGATCAAATCAGTCAATCTTAAGGGAAATCAACCCTGAACACTTGCTGGAAGGACAGATGCGGAAGCTGAAACCCCGGTAATCAGGTCATCTGATGCAAACAGCTAACTCATTGGAAAAGTCCCTGTTACTGGGACAGATTGAGGGTAGAAGGAGAAGAGGGCATCAGAGGATAAAATGGCTGAATGGCATCACTGATGCAATGGACATGAACTCGAACAAACTTCGGGAAACAGTGAGAGACAGAGAGGTCTAGCGTGCTGCAGTCCATGGGGTCACAAAGAGTCAGACAGGACTGGGCAACTGAACAAAAACAGCTCCTTTGATTGTTTATTTTTTGGAAAACTTTCCCTTCCTCCTATAAAGCAATTATTTTATAATTTCTAGACTCTTAATGCCCCGTGTAACATTTTCACTCCTCACGTATGAACTCAACCCAATTTTGCCACCCTTAATGTTTCAACTTTCCCATTTTCTTAGCTTTTTCTGTTTTCACGATTATATTAAATTTTCTAACAGAAGTAATTGTTTAAACAGAAGTAATTTTCTAACAGAAGAGATTATTTCTAACAGTAATAATTTTGCACCATTAAGGTGCAAAAACAGGCATACGTCTCTCACTGATATTTACATTAAAAAATGGAATCTGTTACCCCTAACAAAACCTATAATGAATGGATTATGTGGATGAATCTTGTCAAAGTAGTATTTCTTTAATTTTTCCTCCTTTTTCTCAAAACAATATTTAAACAACATTTTTTTCTAAAAAGTCACACCTTTCCAATGTGCTCCTGAAAGACTTTTAACTCTTACTTAGACTGAGCCTGCCGTGGGCAGAGGAAATGATTGTGTACTTACATACCTCTACAGTGAATTGAACAGGGGAAGAATGAGATTGAACTGAGCTGTGTGTACTTATATTTTTGGTGCTGTATAAACTCTCAGGTGTTTGAGAAACTGATTATTAATGAGTTTCATTATCTGGTCTAACAATTGTTTAGAAATCCAAGATCATTGACAAACCTACAGTTTTTGGAGTTGGCTTTTCCCTAATTTAAAGTGCTTTAATCTGATATCTTTACATTTAAAAATTGCCTTTTTGAGTGGTCCTGTTCCATTCTTGGTCCATGGTAGGAAGAGCAGCATTCTTAATAGCTTTCCTTTTATAGGCTCCTGAATTCATTCTAAAATGGACAAATTTTCTCCATTTTATTAGCCACTGAGAGCATCTAACCAGCTGCAAGAGATTGACTTTCCCAGATCTCAGACCGTACACACAATTTTTGCTGTGTTTTGCCTTGAGCTCTAAAGAGGGCTAACAACAATGCATGTAAAATTCTTAGCTCACTCCCTGAAACATAATAGCTGCTAAAATATTATTGATTCTTACTGTTCATTTGCGTGGCATAATCACTATTAAAGAAGCACTTATAATAATATTAAACATATATCAAATGTTTATAAATGACACAATACTGTTCTAAGCACCTTCCAGAGAATTAGTCAATGAAACAGATATAACCTCATTATCCTTTTGCAGATAAGAAAACTAAGCCTTTGAAAATTTATTCAAGTTTACTCAGTGGAAGAATTGGAATGGAGCCACTCTGCTTCTATACCTGGGGCTCCTCAGTGAGCAATAAGATCAAGCATCCCTTTATTAGCATAAAGTCATCATGGTGCATAGAGAACCTCAAGAAAGGAGCTATTAGAGAACTGATTTCTCCATGGTAATCTATATTTGCCTTCTATTTATTCCTCCTACCACTCACCATAACAGTACCTCTAACTGCGGTGTGCCTCCTTTTCTGTAACCTGTCTTTGAATGAGGAGTTTTCTCATTTTTCAATAGTCGGAACTCAGCTTTGAGAGACATGGGGAATTAAATAAACGAGTGTGGATTTACTGGGGTCAGTTGCAATAGCTCTCTCTTCAGTGTCCTTCAGCATCACCAGTCACTCCTGCTTAGAATCAAGCGCAGCCCATGGACTCCATTGCTACCCAGAGTGAGCTGCTTATCACTCTGTTCAATTTCTTTCAGTTTCTCCACTTGAAGTCATTGGTCTCACTTAATTCTTCAACTTTATTTCCTCTGGCTGGTTGAAGGCTGCTGAATAGCTTTCGGGGAAGCCATTATCAGAGGCTGTCTCTCCCCTGCCAAGGAAAGGCTTCAACAGTGAAAAGCTGCCCATTGCTTCAGACTGCATGTGTGTGTGACTTTCATAAATTGAATTAAAGTGATTCAGAAAGAAAAATAAAAGATTGAGAGATGGTGCAGAGGTAACACAATATCCCCATGAGGACTGTGAAGTAATACCCCAAGCAAGCTGTTCATTCTTGTTTCTACAACTACAGGGTAATATTTATCTAGCTTTTACATAGTGTACCAAGTGACAGGAGGAAGCCTATGCAAGATGCTGATAACACTTCTGCTGTATGTACTAAGCTGCAACACTTTTCCCCTGGCATTTGTTTACTAAATCTTAGATGCGTTAAAGAGAAAGGACCTTGAGGTTATCTTATTTGACTTTTTGTCTTCAGCATTGATCTTTCTTAAAATAATTCTGCAACCTGTCTCTTTTTTCTGTCAGTATGTACTACAATACGTATTATTGTCATTTTTCATTAGGAAATATGCTGCTACTGCTAAGTCGCTTCAGTCGTGTCCGACTCTGTGCGACCCCATAGACGGCAGCCCACCAGGCTCCACCATCCCTGGGATTCTCCAGGCAAGAATACTGGAGTGGGTTGCCATTTCCTTCTCCAGTGCATGAAAGGGAAAAGTGAAAGTGAAGTCGCTCAGTCGTATCCGACTCTTAGCGACCCCATGGACTGTAGCCTACTAGGCTCCTCCATCCACGGGATTTTCCAGGCAAGAGTGCTGGAGTGGGGTGCCATTGCCTTCTCTGTAGGAAATATGAGGTACTGTTTTAAATATAAATAAATAGTAAATGCTGAACTTCCCTTCTACTCACAGTTCCAATTGATAAAGGACCAGAATCTCAAGTGTCCAATTCTTCTGTTACTGAGAGCTCATCAAAAAAATGATAGCATCTAGTCATTATCTTTGAGTAGAAATTTAATTAGTATCTACAATTGACACCTAACAGAAATAACTTTGAGGAAAATATGAAGTAGGGGAACATGAGGTTTCTTCTTTATTGATCACATAAATCCTGTTCCTCATTAAAAACAAAAAACAAAAAACAGGAGCAGTTGTTTTACCTTCTGTCAGGATCATTCCATTTTTAAGGTTATTAACACCCATCACTGGCAGATAGTACTTATTCCTATTAAACTAATAGGCACTGTCTACTTGGGGACCCTTCTTGAAATTATTCCTTAATGCCTACTTCATGAAAGGTAGATCTAAAGGCTTTTTTGCTTTGTTTTTGAGGCAGACCACCAAGTTTCATGTCTGACTGGACTGAATGTATTGTTTCTGACGACAGATGTAAAGCTAATTAAACTGTGCTTGAGCATGGTCCTAGCCTCTTCATCTGCACTGTAAAAGGGCTAGTCTAGCAGCTGTCTAAATCTATGAAGTCAAAAAAGGATCAAAGCAGAGACACAACTTCCTCTGAACTTGAAATGGAAATGAGTGTGTTTCCGGTGTCTACCAATCTGCTTAAAACTAAGTAAATCATTTCAGAAGTTTTCCGTGCTCTATCAAGATGATGGGGGTAGTGGGGTGGCAAAGTAGAAACACATTTACAACTTCATTTCCATTGATTAGATAAAATCTCCATCACTCACTGTGATAAAAACAACCAGAAACAGAAGTAAAATGTTCATCTATCAGTTCGTTAGTAGGACTTAAACTCCCTCAGGAATGGAAGGAAATCAAAATGGGAGGATATTGTCTCAATTTAGTCGAGATTTGCTCTCGAGTTAGGTCACTTACTCTAAGACACTCATGGCTAGTTTGTTGCATATCTATTTAGTTTGAATGCAATTTTTCCATGAATACAGGAAATAGTATATATGAGTCAGGTAACTTGCTGCATACTTTACATATACGATCTCCTTTGTGCATCATTTCATAAGTCATTTCAGTCATGTCTGACTTTTTGCAACCCTATGGCCTGTAGCCAGCCAGGTTCCTCTGTCCATGGGATTTTCCAGGCAAAAATACTGGATTGGGTTGCCATGCCCTTCTCTAGGGGATCTTCCTGATCCAGGGATCGAACCCATACCTCTTATGTCTCCTGCATTGGCAGGTGGGTTCTTTACCACTAATGCTACCTGGTAAGACCCACAATTTCCTTTAGTTTGACCAAGTGATGCAATTTTTACCATCAGTGTTTTAAAGATGATAAAACTGAGTATTGACAGAGTTGAAAAAATAATTTCCCAACCATCCAGAACAAGAAAGTAGTGAGTCCAGGATTCAAGTCCTCATCTATCTCATCCAAAGCCCATATTCTAATTCATTTACAATCATTACCTTCTTAAAGTTCTCTATGTGATAATATAATCTTGGTTAAAACAAAAAGACAAATAGGTTTTAAGACTATGCGCTCTGAATTTTCTGACACAATATGGTTATGATTTTCTCCATTTGACAAATTATGCTTAGGGCTCAAATAATGACCATATCTTGATTTAAAATCTACAATATGAGCAACTCATGAAGGACATCTTAATCTGACCAGAGAGTTCTTATTTTTTAATTGGAGTATAGTTGATTTACAATGTTGTGTTAGTTTGTATTGTACAGCAAAGTGAGTCAGTTTTACATAGGCATAATATCACGTAATATTGCTTCTATATGTGGACTCCGTGTGTTTCTTTTTTGGCCACACCATATCCATGTGGCTTGTGGATTTTAGTTCCCCAACTAAGGATTGAACCTGAGTCCTCAGCAGGGAGAGCAAAAAGTCCTAACCACTGACCACCAGGGAAGTCCCTGGAATCATTTATTATTTCATAGTAGGCAGTCTCTATGAATATGGATTTAAGTCACTGAAGCTTTGACAAATTTATCAGGATATAAGGGAAAAAAGAAATCTCTAGTTTTTTTGTAGCAGTTTGAATTAAAGAAGCTAATAAGAGGTCCTAATGTACTAAGTGTGCTATAAAAATTTTTGTGCCATAAATTGCACTATATAGTCTGAGGAAGCCTATGGACTTCTTCTCAGAAGGATGTTTTCAAATGTACAAAATAATATACACAGGATTACAAAGGAAGCCAGTCATATAGAAATTTAGTTATCAATAATTTTAAATACAGTACAGTAATACATGAACTTGTTTATCACATATTAGACCTAGTAGCAGGTCTAATAACTACCACACATTTGAAGTGGTTGTTCAGTCACTCAGTCGTGTCTGACTCTTTGCAAACCCATGGACTGCAGCACTCCAGGCCTCCCTGTCCTTCACCACCTCCTGGAGCTTGCTCAAACTCACATACATTGAGTCAGTGATGCCATCCAACCATCTTGTCCTCTGTCATCCCTTTCTCCACCTGCCTTCAATCTTTCCCAGCATCAGGGTCTTTTCTAATGAGTCAGCTCTTCACATTAGGTGGCCAAAGTATTGGAGCTTCAGTATCAGTCCTTCTAATGAATATTGAGAATTGATTTCCTTTATGGGGGTGAATGCAAAAATCTTTTAGAAGATCTGTATTATCTGTACACTTTGATATGAATACTTGTCTAAAAGTACCAAATTCATCAACATTTCTACTCTCCTCCCAAACAATGTAAGGCCTTTTAGAAAGCTTTAAATTTAACCACTTATCTTCTAAATTACATGATATTGTTTTCTACTATTTCCATGTCACTTTCTAGTTATATCTCCCAAGTTGTTACTATTTTTGGATTTTAAACAGTTAATGATTATTTAGATTTTTCCATATATTGATCATTTTTTAATTGCAATTTATTAATTGTACTTCATTATTTGCTTTTGTTTCCAATTTCTTTGTTCAAATGTATATCTATTAGTAATTTTCATCAAATTTTACAGGGTCTCTGAATGGTAAGCACCACTAGTATTTGCCAAAGTATTTGCTTCACCCTCAATGCTGAAGGTATTTGAGCTGCATATAGAATTCTAGATTGAGAGTTATTTATAACAAAGATAGTATTTCTTTTCTCTGGCTTTTATTGTACAAATAAAGCAAGAATAAGATAGTAGGAAACATTAAAACTTCTTGGTATGAGAAAGAGCTCTCAGAAATTTAAATATGGTAGCTAAAATTAAACATGTAATAAAAGATTTGGACTATCTGCATCAATAAGCTTTTCCTGATGTGTTAATTTTCTGTCACTGATGTAACAAATTATCAAAACTTGCTGGTTTAAAACACATGCAAATTTATTATTTTACAATTCTGGAGGCCAGAGGTCCACTAGGCTAAAATCACAATGTTGTCAGCCTTCTTTCTGGAGAGTCTGGGAAAGAAGCAGTTTATTTTCCTTTTCTAGCTTCTAGAACCCTTCTAGAATTCATTCCTGTTACTTGGTTCATGGATCCCTTCCTGTATCTTTAAAGTCAGCCATGTTGAGTTGTCTTTCTCACATTACAACACTGTGACCTTCTCTTCTGCCTCCCTCTTTCATATTTAAGGACTCTCATAATTACATTGGGCCTACCCAAATAACCAGATAATCCGTAATAATTTTCCTATTTTAAAGTCAGTTGAGTAAGCAAATTTAATCTCATCTGTAACCTTCAATTTTAAAGTGTGCTGTTTGCAATATCAGGGTGTTACCTCTGGAAATAGAATCAAAGAATTAGGAGATTAAGTTTGAATACCTCTTCAGAGGGAGCTACTTGGATTGCATTAATCACATGACAGGGTCATATATTGAAAGTGGCTGGAATGCCACAACATGCCATGCTGACTACTTCACAAGTCTCTACTAGCAGTCGTTGTTTTATTCAATTGTAATCTCAATTCTTAACCTCCCCCATCTGAATTCTACTTAGCCTTTCAGGCTCAACTTGGTCCACCTTTACCCCCAAATTATTGATTGCTTCAACCCCAAGAGGCTCTCCCTTTTCCAAATTCCTATCAAACTATAGTCGATATTTTATAATTTTTCTTCTAACTAGATACTCTATTGTTTACTGTTGCTTCATCATTGTCATCATCTTTGCTCCCATGCAGTGAGAATCAGGTTCATGCTCAATGCATTTTGAGCATTATCAATTCTCATAATCACTCTCAATGTAGCACTGTTATCCTCAGTTTGCACTGGATAAAACATTAATGGAGACTCAAGGGAGAACAAACTTAGATAGCATATTAAAATGCAGAAACTTCACTTTGCCAGCAAAGGTCTGTATAGTCAAAGCTGTGGTTTTTCCAGTAGTCATGTATGGATATGAGAGTTGGACAATAAAGACGGCTGAGCACTGAAGAATTGATACTTTTGAATTGTGGTGCTGGAGAAGACTCTTCCAAGTCCCTTGGACAGCAAGGAGAACAAACCAGTCAATCCTAAAGGAAATCAACCCTGAATATTCATTGAAAGGACTGATGCTGAAGCTGAAGCTCCAATACTTTGGCCACATGATGTGAAGAGCCAACGCATTGGAAAAAACCCTGATGCTGGGAAAGATTGAAAGCAGGAGGAGAAGGGGATGACAGAGGATGAGACGGTTGGATAACATTACTGACTCAGTGAGCATGAGTTTGAGCAAACTCCTGGAGATAGTGAAGGACAGGGAAGCCTGGCATCTTGCATTCCATGGGATTGCAAAGGGTCGAATACAACTTAGCGACTAAATGACAACAACAGGGGAGAACATTTGGCACCCAGGTTCAGACAACTTGAAAGTAGGGGGAAGGGAATTTGAACCCAATCTGCCTGACGTGAATCTGATGCTTCTGACCCCTTTTCTATGCTTCTCCAGATAATGTTTGTTTTGTTCTTAGACTCTAAGCTCCTCCATGGTAGGGCCTCTATGTTTTCTGAAACTCCCACAGCACCTAACACAGACTTAAGCATGAAGCAGGAGTCCATTGTAATCATGGAGTGGTAGGTTTGGCATAGACATGAACTTGAAGCAGAATAGTGCCATAAGCAATGCAAATAGCCCTAGCTTTGGTTTACTGCATGAGTGAACTGATTATACAAGTCAAATAATCTCTTTTGACAGCTTTTATTTCGTGCCTTTAAGGGATGCCCATTATGTTAGGGAAATTTGGGAAATTCCCTTTCGTGGTTTTGGAAAGATGACTATGGTAACCTCAGTCAACAAGTCATCTAGCTGAAACAATGGAACCAGAAGAATACCAATGCCTATAGCCACAGAATTTACATAGTTTCAGCATCCAACCAGTTGTTGCTAAAATAATTCCAAACAATTCCTTTCAAAGGAGTTGCCTGTGGTAATGTCCAAATCTCAGTGGGCCTGCTCCCTGCTGCCCTCAGCCAGCTATTTGGGGATATTGAAGTGCTAGTTTACAAAACCCACCCCATGAAATTCCAGAGCACTAACTACTTGGGTATAATGATAATAATTAAGTATTGAAAGACAGATGATGCATTTTATTAGCCATGCAGCAACATATCCTTTCTTAGATCAGAGCATTTTCTAGTATAAAGTGTCCCCAATCTGTGCCTGCCCAGAGGGGCACAGATGCACCCATATTTTTCAGACATTCATGTAGTTTGTCCTCATGTGGTTGCAGAAGACCAGACGAAAGCGTTCTTGGAATCTGTGGAAAGTGTACAGATGAGCTCATTCATGGGCTCTCCCTCAGATACCTTGCCGTAGGTGAGGTAGTCTGCCAAGCTCAGACTTGGACAAGCAAATAGTGTGAAGCAGAGAGGGAAGCTGCCATTGCTGTAAAGCAGGCCCATGGGCCAAGAGAGGGCTTATGTAGAAGACCCCAGGTGATGTGGGGAGTCCTGTGGGAATACTTTTTGGACCTGTGTGTGCATCCTGCTTTGTTTCTGAAGACGGTGTTTGGCACAAGGTGTAGGGATTTGTGGGTTGGATAAAGCTGCTTCTTGGCTCACTGGCTCTGAGTCCTCCCATAAAACAGGCATCTAACTGGGGCTAGAAATAACACAGAACTGTAAAGCTGGCCATGTTTTTAGAACTGTTCTTATTCAAGCCGAGTCTGCCCAGCCTCCTTTGTTCTTTTACTCTTTCAATCCAGCTCTGTGGGTCTGAATGCAGTTTTCATGTGTGGCAGAATCCTCCATTCTGGCTTCCAGGGTGAGACTTAGTGCTTTCTGCTGTGTCCCATCCCCTTCACACTATGCCCTGACCACCAGTCTGATATCAAGTCTCCCCACACCATATTCCCCCACACACAGTGTGAAGGAGTGAAGGGTGGTCTGAAACAGTCATGGCCTCTGTTTAGGGGACAGGCAGGGTCTGTCATGAGGGACATGGGGGTCACCACTCCTTCATCCTTGCCCCACACAGCTTCTAGGAATAAGCAGCTCTCTTGGCTGTTCATCTAACTGGTGTTATTTTCTGTGAGTGTCCTGAGTGAGAAGATTCAGAGGCACTGTTAATTGCTGTCAGTGTAATCAATGTATGCAAATACCTGTCTGCAGCAGTTCTTAACTTTTGGTGTGCATCAAACTGACTAAGCTTTTCAAGGTTGTGATGTCAAATCCCTACCACCTGAAGTTCTAATTCAGTCAGCATGGGGATGAGAATCTGCATTTTAATAAACCCTCTGAGCTCTCTTTCTGAACCTTGTATCTGTCAAGATACATGAGGCATTTTTAGCAAATAATTCCCAAACTTGGCAGGTTTATTTCTTGCTCATAGTACGTGTGTTTCTAACACACAGTGGTGTGTGTGTGTGTGTGTGTGCACATAGGATGGATGTGGGCGAATCACAGATAGGGGAAACTGAAGCCCACAGGAGTAAACTGACTTTCTCAAAATCACAGGAAGTTGGAAGGATAGTCCTCTTTCTATACCTGGCACTTCCCCATTCTATTCCACATTATATTCCCTCTTCAAGTTTTAACGTGAGTTAAGAGAGGACTACTTCCTCAACAGAACCTGACATGTTAGGAAAATGAGCGATAAGAGTGGTAGGGAATCAGGACTGGGGTGGGAGCTGAAGAAGAGGCCACCAACATCACGGAAAAGTGCAAGTAGGGATTATACTACCTTTCAATAGCAGATTAAAGGGTTATTCTTTTGAGGGGATTGAGAATCTTAATATAATTAGCTTTTGAATTTGGGAGACATATTATGAGGTTATCAAATCTAATTTCCAGAGGAAGGCAATGAGTCCCCTGAATGCAGCCTAATCATGGTGGAATTATGACTAAAACCCAACTTGTTCAAGGTCAGTGGGCCATCTGCTATTTTGACTTCTTGAGTCCTTGACATGCTTTCCTGGCATGTCTTATAAGATCCCAGTAAAGGAAACTCCTAATCTTTCACTTTTGAGAAAACAGGACTTTCTGTGGAACAAAATCATCTACTCAGCCCATAGCATTCTCCGCATCCTCAGATGCTTCTTCATTGCTCTTAGAGTTTTTGAAAGGGGGACGAGATGGTTGGCTTCTGTTATATACCAACAGATAACATAGTTCTGGGGACTAGTAGATTCTGAATAAATGGTTCACGGATGGCATAATAGAGAATCTGCCTTTTCATGAATTCCATGGACTATTTTCTTGCCTATTGCATTACTCAGGGTAAGTTAGTCTTGTGTGGCAAACAGCCCTGAAGTCTTTGATCTTTCTTCCATGTAACACCAGTCACATTTTGAGGGATTTTGTTTTTGTCATTCATCTTGAAGAACTCTCCAAAGTCTAATATGCTACAATTTCTTTCAGGACAACAGACTATGTTATCTCTCTTCAGACCTAGAACAGAGCCTTGTATGTAGTATATTACAGTTGAATGGCTGAAGGATGAAGAACTGTCTTCCCCTTGACACCTTCCCCACCCTCCTCTTTTCCTCAGCCCTCACTCCAGGGGTCCTCAGTAGTTTGGCAGAAATCTTGCAGGTGTCACGGAGCTGAGCAGCCTCATGGGGTGTGTGTATGTGTGCAGGAACTGCTGCTTCACATGGGAATTCTGACAAAGGACATGGAATCTGTGTCAGGGCAGCTAGTGCTAGCAAGTTACATCCTTGGAATTCTGTCCTCACCAAAAGGTGACAGAACCTATATCAAGCTTTGTCATAGTTCTTGGATCCTATGTCCGCCCCCTTTCTGCACACCCTCCTCCTCCAGCTTCCTCCTCCTCTGTGTCACTGCCAGTGTATACATGCGTCATTAGCAACCTCTCGCTGTGGCAGGAACATCACTTTCATCTATGAATAGATTTTAACAGCCTCCTTCAAGCTTCCTCTCAGGGTTGCACTGACTCAGCCCCACTGGGAGCAAGGAGTGTGTTGACTGACAGGGAGCCTTACCATTCTAAGGGGTGATGATAGGAATGCAAGGATTGAGGGGCAAGGAGACCCAGCTTGAAGGAAGCCTTCCTGAAATAATGTATCCACCATGGAAGAGTCAGAAGGAAAGATGCTGAGCAGCTGGACAGCTATTGTGGATTGTTGTAGGTAAAGAGATGGTTTAGGATATGAAATTAATGATTTTAAAACTAAGAAATCAAATCGGGGCTTTGATCTTCAGATTAAAAAGAAATTGCTTCCCCTGAGAAAAGCTATTTAGAGAGTCAGTTTGCAAGGAACCAAGCTAGGGGAAACGAGGATTTCCAGAAGGCAAATTCAGGTCATCTGTTGATGAGCGATGGGTGCCATGCCTTACACACTGATTCACAGCTATTGTCTTTAATCAGTGACCAGACACAAGTCACTGCAGCAAGCAGCCGCAAAACCCACCTCTGCAGACCTTCAGAGATCCAAGCGACCACTTTGGCTCCGGCTGCTTCATACAGCCAAAATGTGTGGGACCAAACCGGGCTTGGGCCTTAGGTAGGATGGAACCAGTCAAAGAGGTTTTTCCAGGTTACCTTCATGGCTGTTTATTAATAGGACAATGCATTCACCTGATAGAAATGTTTGGTGTCTGCTTAGTTGTTCTCAGGCAGTTATTATTGCAATTAGCCACCTGCAACATTGCAAAACCTCGTCTAGACTAGTATTAAAAAGAACCTGTTTGTGATTTTTTTTTTTTTTTTGAGTCTCATTCAAGGGTTTTCTCCATCTCTCTCTCTTTCCCTCTCTCTCTCCATGGCTTCTCGGGAGGGTGAGAGTGAGGTGGGTTTTGAGGACCAAAGAAACACACGAGGATGCAAGTATATAGTGCTCCCTTCACGCCACTTGCCCTCAGCTTCAGCAGACAACACCTGTGTCAGGGAGCAAGGCTGGTGTTCCCAGAAGCAATGACTATGAAAGCCTTGGTTTTCATTTTTGTGAATTGATGACTCTTCCCAGGAATAAACTAGAATAAAAGGAGCAGCTTCAGAGTCAGGAGGGAAAGAAGAGTTCGGAAATGTAGTGATTAGGAAGATCCCCACATCCCAAAAAATACCACTTCCCACTGGAAACTCCACAATCAGAACTCTCTTTCTCTGCTTCAGATTCTATGAACCTCCACTTCTGGGGTTTCTCCTACTGCTGACAGTAATCTTTCTTCACCTCCTGTATCTTCATCCGCAGCCAGGCAGGGTTTCCACCCTCCCTTTCCTTCTGGAGTTAGTATTAAGCAGAGAGTTAAATTCACCTTCTTAACCACATGCTGAATGTTTTCTTCTCTGAAAGGTCATAGCATTTTACGCCTATTCCATTCACCTTTGCACTTAACTGTGGTTTATCAGTTTTTCAGAATCCTTGGTTTATCACTTGACAGTCTGATGAGTGTACATAATCTTCCCCATTATATATTATGTACTTGAGAACAGTGACACGATCAGGAGTCTCTGGCATGAACAACAGATTCTAACACATAAGAGGCCTTTAAAAAACACCTGTAGTTTGAAGATGCTTTTTTTTTCAGAATTAATAAAATTGTTTTGAGCAGTTTTATGTTTATAAAAACTGGAACATACAGAGCTCCCACTTATCATCCCCCCAGTCACACCCTACCCTCTCCCCAGTTTCCCCTGCTGCTGCTATCTTATATTAACGTGGTACATAGTGGTAATTGAGCCAATATTGATACCTAAATTATTAGTTATTAGAGTCCATAGTTCACATTGATTCACTCTTCTGTTTGCACATTTCATACGTTTTGAAACATATGTACATCATATGTATATAATGTCATGTATGTACCATTTTGGAGTCATACAGACTAGCTTCATTGCCTTAAAAATCTCTATTGCTTCACCTGCCTCATCCCTCCACCCATCCCCCCACATGCCAAAGCCAGACAGCCATTGGACTTTGTCTTGTCTCTATAGTCTTACTTTCCCAAGAATGTCATAGTTGGCACATAGCCTTTTCAGACTGTCTTTCACTTAACAATATACATTTAAGTTTCCTTTGTGTCATTGCATTGCTTGCGAACTCATTTCTTTTTTATTACCGAATAACATTCCATGACCTGGACATACCACAGTTTATCTATTCACCTACTGATGGGCATCTTCATTGCTTCCACATTTGGGCAACTATGAATAAAGCTGCTGTAGGCATTCATACACAGGTCTTTGTGTGGACCTCAGTCATCAATTTATTTGATTGAATGTCAAGAAGTACAAATGTTGGATCATGTGGTACGAGTGTGTTCCATTCCATCAGAAACTGTTAAAATGTCTTCAGAGTCACTGTATTATTTGTATTCCTATCAGGAACAAATGAAAATTCTTGTTGCTCAGATGATCTTTTGAGACTGGCTTTTGGTAGGTGGAACGTGTAAAGAGACATTTTGTGGGATGGAATGAATTCAGAGTCGCTTATCTCTACCTTGGACGGCCCTGTAGTGAACACCAAGGGATAACGGAGAGTGAATGTGTGCAGGAACATGAAGATATGGGTAATAGCTTCACCCTGATACTTATTAGCTATACAGTCAAAACAAACTGTCAATATTTAACCTGAGGTTTATTTCCTTTTATTTAACAATTGGGACAATAGTACCAATATCCTTAGCAGTAGTACTAGTGTTAGTCACTCAGTCATGTCTGACTCTTTGCAATCCCACAGACTGTAGCCTGCCAGGCTCCTCTGTTCATGGTATTCTCCAGGCAAGAATACTGGAGTGGACTGCCAATTGCCTTTTCCAGAGGATCTTCCTGACCCAGGGATCGAACCCAGGTCTCCTATGTTGCAGGAAGATTCTTTACTGTTTGAGCTACAGGGAAAAGAGACAGTGAAAGTGAAGTTGCTCGGTCATGTCCGACTCTTTAAGACCCCATGGACTGTAGCCTACCAGGCTCCCCCATCCATGGGATTTTTCCAGGCGAGAGTACTGGACTGAGTTGCCATTTCCTTCTCCAGAGGATCTTCCCGACCCAGGGATCAAACCCGGGTCTCCCACATTGTAAGCAGATGCTTTACCATCTGAGCCACCAGGGAAGTCTGAGCTACAGGGAAGACCTTATCAATTTCCTTAGACTCTAGTAAATATATTAAACAAGATAATACATGTAAAGACTCTAGCATAATCCTGTGTACATAACAGGAACACAATAAGATTGTTTCCTAGCTGTAATGAGTAAATTCATTTTCACTAATATTTTTGTAAACATGATGATATCCAAATCTACTTCTTCTACTTCAAGTTCCTTTATGATAATTGTAAAGTCCTAATTATAAAATTTTGTATTAATGTCAAATTTTCTTATACAAGAAAATAAGCTCAGGAATTCTGATGGGAGTTGAATGTCCCAGTTGCTATTTTCACTTGGAAAAAATACTGAGGGACTAGAAATTTCACTGAGTCCTTGACACAGTGAGACCTCTGACTCTGGAACATAGGGCTTCACACTCCTGAGGATTCACATCACCTCAGCCACATATCTGCCAGTGAGGTCCCAACAGGAGCAGGGCCAAATAGGGGGTGCCCCTTGATTCCCTCTCACGTGAGCTTCGCTGACCACGGGCCTTTCATCTGAGAAAAATGATGAGCAGTGGCCTGCATACATGGCTTACTCCTCAATTTTGGTGAGGTCAAACACTGCAATTTCCCTGAGATTTGTTCACTCATCTTTCTGGACTGGCCACAGGAAATATTACTGACCAGTGAGACCATCACGAAATGTCCATGTGGTGGTTCATAATTTCATTTGCTTTTGCTGTGTATACATGAGCAAGTATGTGTGTGTATGTGTGCTGCCTGCAGCCTAATATCTTCTAAACTATTTAAAGTATAGCTTAAATACTGCTTCTCTGGCCCTAACCTAATAGGGTTCATCTGTTGAATTAATTCAAAGAATAAAACATCCTTTGGCACTTAGCCACTGGTGGCATGTGACTATCTTCATCTGCTGACTTCTGACATAAGAGCTGAATCTGAATCTAACTGTGGTGTTGTATTGTGCAGATGGGCCAGGTTCCTGCTGTGGACATGACTGTGGATATGACCAGGCTGACACGTGCTTATGTGTGTGCATCCTAAGTCACTTTAGTCGTTTCGACTCTTTGTGACGCTGTGGACTGTAGCCTGCCAGGCTCCTCTGTCCGTGGGATTCTCCAGGCAAGAATACTGGAGTGGGTTGCCATGCCCTCCTCCAGGGGATCTTCCCCACCCAGGGATCAAACCCTCATGTCTTACTACTTTTTTTCAGGTTTAGAGTAAGTTTTAACATTTTTTAAATTTTTAATTGGAGGATAATTGCTTTATAATATTGTGTTGGTTTCTGCCATAAAACAACATGAATCAACCATAAGTATATATATATATATATATATATATATATATATCCTCTCCCTCTTGTCTCCTGCATTGGCAGGCAGACTGTTTACCACTAGCACTACCTGGGAAGCACTGGTCTGGCTTAATCACTACTTGCTTAATCACTGCTGTATGTAGAGCAGTGCAAAGTGATGAGTGAGGATCAGAAATTCAAACTCAAAAGCTAGAGAGTTATGATTTCTTTACTTTCAGGGGTCCATTCCTATGAACAAATTACGGTTTAGTGACTGGAGGAGAAATTGGCCACTATTACTGTTACTGTTGTCTAGTTGCTAAGTCATGTCCCACTCTTTTGTGACCCCATGTAGCCTGCCAGGCTTTTCTGTCCATTGGATTTCCCAGGCAAGAATACTGGAGTGGGGAAAAAAAAAAAAGAATACTGGAGTGGGTTGCCATTCCCTTCTCCAGGGAATCGTTCCAACCCAGAGATCGAACCCACATCTCCTGTATTTGCAGGTGGGTTCTTTACTGCTGAGCCACCAAGGAAGCCTTTGGCCTCTATTACCATGTCACTGTTGACCTACTCAGTCCTAGGTCTCCCTCAGTCTACACACAGGTCTAGCATCGTGATGGCTGGGGAACTCTGTGCAGGTAAGCTGTGGAGGAAGGAAGCCCAAAATAGAGAACTATCTCAGTTCAGGCCATCTCAGATTACACTGATTGGCAGTTGACCAAAGACATGGGAGTCAGCCCAGCTAAGTGCAGAAGACTATCCAGCTGAACCTAACCCAAACCGCTTACCCTAAGATTTATGAGCTAGCTAGACAGTTACTATTTTAAACCAATTGATTTTGAGATAGTTTCATACATGGGAAGATTTATTGCACACTTACGAGTATGTGCATGCATGCTCAGTTGTGTCTGACTCTTTGCAACCCCATGGACTGTTGCCCACCAGGTTCCTCTGTCCATGGGATTTCTCAAGGAAGAATACTGGAGTGGGTTGCCATTTCCTTCTCCATTTATGAGTCTATATAATTCATAATAGCTACAAAGAAATAATTAAATAATACACCAATAAGCTAGGATCTAGAGGGGTAACAAATAGAAGAGTAGGGGTCCTCCAGCAATCTGCTCTCATACCAAGGCCAGTCTCTGCTTTGACTGATTGATCCCCATAGTGCAGCAATAATTTTATTCAGAGTATGTGAGCTCTTCATTTTAAAAATTCTATATGGATTCTACAAAGCTAGTAAGTAGAAATTCTTTTTTATTTTTTTTCTTTTAAATTAGTTTATTTATCTATTTTTTAACTTTACAATATTGTATTTGTTTTGTCATACATTGACATGAATCCACCATGGGTGTACATGTTTTCCCTTGCCAGAACCCCCCTCCCACCTCCCTCCCCATCCCATCCCTCTGGGTCATCCCGGTGTACCAGCCCCGAGCACCCTGTATCATGCATCGAACCTGGACTGGCGATTCTTTTCACATATGATAATTTACATGCTTCCATGCCATTCTCCCATATCATCCCGCCCTCACCCTCTCCCACAGAGTCCATAATACTGTTCTATTTATCTGTGTCTCTTTTGATGTCTTGCATACAGGTTTGTCTTTACCAATTAGCTAAATACCATATATATGTACTAGTATACTGTATTGATGTTTTTCTTTCTGGCTTACTTCACCCTGTATAGTAGGCTCCAGTTTCATCCACCTCATTAGAATTGATTGAATGTATTCTTTTTAATGGCTGAGAAATTTTAGTTTAAGCTATACAGTATGGAAAGGAGATTTGTCACATTTCACCAGGAGTCTGAAAGGATCCTATTAGCAGAATATTGTATACATAGCTGCCATCATTAATTTGTTAGTTGCAATTAGAATTTTTTTGATACTTTAGAGCAATTTTTAAAGCACAAATTATTTATTAAATTTTATTTTTAGTAATCACTATTTTCCTTACCAAGGTTAATAAGAAAGAAAAACTTTCAAGTTAAATACTTCTTTCTCGGTAAAACTGAGGAAAAACACAATGCAATTTTTTAAATGAATAAAAACCAAATGAACTGAAAACTTAAATGTCTATGACAAAATCCTGCACATGGATGTTTATAACAGGATTATTCATAATTTCCAAAAGGTGGAAGCAGCCAAGATGTTCTTCGATAGAACATCTTCAAGATATTCTTCAAGTTGTACCAAACCATGGTACATCTATATAATGAAATATTATTCAGTGCTAAGAAGAAATAAGCTGTCAAGCCATGAAATGACATGGAGGAAGCAAATGCATATTACTAAGTGAAAGAAGCCAATCTGAAATGGCTACTTACTGTATAGCACCAACTATATAACATTCTTGAAATGGACAGAACTATGGAGACATTAAAATGAACAGTGGTTGCCAGGAGTTTGGAGGAGGGAGGAGGAAAGAGTGAAAAGATGGAGCACTAGGGATTTTTAGGGCAGTATAACTATTATCTATGATACTTTAATGGTGGATTTCTTATTATACATTTGTCAAACATAGAGCAAGGCAGAGCCCACAGAATATCAAAAGTGAAATCTAAAGTAAACTATAGATTTTGGTTGATAATGACAGCATTAGTTCATTGATTGTAACAAACGTACCACCCTGGTGTGAAATGTTGATGAGGAGGGAGACCGTGTGCATTGTGGGAGATGGTGTAAGACAACATTATGCTGTTTTGCTCCCTTGGACTGCAAGATCCAACCAGTCCATCCTAAAGGAGATCAGTCCTGGGTTTCATTGGAAGACTGATGTTGAAGCTGAAACTCCATTACTTTGGCCACCTAATGTAAAGAGCTGACTCATTTGAAAAGACCCTGATGCTGGGAAAGATTGAGGGCAGGAGGAGAAGGGGATGACAGAGGATGAGATAGTTGGATGGCATCACCAACTCAATGGACATGAGTTTGGGTGAACTGCGGGAGTTGGTGATGGACAGGGAGGGCTGGTGTGCTGCTGTTCATGGGGTCGCAAAGAGTCGGACACGACTGAGCGACTGAACTGAACTGATGCTGTTTTGCGGTGAACCGAAAACTAAAATAATACATTAAAAAATAGGTAAAAGACTTGAACAGACAGATATTTTACAACAAATGCTCAATGAGCACATGAAAAAGTTTCTCCACATTATTAGTCACCAGGCAATTCAAACTACAATGAGATACCACACTACACACCCAAAAGAATGGGTAATTCTGTAATACCATCAGTATTCATTGTTGTCAAAGCACCTAGAACATTTACACACCACTGGTGGGAGTATAAAATGGTGCAACCACTATTTCCCATAAAGTTAAAACATACGCTTACCCAGCAGTTCTCCTATTTGATATAAATCCATGAGAACAGGAGATATACATTAATAAAAAGATGTGTGCACATATGTTTATACCAGCTGTATCTATAATAACCTCAAACTAGAAATAAACCAAATGTATAACAACTGGTGAATGGATAAATTCTGGTATATTCTAACAATAAATTCTATTAAGCAATAAAGTAAAATGAACTACTAATTCAGGTCACAACATGGATGAATCTCATAATTATTATGCTGAGTGAAAGGAACTATACAGTACAGATTATATGATTGCTTTTATGATATTCTATACTAGGCAAAATCATTAAAAAAATGATGAAAACAGGACAGTGGTCATTAGAGGGTGGATGAGAGGTCATTTGGGGGAAGAGAAAGACTGATTATAAAGGGTGTGAGGAACTTTTCTAGGGAGATAAAAATATTCTATCTTGAATGGGTTGGTAACTATACAAAAGTACACTTGTGAAATATAAGAAAACTATACCTTTAGAGGCTTCCTCTATAGCTCAGTTGGTAAAGAATCTACCTGCAATGCAGGAGACCCCGGTTTGATTCCTGGGTCAGGAAGATCCCCTGGAGAAACGGATAGGCTACCCACACCAGTATTCTGGCCTGGAGAATTGCATGAACTGTATAGTCCATGGGGTCACAAAGTCGAACATGACTGAGCAACTTTCACTTATACCTTTAAAATGTATCATATATTGTATGTAATTTATACCTCAATAAAGTAGATTTAAAAGTATATCTTTCCAAAAGTCAGATATCATTTCTAGGGATGACACAGCATATCCTATGCTCATGGTGGATATTGCTAGTCAATTATGGTGTGTGTTTCAGCTTTCCAGGCATTCAAACTCAACGCTCCAGGTAGCCACCATGAACGAGTAGAGTTGGCCCAGTCTTCAAAACTTTGCTATTCCAGACTAAGATCATCCCAGGTTACACCCACCAGATACACCTATGCCCCAGAGCAGGAAACAGGATGGGCTTCATGGGCGTGGACCACGTGCAGTCACAGAGTGCTCATGTTTATCATGGCCCTGTGCTTGATGTAATGCTCTGCTGTCACCATCTTGAAATTCTTTCCAAATTTTTAATAAAACTTCCATATTACATCGGGCCCTCCAAATTACACAGCCTCTCCAAGTCAAAAGCCTCTGAATCATGAAGGCCATGAAGTCAATTCAACTTTAGTTTGTCTTTAATTTCCTTAAGATACAGAGATAACAGTAACTCCCTCCCTAATGTTATTCTTTCTCAATATCTGGCTCTATTCCTCAAGGCCAAAACAAATAGGTTGAACAATCTTCTGTGATGGAAATAGATGCTATATTCTCTTTAGAGTCAGAAAGCAGCAATCCCTACTTAGAATGAGTTTGATTTCCAGTGAGTCTTAGTTTAGCTTTTTGTTTTCGCGTGGAATTTTTTGTAAAAAGGCCCATACCCTTTAACTACTTAGGGCTGTTAAAACACAGTAGGGGGCATTTCAATGGTGGACTCGGTTCATTTGGGCTTCCTTGTGGCTCAGCTGGTAAAGAATCTGCCTGCAATGCAGGAGACCTGGGTTCGATCCCTGGGTTGGGAAGATCCCCTGGAGAAGGGAATGGCCACCCATTCCAGTATTCTGGCCTGGAGAATCCCACGGACTGTATGGTCCATGGGGTTGCAAAGAGCTGGCCACGACTGAGTGACTTTCACTTTCACTTCATTTTCTTGGTTCATTTTCTCTTTTGTGAATCTTATTTTGTTTATATTTTTAACGCTTGTATGAACATAAAGTAAAATAAAGATCTCTGTACTACTGTTACCGGTTGACTTGTATCCCCCCAAAAGATGTTGCCGTCCTAACCCCCAGTACCTGAATGTGATCTGACATGGAGAAGAGAATGTGAAGTCACGGGAAAGCACCATCTGGAAAAGCAAGCAACACCAGAGGCCGAGAGAGAGACATGGAGTAGACTGTCCCTCAGAGCCCTCAAAGGGAACCAACACTGACCACACTTTGAGCTCAGATGTCTAGCCTTTAGAACTGTGTAAGTTTCTGTTGTTGAAGCTACTTAATTTGTAGTAATTTGTGTAGCAGCCCCAGCAAATTACAGAGCTACTGAAATCAAAGGACAGAAATGCATTACAATCAAACTCTAGGACATGTAGGGTTCGTTATTTCCATTATCTGCATGTATATAACCTCTATTTCCTCATCCTCCCCAGCTGTAGAGAAAAGAGCCACTAGTACAAATCACATCAGAGAAGAGCAACCTCATCCTTCTTTATCAAAAGCAGCAGAAAGATTTCTGGAATCAGAATCTTCCTAGGAGACTACTCTTCACCCTAATATTTCCCAGACAGAAAGAATGTGAATAAATGCTTGAACTCTTGATTACAGTAATTTTAACCTCATTTTTTTTTTTTTTAACCACAGAAAACCGAGTGACACACCAAGAACTTATTAGGTGGACTTGCTTTTGTAAAACTACTTTAGGGATAAATAGTACATCTACACTCTGTCAAAAGGCGACTTCTTGTTGCTCCAAAGCTGGGAAAAACCTGTGTTGAATAGGCTAGAAAATGTGAGGCCCAAACTGTTCTTTTAGTTTCCCTCTTGCTAGAGTCCTTTTATTGCTTTTAAGTTCACAGGATTGTACCTTAAGAAGAAGGGGATTGCACTCAAGTCAAAAAGGAGTAGATACAGAAACCCAACGTTTTGTTGGGAAGACTTTGGAAATCCCTAGGCAAACTTGGAGTTTCCCAAAGTTTCTACAGTTGAAACTCCTTTCCTTTCATCTGTTGAGACAAAAGGTGGTACTGGAATTCCACCCTAGGCTATCTCAAGCATTCCTTTCCTAACAAGCTCTTTGTCTTCCTGAGATCAGTTGCTATGCCTTTGGAGTCTCGTACAGAGGAGTATTCCTTGTCAAAGTAAACCTCTGTACTTGCCGGAGGAAAGGGAGTTTTATGGTCTCTATCTGAGGGATACTTATTAGCATATGACAGGATTTTTTTTTTAAGATTTATTAATTTTTTTTGACTGTGCTGGGTCTTCATTGCTTTCTGCACAGGCTTTCTCTAGTTGCAGGAAGCAGATTTTTCTCTTCGTTGGGGTGCACATGCCTCTTGTTGCAGTGGCCTCTTGTTGCAGAGCATTGTCATCCCAAGGAAAAAAGATCTTTTCCCGGAAACACCAAAGCCTTTTTTCCTTTTTTTTAAGTTTTTTAGTTTAAAGAAAACATATCCTCTGTTCCTTTCCCTCTTTTTAGATAGAAAGTGAAGTGTAAAATACACATGACTCTAAATGTAATTCCGTTTTCATCTCAACAGCACTGATTTTCTTGGCTTGAGCAAACTGGATTATTGGAATCCTCTTGACCACTCTTCCTACACCCCAAACTGAAAGATGGGGTTTCCTTCGACTCAAATTGCTCAGTATCTTTAGGTAGCACCATGAATTTCTAATCATACCTTCAATGCACAAGTTCAACAAACAAACTTGGCAAATTGCAATATTGCCAGTGTTCCAGAAGGTCCCTGGTGTTGATGTTTTTCTCAACTCTAAGGTCTCAGGGTTGCAATGATGTGGTGTGCGCATGCGTGAGTGTCTGGGGCTTAAGGAGTGAAGGGGTACTGCTTGTTTTTCAGAGTAGTATCAACTTACATATTTATGCAAAATATATTTGCCTCTCTCAATTCAGTTTCACTTTAATTATTTGAACCAGTAAAATAGTTTGAATTTTTGCTCAAAGCATAAGACTTATCATTAGCCTTTATTAGACACTTTAGAAATAGAAACAATTGTATAGGAGGGGAAGGTAACAGAAACAATTACACTTTAAGCTCAAGTTCAAGGAAAATTCAGAAAAGACAGGTAAAAACTCAAAAGTACTTTCCCCTCGAATAAGCCAACATTGTCAATATATCAATTTTCATATGGCTCTTTCATTCATACTATATAAATATTATTATTTATTAGAACTAATTGTTTAAGATTAGATTTTGTTCATAAATATGATTTGTTTTAAAAAGAAAGTTTCACAATAGTGTCAACTATTTCATAAACTGACCTGTAGTTTTCCCCTTTTTAAATTTTCAATTTATTTAGATTTAACAAATAAATACCACACATCCACAGTGAATTGATTTTTATCATCACCAAATATAATCAGTAAGTCAGTACTTTACAAAAGAGAAATTTTTAGCATTTAACAGCATACCACTATACTGTTATTGTGTGTTAGTCGCTCAGTTGTGTCTGACTCTTTGCGACCCCATGGACTGTAGCCTGCCAGGCTCCTCTGTCTGTGGAATTCTCCAGGCAAGAATACTGGAATTGCCATTTCCTTCTCCAGGGGATCTCCCCAAACCAGGGATCGAATCCGGGTCTCCTGCATTGCAAGTGGAAGCTTTACCACCTGAGCTACTAGGGAAGCCCACACTGTTATTGGACTGACCAAAATATAGGATACATCTTTGTTTATACAAAAGTACTGATAAGATACTAAAAAATATAGAGAAAAATGAAATTCTAGGGCCAAAACTTAGTTAAGTAATTTTTTAATATCAAAGCTCACCAAACCTAATACAATTTGAAATAAAGTGATGAAAGGTGCTGCCCACATAAACTAGCATTACTATTATAGATCTTAGGAAAATTGCCTGTTCAGTAGCTGATCTTAATGTGCAGGCAAAAATAAGAGGCTTAATCATTATTCATTAAGTATTCGGAGAAGACTGCTACTTTATTTGGGGTGGGGGGGACTCCCCGCACAAAAGAAATGGCAATGTGAGCAGATAATCTGTCCTTTGAGGGAAGACGTCCTAACCTTTCTTAAAATAATAAGCACACATATGCAAAATAATAACAAATCAAAAAATAGCAAACAACAAAACTCTGTGACAATGAATTTAGTTCTTTCCAGGAATACAACTAGAAGCTAACAAATCGCTTCTGTATAGCAACAGCGCATGGCCTTTGTTGCCAGGTCCTTTGTATAGCATCTCTTTGATGCAGTGTAAATTTCTTCTTGGTAGTGACCTTTCAAGGACTGAAGGGTAGTAATGTACCTGTACACTGTGGCTTAATCACTGAAGCTATAAATACAAGTGGTCAGTGCCATTATTCACGTCTGTTAGTGGAATATTACTCTTGGGAAATATTAAGACACAGGACTTTTTTATTAACAAGCAGTTTTCCATTTATATGGAAATAATGACTAGAACTTGTAAATTGGACTTCCCTGGTGGGTCATATGGTAAATAATCTGCCTGCAACGCTGGAGACCAGGGTTTGCTTCCTGGTTCGGGAAGATCCCCAGAAAAGGGAATGGCAAACCCACTCCAGTATTCTTACCTGGAGAATTCCATGGACAGAAGAGACTGGCAGGCTATAGTCACAAATAGTCGGTCATGACTGAGTGACTAACAAACACAGCATCAGTCAATAATAACTTAGAATGAGTCTCAGTGTACTTTCTTGGATCTTGGTGGAACAGAAAGAAATTTCAATCACTTCCCTTTTACCAAATCCAGGACATCTTTTATATTACCTAAACCTATTTAATTAATGTGGCAGGGATTTAAAGCAGTAGGTTCTTGCTATTAATATTTTTAGAAAATATTTTATTTTCTAGATTCTAGAATCATATTCCAATTTTAATATTTTTATGTAAATAAATTTTACATAGGGTTGAGTTTTTTCAAAGCACTCTGCTTTATGAAAACATTTACATGCCTTGTACACAAAACTCACAAAGTAGTCTATTTTAAGTTGCATTCAATAGTTTCTAGAGACTAGCTGTTTTTTAAAGATGTATTTTATATTTTTCTATTAACATTTTGGTTGTATCGGACAGTAATTGCACAGAATTATCATTGGAATATACCATTTAAAATTTTTTCACTTATGTTTACCCATCATAAGATTTATAGCAACTCTTTCTTCTCTGACAAAATTCTACAAATTTGTCGGGTCTTCAGACCCTCTGTCTTTGAGTTCTGGTCTGTTCTCAAGAATCTTATGAAAACAAAGTTCTTCTACACCAAGGAGTTAACTCGGGATGTGATCCATTATTGTAAAGAAAAGAGACCTTTGTTTCCTGGCTGGATTAAGTGGTAGGACACCCAAAGAATTTTCTGGCTGGGAAAAGAACTAAGAAAACATCTATTTTCCTCTAGAATCTTTTCTTTCACTGATAAAGACAGCTCTTGTTACATATCAACTTTGTAACTTTGTTAATGAATCATGTACAATGAAATTCCTCAACCTTGTACAGAAGGGTCAAAATTTTAACCATCTACAGAATTTTATTGATTTGCCTGCTCTCATAGGAGTACACACACACAAAATGATAAAAACATTCTTTCTTATTCACTACAAGTCTTGACTGTGCCTTAAAAATGGACAAGTGGCTATTTTACAGGCTATTCTTTACGGAAAAAACAGTAATCTGAGAAGTCTTCATATCTATTTTTAGTTCTATCTCATCTAGAACCTCAGTCTCAAAAAGTCTGATCTTAAAAACTGTTTTCTTCCCTATTTGGCTCTTCCTTTAACTGCCACCTAGTTATCTGAGCTGGACATCTGTGTTCCTCTTCCTTGATCTTCAAATTTAACACATCTGTGCATTAATATTTCCTGCCAATTTTGCTTTTAATTAGATTCCATTACATTTGCTTCTCTCCATATGAACAATTATCAACCTAACTGAGACTTACCTTTCCACCTGTTGTAGTCATGTAGCCTACCTGTCTACCATTGCAGTCCTGTCTGAATTGGCTGTCCTCCCTCCAGCCTTAGTATCCTCAAGTCCATCTTCAACACAACCAACAGAATGATATGTCTAAAATTGGGTATTTGGCAATGTTATTTCTCTACTGAGAACTCAGGAATGTGACTTTGTCATCCATCAAATAATAAACTCCAATCTCTTGCATTCTTTAAATCTTCATGGGATAGCACTTATCTTTTTTGCCAAGCTACAAAACTTTGTGTATTTTATTAATTTTGCTAGTTATTCAATCCCTTGTCTCTATATCATCTAATCTAAGCCCAAACTCAGATATAACCAAGGAAACTTTCTCTCATTCCCACTTGTTCTTCTAGATTAATGTAAGTGTTCTCCCCTGATTTCCAAAATATTCTTTGAATATCTCTAATATTGTAGTCACTACATTGAGTTATAATTTCTGTCTATGTATATATTGTCTCCCTGATTAGAGGGCTGCAGCTGAGGCATTCTTATAGAATATCTGGTACAAGATAAATGCTCACTCAATGTTGGATAAATGAATTAACAAGTCATGAAGCTAGAAGAATATAAGACTTTGGGATATATTATTCGAGGAGATTTTGAACTTCCTATTTCATCAATAAACCAGGTGATACTAATTGCTAAACTGCAGAGCTTCTGTGAAGATTAAAGTAAAATAGAACATGGAGTACAGCTTTCATCTTAAAAACCTGTCCCATTTCAGTAGATGAGCCCTCCATCAACCCTTCTTCTACTAGAATTTTGATAGCATCCTTTCTATCTCTTGCTCACTCTCACACTGAATCATGTGATTCTACCTCAAAATATTCATGGAATCCTATTTCTGTTACCATTCCCAGCATCCTTGTGCAGGACATCATCTGTGTTTGGACACCTTGACAGCATCCTAGCTTGCTATTCCGACTTACATCCTTGACCCTTTTTATCCTTTTCTTATTTTAACAGTCAGAATCTCTCTTAAAAATACAATCACAGCTTCTCACTACTTTCAACATTGTGAAGACTTTCCACTTTCTGTAATGACTCTTTTCACCTGGCTACCCCTACTGAACTTTTTCAGGTTTAATGCCAGAACCTCAGGGACCTCTTGCCTGACACCCAAGTCGTAATTAGGTTCTTGCTATATTGCATCATAGCACACTAAATATTTTCTTAATATTTTCCACAATTGTGATAATATATTTCTATATCTGTGTACTCATTGTTGGATTCCCTCACTAGACTGGCTATATATTCCATGAAACCAGAGGTAGTATCTGTCTTGTTTCCTGCTCTAACCCCAGTGCCTAATACAATGCCTGGGATGTACTGAGAACCAGTATATACTTGCTAAATAAATGACTGGACATTCATAGCCATAGCAAGCATGGGATTGACTTATAAACAGTGGCTTTTTTATTCTTTCTATAAAATATTAAAGATAAACATCTTTTCCACTGGATGCATTTGAGTGAATTGGTGGATACATATAGGGTAAAAGAGAAATTCTTCCACATCTTTTCTGACTCTAGGATCCCATGATTTATCAAATATTAAGTAATATAAAAAATTCTTTCACTAAATGACACAAGACCACAGCTTTAATTCACCAATTATCCAATTAAGAGGCTTAAAGTCCACATGTATAAGTTTGTTAAGGTTACCATAACAAAGTGTCACAAGTTGGATGGCTTAATCAAAAAATATATTGTCCCACAGTTTCAGAAGCTGAAAGTCTGAGATCAAGATGCTGACAGTGCTGGTTCCTTCTGTGAGCTGTGAGAAGACTTTGTTCAGGCCTCTCCCCTGGTGATTTCCTGGCAATCTCTGGTGTTCTTTGGCTTACGGAAGCATTGCCGTGATTTCTATCTCAGTATTCATATGGTGCCCTCCCTGTGTGCGTGTCTGCCTTTAAATTTCTCCCTTTATAATAAGGACACTGGTCATATTGGATCAGTGCTCACTGTAAGGACCTAATTTTAACATTTTGTTAAAGGATTTTTGTTAACATAAGAGAAGTAAAGTTTTATCACCAAAGAGTGACAAAATAATTCTAAGTTGACAAGAAGGAACCCCGACCCAGGAAAGAAGGGTGAAAAAGACTTGGCTCATTAGGCCAGACATTTGTTATTCCAGTAGGAAGTATAGATGAAGCCTACATGGACAGGTGTTTCAGGAGTCTAAAAGAAAACGAGTCCAAGGGTAATCTCACTATAGGAGCTCTGAGGAGCAAATGAGCAAAGAGGAGAAGTGGAGATTGTCAGAATCTAAGGAATCCAGATGCAAGGATGTTTAGGTCAGGAAAAGTCTATACTAGAGCAGTTGAGCAGAGATCTAAAATTTCCAGAACTCAATTATGACATATTTAGCATGAGGATGGAGAATAGGATGGGATGGGGAATAATACATCTCCATCTTTCTCTTCCAAGTTCTGAACCAATGTAAAAGGAGACAGGGTCAGACAGATATATACATATATTATTTTTAATATACATATATACTATTTACAATACTAGTGATAGTGTTTATTGAATAAGAACAAGGTATGGATCTGTGGTCAAATGGGTTTGCTAATTCTTTTCCCTAAATTTTAAAAGTTGCCCACTGTATGTGCAATAAACAAATAAGTGCATTCTAGAGCAGGCCACTCTGAAAAGACTTCAGAATGGGCTAAGCTATGTTCCTTTTCCTCATCTCACTATCAGTTCTTCTGGTTATTGAATTTGGATAATTATATAAGTCTCACGAAGATATTCTCCTACATTGTATCAATTTCAATTTGTGCTGATAAAACTACAGTATAGGTGATACATATTTATTAAGTGAATTTCTCTTAGTCTGAGTACAATATGCCTAAGGTATATATTTATTGTATATAGTGTCCTTAAATATGGCATAATTAATAGTCACAGGACAGTTTTTCAATCTATATATATTATGTTAACTTAAAATCCAAAGAGTGACCTCCCCTATAATTTCCTACTTCTTCCTAAGATCTGATTGGCACTGTTCTGGTGTGTTAAACTTCAGTTGTATCTATAGGCTGGGAAACAAATCAGTACAAGTAATCAGTCCTATTGTTGGTAGCTTATAGAACAAGCAGTAGGTTGCTGGAGACTATAGCTCTTGTCAGCTGGCTCTGATTATGTCATATGTTTTCATTCAATTGTCTTTAGTGTATAATGTTTGCCTATTGAAAAAAAAAAAAAAACTTTGGTGAAGAAGTTTATTTTTACAGAATACTAAGCAAAGGGATTGGGCAATCTGCCTGCCTCAGAATGTGCCCTGATGTTATACAAAGTGCAGTGATGACATTAGTCAATAAAATTTTTGTAGATTTGGGTCTCCCAAATGATTTCATTTTCTTGACTCATAAAAGATGTAGTTAGTGGTCTCTAAGCCACATATGATTTTATGCATAATAACTTTCAAATTGAATTGATGACAAGATAGTTTTCAAAATTCACTAGAAATTCTTTGCTTACCTACCATTCTTAAGCTTCAGGGGAAGCAAACTCCCATAAATTTAAATATCACAAAGCCCCTATTTAAGTGAAGTGCTAATTCATTATTTTATATTTGTATTTTCTCTTGTGCTAAAATGTTTGCATACATGCATTTTAAATCACTTCAGTCATGTCCGATTTTTTGTGACCCTATGGACCGTAGCCCACCAGGTTTCTCTGTCCCTGGGATTCTCCAGGCAAGAATATTGGAGTGAGTTGCCATTTCCTTCTCCAGCAGATCCTCCTGATCCAGGGACTGAACCTGCATCTCCTGCATTGCAAGCGGATGCTTTGCCTTCTGAGCCACCAGGGAAGCTGCTATAATGTTCACTGTCTACATAATCTGAAGTATGTATATTTAGTATCAGAATAGATAAATCCTATTGATTCAAGGTGGTCTAATAACAATAGCTTCATGTTTACGTGGGGATCACTTCAAGGATTTACTTGGTAGCCTAGTAAGTTTATTATTTGAGCTTTCTAAAGTTTAGTTTTAGATCAATTTAGTACTACCAACTTCTCCTTAGACAAACAACCAAATGGCTTCTTTTTGTAGTTTGTTTTTCCCAGGAAGTCTAACAAAAACAAAAAGTGTCTCAAGACAAAATTGCCCAAATGCCTCAAACACTACAAATTAATATTTTGAGAAGAATTGGGTAAATGTCCTCTCACACCCTAATCCTGCAAATGTTTCACACCCTAATCCTGCAAAATGTCTTCCTCACACAGAAATTATAGCAGTTTATTTTACATAACTAAAAATGTAACAGTGTATGCTATATAAAAAGGGGTTTTAGAAAAAAGGTTGTTCATAAGAATTACAGAAAATGCTGCTTCCTGTCCCTGTCCCCAGAGACTGATTCAGCAGCAGGTATTTTTGCAAACCTTGTCGAGTGGTTCTGGTGGAAGCGGCCAAGGACACCTCTTTGACAGCACTGTTATAAGCAACTAGTAAAAGCAATGCAATCATTCTTACATATGGCCCTAGGTTTGCTTTCGGCTCTCAGTGTTGGAGTTCCAATATTCCAAACACTGACTGGTGAATGCCCGGCCTTCCTCTTTCACTTGCTGAGTCCAAAGAAAGAAAAGCTGGATTTGGAGCTAATATCACTGTTTTGTTTAGTTTTATAGCTGATACCCTAGAGGGCCTTCCTACCCTTTCTGAACTGTAGTATAGAGGTCTTTTTCACCCTGTTCTTCCTCAGGAAGCCAGTGTCCAGTGAGCCAGGATGACAGCATCTGGTAGGGAGCATCCCCTTTAAGGAGGGGCCAATCCACAGGTACAGGGCTTTTCCAGAACTTAACCAAAAAAGTCCTTAACACTTAAACTTCTTCCTAAAGGACAAATATCTCCAGCCCACAGATACCGACTGTCAAAAGACATCACTCATCATTAAACATGAGGCAGAGAAAGGAAAACTAAAAAGCAGCCAAGGAGATTTCCTCCTGGCTTTACTATGACAGATGGTGTTTTTGACTCAATGGTAATGAGCAGTCAGCAAGCAGCTCACCTGCATAATGTTGAAACCTTTCTGTAGGGAGGCCTAAGTCTCCATTTTGGAGAAATGTGATTGCATTTCCTTATCTTTCATCTCTAAGCAAACTTCCTTGGGAGCCACAGCTCTTACTTAGTGTCTACCAGAGAGAAAGGTTTTCCTTGTGGTAGTTAGAAAAGAAGGAGGACAGACAAGTAAACTAGAAATAGGATTTGCCCCAGGAGGAGAAGCCATTTATTTTCAGTAGCAGAGACCTGCAGAATATTCTTGGATGTAAAACTGAAAACTTTGGATCTCTCTTAGTACTGTCTAGAAAACAATTAACTTGATATCTAATGCACACTATGTGCTTCCTAGTCTTTTGAGACACAGCAGGAAATACAACTCAAGATTAGCCTTGCTTTGACCGGGATGGGGGGAAATGTGCATCCTCTGTAATTAACAAAGTCAGAGGGAACCAACCATATCATTTGCTTCATTCTGCATCTAGAAAATGTTCACATATCTCTTTATGGATAAAATTCTCTCTAATCCAAATATCTGATCTTTAAGGCCACAGACTCTTAAAGAAGTAGCACAGATCCAGCCTTCTCTAGGGAGTACACATAATGGCTAAGAAGCCCTCCTGTCTATTCAGCCACTGACTTCCGCCATCACGTAGCCCTGTGTTGTTCAGAAGTTCCAGCGCGTGACTGCCACTAGCACAAAGCACTGGCCCTTGCCCTCTTCCCCTTTGGTGTGCAGACTCCAGCTGAGTTGTGGTTTCGGTGTATTTGTTTTGGATCTGCCTGCAGCTGTGAAGACAAGTCAGAAAGCAGCTTCCATAAATGCTAACCTTTGTGGCCCTAGTGATGCCTCGGGAGTCAGGAAGTGGAGGCAGCAAACCGCATTATTCATTTACCTATTTAGGCCAGGTATTAACCTCCAAGTCGGGCTGAGATCCTTGAAACACTGACGCTATTAAGCAAACAGTTAAATTAAGACTCCCAATCTAAGTCACCAAAAAAAAAACCCTAATGCAACTCAGTGGGTAATGTTAAGTGCCTGAAAACTAGAACACTATTTTTATAATTATGACCTTTGAAAAAGAATGTGATCTTTTCTTTAATGTAAAAGGCTATTTGGTAACGCAGACTATTTATGGGTTGTGCCCACACTTGATGTGTGTGTACTTCCTTGTGTAAAACAATACAGGCGGGAAACCAAGTTGATCTACACTATTTAAGATGCAGAGTAAGGATCTAGCAAATAAACTGGTAACAAGTACTGTGTCTGTCCACTCTGCCCCCTTACCATAGAAACCACCTGGAACTGGAGATGAATAAGTATCGGCTATTTTAGACTTTGAACATTAAGGATTCCAGAGAGAATATTTTACATTTTGCTTGGGTACTTCTCAGCTATGCAGTTAGTGCAGTTTTGGCTCAGCACTTTGAATGTTTTTTGTTAACTTATAATCTATTAAACATTTGCTATGTGCCAGGTCTGTAATAGATATTGGAATTAGAAAACCCTACCTGCCCTAGGACATCTGACAATTTAATGGGAGGTTCAGAGTTGAACAGTGATCATTTCATTATGGAATTTGCAAGTGACCTGAGAGGTAAGAGCTGGTACTTTAGGCTCCCTTAGAGAGTTTGAGGAGGCCAGTATGGAAGATCTCTGGTATGAGATAATGATGAAGAATTCACCAGATAATATGTGAAGAGAGGAGAGAGTAATTCTGATGAGGGAGGAACATGGCAGAGGCACTAGGAGAGTGTGGACCAGATAAGGAGTTGCAAATGCTATACTTGAGTTAAGAGTAAGCAAGAGAATATTATGAGATGAGAGCAGAGAAGTAGGTACCAAACCATGAAAAGGAGTTTGGATTTTATCCTGAGGGCAAATGGGCAGCCATTGAAGGATTCTAATTGGAAGTGACATGATCAGATTGGCAGTTTGGAAATTTTTTTCAACAGCCTTCAGTTCAGTTCAGTTCAGTCGCTCAGTCGTGTCCGACTCTTTGCGACCCCATGAATTGCAGCACGCCAGGCCTCTCTGTCCATCACCAACTCCCGGAGTCTACCCAAACCCATGTTCATCGAGTCGGTGATGCCATCCAACCATCTCATCCTCTGTCGTCCCCTTCTCCTCCCGCCCCCAATCCTACCCAGCATTAGGGTCTTTTCCAATGAGTCAACCCTTCGCATGAGGTGGCCAAAGTATTGGAGTTTCAGCTTCAACATCAGACCTTCCAATGAACACCCAGGATTCATCTCTTTTAGGATGGATTGATTGGATCTCCTTGCAGTCCAAGGGACTCTCAAGAGTCTTCTCCAACACCACAGTTCAAAAGCCTTAGGGAGGATAAATTAGAGGGAGATAACCTAGGAGGCAGGACAAGATAGTTGGGAAGTAATTATGATCAGAGGAAGAAATGTGAAAACGAACCGAATAAATGAGTAGCATCAGCACACCCATAATGCTGTGAGTAGTTGTGGAATGTGAACAGCAGCCATACACAGTGCACACACAAGAGCTTATATGAACTACATTCATGCCCTTCTTGAGATGTGTCTATACTAATAGACGTGATTTGTTTATTTCTGTGCATCTTTTAAACATCCTCCTGAGCACAGGTGTTGGTATATAGTCCTACAGAGGATTTGATTAACTACTTTTTCAGAAATTTCCATAAAACTGGATTTGGGACAAAGAGATGAATGAAGGTCTTCTTCAGGGCCTTCTACTTGGAACATGGTCTATGAGCTAAGTAGATAAACAGAGATGATGAAACCCCAAACTAATGCTTGCTCTCCTATTCAGATTTGATTTTTACTGTGTTTGCTTGAAACTAAGCCAAACAAGTACTAAAAAATAATGGCAGTGGCTACCCATACATGTCATGAGTTACACTGGGATTAACTGAACTTGTCAATGATTTACAGAATATTGATACAACTCAAAGTATTTTAGATGTGGCAAGACTTTTGGGGATTCCCTTATTTATTAATTGTTTGGTTAAGCTAGTAAAATCAGTGGTGGAAAGTAAGGAGATATAAATGCAAATATTGACTTAAACATTTAGATCACTTGATTCCAGAATAAGAAATATATTTCTGCATGTAGTCCAGTCTACTGTGTTACAGTTTGTGATGACTGAATAAATAAAATATTCTGAGCACCTTCTCTGCCTCAAGCAATGTGCAATATATGTTTATATTAGTAAACACATATTTTCTCATTTAAGGCTTCATTTACCTTGAGTTAAAGCAGCTTCTAAAAGTTAGGATCAGGGTTCATCCCTGGATATTCTGATATCAAACACCAACCCTTTCCTCAATCCTGTTCATTCTACCATGCCTGCTCTCTCTGGGATGTACATCCATTTCCTTCTTTCAAAAGAAGGGAATAGTTCTATGCCAGGTGTCACCTTTCAGACATTTAGTCAATATTGTTCATTATTACTCAAGGAAATTTTCATCCTAACTGGTCTGAATATGTCAGGCGGTTTTGATTGTTAGTCACATACATGAAGGAGAGCACAGTTATAGAAATTCCCTCAATTATGCAGAAGTAACTACTAATAAGGGCTTCCCTGGTGGCTCATGGTAAAGAATCCACCTGCAAAGCAGGAGACTCAGGTTCAATCCCTGAGTTAGGAACATCCGCTGGAGAAGGAAATGGCAACTCATGCCAGTATTCTCGCCAGGGAAGTCCCACGGCCAGAGGAGCCTGGTGGGTTGCCGTCGATGGAGTCTCAAGAGTCAAACGTGGCATCATGACTAAACCACTACCACCACCACCCAACGACTAATAACATATCACACTTTGAGCAGAGCTCTTAACATATGCTAGATTTTGTGCTAATAATGTTGCATTATTTAGTTTAATCTTAATTATCCTCAATATCTCTGAGACAGATCTATCCCAGTTTCATAGATAAGGAAATTGGATTGAGGATGTTAGGAGCTTCATTCAAAGTCATTTGACTAATGAGTTGCCAGGCCAGGGTTCAAACTCAGGTTCTCCCACCTACAGAATCCAAGATTTTAAGCATCACAATAGAGTGGCTTGTACTTAAAAATGTACTTGACCTGTGTCACACAGTGTAGCCAGGCCATAAGCAATGGTCCCTCTCTACAGGGACAAGAGGGAATGTAAGTTTACACTCTCCTTCCTTTATTGGGGAAGTTAAACTGTCAAAAAAGAAAGTCTACTGGTATCATTGTCTTATATTTTGGTCAAACTTCTCCTTGTCTTGTTGCAGCCCAGTGCAGAGTCACAGACAAGAGGAATTGGTTTGTGGAACATGTTTGACTAGCAAGGCCCGAGATCATTGTGTGACTGTGAGATTCATCTGATGAGAAGATCTCAAGGAAGCTTTAACAAAACATCTCATGAGTTAATAAATGCATCATAGTTAACAAATGTTTTACTAAGGAATAAAGATGTTTTTGTGGAGATATTTGAAAATTCTGAGTGAGATATATACATCTTTAAAAATCTTTTTCATCAAATGTTCTATTCCAGAATGAAATTAACATTTTATTTATAGTTCCGGAGTAGATAGAGTTCCATAATTACACTTTTATTTTAGATACTATACATAAAGGACTCATGATGACTACATTATTCAATGATTTGGGCACATGGTATATTTAGATCATGTTAGCTTTTTTCGTATAACCTTTAAAGGTGTGAATAAGGTGCTTTCTAGAAATTCTGTAGAAGTATGTAAAAATCAAATTAAAATAATAGAGAAGAGGTGGAGGCTCAAATGAACAGCCACTCGATCCTTCACAACTGACATCTTTAATAAAGCTGTCACAGGATGTTACAAAACTATCTTGCAAAGCATGATTCCTAGGTGTAATACAATTCTGAGGTCAACGGTGCTTTTGTCAAAGTCTTTGCTTGATACAAGGATGTTTACCAGTATTGCACAGGGGAAGCTTTGTTTCCAATATCCCCAGATATTTTCTTTTTCTTCCCTTCTTGCTCCAATCTCTCATTCTCTCCCCTTCTCCCTATCACTCTTTCTCATTAAGAAAACTGGTCTTATTCAAAACAAAGTCCAGTGCCTTTTTAAAGTCTTAAGAAGGCAAGAGGACCACTGTTTAGCTTAATGTTCATTATTTAGCTCGGAGGAATTTCAAACTCTGTAGAGATACAGCTTTTTAGTTTCTGTATATGCTTGCATGCTAAGTCACTTCAATCATGTCCGATTCTGTGACCCTATGGACTGTAAGTTTCTGTATATACTTCAGAGCATTGAGATTCCTTATATAGTTTTGAACACAGAAGCATGCCAATTCCCATTGGTCTTAGAATGCAATTTTTTTAATTTTGAAAGATAAAGTTTTACCTATTACCTATCAGATGCTTGATCAGGAATGCAATATGAATCTGTCTAATGAAGCACAAACTTACTTACAGAGGGTTAAGCTTTTAATCCAGGAACGTTTACTGAGTACCGATTGTGGGAAAAGTCTTGGCTCTGTCTCTAAAAGGTGCCAACTAAAAAACAAAACCCTTTTTCCATTTAAGCTATACTGCTCCTCAGAATTAAAGAGCAAAGGTGATTAATGTCACTTTTTTTTCTTTTGGCCTTCCTAAGAATCAATAAGCATTGACCCATGAGGCAAAATAAACTCACCCTAATACATAAGTGTACCACTCATAACAGCACATTTTTACATGCCCATTTAAACATGTGTTGCTACAGTCATTTCTGAACTTCTGAGAAGAATTTCCTTGTACATCATGGAAAAATATTACTCCCAACTGACAGGGTAAAGGATTGTAAATGTTCAAATAATCCTTTCAAAAGATGGTAAATTATTTTCATTGTCTCTTTCAGGGCATAATATTGAGGTTCACTGAAAAAAATATTTTTGTTGGCATTTGACATCTGGAATAATCTTAAAACAGCTTTAGTGACATTCTTAATACTTCATAGTGTTTCATTTTACAGAGAGGGATGCTCTTTGGTTAAGTAACTCAGTAGCAATCATCCTTTACACTTGTATGACCAGTTCTAGTGCAGGGTTATTCCTCTTATTTTTACCACTAAGAAATCTGAAGCTAAGAGGCCTAAAAGGCTATGAAACACAGACTTAGAGTTGTCTTTGGGGGTTCAGATCCTGACTCCACAGCTCATCAAACGTGTGTGATTTGTGGCAAGTTGTTTAACTTCTTTTGTATCAGTATCCCCATCAGTGAAGTGGGGTAATGATAGCATCTACCTTAGAAGATCCTTGTGACAAGTTGAGTTAGTGTATGTTAGGTTCTTTGAACAGCACACGGCATGCATGCATGTCAAAAGTGGACCCAGATTTCTGGAGTTTCATGTCTAGGATTCCTTTTATTACAGTACGATTCCAGTTTCATATCTTATCACTTCATGTGGTGGTTGATGGAGTATCAGACTGGAGGGAAAAGAAGCATGTGCTTATGCTGTAACTGCTACAGCTTCCTGACTTAAAAACATTCCAAGCCATAATAACATTGATATAAACAATTTATTCAGCAGGCTCTCATCAAGGGCCAACCTCTGTACCAAGTGCTTTACAGGTATTTTTCTATCCAAGCCTCATACCAGATCTGTTTATCCCCACTTTACAAATGGGAAAACAGAAGCACCAAGAGGTGAAGTTTAATCAGAGGACAGCAATGTGTATCAAAAGAGTTTCACATCTGCCCTAGTCCTGGCATCTGTGGAATGAAGGGGGAAGGCACTTAATCATGTCACTTGATCCGATGCTCAAAGCTTATCCTCACTGCCAGTGTACATTCCAAAAAGTTGAAAACTGAAAATGAGGAAAAAATAAGTTAACAGATTCATTAAAATACTTCTTACAAAAAGCTTTCTCTCTGCTGTCATTGACTGAATGACTGTGTCCCCTCTCCAAATCCATATGTTAAAATCTAATTCCCATTGAGATGGTATTTGGAGGTGGGACCTTTGGAAGGTGATCAGGTCATAATGGTGGATCCTCACTCATAGGATTAGAGAACTTTTAAGAATCGGATAAGAACGGGCATGCTCCTTTTCTGCTGTGTGAGGACATGCTGAGAAGTCAGTTGGCAGCTGTAGCCTGGAAGAGGGCTCTCATCAGAACTCAAACGTGCTGACACCACCATCTCAGAATTCCACATTCTCTTAACAAACACTCAGTTTACAGCACTTTTTTATAGCACTCTAAGTTTACTAAAATGCCCACCTATAGTTATTGTTGAAGGATTTTATTTAATTTACACTTTAAGTTACTTTTAATATTTGTTATTTAATAAAATTACAAACAAATTTTATTTTCCCTAATCTAAGGTTAAAAATAACTCATCTGATAGTAATTGTATGGAATTATTATATGGAAACATGATGCGCACATTTTCTTTTTCTTTTTTGGCACTCAGTAAACTTTATTGCTATGACTTTCACTATCACAAAGGCTTTAAACAGGGATTTCAGAGAACAACAGCCTTCAAGATGGCATCAGTGATTCTCCTTTACTGCAGTCTCAACAGGACTATTCCTTCCCCCAAGTCAATATTCTTAACTTTACAAAATAAAATTCTGCAACCGCTGTGGCTACCATATGGTGCCTCCCCTTTCCTAGAGTGTCAATATCCAAAAAATTTGCTTTGTTAACTTTTCCTTGCTTTCCTTCAACCTTTGACCTTCCACTGCCAGGTTCTGCCACCAATAGCCATTGAAACCATGACTTCCTCCCTCGGCCACACTGCAGCCTCAGCCCTTGGCCTCCAGCACTGCTTTAGATCATGTTACTTGGAGGCTCTGTGCCATCTGCTGAGCTGTCCAGAAGGGTGGCTAACTGGGAAGACAGTTACTGAACACTTGAACTGTGCTGGTGCACCAAACAAATGGGTTGTTCATTTAATCTTAATTATTTAAAACTTAAATTTGCAGCTATTGAAAAACTTTTCAGTATGACTGGAACAACTTGAGTCTGTGTATCTAGTTGTTTCAACTGTAATGCTCATGTTTTCATTGTCTTGAGACTCTTGGAAATCTTTGGGGATTCTCACATTGCTATGTCAGTCTTTGTATATACAGACATGGCTTGGCTGCCTCAGAGGACAAGAGCTACCACCAGTTTAGGAGTAGCACCAAACATAATTATCAGATGAAGGAAAAAGGAAGTAGGAGTTGACTTTTAAGCAATATAGTCCAAAATAGTTGTTCTATGTTGTTCTAGCTTGGGAGTATAACTTTTGGTTTTGTCTGATTTTGGAGCTCTACAGTGCTTGCGCCTTGGAAGAAAAGCTATGACAAATACAGACAGCATATTAAAAAGCAGAGACATCACTTTGCCAACAAAAGTCCATATAGTCAAATCTTTAGTTGTTCCAGTAGTCACGTACGGATGTAACAGCTGGATCATAAAGAAGGCTGAATGCCAAAGAATTGATGCTTTTGAACTGTGAAGGACAGGGAAGCTTGGCGTGCAGCAGTGCATGGAGTCACAAAGAGTAGGACACAACTTAGCAACTGAATAACAGCAACTCGAGTTTTGTAGGGGAATCCCCCTAGGATGCTGTTGGGAAAACTCTCAGCATAAACCAAAAAGAATAGCTACAGAGTTGCCCTTATAACAAGAGACACAATTTCTAAGACATCCATCAAAACATTTGACTAAAGTCAAATTTGTTTTCAAGAATTTAGAGAACAAAGAGACTGAATTAATTTTGCTTGGTATTGCAGAGAAACAGGAAAGCTTGTATTTTAGCTATATATATTCTAAAGAATTATACAAATGTTTTCATCACAAATTATTTTGTGTGTGTTAAATCACTTCAGTCATGTCCATCTCTTTGCGATCCCATGAACTGGAATCTGCCAGACTCCTCTGTGCATGGGATTTCACAGTCAAGACTCCTGGAGTGGGTCTCCAGAGGATATTCCCCATCCAGGGATAAAACCCGAGTCTTCTGCGGCTCCTGAATTGCAGGCAGATTCTTTACTACTGAGCCACCGGGGAAATCCACAAATTATTTTATTGATTCCCAATTTCTAACACTTAACCACTATGACCTTTAGAAATAAACTCAGTGTAATAAAATTTCACAGTGACAATACTAATTTAAATGCCCCATAAAATATATTATATGAAATTCCTCTAGTTAACAGCCTAGTAATCCTAATTGGATAAGACTCTGAATTTAAATCTTTGTTTCCTTATCAAATATTTTGTGGCAGTGAAAATGTCATAAATATAAGTTGATCAAACAGTAGGAAGCTATAATTGTTAATGCAATTACAACCATTGATACAAAAAGCCCATGTTGTAATCGATTCTTTCAAATGAGTTAGAATAACATTTTCCCCAAATGGGCAGGTTGCTTAGCTCTTGAGCTTCTGATTCAGTAGATCTGTGCTGGATACCTGAATCTATAGTTTTCCAAAACTTCTCAGGTACTGGTGATGGCAAATCACATACGGAAACCACTGCATACATCCGTGCATTAATGATTACAAAGAATCTTCACATCAAGTCACTTAAACTTTTGTAGGAGTTCAGTCTTTTCTTTTTGGAGACCATTTCTTGATATTATTTAGGAATATCTTCTTAATATTATTGGAAAATTTTTAAAGGTTAGAGTTAAAAGATGACCACTAAATGTACCTCACAATATTTAATTGGATTCTGGTCTAAAGAAAAGAGCTATTTTTTAAAAATGGGGGGAAAATAGGACATTTCAGAAATCTGAAATTAAGCATGAAATGGGACTAAGATGGTAGAAATAAATTATGACCTTGTTAGGTGTGAGTATGTTAGGAAATACTCATTTGGGGATGCAAACTGACATATTTATAATTAAAATATTATTCCATCTATATGAAAATGAAGCGCAAGTTGCTTAGTTGTGTCCAACTCTTTGCGACCCTATGGACTATAGCCCACCAGGCTCCTCTGTCCATGGAATTCTCCAGGTAAGAATACCAGAGTGAGTAGCCATTCCTTTCTCCAGGGGCATCTTCCCAACCCAGGGGTTGAACCCAGGTCTCCTGAATTGCAGGCAGATTCTTTACAGTCTGGGCCACCAGGGAAGCCTTATGCTATCTATAATTTGTGTTAAAATGCTTTAAAAATTAAGTGACATACAACAATTTGCCTACAATGCAGAAGACCAGGGTTCAATCCCTAGGTTGGGAGGATCGCTTGGAGAAGAGAATGGCAACCCACTCTGGTATTCTTGCCTGGAGAATTCCGTGGACAGAGGAGCCTGGCAGGCTACAGTCCCTGGGATCACAAAGAATCGGACACAACTGAGCTACTAACACATACAGCAAAGTGTTTATGACAGTTAATATTGGGTACAGGTATTTGAATATTGTAATGTTCTTTAAGTTTTTACAATGTTTTTAATTCATAGTTTTCATAAAAGTATTCACAATAATTTTTAAGTGAAGAAAAACTCTCAAAAAACTCTCCTCTCTGTCTCACTTTCCCTCTCCTGTCTCTTTCTCCGCATGTATAGCTGGTTGTGGAAGTCTTTTTATTGAATATACTAAGAAGTCCTTGGAGCTACTTAGTCCTGACCTAAGCTACTCCGATTTTTCTAGGGCATGTTTAGGCTTTATTTGTTATGTTTCAGGCAATACAAGTACATTTTAGGGAATAAATGACTTTGTTAAGTGAGCACATTGGGTCAGTTTGAAATTTTATGTGACATGAGCGTCTGTGAGATAAAAGCTATTCTGAGAGCCTTTCATCTTGTGCTTGCCAACAAGAATAAAGTCCTGAGAGTGAACTAGGTTGACACTCAGCTGAAGAAAGACAGGACTCACATGCACTCTGACCTCCATAGAGGAACTATCCGAAGTATAGGATGAGCATTATCTACCCAGAAGCCAAATTTTATCAACTGTATTCTCTACTTGAACTTTTTCCTCCTCATTTGTCTTTAGTCACACACAATGTGTGTCCTTGGAGCCACGTACCTCAGTATCCTCCAATTAAAATACTTTATTAGTGGGAGATGCTTTCCATGAGCAACCATAACATCAAAGATGGCCATTATATCTCACTAGAATTGAGCAAAGCACAAATTGTAGTGCAGTCACAATGCATTGATTAGAGCCTGTAAGTTAAAGCTCTCTTAGTAAAAAAGAAATAAAAACAGAGATTTACTTTATGATTTTGTTTCCTCAGTGGTTTTTCAAGATAGGCACAAAGGTTGATTTTTGGCTATAGCTGTTCACAAACAACTGTCATGGGACAGACATCCTCCTGAAGGCTAAAGTAGGGGCTTCGCCAACACTTGCTCACTTGCCTTACGGTCCTTGTAGAAACACAGAGCGAGGACAGTGCGGCTCAACATACTGAGAGAAATACCTCAATGTAATAGAACGCATGGCCCAGAAACTTAAGTGTAGAAATTATTCCTCTGCTTCTGCCAAGTAAAATGGATTCTCCATCCTATTCTCACTTAGCCTGTTTTCTTGAGTCATCTCATTCTCATCTACAATCCCAACCATCATCAGCCATTGAGACTTCTAAAAATAACCTAAAACTTCCCATCGTCCTCTAGGATATCTTCCTAAATATTATACAGAGAGTTCAAACTTAAAATAATTGAAGTGCATTTAGGTTTTTTTCCTTCCTTCCAAGCTATCCTTCTCCTCCATTTATCAATATTTCATTTAAAGATACTACAGTGCCCAAACAAGTAATACTAGAATTATTAAGTATTTTATCTCCATCAAGCTCTCATATCCAAAATGTCAAAGAGTTATCAGTTCTATCTCAATATCTATCTCAATCAGTTGTATCTCTGCAACTTATTTGCCGTTCTCTAGCCTCGCTATCATGGCTATAATTCAGCCCTCATGATTTCCTGAATTATTGCAGCAACTTTGAACCACTCATCTTACTTTCATCCTATTCAAATCCACTGGTATTAGTCAGGGTTCTCCAGACAAATAGAACTTAACAGGAGAGGGAGAGGTATTTATTTTAAGAAAATGACTCATACAGTTATAGGGGCTTGCAAGTTCAAAATTAGCAGAGCACAGTGAGGGGACTGGAGTGCTATTACAGTTCAGGGTCCAAACGTAGTCTGGAGGCTAAATCCCATTCCTTTCTCTGGACCTCAGTCTTTTCTCTTAAGATCTTCAACTGTTTGGATGAGGCCCACCAACACTGAAGAATAATCTTCTTGACCAAAGTCAACTAAGTTAAATGTCTCAAGCCTTACCAAGGAGTAAGGTGTCCACTGACCTCACCAGTTAGAAATGGCTCCTGAGGCTCCAGTAATTTCTCCAAATCACTAATATCCTTAAGAAAGGTGTAACTACAGGATGAAGAATCCATCATAAAGTGGTCAATAAACTCTCTGATACCATGTTCTCAGGCAGAGTGGGAAAAGAAAGGGAGCCACTTCTGATCTCTTCTGTCATGTGGAAAAACTTAAAGGGGAAAATTTATTCACAGGACTTGACAAACTGTCAACTGAGAGAGTCAGACCCTAAACAGTTATAGTGTCAAGCTGAGGTATTTCAAAAGCACACCTTGTGACAAAGATGGTATCTCTAGGACACCTTCAAGCAAGCACACAAACACCTAATTATTCAAAAATCTGTTATCCAGTCATTTCTTCTATCTAAAAGATAGTGTAAAATATGAAAAGTCTGTGAGTAACAACAATGGGAATTAGAACATCCATGCATAAAGCTGTGTGAAGGTCTTCTGGGTCATTCACAAGTCATCCAGATCTCTTACTTCCTAGAAGATGATAGGACTGCAATACTCATCCTTTTTGAATTTGGGCACCTTCTTGTGACTTGCTTTAGGCAATGAATTGTGTGATTTCCATGTAAGAATCATTTGTGAACCATGTATGAACACATGTAAAGATAAAGCTTCTATGAGCCTTGAGACACAAATAACTACTATGAAGTAGTACTTCTGTTTCTGTGCATGAGCTAGAAGCAGAGTTTTGTCTTAAGTCACTGAGATTTGGGGGTTGTTCGTCATTGCAGCATAACCTGTCTTGCACTGACTGATATAATAGTCTTCACAAAAGTACCCGGAATATGGTCACAGTCAAAGAGAAGATGTGAAATGCAGTCTCTTCAAATCAAAGAGAAGTCCTTTAGTTTGACTTTGCTTAAACTATTCTCCCATCAAAATCCAAAAGCTCTCAGAGTGCTCAGAGAAACAGAGAACCCAGAGTAACACAAGTCAAGCCATACTATTCTCAAAGTAATTGCAGAGTAAATACAGGGAAAACACATTATGATGTCACAAGACTTAAATTTCAGCATCTGAGGAATCTGTGCCATTCACTAGATCTTAGAAATGCAGGTCACTAAGATAACAACTTAACTCTGACCTCACGAATCTGAATCCATGAGTCCCTGGGAGGAGCAGTATGAGCCCTGGAGGAGGAAAGGTCACTTCAAAACTAGAAGGGCACAGATAGAAGAGGGAAGCCAGATCTGAGTGAGGAAGGAAGAAAGGACGCTAGGGCCAATCGCCATAGCCATTAGCCTCAAACTGTTAAAATTAAATTCAGAACTATACATAATATCTGTCAGTTATGTAGATTTTTATGATTGGGTCAGCTGTGTATTTTTCTCATTCTATTCATGGTGTGGGCTCAGACTTCCCCAGTTCTTTTATTGAATTTATAACATCTCATGTTAACTTTCAATACCAAGTAATTTTAATCTTAATATTATAGATTAGTATTTAACAAATATTTGTTGATTGCTTCCTAATACCAGCAACTGAATTAGAACCTCTAAATTGATCATTAGAGGTAGGAAGTATTTTGATGCTCAAAGAAGTTCAGGGGCACCACAGAAGCACCCTTTGGCAGAAAAAAAACCCACAGAGTACTTAGGAAAATTCTCATGTTTCCAGATTGAGTTTATGCATTTATCTAAATTTCTATGGATGTACTTCACAAAACCTGCTGACACATTACATGCAGATGTAAATATGGGGAGAGTATTCACAATCTTTTTTTTTAGATTTTCCAGTGTTCCCTTGGTTTGCAAATGTTAAGAACCAAGTTCTTAGGATGCTGCCTTTATAAAGTTTCCTCTCATGTGTCTGTGCTATCCATTATATATGCCTTAAAGCTCATGTACTTTTCAAGAAGTTGCAGTGGGTAGCATGGAGATGAGGCAAGGATTGGGATTACTAGATTCAGGTAATAACAGTAGCAAGACAGTGTGAATATGACATGACAGCATAGGAGGAAGCAGGAGAAATTTTAAAAGCACATCTAAAAAAAATTTAAAAACACTCCATTTGGGACATTTCAGAGAATAGAAGGTAACCGTACACACCTCAATACCCCCTCAAGGCATCACTGTCTGCCATTGCTGGGGTGATATATGTTTATAACAATGACAGAATCTCATCCAGAAAACATGAGGTTCTGCTGTATGTCCTTCTCTGTATTGTAGGTTTTGGTAAGTTTTCATCCCAAAATAATGACAACCATTTTGATATTTTAAAGGTTAAATTCTGATATTTAAAATGTTTACATACTTTTAACAACACACTTTATTTTTAATCTAACCCTTGGGGCAACAGGGATGCCTGAATTCAGAAGTTGGGTGAGCCTGAGAGTTCAGTATCACAAATGATATATGTAGATAAAACAACATTTTAGAATTTTCTGTACATTTTTCTCGTCTCAATGACATCAATATATTGAGCAGTTCGTGTTCAGTGTTCTTCTTTGAAAATCATTGACCCCAGCTCATCATTATTAAAAATACTTACTTGTTTGTTTGATATAGTATCTTCTATTACATGCTTTTCCCTCCTCCGCCCAACTGGGTTATTCTAATGTGATTATAGCCACGGATACTTTCCAGCTTGGCATCATTAGGTTCTTTATCATTAGGGTCAAGTTGTATTTTGTTATGAAAGGACATAAGAAGTAAGTGATTGAAGGCAGGACACAAGTTGGGGTGGAATCAAAGTCGGTTCAGTTTTCCTGCTCCTTAAATGAGTGCTTGCAGTTCATTAAGTGTATTCAGAAGATACCTTTAATATGCACCAACAATAAACAGAAACTGTAGATTCTACTCCCAAAACTGATTGACTTTGGACAAGTCACAGTCTCTGCACTGCGACTGCATTCCTTTTAAGGTAGAATTGTATAATTGCAGTTCTCCTCCTGTCACTAGGGATGCAGTCAAGATAAATGAGGCGATCTATGCAGTGCTGGAGTCCTTGACAGAGGCTGTATCAGCTGGAAGTGACTTGGTGTTGGTGGTGTTGTCATCCTCTCCTGTGCCCTTCTTCATTAGCTGTCATGGTTTTTTTATTTTTAATTTTTACTGCAGCATGGTTGACTTACAGTGTTGTGTGTTTTAGGAGTACCACAAAGTGAATTAGTTATACATGGATTCAATACATAGATCCACTCTCCTGTTTAAGACTTTCTCCCCATATAGGCCATTACAGAATACTGAGTAGTGTTCCCTGTGCTATACAGTAGGTCCTCTTTGGTTATCTATTCTATATACAGTACTGTATGCATGTTAATCCCCTTCTCCCAATTTATCCTCCCCCCTAGTAAGTAAGTTTATTTTCTACCATCCATGATTCTGCTTTCTAAATAAATTTGCAAAACCAAATAAATAAACTTGTATACTTTTTTTAAGATTCCACATATAAGTGGTATCATATGATATTTGTCTTTCTGTGTCTGACTTACTTCACTCAGTATGACAATTTTTAGGTCCATTTACCTTGCTGCAAATGGCATTATTTTGTTCTTGTACATAAGAAAGCTGTCATGGTCCTGTTCTGATGAATTGATTCAGCATTGATGTTAAGATGGTCAGTGAAGTTTAGCCAAGAAAACAAGCAACAGGATTAGAGAGATCAGTTCAGCATGTAGAAATCAGAAACGGGAGGGTTTCTTTCTGAGAGATGATATTAAAAAACTATGAGTGGTTCTTAGAAGACAATGTTAAAGCCATGTTTAACATTCTCTTCCCCTTACCCACTTGTACCAGGAGTCTTCCTTCCATTTCACCTTTAATGTTAAGGGGTAGCAATGGGGAGCTCTCGGTAAATTCAGAGGCAGAAAGTGCTCAATAGTTTGAGGATACACCCACATTTTGAGTGAGCACCACATTAGCCAGCACCAGCCCATCCCTAGGGAGAGTCAGCATCTTTCCATGCTAAGGTAAGATTCCAAGTGACATACAAGTTCTCCCAACTACAACCAACCCCACTGAGCCCAAAATTATATTTTACAGTCACTGTTAGAGAGCCATAAAGGCATTTTTCCAGGAAGTCCATGAATATCTAAACTCTTTCTATTAAATGACATATGTGAATATCTGACATGGTTCCTAGCACACACATGGTAAATGTGGACCCCTTCCACCCACAGTTGTTATTGTGTCCGATGGACCAATGCACTGATATCTGGGGACAGGAACACAGGGGTGGAATGAAAAGCCAGAAGAGTCAGGCAGGACAGAGGTAATGAAGAGGACTCTCAGAGAAGTCCCTAAATGGGGACACTAGGCTTTCTGGGGAGCTACATGAGAACCTCAGAGGGATGAGAACTTAGGGACCTGAAAACTGTCATGTAAGCAGTCCTCCTCAGATGGTGCGATCATGTTGTATTTCTGGAGAAAGATCTGTGCTTTCCAGTCATCCAGTCTTTCAGTGCCTTTGATGTCACAGGAAGCTAAAAAGAGAACTGGCAAGTTAAAATGCCAAGGTTTTTAAGCAATGAATTGATTGGGGTATACTTGTACATTTGAGGCCTTGGAGAACAAATATATCTCAAACACTTGTTTAGGGAAAGCAGAAGTGGAGACTTCATCGTAAAATCATAGGAACAGATCCTTATTCCTCAACAAAATTCACAAAACAATTTCTGTTAAATCTCTGCTAAAGGCAGCACTTACTGTTTCTATTTAAATGTGGGAAATATATCAATGACTTGGCACTTCTTACTCAAATTCATGTACTTTCCACTGCAACTGCACATAATAGAATATGACTGTGTGTGACCTCTGGAATGCAGATTCTGCTGTGATGGATGAGCATCTACTTTGAATGTATGTCTGTCTCTCCTATGACATATGACATCATGTTATCACCCACATCAACTCTATGCAGTATGGATTATTGCCATCCATGTATAGATGAAGAAATTGAAGCTCAAAGAATTTAAATGGCATACCCACATGAAAAAGTGGCAGACATAATCTAGGAACCAAGATTTCCTACTCCAAAGTTCTTTTTCTACACAGGAGTCATTTCCATGACTGTTCTTTAAAAGATTAAATATATCATCATGCTCGTTAGATAAAGACAGAAAAATGAAAATCAGTAGTAAAGATTCATGATTATCACAATTTTGAATTTTGGAGTTATAGCCACCATTTCTTTCAAATATGGAAAATAGTAAAAAAAAAGAAAAAAGAATAAGAAAAGAGTCAACCTAGTACTGGGACTCCTCCAGCATATTATCTGCTTAAGAGCTCATTAAACCAAGACAATTGAAAATGCAAGTGATTTTCAGGTTTAGTTGTTCATGGAAGCAACTTACCTTGCTTCACAGTCTCATTCTCTTATTCTTCTCCATTGGGTTGGCTGCATTTCCACTTATCCTTCCAAAGGCAGTCTTAGCTCACATGGGCTGCATAGAAGGATGAAAGGTGGAGAAGACACAGCTGCCCGTGTGAATGTGCTTTTTTTGTCAGTAAGGGAGGTCACTGGAATTAAGCATATAAAAAATGCCCCCAAAACTAGAAATGGTGATCCAGTACTACTCTTCATTATTTTATAGTCATGTTTTATACAGCTAGAGAAAATTTTAAAGTTTCTCTCTTTTTGGTGAGGAAATAAATACTCAAAAACAACCAGAACCATTCAGGGGAGAAAATTATGGGAAATGTAACGATAGCTTATTTAAATTCTCAAAACAACTGTAATACCATTAAATGTTCAATCATCATCGGTAAAAATATATATCTTCCCCTCTATTTTCAAGAAAAAGGTTAAAATGAGTAGTAATAACTCCTGCTCCAGAAAATCATTTTTGCCACTTTTGTCTTTCAATCCATCTCCAGAGAATATCAACAGCATGAATGTTGTTTCTTGCAAACATCAAATCATTTTTGCTACAAATACTTTGTAATAATAACTCGATTTTACTTGGCATAAAAGACATTCTAACAGGATTCTATATATTAAGTGGGAAAAAGGAAATTTGCTATTGAAAAATATTTCCGGGTACAGGATGTAAATCTTTAGGCATATTTTCCCTGTGATGTAAGGAGACTGATAACCCTGTTGACATTAAGGTTTTTGTTACATTTTATTGTCCTATCAGTTGATCACATGTTAGGCTTATGACTGTGGGTATTTGTGTTTCAGTAAATAAGAATTTGCAGCTTACCTGAAACATTATTTCATGGTAAATTAAAGGAATTCAAAGCATTAATCTTATGGACAAATAATACAGTGATAAATAATAGTCTCTATGTGTAGGATAAGTGTCATTTAAAATATCTGACAATTTAATAAGAACAAAGAGTTATTTTGTTTATTTTTTACAGTGTAGAATGGCAAGATGGGTTAATAAAGCCAGACTGTCTTTTGCTGTAGGTACAGTAGATGTGAATTGAGTCAAGGATGCTCTCAGGGGTTTAATTATGTCACACAGAAAGTGTCATGGTGCTATATGATATATTCTGTCGAGGAACAGAATCTGAAGGTAACTAGTGAAAAAGAACACAGCAGACAAAGAAAACACAGTATTTATGCTACTGCGAAGTTCAAGTTCAAGAAAAGATAGAAATGCCATTCCCAAGCAAGTAGGGAAAGATGCCATTATTTTGCGGAACATGTTGAAGGTAAGCACAGTCCCTATAAAAACTATAAAAAGTATTTTGAGTGTATGCTAAGACTAAATGCTATCTTCAAATAGTAATAGAGGCCTTGACATCAGTCAAATACCTTCCATCATAGAACCACATCAGACAGGAAACCTGCAGGACTCACCCAGAACCAGATTAACAGAACTGGATAGGACACTAGGCTCAATCAGGGAGAATTAGCAGGTTCTCAAAGTTTATCTTGTGATCTCCAATATTTAAATGTATAAATGTGTAAGTTAATGCATTGAAAATGATTTCATGCCGGGGATTCACAGCTTAGCATCAACAAAACAGGAATTCAAATATATGATATTGTCTGCTCCCCTACCTGCTCTGGGCAGAGGCATTTAGAATAATGATGTGCCTGCTCTGTCTAGAATAAGCAGTGGAATCTTGATGTTTTCCTTAAACCAATAACCAGCCTCTCCAAACACAAATTTTAAAATTTCACCCTAAAAGGAGAGGCCATATGCTCTAGATTGAACATTTTTGTCCCGCTAAAATTAATATGCTAAATCTTAATGCCCAGAGTGATGATACTAGAGGTGGAGCCATGGAGAGGATCTTCAGATGTCATGAAGATGCAGTAGCCCTCATGGATGAGATTCGTGTCTTTTAAAAGAGAGCCTAGAGAGCTTTCTGGCCCCTCTGTCATGAGGACACGGCAAGAGGACAGCTGTCTATGAAGCAGACACCGAATCTGCTGGGAATGCTGGCCCTTTGGGCTTCCAGCCTCCAAAACTATGAGAAATAAATTTATTGTTCATAAGCCACCTAGCCTGTGGTATTCTGTTATAGCAGCCCGAATGGATTAAGACACTATAACTAGGGTCTTTGGGTCCCTGGAGTCCAACAAAATCTGTATTAGTTTCCTGTGTGCTCTGTCGCTTCACTGTGTCCGACTCTGTGTGACCCCATCGACTATAGCCTACCAGGCTCCTCTGTGCTCTCTTAACAAAATACCACAGACCGGATGGCTTATAACAATGAAAATTTACTCTCTCACATCTCTGGAGGTTAGGTGTCCAAAACCAAGTGTTGGCATGGCCATGCTCTCTCTGAAGTTCTGAGGGAAGGACACCTCCTCATTTCTTTCAGCTTCTGGTGCAATCTTGGACACATTGCCTTCTACTTACCTTGACTCAACCGGCTTACTCTATGAGACTGGTTTCATTTGCTTCTGCAGTGAGGCCACAGCATCTTCTTTATTCAAAACTTTGGTTTTATATCTGCCTTGGGTTTTATCTTGAGACTGGTATCTTTTAAGAATAAAACTATAAGGCATTGAGGCAGGGCTATCGGGGCTGGAATAAATTCTTTCTAGCAGTGATTTACTCACAGCAGCTTGACAGGAATATTTGCCCAATTTAATCATTTCTGTTGACTGACACACAAGATTCCAGTCCTTCATCCCCCACCCCCATCCCCTATCATCTGTTTTCTGACTTGCATTATAATCTTAGAAGCAACACGACTGTCCTTCCTTTCCAAGTTAGAGACAAAAATCTTTCACTGTGAGTCTTGATTTTCAAGAGAGACTAACAGTTTGCTATTTGATTCTCATGGTTGATGAAAAGTGGACACTTTAGAAGTAGCATCCATCAGTTCCTAGCTTCCAGCCTGAGATTCTAGGGCTGCTGAGAAAATCACAATCATTCAAAAATGATGAGCCTAAATGTCTGCCCCAGTGGGCTCTGTCTTGAGACAGTAGAACTAAATTCCTAATTCTGTGAATTGACCTAGCAATCCCAGGAGAATCTACTTTCCATCCTTCCCAACCTCTATCTCCTGCTTCTTTCTATTCCCACCCAAAAAGCATTTTTTCTCTATAGTAAAAGGTAGCATTTGTTCTGTGACAACTACTTGCCCACAATTAAAGCTTTATGCGTTACATATTATCTCTATTTCGTATGAGGAAATGCAGAATCAGAGGAGTTAGTGATGTACCAGAAGTTACAGAGCAACAAGAAGCAAAACAGGGACAACACCGTCTGACTGAACCTCTATCCTTCTACCTCATAATTCTGTGTCATGACTTTTTTTCTGAAAAAAATTTTATGAGCTATTCTGAACTTTACAAGTAATCCATGCTTACGTAGAGAGGTTGATCAAAATAAAGTCCCATGTCTCTCCGGCTCCCTTCCTTCACGCTTCCTCTCCTTCTAAGCTCTACCAGCCTAAGGATACACAAAGTTTGTCACTATGAACGTTAGGGTTTATCCTCTGTAGTTTTCTCCATGCATGTAAATATGTATAAATGGATAAACACTTATTTCCTTATGAATATTTTTCTATTTAAAAAGTAAACTGTTATTTGTCTTATCCTCAATTTGATTTTTTTCATTTATTTCCATGGTTATTTCTCCAGGTGAATGTTTACAGAACTAGTTCTTTTAATGGTTATACTACATTTCTAGTGCACTAGAAATTACAAATCATTAGATTCATTGGAGTTAGAAAATTTTGAATCTTTCAGCCATTGATGAGAAACTGCATTTTTCCTATGCTTTTTTGGTTTCTTTGTTTGCTTTTGGCCACTATAAGTAATGCTAAAATTAACATGTTTGTGCATATATTTTGGTGCATTTATTTCTGTAAAATAGATTCCCCAAAGCAAAAGTATACTAATATATTCATTTAATAGAAACTTCCAGTTAACCTTCCAGAAGTTTTGTGGCAATTCATTTTCACATCAACCAAGGATCAGTTTCCATTTTCCTATACCACTGTCAGCACTGGATATTATCAAGTTTTGATTTTTTGCAAAGCTGAGGGTAAAAACAAACTTCGTTCATTTTTACAAAACGATTAAGTTTCAGCACAAGAGTGCCCTCCACATTAAATTTTGGTTTACAATCAGAAAAACAAAAATGTATGTGTATTTGTGTGTGTATTGCTTTCCGAAAGACAGAAGAAATTATGGTGCTGACATATAACGTTGACAAGCAGCTATTTAAACCTCAGTAAAGCAAAATGTGTGGTGATAGAGCTTAAATCTCTAGATACCTCTCTCACTGAACAGCCAGAGGTTGGCACTAGGTCCTTGTCTATGAAATCAGGACAATAATACCTGACTCTCACTGCTAAGAGGAAAGTAGGATGATCAATGAGTTCATATCTTTAGCACATTTGAACATCCCTGGGAAGCGACACTTTAGAAACACTAGATGTTTTTATCTTTGTTCCATAGATTACATAATGCAATTTCAAAGTACGCAGTACCTATTTTCTAAGGAGCTCCAAAAACTGCACTTTGTGCATAAAAAGAATCTCATTTAAAAAATCCGTTGCACCTATTATGTAAGACACATATCATAACTAGAAGTTTTTCAGCTTCATTCTCATTGCAAGGAAATGCTGACATCCTCCCTCTAATTTGTTTCTAATTCTACTGATGTTCTTTAGGAGATACTGCATTCTAGAGTTCTTGAGGAAGCAAAAAGATAAGAGATGGTTTAAAAGAGGTCTGAAGTTAAAGACACTCAGCCATGTCCAACTCTTTGTGACCCATGGACTATAGAATTGATGGAATTCTCCAGGCCAGAATACTAGAGCAGGTACCCTTTCCCTTCTCCAGGGGATTTTCCCAACCAAGGGATCGAACTCAGGTCTCCCACATTGCACATGGATTCTTTACCAGCTGAGCCACAAGTGAAACTCAAGAATACTGGGGTGCATAGCCTATCCCTTCTCCAGGAGGTCTTCCCAACCCAGGAATCGAACCAGCATCTCCTGCATTGCAGGAGGATTCTTTACTGAGCTAACAGGGAAGCCCTAAAAGGGGTCTAAGATAGTCAAATAGTGGATTTTCCATGGGGATGTGGAGCTGTCGAGTTTGGTATAAAATTCCCCTCAGATAAAGATGGTCAACTAGTGTATTTCAAGTTAAACTGAATAAGGTGTATACTTTTGAATGATTCTCAGCAAGTAAGCTGAGATATTGCTAGTTTCAGTAAAAGGCACTGTAACTGGTCTTCAAAGAAGGAGTTAACACTTGTTTACTGGGAACTATTATGCAATATGTCACTTCAAATATTCAGCCTGAGCTGGGATGCTCCAAGAGGATTGTCCTGAGAGTTAGGCTGGTCTCCATATGTCAAAATGAGCAGTCAACACTTCCAGTTGGTTCAGTGAAAAAGAATCTCAAGTATGCAGTTTGGTTTTCTAGAAACCTGCTTAAGACACACTTACCCATTTACCATTCAATGAATGCTCTAGGAAAACAAAACAAATAATTCCACAAATGCAATGTGATTGCAGATGATTCCTGTCAAAACTCTGCTTTCCAATCAGCTTCATAGTATTTAAGTATATTCTGGTTTAGCAAAGAAAATCTATATTTACCTCTGTCAGTGTGAGCACTCATTGCAGCCAAACAATCATCTCATCAAACTGCATCTGCTTGGGGGTTAAAAGGGAAAGGACTAGCCTTCAGAAAGATGAAAGTGGGGTGGTTTTCTTCCCCTTTATGGACTGTCATAGCCAGGATCAATAGGAGGATGATTACGGGAGGCAGACAGATTTGAGTTAGAATCTGAAATCACTAGCTAGGAGATTAAGCAGAGTAATTTGATTTGTATAAGCCTCTATCTCTTCCCTGACCTCTCTGTTGTTCCTCTGACAAGCTTTAGGGGTTTGCTCTGCCTCCTGCCTGGGTGTAGAACTCTCTTTCTGCAAGTATCCACATGGCTAATTCCTTCATCTCATTCAAGTCATTGCTCAAATCTTCTCAATAGGGCCTGCCCTGTCCACACTATTTACATGCAACTTACATCCTATGGGGAACTCTGGATTTCCCTGTTTTTTTAATTTTTACTTATTGTATACCATCGTCTAAGATACTTGTATGTGTTAGTCACTCAGTCGTGTCCTACTCTTTGCTACCGCATGGACTGTAGCCCACCAGGCTCCTCTGTCCATGGGATTTCCCAGGTAAGGCTACTGGAGTGGGTTGCCATTTCCTTCCCCAGGGGATCTTCCCGACGCAGGGATCAAACCCAGGTCTCCTGCATTACAGGCAGATTCTTTAACACCTGAGCCACCAAGGAAGCCAAGATTCTTTATCATATATTTATTTCACTTTAATATTAATCATCTATTTCTCTCATTCCAGAATATAATCTCAGTGGCAGGAAATTGTAGCTTCATTCCTGTTGTATCTCAATACCTAGAAATGTGCCTGGCAAAAAGAGAGTACTCAAAAAACATTTGGTGAACAATAAAGAAAGCACCTCCTTGAGTTTCTGGTACATAATAGGCTCTCTCAAACATGTTACTTTCCTTTCCTTCCCTTCCTTTCAAGAGTTAAATCTAAATACAGATTCTTGCTCAAGGCTTTCTCACTATTATAATGTCATGTGTGTAAATCCAGTGACTAACGCAGTTCTCTCCTTAGTATTTCTGCTGTTTTCTTTAAGAGATACAGTCATCTGTAAGACTTAAAAAAAATATATTATTTATAAGAATTTGGAAGTGACAACCACCTAAATGGAATGTATAATCTATTCTTTTTAAAAATGCTTAGGAAAATTCCATCATCCCCTTCAAGTATTTATTCAAGGTCAACAACTCTCCAGTGTCTGCCTACCATTTATTTTATGTCCATTTTTTTTCACTTGTTTTCATTGATTGTATTTTTGCCTGATTTCTGATATGCTTGGAAGAAACTTTGTCTAACCTTATTGTAGAAAAAATCTTTTCAGTCCAACTTTCCTGTGTCCCCATGTAAGGTAGATACTTCTTTGGTTTCAGAGCAGAGGTTGACATCTTCCAAACCTCCCTTTGAGTTAGGTATTTGTCATGAGTTGGGTTCACAGGAAGCAGACACTAAGATGGAGTAAACCTAAGACAGCAAAAGGTTTACTAGGTAGTAACATCTGAGAAAGGAAAAGGGGATGAAGCATGACGGGCAGATGCAGCTGTCAGGCTGCAATGAACCTAAGAAAGGCTCTACCATGGTGGGAGTGGGGGGTAGGCGCAGCGGAACAAAGATCACCCAATAACAGAGTCATACCAGGGGCAGGATGCACAGGCCCTTGTACCACCAGCGAGCTCAGTCATTAGCTGGAGGGTCACCCCAAGCAGAGCAGAATCTCAGCTCTAAACCTGAGGAGGACCCAGAAGGCACTGACAGCAGGAGGCTGTCAGCTAACCATTCCTGCGCTAAGCAGCTGTCCTGCCTTGAGGGGCACCTGCATCTCCCTGCCATGGCCCCACCCTCACCTCCTGGGCCTCCCTTCCCATGCATACTGATGACTTCCTTGTGGAAATGCCTGTGAGAAGTCACTGTAGGATTTCTCCAACATGCTTGGCTAGTGTGCAAAGGGGGTGGCTCCAGAACAACCCTTAACTGATGAAGAAAAAGAATTGGAGAAAAATATAATCCACTTTCCTCTCTTCTTCAGTGGGACACCTCTGCCCATATGTTTTACACAGCACTCTGGAAGTCCCCAGAGGAATTGAGCCTCCGTTGTCTGCAGCGTTAACCTGCTCATTAATGCACTCTGCATTGACTTCTTAGTCTTCTCTCTCTCATTTCTCCATCCCCCTATTTGGAAACACCCTCCAAATAAACTGCTTGGACTCAAGTCCTTGTCTCAGCATATGATTTCTCAGGGACCAAAGTCCAAGATAGAAATCTGGCTCTGTGTGTGGTTTACAGCACTCTGTCCACTGACTAAAGGTGAGGCTGGGAGTCAGGAAACCTGGGTCATGTTTGGTAATTAGTCCTAACAATCCTGGGGGTGAGGGGAGGGTCAAATAACTTGGCAAAGTTTACAAAATGAATTAGTGGAAATGTCAGAAGTAAAATCCAAGGGTCTATTGATTGATTTGGGGTTAGTTACTTTCTAATCTTGTGAAGAGGGGCTGATGAGCATTTAAAATAGACCTGAAATGTTTTTCGTGTATAAGTCCTTTATGTTTCCTCTAAACAGGATATATCACTTTCCAGAGAGGCACAAGAACACTCAAAGGAATGTCCTCATGCCTTTGAGTTTTAATAATGCTTTCATTTCTTTTATTTCATTTTTCCACAGTAACCTGGTTAAAGAGCTAAGGGTTGGGTCTCCAGTTTTCTATGAGTAAATTCAAGTTTAGAGAAGTTAAATGTTTTCATATGTTCATGGTGAAATTGTTAGTAACTAGAAGAGATAGGACTTATGCCAATTTTCTTGCCACAAATATAATCACCTTGTCACTTTATCATGTTGTTTTTTCTCAAATATATACACAGGCACAAGCCATTGTGTTGTCTTTTTTCTGCTTTATTCCAGTTAGCATCATCAAGATATTTGTTCCACATATATGAATTTTACACTGTTATTTTTGCATTCTGCTAATCTCTAGGTGGATTTCACACATTAATAAATAGAAAGAAAATTTCCAAGTAACACAAATATCTAAATTTAGTTATTAGTTTTGTCGTTCTCTATCAAAGCTTTCTACAATGCTGTTGACAGAAAGATGAATGGCTTCTTTCTTCTGCTACTTGATTACCTTTACTTTCTTACTGAGTGAGGGTTCAAGAAAAAAGAAATGAAAAAATAAATCTAATAAGAGGAGTGAAGAAAGTCACTTGAATAATTGGCACTCTAGAAAAGAAATCCTTTAAAAATCTTTCTACTTTAGACCGAGGTAGAGAAAGGCAAAAATTAGTGTGTATAACTGAGGGATGAATTTTGAAGAGTTCTCTAGAAGTAATTTTTCACCTCACCTCCAACTCCAATTATGTAATCATAAAGAATTCAGTGCCTGCCATAAGTGCAAATTTGGCAGAAAAAAATGAAGAACACTATATTTTGAAAGAGAACTATGTGTTATAATTTCAGGTTTTAGCAATGGAAGTGAAGGCTGGCTGTTTTCTTCACAACAACCTGAAATATGAGAAGTGAGTGGTGCAAAGGTGAATATAAAACAAAGGACCCTGATGACAGGAGTCAATCTTGCATCCTCATCAGCAGAATGGTTACACCTGCTGTAGAAATCGTTAGAGTCCTCATGGACCCGACTCTAGCCAGAGCCATGTAGCTGAGGTGTGGTCCTGGAGGAGGAGACCACAGCCAAGGTGAGATCTCTTCTACCATCCATACCTTTCACCCTGGGTGTTTACAACTCTAAGATCCAAAGCTCAAAATCCTTCTAGAGAACTCACTCTCTCTCCTAGGTAGAGAGCAAGGAAGCTTATGGGAATGAGAATATTCCATCCTCCTTAAAAAACTTAGGTCTGCCCCAGCTGATCTTAGTCATTTAAGACCAGCAGCAGTGCCCAGGAAAATGACCAAGACATCATGTCTAAACTTATCCAGACAAAAAGGGCCAGTGGTCCTTCAGAGCACTCCTTGCATCCTGCCTGGCCCTGCTGAAAGCTCATCCTGAATTCCTGTCTGAATTCCAAATTGCTGATTTGGGTTTCCTGACCTATAGCCCTGTCTCTGTGATAAATCCCAAACAGGGCAAACCCAAGCCATCACTTTTCAGGCTCTCTTGGTGTCTGCCTACCATTGCCTCATTATGTAATGGCTTAGGAAGTTCTTCCATGGCCTGGAGAGGATTTCAAGACTTTACACAAAAAGGAATCATGCTCCAAATCACAAAGAATCAATCAACTTACTAGGATAAAGAAGGCTCCTACTTCCCATTTCAAGGGCATCATTCAGTAGTACAAGTCATAGATGCTGATCCTTGAGTTGGTCAGGCCAGAGAAAGTGTAAATATTTTCCAGTGTAAGAATATTAGGCCAGATCCTTCTCTGTGAACAATCTTCACTTTGGTGAGCAATGTTTGCGTAAGATTGACTTGTGAGTGGAAAAGTGAGTGTAACTGCTAAAGGCTGAGTTTATGTCCCAAGCTGTCTCTAATCACTTGGGGAAAAAAAAAATGATTTTAGAACTTGACCATAGCTTTCAGAAAAGCAGGGTTTATTTGCAGAAGTATCCAAACAACAGTCTAGAAATACCACGCATTTCAATAGCGCCACCAGATTCCTGCCCCGAAGTGTGGCTATGGCCCAAGTCGGTCTTCCTTTTCAGCATAGCTCCAGTTAGAAATGATACCATTAACTGTACAGAACTTGAGTTGTTCTCTAAGTGCTCTTACATGCATTGCCTCTATTTTATTAGGTATGTATACAAAAGGTAATTTTCACCGTTTCAAAGATAAAGATTATATTAATTAAATAACTTACCCCCTAATCATGGTTATTAGATGCCAATACTAGGATTCAAACCAACATTTAACTAACTTTAGAATTCACTTTATAGAAAACTGCAGGTCAAGTTTCCAAAACTGGCAGAAGAGCCCAGTCAAGAAACCAGAATTTTCAATCCTCAAGGATTATTTGTACTACACAGCAGACTTCTTTCTGTATATTTAAGTTTGGCAACGTGGAAAGTTTTGAGTTTCCACAGATGAGAAACTAGTTATCAATGTAATGTTTCAGTTCAGTTCAGTTCAGTCCAGTCCAACTCTTTGCGACCCCATGGACTGCAGTATGCCAGGTTTCCCTGTCCATCACCAACTCCTGGGGCTTACTCAAACTCATGTCCATTGAGTTGGTGATGCCATCCAACCATCTCATCCTCTGTCAGTCCCTTCTTCTCCTGCCCTCAATCTTTCCCAGCATTAGGGTCTTTTCAAATGAGTCAGTATTTCGCATCAGGTGGCCGAAGTATTGGAGTTTCAGCTTCAGCATCAGTCCTTCCAATGAATATTCAGGGCTGATTTCCTTTAGGATAGACTGATTGGATCTCCTTGCAGTCCAAAGGACTCTCAAGAGTCTTCTCCAACACCACAGTTCAAAAGCATCAAAAGCATGTAGTGTTTACTGTTTTTCTCTTCCATATTTTGAGTTCTGTAAAGTCCTCAGGTGATATAATTGTGCAATTTCATGTAATAACCATTGAGACAGTTTCCTAACATGGAGAAGAGCAACTTGGTTTATCACAGCTTGATGAAAATATCCTAAAAGACAATCAAATCTTTTGCTATGAAAGTTATCACTCACAAACAACCTGCCCTCCTCAAATAGGTTTTCTACAAATAGGGCTATTTTAGAAAAGGAGATCCTAAAGGATTAGAGGAAAACCTCTTTTCTCTGGATCTTTTCAATTTTTTTTCTTTTTGTAATTTTCTATAAAGAATTATTTATATGAAAAAAACAAAGACATGGCCCCCACGAGGGGATTCATCCACACAAAATAAAATTCTCATTATAGGATATTAGTTACAACAGATAGTAGTTACCACAGAAGCTGAACCTTCTATCAAGTCTTCCCCAGGTAGAAATTGTCTGATAAACTCTGCTCAGGTCCATGGGGACACCGAAGATTCTCTAAAGCAGATCAACCCCCCAAACTCCCCACACCTTCCTTCTCCTAGCTAGTTTTTATTTTTAAAATCTAAACAGTTTCCTATTGTTTTTAGATACACACTGGTTGATATCACTGTTGTTCTGTTTTGAATGAGAATCCATTAACTGTCAACTTCATTTGCCAATAAAAATGTTCCAAGAGATGAAAACAATTTGTGATGAATTTTCTTTTATAGCGGAGTCAGTGATGTTGGAAACTAAACTGCCCAATTACCAGAGGAAAGAGTTTTTAACTGTTTAACTCGGGTTCTAACATGTTATAGGAAACACTGAAGAATCAGCAGAAGCTTTATTTAGCCTAACAGGAAAAAACACCAATATTTGGACTTCTTGTTGTATTCAATTTTAGTTTCCTAACACGTGAACAATTTTACTTTATTTCTCAACTCTCAGCAAAGAGACAAGCAATAACCTTAGTCCAAAGTTGTTTTTGTGAAAGGTTGTTTTGATAATCCTGGTGAAAACATTAAAAATAGTCGTGCTTTCAGAACTGGAAAAGGAAAAGGGTATTATCGAACTTAGAAAACAGTTGCATTACTGAATCAGAATTTCAATACACTGTTCTACCTTTGGAAATTCTAGATAAAAACCTTGCTTTTGAAAAGACAAACAAAACAAAAACCAACTCAAAATGGACAATGAACATATACATTAACATATACATTAAGGTAGAAAAATATCAGCTAAACACTTTTTCTTTTTTTTTCAAATTGTTAACATTTTAATGGACATAGAGAAAGCAAAGTAATTCCAGAAACACATCTATTCTGCTTCACTGAGTACACTAAATCCTTTGTGTGGATCACAACAAACTGTGGAAAATTCTTTTTTTTTTTTTAATAAATTTATTTATTTTAGTTGGGGGCTAATTACTTTACAATATTGTAGTGGTTTTTGCCATAAAGTGACATGAATCAGCCATGGGTTTACATGTGTTCCCCATCCTGAACCCCCCTCTCACCTCCCTCCCTATCCCATCCCTCTGGGTCATCCCATTGCCCCAGCCCTGAGCATTTGTCTCATGCATTGAACCTGGAATGGTGAGCTAAACACTTTTTCATTAAGCTTTTCTATTTATAGTGTCCACACATTTAACAGATATTATTTGGCTTCCCTGGTGGCTTAGATGGTCAAGAATCTGCCTGTAATTCAGGAGACACAGGTCCAATCCCTGGGTCAGAAAGATCCCCTGGAGAAGGGAATGGCTACCCACTCCAGTATTCTTGCCTGAAGAGTTCCATAGACATAGGAGCCTGGAGGGCTACAGTCCATGGAGTCACAAAGAGTCAGACACAACGGAGCAAATAACACTTTCACTTTCTTATATTATTAGAGTATCAATTAGGGTATCACTGATACAGTTGAAATCCACTTACAGACATAGGTCATTTCTCTGATTTCTAAAGTTTCTCCTCCAGCTAAAGAAGAGGTCACCAGTATGGGATTGAACAGAAACAAAATAAAAACAAAATCAAACTTGTACACAAATATTTCTAGCAACTCTATCTACAAATGTCCTTGAACAGGGGAATGGATGAAAAAGTTGAGGTATGTGGAATACTTAGCAATGAAAAGGAAAAAAAGTGTTGTTACATACAACACTGTGGATGAATCTGAAAGTCATTATACAGAGTGAAAGTTAGTTGATCTCAAAAGATGACATATGATTTCACTTATATGATGCTGTCAAAACATCAAACTATTATGATAGGTAACAGATTAGTGGTTGTCAGGAGTTAGGGGTAGAGAAGGGTTTGGTTGTAAAGGAACAGCACAGTGGAGGTGGGGGTTGGAATTTTCTGTGGTAACATAATCAGCAGAGTGAAGGTTACACAAATCTATCCATGGATTAACAGTCACAAAACTATAACAAAAGAAAACTCCTATTCTACTCTATTATAATTAAAAAATAAAATTTATTATAAAAATAATAATAAATGCTTTAAAAGGTTATTATACTACCCTCCCTTCCTCTGGAATCCCATAGGAAGAATACTCTGACAGCTGATGAAAAAATTTTTTTCTACAGTATCTTGGGCCTTCCCATGCTAAAACTGGCTTATCTATCTTTAGGTAAAATCTGGTGATAAATATCATGAAGATGCATGCCATTATCAACTATTCAATCTAGGCTAGGTATTACTCTAAGCGCTTCAAATGATTTACCTCATTGCATATTTGTAAAGCCCTGCAGAAGTAGGTCTCATGATCTCCACTGTATAATGAAGAGAACTGAAGAATGAATATGCTGAACAATTTGCTCAAGATAACTCAGCTAGTATATGGCTGACTTTGTGTCCAAATTGAGACAGTCTGGCTATAGACTCTGTGCCCTCAGTCATGAGACTATACTACTTATAAATTCTACTGGGAAAACCTTACCAATAAAGAGTCTCTATTGAAATCACTTGGTTTTATATCTCTAATCCCTTGCAAAGGCAGTATAGATATAAGATCAATTTTTTTCTCTTTTAGTCCTACCTGTATTCCTCCTTTTCCTGAAGATGTATTACTAGGGCTCAAACATTTTAATAGTTTGTGATTAACTACTTGAGTACAGAGTCTAAATCTAAAAAGAGACAGTCTACCAGCTTCTTGCTACTGACATAGGTTAGATCCTAAATTGCCTGGTCCTAGGGAAGGATAAATATTTTGCTACTAGTGTCGTATTGTTTTGTGAGGGAATGACACATCATTGTGAGAGGTTCATGTAAGTAAAACTTGTTCCAAGCCAGGCAGAATTATCATTTGGATAAACTCAAGAAGATTCGATTTTGGATCTTATCAATTTCTATCAGCCCATTATTACTACTCAGTATTAAAGTGAAGCAGAATGTTCAATATCTAAAGAGAAAACATTGTATCATAGAAAAGGTATCATTCATATTAGATATTGAAATCCTCTCCCCCAATTTTTGGTTGACACTTATATTATTTGCATCTTATCATTATTTAATGAGTCAAACACAACTATTCTCACCTTGCTGAACATACCAAAAATAATAGAGAAGAGTACAAAGAGTGAAGTCATTAACAAGAATAAACCTGTCATTCTATCCCAGAGAGAGAAAATTTACAGTTGTGCGTTTCTACCACAATGACGCAGAGCTGGGCTCTCACTGGATACAAAAAGATATGCAGCCAAGCAGCTCATCTGAAATAATACAGAACGGCCCAAGCAATGATAGGAATTTGAACCGCAGGATGTGGTAGTAAACCATGGGGGCAGGAAGAGATAAAAAGACCAAGCGTCACAGAAATGAACAATAGGCAAAGGCTGGAGGACAGATGGTGGCAGCTGGAGGAAAACTTGGCAAGGCCATTGAAAGATGCATCAGAATGGGCTATGGAACTGGGTGTTCCACTAGGTGGATATTAGTGGTGGGATTCCACCCCCTGACTTATAGGTGGAGAAACAACAGAATGAGTATTAGCCATTTGATCAACCTGAGTCATTATATTTTTGGCTTAGTTTCATTCCCTAAACTACCAAGGGGACTTCCCTGGTGGCTTGGTGGTAAAGAATCTGCCTGCCAATGAGGAGACAAGGATTTGATGCCTGGGTTGGGAAGATCCCCTGGAGAAGGAAATAGCAACCCATTCCAGTATTCTTGCCTGGGAAATCCCATGGACAGAGGAGACTGGTGGGCTACAGATCATGGGGTTGCAAAAGAGTTGGACACAACTTAGCAACTAGACAACAAGCTTCCAATGGAAGTTCTAAGGAGTCCAGTTGTCTCATGTACATTGAGAGAGGTTCACTCTTTCCACCAGCCCTGAAGAAAAGGACAATAAAGACGCACCTGAGAAAGTAAGCATTAACGTCACTCCTTTGCCTAAAATGCTCCAATAGCCTCTCACCACAGTTAGGGTAAGACCCAAACACAACAAGCCAGTCAAGCTAGCCATGGTCAGAAATGAAAAATAGCCTATTGTACATAGGCGTTTCTAAAAAGATATGATACAGAATGTAGAAACAATTACCTTCAACAAGTCTCCTCCTAATTGATTTTCAACTCGGTAATTGTGGTGTTACAAGATGATGTAAATGATGGAGCAAAATTGAAATATCAAAATGATTAGACTATTAGAGGAATTTGATTTTATAATATTTACTCATCAGGAGTCTCAGAGAAGGATGAAAAGTTATCAACAAAATGCTTCTACTAACAGCTCCCAGATTTTGTCATTTTAACAGAAATATATTCCTGCCAATGGTGTAATACATTTTCCATTCTTTTTTTAATTTAGCCTTTTGAATTCATATTTTACCTAGAGGTTTGACAAGAAGTATTAGGTTAAGAATCCAGTTCCTGCTTATTTATGCCTTATTTCGTAGACTATCTCAGAGTGTTTATTTTGTTTATTATATCCTTAGAGCATGAGCTAGAGGAAGGATTCTCAATCCCCTTGACCCTCTCACATAGCTTTGACCACTGGAGCCCACTTTGCAGGATGGGGAACACTTTCTCACAGTGTGTCTGGTAAAGACTATGGGCCTCATTCACTGCCTCCTGGATCCACATCAAACTCCAGTGAAGATGTAACATATGCCAGAAAGTATTAGCATGCCACACACAGCCCTAACTCTGCCTGCTCCCCACAAGAACATAGGCAGGAAGGAAGGATCACCTTTGTGACTCATACTGGGTCACAGAATGGTCCTAACTTCTCTTGAGAATTTTTTTTTTTCTTTTCAAATCTCCCCTAACTCCATTGAGTTTATATTCTGTCATGACCCCACAGAAATAAATTCATGACATGATGAAGGCTGACTCAAAAAGGAAACCTCCCACACTCACTATTGGTGGGAGGATACACACATATATCCTTTCTTGAGGGATACCTCAAACATAACATACCTCAAAAGCTCTTAATATATCATATTTTAACCAGAGGGTCCCACTTCTAGGAATATATAGTAAGGAAATAGACAATTGAAAAGATGGATCTTTTAGGACTTTCATTTTCAATGTTACTTATATTAGCTTAAAATACAAACTGTCAACTAAATGCTCAACAACAAGAAATTTCTTATATAAATGATGGTGTAATCCCACAAAGGACATTCTGTAGCCAGCAAACTTTTCTTGACATGTAAAGATGCTCACAAGGGCTTCCCTGGTGATTAGTGATAAAGAATCCACCTGCCAATGTAGGAGATGCAGGTTCAGTCCTTGGGTTGGGAAGATCCCCTTGAGAAGGAAATGGCAACCTACTCCAGCATTCTTGCCTGGGAAATCCCATGAACAGAGGAGCCTGGCAGGCTACAGTCCATGGGGTCACAAAGAGTCTGATACAACTTAATGACTAAACAACAACAAGGATACTCATAATACACCATCAAATTTAAAAGATTATTAAATAGGAATGAGTCTGTTGCCATTAAAGATTTTTAGTTATATAATCACAATGTGATTGCAAAGGAAAATATTAAAAGGGTTATATTTACCCAAATGTTATGTGTAGCAAAATATGTCTATCATTGGGATTATGCATTTGTTTTTTTTTGTCATGAAAATGCTTATGTTCTGTGAGAAGGAAAATGGTAGCTCTTTCTGTTTCAAAGAAAAATAACTTGGTTTTTTCTCTTCATTTTCAGATCTTTGAGTCACAATGAGACTAGTCCCCTTCTCAGCAGCTAAGATGCAAACAGAGTAACAGGTTCTGCTATTTCTGCAATAAGATGGCTCTTGAAAGCCTTGGGAATGGTCAGGCCACAAGCCAAAAGGCCCAGTGATAGGATATGGAGTTGGGGAAAATTTGGGTTAGTTAATGGCCCTTTCTTCAGTGGCTTGGATGATTCAATGCATATTCTGAAAGCTGTTGCTTAGAACCAGAGGTAGTTATGCATATAGGGTGGTATGGGGTGGACAGATTCTTGGGTGAATAAAGGTCACCACAGAGGGCTTCTGAGGAAGGCTGGGCACCAGTGAGCCGTCAGACCCTCCAATATGTGTGCTTTTTCATCCCATCAGTTCCTCAGAGATCATGGTCATAAGACTTCATGGTCCCAAGTGTGTCCTACTATGCACTATGTATACACAATGCTTGTATATAATGTATAAGCACACTCACATGGAACTTCAGTTGTCAATCATACATAACACCAAAGGAAACTGGTAATGATGCTTTCTCTGTGTCTATTAGATATGGGATACTAAAACAGATTAGTACTTTATTGTGTAAAAGTCTTTTCCATGCATCAAGACAGATTAGTGATTATTTCAAAGCCACTTAGTCAAACATAGGGCCAAAATGTGTAAAAATTTAGCTATTTAACTTTCCCTGATATATTTTATTCTAGCATTCCTTCAGAAACACTTATGGAAAATTTTAAATCAGAAAATTAGTAATCCTAAAAAAGAAATGTATTGACTTTTAAGGCATTTGCAGAGGCATCCCATGAAGTTAATTCTAGTCATTTTGTAAGGGTTGAATTCAACCTTGTAATATCTATCTCAGGTTTTGGGGATTTTTCTGAAAGTAAAGCTCATGAAAAATAAGTCTGCTTTAAAAATACTAGCTTGGCAGCTATTTTTGCCCTCAAAGATATGAAACTTAATGTTCATAAGTATAGTAAATATTTTTATAGCATTATATAGCTTAAGATTAAATAATGCTTACTTGTCATTCTCCACTCTGACCACAAACCCTATGACTGGTATGTGAGGCTGAAATATAAAAATGCCAGTATTCAACTAGAACGACTTACAAAATCATAAATTTGTAGCAAAATAAGTCAATGTTTGTCTTAAAAAGATCTTTGAAGGGAACATAACATAGCCAGAATTACCTTGGCTTAGAATACTGTACTTTATACTACATTCATATCCTGTCTCTTAAACCACTCTACCCTGCCAAGAATTCAATCTTTTTCATAAATTCAATCTCAACTGTGAGTATGTTTGAGGTGGGGGATAGAGTCGGGACGTGCCTGGTCCTATAGCTGAGATTATTACTGTATTAACTACAAGGCAGAATAGTTCCTACTATTATAGGAGAGACATTTGAATGTGACTTTATATCCACAATTGACATTTCAAAATGACATCCAACAAGAGTAAACAGAATCATGCACAAGGAAGTGTGATTAGGGGCAAACTCCACGTGAAGTTCTCACAGTCTCTCCTTGCAGAGGCAGTGGCAGCCTTCCCCCTTCCCCTACCACACACATACTCATGCATCACAGGGTAATAGAACAGGCCTTTACACAATCCAGGAGTTACCGTTCTAAATAGGAAGTTGGGTTATACTGCTAATCTATCCATCAATAGACATTCTTGATGGTCAAGCTTGCTTCTACTCTGTATATTCTGTGTCATTAGTATATATTCTATATTATAATTCTATTTCTTGAAACAGTGGCTGGCTTTTATTTTGGGGGGCTCCAAAATTACTGCAGATGGTGATTGTAGCCATGAAATTAAAAGACGCTTACTCCTTGGAAGGAAAGTTATGACCGACCTAGACAGCATATTAAAAAGTAGAGACATTACTTTGTCAAGAAAGGTCTGTCTAGTCAAGGCTATGGTTTTTCCAGTAGTCGTGTATGGATGTGCGAGTTGGACTATAAAGAAAGCTGAGCGCAGAAGAATTGATGCTTTTGAACTGTGGTGTTGGAGAAGACTCTTGAGAGTCCCTTGGACTGCAAGGAGATCAAATCAGTCAGTCCTAAAGGAAATCAGTGCTGAATATTCATTGGATGGACTGATGCTGAAGCTGAAACTCCAATACTTTGGCCACTTGATGCAAAGAACTGACTCATTTGAAAAGACCCTGATGCTGGGAAAGATTAAAGGCAGGAGGAGAAGTTTACAACAGAGGATGAGATGGTTGGATGACATCATCGACTTGATGGACCTGAGTTTAAGCAACCTCCAGGAGTTGGTTATGGACAGGGAAGCCTGGAATGCTGCAGTCCATGGGGTCACAAAGAGTCAGACATGACTTAGCAACTGAGCAACTGAACTGAGGAGTCAACATGGAAGTATATAGAAAGTCATGTATGAAAAGTAAAAACTAAATAATACGTGCATATTAATTATAACTATGTAAAATATATTTATGCTCATGAAAAGAGTTCTAAAATTTATTTGATCATTTTCCCTTGTAAATTCGCCTTCACTTATAATGTTTTAGTTGCCAATAAGAAAGCCACTTACCAAATTCTCCTTAATCCTTTTCTGAAGCCTTAAATAATATTTTCTTTACTATGCACACCCTAAATGTACAGAGGAAGGAGAACTAACTTCTTGAGAGATAGTGTGCTCTGAGCTTTATTTATGTCAACTCATTCAATCCTTTCTTCAGGTCTATGATTTAAAAAAAAAAATCTCTATGGGAAATAGGAAACTGACGTATAGAAAGAATACCCCATATACACCAAAAAGAGTAGTCTGATGGATTCTGAAGGCTACCTTTTCTCACCAGCCTATTTTTCTTTTAGAAGATTAATAAACAATGTAACAGTTCTACTTTTCAAAGTTCTTTGCATGGCTAATAAGCTGCTGCATTTTAACTGAATGCCTTTGGGCTTCCCTGGTGGCTCAGATGGTAAAGAATCTGCCAGCAATACAGGAGACCTGGGTTTGATCCCTGGGTGAAGATGCCCTGGAGAAGGAAATGACAGCCCACTTCAGTATTCTTGCCTGGAGAATCCCTTGGGCAAAGGAGCTTGATGGGCTACCGTCCACGGGTCACAAAGAGTCAGACACGACTGAGGGACGAACACTTTCACTTTGGGTATGTTTCTCAGTTTTTTCTTCCTTAAATTGAAGTGGCTGTACAGGGGGCTTGTTAAGCAGGTCTGAGATGCTATGCTTCTGTGGTTTGGGATGTTTTTTTTAATTCTGAGCTGTCAAAAAGTATCCATCTCTGAAGCAACCACCATTATACCAACAAAACAAATTTAAAAGCCCCTGAGAAAATCCACTGTTCCAAATTGCTTGGAGGTGGAACTACGGACAATTAAATGAATATAGGCATTTAAAATACCTTAATTCCTCTTAACATATTTGCCATACTTACTTGACTTCTCTTCGTTGGTGCTTATGTAATATGCAAAAGCAAAATAAACATGTAGAAAAATAAAGCCAACAGCTAATGTACTGTTTCATTTTCAAATTATATGTTTGATACTATACATCTGGCTCATTTAAAATAAATATTAGTTTACTTCAGAGTACTTCATTAGAGATAATTTTGAAGGATTCAGAAAGTAATTTTCTGCATAGATCCTTGGAAGCCCCATTTAATCCAGCAGGATTTGCCGAGCACTTTTTATGAACTCACTCCACACCACCTTCACACAGCTTGCTGTAGGTCCATAGTTTGCAAACCACCTATACTATAATTGATTTAATATTTTTAGTCAACACTGACTTGGGATTTTAACCAAAATAAATTTACTTTGAAAGAAAACTTGACAAATATAGATCATTTACCATAGCTGTAAACTAAAGAAAGCAATAAAATATATCACTATTTTTTTTTTATGCTCAAGTACTACCCAAAGTCACATCAAACTCCACCACCAGTGATGTGCCTACAAGATTATCATGCCATAATTCTGGGAGCAAATTTACCCCAACAGGGACTAACTGAATTAGCCCTCACCACAATGCCTCTGCAACTCATTCCTGTTAGCTAAGTACTCTAAAATTAAGAATTTATTTTAGACTATAAAATTTATGGCTACTCAAACAAGTAAAAAGATTTACATCTCCCAGGGATTACTGTCTTCTAGAAGGATGAAAATCAAAAGTAGAAAGTGTAGTGTAATACATTTTGGTTAGAATCTTACCTCCCCCTCACCTTCTCTGCATACCGCCATCCCAAGCCACTTAATATCTCCGTGATCTTGAGCAACTTATAGAACTTCTCTCAGCTAATTTCCTTATTGACCAAATGGAAATAATAATATTTCCTTTCTCACAGGTTTGTTATGAGACTTTAATGAGATAATGTAAAGTGCTTAATATAGTGCCTAGTGCAAAGTGTGAACTTCACAAACAATAGCTGATATTATTATTACATAACAGTTTCCAACAGAGAGGAAGTTTGGACCTACTCCTAAGTAAGATTCAAAACATTCTGCCAACTACAGGTGGAACTTAATACCATTGTGCTGTTTAGCAAATGTTTGTTTACAATCAGCTTTGTCATTTATCAAGATACTACTTTATTTCCTGAAAAAGAAGTGATGTGATTAATAGAAATGACTCAACAAGATTTCAGGAGTGCTAATAGAATGGAAACACTTTGAATCTATTCTACTCAAACAACAAAGTTATAAAAATAAGTTTTATAAACAAAAAGTCATTCTTTCCCCAGCTCTAACTATCACCACTCCTCCCAAAAACAGTCTTCAACTTTGGCTCCAAAGCAAGACTTTGCTTTCTTTTCTGTTCTCCTATGAGGGCTGAACCACACCCCACTTCCTAATTATTACTGCAGCATGTACAGTTACAAAGGTTATTGTGACAGATGTAACTGACCTAAAGCTTTGAGTTTACATAAGTCATTGGAGGTGAACCCTGAGAATCTGGAAAACTTGCAAGAGTTTAGCTTCATAGTTTCCTCACACAGGGATGGAGCAAGAGGTTGTGATCAGCATGTCACACGCCTTACTTCCTGGGTGTGAAGGTGTTTATTCTGATTCCTTTCATGGTGTCCTGTTCCAAGGTTATCAACTGAGAAAATCATACATGACTGTTATTGTTTAAGGACTTTCCAACACCCTCCCCAAACCCCGCTCCCTGGGCTAACTCTTCTGAAAGCACCTGCTGGGTGACATGGGAGGGAAGGTCATGAGAAAGTCAACAATGTGACAGCGATTTCCTGAGCCATCTTGATCTTATCCTTGAAGATGGATCACATTCTCCAGCTGAACCTGTTATAAATAGCAGTCAGCAGGAGCTGGGTGGTATGAACAAGACTTAGCATAGGACTGACAGTTTTGATCTCTTTGTGGGCTCTGCCTAGAAGCCAATTCCTACCCTGGGCTTTAGTGGATTCACATTACTGTTGCTTATCCCCACTACCCCTATCTCACGACTATCTTTTGCTTCTCCCCTTTCCAGCTTGAATTTCTGTAGTATGTGTTGCAGAAAAAGGTAGATTACATAAGTTTTGCATTTTATTTAATATCATTTTTCAGTGTATACTCAACCTTATTTGCCTTGACTCCCAACTAGTGTGCATCCTTTAGCATCTGGTGCCACCCCTTTCGTGATGCACTGGCTCAGAGATTTTAGAACATTTACAAAGCTCTATAGAACACCTGAGGGCCCAGTTCATTTAAGGGAAGTGTTGTCTATTCCAGGGTCAGTATAAAAGGATCTAAACACTCAGGATGGAAAGAAACCCATCAGCAGCTTTCTCTGGTCATCTTAATGTTTCCTATAAATGCAAGAGATCATCAGCCATCACAAAAGCATGAACAAATCCACAAGAGTCAACATAGATAGACCAGAAGTTTCTCTCGTATGAATCCACTGGGTTAACACTTCTGGATAGTGTGAAAGATTGTTGTAAAGTAGTATTTGATAGTGATATTGTAGACATGACTTGTTTCTTCATACAATAACGTGCTTCAAAAATATCTCTAATGTTTAGCTAATAGAAGTATTAGAATTTTGCAGGAATTGGAGAAGGTACAGCTAAATATTACTTGATAATTTCTGGACACATACCATGTGCTACATACTATTCAGAAGAGTAAATGTCTTCCTTTCATAGAGATTCAGTCTTGTAGAAAACCAATCTAGCTTTATTTAACAGGAAAATAATAATAAACCAAGAAGAATACTCAGATCCTTACTGACAATATTTTTAAAGGTACTTCTGTGTGGTTATAGGAATCTTTGATTTTATTGGAAACAGATATACATATACTGGCTTCCCTGGTTGCTAAGCAGTAAAGAATCCACATGCAATGCAGGAGACATGGGTTTGATCCCTGGTTTGGGAAGATCCCCTGGAGGCAGAAATGGCAGCCCACTCCAGTATTCCTACCAAGAAAATTCCATGGACAGAGGAGCCTGGCAGGCTGCAGTCCATGAGGCTGCAGAGTTGGACACAACTGAGTGATTAAGGATGCATAAATATATTGGAATGAATTTCATTTATATTAAAATCCTATTAGGTTTTTTAGTACCAGGCAAAATATCTCCCTGCTTTTATTTCATTATCTATAAAAAATAAGGAGTTAGATGAACTTTTGGCTTCCTTCCAGCTCCTATAATAATAAATCCATTATTATACATTTCCAAAGTTTATAGACCAAAGCACATTATTTGACAAGAAAGTACTCATTATACTTCTGAAAGTTACTCAGACACACATATTATGCTAATATATTTTAGTTGGGGGAGTCCTAGTTGTGAAGGTTACTCATCGTCTTACTCTGAGAAAGATAAGTATAGTTGTCAATAGCACATATATGTGGAGCACACACTGTGTGTAAGGCATTTAAGTGTATACAGGATGGCTGATGGTATTAAGTGGATAGATGGTGTCCCTGGATCTGAGAGCCTCCCACACTGCTGCTCTTCCAAAGAAGAGCAGGATTTGCCCCAGCCCTGCCTCTGCCAGGCCAGTGCAGGATGGTAAGGGGGGCCCCACCCTCTGACCTTATCAGCTGCCTTCAACCTGGGAGAATGGTTAGTCCCAGTCCCATTGTTCAGTACTTCCTGATTCTACTGGTTCCCTCTGACTCACCAAACATGAAATCATAGCTAAGGAAGCTTCAAAGGAACTTCGGGAAACCCTTGACCCACACAGCTTAGATGACAAACTGGTGTCAACCATAACAAGACTATAAACAAAATCATGGATTTCTAGCAACAGCTTCACTATGTAAAGACCCACCCCCTCAAATAAAGTTGAGGTTCCTTAAGCTGCTTCCCAAAGCCTTTCAATCTAGACTCAACCATTTCTTCAATCTGTACAAATACTATGCACCAACAATAACGCAGTCCTCAGAGTTCTCTGTATGCTTGCTTCTGTTTCCTTCAAATTTATGATGTTACTTGTCTAGCTTGCCTTAATCTCCCTGCTCCACCTGATGGAGCCTTCTCCTCCTGTGAAACCAGCTGAGATGCCAAGTGCTCTGTGAAGCCTTTCCAGAGAACCCTGCCAAGGGTTAGACGTGGCTTCTCTCTTACTAGCAGTCCGTATTGCCGTCAAAATGCTTATTATAATTCATGGTTGACATGTTTTTCTCGGCCACCAGATTTCAGACTCCTTAAGGGAATGGTTTTTGTTTTATTTATCTCTGGATCCCAAGAATATTCTGGTCCCTGAGGCTCAAAGTTTGTTTAATAAATGAATAAATTCTGGCTGCTGCCTCAAGGCAGAGTCATCTTTAACAGGAGAGTGTGTTGTGGAGTGAAGGGGGAGGGGACAGTCTGCAAGAGCTGTCAACTTGAACAAACTAGAGAGGTTCAGGGTGGGGCCCAGAGGGTACCTAATTAGTGAGAGAGGCCAAGAAGCAAATTCCAGTTCATTGCACTTTCCATTAATTGTGCTCATAAAATTTAAATAATATGGAAGAAGTGGAAGTTGATGTCTTCTCACTAGATGTTTTGTTTCTCTGGTAAATTTTGGAGGAAGAATTGAGTGATAAAATGATCTGGTCAGCTGAGGAGTCACCCAGGCCTAAGATGAGAAGACATCTTCTAGTAGGCCACAACTGAAACTGAAAAACAAAGCAAACCACAGACCTAGGACTCCTTCATCTACCTAGGTCAGCTCCAGAGTAAGAAAAGAATGTATGGGAGAATGACTAGAAGAATTCTTCTCTAACCACCCACACGCACCTTTTAAGATGCTACAGAACTGCACCCAGAGAAGGTGAGGAGGAAGTGAAGGTGTGTTATTTAAAGTAATCAACTTGGCTGCCAGAAGAAACCCTGCCTAAATCTCAGTGGCTTAACATAGTCACATTGCTGTTTCCCCTCACATCAAGAAAGGAGAAGTGGGGAGAAGTCCATGTCCACCTGGCAGCTCATGGCCGATAAAGAGAAAATTTTTCAAGCACAGACCTGGAAATATTACACATCAATCCCCTCTCATTCATTGCCTATGCACTAAGTCACTTCAGTCGTGTCTGGCTCATGGTAACCCCATGGACTGTAGGCCACCAGGTTCCTCTGTCCATGGGATTCTCCAGGCAAGAATACTGGAGTGGGTGGCCACTTCATTTTCCAGGGCATCTTCCTGGCCCAGGGATTGAACCCACATCTCTTACATCTCCTGCATTGGCAGGTGTGTTCTTTACCACTAGTGCCACCTGGGAAGGCCTATTCATTGTTTAGAAAGCAATAAGAAGGACTTCTCCATCAGCAACAGGACTGGTTAGTGTAATTTAGCTATTTCTAAAAAGAAAAAAAATAAGTGAGAAATACTGTGTGATATCACTTGTATGTGGAAACTAAAATATACAAAAAACTAGGGAATATAACAAAAATGAAGCAGACTCACAGATTTGGAGAACAAACCAATGGCTACCAGTGCATGTGGGGGGTGGTGGTGGTAGTAATCTAAGCATGGGGGAGTGTGAGGTACAAATTATTGAGTGTAAGATAGGCTCGAGGATGTATTGTGCAACATGGGGAATATAGCCAATAAACTGCAAATGGAAAGTAACCTTTAAAAGCGGTATAAAAATCACTGTGATGTTTACTTTAAATATCTTACAATTTTATTTGTCAATTAATTCTCAATAAAGCTAAAAAATTTTTAAAGTAAAAGACAATTTTAAAAATTATATTCTCCTAGTTAAAAAAGAGAAAAAGCAAAAGTTCCCTGGCAGAAGGAAAGTAAAATAATCAAGAAGAAAAAGGGAAGGGAAAAGTCAAAATAAAGGATGATGTTTGGAAGGCACTCTGGAGAAGTCTGTACTCTCTGGGTCCCTCTTACATAAAGCATCCCTTACCTTAGATCATCACATGGCTGAAGAATAGAATATATATGTAAATATGGAACATATACATAAAGATGTATACATATATACATATGTTTCATTCTTCAGGTGTATGTGACTGTGTGTGTGTATATGTATATACATAAAGCAGAGATGGGGTCCAGAGTGTGAAAAAGAACAGAAGATATTTAAAAGCATATATTAAAAATATATTTATATCAGCTATATTCTCTCCTTTCAGCAAATTCTGGTTTCTTGTAATATTCAAATCATTTGGGCCTTGAACTGGACACACATCCCCAAACACATTATTTTCCTCAATTGCTGTTTGTTTAGGGGCACATACTGTGTTTTCTGACTATTCCAGTTAGAAAACAAAATAATAATTCTAATGTATTCATCCCACCTCTTTACCTTTTTCCCCTTATCTTTCAGTCAAATGCTGGTATTTTTTTTAAGGTCTAGCTAAGCGCTCTCAGCAACTTGTACTTTGTACTAGAGCACTTTTGAATGCTAATTGTTTTGTCTGCTTGTTTACTCTGCTACACATTTTCCTGAAGACCAGCTCATCCTGTAGATGCATACAGCTCTTGGCAGATGAGTGAGCATGCCCATGTAAATTACTGACTGTACAGAGAAATTTTGGAGTGAAAGGGTGAAGTACTAATAGTTCTATGAAACAGTAGGATGAAACCAGGACTATCCCTGCAAAATAGGGACATCTCTGCTCTATAAATACATTTTGAATGAGAATAGAAGCTCTATTCTAACTAGCTTTTTTATTTTTTTGGTCTGATATTGCCTTGTCTGGTGTTCCCATTACTCAGAACCATATCTGGCATAAACTTTGTGTGCAATAGAAATTTATTGGCTAGATGAAGGAACAGGAGCAAAAAGATGAGGCACTTCTATAAGTCCTAGTCTAAAAACCCTTTCACTAGTTTTTTTCTTATATTTTCACTCAATATGTTTCTTCAATAGCTTTGCCCATACTGTTTTTCCATACCTCTCTCAAGACACATCCTTTCTGATGCAACGTGGTGCTAAATCCTCAATTTGTTAAACAGGGAACTAAACTGCTACAGAGACCAAGCTATTTTGATTCAGGGGTTTCATCGAAGTGATTCAGGCATCTTCACATTGGGTCTGAGTCCCCGGCCCAAGAGCCTCCTTTCAACCATCCTAACATATCTCCCCTCCTAGACTAGGGCACAGCCATGGGAGCCATGGGAAGCAGAATAATTCTTGCTCCCATTAGCAGCTGTATTAAGAGGGACGATGAGTGGGGAATGTGTTGTGGCCATTACAATCAGAGGAAGAAGTGGAAAGGCTGATGGAATTGGGAAAGACAGTACTGAATTAACTGAGTCATCACCCCAAAGAACTGACTGTCAGAAACGCGAGGTCGTGTGTTTGAGGGAACAGGCTGGTGAGGGTAAAGGCGAGCCACTTTAGACTCTTTGGGAAGCACGGTGGAGGGATTGGGGAAGCAACTCTAGAAATATGGAGTGGATTATTTCTTAGACCAGGGTCAGGAAGGTCCCAGGGCTGAAGCTACGAGCCCCAGCAGGAAACCCCTCCTGAGAAGCGCACATCCTCCTCTCTTGGGCAGTTGTGACGCAGCAGGTGATCTTCGATGCCCTAATTAGCACTCTTGGTGTGATGAGGGTGGCTCCCATTCTGAAGTTTCCTTTCTGTGTTGTTTTACAGAAGATTTCACGGGAAAGGACCGCAAACTCAGTTCCTCTTCCATTTTGTTGAAGATCAGCACGTTACAATTGTTCAGAAGCAAAATTTCATAAGCTTGGCTGTGGAATAGTTATGATGCAAAAACAATCACAAAAGGCTTAGCCTTGCTGCTTTATTGACACAGCCTTCCTGTCCCCACATCTTGCTTCCTGTCAGGAAAGTGGGACGTGTTGGATGATTTCCCAGCTTCTCTTTGGAGAGGAAGTCTACAGGTTTTCCACCAACCAGCCCCCGCCAATCTGCGCTCCCCGGGAACACCTGCAACTAAAGGCTATGCCCGTTCTCTTTTGTGCATTTGCAGCTATCAAAATAAATGAGCCATCTTGGCTGGGAAATCACATCTCTTTTCAGAGTAACCTCACTCTCCACATGTGCACCAAGATGCATATGCCCTGATGGTAAGTGCATTGCCTATGACTAGAATTATAATTCAGGCATTCTGCATATAAAGCCAGTGTCAATACATGTCTCAATACAGCTTCTAAAAGACCTCGTGTACCAGCAGCTTTTCCCTAATGCAGCCCATTTCTTTTACACAGAGTAAATTCTTAAGCCCACATCATAATGGAACACAAGGCAACTTCCCACCTCCTCTGCTCAGATGTCTCATTAATACAGTACTAATAATTCTTGCTGAGTATAAGCCCTTTTCTCACTCACTCATTGACTCCCATTCTAAACACCTGTCTCAGGAGCCAGCATTCTGCAGCCAGCATTCTCCTCACCCCCCTGCTGATCCACCAGGACTCTAAAGTTTGTTCAGATACCCTGGGATCTTAGGACAACTTTATGTTCAGCTTAAGACCTGACTCGGGGACCAAGAGTGTGCTACGGTCTGCTCACATGGATGTTCATCTGTTACTTACTATATGTAACCCTCACTCTGAGAATTAGTCATTTGAATTCCTCGGGTAGAGAAATGACAAAAAAAACCCCACAAATCCACAGGCAAAAAACCTGATCACAAGATAGAAGGATCCTTGATACGTCACTGATGCTGATACAATACTAATCCATCTGTGTTGGGGCATCCATAGCTGTACGGTGATGGTAGCATGAGAGGAGTAGGTGTGCTATAAATAGATCTATGGACCTGAAGACAGACTGTTCAGTGCTACAGAACCCAACTCCACTCTGGAATTTCCTCAGACAATAATGGCTGGGTTTGATGAGAACTAAGAATGCAGCACACAGCTATCCTTTTCCGGACTTCCTCACACACTAAAAGGGACCCCAAACCTAAAGTGACCATATCCTGTTCCATCAGTCACTCTCCAGGGACCTGTCACTTCCTTTAAAGTGACTCAGTGTCAGAAGATCAAAACCTTCAGAAAACACCGTTTCTAAGTATCTTTTTCTGCTCCGACTTCATAGAATTATCCAGCATCCATCTCCTCTGAATCATTCTGAAGTTTTTAGTGTCCGGGCCAAATGTGCATGCCTTCACTATGGTTTTTAGGTTATTCTAAGAACTTTCTACTTGGAAAATGCCACATCTTCTCCTTATGCTGATTTTTGCCATCTGTCCCCAGCTCACTTCTTTTCTGTTTAACTGAAGCCTATCAATTTTTCAAAGTCCCCACAGAAGCCTTCCTTCAGAAAGGAAGTTCACATGAATTTTCCTCTCCACGGAATCGCAGGAGTATTTACTACTTGCTGGACTTACTTGGCAGTAGTCATATTCTGCGTTTCATTGTGGGTCACTTTTTATGTGTACAGATCTTGGTGCCAGCTAGATTGAAATTTTCCTCACAGGTCAACAATTTACCTTACAACAATCGGTATTTCCAACAGAGTCTAACACACACTGAGTCTCCTTTAGGGTATCTTGAGTGATAAAACAATGGAAGTACCAATGGCTGGCCAGTGAACTTACATTTTACACCAGATGTAAAGATTTGTGGCCACTTTGAATGATATCCTTCAATCTTGACTCCCTCCTCTCACACCTAGAAACATATACAATGATTCCCTTCTCCTCTTTTGTTCCTTCATTGTAAGAACACAAAGTATCTCTCTCACAGAGCTCCCTTTACATGTATCCTTCATTCTACTTCCCCTACCCTCCTGCCACTATAATTCACTCTCTCCCGTGAGTCTTTATTTCTCTTTAGTGTGTAAAACAGCCCTCCCTTGACACAAATCCCACTTATTCAGTTGACTTCCCACCTGCTTCAGCTTCTCAAGACTAGTCTCTATTTACTATTTCTTTATATTTTTATTCTCAACCCTCTGCCACCAGATCTCAGCCCTCCCACTCCACTAAACTTCTCTGAGCTCATCAATTCATCTTCATCTTGTACAATGCAATCAGCATGTGTGTATTGCTGTCTTACTGGTCTACCATATTGGTCATTGTAGATATCTTTCTTCTTGAGATTACTTACTTGGGTTCTTTATGCTCAACCCCTCTGTTTTGTTTTGTTTTCTTCTATTTCTCTAATAATTTTCTTCTTCAAATCTTGCATGGGCTTTTCTTCCTTGAAACTCCATAAATACTGATTTTTCCAGGATTTTTATACAGAAACAACTTCTTTTTGTTTAGATTCCTAAGTAACCAATTCACTCTGGATGCATGAGATTGTTACTGTAGTAATAATAATAATTGTTACTATTTATTGAGCACTTTGTACCAGATAATGTTCTCTTTTATATATATTAACCCAATATTCACACACACTTTATTTTACAACAAACATTTTATAGGTGAAAAACAAAGCAAAGAGGTTAAATACCTTGCACAGCCAAAAGAAATAGACTCAAGATTTTAACCTGAGAAGTCTATGGTCAAACATAAGTCCTGGGTTGCATGTTGAGATTTGGGAGTTCATTTTTCATAAATAACAGATGGGCACCATCCTCTGGCCATCACATAACTCAGAAACCATTGATTGATTCTAGATTCTTCCTCATCCCTCACCTTCCACAACACATAAATTACTGACTCCTGTTGATTTCAGTAGCTACACGGGTCTTCAGTCTGTGTTTCTTATTTCCACAGCCCTTTAAGCACTGCATGGATCAGACCATTGTTATATTTTGATCAGATGACTCAAAAAACCTCTTACTGTTTGCTTCCAGTGCTGTTTTCCTCAAACCATGGTCATAACATGATAATAGGGCATTTTTAATTAAACACAAATCTGACAATGTTCTTCTTGATATAAAGTTTTTCAGTGGCTCCTGATTCCTATGCTGTAAAGTCCGCCTTCTGTAGAATGACATATAAAGCACTTTCAGTCCTGCTGACTCCTTCAGCCTCATTGATTACATAAAGCCATTTGTACTTCAGGACTTCTGTCCTTTGTTGATACTGCTCCCTTAGTGTAGCCTTCTGTTTGGCTAATTCCTACATGTCTTTAACTCCTATCTAAGGCAACAGAGCCAGTCTTTGTATTAGAGTTGCTACATTTTCCACAAAATATTAATAATCTATATGTGTGTCCAATTTATTATCTCCTAAACAAAGGACTTTGTCCTTTTTTTAATTTGCAATGCCTTGTGTAGTATCTAATACAAAATAGGCACTTTATGTTTGTTTCAATGAATGCATTAATGAACAAATAAATTAATGAATGAATAGAAATCATTGTTTTTCTCTTACTGTGAGATATTTTTCAATAGGGTGCACATGTTTACTTTCCTTAAAGACAAATATTATTTAAAAAAAAAACACTATTAAATTCTATAACACTGCCTGCTATTTGATTTCTAACTTCCCTTACCAAAATTTCCATCTATGTTTGTCTAATGCAAGATGTAAAGTGTCATTGCATATACTTACTAGTAGTTTCATGATTTACGTTAGAATTAGCTGCATGTTACAGAAAAAGACAAGATAATAGTGACTTAAGAACAATAGAAATTTCTTTTCATCTCAGATTAAAGAACTCCAAAAGAGGCAGTCTAAGACTGATACAGCCAGTTCCAAGTTCATGAGGCATCCAGGTTCCTCTTATCTTGCTGCTATTTGATGCATTGCCTCATAGCCCAAGATGGCTTTGGGAATTTGGCTATCATATCTGCATTTCAGATAGCAGGAAGAAGGAAGATGAGTAGGGTATGCCCCTCCCTTTTACGATTGCTTCCTGGAAACCCCATACAACACATTCACTCACCTCCCACGCTAGCAGTCAAGACAATTGCAAAATATAGCTTTTGCTTGTATTCTTATCTGCGGGTTTCCTTATTTTCATTGATGGCAATGCGAGAAGCAAAAATTTGGATTTTGTCCTTAAGGAAAGAGGGAGTAGGTGATGATGTAAGCAACCAAGTCTTTACCACACTTTAATCTGAATATATGGAAAATAGAGAAATCTCAGAAGTATCAAACTGGCGAGCAGAATAAACATGCTGAAGGATGATCTGGTGGTGATCATCATCTAGCTGGTGAGTCTAAAATGAAACCAAGAGCAAATTAACCAAGTGAAGCTGCATATCTGGCCTTATAGAACTGAGAGCCAGATTCTGAAACAAGAAAATGCAGTGTTGTCTTTCTGTCATTATTCAAGTTCTCTATAACATATATCAGTTAAGGCAGAGGATATACATGCTCTGATTACATATACACCTATGAAATGTTGGTATTTTAAAGATAAGGAAATCCATTTACATGGTCAACTTGTTTGGACTAGCCCATGCTTTACACCAATGCTGCTCAAACTTAATTGTGCATAGGAATTACCTAATACCTTGCTAAAATGCAGATTCTAACTCAGTAGGTCTCAGGGGAAGTCAAAGTTCTGTTGTACTTTAAGAGGCAAGGCTTTGAGAGCCTTAGCACATGTCAGTCAATATGTTATGTCAAGTTGCTAGTGACGTGGCTGCCAAGTAGGTAGAGATGATCAAGAGATTTATGGAAAACCCTGGGGAGAGAAGGGAAGAACCAGAGAGGGCAGATGAGTCCTCAAACTTCAATGAAATTCTGACTTGGTTAAGAAAGAAAGTAGGAAGGAAGAGTACGTTGGAGGAGCATCATTTTACAGTTCCCCATAGGGAAAACTGAGCCAGATATACCCATCAGAGTCCTATGTTCACAGGATTGTTCTTGCACTAGTATTCCAGCCATGCTCAGTCATCAGCTAGGAACAGTTTGTAGGAAGTATGGTGGATGCCTTGTGACAGCTGGGGCTGTTAGTTAATTACATTCTATGAAGCAGGCAAGCTGAATGGTGCATTCTAAACAGTTGCTACAATCCATGTTTTCACCTTTGTAAGTGCAATGCACTGAATATATTTAATGTTTGTTTGAGATCCTTGCAGTATTTGAGAATGTTTATTACAAATACTAATTTTTCAACATGGGATTATAATACATAGTATAGAGTAACTTCAGTATATATGATATTGAAAAAAAATTGAAGGTGAAATAACTATAGCAATAAAGAATAAACTGGTATGGGACCCAAGACACACCATGGAATTTGTATGGCCAGGGAGGATAAATTATTCCTGATCTGTTTTCGTGGTGTGTGCTTCTTTCTCATAAAAGCTGATTGCAGCAGATATTATCCAATTTTAGGTTCCAGTTAGTTGATGTTTGATTGTAATAAGTTTAAAAATTTGAAGTCATTTTCTCTAAAGAGACCATGGAATATATAATTTAATGGAAATAAATTAACCATCATGGAATTTATATAACCCACTTATATGTACTTTGAACACTGAATATAATTACACAATAATTTTGCTTCAAAATTAAATCATTTGGCATATTTCTATAGAATGAAATTAGCAAAGTCCAACTTAATTTGTACAAGGCACTGAAATTATTTACTGTCAGGGGAAAAAAATAGGCCCTGGGAGATAAAGATTAAAAGAGATCTATTGGAATTTTATTTAGATTCATTTTCAATAGAGTTCATAAAATTATGAATCAAATATGACTTTCTGAATTTGTAAAATTTACAAACTTTGACATGAAAGGACATTATGGCCTTTTATGAGTTTGGGGTTCAAATTTTCTCTGTTTTTTTTCTCCCTATCAGAATTATAAGTCAAATAACTTATGTATTTATCATATAAATACTGATATAACTTGGTGCTTCTTATCTATTAGCAACTGGCAGAATTCATAGAAAATCCTACCATGTTTTATAGTAGATAGTGTTCAACAGTTTGGGTGATTTATGGAGAGGGGAGAAGATGGAGAAGCTCTACACAGTCAGCAAAAACAAGACCAGGAGCTGACTGTGGCTCAGATCACGAACTCCTTATTGCAAAATTCAGACTTAAATTGAAGAAAGTAGGGAAAACCACTGGACTATTCATGTATGACTTAAATCAATTCCCTTACAATTATACAGTGAAAGTGACAAATAGATGCAAGGGATTAGATCTGATAGACAGAGTGCCTGAAGAACTATGGATGAAGATTCATAACATTGTACAGGAGGTGGTGATCAAAACCATCCCCAAGAAAAAGAAATGCAAACAGGAAAAATGTTTGTCTAAGGAGGCCTTCCGGGAGTTGGTGATGGACAGGGAGGCCTGGCGTGCTGCGGTTCATGGGGTCGCAAAGAGTCAGACATGACTGAGCGACTGAACTGAACTGAACTGAACTGAGGAGGCCTTGCAAATAGCTGAAAAAAGAAGAGAAGCTAAAGGCAAAGGAGAAAAGGAAAGATATACCCATCTGAATGCAGAGTTCCAAAGAATAGCCAGGAGAGAAAAGAAAGCCTTCCTAAGTGAACAATGCAAAGAAGTAGAGGAAAACAATAGAATGGAAAAGACTAGTGATCTCTTCAAAAGAATTAGAGATACCAAGGGAACATCTCATGCAATAATGGGCACAATAAACGACAGAAACAGTCTGGATCTAACAGAAGCAGAAACTATTAAGAAGAGTGGCAAAAATACACAGAAGAAATATGCAAGAAAGATCTTAATGATACAGATAACCTCAATGGGTGTGATCACTCACCTAGAGCCAGACATCTCAGAGTGTGAGGTCAAGTAGTCCATAGGAAGCATCACTACGAACAAATCTAGTGGAGGTGATGGAATTCCAGCTGAGCTATTTCAAATCCTAAAAGATGATGCTGTTAAGGTGTTGCACTCAATATGCCAGCAAATGTGAAAAACTCAACAATGGCCACAGGACTGGAAAAGGTCAGTTTTCATTCCAATCTTAAAGAAGAGCAATGTTAAGGAATGTTCAAACTACCACACAATTGCATTCATTTCACATGCTAGCAAAGTAATGCTCAAAATTCTCCAAGCGATACTTCAACAATATATGAACCGAGAACTCCCAGATGTTCAAGCTGAATTTAGAAAAGGCAGAGGAACCAGAGATCCAGTTGCCAATATCCGTTGGATCATCAAAAAAGCAAGGGAATTCCAGAAAAGCATCTACTTCTGCTTCATTGACTATGCTAAAGCCTTTGACTGTGTGGATCACAACAAAGTGTAGAAAACTCTTAAAGAGATGGGAATACCAGACCACTTTACTTGCCTCATGGAAAACCTGTATGCAGGTCAGGAAGCAACAGTTAGAACTGAACATGGAACAGCAGACTGGTTCCATATTGGGAAAGGAGTACGTCAAGACTGTATATTGTCACCCTGTTTATTTAACTTAAATGCAGAGTACATCATGCGAAATGCTGGGCTGAATGAAGTACAAGCTGGAATCAAGATTGCAGGGAGAAATACCAATAACCTCACAAAGGCAGATGACAGTACCCTTATGGCAGAAAGCAAAGAGGAACTAAAGAGCCTCTTGATGAAATTGAAAGAGGAGAGTGAAAAAGTTGGCTTAAATCTCAACATTCAAAGAATGAAGATCATGGCATCCAGTCCCATCACTTCATGGCAAATAGATGTGGAAACAAGGGAAACAGTGAGAGACTTTATTTTCTTGGGCTCCAAAATCACTGCAGATGGTGACTGCAGCCATGAAATTAAAAGATGCTTGCTCCTTGGAAGAAAAGCAATGCAAACCTAGACAGTGTATTAAAAAGCAGAGATATTACTTTGCTGACAAAGGTCCGTCTTGTCAAATCTATGGTTTCTCCAGTAGTCATATATGAATGTGGGAATTGGACCATAAAGAAAGCTGAGTGCCGAAGAATTGATGCTTTTTAACTGAGGTGCTGGAAAAGACCCTAGTGAGTTCCTTGGACTACAAGGGATCAAATCAGTCAGTCCTCAAGGAAATCAGTCCTGAATATTCATTGGAAGGACTGATGCTGAAGCTGAAGCGTCAATATTTTGCCACCTGATGGAAAAGGTTGTATGCCATCACCAACTCAATGGACATGAGCTTGCTGCAGGAGATGTCCTGCAGAAGATGGTGAAGGACAGGGAAGCCTGGCATGCTGCACTCCATGGAGCCACAAAGAGTCAGACACGACTGAGTGACTGAACAACAATGGGGGAGGGGAGGGTTCCTCCACACTCTAATATAGAATGGACCTCAACAACAATAATTGTGCTATTTTCATCATCATTCCTCTACAGCTAAAAGCATCACTCATTCATTCTTTGATTCAATAAATCATTACTGAGTTGGCTTAGGACAAATCACTCTGGTCAGTTCTATTGGGCATTGAAGAATAAGTTAAACTTACAGCATACTCTCAAAACACTTTTGAATATATAAATGGTATGGGCATCTGAATAAGTTACCCCATGTCACTTTCTCTGTGACCCTTTAATAAGCAGGCTTATTATTCCAAGTAAGTGAAAAAGGCCATAGTATGGAAGTTCTATGGCAATAAGATCTGTGTTTCGCCTATTTGATTTTGAGTTCAGAAAAGAAAGGGGTAGTTTCCTTATTGGGGTAATCAAACCTCTCAAAGAGGTTGCATTTGACTTTGGAGTGGAAGAGTAGTTAGCATTTCAGTGAATGAAAATGACATAACAGGCACCCAAGATTAAGGGAATGGCAAGATAAAAGACCCAAAAAGGGAAAAACACAGCCAGACTTCCAGAAATAATGAGTATTCTGGATGGTTTATGTAGGGGAATAATAAATATAAGGAATAAGAAAACTTAGATCAAACTTGAGAGGGCTTTGAATAACATGCTGAGAAATTTGAACAGAAATCTCGTAAGCAATGGGGAAATGTTTCATGTTTCCAAAGAGGGAGCTGATATTATTCTCTAGGGTTGATCTGGTCATAGTATGTGGCATTATTAGATAAGATAGAGAATATAAATTTGTTGCTTTTCAGAAAACTAACTTTTTCAGTGGCTATTGTGGGAAATCAATGAGGAAACCCACAAGAGATGACAAGAAACATTCCTAGGAAACAGCTCATTACTAAAAATGCAGTGGATGGAATCTGCACATTTTGCATATGTCTCAAAAAAAAGAAAAGGAAAGTGAGAATTGAAAAGCAAGAAAGTTGCAGTGATATCAGACTGGAAGTTAGCATGCAGACACGGAGGGGGTCAGAGGGGCAGAGGAGTCTGGAGTCTGGTTTGTTATAAAGATTGCAGGGAAGTGGCTGACCACTTCTGGGTCCATCCTTTCTGCTTTGTCTTTCGCAATCCTTTTCTCTCTCTTTCACTAAATCTGCAGACATACTAGACAGTTTGCACAGGAGTAAAATTCTTTCTCCTGACCCAGAATTTTGGTGTCAATTATACATGAACTTGAGCCCCAAGTCTGTCAGTTATCACTAGCTGTGCTGTCTTGGGCAACTTACTTGGCCTCCCTAATTCTCAGCTGTATGGTAACTCATATAGAGGTAACAAAAATAATTCACCTCATGAAAGTATTTAAATGAGTAAATTCATGTAACACATTTATGAGAGAGTCTGATATGTTCCAAGTACCCAATTATTTATTATTATTCTCAGATAAATCAAGCTTTGATTTTTGCTCACTCATTCCTTCCTGCTTTCAAAATGCTGAAGATAGTCTTATTCCTGAATTTTTTGGCACTTAGACACTCCTCAGAATACAATCTATCACAACGTGCTGAAACTTGGTTCTAAGGTAACCCAAAGCACAAAGTAAGCAGAGGCAGCAACCTATGCTTCGTCCTCAACCTCTTCGATCTCAACCGTTCTCCTTTGATCACCCTCCATATAGCAACTCCTCTCTCTCTGTGATGTACCTTCTAGGTTCTACTCTAATCTCTCTGGCTGCCTTTCACCTAATTTCTTTCTGGTTTCTCTTCCAGGTCAACAAATGTAGGTGTTTCCCAAGCTCTGCCCTTGACTCCTATTCTTGCTTCATGATCACCTTCCTCTCCCATGGCTGAAGCAATGCTTTCTAGCTGATACCTCCTGAATCTGCACCTCTAGTCTTGATTACTATCCTAAGCTCGAGTGCTATATTCCAACACCCATGTCTAGATATCCTGTGTCACTATACACTCAAGTTCTAATCCCAATTCAATTTGTGCCTGAACACAAACTTCCAACCTTCTCACTTCTACTAGTGACACTCTTCTTTAACTAGGCAGCCAGGGGAGAAACATTAAAATAATAAATTCCATTGTGTTTTTTTTTCCTTTCCCTTCAACTTAGGTAGTTTTCAAATCACATGTCCCTTCAGTGTCTCCCACGTTCATTTACAAGAGCTAACCCTCTATTTAAGGTCTTAGTTACTTCCCACCTGGATTACTGCTTAGTAAAAGCCAGACTTACTCTCTGTCTCCATTATTTGACCCTTCCAGGCCTTCCTAACAACAGCTGGCCCGTGAATGCCCCAAATGCAGCTCTGAAAGAGATTTTTTTCACCACTGTTGACTTTTTAGGCTAAAACTACTTTTCATTAATAATTCTGTCATCCATAATATATACTCACATATTAACTATGCATATATGTTATCTTGTCTTTCCACTAAAATTGAGCTCATTAAAGTTAAAATCATATTATAGAGTTGCAGCCACTCATACTAGGGGCAGTACCTTAAATACTGCAGGCACATGGTAAGTGCTTACTGAATTAATTGTGGACTGAATAATGGCACTCTCCTGCTCAAAAAGCCTTAATGATTCCACATTTCTTGTCAAGTAAGATAAAAGTCTTTAATACTTTCTACACTGTAACCCCAGTCTATCTTTCCTAGTTCTCCTGTTTACTTCCTTTTTTGTACTATGGTACTATGAACTGAATTGTGTCCCCTGTAAAATTTGTATATTGAAGCCCTTACTACCAATGTGATGGTATTTGGTGATGAGGTCTTTGGGAGGTAATCAGGATTCAGTTCAGTTCAGTCGCTCAGTCATGTCCAACTCTTTGCGACCCCATGAACTGCAGCACACCAGGCCTCCCTGTCCATCACCAACTCCCGGAGTTTACCCAAACCCATGTCCATTGAGTCAGTGATGCCATCCAACCATCAGGATTAGATGAGGTCATTTGGGTGAGGCCCTTGTGATGGAATTTGTGATTTTATAAAAACAAGAAGAGAGAGATCCTGTCTCTCTGCCTTGTGAAGACGTAACAAGAAGGCAGCCATCAGCAAGCCAGGAGGAGGGCCCCACCAAGGAACTGAATCCACTGGCACCTTGACCTTGAACTTCCTATCCTTCAAAATGGTGGGAAAACAAACTTCTGTTGTAAGACACCCAGTGTGTGGCAGCCTGAACACATGGATTCCAGCAAAACTGAAATATTTGTGTCCTGCACATTCCTTACCTTTCCTATGATACTTCCCAGGTTCAGAATACCCTTTCCTTCTCTTTCTATGATTATATCCTACCTAACTCAAAGACCACCTTCTCATTTGAGCCTTCCCTGATCTCTCCTTCATTAAAGTGATTTCTCTATACTCCGAAATTTCTCACCAGTTAGCCCTCTCTTTTCACTGAAGCATATTCTATGAACATGATAGTTTCTGGGTACTTGGCTACCTGACTGTGAACCTGCTAACCACAAGGACTGTGTCAGATTCATCTCATATCCCATAGTACTGAGTACAGAACATGAAGCCTTGAAGAAATGTAATTGTTATCATGATGTTATAGCTGAGCAGAGATTCAAGTGCAATCAAATGTTGTCAAGATACAGCACTTGAAAAGCTGGAATCTATACTTGCAAGGGTGGAAAACTAGAGAGGTAACAGAAGTTGGAGGCAGATTCAGGAAAGACATACAGAGCAGAAGAGACTTTTAGAAATGAAGAGTGATAAGGGTATAAATAGTCCTTATAGATCTCAAAAGAAGAACTTTGAGATAGTAGTTGTATTTCAATGGTCTGAGAACAGGAGTGAGAAATGGATGACCCCATTGTTCTAGCTTTGATACCGAAAATGAGGGAAGAACTCTACAGCATATGATAAGACAGTGTTTCCTATCAAGGCAACCAGGTAAGGAAAATAAAGCCCATAATTAGATGGTCATTTTGCAAAGAAGAGAAAAGACAAGTAAATGATTAGACATGACAGAAGTGAATGCTCGGTGAAAGAGGAAGGGGACAAGACTGAATTAGGTTGGGGTTTGAAAGAAAGAGGGGATGTGGGTCCATACTGTGTATAGCAGAAGTTGTGAATCAAAGGGAAGGAGAGATTGCCAGGAGTTAGAGGAACACTTGCAGTATAGCCCTGAGTAGGTGCTGTCTTACACCAAATAAGAGGAAAAACAGGCAGGCAGAGCACACTGCACAGAGAGGTGAGGCCAGCCCGCCTGCTTCAGGCAGTGTTCTGCGTGTAATGGTGACTTTCTCAGCCTCACCCATCCCTTCCTACTCACAATGCCGCATCCACATCTCTGCTCTCCTAGCACCAGTCACAGACTGCTAATTACCTTCTGGATGCGTCCACCTGGATTTTCTTCCAACACTCCAGACTCAGTATACCCCAAACCAAACTCCTCCATATCTGTCCCTAATCTAATCACTTGCTTGTCTTCAATTTTTTTTTTCATTATTGCCTCTATTTTCCTGGCCACAGGACTTCAAAAATCTGACATTTTTCAGTTTACAACATGGTGGAAAAATGACCACCTGTTGACATCTTAGTTTCAGCAAAATTATACTAATTTCTGATCTCTGGAAAATCAGAGAATAAGTTGCTAATGCTTTAGGACACCCAATTTGTGGTAACGTATTATAGTGACCATGGGAAGCCAGCACAAATGGCCTTCCTCATCACACTCAGTTACTGAGCTCTACGAACTGGCAAGTCTGCAAAGCAGAGATCACTCTGGCTCTTCCACTTAAAAAATTTAGGAATTGAGTAAGCAATTTAACATTTTAAATCCTCATTTTCCCTATCTGTAATAAAGTAAGATTTGAGAGCATATTTTGGGAACTAACAGAATACATATAAGGCACTAGATGATCAATAAATATTGATAGATCATAGTGAAAGAAAGTGAAAGTGTTAGTCACTCCATTGTGTCCAATTCTTTGTGACCCCATGAACTGTTTGACTCTCTGTGACCTGCCAGGCTCCTCTGTCCATGGAATTCTCTGGGCAAGAATACTGGAGTGGGTAGCCATTCACTTCTCTGGAGAATCTTCCTGACCCAGGGATCAAACCTGAGTCTCACACATTGCAGGCAGATTCTTTATCATCTGAGCCACCAGGGAAGTGCACTGAAAGAACATATTTATTTATCAATAAATATTAACAGATATAATTATCATTATTATCTGTGACAAGGTCTTTGTCCTTTTGTTCACTCATCCTTCTAATCCCTTGGTCTTAAGACTCTATTACTCACCCCAGAATGGTTCTGTGACCTGGAAATCCCCTCCTCAGCCTCTCTTAATAGTCCTCTAGTACTCAGTGAGGAAAACGTGAAACTCCTCAGCGTGGCATTGGAGTCCTTCCAGAGTGAACAGTGTTGGGGTTCCACCAGATCCCCTTTATAAGACTGTGTGCCGTTCTCAGCTACTGAGTACTTGCTGTCTGCTGATTGTTGGCAGGCACCCCTTCTCAGGAGAATGGCTTTCAGGCCAATATGAGCCCGAGAGGTGGGTCTGTACTCCTCAGAGTGGCCCACAATCAGCAGAGTAGAGCAAGACAAAAGCTGCTGCCATTTGCTTCAAGGTGGAACCAACCCCTCAGACTCCAAGCTCTAGCTGTAGCCAGTCTCCAACTGAGGTCATGTTGGTGAGGAGTGCCTTCCTATGATGAATCCTCCCACCCCGCTCCCTTCCTCCTGACAGCACACCCACCATCACAGATTCTAACCCCTGCTTCAGACTCTGCTTCAGAAATATGATCAAAATCATCCCCTTAATGTGTCCCCAGACTGACTACCCTTCTCTCTTCCATTTTTCCCCTATAGAAACTCCAATCCCACATCAGTGGAGGCCAGAAGCACCTTTTGATCTCTAAGTTATCTTTTGAAATACCCTTTCCTTGACGTCTCTACTCCAGATGATACACAGATTTCAAGCCCTACCATGAGATTGTCCTGGGAAACCCTATTTCAGCAATTTTTCCCTTATCTTCTGAATTTCTGCAGTGTGCGTTTTCTGTACCATTTATTTGGCACAATTCAAATACTTTCATCCTTCCAACAAAAAGAGGGAGACAATAATATTTATCTGGCAGGTTTGTTGTGGACATTTAAATGAAGTGTATATAACACTCATGGTGCAATACTTGGCCCAGAGAAGGCTCACATCAAGCTATGGTTCTGATATTTGACCTCTAGAAAACATTTCTACTCCTCTCCCTCTAAGCTCTTTGTTTCTTCCCAAGAATAAGTGAGAAACTGGAACACTAATTTGAATCTGTGGGTAGGAGAAACACTGGCCACTGGGTTTCTATCTCTGCCATGCAGTCACCCCATAGGTGTCCAGTTGAATATATGATTTGAGTGGGTCATGGACAAAGAAAGTAATGTCCCTGAGTCCAGTTTATTAAAGATGTTTCTGAGGCATCAAGGTATCTCAGTTACCCAAAAAAAAAAAAGGTGTTTGGTTTCCTATTTGTCAAAATTACCTGGCATCTCATATAAGCACTAGATATAGCTGAGGAAAAATAGTTAATAAGCCTAAAACATCCACATTATATTTCCACTAAGATGTACCTCATTTGAAAGATAAAGGGAAATACATTTTTGGCTAAAGGCCCAGTCTAAGAACTTTGTAAAATTGAATGCAGTGTTTAAATAAATTCTGAAAGAGCATCAACTTCTGATTTAAGGTGGAAAGTCCCATACTTCATTGCTTGTGAGTCAGTATTTTTAAAAGTATCCTTATATTGTGTTTCAGTTCTATTAAAAAATGTAAGATCATATCAACAGCCTGAATTCTGTGAAAGCCAACAGAAGGCACAGACAAAAGATGGGGTGGGGCAAGGAAAAGGATAGGTTTTTTCCTAAGGTTGATTTGTTTTGCATCTTCTGTCACCCGTTTCAAAGGCGGTGCATGTTTGATATGTTTGGATTTTTTGTTTCAAAGACCTGATTTAATACTTTTGCATTAAGGCTGTGACATATCATTTAAGGACAGAACTGGAATATATGGAAAAAATTCAAACATCATCCTAAGAAAATCGACCAGCTCACTCACACCATTTTATAATGTCCTTTATGTTCTATACTCAAAGAAAATTTAAAAAGCATACTTTGTTTTCTAAGAAACTATTAGTCCATGCTGTTTATTTCCAAGTCTCTGTTTATATCTTTCTTCTGTTAGGAATGTCTTTCCCATATCATCCCAAGTAAGGGTCTATCCATGCTTCACAGCCTGGTTTGCACATCACCTCCTTTATTGAGACTTCCCTGCTACTCCCCAGCTGTAAATTGCCTCCTTCCTCTAAGCCCCTACAGGACTTGACCAATTCCTAATCTGATGCGCCTTTCCAGATTGGCTGGATGGCTTCTCTGGCCTCTCATCACTTTTGCCTGTGAGACTTTTTTCTCCATATGAAAATATCAAAAATTATACTTTATAACTGTATTAGTATAAACAAATATGTAATCTGAGCTGGACTCATCATTATATATCCATTATTATGATGATGTTCATTTCTTAGTTTTGATTTTCTTAATTAAACATTTTGCTGAGCCCCTAAATGTATCATGGACCATGCTGCCCATTGCTTATAGGTCCATTGGCCCCTACCTTCCACTCAGACTCGTATCATAATTATTTCGGTATTTAGTCAAAGCTCTGGTTTTTCCAGTAGTCATGTTTGGATGTGAGAGTTGGACCGTAAAGAAGGCTGAGCACCGAAGAATTGATGCTTTTGAACTATTGTGTTGAAGAAGACTCTTGAGGGTCCCTTGGACTGCAAGGAGATCAAACCAGTCAATCCTAAAGGAAATCAATCCTGAATACCCATTGGAATGCTGAAGTTGAAGCTCCAATATTTTGGCTACCTGATGCAAATAACTGACTCATTGGAAAAGACCTTGATGCTGGGAAAGATTGAAGGCAGGAGGAGAAGGGGACAACAGAAGATGAGATGGTTGGATGGCATCATTGATTCAATGGACATGAGTTTGAGCAAGCTTTGGGAGGTAGTGAAGGACAGAAAGCCTGACATGCTGCAGTCCATGAGGTCACAAATAGTCAGACATGACTGAGCAACTGAACAACAGCAACTCCCAGGCAAAGAGCTTTAGGTCAGAAACTCAAGAACCCCTTGAGAGCAGGTATCAGAAAACATAATATTCTAGGGTCTTCAGAGAAAGAATGCTTGAGAATCTATTTAGTCCTATATTTACTGAGGCAGGGAGGCCACCCCTCTTTGGTATGACTAACTATGTTTCCTACTTTTTTCCAGTGATAAAGCTGCAGTATTATTGTTAGACCTAAATGTTCCTATTTTTAATGAAGTACTAAGGGAACAAAGTTAGAACAGACTAGTGATGGAGAACCCTGGAGACATGTTTCCATTTTCAAAGTTTCCTTTGTTGATTAGTAAGTACTTTGTTTTTTAGAAAAGAGGTAGGAGAGTGTGTGTGTGTGTATGTGTGTGTGTGTGTGTATGCATATATACCCACATATGCACAAAAACAATCTAAAAGGAACCTGGAAAATAAGGCTCTTCTGTACTTCAATCCTAGTACATTGGATTAATGAACTTTAGACTACAACTTAAAATGTGTAAACCTCTTTTTGTAATTGCTTATAAGCCTATAGTCCTGTGCATATTAGTGAAATCTGTATTTCCAGTTTTTTGATCATCACCCTGCTCTGCCCCTAAAATTCTAAGGTTGAGAGACTTAAAAACAAACACTGCAAAAAGCTTGTGCAATTAACGTTTTTGAACTTCATTGGGTTTTGATGTGAGCCATTTTCCAGACCAAGTTGTTTTCTCTAACTGTTCTTATGGTCAAGGTTGCAACCAGCATAAATCACTCAGACTCCTATTCTTGAAAGAGCAGGCACATACCCTGATCACTTTTAAGATGTTTTTCCAGCCATGGCAGATGTCTGGCAGAAAGCACTTAATTCTGAGGGCATTGTTACAGGGCTCAACAAATAAAACTCCCTCGGCACACAATATTTCCTGAAAGTTCCCAGAGTTTTGAAAAAAGTGATTTTTTGTGTGTGTAGCAGTGTCAGATGGTTTTTTCCAATGTCCCTCTATTATGAACTTTCCTAATGGTATTTGCAGCAAATATTTGGAGAAGTGGTGATATGAGGAATAGTTGAGCTGTTTGGATTGCTGTTTGTTAGGGAGAGCTACTGAGCATATCTTAGTTACTTTTAAGCTCCTTTATTTCCTCTCGGTGGCGTGCATCCAGGGCTAGCTGGGTGAAGGGTAGGGGCCTTTCATCAATGTGCTCCATCAGGACCTCACTTATTACTGCCTCGAATTTAAAAATATAATAAAACTCTTCACGGGGACAATTGTCATTTTCCCATACTTACATACAGCCTGCATAAAAACATCTTTAGAAACTTGGCGGTTGTTTTTATTGCTCTGTAACAATTGAGTTAAAAACACAGTGGCCAAACACAAGCCACTCCAAAATCTGGTCCCTCTGGGATCACTCGCACAGATGGCTGCCTGGGCAGGAACCCCTCCACTCCAATATAAAGAGGTGGTGTCCTCACTGCTCCTAGTCACCTTCCCCCTCAAACCATAGGTTACTGACACTGTTCTTTCATCTAGAGAATGAAATCAAACACAACTAAAACAAAAATCACACATACAGAAACACCCACCTTCCGAGGTGTCTGATACTTTCCGAGAATAAAAATTTTTTAAAAAAAAGCACAAGCTTCAGAGAGTAACAAAATTTGCCTAAAAATAATCCAGATTAGGTAACAGCTAGTTTTCCCTGTGTTTAAATGTCAGATTTCTTCAGAGGGACTTTCCCAAGTTCAGAGGGCTCGCACACTGAGCTGTGTTCATTCCTTTGGAATGTGACCCAGGTAGCTGCGCAAGCTGCTCTCCAAGGGCATTTGCAGCTCTGTTCTTCAATCAATAACAAAGGACAGTCTTGTCTACTCATTGGCCCTGTGATTGCAAGCCCAGCATGAGTCAGCAATATGGGCTGTTCAAAAAGAAACGGGCCTGATGCTGGGGTGTAGAGTGTAAAGGGGGTAGGGAGGGAAGAACAAAATAATCCCCAGTGCACAGTGCCTGGCTCACACGGCCTGGGTGACTCGCCCAACCCTGGGCCCCCAGTTCCAGGTAGGACTGCCAGATAAAACATAGGACACCTAGTTACATTTGAGTTTTAGGTGAACAGCAAGCAATCATCAGTAGGGTATGAAGACATCTATCTTTTAAATACCGCTTCTTCTCTAAAGGTTCCCTGAGTCCCTCACTTCTAGGTCCAAGGATCAATGATTATAGCAACAACCAGCATTTATAAAGAGCTTTCCACTTTTCAGACTACTTTCTTCACCTTCATTATTTCACTTTTTACTTTATCTTCACTACATTCCTGAAGATTGATATTATTATGGCCCCTTGATTGATAATACTATAGGCTCACTTGAATTAAGTCATTTAATATGTACTCATCCGAGTAAATATCAAGTTCAGGATTTAAAGCTCTGATATCAACTACACTACCTTCCCAACATACTTTGTATCTGCATTTTTATAATAGAGTTTATAAAATTCTCCCAGATACTCCACTTATTTACCTTGCTTACCTAGGTTTTGAGTTTTGTGAGACTGGAGATGGGTTCTTGTTTAATTTTACTAGCCTCACAGTGTCCTTGATGTTCAACAAAATGTCCTATTGATTCTAACTGTATCGCCAACACCTACTATTTTAGATTAGACAAGATCACCTTCAATCCATTTTGTTCACCACATTTTTACAAGGTAGAAGATAGCTGTAACTCTATTCTACATATTTGCTCAAGGAAACATGGTGAATTATTGCAAACATTGAGAATGGAGTCTAGGGCTTCTTTTCTCTTTGTGGTTTTATTATCATTACCTATTAGGAGGCCTCAGGACTCTCCATCTTCTAGAAATAGTAAGAGAGAAAGGATATGTGTGACATACCAAAGACTGTCTGAAAGAAGGGTGCTTTCAAAGTGTAAATATTAATCTGATATCTCAGCCTCGGCTTGCTGAAACTGGTGATGTGTTCACCAGTGATGTGTTACTAAGTCTCTTAAAAGGAACATGAAAAATTCAATAAACATAACATAAATTTACCCTTGATGCCTTTTATGTTACTATGTCTTGATGCCCAACAGTTGTACTCCAAATCTCCATCAGCAAGTGCTCTGTTGAGATAGTAAGAGTGGACAGAAATTAAAAGATACTCCTTTTACAGAAAATGGAATGATTCTCCCTGGCAAGAGATACATAATATTTGCCTAGAAAGTGACTCTCTACTAGCTCAGCATCGTGGTGGAAGGAAGCAGGCTTGAACCAGTTGGAAATGTATACTGGGCAAGCTCTGTTTCTGGCTTGAGTTCTATCTGTTCTCCTTATCCTGTGGTAGCTCCATGCTCTCAATTCAGCAATACTGAGATTTCCTGCTTCAATGAGCGACAGTGCCAAATTCTGGCAGGGTGCTTTTCTTTTCCTGTCACCATGTAATCATAGGTCTTGAGAGAGGAGCTCTTTTGAAATTGTTGCAAATTTTATATTTTGCTCTTTTCACAAAAGTCTAGTTTACTGAGAAATGTAGCAGAATGATGCAACAGATGCATAGATTTTAGAGACAGGACAAGCTAGTTTCAAATCCTGTCTTCAACCCATAAGACCTTGGACAAGCAATTTCTCAAATTTTCAACTTTCTCTTCTGTAAAATTAATGTAGTGATCTTGACCTCATAGGATTTTGAGGTGAAGATGAAATTAAATGCCATTGATTCAAATCATGTAACATATTGCCTAATATGTGGAATATCCTCAACAAGCATAGGTATTGCTATTACTCTCAAATATTTGTAGTGTTAAAACATGTTCCTAGAATATTGGCCTCAGTTTGTGCATATTAGAGAGCTGAAGTTAGGACCTAAGTATTAGTTATTTCTACAAGCTCTTTAATTGATTCCAATTTGAAGACAGAGTTGAGAACTACAGTTCTGGAGCAGGTGTGGTATTAATAATAGTTAGGTGCCCCACAGGCACCCCTCTTCCCTAATTAGAAAGAAAACTTAATTAATCAGGAAGAATTCTTGTAGTAAATAGCTAGATAGCCACATAGTGAATCAACCAAATAACCAACTAGCATGAAAACATATCCTTCGGTCACATAAGTTTTGGAAATGCTTCTTGTTAAAGATTCTGCAGGATTATGAAAGGCTCTAAAGGGCCATGCAATTAAGAACCAACACCAGTTGACAAATTTTCCAAACTAATGGGTTCATGGAATGTTTTTGTTAACATTAAGTAGCATCTCATGAGACACATTTAATAGAGATGCTGAGGGAGAGGGAAACATCCCAGTCTTAAAAGGTTTTTGACTGTAATCAGTGCTTGGATTTTGATTCTGTTGATTTATTTACTTCTCTGTATACTCTAAACACTTCTGACTCTTACTGAAAATTGTAAAGTCTTAGGTATAATTCTAAGATGGCCCTTAAGGGTCCCACCCTGGGATACATGTTATGTATAATTCTTTTGAATGTGGTCAGAATCTATGAATATAATAAGGCATGACTTCTGTGATTGTTACTTTGTAGGGCAGAAGGAAAGTATATAAGGTGGGCCTGCCCTAATCAGCTGAACTCTTTAAAAAAGAGTTCTTTTTCCTGGCTGGTTGCAGAGGAATGAGCCAAGGGGCTATTCTTCTGGTGGCTTAGAATTCCACACCAGTTATAAACTGCCTGTAGAAAGGACTGGTCCCTGAGAACTGAGAGCACTTCTTAGGCAATAGCTAGCAAGAAAATAGAGACCTCAGTCCTGTAACACAAGGAACTGAATTATGCCAATAACTTGAATGAACACAGAAGAGAATTGTAAGACTAAAATAATAAACAGCCCTGGTTGGCAATATCTTAACTATTTCATCCAAAGATATATCAATGGACTGGATAAAGAATTAAGGATGTACATGCATGCTCAATTGCTTCAGTCGTGTCCACCCCTTTGCGACGCCATGGACTATAGCCCACCACTTTCCTCTGTCCATGGGATTCTCCAGGCAAGAATACTGCAGTGGATTGCCATGTCCTCCTCCAGGGGATCGTTCCGACCCAGGGATTGAACTCGCATTTCCTGTAGCTCCTACATTGCAGGTGGATTCTTTACCACTGAGCCACAGGGGAAGCCAGAAATAAGGATACTGGTTTACAATAACAGAACTATCTTTTTTCCCCTTTCAGGAAAGGGGATGAAACTAGGTGTGGAATGAACAGGAAAACATGACATCATTAGATTTTGTGAAGTTGGGGTAACATTTAGAAAAAAAAACAAGGAACCTGTGAAGCTCCATAAAATTAACTCTGTAAATGCATGATTACTCTTTATATTTGAAGCAGAAAAATAATTTTATAAGCAAAGTATTAAAGGTGTAAGAACAAAATGAGAGAACAGTGAGAGGCAGCTTGTTAGAGTGAGGAGAGCACTAGAAAGGAAAGAATTTGGAAGTTCTTTCCAATTTTGCACTAAATAGTCATATAACACAGCTGCTCAGTGATTCAGCTAATGCAGTTTTTCAATCATTCAGTTAAAATTTACTGAGCACATTCTGTGCATCAGCAGTTCAGCAGTTAGAGACACAGTGATGAACAAGCATGCATAGTCCCTGTCCTCAAGGAGTTTACATTACAGTGTACTGAAGGTGATTTAGCCAATTGGCATACATCACAACTGCAGATGGTGAAGAGTTTCTCAGAGTGAAACAAGTCCTAGTGGAGATACAATGGGTTGGGGAATGGGAGTCAGGGATGGCTTCCTAAGGACAGCCTGCACACTTAGAACTGAGATATGAATTTAGACTGGCCAACGGGTGGGATGTGAGGCTGAGAGGGAGAGACAAGAGACAGGAGAGGCCTTAGGAATTTGGGCTTGAACAATTGAGTATGTGCTCGTGACGTTTCTTTGACTGGAAACGCTGCGGGAAGAGCAAGTTAGGGGAATGTCAGCATTCATTCTGGGACATTCTATGTGTGCCTTGCCTGTGATCAGAGAGGGGACATGGAGAAGGCCATTGCATTTGAGGTTGGAACTTGGTCTCCACTGTAGAATGTATAGGTTGAATTGGTTTATTGGTGAGACCCTTCCAATTCCAATATTCTGTGATGCTATGAACTAAAATCAAAGCAGATGAAAGAAACTGTAAACTAAAGAATAAAAGAGCAGGAAAGAGAACCATATCAATTTTCAATGGGGATGAACAAAAGCATTCATTTAAAAAAGAGACAAAAGTAATTTGCCAAAATGGGAGGCGAAACTAAAATAGAATAAGAATAGAATAGTTTCTATCTGATATGTACAACTTAGGTTTCCATGAAAGCTAAAACAAAAGTTTTCAAAGTGAATGCTTGGTAGCAAATTTCTTATTATCAAACGACATTGAAGATAATAATCTCCTGCTAATGAATGACATTTCCAAGTGCTTTCATTTATATAGAGGGTTTGTTGAATGAACTATTCCCAAAACAGCACTAAATCCCAGGAGAAAGTAGTTCAACAAATATATACCTGTTAGGTATGTTTTGCACAGTTCTTCAACATTTTCATAGAAATCACAACCTGAAACTGATCTCTGAATATGACACCTTTCCCTTAGTAATCCCAAGGCAGCTTGGATACATTAATAATTCATAAAACCCCACTATTTTCTGTTTAAATAATGAAGCAGCAAGTTGACAAAATAAAAGAATAATCACAATTTCCATTTTAAATTTCAAACAAAGTATATTTCGGTATATCAGTGACCAAGAAACTGACAGGTGTGGGTAATATGAAAGATGCCTCCAAGTGAATAGACTTATATTTCTGCCTTCTATGGTTTCCATGGCTACAGGCCCATCTGAATTGCATTAGTCACACATAGGGCCAAGAAAGAACAAAAGAAAATGGAAGAGATAAATGTCATCAGAATGTCATAGAAAGGAAAAAGTAATCACAGATTATTTTTTAAAGGAACACAATTTTTCTTATCAAGAACTATCTGCTTTAGAGTCCACCTCTTTTAGTAGGAAATGTTTCCAGTCAGGTCTGGAATTTTTTTTTATGGAATTGATGAATAATTGCTCTGTGTGTTTTTTTAAAAAAAAACACACAAAAAACCAATTTATTGGTGGCTATGTGGTAATTAGAGCATTCAGAACATTCTGACATATTCACAGAAATGCAAACTTATGAGTGTCCAAAAAAGAAAAGAAGCTATATACCATTTTTTTTTTTTTAATTCAAGCTGCTTCAGAATGGCTGCCATCAAAAAGTCTACAAAAAATAAATACTGGAGAGGGTGTGGAGCAAAGGGAATCCTCTTACTCTGTTGGTGGGAATGCAAACTAGTACAGCCACTATGGAGAACAGTGTGGAGATTTCTTAAAAAACTGGAAATAGAACTGCTATACGACCTAGCAATCCCACTTCTGGGCATACACACCGAGGAAACCAGAATTGGAAGAGACGCATGTACCCCAAAGTTCATTCCAGCACTGTTTACAATAGCTAAGACATGGAAGCAACCTAGATGTCCATTGGCAGACGAATGGATAAGCAAGTTGTGGTACATATACACAAAGGAATATTACTCCGCTATTAAAAATGAACACATTTGACTCAGTTCTAATGAGGTGGATGAAACTGCAGCCTATTATACAGAGTGAAGTAAGTCAGAAAGAAAAACACCAATACAGTATATTAACGCATATATATGGAATTTAGAAAGATGGTAACGACGAACCTATATGCAAGACAGCAAAAGAAACACAGATGTAAAGAACAGACTTTTGGGCTATGTGGGAGAAGGCAAGAGTGGAATGATTTGAGAGAATAGCATTGAGACATTTATATTACCATATGTAAAATAGATGGTCAGTGCAAGTTCCATGCACGAAGCAGGGCACTCAAAGTTGGTGCTCTAGGACAACCCAGAGGGAGGTGGGGAATGAGGTGGGAGGGGGGTTCAGGATTGGGGGGACACATGTGCAACTGTGACTGATTCATCTTGATGCATGGCAAAAACCACCACAATATTGCTAAGTAATTAGCCTCCAATTAAAATAAATTAATTTAAAAACTAATAAATAAATTCAAGTTGTTTCATTGTATCAGCTATTAACATAGTGGATTGCCAGCTTTTATTAAAATATTTAATAAATGGTATTATTTTAAATATCATGATAGGTTCTTCTGGCTACTTACAATAAGTGTTTTTTTCTGAAAATAAGATAAAATGAAATAAAAGTTGAAGATGGTTTCTAAGCAACACTTGCCATTTTCGGAGAATGCAGACACAGAAGTATAAGAATCAAACTGATCCCCAAATTGAGGCCAAGATTCCCTTGTAGATACTCCTAAGGTGGTAATTACTTGATTAAATGCATTGAAAGTGAAGTGAAAGTGTTAGTCACTCAGTTGCATCCAATTCTTTGTGACCTTATGGACTGCAGTCCACCAGTCTCCTCTTGTCCACAGAATTCTCCAGCCAGGAATACTAGAGTGGGTTGTCATTTCCTTCTCCAAGGGATCTTCTTGACCTAGGGATTGAATCCAGGTCTCCGGCCTTGCAGGCAGATTGTTTACTGTCTGAGCCACCAGGGAAGCCTGATTAAATGCAGTGTCTGCTACAAACTGCAAAGCTTAAGAGCAACTCTGCTTAGATGTGCCCCTCATTAAATTCTTGACATCTTGCACAGTGAACTGAGATACTTGATGAATCATTGAATGAATGAATGAATGAATGAAGGTAAATGGTAGCCTCACAATCACTTATACCTTCATTGTACTTCCTAAAGCCACCAAAATAAAATAATAGTAATAAAAGACATACCTGATTTGAAGTAATCAAGTAAAATGAACCTTCTGTACGCATCAATGCCAATTAGTGTTACATGTTTTTTAAACGCAAAAATTAAAGCATGGAACTTGTGGCAATGATTGCTGGCCAAGATTTGGTAAAGGCATGTATCATGTGGGTTAAACCAAGCTAATCACAATAACTGTCTGGTTGAGTGTGTTGGTCAGCATGAAAAATGTGTTTCCTTTGGCAGCATCTCTGGCCTTTTTGAAAGTTTAATTCCCACACAAATCTCTGCCATTCACCTTAGTGATGCTTCCAAGATTTTTTAAATTTAAAGGAAACTTGAAATCAGTGTTCTCAATCATAAAGGGGGTTTCCCAGGTGGCAGTTGATAAAGAATCCACCTGCCAATGCAGGGACCCAAGAGACACAAGTTCAATCCCTGGGTTGGGAAGATCCCTTGGAGTAGGAAATGGCAACCCACTCCAGTATTCCTGCCTGCAAAATCCCATGGAGAGAAGAGCCTGGCAGGCTACAATCCGTAGAGTTGCAAAGAGTCAGATATGGCTGAGCATACACACATCAATCATGAAGATCCCTATTTTACATTTTACAGATGTCAAAGAAGATTAAAATGACACTTCCATGTCTGATAGCTTCGCATTAAGTTGTTCTTGACACTGATTTTCTTAATAAACTCACGCAGTCTGAATTTGTCTTTATGACTTTTATCCAGCTCCCCTTGCTGTCCTTTCTCTGTTCACATACGTCTCCTTTCTCTCCCGTCTCCTTTCTCTCCCGTCTCCTTTCTCTCTATTTCCTCTCAATCCTAGGCCTCTCAGTCATAAAGAAAGCAAAGCCAGTAAGTCATGCACACATAAATATTTGCATTTCAAAGTGGAACTCTAAACAATGGAATTGGGAAATATAAGTTCATAGGCCAGCCTGATAGTTAAATGTCTTCATCTGCAAACTGAGGGGCTGGATTTTGGCCTTGTTTGCATGTATGAAATCATACTTGATAGTAGAAAACTCTGCTAGTCACTAGAAAAAAAATAAACAGTTTGGTTGGCTTGATTTCAATTTCTCCTAGAGCGACCCTTTCCTATCCTTAGCCTATCAGAGAGGGTGAGGATTCTATTCATTAAGAGCAGTTGCAATCTGGAAGGTAGGATCCCTTTGACTTTGTAAGGGCCCCTCAAGGTCATTAAACTCTATCTCCATGGTCTTGGCTGATAATTCTGCAGCTCTGTGTCAAGCGAGAGTGTTGGGCAGCTCCAGCAGCTTCCCCTGCGTCACTCCTGCAGCCTGTTTCCTGCTCACCTTGGCCTCTGCGGGAACCCAATGAAGCATTTGGCAACTCTCCATCCTTGTGGATGTGGGTGTCTTGTAACAACTTCCCCCCTCCTCCCCACCCACCTGTGCAGTGAGCAAGGGTGAAAAGATGACCTCTGATGCTCCCACAGGGATTTAGGTACATATGGGTTGAATCTGATACAGACTTTAATTCATTTCCCATGAATACTACAGGTCTGAAATAAGAAGTAAAAGGACCCTTTCCTGACCGTTGTTTAACAATCATAAGCATTGGAAACAATATAAAAGAGTTATGCCCATTGACCAGTGCTTTGCACAGTTTCTGACACTTAGAAGCCACTCAGTATCTGTTGAGTGAATAAATTTCCAAGACTGGGATTTGTGGCATTTGAAAAGTGTAGTGACAGGAAAGAGAAAGAAAGGAGAATAATCAAATACTGGAATACCAAACAAAGCAAGATGCATTGAAGAGGTAAATAAGATATATTCTCTTAATAGAACCCCACCAAATATTTGAGGGTTGCTGCTGCTGCTAAGTTGCTTTAGTCGTGTCCAACTCTGTGCGACCCTATAGACAGCAGCCCACCAGGCTCCACCGTCCCTAGGATTCTCCAGGCAAGAATACTGGAGTGAGTTGCCATTTCCTTCTCCAGTGCATGAAAGGGAAAAGTGAAAGTGAAGTCGCTCATTCGTGTCCGACTCTTAGCGACCCCATGGACTGTAGCCTACCAGGCTCCTCCGTTCATGGGATTTTCCAGGCAAGAGTACTGGAGTGGGGTGCCATTGCCTTCTCCATTTGAGAGTTAATCTGCCTATAAAACAGCATTTATTGGACAAAAACTACCTTACAGAAACATCTGACATTGACATTTCTTATAAGAAATTTATAACCTAGGTGAAAGGAGAAATTAACCAAAAGAAGTAATCAAAGCTAAGCTATCTTCCAAAATGCATGATTCTGAATGTGAAAGATGGAAGAAGAATAGAAGCAATGATGAAAGACATGCTGTTGGGAAAGACAAATCTATAATGAAAATTGATTCACTGGACTGCCATTAGACACACATTTGACTTACACAACTCAGTTGCACAGGCTACAAGAACATTGTTCTTGAAATAAAAATAATAATGTAAATGCTGTGGGCCATTCAGTTGGCCATCCCACCCAATTAACATGTGAGGGATGGTCATCACCTATAGCAGGTATTATTTCCTCTTGCTTCCTAGTGAGAGTACCCCTCTTTCCTTTAATGGGATTTCAGTGTTTACAGCCTTCCTACAGTTGGTTCAAACGAATTTGCAAGGGTAGTTATAAATATATGTAATTATCAAATATTCCTCAACATTACTTATACTATTTAGGCTATTCTAATACTCCAAACACTGCATTTTCTCCTTTATAATCAACTCACTGTCCAATGAAATGAAGTAGAATAGCAATTTGTTGATGGTTATTTGAGTAAAGAGCATATTCAAGTAACGATCAAACAGCTATCAAATTTCAGTTCTGCAAAGCACACTAGACTTTGAGTGTGTGTCTTTTTATGTTGATACTAGAATAAGAATTTTCAGTGGATATTTATTCTAAAAAATAGTACAAGAACCGTGAACTTCCAGATGTTCAAGCTGGTTTTAGAAAAGGCAGAGGAACCAGAGATCAAATTGCCAACAGCCATTGGATCATTGAAAAAGCAAGAGAGGTCCAGAAAAACATCTATTTCTGCTTTATTGACTATGCCAAAGCCTTTGACTGTGAGGACCACAACAAACTGTGGAAAATTCTGAAAGAGATGGGAATACCGGACCACCTGACCTGGCTCTTGAGAAATCTGTATGCAGGTCAGGAAGCAACAGTTAGAACTAGACATGGAACAACAGACTGGTTCCAAATAGGAAAAGGAGTACGTCAAGGCTGAATATTATCACCCCGTTTGAAATGGCAACCCACTCCAGTCTTCTTGCCTGGAAAATCCCATGGACAGAGGAACCTGGTAGGCTACAGCCCATGGGGAAGCAGAGAGTCGGACATGACTGAGCGACTTCACTTCACTTCACTTTATTTAACTTATATGCAGAGTACATCATGAGAAATGCTGGGCTGGATGAGGCACAAGCTGGAATCAAGATTGTGAGGAGAAATATCAATAATCTCAGATATGCAGATGACACCACCCTTATGGCAGATAGTGAAGAGGAACTAAAGAACCTCTTGATGAAAGTGAAAGAGGAGAGTGAAAAAGTTGCCTTAAAGCTCAACATTCAGAAAACTAAGATCATGGCATCTGGTCCCATCACTTCATGGGAAATAGGTGGGGAAACAGTGGAAACAGTGGCAGACTTTATTTTTGGGGCTTCAAAATTGCTGCAGATGGTGATTGCAGCCATGAAATTAAAAGACACTTACTCCTTGAAAGGAAAGTTATGACCAACCTAGATAGCATATTAGAAAGCAGAGACATTACTTTGTCTACAAAGGTCCATCTAGTCAAGGCTATGGTTTTTCCAGTGGTCATGTATGGATGTGAGAGTTGGACCATAAAGAAAGCTGAGCACCGCAGAATTGATGCTTTTGAACTGTGGTATTGGAGAAGACTCTTGAAAGTCTCTTGGACTGTAAGGCGATCCAACCAGTCCATCCTAAAGGAAATCAGTCCTGAATATTCATTGGAAGGACTGATGCTGAAGCTGAAACTCCAATACTTTGGCCACCTGGTGCAAAGAACTGACTCATTTGAGAAGACCCTGATGCTGGGAAAGATTGAAGGCAGGAGGAGAAGAGGATAGCAGAGGATGAGATGGCTGGATGGCATCACTGACTCAACGGACATGAGTTTAATTAAACTCTGGGAGTTGGCAATGGACAGGGAGGCCTTGCGTGCTGCAGTCCATGGGGTCTCAGGGAGTTGGACACCACTGAGCGACTGAACTGACTGAACTGAACTGATTCTTAAAAAAAAAAAACTCACATAGTTTATGTAATAGCATAATAAAGAAATTTTTTCTTCAGTATTTTTAACATTAACTTAATATTCAGAAAACCAGCGAGGCATACTTTTTAGCTTCATTAGAGACAAGGCCTGGGTACTGACAGGTGGAGATAATTTTCAGTATCTCCTTGCTGAAAGTCTGTATTTTTAGCCAAGGTTGGGAAGATATTTATTTTCACAGTAAGTGGTGCACAATAATTGAAATGCACAGAAGACAAAGTTTGCTTTGCTTTGAAGCATGTGGCTGTGTTGACTGTCAGAGTTAGTAAGTCACAGGAGACAAACCACTGTCTTGCAGGAGCATTGCCGGACCTCTTATTATCCCTTCAATGGAAAATCAACTCAGACTGCTGCTGGCTCATGCGTTGAGGCAACACATGGAAAATCTGAGAGAGACAAACCATTTCCATTTCTGAAACTACCCATAGAGTCTCCTGCATCTCTTAAGAATATCTGAAAACAGTATTGAGCTACATTTAATTAAGTCCAATATCTCAGAATGCTTCATAATGTTAAGGCTGAAATGCTTTCAAGTTTGTTTGTTTTTGGTAAATAATTATCATAAAGACAACTCTGCTACTTTCCCTTCTTTAGGAATCCTGAAATTAAATGACTTCCTCAGGCTGAACAGATACACAGTTGAAGTGTATTTTTTCAAGTATAAACTTTTGTTGAAGTATACATTTGTTCACAATTTAGTGAGAGGAGGTGCAAGAAAAAAAGGGATGTATGAGAATTCTGTGCTGAGATTCTGTAAAGTTTCACTGTTATTATACTGAGGATAGCATCATTTTTCTCATGGCTAAAAAGGAAAGCAAAACATTTCTTTGCTGCTTTTTATATTAGGACATACAATGACAGTTTAAATTTTCAAACAATGAGATGATTCAAAAATGAAAGGCAAATTTGTTTTCATAAAATGCATCATAATTTCAAGAGGCCTATTCCTTTCCTGCGCAGAAAAGGAGATGAGGTGATTGCTCAAGCTGTGATTATTTATATCAAATCCTTCCAAAAATGAAAAATGTATGCTTCAAAAAATGAATTTTAATGATTTTTTCCATAAAGTCATAAAAGCCAAACTGTATACCATGGCATGAGGCTATCTAGTCTTAAGCAAAGTAACTTCAACTCTAGGGACAAATATGTGATATAAAAATATTTCTTTTAAAAGAAAGGACTTATCAAAAAATGAAACACATATCCACACCAGCATGCTGTTAATTTTAAGGCTCAAAAATAATATAAAAGCAAAACTGATACTGAGAAAGTGGGCTAAATATATAGTCTTAGTGCATAAAATTTTCAGAAAGGATTTGTGACATCTCTTACTTTTCAGAGCTTTGACTACATTTCCAAGATTTACTGTGGCTCTGAAGAAATTTTAGTAGATTTAAAGAAGACTCAGTTCACCTAAATGAACAAATTCATGCATAATAATAATAAAGTGTGTTCCCTCTTCATTAAAGGATGAGGTGGGAGAAAGGGAAGCTAGAAGATGTTGGAAGACTGGGTATTATTTATTTTCTTCTGAAACAGTATCATCATTTTTAAATTAAGGCAAAAATAATGTGAGCCTGAGCTCTGGCAACCAGACAGCATTTATAATCTACTACAGCAGATTTCTGCTAAGAACATCTGCCCTAAATTAGCATTCAACCAAGACTGATTGTCACTCTTCCGAAAGGAATTCCTGTGTTCCTTCCTCACACACACACACACACACACACACACACACACAGAGTTTATCTGCCAAGTTTGAGCAAACCCAGAGAAATCTGGAAAAACTAGAGTGAAATCCCAACCCACCATTGTCACTCACCATCTTCCTTAGTAGAAAGGAAACGTACTTTAGCTTTCATTGAAACTATTAACAATGCGATGTTTGCAGCTGTGTTTCGAATGGCTGATATCAATATTACAAAACATATTTTCATTTTGGGCAAAACTTACCAAAAACAGAACCAGATTATATGACTCTATTGAAAACAGCCCACAGAATATATCTCTATCCCCATTGTTGTTGTGTCACATGTGTTTATCATTAATTATGCCAACATATTTATTGACTAGTAATTAACCATCTCTGTCTTGCAAAATAAGATTTCAGGAGCCAAAAATATGAACATAACTCATAATTTTAATTGATCTTCAGCATCATGTGTTACTGTCACTCCAACTGCTAAATAGAGTAAGTTCGGTGAAGTCTATACTTCACTAAGAAAAAGAAAAATATCAATAAGAAAAATGTGAAAATTTATAATGCCAGGTATTAATATAACATATAATACAGTTGAAATGGAATTCTTTTTTCTCTAAATTAATCCTTTAATTATTTCTGCAAGATAAATAGGAAAAGCTATTGTCTCCACTTGGGAATGAACCAGCCCATTCATGAGACATATCAAGGCCCAAAGAAATGGTTCAGCAGTAAGAGACGCACTTTGTGATGGTTTGGTCCAATGTCTCACCTCCCCATTGAGTCATGTTAGCTACCTTAGTAACAGCATGCTGTGTTACAAGGTAAACATTTCTCAAAAGCAATGCAGCAATATATCAAGAGTCTTCAAATGATTCATAGGCTTTGCTTCCGTGATTCCATATCCTAAAAAATATTAAGAGAAGAAGGCAAAGCTATCTATCATAGTATTAGTTCAAAAGAGTTAAAAATTGAAGACATAAATGCTGCATAATGGGAAAATGACCAAATAAATAGTGGAAGAGCCATACTCCGGAGCCATTCATATCATTACAAACATTAAAATCATGCTTTAATGAAAATTTTAATAATATGAATGTCAAGAGTATATATGAAGTGAAAAAATACTCAGAAATATATGTATATAATCCTAACAGTATAAAAAGAAATGTATATATGTATACCTATATACATATATATGACACTAATAGTATTAAAGGATATATAAGTACATATATATATCCCATTATGTATAATATGAATATAAATATTAGGGGGAAAAGAAGCATGAATGATGGTTATTTTTATTATTGAGGTAAAATTAGATTTTATATTTTTTAAACTTTCCTGTTTCTTCCAAACTTTCCACAAGAAATTTTTCTATAATTATATTTAAAGGTATTTTATTTTTACTCTATTTTTAAAAATAACTTCCACTGACCTCATGTGATACTCTGTTTCCTATAAAATTACTGGGAAATAATGGAAGCCTTCAACGCTTAATAATATTATTTATGTGAAAGAAGTCTAGCAAAATTAATACTTTATTATAAGAAAATGATTTTAAATTAATCAAAACTCCAAAGGATAGAAAATAAAAAATCTTCCAATATTTGAAAATTCAGAAGTCTAGTTATGATATTGTGTTTCTGGGTTTAAATAATTTCTATTTACTCTTGCTATGATAACCTTCCTTAAAAATAAACATTGAACAAAAAATTCATCAACAATAAATGCTGAAGAGGGTGTGGAGAAAAGGGAACCAACTCCCTACACTGTTGGTGGAAATATAAATTGATACAGCCACTACGGAGAACAGGATGGAGGTTCCTTAAAAAATGAAAAATAGAGCTACCATATGACCCTGCAGTCCCACTCCTGGGCATATATCTGGAGAACAACATGATCTGAAAGGATAGATGCACCCCAATGTCCTTTGCAGCACTGTTTGCAATAGCCAAGACACAGAAGCAACCTAAAATGTCTATTGACAGAGGAATGGATAAAGATGTGATACTTATATACAATAGAATATTATTGAGCCATTGAAAAGAATGAAATAATGCCATTTGCAGTAACATGGATGCACCCAGAGGGTGTCATACTGAGTGAAGTAAGTCAGAGGAGAAACGTTACATGACATCCCTTATTTGTGGAATCTAAAAAATTACACAAATGAACTGACAAAACAGAAACAGACTCATAGTCTTGGAGAACAAGCTTATGGTTACCTGAAGGTGGGGAAGATGGGGGGAGGGATAGTTAGGGAGTTTGGGATGGACACAGTATACACTGCTACATTTAAAATGGATCTCCCCAAGGATCTATTGTATAATACAGGAAACTGCTCAATGTTATGTGGCAGCCTGGATGGGAGGGGAGTTTGAGAGAGAATGGATACATGTATATGTATGGCTGAGTCCCTCTCCTGTTCTTCTGAAACTATCACAACATTGTTACTTGGCTATACAGACAACACAAAATAAAAACTCTTTTTTAAAAAAGGAAAAATACGTTGAAGATAGGTTAGCAGCTAGTCAAGAATTTCTTTCAGATATAATAAGAGTGTCAAATATATGTACACATAAAAGAAAGCATGAAACTTGATTCAAAATATTTATTTATTTATTGGCCCTGAGACACACAGGATCTTAGTTCCCTCACCAGGAAACAAACCTGTGCCCCCTGCAGTGGGGGAGTCTTAACCACTGTGGAGTCTTAACCACTGGGCCACTAGGGAAGTTGCTTGATTCAAATAATTTTGTTTAAAATTAAATTGTAAGAGTTTCTTATTTACAGTCATCTATCTTCTCAGGTGGTGCAGTGGTAAAGAATCTGCATGCCAGTGAAGGAGAGGCAGAGATGTGGGTTCAGTCCTGGGTCAGGAAGATCCCCAGGAGGAGGGCATGGCAATCCACTCCAGTATTCTTGCCTAGGAAATCTCATGGACAGAGGACCCTGGCGGGCTGCAGTCCATAGGGTTGTAAAGAGTTGGACGTGACTGAGCAACTGAGCACACATGCAATATGTAACTCTAAAAGAAAATGGTCTGTATTAAAAAATAAGATTTTTAATAAGATTAAATTGGTTTTATTGAAACTTTAAAATATATTTAGAATGCAATTAAAAATGTGATTCGAAAGTAACTGTGGTGCAAAATAGCCTTAAAACATAATTTTCTTCACAGAATTAAACATGCCTCATCATAACTTATTATAGATTATTACACATGTCTCATGTGCATTATTATTTTACGTAATTAATTCTTCAGGTAAAATATAAAATGCTAAAATTAAGGAGAATTAAAATATTTGGTATATTGCACCTATCATAATTTCCACCCAAAAAGGTAGAGGTAACTTAAAAGCCCACAGTCTTGTCATTTTACACAATTTTTATAAAGCTCTGCCATAAAACTTTCAACACTTTGGAATATCAAATAAAGTGTTCATTGAACTAGATAGACTCTGAGTTTTTGCAATTGAAATATTTTTTTAGATTCTTCACAAACAATTCTGTGGAACTGTATGGCCCACATGTGTTGTGAACAAGCACAATCACTTTTCTAACTGTGCACATGGCCCAATAAGTCTGATCTTCAATGGCTTCAGAAAAATGAGAGATTGCAGAAACAATAGATAATAAACTATGGAACAACACAAATTTAAATCATTCAAAATATTTTTCCAAAAATCAAGAAAATTGTTAGGCTAGCTGAAAATTGGAAGACAGCCAATTAACAATTCTTTTCTTGCTTCCTTGAACAATATCAGGATGATTTTTCAAATTACTAGTTTATATTACTTATTGTTAAATAGATACAGTTCATTTGAGAAATGGAAGCAAAATACACTTAATCATGTTTTTTTTTTTAAGTAATAAGAGAATAAATAAGGTGAGCTTGCTGAAAAATACCAAGGCTCCAGATGTCTGTATTAGAATCATTCATTTAACCTTCCTAAGTCCAGATTACTTAGTAAAATAAAGTGAAACAGGGCTTGATCAAATGCTTTATAGGACCCTTTCAAGTTTGTAAAGGAAAAAGCATATAATAAAAAGAAAAAAGGACAGGCACATATAATAAAAATGATCTTGAAAATATCTAGTTGAATTTTTTTCTGATTCTCAACCATTCACCAATTTATATTTGATCCCAAATGTTCATTGCTAAAAAGAATTAATGTTTTGCCATTAGAAGTTAAGGTGGAAATATGTACCTGATCACTGACTTAATTCTCAAATTCTTGGCATCAACTAAGCAAATTGTCTCCTAGTCTATATGATTACTCTTTCATTCCATTAAAAATAATTATCACGGAAAATTTTTAAATATCATATTCATCATAGTGTACTCTTGAAATGAAGCAGCAAAGACAAGGTCATATTGTCAAAATGCTTTTCCACTCTCAACAGTACTTCCAGTTTTCTGTGCCAGATAGCCCCTGCCCGGCCCTTGGTTCTTCATCTTACGAAAAATTTCCAGATGGCTTCAAGATGGAGGAAGTGCCTAGTGAGAATGGAGTCTTTATTTCATTGCATCAGTGGTTCATGAACAGGTGAGGATCATGAACAGGTGTTGCATTATTGTATCTGAAAAGGCCTAAGTTTTAAAAACAGAAACCAATTCTAAAAATGACATTTATGAAAGAATATTGGGTTGCTAAAGGATTTCTTGGATGGCCAAAGAACTGGTTAGGAGCTGTATTTCAGAAACCATGCCCAAAACACATTACAGAATTACCCCAGTGGAGATTCCCAACTTTTAACCCCAATTCCAGTGCCCTCAGTCATTGGATGCATTTGTGTCCCCTGAACTGTGTCCCCTACACTGTCCTCTCTGGAACTAGATATATCTGCCACCATCTATGCTAGACTACATCCCACAAAACTCTGCCTCCTAATGCCTGTATCTTTCTATGACACTGCTATATTTAAAATGGATACTTAACAAGGACCTATTGTAGAGCACCTGGAACTCTGCTCGGTGTTGCCTGGTTAGGAGGGGAGCTTGGAGAAGAATGAATACATGTATATATATGGCTGAATCATTTTGCTGTCCACCTGAAACTATCACAACATCGTTAGTCAATATAAAATAAAAAGTTCTTTTTTAAAGATTGGCTTGAGTTTGTTGGTTTTAGGAACTGAAATGGCTGATAGCCAAATCCATTTCACCTACTTGCACTAATCAAGGCCTTTTTTTTCAACACTTGAATGTCCTCCAAGCAGCACAGAACCTAAATGATAAATAGTAAAAGCCTAAATAATAAATGGGCCTCCCAAGTGGCTCAGTGGTAAAGAACCCACCTTCCAATGCAGGAGACACAGGTTCGATCCCTGGGTCGGGAAGATCCCCTGGAGGTGGAAGGAGTATCCTTGCCTGGGAAATCCCATGGACAACAGAGCCTGGCGGGCTATAGTCCATTGGGTCACAAAAGGGTCAGACATGACTTAGTGACTAAACAATAACCATACAAATAATAAAAAAGTCAATAAAAGAAACTTTTTTGTCTTCTTGGTAGTTTGTGATTGATATTTTTAATTTCTTTAAGCCTCATTTCCATTTCTATGAATATAATAGAAAATGTGAAAAACACACCAAGTATCAAATAAAAAAGCAATCCTTTCCTAGTTTTTCACTCTAGTGATTCTGGAGGCTTATATGTGTTTGATCAAAGAGTCAATTTCTCTCATGTATTCTCCAATTAACACTGCTGAGTGTTCTTTTGAAACACTCTCAAAGAAAGCCACAGAAAAAGCATTCAGAAGTGAGTGTGAGGTCTTTTGCCAAGAGTATACTTTCTGCACATCCTTGTGAAAAAAACCACAGTATAGCCTGAGACCCTCAGGGAATGTTGAGTTCACAATTATTCTTTAAAGGTCAGTGAAATGAAAAAAGCACTGAAGAAGTTTTGAAATGAAACTTTCAAGTACACTGGCCAAGAAATGAATCCCAGGCAGGCAAAACTGAAATCTAAGAAAACAGACTTGATCTTTTAAGCTTGGAATAAAAGGTAATGGGGCAGTCTGGGAAAGGGAAGGAAACCGCAATCCCAGAAGAGTTGCTGAAAACCCAGAGGGCACCCAGGGAGCCTTCCAAGATCCACACGGCCGTTGCCCATCTTGTCCTGCCTTTCAAAGACTTACAGTCAGCTGATGTCAGTTGAAAGCTCAAAAAAAATTGATTTAGCCATTTTGAGTTTGTCACTTTTTGTTTCTTATGGTCAGTCTGTCACTTTCTGTATAACTGCAAAAGAATCAGTCCACTAATTTGCTTTGTATTAGGATAGCATCTGGGTGTAAAAAGAATTCTTAATTTAAATATATATCTATGTATATGTATACATAGATATGTATTTTATTATTTTCCCCAAGTGGGGGAATGGAGAGCATATTACCAAGATGAGAACTTGAAACTGTAATTAGTCAAATCCATTTCACCTGCTTTCACTAATCAAGGTCTTTTTAACACTTGCATATACTCCAAGTGGCATGGAGCCTAAACAAGGTGTTGCCCAAGTTATTTTTTGGGAACTTGGAGTCAGCTGTGTCTGTTTAGTTTGAGCTAAACTGGTTAACACAGGATAGGACCACTGACCCTCCACCTGGGCATGCATGTGTGGCCATTCCACGACCTTTTGAATGTGGGGGGGAGGGGGGCTGGGGGGGCGGGGCTTGTAGATTAGTTACATCTGCACAGAAGGATGATTATAGTACCTTTCTCCAATCACCTTCCCCCACCGCCCACCCCCACGCCTCAGAATGCCCCGTGGCTTTATTCCTTAGCCCATAAATACACCCAGGCCCTCATCTCCAGGAAGGCGAGCTTGAGATATGTTTGTCTGTCTCCTCCTTTGGTTGCCTTGTAAATATAACCCTCTCTGTTCTCTTCTTGGAAACCTTGGCTTCTCAGCATTTTGACTTCTCCTTTTTAGCAAAATGCTAATCCTAACCTGGATAGTATGTATTATCTTTTTATATCTTGTTGAATTCTATTTGTAAATATATTGTTTAGGATTTTTGCACCTATATTCATGAGAAACTGTATATTATAATTTTCCTTTCTAATTCTATCCTTGTTTTGTATCAAGGTTATACTGATCTCGGAGAATCAGTCAGGGATTCTTCCTTCACTTTCTATTCTCCAGAAAATTTACTCAAATTTGGAATGATGATTCCTTAAAAGTTTGGTGGAACCTGTAAAACTTCGGGGAGTCTAATTTTTTTCTGTATGTAAATATGTCCTACTACTGGTTAAAGCTTTTAATTGTTGAAGGAATATACTTTTCTGAGATTCTCTTGGCAAGCTTTTTCAGATTTCAAGTCATTTCAAGTGCCTGGACATTCCTTTCTTGGGGTTAGTACCATTTGCCCTCTCAAGGTTATCTTGTTGGTCAAATTAGGAAATGCGTGAGGAAGCACTTCTAAAGCTTAAAAGTGGAATGTAAGCTCTTTGCACCTGCTTTTTCTCGAGTTCTCAAGTGATAAGCATTCTCCGAAGTTTTTTCTTCCACCCTTACCTCATTTCTTTTCCTGCATTATATTCTCTTCTCTGGTGATTTCAATAGTCCTTACAGCTTAAGATTTCTGCTCGAGGCGTATGATTCTCAGGTTGACGTCTATAGCTCCAAATTGTTTTTCAAATTTCACATCAGAACTTTCAGTTGTTTCATAGGCAACACATACTGCCAATCTTTCAAAATCAGGTGGTTCAAAATGTCTTCACAGGTGGTCCAGTGGTTAAGATTTCACTTCCCAAAGCAGTGGAGCGGGTTCCTTTCCTGGTCAGGGAGCTGAGATCCACAAGCCTCAGGGCCAAAAATCAAAAACATGAAAAAACAGAAACAGTAGTATAGTGAACTTAATAAAGACTTTAAAAAAAAAATTGAAACATTTTCACTATCTCCTCCATCTCCCTACCTTCTCTTCATCATTTACCTTTTCTTCTCTGTCCATTGTTCCAAACACAGACTAAAATATCCCAGAAATATTTTGGCCTCTTCCTCTCACTAGACCCAAACTACCACATACAGCTTCATATTTGGTTAATTCTTCTTTAACACAGTCCACCCTCCTTCATCCCTACAGTTAATTCCATCCAAACTGTTTCATTCAGGCACTCATTACCTCACGCACAGACCACTGCCACAATTCTCTAATTGACCTCCCCATCCAGATTATTATCCTTGATTCAGTAAACCTACACATCATTCCAAATATTTATAAAGCACAGCGTAGATCATCTTGCTCCAACACTTAACAGCTCCTCCTTGCCTAAAGAACACAGTATCAAATTCCTGATGTTGCTCTTTTGTCTCTTTGAGACACTGATATGTGTATGCTAAAGGAAATAAGTAGTAATTGTTATACTGCTAAGTCGCTTCAGTCGTGTCTGACTCTGTGCGACCCCAGAGACGGCCGCCCACCAGGCTCCCCCGTCCCTGGGATTCTCCAGGCAAGAGTATTGGAGTGGGTTGCCATTTCCTTCTCCAAATTGTTATACACCACTTACTAATTTCTCTGTTAGAGCTGGCTCCTTTTACTATGATCTCAAACTGGAGAGAACAATAGTTAAGTCTGTCCATAAATTTTTCCTAGTTAATCCTAACTTTTCTACTACTTTTCCTCAAATATCTAATGTCACCCTTGCCTATACTACTATTTCTCAAAAATATTTTTCTATCAACTGTCCATGTGGCTTGTCCCTGCTACTTCTTGTAGCTGAATGCTCATACTTATAAATTTTATGTGCAGATGTTTGCCCTGTGTTTGGAACGGATTCTGCCTCCACCTCCACACCTGGAGCTGAAGGGCACCCTTGTATATGGATCAACTATCCCAGCACAAGACCTAGTATATACTCAGAAGGGAATTGAACCATACATAAAAATTATATCACTGTGATACATTTTAATGTATGTAAAATAGACTAATCATAATTATTGGCCTAAGGTATTTTAGAATTTACATGCAAAAAACAGGTAGCTCACTTTTAAATCCCTTACCAGGAAAAATAATCCTTATTAGTATATAAAAATAATTTTTTAAAGATGCAAAAGCAGTACATTAATGTAACACTATAAGCATAGAAATATATAGGAGATGACCCAAGACTTACTTAGGGAATAACAAAGTACTTCTCTGGATGAAGACCCAACTAACACATGTCTGCAGAATGACAACAAGCACATCTTTTGTAGATTCTTTCATGTTTCAAGGATGGTCAAGTTGTGAGAAATGGAAATGTCACAGAAGATGGTGGGTGATACGTCTCCCCTTTGTGAAGAGACAGCTATAACATCTGTTGACTATCCTTTTCTCCAGCCATTACCTCACCCACACACCCTCCACTGTACCTCCAAATGTTCTTCCATTTTGGAAGGAAGCGTTTCCAGGGGGATGTGCAAGGCAGGGTCTCTCCAGTAGTCACTACTACTCACATGAATACACTGGCTTAGACAATATTAGGAAGGGAAAACGTACCAGCATCTCCTTTTCCTCTGCACCTAAGAGGATGCAAAGCCAGTGATTTGAATAAAGGACAATGTTTGTTTATCAGTCTCAGGAGGAAACTGATGATACACACTAAAGGTTTATTCAAATATGTTGGTGAAGGGAACATATATTAATACAAAGATGTGAGTATGGTTAGGGAACTAGTAATACGTGACGAATAACCCAGTAACTAGCACCAACTGGAAACCATTACCAGCCCTGGCGCTAAAACAATTAGATGAGAAAACAGTTATCAAATGCCATCAGAGATGGAAATGGGAGAGGTGGGTGTGGCCACATGACAAGAGCTCTGGCTCTTGTAGGAGACACTCTGCTTTCCTGATGACACCTCCCACTGACCAGACCTAAAGGGCAGCAGAAGGCACAGGAGCCAGGGGGATCCAGTCCTTTGTGGGCAGCCTCCAGGGCAGAGCAGAGAGAAGAATTGGACATAGATGGGAGTCAGGGAGGGGCCATAAAGAGAAAAACTAGCACTCCCATCTTTCATAAAGAGCTTGGAAACTATTAAATGATGGAAGATATTAAAAGAAGGAGCCTATCTATCATAGTAACTAATAGTAAGTCAACTACTGAGTCTTAAAAGTAATAGATATTATGATATACTGACTTATAGCAAGTCAGTATATTTGACTAACTTAACGATTTCTGAAGATACATTGGTACATGGAATGGAACATTAGAACAAAATATCTGTCCAATCAGAATATCTAGTTAAAGAACTTATACAAGGTCAATACATAGTGAGTAGTAGAATCTGAACAAAACCCCAGTCACCAAGAATTTAGTCTATGTGCTCAACCACTGGGTTCTAGTGAACAATGCAATCTTGAGCATTGCTAGATATTAAACTTAAAAACAAGATGAAAATCCTTGGGAAAGTTTCCCCTCCACTACATTGTGGGTAGGAAATAGTTCATTATTTTCCTAGTTCTGAGGATAAATAACCAACCACACTCATTCTGTAAACCTGAATGCAACTGTTGCTACAGATACACTAGGAGTAAGTTGATGAAACTTTAAAATCATGAACCAAATGATTGTTTAAAGCTACCTTTAAATTATATTTATACATTCTAAAATAACTTATTACTTAATTTGAATTAGCACATGTTATCCAGATGAAATGAGAGATCTGTAATTCAGAATCACATGGCTACTGAGTAATCAAGCCAAAATCCAATCTGGCTGACAACCAGAATTACTTCAGATTTCTTTAAAACCGAGATTCCCCAAGTCATGCCCTGGATCTGCTAAAGTAGTGTCAGGATTAGGTTGGGGATGAGTCGTGGAAACCTAACAGCTGATATCTGTACTCCTAAAGGCTTCACGGTAAGACAGATACACTAGCAGGGTCCTAATTGCTAAAGACGCAAACTGATCAAATGATACAGCAACAGATTCTAAGAAGCCAACCCATTTGGTTCTTGATTGATTTTTCTGTCTCCAAGTGGACCTCAGTGATAACTGGGAATCTTCTTGTTCAGGGCAAAATTTTGATAAAAGCTCTATTTGAAGTCATGTCATTTGACTTCTTGTTGTCAGATCGAGAAATGCAATTTAACAAAATGTTTTTCTCTGAGACTTGATGTGAGAGTTTAAAAGCCTTCCTATTTCGACATTGTATGTGTTTTTACAGTTTCCACTGAAAATGGGAACTTAATTAAAAGAAAAACACTTCCCTGAAGTTCTAGAAATAGCAATTGAGTTCTGCTCATTCCACTTCTTCTCATGCTGTGGTTATCCCAGTATTGCAGCTCCAGGTGAAAGCAAATATAAATTCACAAATAAACACTTGAAGGTGGCAACAACTCCCTACTCCACCAACAGTGAAAAATCATTTGCTTCAACATAAGAGCTCACCAAAGGAAGACAGGCACAACCCAAATAATTAGAAAGGTATAATGAGCAATGCCTGCATGCACGCTAAGTTGCTTCAGTTGTGTCCGACTTTATGGACTGTAGCCGGCCAGGGTCCTCTGTCCATGGGGATTCTCCAGGCAAGAATACTGGAGTGGGTTACCATGCTCTTCTCCAGGGGATCTTCCCAACCTAGGGATTGAATCTGTGTCTTCTGTGGCTCCTGCATTGCAGGCAGATTCTTTACCACTGAGCCACCAGGGAAGCCCGTAATGAGCAATAAGACCTGATAAATTGGGAAATTCCTGGGATTGAGACAAGGTAAATGACAGAAAAGTAGCCTCTGTTCCCCAGTTTAATGATGTCTCATTGCACCCTCTGAAGATTTCAAAAACTTCACCTCAATTTTTGGACTCAAAGTTATGCTGAATTAATATTCCTCTTTCGTTCCTTATTTCTTTCAAACAACTTGCTGGACTATTCCCTAATTGTGTTTAAGGGAAGGAACTTTTAAAAGCAACAGTGTATCATTTTTGTACTATTCTTTAAATTAGCCAACATTTTTCACCTGATTCTTGTTAATCTTTCTTTAGAATAGAATAAGGCCTGAAATCTGGTTACTCTTTTGAAAAATTAGTCATCACTAATACAGAGCGTACCCTTGTTAAATTTAACAGTCAGTATGCCATTGGCATTCAAGTTAACAATGATCCAATTTCCCTTCTAATATTTGGATGGCAGCCTTCTGGAGGATTAGTCGCATTAATTCAAGATTGTATTATGGTAGGATAGATAAAGCACTGTGGTGACTCAAATGGAATCCTACTGCAAGTGCAAAACATAACTCTGAGCAAAGCAACTGCCCACACGCAACAGATGTATAACTGAGTATGCAGAACTTCATGGGAAGTTGAATATGTAAGCACTTGGTCATTCAGGCTTTGTGCTGACTCAGAAAGGCTGTACTGGAGCCTGGGTGTCTTTCTAACTGTGATCCTCCCATTTCCCCATTCCTTTCTAAACAAAAGCTGAAGAGGAGTGATGGCCAGACCAGGTGGAACTCCGCCTCTGAGAGCCTGCTGTCTTCTAATTGCTGCCTTTTCCATGCAGCCCCTCTGAGGCTGGAGAACCATTTTCCTTCAAACATGGCTGACTCTGATTAACTCACTGAAGAAGTTCATTGACTCAGTCCAGATCTTCATTCTGCGGAGGAAGCAGAGAGAGGCATGTATCTAGGAGAATTTGTGAATAATATGATGGGCTTAGTCAGTCAATCATGTCCGACTCTTTGCGACCCCATGGACTGCAGCCTGCCACGCTCCTCTCTCCATGGGGATTCTCCAGGCAAGAATACCGAAGTGGGTCGCCATGCCCTCCTCCAAGGGATCTTCCCAACCCAGGGTTTAAACCCAGCTCTCCCACATTGCAGGCGGATTCTTTACTGACTGAGCCATCAGGGAAGCCATTATATTATATGAATAATATAGTAAAGAGGGTATATTACTGCATATAATAATGTATATAATGTGGAGGAAGCATGGTAGAGTGGAAAAAGAAGACCTGTTAGAGAACCTTGGGTTCAAATCCTGCTCTGACGCCTTACAGTTTGCATTGAAAATGCAAGTCACATCTCTAGTTGATCTGTTTTCTCATCTGTAAATTGTGATTCTTAATGTCTACCTTAGAAATGTATTGGAAGAACAAGAGATGTTACTTATAAGGTTGAAGAAATGGCAGTTATTATTAATAATTAAGCAGTGTTACAAGGCACTCTGGGCTATCTCCCCCCACCCCTACCCAGCTATACTTTTATTCCATTACCTCATGCAAACCTAGCCTAGAAGTGTCCGACTTTGTGCTTTAGTGTCACTCTGAAGCATTTCCCATCTGCCCTTCAAAGAGGGCTATACAGATGAAGATGTAATTGTTGATAAAGCAAGATAACTTTCAGTATCTCAGCAAATACCACACTTGTTTAGGCAGTAAAATACTGTTTTATACCAAAGAATATAGCTGCATTCCATGCTTCCTTAAATATACTTCATGAGATTATTTCTGAAATTTGCTCATTGTAAAGTTTACTTTAAAACAGCTTTTAAAAATTCCTGTCCAATTTGGACAAACTAACTTAAATGTAACTTTTTTTTTTCCTTTCACAAGCAGTTGAGTCAGATCCCTCTGAGAAATGAATCCTAGTTCCTTAAACTCATATATTTAGCTCGTCTTTTTTTTTTTCCTGCTTTTACATAATCAGAGGCAGCCATTATTTTTTCCATTTTGCTTATTTGAAAATAATTACTTTGAGTATTTGAATGAAATATATTTTGACTTTTATTTCCATGGATCTCTTTATGCATGTGCTCCTCAAGGCACTTGACTTGTGAGTCCTCAAGAAGAGTTTTAGCACCAGAAGCCGAGCATCTCAGGGGCTGGCAACAAAGGAGGTGTCGAGTCATTGTGGCAAACACCCATAGCAATAACATCAAGTTACAGGCAAATTGTAATTAGGCGAAGAATGTTCTCTTCTCTCTTAAAAACACTATGAAGATCAGCCTTAAAATACAGAGTCATCTTAAGACATTTGTCATAGACTGTTTATTGAATCACATAGAATATTTTTGGTTTGATGTCTCATTGCACAACCAACATGTTCTTCTCTGCCCACCAACTCATGTTGCTACAAGGAATAGTTATTCATAAGAAATATATCTTAGAAACACAAGTCTAAGAAAGTCAGTCTATTCTTCCTAAGTAGAAACATCAAGGCTTATCAAGACGTGAGTGGCTGGGTTGTTCTAAGGACCACTTGGCATTAAAACAAGAGGGAATGGGGCAGGGCACAAACTTTAAAAGAATGACGTAGCCCAAGGACATGACATAAATGGATTAGAAGAAAATAGGTCCAAAATGGCAGATAAGCTGACTTCCACTAGACCTTGAGCCTCAGCATAAGTTCATTGTTTAACATATACATCAGCACACTAAATGACACACCTGCAGCTTCCTGACAGATCGAAGACCAACCATAAGGGTGGTGGCCCAATTCCTGGAAATTCCCATCCCTTCCCTAAAAAATAGCTGGCCTACTCCTCCCACTCATTAGCCTATAAATTTACCCACCCTTATAAAAACTGACAACCCCATAACCCTGGGGCCTCTCATGCCTCTCTTGACTCCTGTAGTGATGCTGAAAGCTATGCTGAAATAAAAGTTATGACCAAACTAGATAGCATATTAAAAAGCAAAGACATTACTTTGCCAACAAAGGTCCATACAGTCAAAGCTGTGGTTTTCCAATACTCATGTATGGATCTGAGAGTTGGACCATAAAGAAGACTGAGCACCAAAGAATTGATGCCTTCTCATTGTGGTTCTGGAGAAGACTCCTGAAAGTCCCTTGGACTGAAAGGAGATCAAACCTGTTAATCCTAAAGGAAATCAACCCTGAATATTCATTGGAAAGACTGAAGCTGAAGCAATAGTTTGGCCACCTGTTGCAAAGACCCAACTCACTGGAAAAGACCATGGTGTTGGGAAAGATTGAAGACAGGAGAAGAGGCAGCAGAGGATGAGATGGTTAGATAGCATTATCAACTCAGTGGACATGAATCTAAGCAAATTCCAGGAGATAGTGAAGTGCCAGGAAGCCTGGCATGCTGCAGTCCATGGGGTCGCAAAGAGTTGGACACAACTTAGTGACTGAACAACAACAAACTGATGCCAAAAGCTAAGGTTTTCTGTATACTTGTACATTGATGCCAAATCTCACCTCAGCAATAGAGTTAGCTCCTCTGCCCATGGGATTCACCAGGCAAGAGTACTGGAGTGGGTTGCCATTTCCTTCTCCAGGGAATCTTCTCAGCCCTGGGATAGAACCCAGATCTCTTGCATTGCAAACAGATTCTTTAGAATCTGAGCCACCAGGGAAGCCCCCAGAAAAGGATAGCTTTATTGTTTTGCCAGGAAAAGGGGGACAGGGAGCTCTTACCTTGAAAAAGTATGTGTCTCAACCCAGGAGGATTTGTTGAAGACTTTTATAGCAGTAGTTCAAGGGTGGGGTTGCTGATGAGATCAGAGTGTGTGCAGTCTCAGGTTGTGGTCTTCTAGTCTTGATGAACTTCTCCAGTCCCTTTACTCTTGCCTCAGATGGTTTCTTGGCTGCTCCTCCCTTGATTTTGGGCTTCCCAGGTGGCTCCAGTGGTAAAGAATACACTGCCAATGGTCTCAATAGCAAAGTTAAATTTGCTAGTTATTAAACACTATATTGACAATTTTTTTAGTATAGTTTCACATTATTCCACAAATGGGAACTATAAAACACACATTGGTTGAGTGAGAGTTATAACCTGGCCTCAAGCTTTAAAATGTGCTTTCCAAATGTTAAATCCCTTCTATCCATTGCCTGGAATGTAGGGTAGATTTTTTTTTTTTTCATTTAAAAACATCCAAAAAATAGAACTTAACTTTTGAAGCTAGCTTGTAAAACAGAAAGTAAAAGTAAAACACTTTTGAGTATATATTGTTATCATTTATTTACATGAAGAAATCTTTGTCCAAAAAGATAAACTTTAAAACCAAAGTTCCATATCATGGAAACCAGTGGTTCTCAACTGGTGGCAATTTCTGGTTTTTAGAGAGATGTATCCTAATGTGGCTTTAATATGCATTCCAGATGACTAATGATGGATACTTTTTAAAATTAAATGTATTGTGCTATTCTTCTTGGTATGAGCTTTGTTGGTATTACAGATTGCAAATATCTGCCCCGGCTCAGTAACTCATGTTTTCAGTCTCTTAATGGTGTATTTGAACAAATAACAATTTTTTATCCCAATTTTCTGATGCTCTTTTTTCTTTAGTCTTTTGATTTCCTATTTAAGCCATTTTTGCATAATGTAAGGCCATAAAAATATTCTATATTTTACTGTATAGAGGCTTGTTTGTTTCACCTTTTACATTGAAATCTACAACTAACCTAGAATTAATTTTTACTTATTGTATCAGATAGGGGTCAAGAGTTCTATTTTTCCACAGAATAATTCTACCTTTGTCAAAAATCAAATTTCCATTTAGATATTAGTCTGGTTTTAGATTATTTTATCCCATTGGTTTATTCGTCTAACTGTGGAAACCCCATATTGTCACAATTACTGTAGCTTTATAATAAGCCTTAACATCTGGCAAAACAGGCCATACACCACTGTTCTTTTTCTTCAATATATTTGAGCTTTTTCTTTTTTTTTGGCCTTTTGCTTGTCCACATAAGTTTTAGAATAAACTTGGTCAAATTTTACCCTCAAAGTTTGCTGGATTTTCATTTGTGATTGTATTTATTCTTTAGATCAATTTGGGGAAAAAACTGCCGTATTAACAATAAAAGTTCTTTCAATCCATAAACATAATTAACTCTTTCGTTTATTTGGTTCTTTAATTTATCTGAAGATTTAATGGATTTGTGTGTGTGTATATGTGTGTGCTGATCTTGTACAATTTTCCTTAGTGACTGAGATGGTAAAGAATCCATCTACAATTGAGGAGGCCCAGGTTTGATCCCTGAGTCAGGAAGATCCCCTAGAGAAGAGAATGGCTATCCACTCCAATATTCTTGCTGGGAGAATTCTATGGACAGAGGAGCCTCGTGGGCTACAGTCCATGGGGTCACAAAAAGTCAGACAGAACTGAGTAACTAACACTTTAACTACTTTTGCATTCCTAGGTATTAGGTGTTTTTTAACTTATAAATTGTTGGTTTTAATTTTCTGTGTATTTTTTTTTAATCAAGTTAGGAAGTTTTCATCTACTCCAGGAGAAGAAAATGGCAACCCACTCCAGTACTCTTGCCTGGAAAATCCCATAGATGGAGGAGCCTGCTAGGCTATGGTCCATGGGGTCGTGAAGAGTCGGACACGATTGAGCGACTTCACTTTCACTTTTCACTTTCATGCGTTGGAGAAGGAAATGGCAACCCCCTCCAGTGTTCTTGCCTGGAGAATCCCAGGGATGAGGGAGCCTGGTGGGCTGCTGTCTATGGGGTCGCACAGAGTTGGACACGACTGAAGTGACTTAGCAGTAGCAACAGCAGCATCTATTCCAAGTATGCTAAGAGTTTTGCTTTCTTTTATTTTTATCACAAATGGCTGTTGGATCTTATCAAATCCTTTTTTCTCCCCCTTCTATTCAGATGACCATCTGATTAGTGTCCTTTTGTTGCTATTAAAGTGGTAAATTATAATAGCTGGTTTTTTAATTTTAAAATAACTTTTTTTGTATTGAGAAGAATCCAGTTTGTTGCATATACAATTGCAATTGATTTGCTAATATTAGGAATTTTGCATCTCTGTTTACATCCATAAACAAGTTGAGGAGGTTCCTTTTTTATATTCTCAGAAATAGTTTGTGTAGGATAAATGTTTCTTCTTTCTTAAATATTAAAAGAATTCTCTAGTGAAGCCATCTGAGCCTGGAGTTTCTTTGAGAGATTTTAAAGTATATATTTTCATAGCCAATAAATATAAAATTATTTCAATGATATTTTCTTTAGTTTTGTAATTTCTTAAGGAATATGTTCACTTCACCTAAATTTTCAAATTTTGTTTGTGTTAGAAAGTCATTCATAACATCCTCTGTTAACATTTTAATGTCTGTAGGATGTTTCTTGTCTTTCTTATTTTCTTATCTTGACAGGTTTTAATGCTTTATATAGCTTTTTGAAGAGCCAAATTTTTAAAAATTTACTTTATTGTGCTTCTATGTTTTTCATTCATTTCTGTTCTTTGTTATTTTCTTCCTTCTACTTTTTCTGGATTTAATTTGATGCTTTTCTTTCTATCCTTATAAGTTGTACAGTTAAAATATTTGGATATTTTAACTCTTCTTTTTTAGTATCAATTATTCAGCTCAATGAAAACTACAATCACAGAAAACTAACCAATCAGATCACATGAACCACAGCTTTGTCTAATTCAATGAAACTATGAGCCATGCCGTGTACCACCACCCAAGATGGATGGGTCATGGTGGAGAGTTCTGACAATACGTGGTCCATTGGAGAAGGGAAAGGCAAACCACTTTAGTATTCTTGTCTTGAGAACCCCATGAACAGTATGAAAAGGCAAAAAGATAGGGCACTAAACAATGAACTCCCCAGGTCAGTAGGTACCCAATATGCTACTGGAGAAGAGTGGAGAAATAACTCCAGAAAGAATGAAGAGACAGAGCCAAAGCAAAAACAACACCCCGTTATGGCTGTGACTAGTGATGCAAGTAAAGTCCAATGCTGTAAAGAGCAATATTGCATAGGAACCTGGAACGTTAGGTCCATGAATCAAGGGAATTTGGAAGTGGTCAAATAGGAGATGGCAAGAGTGAACATCAACATATTAGGAATCAGTGAACTAAAATGGACTGGAATGGGTGAATTTAACTCAGATGACCATTATATCTACTACTGTGGGCAAGAATCCCTTAGAACAAATGGAGTAGCCCTCACAGTCAACAAAAGAGTCCAAAATGCACTATTCAGATGCAATCTCAAAAATGACAGAATTATCTCTGTTCATTTCCAAGGCAAACCATTCAATATCACAGTAATCCAAGTCTATGTCCCAACCAGTAATGCTGAAGAAGCTAAATTTGAATGGTTCTATGAAGACCTACAAGACCTTCTAGATCTAAGACCGAAAAAAGATGTCCTTTTCGTGATAGGGGACTGGAATGCAAAAGCAGGAAGTCAAGAGATTTCTGGAGCAACAGGCAAATTTGGCCTTGGAGTACAAAACGAAACAGGGCAAAGGCTAACAGAGTTTTGCCAAGAGAATGCACTGGCCATAGCAAACACCCTCTTCCAACAAACACAAGAGAAGACACTACACATGGATATCACCAAATGGTCAATACTGAAATCAGATTGATTATATTCTTTGCAGCCAAAGATGGAGAAGGCTCTATACAGTCAGCAAAAACAAGACCGGGAGCTTACTGTGGCTCAGTTCATGAACTCTTTATTGCCAAATTCAGACTTAAATTGAAGAAAGTATGGAAAATCACCAGACCATTCAGGTATGACATAAATCAAATCCCTTACGATTATACAGTGGAAGTGACAAACAGATACAAGGGATTAGATCTGACAGACAGAGCGCCTGACGAACTATGGCTGTAGGTTCCTGACATTGTACAGGAGAAAGTGATCAAGACCACCCCCAAGAAAAAGAAATGATAAAAGGCAAAATAGTTGTCTGAGGAGGCCTTACAAATAGCTGAGAAAAGAGAAGCTAACAGCAAAGGAGAAAAGGAAAGATACACCCATTTGAATGCAGAGTTCCAAAGAATAGCAAGGAGAGATCAGAAAGCCTTCCTCTGTGATCAAAGCAAAGAAATAGAGGAAAACAACAGAATGGGAATGACTAGAGAGCTCTTCAAGAAAATTAGAGATACCAAGGGAATGTTTCATGTAAAAATGTGCACAATAAAGGACAGAAATGATATGGACCTAACAGAAGCAGAAGATATCAAGAAGAGGTGGCAAGAATACACAGAACAACTGTACAAAAACAATCTTCATGACGCAGATAATCACGATGGTGTGATCACTCACCTAGAGCCAGACATCCTGGATTGCAAAGGGGAGTGGGCCTTATGAAGTATCACTGTAAACAAAGCTAGTGGAAGTAGTGGAATTCCAGTTGAGCTATTTTAAATCCTAAAAGATGACACTGTGAAAGTGCTGCACCCAATATGCCAGCAAATTTGGAAAACTCAGCAGTGGCCACAGGACTCAAAAAGGTCAGTTTTCATTCCAATCCCAAAGAAAGGCAATGCCAAAGAATGCTCAAACTACCGTACATTTGTACTCATCTCACATGCTAGCAAAGTAATGCTCAAAATTCTCCAAGCCAGGCTTCAACAGTACGTGAACTGTGAACTTCCAGATGTTCAACCTGGATTTTAGAAAAGGCAGAGGAACCAGAGATCAAATTGCTAACATCTGTTGGATCATCGAAAAAGCAAGAGAGTTCCAGAAAAACATCTACTTCTGCTTTATTGACTACACCAAAGCCTTTCACTGCATGGATCACAACAAACTGTGGAAAATTCTTCAAGAGGTGGGAATACCAGACCACCTGACCTGCCTCCTGAGAAATCTGTATGCAGGTCAAGAAGCAACAATTAGAACTGGACATGGAACAACAGATTGGTTCCAAATCAGCAAAGATGTATGTCAAGGCTGTATACTGTCACCCTGCTTATTTAACATATATGCAGAGTACATCATGAGAAATGCTGGGCTGGATGAAGCACAAGCTGGAATCAAGATTGCTGGGAGAAATATCAATAATCTCAGATATACAAAAGACACCTCCCTCATGGCAGAAAGCAAAGAAGAACTAAAGAGCCTCTTGATGAAAGTGAAAGAGGAGAGTGAAAAAAGTTGGCTTAAAACTCAGCATTCAGAAAACTAAGATCATGGCATCCAGTCCCATCACTTCATGGCAAATAGATGGAGAAACAATTGAAACAGTGACAGACTTTATTTTCGGGGGCTCCAAAATCACTGCAGATGGTGACTGCAGCCATGAAATTAAAAGACGCTTCCTCCTTGGAAGAAAAGCTATGACCAACATAGACAGCATATTAAACAACGGAGACATTACTTTGCCGACAATAGTCTGTCTAGTCAAAGCTATGGTTTTTCCAGTAGTCATGTATGGATGTGAGAGTTGGACTATAAAGAAAACCGAACACCAAAGAACTGATGTTTTTGAATAGACACAAACATTTTAGAATGCAAGTAGAAGCAGATTATATACAATGTAAATAATTTGTAATTATTTGATAGTTCAACTATTTTATTATTCTTGCTAAAATATGACATTGTGTAGCTGTCCTAGCCTTTCCACCTACGTGAATGTGTATACTGTCAAACAATGTGAACATACATGTTTTATTAGATCAGCCTCCCTAACGAATGCATCTTTCCCCTGTCAACACTAATGTTTTGAAAAAAAAAATTTATTGGAGTATAGTAGCTTTACAATGTTGTTTTAGTTTTTGATGTACAGCAAAGTGAATCAGCTATATGTATACATGTATCTATATACATATTTTATACACGTATCTATACACATATTAAAAAGCAGAGACATTACTTTGCCAAGAAAGACCCGTCTAGTCAAAGCTATGGTTTTTTCAGTAGTTATGTATGGGTGTGAGAGGTGGACTATAAAGAAAGCTGAGCACCAAAGAACTGATGCTTTTGAACTGTAGTATTGGAGAAGACTCTTGAGAGTCCCTTGGACTTCGAGGAGATCCAACCAGTCCATCCTAAAGGAAATCAGTCCTGAATATTCATTGGAAGGACTGATGTTGAAGCTGAAACTCCAATACTTGGCCACCTGATGCAAAGAATTTACTCACTAGAAAAGACCCTGATGCTGGGAAAGATTGAAGGCAGGAGGAGAAGGGGATGACAGAGGATGAGATGGTTAGATGGCATCACCAACTTGATGGACATGAGTTTGAGTAGGCTCTGGGAGTTGGTGATGGACAAGAAAGGCTGGCATGCTGCAGTCCATGGGTCAGAAAGAGTCGGACACGACTGAGTAACTGAACTGAACTGATTCAGCACAAAATGTTTTCCAATTTTCTGTTCTTTGATCAGTGCATTATTTAAAAGTGTATTGTTATTTTTTTAATTTGAAAAATATGGTTACCTATTTCTAGCTTTATTATGCCTCAGAATCAACTCTGTAACTCTAATCCGTCACAATTTGAGACTTGATTTCTGTCCCAGTGTGTATTCAGTTTTGGTAAATGCTCCATGTGGAGCATTTTGGATGGAATGGAACAAAAGGCGTATTAAAGGTCTCCAAATTAAGCTGTAAGATCTATTATATTCCTTGAGCATTTATATTATGATGAGAATATCTTATTCATAAGAGTGCATAATAATCTTTGTCTGCTATCATCTGATCAGATGATCCATACAAAATCTTTTCTATTTTGCATATGTATAATACAAAGATAATATCACATAAAAAATTGTAGTTAGTGATTATTGTTCAGTCACTAAGTCATGTCCAACTCTTTTGCAACCCCATGAACTGTAGCCCACCAGGCTCCTCTGTCCATGGGATTTTCCAGGCAAGAATGCTGGTGTGGGTTTGCCATTTCCTTCTCCAAGATAGTGATTATGCTTTATCAAAAATATCTTCTACTATGAGATTTACATGGTGTGGGAAGCATCTACTTCCTCATTGGTTTCTCCCAAATATCTTGTCATGGGCAAACAGTGTATGAAACAGATAGTAAAAACTGCTATAGACCATTAACAACAATATTAGCAACAACTAACATTTGTATTGTTTTACAGTTTGTCCAGAACTCTCATATTATTTTGTTTAGCCAGTTAAAACACTACATAAAAATGCCCAATTTTGTTTGTTTATTTCTAACAAAGTTGATATTCTAGTGCCACATTTATTGTTCTCAGTGGCGATGCAGATCTTATAAGAATCCATCAGTGAAGCAATCACTCTGATTGCATAATAACAAAGAAAGATCTATGACTAAATTCCCTTAATCAAATCAAATATTGCCATTACTGTTTAAGTCCATGGCTTATTAATTAAAAAGAAAAATCTATTAAAAACCATTAATATGATCGAAAAATACTATTCAGAAATGTGTGTGAGTATGCAAAACTAGGAAATTCATGCATCAGAAACTTTGAAAAATATTTGCAGCTCACATTTGTGTCTAGCATTATATTTTTATTAGACAGTACTGTGAATTCAAGAGCTTTAGCAACATGCTCTAATGTAATTTTCCAAACCATTCTAAGTCAGTACTGTATTTGACACAAAGGATATTTTAGATAAACTGTCTAGGATTGCCCCAGTGAGTCAAGGGCTGACTATAGGTAATACATTGAGTAAATGGAGGAAGGCTACCTGATGGATGATGACAATGACTCTGTTATCAGGTAGCCTCAGTTAAGTGTATTTCCTTAGCTAAAACTGTACATGAATATGATGGTGTCTATTCTAAACTCAGTAATTTTTGCAAGTTACAATGATGAAGATTTATAAGGGAAAGAGTAAAGGAATATCACTGGAAGTTATCTGATAAACTGAGCTTGTATCTTCTGAGGTATATCTACTGCCATTTGCCATTGTAATTTCTTTTGAAGACTCTATAATCTTCTGTTCCTATTTTCCCAAAAGTTCATAAAGTAGGGACTATATGACTGCGAGTGGCTCAATATTCTGTTTCATTCTGGGTGAGAACAAATAAGGTGCTTCTCAGGCTTTGACCTTCTGGAAGCCACCAAACTTAAGCAAATTTGGATTTCCCTTGAAGAGGAAATGTTAGTGTAAGTTTGTTTCATCATACTTCTATCTGCAGGTGATATGCAAATATAGCACAAGAGGCCTGTGACAGTAACTAGCACAACTAGTACAACCTTGATGTGAAACCAGTCACCCTTTGGCCTGTTATTTTTTAATCACATGACGCACACATGTAGGAGGTGTCACAAGAAAAGTCTGCTCCCAAAGCACCTACTTCAGTTAAATACTATAAATTGAAGTCTAGAGAATAGGCTTAAACATGGTTAATACAAAGTCTTGGCCCATATCCATTCCCTGAGCATAGAAAGAGAGAAAGGATATTTTGTCTGGATTAATGCAATCTCAGTTATAGAGAATCGTTCGTATAAAAGGTTTCCATTCCTGCTTCATTGCTGGAAGTCAGCACAGGGCTGATCTATCTGGGTGGTAGCAGAGGCTAAGCTGTAGCTCAAGGATCTAAGCTACTCTCTGAAAACAAGGGAGAAAAGATTCCCTGAGGGACTTAGGGAGGCCTCTGTGGATTGCGCAAGCGATTTATAAAGAGAGGTAAAAAGAGAAATACAATGAGAATTTCTCCTTGTGATGGGCTTAATGGATTTATGTGGCTGGGTATTCTGAGGCAGTGTTAGGACTGACCTGTAGATCAAATGTAATCTGTAGATCTCTGTAGTTCTACATCTAAAATATTTCCCAAGTGTCTTCTTCCAGGGTCCATAAAAAGTTTAAAAAAACCAAAAGCTCAATTCGGAAATTTCAGCAAATCAAAAATTAAACAAATTGCCCTTCACTCTTTACATTTCTATACAAATTCACCTTAGGTTTCCCTTGAATGGTAAGCTTTCTCAGAGCATCTAAAATTTGATTTAATTCTACATGTATTTGGAATGTAAATTAATAACCGAATTAAGGTGTACCTTCGGTTCCATCCCTGGGTTGAGAAGATCTCCTCGAGAAGGGAATGGCTATCCACTCCAATATTCTTGCCTGGAGAATTCCATAGGCAGAGGAGCAGGAGCTTGGCAGGCTACAGTCCAAAGGAGTCCGACAAAACGAAATGACTTTCATAGTTTTCTCCTTTCAAGCTGCACCCCATGGGAAGGAAAAGAGAGTATTTCATGAATTTGATCAATGACAATAACATAAGTTTATCTGAGAATATTCTTTTGCCATAATTACTAAAGCAGTCTTGTTGAGATTTTGACTTTGACCCAACATTTTGCATATGTGAAATGGGCTTTCCTGTTGGCTCAGTGATAAAGAATCTGGTTCAATCCCTGGGTTGGAAAGATCCCCTGGAGAGGGAAATGGCAACTCATTCCAGCATTCTTGCCTGGGAAATCCCATGGACAGAGGAGCCTGGCAGGCTATAGCCCACAGGGTCACAAAAGATTTGGACACAACTCAGTGACTAAACAACAACAATATACATGAAATACCATGTATTTAAGGATATTTATTGCAATATTTTGTGTAATAGCAAAAATTAGAAAATATTCTTAATGCCTGTTAAAAGGTTCATGGTGAAACAAATCACTACATAGCTATAAAATGGGGTACTATACAGCCCTTTTTAAAAAGGGAAAGCTTGATGTGTATATCAAAAGTGGTTTTATATTCCTGATAAATATTGTTTTTAAAAGCAAATGGCAAAACAGTGTTTAAAGTATACTATGTTTTGCCCTTAAAAAAATGTTTATACTTGTATGTGTGTAGCTCATCCATGGAGAGATTCCTGTTCTAACAGCAATTCCTTGCCAGGTGAACTGCACAGTGGCTGGACTGGGGGTTGGGTACTTATTTTCTCTCCAAAATATCTGCACCTTTTGAATATTACCTGTCCAAAGACATAAATAAAAAATTATAAAAAGACTTGAGGGGAGAGTTAAGGATTTGTGCTTTCAAGAAGAGTTAGTGGAAGAAAGGACCAAAGGAAATGCCATTTTGAAAATTAACTGTTGAAGTAGTCTTGTATAAACAACATAAGATTCAGGAAAGACTGTCTTACTTTGACAAGTGCAGTTACTGATAAAATGTGCTGAGCATGAGTGTCCTTAAGAAACACTAGTTGGTGATAAATATGTTTAATTGAAGGTGCAGGAAGAAAAAAGAAAAAAAAAGGCCAGCTGAATAGACTGTCTCCATTGTCTATATTGCATCACATATTCTGGGCAGAACTGTCCACAAGGAAATCCCTCTAATGAAGCAAACACCATTCTGGGAACACAGGCAGGAAACAGGAGTGATAAATCAGAAAGGCAAAAGGAACATAATGGATGCTAGAAACAGCTAGAGGAAAGCAGGAGGATATCAAAGTGCTCAAAGAAGAACCAGAAAAACAAGACTGTTTAGATGATATCAGTGCAAAATAAATAAAACTCGGGACATACAAACAAAAGAAGCTCAAAGATGATTTGACAGCTCATCAATACTATGAATAGGGTAGTAATCTATCCATATTTATGGTTGGAAGATCATCTATTACGGCACACATTGTGATCAAGGGCAGATGTTTCCTTCCATACAAATTTTGGATTTTGATTTCTTATCTGGAAAGTATTATGCTGAGCACCTGCTTTGCAAGGTACTGTGGGTGATTCGAAGACACAGAAGATAAAGACATGCCATCTGAAGCTTACAATCTACTTTCAAATGGAAAACTGTCAGGTGAAATCCTAAATTCAAAATTATTTCTTTTAATTATTGAGCTATTTTCTCTTAAACTTCATTTGGAATCTTCACTTACAAACAAGTATTTCTCCTGAAAGGTGCTTTCGGTTTCTTTCATCTATTCATGTGAAACAGAACCAGGAATTCATTAACAACCTAAAGTTTTCATAAAGATTCAATCTACTTTCCTAAGGTGCCTTACAGTTTATAGTCAATAATGTTTTGGAGGATCTGGGATTTTGAAAAAGTTAGGTTGAGAAAGTTTCTATTCCAAGATATCAAAAGCCAAATATCTATTGAATCAAAATAGCTTTCCTTAACCCTAATCAAAATTCTTCCTAGTGCAATTCTCACTTGTTTGCCTTCCATGTAACTTATCTCATTCTTTCATCCATGATATTCTTAACACAAATGAAATTAAGCTCTTGATCTAAACAAAAAGAGCATCAATTCCTCAAACATCTGCCAACCATATGCACAACCTGAGTAGGTTTGCAAGACAAAATACAGAACCCCAAAGTAAGTCTGAATGCCAGAAAAAAAAACAATATTTCTTGTATATGTTGGTACCAAATATTGCATTGGACACAAATAATCAACTTATTGTTTCTCTAAAATTCAGATGTAACTGTGTACGTTCATATTTTTTATTTGCTAAATCTGACAGCCTTAAACTTGAGAAACAACCTTAGGAAAAATTGACCATAAAATGAAATGGAAACCTGTGTGTACCTAATGGTTAGCACATTTGTGACTTAAAAATTTCAAATGACAAGTTGCTGTTTAGCAGTTTACCATGTCTCTTGTAAAGGTTACCATTTCTGGACTGTATGGAGCCTTTTCATTTATTTAACTATCTAGAGGCAAGAGACAGAGTACCCTCTGGATGGAAAATCACTGTAAGTCATTGACTATTATGAGACTTTCAAAACAATTTACTGCTTTATTTTCCTTTATGTGTGTTCAGGATGGTGAGTGCTTTCCTAGTCATCTAATGTATTGATATCAGGGACCATTGCTCCATGTATGACTGATGGCTTAACTTAGAAGGAAACTCTTATCAGATACTTAGTGACTCACTTTGACACCTCCCCAAGAAGTGGTTCCAATATATCTGAATGCGTACTCTTCCAGGCTAACGTAAGGCTTTTTTTCTAGAGCTATGTAAGATGATCAGTGTAAAAAATATTCTGTGTGGAAATGTGATAGATGAAATATGAATATACTCTAACAAATAGGCAGAGAAGATATAATATGGAAAGTAACAAATAAAATCTATTAAAAGACACATGTAAAAGGAAGACAAGTCTGAAGGATGACAAATACTAACAGTGAGAGAACAATTATAAAAAATTTTAAGGGATTTAAGTATGATTAGAAGCTAGAAGTAAGGAGGTCTCAAAATACAGAAAAACAAACATGCTGAATACTTTGTGCAATGGTTAGCACAGGTATATAAAGATAGATTGTCAGAGCTGATCTAAATAAGACACCTGTATGTTATCTACAAGAAACCCACTTTATATATGAAGATGCACATAGGTATATCTATGACTGATTCATGTTGATGTTTGGCAGAAACCAACAAAATTCTGTAAAGCAATTATCCTTCAATTAAAAACTTAATAAATTTTTTAAAAAGATACACATAGGTTAAAAATAAATGGATGGAAATAGATATATGAGACAAACAATAATCAAAAGAAAGCAAGAGTAAGTATATTAATTTCAGAACTCACTTTAGAGCAAAGAAAGTTATCAGGGGTAAAGAGGGACATTACATAATAATAAAGGGTTCAATTCTCCAAGAAAACTTAACAATTTTTATAGCATGTAACAAAAAACAGAGCATCAAAACATGTGAGGCAAAAACTGATAGAACTATAAGGAGAAGTAGATTCCACTATCGTAGTTGGTGATTTCAACACCCCTCTATCAAAAATGTACAGATGTAGCAGACAGAAAATTAGTAAGGACATCACTGAACTCAATAATACTGACAATAACTAGGTACTGCTGACATTGATTGATTACTTCATACAAGAGCAGAATACACATTCTTCTCAAGTTCACATGCATATTCACTCAGGATAGAATACATTCTGTGTCATAAAATACATTTTAAAAAATTTAAAAGAATAGAAATCATACAATGTCTGTTCTCAGACCATAGTGGAATTAAACTAGATCAATAACAGAAAGATGGCTGGAAAATTCACAAATATTTGGAGATTAAACAACACCCTTTAAAATAATAAGTCAAAGAAGAATTCTCAAGAGAAATTTTTAAATATTTTTAACTAGATGAAAATAAGATATTATTTATCAAGATTTGCAAAATGCAGTGAAATATTATATAGAGGGATATTGAAAATATTGAATGCATGTAATAGAATAGCATGTATGCATACATTAGAAATGAAAAAAAAAAGCTGTTTCTTTGAAAATATCAGTGATTTTTATCAGCAATTTTGACAAGCTTACAGCCAAACTAAGAAAAAAAGAAAGCAAACACAAATTACTAATATCAGAAATCAAAGAGGTTATTCAGCCATAAAAAAGGAACAAATTTGACTTAGTTGTAGTGAGGCAGATGAACCTAGAGCCTTCTTACTATAGAATGAAGTAAGTCAGAAAGAGAAAACTAGTATCATATATTAATGAATATATATGGAATCCAGAGGAGGGAACAGTAAACCATGAGGAGGGAAAGTCTTAATGAACCAGATAACCACAATGGTGTGGTCACTCACCTAGAGCCTGACATCCTGGAGTCTGAATTCAAGTGGGTCTTAGGAGGCATTACTAAAAACAAGGCTAGTGGAGGTGATGGAATTCCAGCTGAACTATTTAAAATCCTAAAAGATGATGCTGTTAAAGTGCTGTCCTCCATATGTCAGCAAATTTAGAAAACTCAGCAGTGGCCACAGGACTGGAAAAGGTCAATTTTCATTTCAATCCCAAAGAAGGGCAGTGCCAAAGAATGTACAAATTACTGTACAATTGCACTCATTTCATATGCTAGTAAGGTTTGCTCAAAATCCTTCAAGCTAGGCTTCAGCAGTAGATGAACTGAGAATTTCCAGATGTACAAGTTAGATTTAGAAAAGGCAGAGGAATCAGAGGTCAAATTGCCAACATACGTTGGATCATAGAGAAAGCAAAGGAATTTCAGAAAAAATCTGCTTCATTGACTACGTGAAAGCCTTTGACTGTGTAGATCACAACAAACTGTGGAAAATTCTTAAAAGAGATGAGGATGCCAGACTACCTTACCTGCTTCCTGAGAAGCCTGTATGCAGGTCAAGAAGCAAAAGTTAGAACATTATATATGGAACAACGGACTGGTTCAAAATTGAGAAGAGAGTATGACAAGGCTGTATATTGTCACTCTATTTATTTCACTTCTATGCAGAGTATGTCATACAAAATGTCAGGCTGGATGAATCACAAGCTGGAATCAAGATTGCTGGTAGAAAAAGCAACAACCTCAGATATGCAGCTGATACCACTAATGGCAGAAAGTGAAGAGAAACTAATGAGCCTCTTGATGAGAGTAAAAGAGAATGAAAAAGCTGGATTAAAACTCAACATTCAAAAAACTATGATCATGGCATCCAGTCCCATCACTTCATGGCAAACAGATGGGGGAAAAGTGGAAGCAGTGACAAGAGTTTATTTTCTTGGGCTCCAAAATCACTGCAGATCATGACTGCAGCCATGAAATTAAAAGACACTTGCTCCTTGGGAAGAAAGCTATGACAAACCTAGACAAGTGTATTAAAAAGCAAAGACATCACTTTGCTGACAAAGGTCTATATAGTCAAAGCTATGGTTTTTCCAGTAGTCATGTATGGATGTAAGAGTAGGACTGCAAAGAAGGCTGAGCACTGAAGAATTGATGCCTTCAAATTGTGGTCCTGGAGAAGACTCTTGAGAGTCCGTTGGACTGCAAGGAAATTAAACCAGTCAATCCTAAAGGAAATCAACCCCAAATATTCATTGGAAGGACTGATACTGAAGCTAGAGTTCCAATAATTTGACCACCTGATGCAAAGAGCCAACTCATTGGAAAAGACCCTGATGCTGGGAAAGAGTGAAGGTGAAAGAAGAGGATGGCAGAGGATGAGTTGGTAATATAGTATTACCAGCCCAATGGACATGAATTTGAGCAAACTCCAGGAGATAGTGGAGGACAGGGAAGCCTGGCATGCTGCAGTCCATGGGGTCTCAAAGAGTCAGACACAACTTAGCGACTGAACAACATGGAATCTAGAAACATGGTACTGATGAAACTATCTGCAGAGAAGGAATGAATATACAAATGTAGAGAATAGGTCTGTGGACACATCAGGGGAAGGAGAGGGTGGAATGAATTGAGAAAGTAACATTGACATATGTATCATTACCATGTGAAAATAGATAGCTAGCTAGTCAAGAAACTGCTATATAACACAGGGAGTTCAGCCTGGCTCTGATGACCTTGATGGGTGGGATTTGGGTGGGGAATAGAGGCAGACTCATATATAGTTATGACTGATTCGCATTGTTGTATGGCAAAAACCAACACAACATTATAAAGCAATTGTTCACCAATTAAAAGAAAAGAGGGAACATCACTACAAATCCCAAAGACATTAAGAGGATAAAAAGGAATTTTGTGAACAAATCTGTGCAGAATTTATAACCTAGATTAAATTGACCAATTTCTTAAAATCATCCTGCCAAAACACATGCAAGAAGAAATATACATTTGATAGGCCTGTGTCTATTAAAGAAATTGAATTGACAATTAATAACCTTCAAAAAGACACAAAGTACCAGGCCCAGATTGATTCGCTGGTGAATTCTATCAACATTTAAGGAAGAAATTATATCAGTTCTTTACTACGTCTTCCAGAAAATAGAAGTAAAGGGAATAATATATCCTAATTCATTCTATGAGACCAACATTACCAGAATATCAAGACCAGACAATGACATCGCAAGAAAACAGACCAATATGTTTCATGAATATAGATGCAAAAGTTTTCAGTAATATATACTAGTATACTAGCAAATCAAATCCAACAATGTAGAAAAAGAATTATACATTTAACTAAGGAAATTGAAAACTGTATGTTTGGCTTACATTTTATCTTACAGATTTATGTGTATTAATTAAACAATCAATCATCTAGAATATGTGTCAGTAAAATTAATTGAACCTTTATGTTTGCTCTTATTAGCCTGTTTCAGTGCCCCAAAGTCAGTGACTTATTTACAATCATAAAAAAAAATGACCTGACTTTCTGTTTATTTTCCAAAATAAAAATTTCTAGACAGTGCATTTTTTCAGTATAATTATTACTCATAAGTACAACTCTAATGGTCTGATGCTGTAAAGAGCAATATTGCATAGGAACCTGGAGTGTTAGGTCCATGAATCAAGGTAAATTGGAAGTGGTCAAACAGGAGATGGCAAGATTGAACGTCGACATTTCAGGAATCAGCGAACTAAGATGGACTGGAATGGGTGAACTTAACTCAGATGACCCTTATATCTACTACTGTGGGCAGGAATCCCTTAGAAGAAATGGAGTAGCCATCATGGTCAACAAGAGTCTGAAATGCAGTACTTGGATGCAGTCTCAAAAATGACAGAATGATCTCTGTTCATTTCCAAGGCAAACTATTCAATATCACAGTAATCCAAGCCTATGCCCCAAACAGTAACACTGAAGAAGTTGAAGTTGAACTGTTCTATGAAGACCTACAAGACCTTCTAGAACTAACACCCAAAAAAGATGTCCTTTTCATTATAGGGGACTGGAATAAAAAAGTGGGAAGTCAGGAAACACCTGGAGTAACAGACAAAGTCGGCCTTGGAGTACAGAATGAAGCAGGGCAAAGGCTAATAGAGTTTTGCCAAAAGAACGCACTGGTCATAGCAAACACCCTCTTCCAACAACACAAGAGAAGACTCTACACGTGGACATCACCAGATGGTCAACACCGAAATCAGATTGATTATATTCTTTGCAGCCAAAGATGGCGAAGCTCTATACAGTCACCAAAAACAATATCAGGAGCTGACTGTGGCTCCGATCATGAACTCCTTACTGCCAAATTCAGACTTAAATTGAAAAAAGTAGGGAAAACCACTAGATCATTCAGGTATGACCTAAATCAAATCCCTTATGATTTATACAGTGGAAGTGAGAAATAGATTTAAGGGTCTAGATCTGATAGACAGAGTGCCTGATGAACTATGGCTGCAGGTTCATGGCATTGTACAGGAGACAGGGATCAAGATGATCCCATGGAAAAGAAATGCAAAAAAGCAAAATGGCTGTCTGAGGAGGCCTTACAAATAGCTGTGAAAAAAAGAGAAGTGAAAAGCAAAGGAGAAAAGGAAAGATATTCCCATTTGAATGCAGACTTCCAAAGAATAGCAAGGAGAGATAAGAAAGACTTCCTCAGGGATCAATGCAAAGAAATAGAGGAAAACAACAGAATGGGAAAGACTAGAGATCTCTTCAAGAAAATTAAGATACCAAAGGAATATTTCATGCAAAGATGGGCTCAATAAAGGACAGAAATGGTATGGACCTAACAGAAACAGAAGATATTTAACAGCTCCTTAGCAAAAACTCACCTGCCAATGCATGAGGCACAGAAGATGCAGGTTCAATCCCTGGGTGGGGAAGATCCCCTGGAGAAGGAAATGGCATATCACTCCAGTATTCTTGCTTGGGAAATCCCATAGGCAGAGGAGACTAGGGGTTACAGTCCATGGAGTCACAGAGTTGAATACGACTGAGCACGTACATGCATGCGTAGCAAAAATTTCCCTGCACAACCTGCTCTGAACAAAGCTGACTCCAAGTAAAATCGAACCCGCTTCAAACCTTAGGAAGAGCTACAAAATAGCCCTATAGTCACTTCACACTGTTGTCTTAACAAAGAAAAGTTGGAAGTGAAGCAAAGGGAAAAGAGGTTTTCCAGACAGATAACAAGGTTGCCAAGAAATCACACTCGCCTCTGGCTTCTCCCTAGGGACACTGCTCCCACCAGGAAGAAGTAAACTGGGAAACAACACAGCATTCATTCTGTGGACATTTCTAAGCAGAAAAACAAATCATGAATCTCAGTATCATTCCCCCTCTAGCCTCACCAACGAGTAGAAAGAACTTCCCAACAAAAATATTAAAACTCATCTCTCAGGCAAACAGTGTGACCTTCATGAAATTTTTTTAGCACACCAGTCACTTCTCCCAGCATTATTGCCACTGTCTGTCAAGTGTTACCATTTTGTGGCAAGGGAGTTTAAGGAACAGTTACGAGAAAGATCTAAGACAAAAAAGATGGGTTAGGCAGTGAAAAGAGCTGAACATCCTTGACTAGAAATCAGTCTACTTCAGAAAATACTTAGAGGTGAGGGAGAGGTTATCTATACTATGTCTTCTTTGTTCTTACATATAAGTTCATTCCATTTCACAGATAAACTTCTAGAAACAAAATATGTCTTATGATTTTATGGAACATGTTCATATCTGGGTGTTAGATTTGCTGTGGCTAATCCCTTACGATTGTAGTTCTAAATGAAGAGGTTTATATTCAGTATCATGGATGTCAGCTATATGCTGTATGTAAAAGGTAAAAACCAAATGTTTACCTTTATTTGAGTTATAAAAAGAAATCAATTAAATCAGAGTAGTTCAATTGAGAGCTGAATTGTGATAAAATTGTCCAAAAAAGCAACTATTTTATTATTCAGGTATATTTTAAAATGTATTTGATGTCTTTAGCCTAGAAATGATAAAGAGTGTCTCAGAATTCGGGTTGTAAGATGTTCAGATCAAGAGCAGAAAAAAAAAACAAGATGTACCTTTGTTTCTGACTCTGAAAAGTCCTATCTCAGAAATGAAATGAACAAAACTACTCTCTAATAAAAGAAGTGTGAAAATAGAAATTTCTTAAATTATAGAAGGAAATATTCCATTTGTCTCATTATTTGGGTTTCTTTAAGTTTCTACTGTGTTCTACCAGTGAATATATACATATAAATATACTACATATATATGTATATGATATATAGATGTATGTATATATTTGTGCACATGTGTGTGAATATGCTATATGAAAAAAATGTAGGAATTAAAGTCAGAAAAATCTTGGCTTAAATTCTAGCTAAGCTACTTACAAAATTTTTTTAATGATATTTCAGGTTCATCTCCTCTCTAAGCCTCAGTTTCCTTACCTGTAGAATGGTAAAAATAGTCTTTTAGACTTTATCTTAGAAGGCTATTATAAAGACTAAGTACATAACACCTATCCTAGTGGTGAAAAATTTGGTCTCTGAAGTCAGATTTAGGGGCCTGATTCCAGCTTCTTTACTTACTACTGTGTAACTTGGGCAAGATATTTAACTTTTCTCTGCCTCAATTTCCTCATCAAGATAAAAATAGTGCCATTCATAAATCATTGGGGGATTTAACTTTTTTAATATCCATGTGGGCTTCCCTGGTGGCTCAGTGGTAAAGAATCTGCCGGCAACGCAGGAGACACTGTTCAGTCCCTGGATCAGGAAGATCCCCTGGAGAAGAAAATGGTAATCCAGTTTAATACTCTTGCCTGGGAAATCCCATGGACAGAGGAGCCTGGTGGGCTGCAATCCTTGGGGTCACAAAAGAGTCAGACATGACTTAGCAACTAAACAACAACAGTATCAACAGTATCTATGCACATTTAGGATGATGCCTTGGACGTAGTAAGAATTCAATCACCAACTCAATGGACATGAGTTTGAGCAAGCTCTGGGAATTAGTGATGGACAGGGAAGCCTGGCACGCTGAAGTCCATGAGGTCGCAAAGAGTCAGACACAACTGAGCGACTGAAATCACCATTATTATGTAAGAGGAAATAGTGATGTGCCCAGTATGAAGTATGTACACATTGATTTGTTAATAACCCTATTTGGGTTTTTATTTAATGAGATATACTTTCCTTTTTCTTTGTCAGGAATCAATGATATATTTGGGGAAGCATTAGTGTTATTTGCTCAGTTGTGTCTGACCCTTTTGGGACCCCATGGACTGTAGCCAGCCAGCCTTCTCTGTCCGTGGAATTCTCTAGACAAGAGTACTTGAGTGGGTTGCCATTTCCTTCTCCAGGGGATCTTCCCGACCCAGGGATCAAACTCAGTTTTCCCATATTTCAGGGTGGGTTCGGCATATTATTTTTCCATCTGTGATTCTTACTCCTGGTTCTCTCTGCCATCTATTCTCAACAGAATGCAAATCAAGACGACAGTTTGAAACCAATCTGAGTTCAGCAAACTAGAAAACCACATTACCACATTAATGAGATTAATCTTCAATGAAGATTAATGAGATTAATCTTCAATGAAGATTAATTTCTTTACTTCTCCTTCTGTAAAAAATGTACAGTTTTTATTGATTTCTCATTTTCTTAACTTATATGTAGACTTAGCTTGTGGATTTTCTTCATTAAATTATGTTACAAATGTCATTGAAGACAGAAGAAGTCTTGAAAAAGGGAAAGAAAGAAGGTTGTGAAGCTTTAAGAATCCACTTGCCCCACATTCAGATTTAGCACAAAAAATATCTCAAGACCTACCATGCTCCTTCTGCTGAGTCTGGCAATTTAAATTATCTCCTTTAAATTACAGAACACCCTGCATATTTAGCAGGGAAATCAAGTGACTTGTCCAGCATCACCCACCTGGTAATTATCAAAGTTTAGGACCTTCATTTGCCATGGTCAATTCCTGTCTTTCCTCTACTTCATAACAGACACAAAAATACCTGCCCTTTGAAGCCTTGGGGTTATTTTGAGAATATTATTACTATTATTTCATCATATTAATCAACATAAAAATTATGTTATAGACCACAAGGTACCATTAACAAAGTGATAATATAATAGAGAACTACAAAGACCTGTAAAGCATTTTTCTGTTTTGAAAATTTCTTACAATAATTATTGGAAATAAACCAGATAGAAACTGAACTTTGGGAATAATTTTTAATATGGATATTGTTGTTAGATTGATATATTTTTAGCTACAGAGTATTTGAATACAAATGATTGTAGAAAGAATTTTAGTCTCTAAAATCAGATAGTATATTTTCTTTGTGTCATATTCAATAGAATCTTTCAGATGGTATGTTTTCCATGCCTCTCAAAAAAATCAACTTTTGTTTTTCTAATTTTACCATAACTGTATTGGAATAGACTATAAGGAAAGGGGAAAATAATTCATGGTAATAGCTCCCTACAAAAGGCGAGCCCATTTATCTCCCAAGTCATAATGAGCTAGTTTGAGAAAGGCCTTTTAACTTGCTTCTGGCAAGTGGAAACATTAACAGGCTGGTTTTAAGAAGAGCTTTTGAACTTCTGGCAAGTGGAAACATCAGTCCCAACAAATCATCAGAAAAGCTCAGGTCAAAAGTGCAGCTGCAGAGAAGTATTTCCATCCATGTTTCAGAAGGATCAACCTATCGGCATGAGCTATCACGTTTGTGCATATTTTAGGCAATTTTCAAGAAGGCTTCATATCCGAGAATGGATAAAGATGACTCCAGTATTGCTCAAGGCAATATTTTTCAAACTGCAGCTGGCAACCCATTTGTGGTCATGAAAGCAATTTATGGGTCTTAACCAGCATTTTAAAATAATGACACCAAATAAAACAAATAGAAAATGTCAGCGAGCATCCAGTATTAAAGACAAATATTGTTTGTAAAACTTCTGTTCCAGGTGTGTGCTTTTGCTTGATCCCAATGAAGAAGGTATTTCTTTTTGTGAGCAGTAGTTGAAAAGGCAGAGAAGCATTGGTCTGGGGTTGTGAGCTCTAACTAGATTCCAATAAAGATGAAAAGAGAAAGAGCCTTGAGTCTAAAGTTGGAGCCAGAGAAACTGCAGAATTTCAGTACATCTAGCCCCTTGTTCTCCAAATCAAGATAACATATTAGGGAAAAATGGTGAGATGGATCAGTTTTTCTGTGTCACTTGCCTTAGGCAGAATTCTAGCAGCTTTAAGATCATTTCTTCTGTTCCTGACTTTAGGACCAAAGTAATGTTTTTTCCTCTAACATGCCAATGGGGGCTTGAAAATTGCAGTGAGACAAGGCATGCATCTACCTGCCACTTTAGCTTTCACCTTCAGAACCTACTGCAAGAGATTTAGTATTCTGATAGACCAGAGAGGCTTGCATTGTCTTGCAGCTGATATTTGAAGCTTTTAGGAAAATTCCATGAAAGTTATCAACACTTGCCTTTGCTCTAAGTACTTCTCATGAAATGAGAATTACTTGACATTAATGATCGTTAATCATGTCAAACACTTGAACTTAAGGTGGAGGAAAGCTTGAAATATAGGCTTAAAGAAACCCATTTAAGATAATTCTACAGCCAACCCATTTAGGCACATTAGTTTACTTTTAAACTTCTCTAAAGAAGATGAATATTGGCTCGCTGATGACAGCTAACACTCAATTTTAAAAAAGACTATAAAATATGCATGGGTTAATTTGTATATAGCTGGCGCGTAGCAATTTTTGTTTTTTTAATTTTAATTTTATTGGAGTTTGATTTATACAGTACACTATTGTGTTAGGGGTATACAGCAAAGTGATTCAATTATACATATACATATAAATGCTATTTTTTAGATTCTTTTCTCATTTAAGGTATCCTAGAATATTGAATGGGGCTTCCCTGGTAGTTCAGCTGGTAAAGAAACCGCCTGCAATGCAGGTGACCCCGGTTCAATTCCTGGTTGGGAATATCCCCTGGAGAAGGGATAGGCTACCCACTCCAGTATTCTTGCTTGGAGAATCCCTAAGGATAGAGGAGCCTGGCAGGCTACACTCCATAGGGTCACAAAGAGTTGGACACAAGTGAGCAACTAAGCACACAGCACAGAATATTGATTATAGTTCCCAGTCCTTATACAGTAGGTTCTTGTTGGTTATCTAGCTTGTATATAGTAGTATATGTATGTTAATCCCAAGCTCCTGATTTATCTCTCCCCACACTGTTTCCCCTTTGATAACCATAAGTTTATTTTCAATATCTGTAAGTCTGTTTCTGTTTTGCAAATATGCTCATTTGTTTAATCTTTTTTAAAAAAAATCAGATCCCACATATGAGTGATAGCATGTGATATTTATGATAACATATGATATTTACCTTTCTCTGGCTGACTTACTATGAAAATCTTTAGGTCCATCCATGTTGTTGCAAGTGGCATCATTTCATTCTTTTTAATGGCTGAGTAATAGCCCACTATATGCATGTTCATGTTCTTTATCTATTCCTCTATTGATGGACATTTAGTTTGCTTCCATGTCTTGGCTATTGTAAATAGTGACAAGTGGCAATTTAAGTTTTTGTCTAAACATGATCCAAATACTTCAAAAGATATAACTATTCTAGAGCAGTACTGTCCAAAGCAAATTTCTGTGATAATGGAAAAGTTTTATATTTGTATTGTCCAAATGGTAGCCACTAGCCACACACATCTTTTTGGGTATTTTTAAAGTGGCCAATGTAACAAAGAAAATGAATTTTTTATTTTATTTCATTTTGATTAATTTAAATAGAAATTTAAATAGCTACATACGACTAGTGACTAAGATACTGGACAGCACAGTTCTGAAATCTTTAATTTCTGTAATTCAAACCAAATGAAGAGCCCACTTTTCTATTAATGTCGTAAAATTAAATGACATAAATATAATAAAGTGATTTTTTTGTCCTATCTTGTTATGTACTCTTTTCAAGTTTTCTCTCTTATTCTCATCTTTTCAAGTCTTCTCTCTTATTCTCATCTCTTAGTGATGTTTTACACAGCGTAGGAGGTACTCAATAAATGTTAGCTGTTAATGCTATTATTGCTAATATACTACCTACCTATGACCTTAAATTAATTCTTAAAACTTAAGACTATTAGAATATTTTGAGGATCTGTTGTGATGAATTCAAATATGTAGGCATTATTTTGAGCAATGCTTTTCAGATTGCAGATTGAAATCCAAGAGTGGCTCATGGAAGTAATTTAGTGATATACAAGCATTGTTAACATGAATTCTATTTTTGTCAGTAAGGATTATAATTAAAACCTGTTTAACTGAATATTTCTAAAGTAACTTATGGTAGGTACCAAATAGATAAGTTGTTTTTAATTTACTTGGGCCACTCCCTTTACCTTTCTGGCCCAAGCACATTTATTTATTAAATGGGGATTGGACTAGACCTACCAGTATCACAGGCAAAAGGCCTAGAGGATCCTGACGGCAACTGAATGAATGAAGCAGGCTGAGTGTAAGACAAAAAGGTACAGAGGAAACTGTCAAACCAGACGCTTTATGACCCACCCAGAAAAAATAAATGAACTCAGCGCCAGCCAGTGCAATTCATCCTGATGCAAATTCAGACCCTGTGTTCCTAAATGCTTTAAGTTTCCAACATAAACCAACAATTTAGATTTTATGAGTGTTGAAACCAAATCCATTAGAAAATAATGTGAGTCAAGTGAATTTTAAGATATGTACATCACATTTCAATAAAACTCTTAAACAAAATGCAGTGTGAGCCTGAGGGTCATCAGTTTGCAATTTCTGGACTATTTGATTTTTAAGACTCTTTTTAGTGCTGTTATTCTAGCCTTTCTTTCTCCTACATCTGTCTTGAAATTTTTAGCAGTTGTATCTGGGGAAGAAGTATGCTTCCAGAAGTGACTTCTCTGAAGAAAAACACTATAATCTGACAATGAGCCCATGCTTTCAGGCCTAGGCTAAAAGACTTTAGGTAAACTAGTTGACAAAGAAATAAGAAGTGTAAGTCCAGCAAAGGAAAAAAGACTGACATAAGAAGCCAATAACATTTTTAAAATACAAGAATGAGGCAAGAAAAAAAAATCCAGATGAAGTGCCATAGAGAAGAGGCAATGACGGAAATCCTCTGATTACTCTACAGTCCTTCAGTGTTTCTGAGGGATACTTGCATATTTCAAAACTCTTCTTTTGAAAATACCAAAATGCATGTTAATTTACATTTGTCTGGAAATAGATTGTATTCCACATATGCTAAATCATGAAGAGTGGGTAATAACAGATATAATAATCAATTTCTAAGAAGGTGAGGATAAAAACCAGCTAAAATGGGGTTTTTAACACAATCCTAAGACACTTGTTACTTTAGACTTACTTCAAGTGCCCCAAACATATGTGCAACAATTACATCTGGAAATCAAAGCCAGAAATGGGAACACAGAATCAAAGTTGTTGGAAGTTGAAAGAGACTGCTTGTCATCTACGATTCTAGATGTACATTTTTCAACCCTTTTCATACCAGTTCTAGAGCAATCAATTTAGTGAAAAGTATGCAATTCGGAAAACGAAGTCATCTTTTGAAGAAAATAATCAGAAAATTAAACAAAGTTGTGAATTCATCATAACCAACACCAGTATGACTTATCTTTATTGACTGTACTTCTGATTGAAACTTAAGTTCAATTCTGTTTTTCTTTTCAATGTCATCCCAGCTATGCTTCATCTTTATAAGTATCAATGAACTGTTTGATCTTTGGAAAATTCTAGAAATAAAGTTGTCATTACTTCTCACAGTCTGTAAAAAGTTAAAAGAGTAAAAAAGAAACAATATCTTGTTTAAATACAGAAAGCCATTAGTGTCAGAATCAAAAAATCTAAAAGCTAAATATGCCAAGATTAAAGCACATAGAAGGGGACGACAGAGTATGAGATGGCTGGATGGCATCATCGACTCGATGGACATGGGTTTGGGTGGACTCCGGGAGCTGGTGATGGCCAGAGAGGCCTGGCTTGCTGCAGTTCATGGGGTCGCAAAGAGTCGCACACAACTGAGGGACTGAAATGAACTGAAAACATATAGAAACAGAGCAAAAAAGATGGCTCAAATTTTCTATTTAGCTCTTCAATTTTCAGTTATTCAATTCAATTCTGTATTTAATTTTCAACTAGATGCCCTGCAAACTTGTAGGTATTGCTGAAAACAATGTAGACTTTTACCTTCTTAAGTATTATCTTATCTCACTAAGAAGTTCAAATTTATACACAGGCAGGGAAACACACCAGTAGGATGAGGATGGACAATGGGAGTTTTAGAAGGCCAGACAACACACCTGGGCTGGACCTGGGAAAAGGTAGAGCTCTCATCTTGCAGATCTCAGGTAGTCTAATCCCTTAGAAGGATAGGAAACTCAGGGGCAGTAGGTGGAGCTTTGCATAAAGCTATGGGCCCAGAACTGGAACTTAGGTTCTGGATCTCTGTTCCGTAATCCATATAAGTCCTATGCTTGAACCTGTATGATTAACTAAATCATATTTTAGTTAATGTTTCTCCTTGTCCTAGCTTATCTTTGAGACCTATAAACTGTATCATACTGATCTTATTCACATGATTTAGTGATTCAAAACAGAAATATTTACCACATCTTTTTCAAAGAAAGAAAAAGGTTTAAAAAGTGTAAACTCCTCTCCTTCTTATAAACAGCTATTGTGTGCTCTCTATTAGCCAGACATTCTGTGCTGGGTGCTAGAGACAGAGCTAGGTGCTCAGCCAGGACCCTGTCCCTACCCTCAGAAAGCTGGTCATCAGAGGGAAGAAATACCTTGTGTTATCAAATTGCACAATATCATGAATTCAAAGATAGAAAAATAATTTAAATATCACTGAAAAAGAAAGCATAACTTTTAACTGAACAGTATGGCAGTGCCTTAAAGAAGGTATGTTCTCCATATAAATTGCTGATACCAGCTTAATTTGTTCTTGAATTTTCTTCCTTGTAATCTGAGGGCTTGCAGCCATTCCCCTGCCTTTGGCTATGGTTTCCAGCATGGGAGAAGGGCAAACTCTCTTCCACACCTCACTTCAACGAACTCGTAACACAGCCTCATCAACTTGTAGGTGTCTTCATTTCTTAGGTCCCTTAAAGCAATGTTTGATCCCTTTTAAAAGGCAAATTCTGATTCAGGAGGTCTAGGATGGGGCCTGGGAGTCTGCATTCCTCACGAGCACTCAGGGCTGATGCGCTGCTGTCTGTGGACCACATGCTGCAGGAGCAAGGCCATAGAAGCCATCTTGCTTTGCAAGAATAGAGAACATTGTGATTATTCCTCAAATAATGAATAAATGCTTCACTAAAACCAAATTATACTCCACTGGTCTGCATAAACAACTTTTATTTCAATTATGATCATGATCCTCTGTTCAAGAGCAATGAAGGGAATGATTTCAAGACACATCAGTGATGTTTAAATGTACCTATTAGAACTGAAATACAGCATTTAATAAATCAATCATTGAATTGTCATAAATGCCAAGTATGTGCTGGGAGCAAGTTATCAGATAATTACAGCACAGGTTAAGAAGACCACATCAGACCTGCACAGTGTAATATGAATGCTCACAAATGGGACACCTAACCCAGTCTTATGGATGGGAAGTTGGTAATAGTGGGTGGAGAAAATGGCTTTGTTGCTGGAAAAAAAAAACACAACAAGCTTTATTCACCACTGACCCCAAGACTGACGTGGTTAGCTTTGGGGTTATATATGAAGCTAACCCTTAGGAATGTTTTTAACCCTCCTGTCTGTCTTTACTGGTTGGCCTAAGTCAAAATTCAGAAGCACATTTTTCAACAGGTATCCTAATTTTTCCATGAAAGCAGTGCTGACATAATTTAGAATTCTACTAACAGGTCTAGACATAACAAATCACCATGGTCCAGGAAACTAGGACATAATTGCTTTAAAATTATATATAGGTTTAAAAATTTTCCCCAGGATAAAGTTTGGCTTGACAAAATATGCAAATAGCGATCGGAGTTACTGATGTCCTACTTAAGTGCTAATAAAGAGTTGCTTTGTGGCCTCCAGAAATATCTTGCAGTTGCCAGTCCAACTTTTTCAAAGAAGCTGAATTTGTATTTTCTATTTGCGAACTATCTGTAAGTGACAGGTTTCAAAACTTAAGAAACTGAAGTAGAATTGCATTAAGAATGCATCATTGGCTTTGAACCTATGAATTTAAGAAACATTCACACAACTAAAGGCAATCTACTTTTAAAACAAATTTTCCTTTTTAGGTCTGTAAGTATATAAATATGTGTGTATGTATTATACATATGTATGTCTATCACCTTTAGTAACTCTGTTTTTAAGACTATCCTAGTATCTTACACATCCCTTTCGGTTATCTTAAAACACTTTGTAGTGAAAAATCATCGATCACAATTTAATGAAAGTTATTCTAACTCACCTTACTTTTCCAACAAAAGATAGTTTGCATAATAATTTCTACCTCTTAAAATATTGATATGTTAAAATTATAGCATCTGCATTGGCACACAAGTTTGTAAAGTGAACAAGAGACCAAAATAGAAAAAAAGATTAGTGGCCATTTTTTAAAGTAAGAAGAATGTCCAAATTAGAACTTTATGTGTGCTTTAAAAAGAGGAGAGGAAGGCCTAAAATGTGATTCTTATGGATTTTCTATGGGTGCTCATTAATAGCAAATGCCATGACCGTGTATATTTCTTTAATAAAAGACAGGGGTAATTAGTTCTGTAGTTACCACTGTCACTTTCTGGTAACAGGCATCGCTACCTGCTTTAATTCTCCAGGTAAGGATTACTAATTTCCTCTGACATTTTCAAATGTTCTTCTAAACTTCAGGTGACATAATCTGTTGCTGCAGTAACATCTCCAAATGCGTCAAAAGACTATGATTCAAGGGAATTCAACACCATCTTCGTTTTGCTATGACCTGGAGCTACTGTTCTCCAAGTCTGCCAAGGCTCCACTTTTGAAAGCATCTCTGTGAGGTTGCCAACTAGCAGCCCTTTAAAATACATTAAGTAATCATTCATCTTCCTTAATGGCCCAGCTATAGATCTTTGCTGCCTACTGAGATGGAAAAGTGCTGTAGCTGTAGAAACTGTGAATTACGTTGGAGGCCGCTGTTCTTCAGCTATGCCCTATCTTTTGCCAACAAGTTAAGTGAGGTGCTAAGTAGAAAAGAAGCCTAGAAAATAGTGAATAAAAGAATAGAAAAGCCAAACTGTCTTTTTATTTGACAGAATCTCTCTTCTTTGTGGTGTTACATCTCACAAAAAGGTTAAAATAGAATTTTGAAAGTATGCTCAGTTTGCATTTTCCTTTGAATGTACTCCTGAATTCCTATCAGAAAGACATAGTTTGGGAGTTGTTTTGTCATTTTCAACAAAAAGCCATATAAAGACTGCATGTTAGCCTGAGCGCTTCTTCTCTCTTATTTTACTAAATTTTCTTTCTATTCTTTTATATATCAGTAACTGAATTTGAGGTGACAATAGTTCTGACTTCAAAGTGTAATGATTTTCAGAATCAAAATGATACCTCCATGAGGTTGAGAGCAATGAAATTCTCAGGATTAAGTTTGAAAATAATTGAAATAGGAATAAGTGCATTTTCCCCCATTGGTTTTCAGGATTCTTTCTTGGAATACATTTATGCTTTGACCGGGTAAACTTTGTCCCTGAATAATAATTGAAATCAACCCTTTGGGCTCTCCCTGTGTGAAGCTAACTGATATTTCATGGTAACAGCTTCATAGTTCATTCAGGTGTCAAGCATTATGCTTGGTTAGGGGTACAAAGATCAAATGTACTCTTCCTCCAAGAGCTCACAGTCTACTGGGCAAACAAATATGTAATCAATGTCAATGTGGCATTATAGCAATAATTGACAGGATGCCAAAGCAGCAATATAAATAAATAAACCAACACTGGGTTCTGGTCTGAATGGTTCATAGTAACTGGAGAGGCAGGGGAAAAAAGCAGCATGCTAAAACATGAACTTGGAGAGGGAAGCGAGTTCAAGATCATGAATCATTTTGAGTGCCATGTTAGGGACATGTCAAAGAAACTGAACTTTGGCTTCTTTAGGACAAGTTTTAACAGTCCTAACACAAATTATCTGATAAAACATGTAACTTGTCTGGATTCGACATTCTTGAAGCCTACAAAAACATATACGTGTGAGATCATTCCCATATTCCTGTTTATGTGCTTGTGTCCTTGTCCTTAGTTGCTCAGTCATGTCCGACTCTTTGGTACTCCATGGACGGTAGCCCACCAGGCTCGTCTGTCCATGGAATTCCCCAGGAAGAATACTGGAGTGGGTTGCCATGCCCTCCTCCAAGGGATCTTCCCACCCCAGGGATTGAACCCAGGTCTCCTGCATTGCAGGCAGATTCTTGATTGTCTGAGCCACCAGGTAAGCCCATGAATGCTGGAATGGGTAGCCTATCCTTTCTCCAGGGGATCTTCCCAACTCAGGAATAAAACCATGGTCTCCTGCACTGATTCTTTACCAGCTGAGCTAACAAGGAAGCCCCCTTCATATGCATACTAAGAACATAAAATCCCAAACTTCATGGCCCAGATGAATCAAATACCTTCCCACTTCCACCCAAAATAAAAATGACTACACTCCAGTGGTCAGACAGTTGTGATGTCAGGAAAAGACACAAGTGGATGCACAGGAAAGAGATACGGTGGTAATCAAGGAGAGATAAAACCGCTGCTACTTGCTAAGCTGTAAAACCCCAAACTAAAACCTTCAAATTCTGCAATAGTTCAAAGACAAGATTCTCTGGAGATGCAGCATGTTATCTATAGATAACAATGCTGGACAATATATTTGAAAAGTGCAAAGAGAGTACATCTCAAAAGTTCTCATTACAAGAAAAAAAAAGTGTGCAATTTTATGTGATGATAGATGTTAATTACTTACTGTAGTAATAATTTCATGGTATATACAAATATCAAATCATTATTTTATATCCTGAAACTAATATATTTTTAAATATCAAGTATATTTCAATAAGATAAATAATTATAACTAAATTAATTAAATAAAACAAAAGATCCCAGGAGGTTGGGTAGATCTCTAGGTTGAAGGATGTGGAGGAAAAACAGGAAATAATAAATGGACAAAAGGAAATTCCTTGAGATTCAGGATAAACTGGAAGAAAACGAAGGAGCAATGATTTTTTTTTAAAAAAAGACCAAGCTTTTGGTGATGAATAATTATAAAATGGGTGGGATAGATAGAAGAAACTTGCAGAGAAAATTGAAATCCCATGGCAACAGTGTTTGGGTTATAGTTTAAGTACCTTGGACAGTTTTTGCCCCCCTCCTCCTCTTTACATTTTCCTCTTTCTGTTTTGACGTAAATGAACCTCATATTTCAATGACTTCCTTGCTTGGTCTTTCTCTAATCCCATGAGATTGTTTGTTGTTGTTTGATTACAAACACTATAAACTTCATCTTTAGGCAATGTTCCTGTTTAAAGTAGAAATTTTGGTAGAAACTTCTGTTTCTACCTTATTCTACCTTCTACCCTCACTACCACCTTGGGCCCACGTGGTCTTTGCCAAGACTAGGATATAGGACAATGTAGCACAATGGTTAATAGCATGGTTTCTGAAAGCAAACTGTTCATACACTCATTGTGATTCCCAAGGCTGCTCCTGCACTCTGTATTTTCTTGAGGAAAATATTTAACTGCCCCCTTTTCCAATATATATTTTTAAAAGATAATAACACTGGCCTTAACAGACTGACCCAAATGCCCAGTGGCCTATCACTGAGGAAGAGATGGCTGGAGCTGAAATGTAGGCATTGAAACTATAAGGGCAGGTCAAGAGCATCCATCACAGCAACATGGGCCCTGATATTCCTGGGCTACTGTGCCAGCCCTGGATTACCTATCTTCATATTGCTTAATGTAGTAGAGGAAAAAACTATCTTATATAAGCTATCTTACTTAAATTTTTCTGTTACATGCAGCTAAACTTGACCCTTAACTGATAAAATAGTGTATCCAAAGTCAAGTGAAGTCGCTCAGTCATGTCCGAATCTTTGCAACCCCCTAGGTACTTTGTAGCCTACCAGGCTCCTCTGTCCATGGGATTTTCCAGGCAAGAATACTGGAGTGGGTTGCCATTTCCTTCTCCGGGGAATCTTCCCAAACCAGGGATCAAATCGAGGTCTCCTGCATTGTATGCAGATGCTTTTACCATCTGAGCCACCAGGGAAGTTCACCAAAGTCAAAGTCCATCTCAAATTCAAATCTTTTAAAAGGTCCTCTCTCCAACTCTTTTTTCAGTTGATTGTCAGGACTTCCCTCTCCTTCCTTTGAATTCTTATATTATTCATTTTATGCTTACTTCATTTGCAATTTAAACATTGTTTATCCCTTATTACATTCATAATGGATTTCTCTGACAGGATTACAAACTATATGAGGGACCATATTCCATTTGCCTATGGGGTCCACAGTACATTGTGCTAGAGACAGCTGTGGACTGCCTGATATAAAGCATGTACTTTTTTAGATTATGTAGATTATGTATTTTTTAATACCTATTTTATATTGAAGTATATCTGGTTAACAAAGATGTGTTAGTTACAAGCATACAGCAAAGTGATTCAGTTATACCCATACAAGTATCCATTCTTTTTCAAATTTAAAGTATGTATTTTTGAAAAATAAGACATTATTTTCTCTAATAAAAGTTTTCATGATCTGAAAGATATAGGCAAACTGAATTATGTAATTAATGTAAGGCACAGATATCTAAGAGTTTCAGGCTGAGTTAGTAGGCTATTTTTGCTGTTTTGTGTCTTTTAAAAGACCACACACATAGGCATTTCATCATTTGCTCACGAAGAATAAATAACGACTGAATTTACCTTTTGTTTCCCAAAGCAGAGCATGGTATATTGTTTCACCCCATAGTAACATGAACTAAGTTTGACATAAAATGAAGATTCCTTTTGGTACAGGTAGATTGAATGGATCCTTCTTATTTGATAGGTGGACTCCTATGTCCTTCAGCCATAAGAATTTTTATCAAATTTACTTTTGAAAACATATTTGGGGAATGTGCATGGGTATTTTTTCTCTTGCCTTTTATTTTTATGAAGTCGACAAAGCTCCCACAAGAGCTCTGTTGGCATGGAATCTGGCACTTCATCCAATAAGATAATAGATTTCTCAATTATTCCAGAGAGCCTGATGCCATTCATGAAGCCATGACAATGTACCCCTTTGTAAACAAGGATGAATTATTTTCCTCTAAGTAGCAGTGGTAAATAGAATAATAAAGCTGTAAGAGATATCAAGAAATCACTGATTCATTCACCAGTACTCTGCCAAATGATGCTTTAAAGCCCTTGAACCTTAAGTAATCTCTAACTTACCATCCAGGCACTGTCTGAACCTTGGCATCTCTAATTTCTAATTCCAAACATTTACTTACGGAAGGGCCATTGCAGCTCTTCATGTTTGATGCATTTTCCATCCTATTATCTCCCCAATACCTTCATGTATATGGATTGTGATAGGGTAGGTTAAGCTGTGATTAATAGAATCACAAACGTACATGACTCAAACACAATGAAAACTTGTTTCTCACTTACTTAATAGTCCACATCAGGTGCTCCTTACCATGAAGTAACTCCATTCCATGTGGGGACTCGTATACCCAGGCTCCTTTCATATTGTGGCTCCATCATCTTCACCATGTGTCTCCCAAGGTTTTCCTAGGGGAGGGAACAAGGAAGGAAAGTAGTGGAGGGAGGTCAGAGTTTATTATTCAAGTCATTCAAAATAAGAAAATATAGGGAAGAGAGGGCATGTGGGAGATTTTAATAGACCACGCCTGGCAATGACCACCTGACTTGCTCTTAATCACATGGCCACTTCTATGAGTAAGGAAGCCTGAGCTACAGAGTTAGGTATCTCCAGGATAAAACCAAAATGGAGTTTGATGAAAACTAACAGTTTCTGTTATATGGATTCTGCTTTCCCATAGCACTAAAATATCAGTTTGTTTATTCAGTGTGTTTATGGGTTCCCTACCCTCTATTGCTTACAATCTAGTTGGGAAGAGGCATATGAATTACATAGTCACACAAATGCTTGGAGTAAAGGGACCAAGTGTGTGAGATTACATCACAGGATACCCTACCTAGAGTGAGGGATCAGATGAAGTATCTCTTAGGAAGGGATGCTTGAGCTGTCATCTGAAGAATGAATACACTTTGCGTATCATATCCTGTCATCTGTCCTGAAGCAGTTTATTCTTCCTTTTTTTTGATCAAAATATAGAAATATCAAAGAAAGATGATTAATTATCAAAGAAGGAATGATTAATGAAATGAAATGGCACACATTTCTGTCTCCCATTACACGGATCTCCACTATATGGCTTTATAACAGGTAACCAGTGTGTATACATAGCTGGTACCCTGCCTCATGTTTCAACCAGTGGCCATGACCAGTGATCCAACAGGGGAATTCAAGCTCTTTTGAGTTTAAGAGTTGGGGGTCAGATTACCTCAACTGATGACCATTACTAGCAAAAATCAGAAGAAAGTAAGGAAGCATTGGAAGATCTCATAAGCAGTTTAGCCAAGCTTTAGAGAAAATGGGAAAATCATGTAGAACACAACAGAATCCCTAGTCTGCCTTTCTCATGATTCTTCCTTCAGCTTAGGTTTCTGTCTCTGTTTCTACTCAAGCTGCCCGCTGCCAGCTGTCTCCCCTTTTCTCTACTCCACGCTTCTTTCTTCTTTGAGGCTTCTTCCCCCACTTGGTTTCTGATTGCCACTTTCTTTGTGCCTCTTGGCTTTGGAGTTATTTCAATGTCCATGGCTTCTGATCCTTCTGTTCCCACAATCGTCTTGGATGATGTATATTCATTGTCCTCAGGGGAGGAAAGTATAAGAAACATTAGTCATTGTTCCCTAGCCAGCCCATAGGTGCCATCTTATGCTCAGGAACAGACTTCAAGCAGAGTCAGTTGTGTGTGGCCAGATGCAAAGTGGGTTTGTGGCTCCTGACACAAGCATGAGGACTCGTTTTTATTCATGGCCACAATGGACCAGATTTATTCTCCTGCCTAAAATAAGTTTTTTTTTTTTTTAAATAGGCACAACACATGAAATAATAATGTCCAGACATTGCATTATCAGCTGGTAAAAGACGGTGAATCCTTATGGAGGGGGAACAAATCAGAGGAATCCTACAATTGACTCAGTTTATCATCCAGAGAGAGTTACCAGAGCACAGCTGAGTCAAGAGATCCCAGGCAGAGCTCAGTGGGCTTTTCTTGTTGGGGACATGGAGCTGGGAGTCTGGAAAATCCAGAATGAAGAGCTGATCATTCCAGGTTTGATGTTTATTTTCAGAGGGATGTATATTTATGAGATAATTATCATAAGGAATCCAAGTGACATTGCAAATGAAGCAAAATCAAACATATTTTTTATTTAAAAATAGAGGGCTTCATTCCATATCTTTTCTCCTCTCTGCTTACCCTCACCTCCCTGTCACGTGAGCCTCACTTCCATAAGTCTTTACCTGCATTTTATAGCTATTCCTGTGTCTCTCTTCTCTAGCAGTGCCCTTGCTCTAAAATAAGTATTTCCCAATTAAAACTCCACTTTCTGCATATCTTAGTGGATTGATATGTCCATCATTCTCTATCCCATTATCCTATTTTTAACTACATATAATTATGAAAAATATTATTTAATTGTGTATATTTTTTAATTGTCCGTTAAGTTAGGAATCCTTTCTGTCCTGTTGAACTCTGTTCCTCTGGGGCCTAACATAATGTGAATGCAAAAAAGGAAAACCAAAATCATGGGTGGAGGGAAGGAAGGAAATAGTTCATTATGGCATAGCAAGTAACTGGGAGTTTAACCCCCCTGGGTGTGTTTGAGCTTTAAAATGCCAAGTTAACTTTAAAAAATCTGGACTTGTTAAGATTTTCAAGGAACATGAAGGCTTGTCGAAATGGGCTCTTGTTCTCAGAACCATAAAAAGAAGTGCCAGTTACAAGAGATGGCCAATTTCTAAAAGAAATTATTTCTTCCTGATAGTTCCCATTTTTCCAATATTAAAATCCCCTCTAAGGAAATTTGTCTCCTAAGAACATGAAAATCAGTTGTATTTGTCTTACTGCTCCAACAGTTGAAATAAAGAGAATGACTGATTCAGTTGGCAGAGATCCCTGAAATACTGTAGATCTTGGGGCCTTTACCAAAGCTGGAGCAAGGAGCAGGGCAGGAAGGAAGAAAAGGCTGGCAATTTCAAGTTTCAGGAGTAAGAATTAAAGTGTGTGTGCTAAATCATTTGTCATGTCCAACTCTTTGCAATGTTATGAACCACAGTCTGCCAGACTCCTCTGTCCATAGGATTCTCCAGGTAAGCATACTAGAGTGGGTTGCCAGGCCCTCCTCCAGGGGATCTTCACAAGCTAGGGATCAAACCTGCTTCTCTTATGTTTCCAGTGTTGGCAGATGGGTTCTTTACCACTAGCACCACCAGAGAAGCCCAAGAATTAAAAGTTAAAACCCTAAGTTTCTTCAGTTCCTTCAGGTGGGAAGCAGACTTGGAGCTTTATAAAGCTTACAAGGCCTTTGATAAAATTCAGGGTGTTTTTAATTTCCCTGCATCTGTGTCCAGTTTGTTACCCATAGAATTTTCAACACAAGTTGTAACAGTGGAAAGAATATGTTTGCTTATCTTGATGATGCAAGGAAGGGGAATCTGGGGCGTCCGTCCCACTTTGCTTAAGTGCTGACGTGGAGAAAGGGGCAGAGATAAAAATTCCAAGTGCCCAAATGTTGGAAGCAACTGGCAAGAGAAAAGAAACATCAGGGAGATACATTCTTAAGAGAGAACTTGGACTGAGCTCCAGGAAGACCTGAGAGGAACTTCTTGATTTGTTTTTTAGTGGTTCTCACCCGCTCTTCCAACCCAACACAGGGTCTGGGAGAAGGGTGCAGCCAGTGTGACCTCCAGCCCCTAGGTTGCTTGTATAAGTGCAGATGCCTGGGCACTATACAAGACTAACTATCTTGTTACTCTCTAAGGGACATGCCTAGGAATCTGAATTTTGAATATGTGAACCAGTGATACTGATGTTCACTAGAAAACAAAAGGAATTAACCAATTATCCACAAAACTACATGACTGGCACCCTTAGCTTCTGTGTTATTGATAGCAGTGACAATTTCAGTGAGGAAATAGGAGCTTAGAAACTAATTTTACATGGTGTGAATCCTCCTAACCTGTTGGGTCATTGCAGTGGACAAGTGAGGATTTTTCTCTTCAGGTTCATCCAGAAATTATTCTAGAACAGAAATCCTACCCTGGGTAAATCACAAAAGAGACTCTAGAAACCGAGGGAGGAAGGGGCTTCCCATTTGGTCCTCTCAAATATGGGAAGAATGAACAAGAAGCCAGTTGTCTGAAAGTAAAACATGATCACTGCACCAAGATCTTCGATTCTATTTAATACTGTGTGTGCCTGTTTGCAGCTGGTTTCATTCATACCTGGCCCCTGAGCACTTGCATAGGCTCCAAAAATACTCACTACTTTCTGCCAGCTGTAGTTCATGGGGCCTAGGAAAGCTTGTTGTGCTTTTGCTATTTCTTTTCTAATTGAAAGACTGGAGAGACTACAAATGAGATTCATTTCCTTTATAGTTCACCTAATACATTCCAATTCCAAGTGCCACTCTCCAGTGGTGGCAGGAAACAGCTTGTCAGTCCTGAGATTTCTCTGTGAGCATCTCTTTGTTTTTAACTAGCAGAGTGGAGACCTGGGAACAGAGGAAGAATCTAGTAACTGCTAAGAGACCAGCCAATCTGTTGCTACATGTGTCACCTTTATAGTCTTTTTAATCTTCCACATGTTCTTAAAGAAGCTTTTCAAGTTATAATTATTGTGCTATGCTTGCATGCCTACATTTTAAACAAATTTTGTAAAAGACCTTTCTTTTGGCAAGGTATGATATATTTTTTACAGATTTTCTAAAACATGTACCAACTTTTGAGGGCAGTGCTATGAAATTGTCTTATTTCAGAGAGACAGAAAGAGACTGACGCTATTAAACACTGACAAGGATATGGAGCAGGTTATTTATTTATTTATTTATTTTTCTGTTGCATCTCAGTTGTATCTTTAGCTTCAGAGAAAAACAATGAAACCCTTGTTGTATGCTGCCATCTCATTTAGCAAAAGGATTTAAACCAAAGCAAACAAAACTAAAGTAAGATCTCTCTGAACTTTTTACCTTAAAAACTAAAGAATTGGTTATATTATCCACTTAAGCCTGGTGTAAATGCCAGGAGTTGTAGGCTATGCTTTCTGGAAGAAACTTAAGTGACTATAGACATTTTTCTTATCTTCAGATTACTCAAGACTAAAGTGATCACTGAGAACCAAAAAGCTTAAATTGCTTCCCCAGGATGTCATCATCATTTAGTGGCCAAGCTAGGACCAGAGCCCAGATTCTCTGAAGATTTATCTCTTGTACTCTGTTTCCTCAAAATTAAACTATACATACAAAGCCCTCCTCCTGAGACGTGGCACAGTACGAAACAAGGAGGGAGCACTTGGAGGCCTGCTGTACCTGAGCACAGATCCCGACTCCATTTGTAAGACATTGGGAAAGTTATTTAAACTATCTGAGCCCCAGTCTCCGAAGTTGAAAATGAGGATAACACTTTGTGCCCATAGTGGTTTGTTCAACAAATATTTGAGCAGCTACTTGGAGCTCATCACTCTTTTAAGGCACTGGGAATACAGCAATGAACAAAATGAGAACTCTTGATATCATGGAGTTTGTATCCCAGTGAGCACACACGGACAATAAATAAATAAACGGTAATATATAGTATGTTGGGTAACTGCAAGTACTATAGAGAAAAATGGAGAATGGGACTAGTACTACCAGCTCAGAGATAGGAGCAGATGGGTTTGTATTTAAATAAGGTAACCTAGGAAGGCATTACTGATAAAAGGATAGTTGAACAGATACATGAAGAAAGTGAGGGGTAAGGACATTCCAGAAAAATAGCAAGCCAAACCCCCTTGAGGGGAAAACATACTCAGTGTGTTGGAATAACAGCTCAGGGGTGATGTGGCTGGAGTGAAGTAAACCAGACTCAAGGCAGGAGAGTGAGATTGGGCCCAGGGAGGGGACCCAGGGGGATAGCCTCTAAGATTTGTGATCACTGTAAACACATTAACTTCTTTTTAAATAAAATGAGAAGCTACGGCAATGCTTTGAGCAGAGGAGGGCCACAATGACTTATATTTTAAAAGGATCACTCTGGCTGTCATGTTGGAATAAAGTATAAAGGCAGTAAGAGTGGAAGTTAGAAGGCCAGTTAAAATGATTTTGCAATAACCTAGGAGAGATGATCATTAAAACAAGTCAGATATGATTTGAAGAAATACTCTTTGAGTTTTGCTGAGAGATTGGATTATAGACTCTCCCTGGTGGCTCAGACAGTAAAGAATCTGCCTGCAATATGGGAGATCTGGGTTTGACCCCTCGGTCAGGAAGATCCCCTGGAGAAGGAAATGGCAACCCATTCCATATTCTTGCCTGGAGAATTCCATGGACAGAGAATCCCAGCAGGCTATCTCATCCATGGGGTCCAACAGCTGAGCAACTAGCACATTCACTTTCACTGAAAGAAAGAAAAGAATCAACATAAATTCAAATTCTTTGTTCATATTACTAGAAGGATAAAAAAAAAAACCCTTGGGAGGCTGGGTGTAAAGAGAAGATGGACTTAAGACATGTTAATTTTGAGATGGTGATTGGCCATCCAGAGGGAGATTGGCAGATGTAGGTAGAGTTCAGGGTAGAGGGTCTACACTGGAAGGTCATCAGACTATAGATGATATTGAAGGCCATGAGACTGGCTGAACTCTTTCTGGGAGGGAGCATGACTAGGCGGAGTCAGTGCCAGGAGGAAGGGAGTAAGTCAGCTGTGTCCAGTGTTGCTGAGATCTCAAGTAAGACGAGACCTAGCAAATAATCACTGAGTTTAGCTAAATGGAGGCAATGGTGGACTGATGGATTCAAAGGACTATGTGGTGTGTACTCAAAAGATAATGGTAAACATTAGGGGGAAACTAACAAATTAATAGCAAAATGAGAAAAATGGACATAAAAAAGCTCACAGAAAAAGAAATGCATGTAGCAAACAAAACACAAAGCAGAGAAAATATGTTCAATTTCACTCACAATAAGAGAAACACAAAATAAAATCATATTCAGATACCATTTATCAGTTTAGTGAAATTCTAAAAATTTTAAACCAAAAACTGTTGCAAAGCTATGGAGAAACAGATACATACATGTATATATAGATAGATAGATAGATATAGAGAGAGATAGAGAAAGAGATATATATATATATATGAAAGTCTCTCAAAGTCCTGTCCAAGTCTTTGTGACTCCATGGACTATAGCCTGCCAGACTTCTCTGCTCACTGAATTCTCCAGACAAGAATGGAATGAATAGCCATTCCTATATCTATCTATCTATCTATCTATATATATATATAGTGTGTGTGTTTGTTTATTTACTTATTTATTTATTCTCACCTCTTTAGCCTCAAAATCTCAGTCTATGAATCTATCTCAAACATAGGAATAGGCTTGAGGAATCTATCTCAAACATAGTCTGACAAAAGGAGGGAAAGAATCTAAGTGCTCGTTAACAGTGGCTGGAATGTTGTGTGTGTGTTTTCAGTCACTTCGTCATGTCTGACTCTTTGCAACCCCATGAACTGTTGCCCACCAGGCTGGAGTGCAATGCAGGTATAAAAAGGAGTGAAAAAGATCTCTGTCTACTGAGGGAGATCTCCAGGATGCAGTGTTCAGTTAATAAGCAACATGTGGAACAGTGTTATACTGTAGTCTATCATGTGATACTGCTTGTAGAAGAGGTAAGAGAATGCTTATACTTTGAAAAGAGTAACAACAGAAGACAAAAATAAAACTATAAAATAGTTACCTATAACTAGAGGAAGGAAATACCATAGAAGAGACAGGATCCAAGTTAGACTTACATGAATGTGCTCTGTGCAATTTCAAATTTATGCATAATTTTGATTTTGAACCATTTAAATATTTTACATAATTATTAAAAAAATTCAAAAGAAATTAAGTGAAATGAAATTTAAATGAAATATTAATATAATATAATAAATAAAAAGAATCATAAGAGAAGAAATTTAGATTAAAACAATTTTAGAAAATAATGCAGGGGGTTGGGGGGGAGAGCCCAAATGCATATTAAGATATCACACAGACAATTCTTTCAAATGACTTTTAAATGTAATATTCAGAGAGCATCATTAGTATATCTCTAGTAAAATAACATTCTAAGAGCAAAATGGATAAGGATAAGAGGCTTATGGAAGCATCCTCATGGGAGAGACTGACTGAGGGGGAAACTGGGTCTTGTTCTGATAGGCAGCACCATGGTCAGTAAATCTTTAATCCAATTTTCTATTGATGGGGGAGGCTGTGTTTCCTCCCTGTTGTTTGACCTGAGGCCAAACTATAGTGGAGGTAATGAAGATAATGGTGACCTCCTTCAAAAGGTCACTTGCATTACCACACTCACTGCCACCAGCCCTGCAGCAGGCCACCACCAACAAATGCCTCTGCTGGATACTCCTGGACACTAACGGGCAAGTCTGGGTCAGTCTCTTGGGTCACTGCTCCTTTCTCCTGGGTCCTGGTGCACAGGTGGTTTTGTTTGTACCCTCCAAGAGTCTGTTCTCCCCGTCCTACGTAAATTCTGGTGGCTTTATGGTGGGGTTAATGGTGACCTCCTCCAAGAGGGCTTATGCCATACCCAGGTCTGGTACAGAGCCCCAGCCCCTGCGGCAGGCCACTGATGACACATACCTCTACAGGAGACACAAACACTCAAGAGTAGGTCTGGCTCAGTCTCTGTGGTTCTCCTGCTGTACACAAGATTTTGTTTGAGCCCTCCAAGCATTACTGGAGAGTATGTTGTTTGATTCTAAACGCAATTTCACCCCTCGTACTGTCTGTTGGGGCTTCTCCTTTGCCCTTGGAAGTGGGATATTTTTTTTGGTGGGATCCAACATTCTCTTGATGGTTGTTCAGCAGCAAGATATAATTTTGGAGTTCTCACAGGAGAAGATGAGCACACTTTCTTCTACTCCACCATCTTGAATCTCTCCACCCATCAGAACAAGACCCAGTTTTCCGCCACTCAGTCTCTCCCATCAGGAAGATTATATAAACCTCTTATCCTTATCCATCAGAAGGCAAACAGAATGAAAACCACAATCATAGAAAACTAATCAAACTGATCACATGGGCCACAGCCTTGTCTAATTCAATGAAACTATGAGTCATGCCGTGTACGGCCACCCAAGATGGACAAGTCATGGTGGAGAGTTCTGACAAAACGTGGTCCACTGGAGAAGGGAATGGCAAACAACTTCAGTATTCTTGCCTTGAGAACCCCATGAACAGTATGAAAAGGCAAAAAGATAGGACACTGAAAGATGAACTCCCCAGGTCAGTAGGTGCCCAATATGCTACTGGAGAACAGTGGAGAAATAATTTCAGAAAGAATGAGGAGATGCAGCCAAAGATAAAATAACAACCAGTTGTGGATGTGACTAGTGATGGAAGTAGAGTCCGATGTTGTAAAGAGCAATATTGCATAGGAACCTGGAATGTTAGGTCCATGAATCAAGGGAAATTGGAAGTGGTCAAACAGGAGATGGCAAGAGTGAACATCGACATTTTAGACATCAGTGAACTAAAATGGACTGGAATGGGTGAATTTAACTCAGATGACCAATATATCTACTACTGTGGACAAGAATCCCTTACAAGTGGAGTAGCCCTCATAATCAGCAAGAGTCCAAAATGCACCATTTAGATGCAATCTCAAAAATGACAGAATTATCTCTGTTCATTTCCAAGGCAAACCATTCACTATCACAGTAATCCAAACCTAAGCCCCAATCAATAATGCTGAAGAAGCTGAAGTTGAACAGTTCTATGAAGACCGACAAGACCTTCTAGAACCAAGACCCAAAAAAGATGTCCTTTCCGTGATAGGGGACTGGAATGCAAAAGCAAGAAGTCAAGAGATACCAGGAGTAACAGGCAAATTTGGCCTTGGAGTACAAAATGAAACAGGGCAAAGGCTAACAGACTAAAGCAACTTAGCACCAGCAGCAGCAGCAGTCACCAAATTGTGGTTCTCAAGGTACCATTTCCTATGAAAGAACCAAGCTCATTATAGAAATGGCTCATTTCAAATCCGAGTCAGGAAATACATGAAATGAGCCAAGACCATTTAAAAAAAAAAAAAAAAAAAAAACTAGAAAAGAGTAATGGGTTATTGTCAAAAGAACACAGGAGCCAAGTTGAAATTGCTCTCACTGTGAAAGAAAGAGGGACAATATTAAAATCAAAAAGAACAGGAGCTGCAATAGATGGAAAACCATCTAATATATAAACATCTTTAGATTTATAACATACATAAGAAAGAGAATACAAACTGGAGAGAAACTGGAAACTAAAAACAAACAGTCCTTTGAAGAGAAACACTGTGATTGCTGGAGGGGGAGTGTGGAGTAGAAAGAAGTTTGTTTTATTGTTTTGTTTGTGTTTCAATACAGGAGATGTTACAGTATGCTTTATGTGTGCTGACAGTGATCCAGTGGAGAAGGGAAAATTGATGATGCAGGACAGAGGAAGAACAATGTATTATTGGAACAATTCCCAAGAGTAGGTGAGAGGTAATGGACCTCGTACACAAAGAGAAGAGCTGGCCTAAGTCAGAGCAGGGCAACGTATCCAGGGTAACAGGAGTGAAAGAGGAGTGTGTGGACCACAGGCGGGTAGTTGGTAGATGGATTGGAAAAGATTTGGATGGCCTCTTCTGAGTTCTTCATTTTTTCTCAGATAAGTAGAAATGAGAAGGAGGATAGGAGAGAAGTATTGGGAGCATTATTAGAAAGCACAGATTTGCAGTATCAATAGTTGTGTAGGGAGAGTAGGCAGCGGGAAGGGACTGAAGAAATGTACAGAATTGCCAGGCAGCATCAAAATCCCTTTGGGAATGATTGCTTGTGAGTCTGGAAACAACTCAAGCAAAACAGCTGTGTGCGTTTTCTGACAACATGAAGCCACTGTACAGGCAGGTGTATGCACAAAGTAGGCAATGAGCTGTACTTAGCCAATGTTTTGTGAGGGTTAATTGAGATTTAATGTGTAAAATCATGCATGTATCAGGTAATTTCATACTTAATGATTTATTTTTCCTTCAATTTCATTCTTTAGGAAATACAAAAGGGAAGAAAAAAGAAATATTCGACAGAACAAAAACATAAAATATTTAGGAATGCATTTAGAAAAGGATGTGCATAAAAAAAACAGAATAATTTTGTTAAGGGATACAAAAGAAGACACAAATACTGTGGTATCAATACTTTACAAGTTCATGACTTTAAAGCTAAACCAATAGAAATTCAGCCAGGGCATTTTGGAACTCTAGAAAATTCTAGAGTTAATTTGGGAAAATAAACATGTAAGGATATGATAAAAAATAGCTAGTTTTGTTGAGACTTTTCACGAGGACTTAACTGTATATTGGTGATGATAATGGCCTCTAAACAGCCCAGGTAAATTCTGGATCCCAACTTGCTCACTACTGAGCTTCTCTGTGGCTTCAACTGCCTCGTCTATAAACAGGTGTTTTATTTGTACCATCCATTAGAGTTGCAAAGACCTTAGAATAATGCTTGGCTCATAGTAACAATGATAGGTAACATTGATTGGGTGTTGATTATGCATGAGGCATTGTTCTAATTACTTTATATTTATTTATTTTTCTTCATAGCAACCCTTCAAGGAGTACAAGCACCAAGAGGTTAAAGGAATCTGCCTAAGTCCACAGGGCTAATCAGTATACATAAAGACTGAATACTTAGCCATGACACTGGGCTGTATCAAATAATAACATGAGAAAGAAAAACAAAAAAAGAAGAAACTCATCTTAACATTGTAAGATAACAGACGTTAAAACGATAGAGCATCGCCACCAGAGTTGATCTGTATGACCATATAGAAAATCCAGAAATGTCCTTAATCATACATAGTAATTATATAATTTACATCAGAAGAAGCCAAACTCCTCAGAATAATAGGAAAGGCTTATCTGATTAACAGATAGCTATATATTTCCACAGTTCCCTGACTAAAGGACAAATAGACATAAACGCTTAAATAACTCACTGATTTTTATAGAACATTTATCTAAATTCATTCAGCAAAAATAACACTACATGAATGTACTTCTTTTCTGAATCAGCAGTGGTCTAGATATTCTAGGTTAAAGAGGCTGAATTTGATTAGCCCAAGCGTTGGCCTATCTTTTTGAATGTTTAATACATAGACTTAACAAAATCAGTCTTCTAGGGCTGCCTTCATAAAGTACCACAAACTGGGTAGCTTAGATAACTGAAATTTATTGTCTCATGGTTTAGAGGCCAGATGTTCAAGCTCAAGGTGTCACCAGGTAGTCCCACTTTCTGAGAGCTGAGAGGGAAGGACTGTTCTTGGCTTCTCTCCTTGGCTTGTAGACAGCAGTCTTCTCTCTGTCTCTTCCCCTCACCTTCCCTCTATCCACAACTGTGTTCAGATTTTCCCTCTTATGAAAACACCAGTCATATTGGACCAAGGTCCTTCCTAATGACCTTGTTTTAATGTAATAACTTCTATAAAAATCTTATCGCCATATAAGATTACATTCTTAGGTAGTGAGTGTTGGAACTCCAACACATCTATTTTTTTTTTTTAGAATGACATAATTCAGCACATAACACTAATATTTGAGTATAAATCACAATAGTAGCCACAGACCCTTAAAAAACATCATCTTGTTGGCCTCACTGATTTTTTCTTAAGCAGGTCCATGTCAACTAACCATGTGTTTCTAATCTTTTTCGAGGATTAGTTAAGGTGTATTTAAAACCTCAGCACAAAACATTCTTCTGGAGGATGTCAAAGAGTCCCTCACTCATTTTGCATGAAGACAAAACACATTTCTTGGGCCTGGTCCAATATTTCTGGCAGTCATATAGAAACAACCTTGGTGTTTCAAAAATTCCATAGCATGAAACAAGTCCAGCAATTAAACATACAACATGCTCCTTCACAACAACATGGAAATCACAGTGGGGAAATGAGCACTTTACATGCAAGGCAGAAGGAAATGGGTTAGAGGAACAAAGACTGGGTGTGGGCAAGAATGAGTGGAAATCTGAAGGGGAGGTGAAATCTCCATCCTATAATCACAAGATGCCTGCTCGCGGTGCAAGAGGCACTTCTGTCACACCCCCAACCCTAAACAACACCACTCCTCACCCTACACTTAGTGGATTACCAACTGGGACTTGCAAAGCCTTCCTGTAATGTTCACAGATACTCATCTCTTTATCACCCCCTATAGAAATGGGGGGTCATCTGCTCCCTCTACTGTTTTGTTTTGTTTATCAGCAAGCACTCACATGACTCACATTGTTATCTCCAAAATATATCTTGAAACCATCCATTTCTCTGCATCTTCACTATTGTCTTGTTTACCCAAACCACTATAAACCCTTGCCTAGGCACTCTATGTCCTCCTGTGTCTGGCTTCACTATAGCCCCAGGCTAATTCATTACCCAGGAAGCAGCTTCTCAATTGTTTGCAATGCTCCACTGAGCTTTTAGATAAGAGACATTGTACTTCTCAGCCCTGTACCACCTGGCCCTGTCTTCCTTCATTTCTTTCCACTCTCTCTTGCTTACAATATCCAGCCTCTCTGCCCTCCTTTTAGTTTCTCTGAATATTCAGGATCAAAATACATTCTTTTCCCTCTTTTTGAAAAATTTAGCTGATATTCAGCCAGCATACTCTCATACACTTGCATTGGTCATGAAAGCAGGGAAATACCTCGCTACTCCCTTGGGAAGTGATAGTACCCCATGCCCCTACCCACTCCCACATTCATCCATCCTGCCCCTTTCCTGGAATGTCCTAGATCTCCACACTCCTAAAGAAGTAATACCTGACTGTATGCGAAGCCTGTAAACCTTGCATCGGTCAGGATTAAACCAGAGAAACAAAGCCAGCAGGAGAAGTATAATAAGGGATTTATAGCAAGGATCTGTGTCATGCACTTGTGAGGTCTGGCAAGATAAGCCACAAATCTGTAGGGCAGAAAGGGCAGACTAGAAGGGTCAGAATGAACGAAGCTGCAGTCCATAGCAGAACTTTTCTTTTGAGAAGCTTCAGTTCTGCTCTTAAGGCCTTTTGACTGATTGAATCAAACTCACTGAGATTGTATAGGATATCTCCTTTACTTAAAATCAATTGGTCATGAATGTTAATTACCTCTGCAAAACACCTTCACAGCAATGCCTAAATTAGTGTTTGCATAACTGGGGACTATTATCGTTATACTCAGACTAGCTACACTGACTATCACAGACGTTGTTTCAGTGCTGCGGTCACTGGCTGTCCACCCTACTAGTAAGTAGTTCAATATTTTTATTATCATCTAGGTATACTGACACATAAAACTGACACCTGACCATCAGAGATACGTTCTAGCACTGTGGCTTCTGGTGATCTATTCTACTAGTAGTTCAGTACTTTTAGCAGCATCCCTTGTTCTGTAGATGGTGGGCTGGCTCCTCTTCTCCTTTCCCCTCTTCAGGACCCCTCTGAAATATCACCTCCTCACAGAGAGCTCTCCTCACAACCCTCTCGGAGCAGGTGCCCCCTCAGAGGGACCTGCCCTCCATTCTTTCTCCACACCCTATTCTTTCTCTTCACTGCACTTCCCACAAGTTATTAATTTATGGGTTTTATGTGTTTGTTTACTGATTTTGTCTATCATGCCCATAAAACTGTGTGTCCAATGAGTACTGAGGTTTTCATTTGTACAGCACTACATACTGAGTTAACTGCCATGACAGAAGCATCACAGGAGCTCAATTCATATTTGTCAAATGAGTAAACGTCATCAGAGGTTACTATCACTTGGCTGAGATGCAAAGACCCAACTTGCTATACACTTCAGTTCAGTCGCTCAGTCGTGTCTGACTCTTTGGACCGCAGCACGCCAGTCCTCCCTGTCCATCTTCAACTCCCGGAGTTTACCCAAACTCATGTCCTTTGAGTCAGTGATGCCATCCAACCATCTCATCCTTTGTCGTCCCCTTCTCTTCCCACCTTCAATCCTTCCCAGCATCAGGGTCTTTTCAAATGAGTCAACTCTTCACATCAGGTGGCCAAAGTATTGGAGTTTCAGCTTCAACATCAGTCCTTCCAATGAACACTCAGGACTGATTTCCTTTAGGATGAACTCAAGAGTCTTCTCCAATGCCACAGTTCAAAAGCATCAATTCTTCAGCACTCAGCTTTCTTTACAGTCCAACTCTCACATCTGTACATGACCACTGGAAAAACCATAGCCTTGACTAGATGGACCTTTGTTGGCAAAGTAATGTCTCTGCTTTTTAACATGCTATCTAGGTTGGTCATAACTTTCCTTCCAAGGAGTAAGCGTCTTTTAATTTCTTGGCTACACTCACACACACCTTATTTACCTTGTCCTGAAGCCCCTTTCCATGTATAGAGCCCAAGTTAGTCAGGAGTCATCATTCTGGCACAAGCAGAGATTCCATGTGAACAAATTGATGGAGAATTGCTTTTAGAGAAACCCACCTAGAACTGAACTGATCTTTCCTGTGATCTACAAGGTGGGTTCCTTCCACCTCAAATCTTATTTTTATTCAGATATACAACCCCCAATCTTATCCCTGATGTCTGACCCAGGTCAGCTCCCACTGAAATAAGAGGCATGTGTTGGAATCACTGATATGATATGAAATACTTGTCAAGAAGTGTAGATACAACTCATGAATGAATGCTGGGGAGGTGGCTCTCTTTGTAAGCAGGCTCTGGAATAGGATGTGATCAAATCAAAGGCACAAATATAGAACCTCACTAACCAATATGTGTTTGCCAAGATCACCCCTCACCACAGCATCTAATGAGAAAGCACTTGGGGATCATCCAAACTGCTCAGAAAGTCATTAATACCCTCACAGGCCATTTCTAATCTTTTTCTTCTTTTCTAACCCAATAGCATATTTAAGAGATGTCTGCTTTTAACTTCCTTGTTTTGTGTCTTAGATATTTGGGCAGCAATTCTGACTATATCCCTGTATTTCCCCATAGGTTGAATAGGGGGTTTATGGTATTTCTTGATGAAGTGGATATTTTTCTCCTACTCACTTGTTAACAAATACATATGTTCTTGAGTCACCAGTGAAAAATACCTTCAGGAGATTTGTGCATTTGATAGTCTTTGCACTATTCTTACTTCCTGGGACAAAAGAAGAAAGTGATTATCTACTGTCTGAAAAGAGGCTTATATACTGGGGCAAACCCAGATAAATTAAGAATGTGATAAAACTATTTCTATCGGTGGAAGAATTGCATGGTTCTGTTAAAGACAAAATGATGTCTCTAGATCAAGGAGTGGAGAATGCAGTTCCAAGTGACATGCTATTCTACAGATGATCTGAAATAAGCCTTAATGGAAACAAGCCTTTTGCTTAATGCAAAAGCATTCATGCAAAATTCCTTCATATTCCTAATTGTGGCCAGTCACCCTTATTGATCTGTTTACTCCGCTTTTAGAATGTAAAATGTTGGAATATGATATGACCAAGGTTAGTTAGAAAAATATTACATCTATTCTGAGCCCAAGACAAAATGGTGGTTAGTGAAGTTTTAATATGAGGCCTCGACTTCAGTTCAAATATGGACCATTTCCTCACTATAAGATAGTTTTGTCTTCCCCTCAGGAACTAAATCTTCCTTGCTTTTTCCCTTCAATATATAACTGAAATCCTATCTAGTCCCTCCCATAAACAAATTTCCATTCTTTGAATTCCTATAGCACAATTGTCTCCCATTATGTCAACTTGTCCTTTGTTTTCCATTATAGACTAGTTTTCTCATTCCCAAACTAAACTATGAATTCCTGAAGGGCACAGTACTGTTTTCTGTATCTTTACTTACTTATACTCCACCACACGTATATTTTGTCAACAGGCAGTGAACCAATAGGGAAGTTGTGTCAGAGACTACTAGGTTGTTCATTCAAATTTGCTTTCTCTTCTTTCTAGACAAATAGCTATATTTCATATCCCAGCCTCCTCAGCAGGGAAATCAAGCCCCATATTAGACTGTGAAACTTTCGAATCGGCTCCTTTTACACCTCTTATGTTGCACTTTCCATGCTTCTTTCTCCTTTTTCTGGTAAGAAGGAGTCCTTGTGTGCATGCTAAGTCACCTCAGGTGTGTCTGACTCTTTGCAATCCTATGGACTGTAGCCTGCCAGGCTCCTCTGTCCATGGGATTGTCCAGGCAAGAATAACTAGAGTGGGTTGCCATTTCTTCCTCCAGGGAATCTTCCTGACCCAGAGATTGAACCTGCATCTTCTGCACTGACAGATGGGTTTTTTTTTTAACCATTTGCACTACCTGGGAAGCCCAAGAAGGTGTTCTTAGGCATAACAAAACCATAGGATGGAAGGAGCTTAGGTCTTGAAATCATGTTATTGAGAAAACTGCCCACAGACCAGGAACATCTGCCTTGGACTATTACAAAAGAATGAAATAAACATCAATTGTTTTTGAGCTGTCATGTATTGGTGGTTCTACTTGTTATAGCAGCTAGCAGTCATTCTATGACATCCAGTAATTCTAGTAGGAAGAGCTTGAGCTGGGTTTAATACTTAGCTCTGCCACAATAACCAAAATATGTGATCTAAGGCAAGCTACTTAATTTCTCTGAGGCTCAACTTCCTCATCTGTAAAATGGAGATAATTATAGCAACTGCTTCCATCAGTTTTTTGTGAGAATAAGTGCGTGACTGTAATCAGGCACTCAGTGACTGCCAGTTCAGTACTACTCACGTGCGTGTTTACAATTAGTTCTTGACAAGAGAGCCCAGAAAAATGGCATTGAAAAAATTTATTTTTATGCCCTAACTACAACAGTTGTAGTAGAAATTTTTTGAGTATGGGAAATAAGCTTATGAGTGGAGGTAGCAGTCAACAGGAGGTGTTTAAAGAGCAGAGACAAGCTAAAGAAGATTTAAAAAGAATATTTAGTAATATGCCTTGAACTCTTAGAACTTCTGCCCTGGCAGGGATCTAAGATTTTAGGTTAGAGTATGTAAGGACTTTGTATTAGGCTGCTGTGTGTCTAAACAGATAATTAGGGATAGACAATTGTGCTGCTATGTAGGCCAAAGGTACTTCCCTTTCCAGGCTGGGCTATTCAGTACTTGAGGGTTTGTTTGATCTTCCAGGGGGTACTGATGATTAAATGACAAGCTGTTCACCTAATCACTGGTTGCAAATAGAGCAAGTCTGGGTAAAGTCGATATTTGCTTGATTTAGTGACGTTAATGGAGAAGGCCATGGCAACCCACTCCAGTACTCTTGCCTAGAAAATCCCATGGACGGAGGAGCCTGGTAGGCTGCAGTCCATGGGGTCTCTGGGAGTCGGACACAACTGAGTGACTTCACTTTCGCTTTTCACTTTCAAGCATTGGAGAAGAAAATGGCAACCCACTCCAGGGTTCTTGCCTGGAGAATCCCAGGGACGAGGGAGCCTGCTGGGCTTCCATCTATGAGGTCGCACAGAGTTGGACACGACTGAAGCGACTTAGCAGCAGCAGCAGCAGCAGTGACATTAAATTTAGATGGAAGAATGTAGTAATCATTAAAGCAAAACTTAATTAGGCTGAATAAAGCTTTGACATCTGCTTTTAGAAAATCATAGATTTCTTGCACTAACACATTTATCCCTATTTAGTTGACATTCTGTCTCATGTTTAAAGTTTGAACATATAATTTATTATTATCTCTTAAATCTATTCATTTTCAGGAGATTTTACATTTTTAAAATATGGAGGTAGAGGAGTGGGAGTCTGCAGTAATTTGTCCTAAAGAAGGTTGAGTACCTAAATAAAATTTAAAATGATTTGAACTCATGCCATCCTCTGCTATAATCTTCTATCAAGAAGGTCACAGAGACTTGGCATTATTTAATTTTTTATATAAGGAAAAAGTATCATAACAGATTTATATAAGGGCCAACTTTCTGAACCCATCACCCAAATCTGGAAGCCAGACAAGAATAGATTTTTCAAATTTATATAATATAGATATTTATTGCAACATTGCTTGTAGATACAAAAGGAAGTAAAACAAAACAAAAAATATCTAATGTCTATGAATAGGGAAATAGTTGAATAAATTATACACACATATTTGTAAAAACGAACAAAACTAAAATCCAAAAAAATACAAAGCAAATTCCCTGTATTTATGAATATACATTTTAATATAATTTTATGTAGTAGTAGTTTAGTCAGTAAGTGTGTCCAACACTTGCAACCCAACCCCATGGATTGTGGCCCGCCAGGCTCCTCTATACATGATTTCCCAGACAAGAATACTGGAGTTGGTTGCCATTTCCTTCTCCAGGGAATCTTCCCAACTCAGGGATCAAACCCAAGTTCTCCTGCACTGCAGGAAGTCTCCTGAATTACAGGTAGATTTTTTACCAACTGAGCCACCTAGAGAAAGTTATAGAAAATAAACACAAACCCTTTTATGTTGTGGGAAATAAAGCCCACTGGCCCAAACCCAAGGAATGGACTTGGAGACAACCAGGAGCAGCAAGAAGTGAGGCCTTAATGACTGACAGTCTTGCAAGATCCGGTGTGTGGTGGGCAGGCATACCCAGAGTTGTTACAATGGGTTTTTTATCCTCTCCACAAGCAAGTTCCTCCCCCAGTCCCTCACTGGCTGAGTACTACAGGGTTAATAATCTTCCCAGAATGTCATCTGGATTTATTATCCTCACCAAGCACTTCTTCCCATTCTTATGTTTTGAAGTCACCAATAGAATGAGCCCATGAAAAAGTCCCAGGCATTCCACTCTCCCTTTGTTTGGATTTCTCGGGCAAGTATCCTAACGGCTATTCTGTCAGCAGGCTGTCACTCTGGGCTAGTTGTCCTTGAAAATGGACCACTTTAAGTTTTTATTTCTTACAATGTGATTACTCAAGGATGTAGATAATAAAAGTTTGTGAGTGTGTGCTAGCTTTGTGTGTGGAGCTCAGTATTGTTGAACAGGTACAATAGAAAGGTATTAATGTTGCCGTTTTAAATAATGAATAACTCCTTAAAAGGATTTAAATATGAAAGGCATTCCTGAAATGTGGGAGTATCTGTGAGTATGCAGAGAAACAGGTATTTTTACACTTCATAGAATTTTCTAAGCTTTGGTATTGTATCTTGTGTCTCAAGTCCCAGAATCTATAAAAACTTCATGTAACTGACATTCTATCAAAAACAAGCAATACTAGGGATAGTCATAAGAGCAACAGATAGCTACATTTCAAAAGTAAGATGAAACAGAGTAGATTACAACATTGGGTTTAAAAAAATGGGTTAAAACAAGCTTATCTTAAATAAATCTTTGAATTATTACCAAGAAAAAGTATTCTACATTCCATTAAATAAAAAGAAAGGAATAAAGGGAGTGAGGAGAGACAGAAAGAAAGACAGAAGAAAAATGAAAGAAAGAGCAGAAGGAAGGAAGAAAGACAGGGAGATAGAAAAAAAGAAAAAGATAAAAACAACAAATATAGGTAACTCAATTTCCATTTCTACTGCTGATGATTGTGGGAGGTTTTAAGGCATGAGGATGAAAAGCAAAAGAGAAGCAGATGTGGTGGTAGCTGCCGACTGTTCCAGAGCATCCTCAAAGGCAGAATGTATGTAGGAGAGGGATATTAGTCTAAAAGGAATTTGAGGACTTGCCTATTTCCCATTTCTTCATCAAAGCATGATAAATTTCATTGGTACTAGAGCTCTAGATTGCAGTAGCCCTGCAGTTGGGTTGGTCCTACTCCCACCTCCATTACAGATGTGGCCACAGCCCAGGGGCACTGTGCATGTGTTTGTAGTACACAGTCAGCTGCAGTGGAAAATTACACCCAGCCGTAGACTGGCCCAGGCACCATGTGAGTTCATGGGCTGACTATGGGTGTCTCACTCATGACATTCCTCATCACTCCTAATGGATGAGCAGCCACCAGTTGGAACAAGGTACATAAAGCAGGATCCCTCCCCAGCAATGAAGTGAGGAATGGAATATAACCTGGGTCAAGAAGCAAAGTTTAAAGTGTGCCAGAAATGGAGACGAGAGGAGGGATAACACGTGAATCACAAAGGGAAGGGATAGCTGTCCTGACTAATCAAAACAGTGTGAGAAGTAGGAAAAAAATACAAAGTATGAATGGTTTAAATTGGGGGAATGACCTTAAGAAAGCCAGACATTTCAGAAGGAAAGATGCACGATTAAAATCAGAAAGGATTATGAGTTTATCCCTGCACTTGAGAAGCGCATTTTAAGTCAGGGAGGAGACTGTCCATCCAAACGTAAGATGTCAAGAATTTCTATTAACTTCTAATATCTCAGTACAGGAGGGATGGCTCTGTTAGGCTAAAGGCTTCTCAGGAAAACAAGCTGGCAAAATATCATGCCCCGTGAAGTTTTTAGATTCCCTCTCCAAATCTCATGCTTTTGTTTGGGGCCAATTCCAAGCTTTTGTTTTCAAACAATGCTCTATTCTAACGTTCTTCTGAGGAGAATACTGCCTCCAGGATGGGCTTGAAATCACACCAAGTGGGACCCCAAAAGCCTTCCCTGGAGTGAGACTCATCCATCAATATTCTGGGCTTCTTTCTGACAGCATAGCCTGTGTGGGGAAGCCAGAGGCCGAGTAACTCAACCAGCCCAGTCTACAGGAAGGCTGGTTTCCATCGGAGCAGCAGCCAGACTTTGTGACCCTTTCCTCTTCTCCATTTCACTGAAGTGAAGCCTTCTGAGAAAGCCTAGAAGAGAGCTGCCATTTTGACTTGGGCAATTTTTTAATGTTTTCTCATCATGTATCTTTCACCTGCCCCCTTCAGCTTTCTGTTTGGATTGCTCATTCATACAGATGATAAAATATAGTGGTTTAACTTGTCTAGTTAGGACCCAATGAAAATAGGGATGTAATTAAAAAAAAAAAAGATGGCATACAAATAATGACCACATTGTCCTATATTAACTAAGAGTATGTATCTAAATTCTGACTATTCAAGTGCAAAAATTATCCCCAGGAGACACTCTTAAGCAAGAGAGAAATGTAGGCAAACAAATAGGAAGCAGAGATGCAAGGAAGAAAAAGAAATCAACAGGTATGATTCTCGCATCCCTTGTTATCAGTGTATTTTCTACTTTGTCTACTCCTAACTGAAGTTCTTATTAATTTTTCTTAACAATACTTTTTTGTATTAATGTTCTTAACTGTCCTACACAGGAAGGCAAAGAAATGTGAAGAGCTACTGTCGTAGCCGCATTCCGGGAAGCAAATTCACTCAGAAGGACAATGCAGATAGTTGAGTGCAGTTTATTACACCAGCAGGCCCAAGGTAGAGTCTCCTGTTAGCCAAGGACCCCAACCAGTTTTTTGTGAAAACCTTATATACCCTAAGCGTTCGTGCCCAAACCCACCTCCCCAAATTCCCTGAAACTAGTCTGAACAAAGGAAAAAGAAAGATACAATCAAAATGAACCCGTGATTCGTATGCCTTAAGCCTAGATAGTTAACAGTGGACAGTTATCAATAGGCTTGTGGTCATACCCCAATAAGCATAATAGAATGTATGATTCTATTCGGTTTCACAGATAATGAGGGCATTCTTTTAGGTGATAGAGAGCCCTGGGGCTCTTCCTTCCAGGGGCCTGGTTTCCCAGTAGGTATGTCATTTCCATAGATACTGGGCATATAGCTCAAAGTCCACAGTCCAGCCCAAGATGGAGTCCTGCTTTCAAGATAGAGCCTGTTCTGTTTTCTCCTTCACTACTTTCAATTAAATTTCTTTAAATTAAAATATTAAATTCATAACATATAAAAATATTTAAAATATCTAACAATGATTATAAATAGCTTTAGCACAATGAGAAGAAAGAAGAAAATTCACTTCATTGCTTTCCTCCGCAAATCTAGATAATCTGTCCAAGATCTCTTACTCAGATCTGAAAATGACACAATCTCCTAGTTTACAAATTAATATTCTTTCTACTGAGCTTCCCTGATGCTGCTGCTGCTGCTAAGTCGCTTCAGTCGTGTCCGACTCTGTGCGACCCCATAGACGGCAGCCCACCAGGCTCCTTCGTCTCTGGGATTCTCCAGGCAAGAATACTGGAGCGGGTTGCCATTTCCTTCTCCAGTGCATGAAAGTGAAAAGTGAAAGTGAAGTCGCTCAGTCGTGTCTGACTCTTCGCGATCCCATGGCTGCAGCCTACCAGGCTCCTCCGTCCATGAGGTTTCCCAGGCAAGAGTACTGAAGTGGGTTGCCATTTCCTTCTCCCTGATGGCTCAGTGGTAAAGAATCTGCCTGCAATACAGAAGACACAAGAGACATAGGTTTGATCCCTGAGTTAGGAAAATCCCACAGAGGAGGAAATGGCAACCCACTCCAGTATCCTTGCCCAGAAAATTGCATGGACAGAGGAGCACAGTCCATAGAGTCACAAAGAGTCTGACACGACTGAGCATGAGCACAATTCTTTCTACTTAGCAGTGTGGTCTCGGGAACAGTTTATTGAACTTTGGTGTACAAATGTACTAGAATCAAGGATTTCAGAAATAAAGGATCAAAATGAGAAAGATCTTGAAGTGAGGCTAGGGATGTAGAAAAATAAAATATAGAGAAAAGAGATGATTTGAAATATGCAATTTAAAGTATATCAGCCAAAGATCAAGGTTTTATGAAAAATCTATCCTGTGTGGTGCTAAAACCTTGAGAAATACTTGTTCATAAGAAAGACAGTGCCATTGAAAATATTATCTAATCTTGTTAGTGCAATAAAACCTATTCCAGTCAAAAAAAAAAAAAAAAACACCCTTTCAAGTTATTGTCTTTGAGTGTTTAGTTGCTAGGTAGCAGTGAATCTTGGATGAGAATGGGAAATCTTTTCTTCTTCCTTTTCTTTCATATCCCCCCAAAATGATTTTACAGACCATCTTCCCTCTTCAAGCCCACATTACTTCATGGATAATCAATACAATTGGTAATGATGAAGTAGACAAAATATATGGAAGAAGGAATATGATTTCTATGTCCCAAATTGGACACCTAGGCCAGGGTGTGCCATTCACTGCCATCGTAATTATAATGACAAACTGATCAGGAATAAATTGAGCTGACAAATTGAATTAGGGAAAAATACACACCCATTAGTCATGTATCACTTCAAATGCCACCTCCCCAGTGAAGTCTTCTCCAATCCCACCCATCAGAATCTATCGCTCCCTGATCAACCATCCAGTACCACTTTGCTTGTACTTCACTTTTGGCATCAACCATATCAAGACCATGCATCATTCTTCCACTGCACTAGATTGCAAGCTCCTTGAAAGTGGAATCTATGTATAATTCATCTTTCTGTCTCCAAAATCTTTCTTCACTACCTCACAATAGTGATAGGTGCACAGTAAATGTCTATGGGGTCAAATTCACAGACCTCGCTTAGAGGTCGCTTATAAGCTTTCTATAAATATTATATTAAGCATGGGTCATGCATCTAAAATTCTAAGTTCACAATGATTGTGTGAAATGCTATCACTGTTTTCAATTATGGGTGAGAAAAACTGAGGCTCAGAGAGGTTAAGGGATTTGCTCACGGTTACTCTGAGTGGTAGAAACAGGATGTAAACTCTGGTTCTATTGGGCGCTGCTCTTAGGTAAGAAGTAAAAATCAAACACTTATTTTTATTAGTGGATCTCACTAATTCCTTCTGAAACAGGGTCTGACTTCAGAAATGCACTCTCTTTCGGGCAATCATTCTGTAACGTTTTACCACAAGGTAACCCTGAGTGTCTTACGTGAATAACACCGAGATCCGTAAGACTGCCAGTACCATCACCCTCTAGCCGGTAATGAAAGCCCCACCATAGCAGCTCTTTGAAAAGCTCTTGTGGACAGACACGATTCCAGGGATTGGTCTGGCTTTGTTTTGTTGCTGTCAATTACTTGCTGCTTCATCTGTTGGTACACCTTATGTAGGCTATCACAACAATGCCCATACCAGTAAAACTTGTCTGCACACACTCATGCATGCTCATGGGATTGGCTTCCAGCTACTTCAGCTCAGAACTGCAAGATGAACCAATTCTTTTCCAGCTGGAAACCCAACCAGTGTAATGCATTAGTATTCAACACAAGCCTGTTAAATTCCACTGTGACCTTTCAAAGGCTGTAATTTGGAAAGCATACTGAGTTATTTAAATACGTTGCTTCCTCTTTTTTCTAACGATACCATTTTTTAGTAATTCTTTCTTTTAAATCTTTTAACTATTTTATAAGCTTCTGTTAGATTATCCTTTGCAAATTCTCTGCAGTATCTAACTTATGTAACTTTCTCATACTAAAAAGAGTGATACTCAGTTTAATCACGCATGTGTTGGGAGCTATAAAAGCCAATAAATTAACTATTTATTACTGCACAAATCAAAGTGGAGAGTATAGCATTGGAGTGTTTTAATAATGATTTTGTCTAATAATGTGATGGTACCAGCTAACACAGCCAACTACAACTTTCTTTTCTTCTCTAAATGCTCTGGCTACCCACAGAAAAACAAAGGAATCTTGAAACATGCAGGATGTTAAAAAGAAGCTTTTTAAAACAAATAAAGCCTAAAACATTTCCTACTTTGAGTTTAGAATCAGTGTGAAATTAAGATAATCATGTCAAGAGAGCAATAGAAGCTACCCTGGGGGAAAATGTAAGATGATATCCATTCAAAGCAATGGAGGAAATAGAAGCCATTCAATATAAAACCCAGCACACTTCCCTTTAAACTAAAGGCAGGTTTTGGGTGGACCAGTGCAGAGCAGCAGGACGAGTGTCTTAGCATCCAGACACTCCCCCAGCTCACCCCACCCCCAAGCAGCCTGCCCCAGGCTTTCAGTTATTACTCCTCACAGCAGAAAAGTAGGCCCTGAATTCTCACTCCTCTTTCTCGGTGAGCTCCTTCAGCTCCATTTCCTGGAGACACCATTTCCTCACCAACACTTCTATCCCACCCTGTGAGCGTCTCTCTGTTAGGGGCAGGGCACATTGGTTTGCAGCACCACAATTGTGGCCTGTCCAGTGACTACCAGAGAAGCCAGTAGATGCCTCCCTGGGGACCAGCCTTCCCAAAAAGGCTATTTCGTAGAACTTCCAATCCCAGTGGAGTGAGAGCTTCACGTGGATGAGACCTTCCAAGGGAAAAGCATCAAAGGCATTTCCTTTTCCTCATCTTCCTGTTCTCATCAGCATATGTCATGTCTAGGTTTAATTTGGGGAAAGGAACAAAGCAAGGAAGGGAGGAAACAGGGAAAACCATGCGCAGAGTGACTGAGACTACAAAAGCACCCTCCTGCAGATAACAGCCATCCGGCAGTGACCTGCAACTCCGAAAACACATCTGGTCCTGGTCGCTCTCCATCTGTGGTAAATCTCTAAAAATAAACTAAAAAGTTCTTCTTTCCTGAAGTTTCTATAGACTTCAATATCAAGGTTCACTAGATCCTGGAAGTGAAGTGTGAGAGCTGTGAATGGCACAGCCCAGCATAGCAGGCAGGGCCGCAGAAAAGCAAGTCAGGTCTTGGATTCCAGTTACCATTTTCCCCTCAGGTTTTAACTGGCACATCACTCCTCAGGGGTCGTTACCTTCATCTGTAAAAGCAGAAGTGGCAAATGCATTCCACAGGCGTGGGGATATGGTATGGTTCATTGTAGCATCAACAAGAATCCCGTGAAGCATGCAGGTATCTGGGTGAGCATCCAGTCGGTGAGAGACAGCTCTGGTGAATGTTCTGTGCAAATGGTGGCTTTTCCAACTGCTAGGACTTTCAGCATCTAAAGTGTTTTTAAAGAATGGTAAGCGAGACTGCTCGAAGCTGGGATGTGTGTGTGCTTGTTTTTATGACTCCACATAATTCTGGGAGTTTCATAAGCTTTGGTTCATATGGAGAACTTAAATTACACCATTAGGGACCCGCATCAACCTGACCCTCCACCTCCTCCATCGCTCACGGGGCTGTTTTTGCTCTGTCTCTTACCAGGCCATCACTCCACGTTGAGCCCTCTCTCTGCCTAGTGAACTCTAGCCTCACAGGAGGAGGGCCTTTATTTCAGTTCTATTTTATATTCCATTTTTATTTCATTTTTAGATACAGAGATCTTGCTGTGTTCATTTAATCCTATTCAGACACACCCACTCTTCAACTTGTCCTGTGTACCCAACCTCCCTGAAATGCCATCCAGTTTCTGAATCTACAGGCAGCCTCAAGTTTGCTCTTGTTGAGACAAGCGACAGGCTAAGACACTACAACTGTCATGGGGCATCTTAATCCTATGGTGTCTGTTCTTGGCACATTTGGACCTGATATATTTGAATACATTCTTAATATACAGGAGCATATATGTTCCAGATGATAGATGTCATGTGATCACTTAAAGAGACAATTGATTTTTAAATAGGTGGCCACATTTTTTTGGCAATGCTGGGTTGGCGCCTCTTAAAACATCCAGTAAATAGTAGGGGAGCATGAACAAGGCAGAATACTCTGCAGTAATAGGCTCTGTGGCATGAAGAAGACTCATTAGAAATAGAAATGTGGGGGAGTGCCTCCTTGTTCTCACTGTCCCTGCACTGTCCTGCCCAGCAGGTGCCACCTCCTACTCAGTTGCAAACAAGAAGCTCCCACTAGTTCTCCAGCAGCAACTCTGTTGTCATAATCACCAAGTGAGGTTTGAAGCCAAGCAGCCCAAATGCCATTCTAAGTTTGTAAAACACGCAAAGATACATCGATACAGCAGGTGGAGGGTAAGCCTGCAGAACACAACACACAGGCTCTGCAAACAGGGAGGAAGCCCTGGGCATAACTCATAAAAAAGGATTGTGCAGAGTCCCTTAAAGATAATGAGAATCAAATTGATGTCATCATTTGGGAGAAGAAAGGGTGATGATCCTGAGCAGATCCAGCCACCCTCTCAATCAGGTCACTAGGCCCCACCACATGCTTCACAATATCCCTAGATCCATGTGTCTTTACTGTTTGCAGTTCATATGTTATCCATTGTTGCTGTTGTTAATATACCATTTTAAAACTGATTTGACTATCTTATAAAATCATAACCATAATCCAGCTTCTTAAAAATAAAATGTGCAATCACCTGAAATTATTCCATGTTCTAAAAAGCAGGATAAAAACAACCAATGTATAAGTGAAGGCTTATTTTGTTACCTTGTCTATTCTGTCACTATGAAAATTCTTGTCATTTGGTTGTTTCAGTGGCTTTTATTTCCTGTGCAAAGCTAACCAGACAAATACACGATCATACTTTCTTGATTTATGGGCATATTTTGTAAACATTTTAAGTTTTTTTGAAATCAGGTATTCATTGCATAATTAAATGAAAAGCCACTTGCCAGCCCCTACAAGCATAACTTATGCTTTGTAATAACTACCTGAACATGTGCAAACTTAATTATGTAAAAAGGTACCTGCCCATGTAAAATCACCTCTATTGCGATATTTGTAGTAATACTTAACAATTGTAGTACTACTTGTGAATGAGTTTCAATTAAAATTGTCATTTACCATTCAAAATACCTTAAAAATTAATTCAGCAGAGAAATGAGAAGTTGTTAAATGCAGAAGGTTGTCATCTATCAGGCCATTTGGAAGAAGGCAGTGGAACTACCAATCAGTCACATCAGAGCACAAGATCTCCAAAGCTTGGCAAAGTTGACATGACATGACTCACTCAAATGCTAGTTAGGATTATTGCCAGGGGAATGATCAATGCCAAATGGCTTCTAACTAACATCAGAGAGAAACTGTCAAATTCCAGATTAAGTTAGTGAAACAGCTCCAACCCACCAAATAGCCAATGAGTTTAACAAAATAGGAAAAGCCAGTAAAAACACATGTATATTCAAGCACTCACAGTAAAGTCCTAATGCTGCTAAGAATGTCATTATCATAGGGTATAATAGGTGTAGAGTAAGTTTTATAAGTATTTTAAAATCAGTGATACATCTTAAAGTCCTGTGAAAAGAAATAGGAGAAAGGAATGGGAGAATTCACTCATAACACCATGGTTGATGTTGGCGAAAACGACAAGATTATAATCTCACTTTTCCTTTGGTGTTGAAGATGAACTGGTGATGTGTTCTTTGAGCCATGAGAGAGAATATATTTCTTCAGCCCCATCTTTCAAAATTCAGCTTTCTCCATTAAGCTAACTGAAATCAAACGCTAGCAGAGACCTTTCTTATACCTCCAGAGACCTCACATGTTTTGGGAGGTCAGCCAACATCCTACAGGTTCTACTTCTTTCTGGCTTTCATCCTTTCTTGGACCAAACAACTAGGGCAATTCATAGGCATAGATTTCATTTAAAAAACGCTCTGTACCTTTGTTGAGGAGAACAAAGGTCATACCCTTCATTTAAAATACAAATGGAGTCTAGAGTCCAGTCCCTTGCTCCCAGGACCTTTGCTCATACATAAGATGACCTATAGTTTCAGTTTGCCTGGGGCCATCTCAGTGCATGTTTTTTGTCCTAGTATTCCTTCTCCTTGACCATTTTCCCAGACAAAAGTTTTCCTAATACCATAATTATGTGTGTGCTGCATGCTAAGTCACTTCAGTTGTGTCCAATAATTTGCGACCCTGTGGGCTGTAGCCCACCAGTCTCCTCTGTCCATGGGATTCTCCAGGCAAGAATACTGGAGTGGGTTGCCATGCCCTCCTCCAGGGGATCTTCCTGACCCAAGGATCAAACCTGCATCTCTTAGGTCTCCTGCATTGGCAAGTGAGTTCCTTACCACCTGCACCACCTGGGAAGCCCCCGTAATAAATTATATGATCACTCTATTCATATACGATACGCTAAATATACTAAAGAATTAAAAATCAATTTCAAGAAGGTACATGTCAATTCACTCATATTCCTTATATGCAGAGTTGACCAACTGCCCAGAGAAAAATCTTAGATATAAATCCTACACATCAACACTACTTTCAAAGCAAAGAACATAAAACAGTTGAATAGCTCCAAAACCTGGTCAAACTATGGAGGATGGAGTATATGTTGTTGGATATTACATAGAATTTAGTTGAGTAGATAAGGTAGATTGTCATTGGCCACTATCCAGGTGTTCTTTCTTCCTAACATGAAAATGTTATGACTTCAGCCTGACTGGGTGAGTATAAAACCAAGAATGCACAGCCAACAAGAAGATTAAAGGTGGTATGATCCAGACTCACTCGTTCCTTTAGATGACACGTGCACTGTTGAAAAAGGGCAGCAATAGAGTGCAAATCCGTCATAGATCTGCCTAGGGATACTGAACAGCAATGCAAGGCCCAAATACCTTCACCATGCATTCTTGGAGAAGAAGGCATGCCTTCTTCTACTGGGAAATATTAAAATGAAATGCTCTCCTATTAACAGCCATATCAGCAAGATATCTTGTACAACGATTCATTTTGAAATAGAAACTCCTATCTAGAACAGCTATACTGTGTGGAATATAGAAAAACTAATCTAGGTTTCTCTACTAGAAAGAGAGAAAAAAAGTCCCCACATCATTCCAGGAATCTCATTCATCTTAGTGATACCATCACTGTACTGGGCTATCACTTTTCTCAATACAAAATTAAATTTCAAAACTATATTTCTATCTTTTGCTACTAAAGTAATTTCATTTGCATGTACTTGCTCTTTTCTATTACTAGAGCTTTATTATAATATTAACTAGACTGGATGATTTTTCTAGAATTTCTCTTCCACTTTTACCCCATCACCAGCTATGATAACTAGAACTTGAAAGTTTTATACCAACAGCGAATTTTAGACAAGCCAATTTTGTTTGGGTAGCTGATGTTTAATAAAGAAGGCAAATAGATTCAGTGCTACCTTCCCTTCCCCCTAGAGAAAAATCTTGAGTTGCAAATGGGGCCAAATCTCCCCACCTCCTACATCCTCTTTGATCACAGCATAATCCTTCAGACTGACTTTTACATTCCGCCCAGATCAAGACATGGCTCTTTGTAAGTAAGAATAGAAGAAGCAGAAAGGACAAGATGGGTAATTCTGCTTTAACACATCTCAGAATCTTGGGCCTCTCCTTTCCCCACACAACCTCAAGTAACCCCACCCTCCACATCCACCCTGGCTTGGCACTGTTAATGTCTATGGGATTTTCCATTCCCTATGTGACCAAAGCAGAACTATTAGATATCCACTAATGCCCTTGTAGCCTGAAGGGGCTTAAGAATTAAATTCAAGAAGGGACAGTGGAAAGAGTTCTCTAGCCTGTGTACTGAGAGGCTATTTCATAGAAGCATAGACATTAAATGCTCTTAAAGGGCTTTTTAAAATCCAGGATTCTAGCTAGCAAGGTTGCTGTAAATTTTCCTTTCTCCTCTTTCATCTTAAATAAGCATGCAAGATGGAGAGGCCTGCATAATCTCTCAAGAGCATTTCAATTTGGAGAGGCATTGACTCTCAAATTTTCTACATAGTGAGTTTTCTTTCTGTTGGGTATATGACTATGCAAGAAAGCTTTTATAATGTTCTAATTTCTATATAAATCTGGAAGAATTTTTTTAAGATAGTTGCAAATTTGCAGATTAGAACCAGCATAGGCAGAACTAAACATATTCCCTATGTCTGATTTGTACAATAGGCCAAGTCCATCCTGAATATGTTCCCTGCCCATAATAACAAAGAAACTAGTCAGTTTGAGCTATGAAAAACAGTGACAGGTTTTATCCTGTATTGCTTCTACATAGAAGAACAGAGTTCATTTTCCCAGGGGAGATGAAACAAGAACAGAGAAATACAAAAAAAGACAACAAATGATAAATGTTGGCAAGGATGTGGGGAAAAGAACAACCTAGTTCATTGTTGATAAGAATGTAAATTAGTGTACCCGCTATGGAAAACAGCATGGCTGTCTCAAAAAACTAAAAATAGAACTACCACATGATCCAGCAACTCTACTCTTGGGTATATATCTAAAAGAAGATAAAAACACTAATTTGAAAAAATGCACCCCAATGTTCATACATTCATAGCAGCATTATTTACAATAGGCAAAATTTGAATATATATACATATATATGTACATATATGGTAGTATTGAATAGAATACTACTCAGTCCTTTTTTTAAAATGAAATTTTGCCGTTTACAACAACATGGACGGACCTGGAGAGTATTAGGCTTAGTGAAGTAAGTCAAACAGAGAAAAAAAAATATTGTATGTTTTCACTTTTTGTGGAATCTGAAAAATAAAACAAGTGAATGTATATTAACAAACCAGAAACAGACTCACAGAGAACAAACTAGTGGTTTCCAGGGGGAGGAGGGTGGAGGGAGGGGCAAGATAAGGAAAAGAGATTGAGGTATGAACTACTAGGTATGAAATCATTTAGATACAAGGATGTAATATACAGCTCAGGGAATACAGACAGTATTTTATAACAACTTTAAATAAAGTAGTCTATAAAAATATTGAATCAATATGTTGTACACCTGAAACTAATATAACATTGTAAATCAACTATACTTCAGTTAAAAGAAACATATTATCCACCAACTGCACTCCTAGGTATAAACCCCAAAGAATTGAAAAGGGGTGTTCAGACAAAACTTGTACACAAATGTTCATAGCAGTACTATTCACAATAGCCAAAAGAACAACTCAAAAGAAAAAGAAAAGAAAAGAAAGAGATACAGTGGCAGAGGAATTCCTCCTTTGAGGGGAGTTATTCCAGATGTACCACATTCCTTGGCCTAAAACCAATGGAAGGTGTTAGGAATGTTTCCTAGAGTATATACACTTACTGAACTAAATTCGTTTAACAATGAGCTTCACCTATCAAGAAAGCAAAATGCCATATTTTAAACCCTTAGAAAAATCCAGATCCTATCCAAATTGAAATGTGCAATTAGCAGGTGTAGTCCTCCTAGAATCTAACATTTTCCTTCTCGGAAAAAGATATCGGTACTTCCCTGATGGTACAGTGGATAAGAATCTGCCTGCCAATGCAGGGTACACATTTGATCCCTGGTCCAGAAAGATTCCACATGACATGAAACAGCTAAGTCTGTGTGCCACAATTACTGAGCCCGTACTCTAGAGCCCATAAGCCGCAACTGCTGAGCCTGTGTGCCTTAGGACCTGGGCTACACAACAAGAGAAGCCACTGCTGTGAGAAGCCTGAGCACTACATCTAGAGAGTGGTCCCCCCCTCCACAACTAAAAGCCTGCACGCAGCAACAAAGACTCAGCATAGCCAAAAAGTAAATTAAAAATATATATATCAGACTCAGTCATCAAACCGAGTTTTTTTTTTTAAGTATTATATCTGGAAATAAAATCAAGCTGATCTAGATTTTTTTCTTAAATGTTTTTTTGCCAGCTTGGGTTTACTGAATTGTCTTAACCTAAACAGACCTTATAAGTGATTCTTGTAATTAAGAATCACTTTCAAAAATGTTATCATTATAGTTTTGAAATCACTAAAAACACACTTTTTGGTTAAATAGATCCTTCTTTTTTCCTCAAACATTAGCTCAGCTTATTTGATGTAGCAAATATTCTAAACTGGAGTTTCTCAACATCAGCTCTAGTGAATTGTTTTATTGGACCTGTACATTGTAGAATATTCAGCAGCATCCCTCACTTCTACCCATGAGATGCCAATAGCACAAGCCCTTCCTCCCCACCCAGCTGTGAAAATCAAAAATCACCAGTCAGAAAGGCCATCATTAAGAAGTCTGTGTGTGTGTTAGTTGCTCAGTTGTGTCCGACTCTTTACAATCCTATGGACTGTAGTCTGACGGGCTCCTCTGTCCATGGAATTCTCCAGGCAAGAACACTAGAGTGGGTTGCCATTCCCTTCTCCAAAGGATCTTCCCGAACCAGGGATCGAACCTGGGTTTCCTGTATTGCAGGCATATTCTTTACTTTCTGAGCCACCAGGGAAGCCCCAAATACTGGGCAGGGTACTGTTGGTGGGAATAAAAATTGGTGCAGCCACTGTGGAAAACAGTATGGAGGTTTGTTAACAACCTAAAAGTAGAGTTACCTTATGATCCTGCAATCTGACTCCTGGGCATACATGTGAGAAAACTATGATTCAAAAAGATACATGTACCCTTATGTTCATTGCAGCACTATTTATAACCAAGACATAGAAGCAACCTAACTGTTTGACAGATGGATAGATAAAGAAGATGTGGTATATAAATATGCAATGGAATATGACTCGGCCATAAAAAAGAATGAAATGAGGCCACTTGTAGCAACATGGATGGACATAGAGGTTATCACACTAAGTGAAGTATGTCAGACAGAGCAAGACAAATACCATATGATACCACTTATATATAGAATCTAAAATATGATACTTATGAACTTATATACAAAACAGAAATAGACTCACAGACATAGAAAACAAACTTATGGTTACCAGTGGGAAAAGGTGGGGGTGGGAGGGATCAATTAGGAGTTTGGGATAAACATATACATGCCACAGACATAGAAAACAAACTTTTGGTTACCAAAGGGGAAAGGGATACATTAAGAGTTTGAGTTTAACAAACACACACTACTATATATAAAACAGATAATCAACAAGAACATACTGTATAGCACAGGGAACTATACTCAATATCTTGTAATAACCTATAGTGGAAGAGAATCTGAAAATAGAATGTATATAATGTATGTTTATACATATATATAACCACTGAATCACTCTATATATCTGAAACTAATACAGCATCATAAATTAACTATACTCCAATTCACATGCTAGCAAGGTAACGCTCAAAATCCTTCAAACTAGGCTTCAACAGTATGAAACAAGAATTTCCAGATGTACAAGCTGAATTTAGCAAAGGCAGAGGAACCAGAGATCAAATTGCCAACATCTGTACGATCATATAAAAAGTAAGGGAATTCCAAAAAAAAAAAATCTGCTTCTGCTTCATTGGTTACACTAAAGTTTTTGACTGTGTGGATCACAACAAACTGTGGAAAATTCTTAAACATATGGGAATAACAGACCACCTTACCTGCCTCCTGAGAAACCTGTATACAAGTAAGGTGGCATGTAAAGTGGTCTGGATGCTGGGAAAGATTGGGGGCAGGAGGAGAAGAGGGTGACAGAGGATGAGATGGCTGGATGACATCATCAACTCAATGGACATGAGTTTGAGCAAACTCCAGGAGACAGTGAAGGACAAGGAAGCCTGGCATACTGCAGTCCATGGCATCGCAAAGAGTCAGACACAACTTAGCGACTGAACAACAGTATGGTACAGTATGGTAATAATGGGCTGCAAGGGATATAATGAGAGCACAGAGGATGGACAAGGACAGACAAAATTTGGGGAATAGGATGTGCTAGGGCATAGACAAAGGGCGAACAGAGGATGAGATGGTTGGATGGCATCATCGACTTGATGGACATGAGTTTGAGCAAGCTCCGGGAGACAGTGAAGGACAGGAAAGCCTGGCGTGCTGCAGTCTATGGGATCGCAAAGAGACATGACTGAGTGACTGAATAACAACAACAAGGGCATAGAGGCAAGACATAGCACATTGTGGCTGATATCTAGAGGTCTTGGCCAGGAGTGAGAAGAATTAGGGATGAAAGAGAGGGAGGCAACCAGATTATGCAAGGCCAACTTCTTTTTTTTGCCTTCTGAGAACTGAATTTTCCTCACAGCCATTCCTTAGTCATGCCATTTAAAAAGCATCACATAAAATATTACTTTTAAATATTGACAACCGAATGCCAGCAGCATTTTTGCAGAAGATGAATTAAGTCATATTTATGAACAAAGTTTATTCTTTTAGGCCAAACCTCCGTAATTGAACTATTTTCCCTAATATTGATAATGCATCGCTTTCTTTGAAGCCTACTTGGAATACGTCCATATCCTCACCTCATCATAAATCCTTGTCACAAATGTTTTTTTCTGAACAGGTATATTGGCATCTTTATTGATTTCCAGCTTTGTTTGGTTTTATATTGAAATGCTGGCTTTGTCTGAGCAGTGCTTGAGAGAAGCAGTTTATCCATCTGCATTCTATTTCAGGCAGAGCCATTGAGTCAGGGAGGGAGACATTTGACCTACTTGTGACTCCCTTAAGCTCAGCAGGAGAGCAAAAGTCAGGTCTCTGATTCTATCATCAGCACTGACATTTTCTGGCAAAAGGAGATTTAAATTTAAATAGAATGAGGCTTTAACATCATCATTTTGTTATCTTCTCTTGGGTGATTTAGTCCTGTGACAGTACTGGTAAAGAAAGTCAAGTTTTAAAATGCACAATAAAGGAACAGAGTCTATGCGACTCCAGCAATCTTCCTTTCTCCTCACAAAATAATCAAATCCTTGCTAGAATTGTGGTGTCTACTCTTGTTCTCCTCCTTTATTGAAGAATATGGGGAAACATCAGTTCCCACAAATATTTATTACAACCACTCTGAGCTAAGCACTTCAATATGAACACAACCTAATGGATAGAAAGTTAACTAAGACAATATAGTGGAGGATACAGATAAAGACACAGATCATTAGAGTCCATGTGATAAATGTGTGATTGGGTAAAACACAGAAGGAAATAGCTGACCCATGACATGTACACACTGCTATATTTAAAATGGATAATCAACAAGCACCTACTTTATAGCACAGGGAATGTTGCTCAATGTCATGTGGCAGCCTGGATGGGAGGGAAGTTTGGGGGAGAATAGATACATGAATATGTATGGCTGAGTCCCTTTGCTATCCACCTGAAATTATCACAACATTGTTAATCAGCTATTCTCCAATATAAAATTAAAAGTTTTTTTTGTTGTTGTTGCTGTTTTTAAATAAAGAAATAGCTGATCCAGTGGGAGAGGTCTGCAGTTAAGACTCTTTAGGGAAGAGACCCAAAGCATCCTAGAGGAAATACCCTGGGAGCTACCACTGCAAAGGTGACAGGCAGTTAACTTGGTGAAGAAGAAGGGAAATTGCTCAGATGGAGAGAAAGCAAGAGCAAAGAGACAGCAAGGAAGGTCTCAGGGCCTGTACAGAAGATGCAGGTTTGGGAATACGGCCAGAAGATCCCTGGAAAGGATTGGAAGCTTTACCCGATAAGCAATAGGAAACTGCTGAAGGGTTTTAGACTAGAACATGATAAAGGCAATTTGGTATTTTTGAGAAACTCCTATAATATGTGGGTAGAAAATGGGTTTAAAGAAATATAGCTAGAGAGAAGTAAGGCAGCTAGTTATTGTCTGTTGCAGTTGTTCAGACAAGGAGTGACTTGGATCACTTCTTCAAAAGTGGCAGTGGGGATAGAGCAGAAACCTGTAAGAAGTGTGACTTGGTGTCTAGATGAACTTAAGATTTTAGAGACTGTTTTTAAGAGGAAATGAGGCAAGTAAAATTCTTAAAGACAGATTGAAGTGCTTATAGTTATTAGACCTGAAAATAACAGTCCACGACACTTGGTAAGCACTCAAGAAATTAACCAGGAGTTAAAATCAGGCAATGGGGCTCCATTGTTGGAAGGGGAAGGTGGGAGAAAAAGATTAGGAAGTATAAAATTAAGAGTTTTTTTAGAAGGAGTAAAAAATGTATTCAAAGTAAGTATATACCATGTAAACATTCTACAAATAAATGACATATAATATGAATATTATGTTACTAGAGTTAATTGTCAATGAACTAACATGGAGCATGTGTGCAAAGCTTACTTCTTTTAAAACTCTGTCTGTTAGGGAACTGTGCATAGAAAAGTACTTAGTGCATAACCATTGATAGAAGACCAAATGGAGAATAGAAAACAGGAAAGAGAAAAGCAGATTAGGGAGGTAAAAATATGCCCACAAGTAAACAGCCTGAATAATAATAGAAATGCTTGAAAAAAAATTTAAACAATGATTTCTCAATAGTGAGGATTATTAGACACCAAAAAATGGAAGTAATTTCAATAAAGTGGTCAAGAGCTAGGATACTGGAGTTCTACTGCCTTGGTTCAGATCCTAACTCCCTAAGTTAATAGCTGCATGAACTTGAGCCATTTCCTTAACTACTCTGAGCCTCAGTGTCCCCACATATAAAATGTGGGAAAATATTGACATACAATCTAGTTACTAGGCTTGGTGGGGATTAAATGTGTTTGCATATACAGAGTCCTTAGACTAGTACCTGGTACAAGGTAAACATCATTTCATATTGGCTCTTTATTACTATTATTGGAATTGGAATTCGTTGAAGATGGTGATACTTCTTCTTGTTTATTGTTTGTTAGGGTCGATGGAGGGGGTGGGAACAGGTTCCTGTTTTTCTTTGGGACCAAGTCAGTGATTTTGAGTGTCTTCTCATTCTAAAGAATTGATTTACAGCAGTCATCTGACAATCTTGCCTGTCACCACCAGTCAAAATTTGCATGCATTTTGAAACGACAGGCAATTCACCAGGAATGTCCCGTGCTCACAGCCAGGTCCATGAAGCAAGAAAGACTGCGTCTTCCTCCATAGGAAATCTACTTCCTTCCCAGTCATTTTGCAACTACAGCTACAGTACAGAGAAGGGCTGGGATCCATGATCTGTAGGTGCCTTAGTTTTCTGAGAAGACAATGTGGTATTTCTCTAAACAATTAATCCAAATGCAATCATGGTAGATTTGTTAAATTGGATTTAGCCCAATTTAGCTCAGTATTAAGAAAAGATGATCATTTTTGGCAGCTGCAGGCAAAGTACAAAATATTAGGACATACAAGACTAATTTCAGTTCCATTGCATGGAATCTGCAAATTATCATTCGCCTTTGAAATGAGCTACTGGCTGAGCCCTGGAAATGACTGCCAGACACATGCAAAATGACCCAATTCAAAGGGATTATTTCTGCACCAAAAGATCTAAGGCATAAGTGTTTGCTTTAGTGACTATAATTGTCTTCAACAAAACAAAGATGGGGAAGAAATGCAGCCATTTTGCAGGGAAATTATGCTGTTTCATGGGCCTTTTAAAATATGGGAAAAAACAGGAAAAATCACATTTCTAAACTGCAATTTGCCTTGGCTGATGCATGCTTCAGTTAATACAACTAGAGGAACTCCTTTGAAAACTAAGGTTTTAACAAAAAATCAACTGCTTATTTTGGTACCAGTGTCACCAAAGGTGCTGACTGAAGAAACTATTTTACCAATTGACTACACGCTGCTCTTTGCCGAAGTACTGACCAACTGTTGTGCTTTCAGCTTCTGAAAGCCAAAGGAGCTCCCTGTGCATGTGTGCGCTCACTCAGTTATGTTCAACTCTCTGTGCCCCCACGGACTGAAGCCCTAGTTAACTATAAAATGTGATTCCTTCTACCTTCCACTAAAGCTTAAGGGTGTGTGTGCACATGTGGTTTGATTTGTATTTGGTTTAAAATAACATCATGAAGGATACCCTCTTTTAATATGACTATTTTCTTTTTGATGAGACTATTACAGGGCAGAAAAAGAGAAACTCAGAAGTCTATGTGCTTGTCTATAAGCATTTGTGTGTGTGTATTGTTTGCTCCTAATAATATGTTAGACACTCCCACAGACTATCACAACAAAGGTGTTTTATACTGTTCAAATATCTCCCAGTGCTTATATTAGAATGCAGGGATTTTTTTAAGCAAGCAACCACAAATTTCCCCTCTACTAGCACTTATCTCTCTCCTTCAACTATTTGTCCCCTCTACCTCTCTTTCACCAGTAGTCCTAGCTCCTTCATACTATTTGCACACAGTTTTTCCACTATTCCTTAAACAGGTATGGTTGGAAAAGCATTTGCTAATTTAATGTTATAAAGCTTTTCAAAGTTCTAGCAATCAAAATGCCCAACACTTCTCAGTGTTCTCAGAACTAATCCTGGTGCTCGAGCTGTTTACATACTGGGGGGGAAAATGGAACTTATGTTGAACCACAAAATCTGAGGGTTGAAAGAACCTGAGAAGCTCTCTGATCAGCATTGTTCCTCCAAGGAGATATTCTCTCTGTGACATAGTAATAAACTATCATGAGGCAACCCAGGCTTCTGGGCTTCCTAGGATGGTGAATTCACTGCCATTGACAGATCCAGTTAGTATACTTTTCTCTCAAATAAAGAGATGAAATTTGATTTCTTGTGCCTTTTCCTATTGGCCCTAATTATGCTAAGTTGATTCTTTTTCCACATGTGAGCTTTTTCAAATACTGAAAATTTTCTATTATCAGAGGTATATCTTAGGCTATTTCTTCTTACTTTGTATACTTTCCTTGAACAGTTTCATTTATCCTGTGACTTTATAATTCTCAGTATCGTGATGACTCCTATGTTTTTTTCCCAGGTTCGTTTTCTCTCTTGAGCCTCAGATCTGAGTTTCCATTTATTTCCTCTGTGTTGCACAAGTTTCCTTAAACTCAACTGCCTTCATGATCTCCCTTGGGTCCCAAACCCGTCTCCTTCTCCCAGGGCCCCTGTGTGAGCGAGTGTCACCTTCACGTACCTAGCAGCTCAGACCTCAGAGCCATCTTTGGTTCTCCATTCCCTCTCTTTCCCATGATAAAAACAGAAAGAGCCACTAAGGATTTTTAAATGTTCAAGTGATACAACAAAATGGATTTTTCAAAGAAAAAAAAAATAATCTGTAGTAACATATCAGACAGATTAGAGATGCATGGATTTAATGTAAGGAGATCAGAAAGGAAGCAGGTTTTCAAGCAGTAATATACAGGTAAATGGAGATAAGTATGTGGACAAGAAATTTGGAAATAAAAGCAGCAAGAGACAGAAGACATTACAAAGAAAGAATCAATATGACAATCCATACATGGATATAATACAAAGTAATGGTTTCAACTAAATCTGACTGGCTCTCATAATAGAGTGGAGAATCACCTACTTGAAATCTTATCATTAGCCATCTAAAATCTCTTTTCCCCTGTAGGGAACAGTCATTCACAATCACGAACTTTAAAATTCTACTTCCAAACTCTGCTTCTAATTCTCCTAGGTATGGAAGATGTGAGAAACAGGAGTTATATTTTTGTCCAGTTTTGAGATCTACACCAGGTTATTTCCTGCAGTGAGTGACTGGGGAGAATCCCAGGCTAGTTTATGGGATATAAGCTTCAATGACACTAATACTTTACTTGAAAGATAATTCCATATGCACATAATTTCCATGGTTAGGAAATTCTATCACATATTTGAACAGTAGCTTTCATGAGACTGAATAATTATTATGAACAAACACGTGGAGTAATAGTGATGATGCCTGACATTAATATATGCACTTTAGGAGTCTTTATAGTGTTATATGAATGAGAAAACTAAGAGCTGAGAATATTTTGCAAGCTCAGAATAGTAGAGCTCAGTTTGGCTGTCAGCTGGTGTTGACAAGACAGGTACCCATCTGATATTTTCATTGTTGGTTGAGCCTGCATGAGAAACAGAATAGTAAAATGTAGCTGAGACAAATTGGTGAAGACATTTTTTTCCCTCTTTGATGAGCTGGGGTTTGGATTATTCTAGTGTTACAGGTCTCATTCCCTGAATCTTGAAAGTACAATGTAGAATGAAAATGATGCAGCAATAGAGAATTCACAGAGGTGAAGTCTATTGGACATTTCAGGATGCTACATCTGTATACTTTCAAGATAAATTATTTTAGCAACTAACTCTAACATAAAAACAAGGAAGGATCCAGAATTCAATAATCTGATTTTTATTGAGAATGTCCTATAAACCTATCATGAAGCTAAATGCTCTGTGACATTTGAGTAGTACTCCAAAAACCTTGCATGAGAATTATTTCATTTGATCATTGTGAAAATTCTACACATTAGTTAAAGCAAGTAATATTAGAAATCATACATGAATAAATTGAAGTTCTAAGAGCCCTATAACCTGCTGAAGTTTCCAGAATCAGTAAGGGGTTCTGGTTAATAAGGACTCTAGCTAGAATTCTGAGCTTTTCCCCGAAGCACATACTATCTCCCAAGGCAAGCGAAGATTAAACCTCAACAAAATAAATTCATATGTTAGCTTAGTTTTTAAGACTGAGGCACAGGAGGAAGTAAGAAAGACAGAGAAAGACAAATACCATATAATGTCACATATGTGGAATCTAAAATATGCTACAAATGAACTTATTTACAAAACAGAAACTGACTCACAGACAAAGGAAAAAACCTATGGGTACCAAAGGGAAAAGGGGGTGGGGAGGGAGATAAATTAGGGGTTTGAGATTAATAGAGACATGCTACTACATATAAAACAGATAACCAATGAAGGACCTACTCTCATAGCACAGGGATCTATATTCAATATCTCATAATAACCTATAATGAAAAGAATATGAAAAATAATGTACGCACTTATATATGTATATATGTATAGAACTGAATCACTTTGCTGGATGCCTGAGACTAACATAACATTGTAAATCAACTATACTTCACAATAAAAATAAAAAAGACAGAGGCACAGGGAATAGGAGAAAAAGTAAAAAAAGTCAAGGTCGAATATTGTTGGTTATGGGATCATTTTAATGTAGTGGTTCTGCTTCTGGTTTGGCTCCAAAGCCTACATTGTTTATTCTACAGCACTCGGATCACACCTAGAGTCATAACCTCCAGCCTTAGTTTATCTTATTTCCATAACTCAACATTCAACCATATTTTAGTGTGGATAGCCTCCCCGACAGACTCTGAGATCATTAGGGAAGAGGTGGCTAGGCGACTTGTCTAAGGGCGCACAGGTGAACATGGAAGCCCAAGGATCTGAAGCAAAGCTGACAGAATACAAAGCCTGTACTCTTGGCTTCCTTGGTGACTCAGATGGTAAAGAATCTGCCTGCAATGCAAGAGACCTGAGTTTGATCCCTGGGACAGGAAGATCTGGAGAAGGGAATGCCTACCCACTCCAGTATCCCTGCCTAGAGAATTCCATGGACAGAGGAGCCTGGCGTGCTGCAGTCCATGGGGTTGCAAAGAGTCAGACGTGACTGAGCAACTAACACTACTGTCTTTTATGTGATAATCAATAACCAAGCAAGTGTGCAGGTGATTTTTATATATACTTAACAGAAGATGAAGGGCTATGACTTTTTTCTTGCTGATGCTTGTTTAAAAAATAAATTAATCCCTACTGGCTTGAATAGTACAAATTGAGTAAATATATTCAACCAGCTTTAATTCTCAATTGATAAATGAACTCATATACAAATATATGATATCCCTTCTGCATTTACCTTGTTGTAAAGATTATACCCACTGTTTGCCTGTTAAAAATTATTTTTGAAATACATTGAAAAGGTTATAGTGACTACCCATCTTAAGAAGTAATTGAAATTGAGCCAATTTAGAAAGAAGAAAACCAAATAGAACAAAACACTAGAACAGGATAAAATAAATAAAAGCTAAGAAATTAAAAGTACATTTGTTCAGCTGTCTATTTTATACTTCAGATAGGCACTTAACCAAATGTGGGTTTATTTTTCTCACTTTTTAGAAGAGGTCTGGAAGTAGATAGTCAAAAGTTTTTACAGAGTTATGAAATGTCATCAGGCATTTCTTATCTTTCTTTTCTGTCATTCTCAGTGTGCGGATTTCATCTTCATGTTCACAAGATAACTGCTGCATTCCTAGGCATCACATACACATTCTGGGCAAAGGGTAAAAGGCAAAAGTTAAGATGCCAAATTAACCTGTCCCTTTTAAAACACCCAAAAAATTCTTAGAAATTTTCTACTTATGACATATTTGTCAGAACTATGTACCAAGTACTCTTGCCTGGAAAATCCCGTGGACGGAGGAGCCTGGTAGGCTGCAGTCCATGGGGTCGCAAAGAGTCGGACACGACTGAGTGACTTCACTTTCACTTTTCACTTTCATGCATTGGAGAAGGAAATGGCAACCCACACCAGTGTTCTTGCCTGGAGAATCCCAGGGACGGGGGAGCCTGATGGGCTGCCGTCTATGGGGTCGCACAGAGTCGGACACGACTGAAGCGACTTAGCAGCAGCAGCAGCAGCAGTAGCAGCAGCAGCATGTACCAAGAGTGTGCATGCTCAGTCGTGTCCAGCTCTTTGTGACTCCATGGACTGTAACCTGCCAGTCTCCTCTACCTATGGAATTTTTCCATGCAAGAATACTGGAGTGGATTGCCATTTCCTCCTCCAGGGGATCTTCCTGACTGAGGGATTGAACCCAGGTCTCCTGTTTCTGTCTCTTTACCACTGAGCCACCTGGAAAGCCTGTGTGCCCACAGCACCTCCCCTGATTGCAATACAAAGGAATTTAGGAAATTCAGTTATGCTTTTGGTGAACAAAATTGGGAGCTATCATTTAGGAAGATAGAATGCATATGAAAGAGGCAAGCCTCATTAACTACCATGGAAAGACATTAACAAAATTGTCATTATTCACAGACAATGTTTGTGAAATAAAAAACTAAAATAACCTGTAGAGAAACTACTAGGACTAAAAATGCTATATGTATACAGCATATAATTTTAAATTCCTATATACCAATGACAATTATAAAATATATTTTAAAATATTTACAATAATAAAAAAAGCTATTTTATGCCTAGGAATAAATAAATCTAATAAAAGATATAAGAGCTTATGAAAAAATATATAAAACTTTATTTAAAAAACATAAACAGATACCTATATAAATGAAAAGCTGTATCATGTTCATGAATGTAAAGATATATCACCAATGTAGTAATTCAAGTTTGTATTGATTCAAATCCAAGTTTGTCTGTAAATTCAAGACACCAAGATATTTTTGTAGAGCAGTGTTTTACAATGCTGTCTTCTGCCAAAGCTGGTAATAAAATTCACAATGAGTTGTATGACATCTTTTATTTTACAAATGTTTCTAATTTTAATGGAGTCAATCATTATTCTTTTCATCTGTGGTTTGTGATTTCTATATTTTTAAATATTTTCTTTCTTATCCCGAGATTATGGGGCTTCCCTGGTGGCTAGGTTGGCAAAGAATCCACCTGCAGTGCAGGAGACCCAGGTTCAATCCCTGGGTCAGGAAGATCCCCTGGAGAAGGAAATGGCAACCCACTCCAGTATTCTTGCCTGGGAAATCCCAGGGACAGAGGAGCCTGGCGGGCTACAACCAATGGGGTTACAAGAGTCAGACATGACTTAGTAACTAAAACACCACCATTCTTAGGTTATAAAGATAGTGCCCATGTGTCTTTTTTGAAGAAATTTCCTTTTTCCTCTTTCAGTAGGTTATAAGATGGAATTCTACAGAGCATGTTGATGGAAGACATCTGCTAAATGCTCTTCCAGACCTGATGAGTAGAAAGAAATACCTGTGTCAACAATCATGTGGGCCATCTGCCCATCTGCTTAGTTGAGGCAGCCAGCATCAACCTCCGCTAGAAGGACAGAACATCATGTTATGCTTTTGTCATTAGACAGAGACAAGGAAACTTGGGTTCACACAGGCACACTTTGGAAGCGCTTCTGTCCTCCTCCAGCCCTCCCTTGCCTGTTTTTGCCATGAGGTATTCCTGAGCTAGGACCGTGCTATATCAGTTTTCATTTTAACTTTTAACAAATATTTCCTTTTTCCTTAGACTCTGCAAACAATGCTTTTTTAATCCCTTAATGCTTCTCTCAGCTTCAATTTTAGTCCTCTTATTAACTTTTTTTTTTTTTCTGAACAGCTGAAAGCCCCCTGCAGTGGAAGCATGGAGTCTTAACCATTGGACCATCAGGGAAATCCCTGAAATTACATATTATAATTAATTATAATTATATTTATTTGCTTATTTGAGCCCTTAGTTCTTCCCTTCCTGACTGTTCCCAGCACCTACTCACTCATATAGCTTCCTCCACCCCACTCCTCCCAGGTCTCTCAGGCTCCACCTCTCTTGTCAAAATACACCAGACCTGTCCTTTTCCCCTTGGTCTGATCACTTAACTAAGCTGCCAGGTAAGCCGATCTTCAGTGATGACTTGTGCGGGTGAAATGGGCTTCTGTCTTACTCCTCTTTCTTGCCATGTTTGCATTTTCAGAGGAATTTTCATCAGTCCTGTCAACTGAAAAAAAAAAGCACAATCTTAAAGTTGAGTGTTATGTTTTACTTGGTGAACAAAACTGAGTACTTAAACCTGAGATGCAGCATCTCAGATAACTCTGAAGGACCACACCAAAGAGGCAAGGGGGAAAGCCAGGATATACAGGCGTTTTTGTAACAAAGACCAGGATGGACGGAATATCAAAAGATTACTGTTAATTAAAGAAAACCAAATATCTCAAGTTAAGGAATTTAGCACATTTCTATGTATAGGAAGGTGCAAGAGCCTGGGCTCATTAAATCCACTCCTTTGATGTGCACCTCAGCTATCTGGGCCCAGCATCCTGTGCTGCTCATCCTGGGTCCCCTCAGGGTGCACCATAGGGGTGTGACTGTGTGACTTGATGGCTGCAACATCCTTCTTTTAACTGATTCAGCAGACAGCATTTTAAGTTCAGTCTTAATGCAAAAAGCTAGCCTCCCTGTGGATTAGGAGAATAAGCTGGCCCATTCAAAGGAGTTGTAGAAAGCGCTGGGTGAATCTAAAGAGTGATTGTGCTTATTTCTGTCACTAGCAGGCAAATGAGGGGACCAGTTGCTCAGATAGACTCATTAATGCCCCTGAAGTCTCTTCCGTTAGACTCTACATACTTTAAACACAGGTTGTTGGGGACACGAGGCGCTGCTCTAACTGCAGGAAAAGTACAATGGTCGGAAAATGAAAACCAGAGGGAAGATAGAACACAGACACACACCCCAAGGACTTCCACAGAAGTCTGGGGAAGGGATTTGAGATAAATAATCAACATAGTTTTACGCTATGGATAACTATGGATATAAAAGATATCACCCAGCCGCACATGTGGAATGAGAAGACAAGAGGTCTTGGGCTGAAATCCTGAGAAGTACAGATCTGTGAAGATCAGGCCAGGGAGGAATAGCCTGCAGAGGATGCGTTCAGAGAGGTGGGAAGAGATCTGGGAATAATGCCGCCATCACCATCATCCACTACCATCTACTGGCATTTCTATCTGCTAGAACACATGTTAATCTTTTCACATGCATTTTTTTTATCCTAATCATCAAAACAACCTCATGTGATAGAGACTATTATTATTATTATCTCCAAAGTATAGAAAAGATTTAGAAAAGAGTAAGGAATGTGCCTGAGTCACAGCACTGGGAAAAATCCTGTTGGAATTTCTGTAGCAGATTAAACCACAGACCCCACTCCTGCATGATGCCTTATGTCAACACCTTTTGACTTTGTGGCCCCTCCTACTGGAGTCAGGGTGTACCCCCTACCCCTCAACCTTGGGCTCAGCCATTTGTTTTCTAGTCAAAGGACAACGGACAGAGATGATAGTGTACCTGTTCCAACCTAGAACCTCAGAGGTAGGCCGTGGTTCCACTTGCTCTTTTGGGTTTCTGGCATCACTCCCAGTCTGCAGGTTTCCTCAGCTTGCTTCTGAGAATGATTATGCAAGGAGCTTACCTGAGTTTTATCTGAAGCTGGCTGGACCTGTAGCTTGAGGTATCCTCACCTGGCAAACCTAGTCTAGATCAGCAGACCCCCAACTGATGCATAGACATAGGACCAAATCATCTGAGATCTTCAGAGCCATCCCAGCTAATATGAGAAATAAATGCTTATTGTTGCAATTCATCAAGACTGTATGGTTGTGTGTTACCCAGCACTATTGTAAGAAAAGCTAACTGATGGAGACATGAACCCTGGTAGATGATTCCAGAATTCTGTGCTCTTCTCTGACCTGAAAGATATCAGGACTATCAAACAAGTTGAGTTTGGGGGTTTTGTGGGTTTTTGTTTTTGTCTGTGTGTGTTTGGCCATACCACATGGGTTTTGGGACCTCATTTCCCTGATCAGAGAACAAACCCAGGTTCCTGACGTGAAAGTGCCAAGTCCTAACCACTGGACTGCCAGGGAATTCTCTGGAGGAGTTGAGTTTTAAGAGAGAAAGAGTACCCATCAAGGCCAAATGCTGCAAGATTAAATAAGATAATTTTAAAATGTATCATCTCAGAATATTTTCTCGGCAAGTAGGTTTGAATTACAGTGTGGTACCTCAACAAATCCACAGACAAGCAGCAGGCACAGAAGTTTCACACAAGGACAGGGAGTGTGACAGACGAGCAGATGTCTCCAGAAAGAAAACTCCATTTATGGCTGCAAGCGCAGGGTGCCTTTGGATGGCTGTAGATTCAGCTTTCATGCTGGAACACCTGGTAAAGAGGCCTGAGGGGATGCAGCTAAGTAGCACGAAATGTGGAAATCAAGCCTGAGTTCATTTGCTCTACATGAATACTGCTGTCTAGAAAATTCACCTTTGGTAATGAGTAATCTATGACCAGTCAGCAGTTGAGAGCAAAGCACAAACTTCATCAGGCCATTTAGATCTTACTATCATATTCTGTTCATATTAGACCATCATGCTCTTAAACATAGTAATATAATGAAAGTTTTAAATGTATTATATATTTTAAAAACCTTTTGAATAAGAAACTCAGTAATATATTGCCAAAATAGGTATTTTCCTATTTAATCCAACAAGAATATATACCTGTTTGATCTTAGCCAAGGGCTATCAGGCAAGATCATAGTGAAAAAGTTAAAAAACAAAAACAGAGGAGTGGAAGATGTGTCAGGACACTTGGGCTTGAATGTTGGCCAGGCCACTACAAAGCACAGTCGACTGACCTTACTCTCTAGACTACAGACATTTCATCTCTAAAACAGAAGAGACAACCATAGTTGTTGCTTCTGACTTGCATTACTGATGCAACAGGGTCTCAACTCTCAAATTAAATAAAGCTGGTAAATACAGCACTGAATTCTTTGGATCAAGTAAACTTCTTAGAAACTTTACTGGAAGAATGTAGGAATTCTTTAAAGTCCATTATATAAGGAAATTTATAACCCCAAACAAGATTATAATATAAGGAAGCTTCTAACCGAAAAAGACCAAAGAAAAATCTTTAAAGTGAAAAGCTGTCATTGGAATTGGAACTAAGGAGCTGTGACAACCCCTAACCACAAAATCTGAGGAATTTTGGTTTGATATAGTGGATTTGGAACATCAAAGACTGACTCACAAATCTTCTTCCAAGAGAATGGAGCAACATTACAGAGAACAAGTAAAAGAAACCCTCGGAGTGGAAGCCCTGGCAGAATATTGCAGAAGGTCTTACTTTGGAGGGCTTGGTGGAATCCTGGAGCCCACGGGACAATCATGCTTCGCTTCTGTAGGGGCCTCTGACAACCAGGGATTAGGAACACTCTGTGTCTCCAGGAACAGAGCTTTGAGAAAAAATGACAACTATACCCAACAGATGCTTTGGGGCTATTACAGATTTTCATAATCCATCTTCTCAGTGGAGTCAGGAGTTGACTCCAACAGGGGACAGCACTTTCTGAAATGAAGAGGAATCCTCTAACCTGAAGAGGGGAAAGCTAGAGATGTTGCTGGACTGTGGAGCGATGAGGACCATTTTACCCAGAGCTGCTTGCATGTGAAGAGCAATCAAAAGTAGTTGTGCTGGAGAATAGCAAGGCCAGTGCTTTGACAAGACTGAACTTCTTGTCAGTGTGCCCAATCCTCCTGGAATTGGGAAGAACACTTTCCAAAATAGAGGCATCTCTAGTATAAATCAGAATGCTGCTTCTCAATTAGGAGTCTACTGCTCCATGAAGGAGATCCAGAAGGACGCAGCCGCTCTTTGTATCTAGAGTACAGATTAGGCCGAGTTGAAAGAGAGAGACAGGAGGCTGGCCCACAGTACAGTGGCGCCAATGAAGAAAGAAAACCATGCAGAGAAAAATTGCCCTCCTACAACTAACTCTGTACCCCATGCCCACTCAGCTTCTCTGCAACTATAGACAACCAAGTTTTGAGATGTAATACAAAGAATTTTTTTCCTACTTTTCATTCAGAAATCCAGATTGCTTTTTTAAAAGACCTTAATCAGACCCAAATTTAAAAAAAAACCAAAAAAACAGGGAGAAAACTCCAAAAGAATTAGCACAGGTAATTTTGGCCCACCTACACAGACCAGATAAGTTTGTCCTCATTCAAGAATGGGGAACCAAAAGAATGAAAAATACCACCATCAAGTCTCTGAAGAGATTCTGCCAACATGAAAGGAGACAAATATGGCATGAAAGGACCAGATAAAGAAAAAACTTCTGAAGATTTACTTCAGGCAGAAGAATTAAATTTTTAGGTAGAAAATGCTTTGCCCCCTTCTAAAAATTAAGAAAACATGGTACAATGTAAAGAAAATAATAAAACAAGGGCTTGAGATAAAATGATAGCTGGCAGAGCTAATGAAAAGTTTCAAAGAGTAAAGTCATTGCAGATTAAAATAGTATCAATAAAAAAATACAATCTATGTTGTAGAAAATTGAATTTCTGATAAATATTGTCTTGAAAATAATCACTTAAGTTTCAGAGGAAAAAGGATAAAGATATAGAAACATCAGAGAGAAGATGATAAAAATATACAACAGAGTAAGAATACAATATAAAAATTATTTTTCATTTTAAAAATTAGGATAAATAACATGAAAATAACATCCACAACCATAGCAGAATCCCATCTCCCAATGGGAAGAAAGAAATTCTGGGTTGAAAGGACTCTTTATATCAGAAAAATTTAATAATAAACAACTGACATCTAAACATAGCCTAGAAAAATTAATGACTTGATCCGACTAGAGAAAAAAGATTTTCCCAAACATCCAAATACTAAAAAAGGAAAACTAAGTATGAGCAAGGGGGAAAAAAATCAGACATTTCAAATAGAACATGAGATATAAAACAATTAAACAGATTCCCTAAATAATCCCAATAGATGAATATTTAGCTTTGAGAAGAAAATATTAAGATCTGAAAGTCTTATATCCATTAAAGTTGCAATTCATATATGTAAACAACATTAGGACTTTTTAAACTTGCAAAGACTCCAGAAGAATACTGCCAAAATTCAGCCTAAAAATGGATGAAATTAAGAATTTAGACAGGACATAGTTGATGAAAAACTAGTGTTGAGCACAGAAACCATGTAATTTACCTTAAAAAAATATGTAGCTATGAAGGGAATGTACACACGTATTTCTTTTGTTAACAAGGTGAATAATATGAAATGTATAACAGTGTAACAATAATGAATTGGAACAAACATTCCAGAGTTTATAATAGCTAAAACTAGAAGTGGGTATGTAAGGAAGAGATCAAGTTTCAATAGACAACATTTCATTTCTGGTGTTGATGATTTGAGTCATTCTGATGAGTAGATTATATGGAAATTTTATTGTTCTTTGTAACTTTATTATCCTCACCAAAGAAAGAAAATAAAGGTATAAATAAAAATAAGATTTCGTATTCAAGTTGCATGAAATTTTATTCTTGAAGTCTTCCAGAAGAAGTTTCTTCCAGATCAAGAAGAAATTTCGTGTAACTTGAAATCAGTTTCTTGAGAAGCATGAATGAAGTATAATGTATGATTACTGTAAAAAGAGGAGCTTTGCTATCATTACCTTTCCTTTGTGAGACAGAAAAAAATCACTTATAAAGTTTTCTAGTTTTTCTTCATGCAACTTACTGAAAAGAGATTAATGTTAATTTAGCCAGCTAAAAGGGGAAAAGAAAACAGGAGTAAGAAGACATAAAGTGTGTGTATGCCTTTAATAGAAATTTATCTTTAATCCTGCTCAAAAGTATCTTTCAGAATACCAGATAAAGCCCTCCCATTTGTACTGGCTTGTCATGAAACTGGGAAAAGGTGGCTATAAAATAAGAGGGATAACTCTTTGCAGTTTCAAGCTTTCAAGCTTTGAACTTTTTCAAGTTCAAAGATATTTGAACTATGACATGTCAGGTAGCAGGCACAGTAGCAGAACACACAGCAATTCAAGAGATCACACAAACTCCAAATCATGTGATACTCCTCCATCCTTACCCCCAAACTTATGCCTGAAACTGAGATTTAATCATTAGCGTTATAAAATATGTCCTGCAGTATCTTAAATGTTCCGTAGGGCAGCCAGTCCTATTGCTCTAGATATTATCTATTAGAAGCGATCTTTTGCTAACAAGCAACCCTAACCAGAGATCAGAAGCAAAAAAACACCCATTCTGAGTAACAGAGGGAAGAACCAGAGAACACTAAATTCAGTACTTGAGCCTACCTACAGGTGATGCTAAAAAAGGAGAAGTGAACTGGGAGAGGAAATGGAGGAAAACAGTGACTTAGAGGATCACTTTCAAAATAATAATAGACTTGGATTAATAAAAAGAAAATGAAGCCAAGAAGTTGACTTGCCCAGGTTGACATAGTAAATGATGACCAGGATCTGAATCCAAGTCTGATTCCTGGTACTTAGCACTATAACCTACTACTTCCTGGATTTGCTAAATATTGAAATTAAAAAAAAAAATCCAGGAAAGAGACAAATAATTCCTATATTTTGCTCATGTTTCTCAGGAAAAGAGAAATCCTTAAAATATGGATATAGGGTTAATATTTGACTGAGGTCCTTCAACGTGGAAATCATTTCTTTTAGACCCACTCTGAAATTTTAGAACCACAAGTTTGGCATGTTTAGTGTTTAACTCTACTCACTCATCAAAACTATGCATACATCATTAAGGGGCAGATTCTGTACTCATATAATAATATTAAAGTAGCCAGCCAGACCAAGTCATTCTTGACCCAAATTGTAGGAAATTTTAAAATTTTGTTTTAAGCAACTTTATTCCATTCAGTCACTCAGTTGTGTCCAACTCTTTGTGACCCCATGGACTGCAGCACAGCAGGCTTCCCTGTCCATCACCAACTCCCAGATCTTACTCAAACTCATGTCCATTGAGTTGGTGATGCCATGCAACCATCTCATCCTCTGTCATCCCCTTCTCCTCCCACCTTCAATCTTTCCCAGCATCCAGGGTCTTTTCCAAGTCTTTCCACCTGAGTCAGTTCTTCCCATCAGGTGGCCAAAGTATTGGGGTTTCAGCTTCAGCATCCGTCCTTCCAATGAATATTCAGGACTGATTTATTAATGAAGCAACTTTATTATCTACTATATGAATCAAATTAATTACATTACCATGAACTGGCTACCTCATTTTGTAATGCACAGACTGCTGAACCCTGATTTGCCTCCTAGGACTGACACGGCTACATTTGTTTCCTGTATCTGACTGAGTCTTGAGTCATATCCATTTTACTTCCATATATGTACATCCATATTCACATCCACATTCCTCTCTCCTGTAGGCTAGAGTAATAGCCTTCTAATTATTCTTCTTGTAACCACTCTTACATTATTGCATTCATATCAATGTCACAGAAAGGTTAACAGTTTTATAAAGAAAAATCTGATCATGTAATTTTCATGCTTTACTTGTATTAAAGCTCCTGGTGTGGGGGGGCGGATAACTGTTTGTTAGCCACTCCTCACTGCCTGGCTAACACTTAACTTTCATATCTCAGATTTTCTCTGGGAAGACTTTCCTATACTCTAGCAGTTTAATCCTGCCACTTATTCCCAGCTGCCTTCTACACTGACAGGTTTTATTATTAATACATTGATTATTACCTGTTCAATGTTGGTCTTGCTTACTAAATTACAAGCTCCAAGAAGGCAAGCGTCTCTTTGGTCCTGCTCTATTTTTCTCCTTTAAGAAAGTGTTTCCTACCCAGTATTTATTGTTTGATTGATTCACTTATAGATATATCATCAGTTTGTACAAGTCTGAGAATAGGCAGATGAATGTCTGTTAACTGGTATTTTCATTGAAAGACCAAAGGGGTCTTTAAGCTTTATTTTTAAGAGTGCTGGTCAACATTGATTGTAGGCTAATGGGCACGAGGTGTCATAAAAATCAAGGCATAAACAAATTCACACTCAAGAGCTGTTGAAATCCCAAGTTGCTACAGTTTTATTCAAGGGGCTTTCAGCAACCTCAGGAAACTCTTACCTGTGCCAACCATTAGATTAAAAGAACTATTTCCAGAGTGCTAAGACTTTGCATGGACTCCTGCTGCCAGGAATTGATCTTCCAACAGAACTGTTTGTTCTGAAGAGAAGCATGGATTCTCTGACAGAAACTTAGACCAGATTCTGGAAAACAAAACAGTCATGAAGGTCATGGTCCCTACTTTCTCCATTCGGGTTGTTGAAATGCCAGTGTTTCAACAACAAGGTTTGTGAATTTGTAAATTTATCTGGCAAAGGCCATGCCACAATTTCCTCAAAAAACATGCCATTATACGGAAATCAGTCCTGAATATTCATTTGAAGGACTGATGCTGAAGCTGAAACTCCAATACTTTGGCCATCTGATGTGAAGAACTGACTCATTTGAAAAGACCCTGATGCTGGGAAAGATTGAAAGCAGGAGGAAAAGGGGACAACAGAGGATGAGATGGTTGGATGGCATCACTGTCTCAACAGACATGAGTGTGAGTAAACTTCGGGAGTTGGTGATGGACAGGAAGGCCTGGCGTGCTGCAGTCCATGGGGTCACAAAGAGTCAGACCCGACTGAGCAACTGAACTCAACTGAACTGAACTGATAATGTGAATACGAAAAACCTGTTGGACTTCTCACATCCTCCTTAGAGAGGAATAAGACCTACATGGAAGAAGCACAGAATAGAATCATCTTTGTCCTGTGTTAGTCACTCAGTCATGTCCAACTCTTTTCAACCCATGGACTGTAACCCACCAGGCTCCTCTGTCCATGGAATTCACCAGGCAAGAATACTTGAGTGGATAGCCATTCCCTTCTCCAGGGGATCTTCCCAACCTAGGGATCAAACTGGGATCTCCTGAGTTACAGGCAAATTCTTTACCATCTAAACCACAAAGCCTATCTAGCCCTAGTTATCCATGGACAGGAAACAGAAACATTGCTTCAGAAGATGTAAGACTATGGAAATTCTGCCCATCATTTTGGTGGTGGCTCCCTACTATTCTAACCCTTCGGTACACTGCCTTAGTCCTTGCTCAGTGACCAGTTCATGAATCAAATCGATGAGCATGGCCTGATCTTGTTGCAAACTCACAGGTGGCTTCCTCCCTCCAGTTGCAAGTGGGATGTAGATTCTGGCCACTGATCCCTAAGGTCTAACAAATTACTTATTCAACAAGTTTTATTTGCCAAGTGCTGTTACAAGTTGTCTTGACAGGATCCCCGAAATAACCTTAAATCTCATAAGTTAATTGTGTCTCAGAAACAGTCCCAAGTGGTAGGGTCCAGATGACAGAGGGCTTTAGAGAGAGAGCCAGGATTGACACCCAGGCCTCAGGGCTCTGCCACATCACGGCTACCCTGGATGGTAGGGTAGCTTACCCTGGGTGTGGACCTCTGCTGTCAGCCTCTCATAGGTCCCTGGAACAGGCAGCATTCTTAGGAAAGCCTTGGAAGACTGGCAAGATTTATCACAAAGGTGATGACCAGGGGGTAGAATAGAGGACTCCTATACATCCCTCACTGGAGTAGGGAATGGACTTTCTCCCACTCATGGTTCTAGAGCTTCTGTAAGCCTTTCATGATTGCTCGAATCCCAAGGGCCAGAAACCACTTCCTTTCTTAGGCTGTCCTGAAATTCTCTTACTCTGACTGCAGGCTCCTCTTGTGGCACAGGCTCAAGGAGACCCTTACCTATTCACCAGGTCACTGAGAACAGACTGCAGGTAGCAGACGGGTGTAAAGTTTCCCCAGTACATCTGAAGCCCTGACTTAGAAGAAACATGAAAAAGAAAAGCAGTGGCTTTCTTTCCCTTAACCAGGATTCCTTCTCAAGAACTGGACCCCCTCAAATTCTGCGAGTCATCAATATAGGGCTTAATAATGTAGATACAGAGGCTATTTCATTCAAGTTCCTAGAAACTTCTTGGCAGGTAAAATGCCTTGTTTATCTGTGTGTTTCCTGCCATGCAACATGATTGCTATTGAAAAGTTTCAAACTGCATCAATAAACTCTTGTGTCAGCAAGTTCAAAGTTTTAGAATTTATGACATATCAAGTGTATGAACAGATATATGAGGGAGAGGACGGGAAATGGGTTATGACTTGGGTTTGCTGCATTCCTCCTTTTTTCCCATCATTTTTGTCTTAAATGAGTGAGACATGATGTGTAATGTGTGGGCTGCTCTAACACCTAAAACATCCTTGCAAAGTCCTTCCCTGTTGCTCCCTCTTGGCTCACGTGTAAGGGTTCTAGAACCAGCATCGTTGTGTGTTTGGCAGAGTGAAGCCCCCCGAGTTACACTGCTGGTGGGGGAATAGGCAGATATACGAATTCAACATGGAGGTAAAGAGGAAGGAAAGAACAGAAGCAACTGATAGAGACGTAGAAACTGTAGGAAAAGGGGGAAAACTGCAGAATAAAAGGTAGAATCTCATCTTCTGTTGTCAACTACATGATAGAGAATTAGTAAAATCTATTTTATTAGCTGTTTGTTTGACTTAATAGCATAGTTGCCATAGAAAATAAACTCTTTATATGTGCTGAGTAATTAAAAGTACTTCTTGGTTCTTTACTTTTGTGCCAACCAGAGGGGTCGAAGTGACCCAGAATTTCCCTGAATGAAAAGGAATAATAAGGTGGAGGTAAACATTCCGACTCTTATTAGACCGCTAACCTGAATCCAATCCAAGATCAACAGACTCCCCCTAAATCGTGTCTCAGTTTTATTTCCAAATACTATTGCTTTACTAGTCTCTGTATTCAAGTCTTAGAGAAAATCTTAAGAAACTTAGTGATTTTATGTTTCTTTGTCATTAATTAAGTGGCAATTAGAAATATATGCAAACCTTCCTAACCTCTCCTAAAGCTTAATTTTCCCCAAAAGAAAATGCACCATATAACAGAAAAATTAGTTTTATATATCTTCTTTCCACAATCTAGAATCTTTTCCTTTCAACTCTCAATACTACTTATCTAACCTTATTAAGCTCCTTTTGAGATCTGTTTGTTCAGGATGAGAGAACATCACAGACTTAAGTCCACTAGATAGCATAACTGCGGAGAGTGGCGTGTCTTTGGAAGACTCCCAGGTCTCCAAACAATGGGTTCAATGGATTTCATTATGGTTTTGTACCACTCTCCATGAAGGGAGCCCAGGTTGTGTACAGTATCAACACAATTTTTCTCTGCAAACATATAAAAAATATACTTTGTACTAGAGGGTTACCTTAGCTCTCTAAAAGTGTGTCTCATACAATGAGCATTGGCCATCAGTAGAGAGAAAATATATTCTATGAGAACTATAAAAACATCCCCACTATTCTACGAACAATTCCTTGGAGGAAGCCTTTGACAGGTAGCCCCCAAGTTGGGCATTCTCTGCATGTTTCTACACTTGGTTGTTCTGGAGGGCACCATTATGAGGGAGTTTATCTCACCTCTTCAGCCACTGGGATAGCAGCTGGGTCATTGACCCGGGCAGACACCTGAAGACTTCAGGAGTGGTAGAAAAACTCTTCTCATGTATCTTTCAGGTACTAAGAAGAAATAAAGCTCATCATAATTTTTGTGACTCTGGAGAATGACACCAATCAGTCTATATTGTATCTAAATGTAACATTTAGAAATCACAAAGCTTTATAAGTCATGAGTAGAGCTCACTGTAAAACTGTACCTGAATAAGAAGACATGCCAGGACATGAATCATTGTGAAATGATTCAAATATCTTAGTGCTCAGATCTCAAGTGGAAAGGATGTGTGTAACATGGATACAACTCTACTTTATAAATATATGGATGTATAGTGCTTAAAAAACATGTTTTGTGAAAAGAAAAATATACCAAACTGAAACCTTTTAAGTCCATAAGCCTGGGAAATATTTCTCACTTTCTACTTGCCCCAGGCTCTACGTCTCAAAAAAAGTCTGTATTTACTTGTGTTTTAATGGCATCAATATGTTTCTTATTTAACACATGTTAGTCTTTAAAATTTTTTATTGGTCTGATATAAACCACTAATTGAACTTGATGTTCAACATGCAAAATTTAAGATAATGTGAATCTGACAAAGAGAGGGCTCTGCTGCTCATAAAACCTAAGGACTGGGTTACAAATGTCGAATCCATAAAACAAGGCAGTGTGTGAGTTTTGGGGGCATATATTCTTTTGTGTATCTTTCATCTAATGATGTCTTAAAGACAACCACTATTCACATGAAAGTATCTGCAATTATTGTTGGATTACAAATATGTGGCTGCCTGGGTTTGGCATGAGAAAGTGCAAATACAGTATGATTCACCACATTAGAAAATGTCACATTTTACTTTCCTTTGTTTCATTTTTAATTACTTGAACAGGTTTGAATAATCCATTCGCTGGGGAAAATCAGGCTTCACATGTCCTGTCATTTTGACTGAGAGAACAAACTATCTGCCAACTAGAAATACCAAAGCCCCACCCAAAGGTAATCATCACTTTGTAGCTTGACACAGTGTTTTACTGGAAAGATGATTATCTCCTTCAGGGAATGGCCTTTCAAAAATGTGAATTCCATATGGTTTCATGAACAAACGTCCAACTGTTTCAGTAGCACATAATTTGGAAGATGACAGGCAGGACTGTTAAACCCAGGACGCTACTGAAGAGGGGAAAATGGGCATTTCTATCTAGCCTGGCAAGTCTAATTCTAGGTGAAAACTTGTGATCAAATTATAATGGGGGAAACTGTCATGGAGATAGTTCCTCCAGTCCATACAAAACACAAACTTGGAAAATCAGCTTTTGAAAGCTTTAAGGAATGACAAGGTTTCCAGGGGCTGGTTTCTTTGAAGCAAGAGAGGGCAAGCTCTCTTAGGATCTTCATGGACTGACTTTGGCAAGGTTAGGAGCCCTCACTTGCCAGGGAGCTTCATCTTTGCCTGCCTGTACAGGCAGTCGCTGACTTGAGTGAGGAAATAAGAGCATGGCCTACAGCCGGGAAAGAACCAGCTCTTCCGTCTTTTTCCCTTCTTCCTCTATTTCCCTCCCTGCTCCTTTCTCTTCCTTTTTTGCTGCCAAGAAAAACATGGGCAGGAGGCAACAATAAAATAACTCAGTGACTGAGGTGAGATTGGCAGTTGTGGATGTGGAAATATCAGGGAAAAAAAATTATATACAATACTACTGTCCTGGAATCTTGCAGTTTCCCCTTCTACCAGAAATATTCAAGATAAAACATCTTTGCTTTAATCCCTGAATAAAGATAATTGCCATAATATGCAAAGTACCCAAACCCACCAACAGACCCCCTTCTGAATGGATCCCAAGAGGAGAATCTTTGTGCGATGTTAGAATGGATGTTTGCACCTGTTAACCTTTCCCCTTGAGCTTAGCTTAGGCGATGGCAACCTAAATCTCAATTTCAGAAGTTTCAGTCCTCACTTTGCCTCTGCTCTTTTGACATACTCTTGTGTTATTTTTGTTATGGTTTCTTAAGTCTTCTTAAGCACTGACAGTGGACCTAGCACTCCCCAGAGTTCCTCTGTCTTTCACCAGCTCATGTGTTCATGCATCGTTGAAACACAGTTTGAAAACCTGGTCTCTGCTCTACCATGAAAGTGGTATGACTTGGGTATATTCTTTTGCCTCTTTGGTATCAGTCACTTATACAGCATAAAAGAGTTTCTTAGATATTCATCTCCAACTCTGTGATTCCACGACAAGTAGATGATATTGAAAATCCATTCGAAAATCGAATAATTCTGCTGGACTTCATTATAGGAAGGTCTCATCAGAGGCAAATTTGTGAAGCTAAGAGAGACAAAAAACAATTATGTGAGTGGCCTGACTCCACATGTAGTAAGCAATAGAAGCAGGAATTGATGCCAGATCTGTTTCATTATCTAGATTTTGTGTTTTCATCTAACCAATATTCTTGGAGTCAGAATGTCTTAACATCAAAGGAACTTCCTAATGAAGAATCTATGGAAAGCCAATGGCCTACTCAGTCTAACTGAAGAGTACAACCCTGCTTTGCAGCTGAGCTTTGCGAGAATATGGTGGAAACTGGGACTCCTGTGTTTGCTACATAAACTGAATCATTAGAAAAATGTCTTTGTCAAGCAATGTCTAAAAATTCACTTTGATCACCACCACTCCCTGTTTTGTTTTGTTTTTTTCTCAAATCTCATCTGAATTGCAAGGTCAGGGAAGAGTTTATTACCTTATTTCCTGTTGCCCTTTGAATCAGCAAAAATCTTGAAGCATTAGGTGTATCCTACTTTCTCCAACATTGTTTCAGGTTGATTACTAATGCTATCACAATGGTTACCTTTCCATTTTCAAGTGTACCCCATGTCACCCCAGGTGTAAATGCCTAAAAACTCTTATGCTAGTAATATTTTTAACATTAGAGTCCTTTTAAATGCTTTAGAGAATTTCACTATTTAGGAGAGTCTCTACTGAAAAACTTTTCCCAAGAAGGTTATGGTTTTCCTGATTCATCAATTTTGCCAATTTAGATTTTCATATGTTTTGTCTAGTTTAAAGGGAATCACAAATATTTTGAGAACGTGTCTACACATACTCTAGATCTTATTGTAATGATGACTTTGAGATACATAGTTTTTAATATTAAATCAGAAGTGTTTCTTCAGTAAATAATGTATGCGAAAGATTTCCTTAGTCTTGCCTTTCTCTCCTCTTAGGAAGAAAGAGTAGGATGATTGGCAGTGTAACTATAGACACTTTTCAAGACTAAAAGGGATTACTCAGTGTGGTGTCAGGGGGAGCTTGGGATTGGAATGTGGGCTGTGGCTGGAAAATGGAAGGTTGGTAAATGGAGAGGGTTGGAAGGATGTTTCTGGTGGGGAATCAGGTGAATAGCAGGGTGCATCTGGGATGATGGTTATATACAAGGCTGGAAACATGCTTTTCCCATCCAAAAACATAACCACCATCTTTCCTATTAGTGTATTTCCATTAACGAAAGGATGTCCTTTCTATCAATGAAAGGATGTTCTTCCAACCACCCAGGCTTGCAACATTTGAGTGAGTCATCTTTGAATCAGTGATGCATGAAATTCTACAGTTGGGTAAAATCTTCAAGGATACCTAATCTAATTCCTTTGCTTTTCAGACAAGAACATGCAGTTGAAAGACCCTCGTTTTCTGCAAGTTCACACTATGAGCAAGAACCAGACCTAACATCCTAAATCCCCATCCAGTGTCCCTTCCACTGCTTCACCCACTTATTCCCTTTCCTTCAACTTTTATTCAGCCAGATGCCAAATTCCACTAATTCTTCTTTTGAAATGTCCTTATATTTACTCTTTTCCTTGACCACAAACCTAGTCTAGTCTCTATTAGAATGACTTCCTAAAACACTCCATGCCCCTCTCTGCTCAAGTTTATTGGTCTAACTCATCATAGTTATCCTAATTGTCCTCATACATTAATTTCATTATGTTTCTCGAGAAACCCCTTGTTAAATTCTGACAATATGGGAGAATAAAAAGTGATTAGGTTTTGGAACCAGCTAAATTGGGGTTCAAATCTCTGAGTTACCCCTAGACTCAAAAGTTACTTTACCTCCCTCAACTTCATTTTCCTCATCAGCAAAATGTGAATTGCAGTTATAAGTAAAAACACTCAAAACGGTATTTATGGTGAGAATGGAATGAACTCATGTTTATTTAATTGCCCAGCAAATAAAACATGTTCCAGAAATGTAAATTCCCTTTCTAAAATTCACACCATTTGCAATGTCTCCTACCTACCTTCTGATCTTGACCTCCGCTGTCCCACAAGACAAGTTCTTCGTTCCAGCAGCTTGGTCTGGCTCCTGAACACATTACACTGTCTCAGCTTCTGCAGTTAATCCCACTCCCTGAAGATGTTTGTCCCCTTGCTTCTTGTTTGTACAAACCTTTCTGATCTACCCCAGTCTATGTCACCTCAGTTCATGCTTCCACTCTCCAAGAGGGAAAAGAGGTATTCCAACAGAGCATGTGAGTCTGAAGTCTATCTGAACTCCCAAGCAAGCATCTCTCCTGTGGGATCACGAGTTCTCCTGGATGGCACTTGTCACCCCTCATGCTTGCTGCCTTGCTCCGACAATCACATCCCCAACCTATTCACTCCCCCTGTGTGGCACAATGTGGTCCTGGGACTGCCCACCTGACATTCTTCTATTTCCAATGTGGTTCTCAGAATGACTTCCCTGTTCTGCCCTTGTTCACCTTGCTACCTGATGACACAAAATAACCCTTGGAAACTCTGGAGTCCATGGATGACTTAAGGATCTAACTTACTTGCACTCCTCAGATCTTCATCTCATCAGGTCTGAGTCCATCAGTGTATCTAAAGGGAAAGATGGCTCCATGGGACACAACCCTGAGTAACCTGTGAACAACACCTCACTATCCTCTTTCTGAGACTTTTAGTGAGTGTTGTCACATCTCTTTATTAGGCTTGCTTTCCCAGTTTGTCACAAACATACCTCCTTCCCTCTTGGGGTTGTAAATGCTGGGCCTGAACTGGGCGTCACTTCTAGGGGGCCTGGGGAGTGTCTCATACAAATAAATACCACACGTTCTGAACTGATGGAAGACACTTTTCATCTCCTGCAGGCTAAGTTCTCACCTGGGTTAGGGCACTCTCAGGAAGTTAGCAAGTGCCCTTTGCCCTCCCTCTCCACCTCCTCCTGATCAGGTGAGTGACTTCACAATGTTTCCAATAATAGGTCTCAAAGCAAAGAGTTCTCATTCTCATGATTAAGTGAGTTGATCCACATAAAGTGCTTTATACTACGTGTTGATGTGTAGGCTGCATCATAAACGAGTGTCTTGCTGAGGCAGAAAGTGGAGGCTAACATCCAGCGCACACTCCACTTTCTAGGCCTTGGCTGCCCAGAGGTAGACAGCACCCTTTTTAACCTGTACAAAGGGACCATTGCTTACTAAGCCCTGAGCCCACCAGATTGAGGGGAGGAGGAGGGGAGGCAGAGGGAAGGGATTGTTTCTAAGTTACATGACGACTCTGTATGGACCAGTGTAGGCCATGTGAGGGCATGACACAATCTTGATAAATCCTAGCTATTGCAGCTTTTATGACTGAGCGCCAATAGTGACTACCTTAAAGAGAGACTGTCTCAGAACCAATTACTGAGATACCAAGTATTAGGGCTTTAAGTTGATGGCAACAACCAGCACACAAGCAAAGAAAATGCCTTGTAATCTAACCAAACGTCCTCTCACTGAGCTTATGTTTGTTGCCTGTAAACTAGCCAGAAATAATTTCTGGATATAGTTGGCCTTTTTCTGTCTTTGAAAACAGGAATCTTCCTTTAAGAGAGAAGCCACCACATATTTTCATTTCGAAGTGTGATGCCTCTGACCTATTCTTCTCGATTAGAGACTGGCTCATGTTATCCCATAGAGTTCTTGTTTGAATAACAATCAGGCATAGAACACATTTATTTTAGGCAAGTGTGAGAGATAGAGAAGTGTTTTATTCAGAAAGGAGCAAGAAAAAAAGTACTTTTCTTCCCATTGTAAATACTGTACAATGAAATTCTCAGACATGACATCATCAGTTTCTGGTTTCACAATGAGGAATCTTAGTTGATAGAGCTGGTCAGGGGAGAATGAGAAGCAGATGCAAGCAGTTGCAGAGAATGTGACTTTTTGGCATTTCTAAACTCTGTTAGAAAGTATTCATTTGAAATAAACTCTCCAGGAATTATAGAATTTTTCATGAAAACAAAAGGGTGAATAAAGTGGTAGGTTTAAGAAAAGCAGTCTTTTAAGAGTTACCTAATTTATAATATGTGATTATAATAAAAACATGGAAAACTATATTCTCATGCAAGACTTTGTTTTAGCTTCAAGGATATTAAAGTCATCAGACTGGTTTAAAGAAATGTCTAAAGCCTGTTTATCACCCTTTCTAGATAAGTGGTACCACTTTCAAAGCAGCTGAAGAAAAGAAATACAAATATTGAGTTTCAAAAAGTGGTATATTCAGGGTAATATAGGCATTCAGAGTTAAGGACTTGAAGACGCATTGTGAAAAGACTGCAAAGCTGCAATTCAAGAACAGATGATGGAGCAACACCAAGGAATGGAGATTTTCCATTACAGTTTACTGTTCACAGTACTTATATGACTTAAGAAAAAATATGGATTCCCCCCACCACTCTAAGTGCATGTCATTTATGAAGAAAACATATCAAAGGAGCTTTTTAGAAAAATTCTAATGTCAGCAGTATACCATCTTCCTTGTTCAACCTAAAATATTGCTATATGTAGATGCTATGGGGTTTAACTATTTGCTATTTTCATAGGAGTATCACAGAAAGCTCACAATTACATCACATTCAGGAAATAACAGTTATGCATCTTACGAAAAACACAGAGGAGAAAGAATATATATCAATAACACATAGGTAATTAAAATATCCATGAGTAAAATATACACAAGCAAACAAGTTATAGAGAAATAAGGAGAAATAAAGCATAGCCAAATTAACATATGAAGTAGATGCTCAATCTCATCCATTAAGAAGATGTTAAGATCTAAAGACTATTTTTTTTCCTGTGAAATGATTTCAAACTTTTTTTTAACTTAGTGTATATGAAAGTGAAGAAAATAGCATAAACACATAAACCTACATATACACTGCTAATGGGATTAAATGTCAGTACTATCAAACTCCAAGAGATAGTGAAGGACAGAGAAGCTGCAGTCCATGGGGTTGCAAAGAGTTGGATACGACTGAGGGACTGAACAACAACAGCTATCCTGTAGGAGGGCTTTTTGGCAGTGTATAAAAACTGTCAATATTTGCTCCAGAAGGTTTATTTCTAGTAATTTGTTCTAAGAAACTATTCCTATATAACAAAGGAAAAAGTTTCATATAAGGTTGTTCATATTTTTTATAATGGCCAAATATTAAGCAACTAAAACATCTATCTATAGTGAGCTTTAAAACGTAGTTGGATTACTCAGCTGTAAAAAAGAATGAAACAGCATTTGCAGTTATGTGGATAGATTATCATACCAGGCAAAGCAAGTCAGAAAGAGAAAGACAAATACCATATGATATTGTATGTATGTGGAACCTAAAATATGACACAAATGAACTTATCTACAAAACAGAAATAGACTCACAGACATAGGGAACAGACTGTGGTTACCAAGGAGTCAGGCAGGGTTGAATTGGGAGTACAGGATTAACAGATGCAAACTATTATATATAGAATGGATAACTAGCAAGGTCTTACTGTATAGCTAGGGAACTATATTCAATGCCTTGTAATAAACCATAATGAAAAAGAAAAGAAAAAAACACTGGTAATATGATGCAATACTATGCCGCCACTAACAAATCATGTTTTAAAGACTATTTGACATAGGAGAACAGAGAATTGTTCACTTTATAATGTGAAAAAAGAGCAAGATACAAAACTCAATATACATCAAGATTTCAAATAGGTGAATGTACATGTTATATATGTATCTGTCTTTATGTATATCTAGGAGATAACACTACTTAATGTTAACAGCAGCTATCTCCTCATGGTAGAATTAAAGTTATTTTTTTTCTAAATGGAGAAAATATGTAACCAGCCTGTCCACCAATTGAAATATTACGAACTATTCCTAATTCTGTAGTGAATGAATAAGCAACCATGTCAATTTGCTTGACATGTTAAAATACATTCAAGAGTTGAGCTGAGGAAACACAGTCACAGTAACTCTGCACTGCTTGAATGGGTTTGAAGACACATCTGTGACCTAATAAACAAATAAGGTGTGGTGGGAACCAAAGTGGAAAATCAGGATCCCAGGCACCACCTCACAGCATGTTCTCTGTAATGGGACACACTAAGACAATCTCAGCCAGAAAGCATTGAAAACTAGGAGAGACTAACCCTGCCTAGGAAGAATGTGAATGTCTCACCACAGAGTTAGAAGCAGAAAATGAGGAGTCCTGTTCTCTGTCTCTACATGGAAAAGAGAGCCATTTCTTTTTGCTCCTTTGAACACAAGACACCCTGTGTGTGTGTCTTGTACATCTGTCACGAATGCAATCGGCTTCAAGCCACAGAAACTCCAAGTAAGCAATGGATTAAACAATTTGAGGGATTTTTCTTTTCCTTGTGTCCAACTGCCCATGGTGTAGTAGCTCCATAATGTTATCAGGTTCCTGGGCTGCTTCTACTCTCCGATTCAGTCATTTTAGTGAGTGGCCCTTACCCTCATGCTTGTTACACTGTGGTTGTAAGATGGTGCTGTCCAAGCAGAAAGGGCACGGAGAAATGAGAGAAAAGCAAAAGTTCATGCTTATGAAGCTGTTACCTTAAAAACCTTTCTTGCCCAGAAACTTCCATGCATGTCTCATTCGCCAGGATGATGCTCATGACCACTTCTTGCAGCATGGGAGGCTGGAAATAAACTTTTTTACCAGAGCACACTACTTCCCCTTGCTGAATAATAAGGAAGAAGTGTGGGAAATGGGAAGGCAGCAATCACTGTCTTCCACACTCTGGTACCCAACAGTCTGGGGCATCCACTACAAAAAGCTGACAGTGTGTGTGGGCCAAGAGGTGGCCTCCAGTCTACCTAACCAATTCCCCACAAGCTCTCTCGATGGAGGTTGATACATCTATTACCTTTACAACTTCATAACACAAGAGCATAAAACCTCCAGCTGCAAACTTGGAAAGCAAGGGGAAAAGAATAAGTCAAAAGAATATTTCTATCCTCAATCAATCACTGTTAGTTCCACCCATGATCCCCTCCCTTCTTTCTTACTCATAAAATGAATCTCCATTTGTCGGCAACGTGCCAAGTTGCATGTTAGGAGCTGGTAAAATATAGCTCCCATCAAATCAGTTCTGCTGCCCATTTTATAAATAAAGTTTTATTGGAACACAAACGAGTCCATTCATTTACACATTGTCTATGGGCCACTTTTACACTATGGCAGCCACACAACTGAGCAGCTGCTACAGAGACTATCTGGATTACAAAATTTAAATTATCTACTATGTGGCCCTTTAAAGAAAAAGTTGGCAGACCCCTGTCCTAGATAATTACCCATGATTGGACTGACCCAGCTAAGACTTGGTTCTTCATTCTCCCACCCTCCCTCATACCTGGGGTGACCATAGGACCATATAACTGGACAACTGCTGGGATGCTTCTGGGGAAGTTTTTAATTTCCTTGAATAAAAGGGTAGTCATAGCCAATCCATCTTCCCCTCTCCTTCTTCCTGCCTTGAATGGGGGTACAAAAGCTGAAACTGCAGCAAGCAACTTGGGAGCATTAGGAGAAAAGCCAAAAAAATCCTAAGGCTCTTAAACCTGACACCTTTAATCCACGATAACCATACTGGGAACAACCTACCTCCAGACTTCTTATGTGAGCATAATGTTGTGTGTGTGTGTGTGTGTGTGTGTGTGTGTGCGCGCGCGCGCACTTAGTCATGTCTGACTCTTTGCAACCCCATGGACTATAGACCACCAAGCTCCCCTCCATGGAATTTTCCAGGCAAGAATACTGGAGTGGGTTGCAAGGGGATCTTCCCGACGCAGGGATCAAACCCACATCTCCTGTGTCTCCTGCATTAGCAGGCAGATTATTTACCACTGAACCACCTGGGAAGCCTGAGCATAATATTATGTGAGCTTGTTTATTTAAGCACTATTATTGGACTTCCTGGTTTTAATTACAGCTGAATACTGTATATAGCTTAACAATATAGCTTATGTCCAAGTGGGCTTTCTGATAACTCCCAACTATGCCCTTATAAGAGAACATAGCCCAGCACATATTATACAATACTCTGTGGTTATTTAAAGGGCTGCCCACATTTTTATTTTTAACCACGAATTTCAGGTTATTATAGAATAAAGTACAGTGTAGTAGTTTAAGAACAAAAGATTGGGGCTCTGCTTGAGTTGAACACTCTGGCTGTAATGCTTACTATTATATGACTTCAGATAAGTTATTTGATTTATCTAGAAATGCTCTTAAGTGAAAAATGGAAAAAATAATACTTCTATCTCATACAGCTTTTGTGAGGATTAAATTAAATTATCAATATATGGCACTTGGTCTGTTCATGATCAATAAATGACTAAAATAATTGAGATATGATTTATAATCTAATTTTAATAGTTATCCCTATTATTTAGTCCATAAAGAAAACAGAGTATTTAAGAAATTACAGGAAGGGAATTCCAGTGGTTAGGATTCCATGCTTCCACTGCAGTGGGCATGGGTTCAAACCCTAGTCAGGAAATAACATCCCTCATCCATGCAACCAAAAAGAAAGAAAGAAAAAGGAATTATAGGAATCTCAGACCAATATTAAACACAGAATAAAAATAATCAACTTTAGCTTTCTATGAAAGAAAAGGTATTTTTTAAAAACCTTTGCATTTGGAAAACTTACCTCTTGAAATTCTACCTCCTCTAAACTTTACTCACCTCGAAAATTGATTGTGCTTCTCTCACCTTAAAGATACATCTTTATCTCCTTACATTTCCATTTATCTATTTCTGCCTCTTCTTCTGCACCTTCAGATATGTTACTCAGTAATAAATCATTAAGTCAACAATATTCATCAAGCATCTGTTATGTTCAACAAAATTAGAAACATTTGCATTCTTCTGTGAGAGAGAAGCCAGCATTCCACAGGTAACCAAGTCTTCTGTCAATACAAGTCTGCAATCTGACAGCTGACACTCTGAGAGTCTGAAAACTGTAAGGCTAGATATTTTTGTAATATACAATTTTGTGGAATTTTTGAATGGCAATACATTGAATATTCCTTATTACATATAATCCATCAAAGGTCTGGGACATCACCTTATAATTACCACATTACTGTAATTAAATATATTAATACTCACTCTAAGAAGAATGAATAAATACTAAGAACAGACTCATATAATTTATGCCAACTTCTACTGCCAGATAATTAGGCCAAGTGAGGTTTTGTCACCAAACAAGTTATATAGATCTTTTTATTTTTTCAGGTTTTTTGAATTTCAAAATGGGGGAAAAAGACTTGTAGATTTGTACTACGCATTTCAGTAAGATTTAATAGAGTCTTGACAGATGTGCAAATCAAAAATGGCTTTTCTCTCAATAATGTTTTTTGGGTATATAATTCAGTAATGTTTAGTATATTGACAAATTCTTAGATTTCTGAATCTATAACATTTCCCCTATCAGCCCACATTTCCTCATACTATTTTTTATTGATTTTATTGGAATATAGTTGCTTTACAATGTTATGTTAGTTTGTACTGTACAGCAAAGTGAATCAGCCACACGTATACATATATCCCATTTTTTGCATGTCCTTCCCATTTAGGTCACCACAGAGCACCGAGTGGAGTTCCCTGTGATAAACAGTATGTTTTCATTAGTTATCTATTTTATGCACAGTATCAATAGTGTATATATGTCAACCCTAATCTAATTCATCCTTCCCCTCCCTTTTGCCCTTGGTAGTCACACATTTGTTCACATCTGTGTCTCTGCTTTGCAAATAAGATTATCTATATCATTTTTCTAGATTCCACATACAAGCAATTTACATATTTGTTTTTCTCTCTCTGACTTACTTCACTCTGTATGACAGTCTCTAGATCTTTCCATGTCTGCAAATGCACAATTTCATTCCTTTTATGGCTGAGTAATATTCCATTATATATATGTACCATATCTTCTTTATCCATTCCTCTGTTGATGGATATTTAAGTTTTTTCCATGTCCTGACTATTGTAAACAGTGCTGCAATGAACATTGGGGGTATGTGTCTTTTTGAATTATGGCTTTCTCTGGGTGTATGCTCAGTAGTGGGATTGCTGGGTCATACGGTAGTTCTGTTTTTAGTTTTTTAAAGAACCTCCATACTGTTTTCCATAGTGGCTGTATCAATTTACATTCCCAACAGTGTAAGAGGGTTCCCTTTTTTCCACATTCTCTCCAGAATTTGTTGTTTGTAGATTTTTTTGATGATGGTCATTCTGACCAGTGTGGGGTGATGCCTCATTTTAGTTTTGATTTGCATATTTCTAGTAATTATTGATGTTGAGTATATTTTCATGTGTTTGTTGGCTATCTGTATGTCTTCTTTGGAGAAATGTCCATTTAGGTCTTCCACTCATTTTTTTATTGCGTTGTTTTACTGATATTGAGCTACATGAGCTGTTTGTATATTTTAAAGATTAATCCTTTGTCAGTTGCTACATTTGCAAATATTTTCTCCCATTCTTTTGAGGGTTGTCTTTTCATCTTGTTGATGGTTTCCTTTGCTATACAAAAGCTTTTAAGTTTAATTGGGCCTCATTTGTATATTTTTGCTTTTATTTCATTTCTCTAGGAGGTGGGACAAAAAGGTCTTGCTGTGATTTATGTCAAAGAGTGTTCTGCCTGTTTTCCTCTAAGAGTTTTATACTGTCTGGACCTTCAAAAAGTATGGAATGCTTCATGAATCTGTTGTCATCCTTCACAGGGGCCGTGCTAATCTTCTTTGCATGGTTCCAATTTTAGTATATGCCCTGCCGAAGTGAGCACTCCATAACTTTTTGATTATATGAACTAAGCCAGTGGCTCGGTGGTAAAGAATCTACCTGCCAATGCAGGAGTCGTGGGAGACACAGGTTCAATCCTTGGGTTGGGAAGATCCTCTGGAAGAGGAAATGACAACCCACTCCAGTATCCTTGCCTCGAAAATCTCATGGACAGAGGAGCCTGGAAGACTACAGTTCAAGGGGTCACAAAGAATTGGACACATCTTAGCGACTGAGCACCCACACACAATCCAAGGACAGACATACATGTTGTCAGAATCCTTTTTGTAAACTACATAGAAGAATCTCAGATAGAAAGATCCTCAAAAAGCTATTCAATATCCTGCTGCCTGACCCTAAATTGCAGCTTTGGATAGTCCCAGCTCCCACAGATTAGAAGGAAATCTTGTGCTCTCCTGGGAGGAGAGTGTATAAATGAACATGACAAAGATGCTACTCCTATATTTTGGAAGAAGTCAAAGAAATATCTTTCCTTTCTTATTTATGATTTTGAAAATTGTGGCCTGTGTGAGCCAGAACAGGAGGTCCTGTCCATTCATCACTTTCACCTGTCCTCTTTGGAAATGTGAGATGCATGTCCAATGCCCAGAAAACCTGAAAACAATCAGTTTCAAACATTTCTTCCCCACACCTAATTTGATTTTCAATTTAGCTTTAAACTTGTAAACTAATCTATCCTTGAAAGACATGGATTAAGCAGAAGAGCTTTGAAGAACTCTTAAGCTCAACAGCATAAAGCTATGAGCAGAATGTTATTGTTAATATCAATTATTACAGCTTGCAAGGTAAACAGTTTGATAACGAGTTCCCCCAGGCTAGAGTCAAAGCCAAAATAACAGACATTTTGGAAAATTTTAAAGCCTGCATAGTGGCTCTAATCTATAAAATTTATTAAAAAGGCTATCATGTAATTTAGCACCCACTACTAGTAATCTATTTTGCACAAATATTCTCCCAGGTGGTGAGTGTATACCAATGCCTCTATTCATTGCCTTGACTTTGACTCTTGACCTTGAATCTTAATTCACTTCCTTTGGGGTCAAGGGCAAATTCTCAGTGATAGCTCAAAGATACAGCTTATTTTTGTGGCACCTTTGTGCAAATTACCAAAAGCTTCTAACTCTGGGAGGACAAATCAGAGCAGAGCTGAGGGCGTCATATTAGCCATCACCATTGCCCATGGCTCTGCAAGCAGCATGCAAGCACAGTATGCTATGCAGCTTTTGTCAGAGAGGCTGAAAATTTGCTGAGGCTGAACCCTTCATCATTGGATCAAGTTTTTAAAATCATTCATCAGAATTTTTGTGCTTTCTGAAGTTTAGGGCCCTGAAGCAAAGTATTTGTTCTCCCGCTTAAGTTACTAGTCCTAGAATCACTCCAGACTCCCCACTCTGCTTTCTCCCACTGTCATCACTGAGATTGGGCCTCCTATGCTGGTCAGTTTTTTTGCACCTCAAGATCCACCCTCCACCTTTCTCTGGCCTGTCCTGGTTTCCTAAGGTCTGACATTCACTGATTGTGACTCTCAGATCCCTTTGTCCTCTGCTTGGGTTTGACCAGTGTTGATGAGAAGTTCAGTTCAGTTCAGTCGCTCAGTCATGTCTGACTCTTTGCAACCCCATGGACTGCAGCATGCCAAGCCTCCCTGTTGATGAGAAGGCTGCAGGCAAAAGAGAGATAAAGGTATTGATTCCCAAGCTCAAGCCCCACCCCCACTCCACTTCCCATGCTTGGTAGGCTTCTGGCACTGCTTTAGGATCTTGCAGTTTGACCTCTGAGGCCGCCCCACCTCCAGACACACCTCCAGCTCTACAGCTCTCTTGGGTTCCACAAACCTTGCTCCCTCACAGTGTTCCACTGTTGCCAGTTCCTGAGAGCTTTGCCATCTGTTGCTCTTTCCCTTAATGTAACCCACACCCTGCAAAGGTTAGAGTCCACTCACAACAATCTCTGCAGTTGGCCCTGTAGAGCGCATGCTCTTTGCCACTTCTGTCACCAGTAACTGTCACATTAGCCTCACTCTTCTTCACCAGTGCTGCTCATCCTTCTTTCTCTTCTAAATGTCCCTGTGCTGGTCTCCCTCTTTGACCCTCTTCATATTGCCAGCAGAGAGATCTGATCAAGTCACTCTTCTCAAACCAGACAGAACCCAGCCCTGCATACAAACCACTACTTTGCACCTCTACCTCCCTCCCAACCCTTATCTCTCTGAGCAGCAGCCACACCCAACTGCTTGTAGAACCAACACTCACTGCTCCCCTCACCTCCACTTCTGCACTTCAGCTGCTCCTTCTACCTCAGAACCTCTTTATCTCATTCACGCTCCCTACTGAATGCCTACTAAATACTTGATAACTAAGTCAAGTGTTATTTTTTCCATAGCTTTCTTGAATTCTCAGCTTCTCCCTTGTTCTTAATTTCTTGCCCATCCCACCATACTGCCCATATCTTGAGAGACTATGATAATTCTATCCAAACACCTATAAGATTTGATTATATTTATTTGTTCACTTGTCATTTTTTCTCCTATTAGCCCATTTAAAAGTCAGGTCCCAAAATTCAGCCAGTGAAGGCAAAATGGAGGCATTTAGTACATTGAAAGAAAAGAAGAAAAAGAAGAAGAGGAGGAGGAAGAAAGGCAGACTATGGAAAGGAATTGTCCTGTTCAGATTGCAAAGTATCATATAAGGTTTTCATGTGTTGCATGAAGGCAGACTGAGTTGCATTTCTTATCTCTGAGTTAGGGGATGACTACTAGATCTGTACAAAGATTTTGATAGTACTAAGGGATGAGTGCAAATATTCTTTTCTTATCGTGAAATTTTAAAATGAAATATTCTAAAAGTGAAATAATGCTAGAGTTTAAAAAAAACAAATTCAGGAGGAAATAAAGAAAGGACTATTTCTCTAACTTGAAAAAAATAAATAGGACATGTTCCAATTAAAAATCAGGGTATCTGCATTTAACTACTTTTTGGTGGCCAGCTTTTATTATTGCTATATCAAAATGGAATTCAAGATGCATTGGCTGGGTATTGGCATTATTGAAAATATGCCATAGAATTTAGTTGAAAAAAATGAAAGTTTGAATTTAAAGATAACATTTTAAAAGGAAAACCCTGTTTACTCAACTGTTATTTACTAGATGTAAATTTACTATTCTAGATGGTAGTTATACAACTGTGAGAAATAGTAAACAAAGTTCCAATTCCTGCCATCATGGAGCTTAGAGCCTAGTGAAAAAAAAAAGACTTCAACCAAATGTTACTTAATATTTATATGTCAGTTATTTACTATATGCCAAGCACTCCTCTAAGACATTTACAAAGTTTATTTTATTTAATCCTCTTAACAAATCTATACAGAAAAATTTACTATAACTCCTATATTTTCTTATATTATACAACGGAGGCACAGGTGTTAAGAAAGGTTTCTGTGAGTCACACAGGAAGGAAGTAGCAGAACCAGGATTTAAATCCAGGCAATCTGGTCCAAGACTCTGTGCTTGTAAATACCTTGCTATGTTTACCATCTATGCAGGAAATGGTCAATTGCAAAGAAAAAAAATGTATTTTAGTGTTCATCACAAGCCTAGGTCAAAGGTATAGAATAAATTGATTCTTTTTCAAGATTCAAGACCTAATTAAAACTATATCATTATCATATGTCCTCTCTGAGCTCTTATTTGAGCCATCTGTTGAAGCAACATTTTCTGATTGTCTGGTATATACTAAACACTGTACTGAATAATAAGTTTCCCTGGTGGCTCAGATGGTAAAAAAAAAAAAAAAAATCCGCCTGCAATGTGGGAGACTTGGGTTCAATCCCTGGGTTGGGAAGATCCACTGAGGAGGGCATGACAACCCACTCCAGTATTCTTGCCTGGAGAATCCCCATGGACAGAGGAGCTTGGCAGGCTACAGTCCATGGGGTCACAAGAAGTCGGACATCACTGAGTGACTAAATACAGCATACTGGATGGTGGAAACACAGAAAAGAGATAGTCGTTACCTTAAAAATGTACAGGGAAGTGGGGAATTTGAGGGTGAGGGAATAATGATATGCAACAGTCAACCATTACATGCCAATGCATATCTGCTTCCTCTTAGGCTTCAAATTTCTTTTTCTCTAGGACCCTAACTTGCTCTCAGTGACTATGCTGACAATACAGAGGAAATAAGAGAGTGGGAACAGACTGTTGCGGTAAAACATAAGCAGTTCTGTCCTGGCACGTACACTGCCAGTTAAAAAGGCAGAGAAGTGGGATATTAGCCCAGTGGGATGGGTTAGGAAGGGCTATGAAGAGCAGGTAAGGGTTAAAACGGTCTTAAAAGAATAAGTAAAATCACTTAAGGGGGAAGTGAGAAACCAAAATTGTTTTTGGATTTGGTCTAAACATACACCGTCTGATCCATTAGCTTACCTGGTAGATTCAGACATCATATTAATACTAAATGAAAATACAACCATGATTTTCATGTATTATTTTTTGAGATGACCACTTTCAGGAGACCACTTCACCAGAGGCAATGTACAGTAGTGGTTAAAAGCTTTGATTTTAGATTCATATAGATGAGGGTTTGAGTCTCCCTCTCTCATTTTTGTGGCTGTATGACTAAAAATAAAGTTAATTTTGCTTTTTTGAGATTCTTATCTGTTCAAACTTAAATATAACAGTCATATGTGCTTTATAAGTGTTTCATGCCATAATGCAAGCAAAATGTTTAGTGCATCTATAAGGTACTTGATAAATATGCTCATTTGTATATTTATCAAAGGTCAAAGTTTTCAAAGATCTTTAGTTACCACATGAATCTGTTTCATTAATGAAAGAATTAGAGTCTTAAGACCATCCTGCTAAATATTTAAAAAGCCCCATTCCCCCACTGGGTTTTATAAATATTTAATATTTTCTAATCATAAATATTTTTTACCTTTCTGTTTAAACTTGACTATCTCCTCTTTGAGGCTTTTCCTTGTCTTTTGTGATAATTGGGCTTAGGTCCTAACTATCAAGAAATAGTCCCCCCATATCAGAATGTGATCTTGGCCAATTTCCACAAACAAAGTAAAGCTCGGTTTCTGCCCTGATACCTGTGGACGTTAAGCTTACCCACACTAAATGAATCAATATTCATAAAAATAAGTATAACTCAAATCCAGAAAATAAATTAGACTTGGTAAAATTCAAAGCATAACAAAGAAATTGTTGTTTTGAAGTATTTTAATATTGCCATGCTGTCAATATATTAACGAATGTAATATCTTTATCAGTATCCTTTCTTCCATGATCATAACAAAGATGATTTACTCACCCTGTACAAATTCTCATGATGATTTGTTAAGCTTGTTCTGAGGGTAGTAGCATTGAAGGCTGGCAGAGAAAATTTAGAATGTGTGTAAAACTCCAGCAGCTGAATAGAGGTTTATATATTATCTCTGTATTAATACATGCCTTATTAATTCAAGTTTCACTTTGCAGGTGAAATGTATTTTAGCATATTAAATTAGCAAGAGATATGAAAACAATCTTTCATATGTTTTTGTCTCCATCTCACAATTAGATCATAGTTCCAACTCCAGGTTATCAATTCTGATCTAAAAGACCTAAGAAAGAAAGATTTTTGCATTATTTTGGTCAGTCAACAAGCTGTACTCAGTTCAATGGCAGTATTTTCCAAGATTGAAGCTAAATTGCTTTACCTGCCTATCTTGCTTTCTAATGAGCCTTGTAATGACTTTCAATATTGCATGTTTTGCAACAGTGTATTTTCATTCATTTCAAGTACAACCTTTCAATGTGTATCAGTACATGAAAATAAATTTATGATTTATTTGATATTCTTTATTTACAAAAGTTAAACATTTTGATTTATAAAAATTACAATTAAAATAAATTTTTATTATAATGATAACTTGTGGGATTCACTCTCACAGCTATAGTACCTTTTAAAGTTGATTAAGACTTCTCTTCTTTGGGCTTCCCTGGTGGCTCAGATGGTAAAGCATCTGCTTGCAATGCGGGAGACCCAGGTTTGATCCCTGGGTTGGGAAGATCCTCTGGAGACGGAAATGTCAACCCACTCCAGTACTCTTGCCTGGAAAATTCCATGGGCGGAGGACCCTGGCGGGCTATAGTCCATGGGGTTGCAAAGAGTTGGACATGACTGAGCAACTTCACTTTCTTTTCTTTTCTTTTCTCTTCTTTAGTTGCCAATCATGGAAAGGGACAACGTTGTGAAAATGTCCACTAATTTTTGAAGAACAGAGTGCTAAATCATACATTGAAATAAGTTCAAAATGATGAGAAAAAAAATTTTAATCTCCCTTGATTCCCCCTAGTATTATGTCTTGATGAAATAATTAGCAGGGGAATATAACTTACCATTCGAATCATAATGAAACTGCTCTTATTTCTTAAGATGTTCTCTCATTTTCTCTTTTTAAAGTAATAGTTAATTCTTCTTACAAATTCAAGGTAAACTTTGGGACGTTTTAAATGAAAACAGAGGATATATTGCATGGTTTGACTTCTAAATTAATGTCTCTGATAAAATGTCCCACAAATTAAGTGATCTCCTTCTGAGATGATGTAAGCTGTCATTTTGGGTGACAGTCACATGAATTCCATTTTCCTTATGAGAATGGGGTGCTAGACTCATAGTGTCCAGGCTGGGTCATCTAGAGAGGGAAATAATGTATTCAGAGTGATCAGGAAGCTGCCCCAAAGGATGTCAATGAAAGATGACATTAGTATGTAAAGGAACTGCTAGAAAATAGTGCCCAAAGTATTGAAATTGCCACTGTGGGATTTCCCAGACAGATTATGTCGTTTTGATATATCATTCACTGTTATCACATTCTCTTTCAGTATGCCATGGTGACTTTATTATAATTAATTAATAAGGATATCTAGAATTAGATTAAAAGTTTCCTTTCTAGTCCTATAGAAACACTTATTACAGAAAACTCAAGCTGTAAAGCATACCTTAAAAGTAGCACCCACTGAACACAGCAAGTTATTTCTCTACCTCCTTATATACGAGTGTGTGGATTCACAAGCTGATTTCTGGGTTATGAAGTGTGAGCAGAAATGACATGTGCCATTTAGAGGTTAAAAAGTTTAAGATACAGGTCCACCCCTGCTGTCTCATTCACCGTTTGTCAAGAACAAAGACTAGGGTAAATCCACAAAGTGAAAGAAGTCTGGGCTCCTGAATTGAACTTCTACCCAATAGGAAAAACAGAATTAGAAATTTTATCTAAGCATCAGGAAAAATTATTGGAGGGTGTTATACAGGGAAATTCTGTAATCTCTTTAGTAGAGGGTGGATTGTAAGAAGAGGTGGCAGTCAGTCTCCAAAAAGACCCCTAATGTTCCCCACCTCCTGGAGTTCACACCTTTGTCTATTCCCTTCCCACATGGTTCCAGGATCTATCACTGTGGCCAATGGAATACAGCGGAAGTGATGGCCTACCATGTCCAAGATCTGGTACTAAAGACACTGTGGTTTCTATCTTGGTGTTTCTGTCTGTCTCTAAGATTACTCATTCTGGGGGAAGCCAGGCACTATGTTACACGTAGCTCTGTGGAGAGACTGACATGGTGGGGAGCAATCACATGAGTGAACTTGAAAGTTAGCTTCCTCTAGCCCCAGAGAAGTTTTCAAATGAATGAACTGCTGGTGAACAGCACGAGTGACCCTCAACCAAAATTACCTATCTAAACCTCTCCTGGATTCCTGACCCACATGGACTGTGTGATTGATATAATAAATGTTTATCATCTTAAACTTCTTAGTTTCAGAGAATTTTGATACCCAACAATAAATAACCACTATAAGAGATAAGCATATAAGCAGGATGAGTAGACATGAGGCTATTCCAGTGATCCAGGATGGGGATAAATGAGAAGATTGTGTATTTGTGGGGAGATAGTGGGGAGGACCTGACTCAATACAGTGGAAGAACCTGGAAAATAATCCTCTCAATGCAAGCTATTGATATGATCTGAGTGTTGAGAAAGTACACTGAGGATTCCCCGAAGTGATGGTAGCAAATTTTGTGATACCATGACTGCACTTGTATGCTTCCCCCAAAATCCACATGTTTTTGGACACTATTTGGAGATGAGGCCTTTGGGAGGCAATTAGGTCATAAGGATGGAGTCTTCATGATGGGATCAGTGCTCTCATGAGAAGAGACACAAGAGAGTTTGCTAATCTCTCTCTCTCTTTTCTATATGAGGACATGGCAAGAAGAGTTCCATCTGAAAACCAGGAAGGGGGCCTCTCACCAGAAACCAAATTGGTGACCACCTTGATCTTGGATTTCCCAGCCTCCAACACAAAGAGATGTAACTTTCTATTGTTTAAGCTACACAGTCTATGATACTTCTATTATAGCAAGCAAAACTGACAAAGAGAGAAGGTGTTTCCCCTGTCTCTTTCACTGAATAGGTTATTCTTGGAGCAATTTGTCTAATTCTGGATGATTTACTTGCAAAGAACAATTGAAAAACAAGACTCGTGTGGTAGATGTTCAAAAATGGTAGAGTAAGGGGTGGTAAGGAAACATGACAGTGAGAAATCAAGTTTTGGGGAAAGAACACTAAGATTGAACATGATGGCTGTATAAAAATATTTGGAGAAAAATCCAATCTTCACCAATTCTATTTATCTGAAACTTTAGAAATTTTACTGAGCTTAGATTCTTAATTATAGCTTCTTTCCAACTACTCTCTCTTCAGTATGAAAAGAGTTAGTGAGAAAATCCTGTCCCCAAGAAGAAGCCAGAATCAATTCACCAAATTGATATTTGTACAACATCCACAAGACACAGAGGATTATAACTTGAGAGATTAAAAGTGTTAGAGCATTATACATTTTGCTCTAAGGAATAGTGGTAATTAAATAGGTATTTTGTTCTAATATTATGATCTCATTTTTCATATCCTTCAGTAAGAAATTATGGCAAATTTTCTCTCAATTCTAGAAATTAAAAAAAAATTTTTCTCAGTAGACAAGGGTTTGTTGTTTTGTTTTATACCAGTGTAGACCTGTCTACTCCAGAAAGCAAGGATTCATTAATATAGCTCCCCGGAGGTTGACAGGCAGCTTACAGCTTGGTGATGAGAAGGGTCACATAGAAATAAGAATGAAAGAGTTGAATAAATTGCATTGAGAGTGAACTGAGTAAGAAAATGCTGGAAATATTACCTAAATAAATATACAAGTATACTTTTAAACAAACCCATGAAATTCACTTAACAAATATTAATTTAGCTCCTACAATGTATCAACCCCTTTACCAGGTACAGGAATCCAGTAGTGAACAAAAAAATAAATAAAACAAAAAAGCATTCAGTGTACAGTCTTTACAGGGAAGTGAAAGAGTCAGATAATTACATGAACAATCATATAAACAGAAGTAAAACAGATATAAAATTACAACTTTGCCTAATGATACATTAGCGATCTCCAAACTTTTTGGCACTGGGGATCTATTTTGTGAAGATCAATTTTTCCATGGACCAGGAGTGGAGTGTCATTTTGGGACGATTCAAGCACATTACATTTATTATGCACTTTACTTCTAACACTACTACTGATCTGATAGGAGGTACCTCTCTGCTCTAGATGATATAATGGACAGATATAAGGTATTGTGAGTCTAAAACAGGAAGATTAGACTTTATAAGGGAGGTTAGGAAAGGTTTACCTGGAGAAGTGTTGATTAAGGTAAGATCTGAAGAAAGAGGAAGAGTTAACTAGATGGAAGATGGTAGAAGTTGTGGGCATATCAGGAAAGTGGAATGGCTTGTGCAGAGGCCCAGTGGTGGAAAGAAACATGAAAAAATATGAAACACTGACCTGAAGCCAGAGGGCTTGTACCCAGCAGAGAAGGGCAAGAGGGAGTAAGGGATGGTGAAGCAGCTCAGAGCTATGCCCTGCGGAGCCTTATGATTCATCTAAGGAAGATTTGTTTGCAAGTTTGCAATGGGAAGCAGTTAAAGAGTTTAAGTCTAGAGAGGGGAAAGGAAGGTAACATGATTAGCTTGCCTTTGGAGAGAAGTGTAAGTCTGACCACAAAGTAAAGAAGCAGTTGGACAGTGGGCAGAATGGAGCAGAGCAGATCAATGATTGAGAGATGCTTATAACATGCTATGGTATGCATGGAAAGAAGTGGACAGATCTTTTTGGTAATATATTGACAATTTGGTGAGTGAGAGAGGGAGGTGCCGATAATAATTGTGAGCTTTCAGACTCTCACAACTGTTTGGATAGGTGAAAGTAAGTGCTAGTCACTGAGAAACGGAATACTGAAATAAGTTCAGGAAGTAAGCCTGAAGATTGAAAGTTCAATTTTCGATATGCTGAGTTTAATCTAGTTTGAGACTTCCAAGATGACTTTAGGCAGTGGAGCTCAGAAGAGAGATCAGAGCTGGAAATCACTCCTGTGAGTTATCTGCAAAGATGTAAGAATCGAAGCAGGAGGGGAGAAGAGGCAACTTGGGACTGCACCTTAAAGAATTCCAGCGTTTAAAGAGAGACAATCCCAGCGAGGGAGACTGGAAGAAAGTGGGCAGGGAGATAGCAGAGAACCAGACTTGTGCTGGGTTTAGGAAGCCAAGAAGACCGTTTCCAGGATAGACTTGTCGTTGAGTCAGCCACAAGTGAGAGATCAAATAAAAAGAGAATATGAAGAATAGAGGGCTTCCCTGGTGGCTCAGTGGTAAAGAATCTGCCTGCCAATGCAGGAGACATGGAAGACGTGGGTTCAATCCCTGGTCAGGAAGATCCCCTGAAGAAGGAAATGGCAACCCACTCTAGTATTCTTGCCTGGAAAATTCCATGGACAAAGAGTCAGACAAAATTGGATGGACAAAATTCCATCACAAAGAGTCAGACATGATTGAGCATACACGCACGGACACACACCAACAGCAAGAACACAGCTGAACACGGCAATGATCATCTCAGTCCTCACAAGGGAAGAAAAGAGTATCCAAAGGCCCTAAGGGCACCAAAGGTGCCTTCCTGATTTTGGCTGCAAACTGAACACAGTTGAAGGCAGAGTCATGTGTCATTGATGGAATATTCCTTCCACCTGGCACAACTAACAAGTTATTACTAATAGATTTATCCCCTCACACAGCCCCTGAAATAATTTTTCTCCATTTCAGAAGCAACAACTTTAATCAAGAAATAATAAGGACACTTGTATAAGCTGCCTTTGAAAGAGTGTAAGTTATCCAGATAGAATGGCCCAGTGTACAATCCACTGACGAATTCTTAACTACACTGATTTTTGTCAAGGGCATGATAAAAAATAAAATTAAAAGATCAGAATAAGTTCATGATCACAAAATGTCAGTTCTAGCTAGTGTCTTTCCCAGAATTTCCCAAAAAGAACCTCTATAAATAGTCATCCTCTACCCAGCAGAATTTGATTTGGAAATTAACAGCTGCTTCAATGAAAAATTTTAGCTCCACAGGAAAAGAGAAAAGTTTATTAGAGAAGCAGCTGCTAATTGCACTACTGTATTTCTCAGATGTGTGACTGCTTCTGAACTGCAATACACTGCTCTCTCCTGCATACAGCATGCTTATTCCAAAAGTAGAACATGACATCCTTAAAGTGACTTCAATGTAAGTCAGTAAAACTATAAGACCAGATACCTGACTCAATGACGTGTCTTCACTGCTCTCAGCTTATTCTATTAGTCAGTCTGAACTCAGTGCTTTTCTTTACTTTCAGACAGCTTTGCCTGCATATAGAATGAGATATGGAGGCTGAAGGAGACCAGAGCACATCCTAAACCATGACAGGTGTCTTGGGAAGGCAATAGTCGGAAAGCCATCGCAAAGATGCTATCCAACCTCTGTAGAGAACTCAACATTTGTTTCAGATGTTCTGGTTTTATTTCAATAAATGTTGTAAGTACTTTTAGAAGATATTAATTAGACCACTCAGTTTTTCTTTGTGTGAATGATTCTTCCTTCTCTCTCTGGTCCTTAGATTCTAGAGTTTGATCCATTGTAGATTTCCATGATATCAAACAATAAAGGACTGAAAAACAGAAATAGGATACATTAATACATCCCCTTATCTAATAAATATGTAGTGGGAATCTGTTATGTGACAGAAGTTGTTTTCAATTTCCAGAAGTCCATATCTAGTAAGAGATGTAATCCACATTCATAAATGGCTACAATATAAGGCCATATGTAAGAAGTTCCTCCAAAAAATAGGTATAAAGAAGGTGCAATACTCATTTGAAGTGGCTGCAGTGATGATCAAAGTATTTAAGAGAAGTGCATTGCCTGTTGTATATCATCGTTAGAACACCTTCTATTCTCTTCAGTCTTTCTTCTGCATCTTAGAGGCTGGAAGACTGAGAGCTGCATTTGCATTCATCGCTTGCTAGTTATATTTTGAGTAAGATTTTGCCCATGATAGGCACTTACAAAAAAATGTAGAAGTAAAAGAGTAAAATATAAATGCCATATTATAGTTCCTTTGACAATAGCAAGTCAATGTATGAACTATAGTATAGTTGAGGGGTTTTTTCAGTAGCTTTTGACATTTTCCTAAGAAAATGATCATGCTCCAGGCAGCTGTGAATCTTAATGGTAATTTCCTATGATTGTTTGAACTTCTCAATTCTATGAACATTACCAGCAAACTAAGAACCAGCAGTAGCCTTCCCTGATCTTTGCTTTCTGTAGTTCTTCAAACACTTGCATCCTTATATTAAATCCTTGCCTATCTTCTCTTCCTATATATGGCACTCTAGCTGAACCTATAACAGTCAGTAGGGTTTGGTACTGGTGGTAGAATGGGAGGTAATAGGAGACAGGATTGTCCAGAGATCAGGATGAGCACAAGTACATCATCTTATCATCACTAGCATCACTTCCATCATTACCAGTATTTATAGATGCTTACTATGTGCCAGGTACTGTTCTAGGCACATATTTACTCACTGAAGCCTTAAAATCACTAACAGGGGTGCTATCATTGTAAAACTGAGAAAATGAGTTCCAAGAGGGGGTTAAAAAAAAAAGTGCATAAGGTCACCAAGTGGTGAAACCAAAATTTATCATGTTTGGACAATGAAGGGTACACATTAAAAATAATTTAAAATACAACCAGAGAAATTGAGCCAAAGATCAATGAGTGGCCTCAGATATTATAAAACACTAGTTTTATTTAAACATCTTATTTAAAAATATTGACAAACTTACAGGAAGTTGCCAAAAAGCAACAGAGAGATCCTATGCACCCTTCTCCAAATTTTCCCCAAGTGATTACATATTTCATAATTATAGCACAATATCAAAACCAGGACATTGACATTGGTACTGTTAACTAGGCAGCATCTTATTCAGATTTTACCAGTTTTCACTTGCCCTTGCATATGTGTGTGCATGTGTGTTACATACAATGTGATCGAATAAATTACTGTTTATAAGCTCAAAAACTTGACTCCACAATTTTAATACATTGTAATATATTTTCAAGACAGACAGGCTTTGCTTGATATGCACTCAGAATGAGTGAACAGTAGTCTCAGACTGCCTTAATAGAAACACTGTGCCCAGCCCCTTAGTGGTAAGTGTTCCACTAGTGTACATTGCTTAGATCCACCTAATTGTGTTCACCCACACCCAAAGAGACAAGAGGATTGCAGGACTTCCAGAGAAAGGAAAATGGATGTTGAAGGGTTGATCAAGGGTTTGAAATTCCTGCCATACAAAGAAAGGTTGTGAGAATTGGCACTGTTTATCCATGAGAAGAGATGATCTAAGAGCATGTAATGTCAAGTTATGTGAAAAGTCTCACTTTTTCACATAATAGTTAAGCCTAGCATCCACTGATGCAGGAACATCCATACTTTCCCACTTAGAAAGCCTTATTCTCAGAAAGATGTTTATGAGTCTTAGTCATTCTTTCTTGAATGTATGTGTGTGTGTATATATATATACATATACACACACATATACCTTTAACAAATGCTCCACAAAATTTAGCCTGTGCTGTGTTTTACTTAGTCACTCAGTCATGTTTGACACTTTGCAACCCCAAACTGGACTGTAGCCCACCAGGCTCCTCTATCCATGGGATTCTCCAGGCAAGAGTACTGAAGTGGGTAACCATACCCTTCTCCAGGGGATCTTTTCAACCCAGGGATGGAACCTGAGTCTCCTACATTTCAGGCAGATTCTTTACAATCTGAGCCACCAGGGAAGCCCTAATTTAGCCTAGTGATTCACAAAGTGTGATCCAGGATCAGCAGCCTCAGTGCCTTTGGTAACTTACTAGAAATGTAACTTCTTGAGCCCCAGCTCAGACACTGAATCAGAAATTCTGGGGGTGAAATCCATATTGAAACTAGCCATCAGGTAAGCTGATGCGCACTAAGATTCCAGATCTATGAGGCAGCCTTAACTACCTGGTGTGTTGTTGTACTGAATAAGAACATCCTCATTTTCCAACTACTGTTCTGTGAGGGAAGGTTCTGTCTTTTCCTGTGTCTCTCCAATTGTGCCCAGAACAGAGCTAAGCACTTAACTGATGGAGATAGAAGGCTTATTCTATTTTATTTGGAAAACTGTGTCTGTTCCAACATATTTCTGGCATTGGTTTCTATCCTTGAATTATAACTTGCTCTGACTTCCTCAGATTTGATGTAGTTCACTGTCAAAGCCAAGATGATTAAAACTATAATATTCATCAGCAATTGTCAGTGTTACTAGTGCATTTTTGACACCAAATTGAGAGCATAAACTTTCCCTTAAAGCAGTCCTAACATATAGATTTGGCATCTGTACATACATTTGGCTGATTAACAGTGATAAGACCACAGCTAAGAGAAAACTAATGCGCCCTTACCCTGAAAACTCCATTAGCTGGCTTCCAGGTCAAAGCTCTGGTCAGAGAGTGTGGATTTTGTCCTTTTATCCTAGATTATGCTGTACTAGTGGTAAAGAGCCTGCCTACCAAGGCGAGAGACGTAGAGACACAAGTTTGATCCTTGTGTCAGGAAAGTCCTCTGTAGAAGGAAATGGCTACCCACTCCAGTATTCCTGCCTGAGAAATCCCATGGACAGAGGAGCCTGGTGGACTACAGTCTATGGCTACTGAATAAGGACATCCTCATTTTCCAACTACTGTTCTGTGAGGGAAGGTTCTGTCTTTTCCTGTGTCTCTCCAATTGTGCCCAGAACAGAGCTAAGCACTTAACTGATGGAGATAGAAGGCTTATTCTATTTTGTTTGGAAAACTGTGTCTGTTCCAACATGTATCTGGCATTGGTCGAACTCGCAAAGAGTTCAACATAACTGAGGGTGCGCACACACACAGACATCCTGTTCTCTGAGAACACTGGAGCTAACTGTTCCACCATTTCCACAGAAGCATCACATAATCAAGAAGTAAATATTTTTAAGTGACAGAAGACATGGCTTCTGTTCTTAACACTTATTTTTAGGAACATCAGAGGGCTTCTGAGTTTAGCTCCAGAGGTAAGTCTTCTGACTCCCATTTCTCTCCTGAATCCACAGGCTACACACAGTGAGGGGCAGGCACCTAGACAGGAAGATTTTTTGAGTCTGATTCCAGGTTTCCACTTTGCCCACAAAGATTGTATACTCAAAGCTATGGTTTTCCAGTAGTCATGTACAGCTGTAAGAGCTGGACCATAAAGAAGGCTGAGTGCAGAAGAATGGATGCTTTTGAATTGTGGTGCTAGAGAAGACTCTTGAGAGTCCCTTGGGCAGCAAGGAGATAAAGCCAGTCAATCCTAAAAGAAATCAACCTTAAATATTCATTGGAAGGACTGAAGCTGAAGTTCCAATACTTTGGCCACCTGATACAAAAAGCTGACTCATTGGAAAAGACCCTGATGCTGGGAAAGATTAAGGGCAAGAGAAGGGGGCAACAGAGGATGAGATGGTTGGATGGCATCATCGACTCAATGGACATGAGTTTGAGCAAACTCCAGGAGTTAGTGAAGGACAAGAAGGCCTGTCATGCTGCAGTTCATGGGGTCACAAACAGTCAGACACAACTTAGCAACTGAATAACAGCAGTAAAGTTTCCTAAAGGAGTTCCTGGACTTCTTCACTGGCTGAAGGGACAAGGGCTATGGTTCTTAAGCTTTTGTATATCTGAGAATCACCTCGGAACATGTTTAAAATGTACCTGGGTCCCTCGGGTAAAATTCTGATTTATTGGTCTGAAGATTTTAGCAAGTGCTCATAGAGACTCCAATTTATGATGTCTGTAGATTACACTTAAAGTATGAGAACAGCCCTACTTAGAGTGTTCAACATAGACTGATACCCCAGGGAGGTGGCGCAAAGCAGAGCTCTGAGCACCACCTCTTTACAGTCAGGTATTAGAAACGCATTAGCCAGAGAGCATATGCTGCATTATCACATATGTGAATACTTATCACTCAAATATGATTTGTTCATTCAACAAACAGTATCACATATATTGATAACATGTCCAAGTCCTGTGCTAAGCACTGGCGATACTCGGGGAACAAGACAGTCAGTTTGAAAAAAACCTAAGGCAGATTCTACAATACAAAAGAAAAGCATTCAGATAACACGGTTATGAAAAAATGGCTTGAGCCAAAACACATTTTTAAGCATCTCTTATATAGATACTAAAATTCCTAGAACCACAGCCTGTAGATCTTCCACTTATCAGTTTTGTGATGTTAGAAATTACACTCTCTGTCCCTCAGTTTATTTATCTGGAAAAGCAGTTCAATTGCATCTTTTGATCATTATGAGAACTAAATCAATTAATACACATTAAGTACTTAGAGCAAAACTTGACACTTGATAGCCCTCAATAAATGTTATTACTATTGTCACTGTTATTATCTAAAGAACTACCATCTCCCCCATGTGAGGCTCTGCAGGAATATGATCAGAAATCAGAATCTCATTACTTCCTGAGATGGCCCTTCAGATTTCTGAAGAGCTCTACTTACTTAAAAGCTCTGCTGTATGCTGAGCCAAAGTATGCTTTCCTGGAATTTCCATCTACTGGACACTCTGATTTCTATTATCATGCTATATCAAAGTATCACTTCTCTTCTACATGAAATTCCTTCATATACGCAGATTACTACCATTTCTTCTCTCAGCCTTCTCTTTCTGCTTGGTCAGCAGTTCCTCCAATGACATAACAAGAGCAGTAACACCAGTCTTATATTTTATAAAACTCTGTCACATATCTTATGTGAGTATCTCAGCATACAGAATAAATATTAACATCATCACCATTTTATAGGTCAATACATTCAGGCTTGCAGAAGCAATTGATTGATGCAGGATCACAGCTAGTAGGTGGTGGAACTGAGAATTAAAGGATGCCTCTTAAAAAGAAGATGTCCAAGCCTCTCTTCTACACCACATCTATTTTTAATGCCATACTTTAAGTATAATACTCCAACTGCACAGTGGATTCTCCCGTGTCTTCAAGTGCAGCTTTTTATTACTGTAACTTGAGGTTATTATCAGTCAGAATTCAGCCAGGAGAAACCTCTCTACAACTTATAAACCTAGGGAACGAAAACAGAAGGAATGGGTTTCACATGTGACAGGTGAATTGTGAAGCCGAATAGAGGATATGAAGGCATCCAAGGGATTAGCCAAAGCAGGGAGAATTACCACCCCTAGAAATGGCATCCAGAGCCAGGTCTGCACAATAGAAGCTGGTAATTAAGACCAACTATGATTTGCGAGAATGAGAGCCACAAGACACTGGGGATAGGGAAAAAGAAATACTCTTGCTCGTCTCTTGTCATCCTCCAGCTGTCAGCCAAGGCCCGGCATCAGCTGAATGTAACCAGAGTTACACTGAAATGAAATGAAACTAGAGTCCAGGGGAGCTTGGGAAATATAGACCCTGATTTACAGAGCACAGGTGGGGAAGAGTGAGGTCTGAGAACAACCTAGCTATCAGAGGCATACGTCATATTGCTAATTCATTTTGAGCTTGCTGCTGCTGCTGCTGCTAAGTCGCTTCAGTTGTGTCCGACTCTGTGCAACCCCATAGATGGCAGCCCACCAGGCTCCTCTGTCCCTAGGATTCTCTAGGCAAGACTACTGGAGTGGGTTGCCATTGTATAATCTAGAAATCAATAAATATGATTTATTAGCTATATCAAATTATTATTAAATACTTTGAATGTGGGATAAGACTTGAGATCAACAACTTGGAAGGACCAGAGTAGGGTAAGTGAGGTACCCACCTTGGGCACAAAATTGGGGTGGGGGAATGCAGAAAAACTCAGTAATAAAGATAGTATTATAATGCATTATTTTTTAAAATCAAAATTAATGCAAAATTCCAGGGTAAATACCAAATATCAAAGTCATAAAGACAGAATCCACAGTGAATAACGTTTATCAGTTTCTCAGCCACCTGTAAATTCTTTGTTTTACACTCTAACCTTCCCTTTTCATCTATTACTGAAAGATAAAATAAAGTACCCTGTTCAACAGCTATCAAATGCTTTGATACATTATGTTCTCAAATCTGGAACACTAATTTAATGATACTGTAGAGAAAGAGAAAAATTCAAGATCAGAGCTGAAGCTCATATAAATTGATGGAACATCACTCTCTAAAGTCATCTTACAGTAAATGTATTCCCAATTTGACATCACTTCGTACCAAATTCCCAAAATGTGGCCCCTCCAATGCTACCCGACAAGAAAGAAAATGGATGTGGTAGGAGACTATGGTCTTAACTGATCTCAGTTAAACTAATTTGCAAACTCTACAAAATGTGTGTTGTTATGAATGTGCTGTGCTGCTTCCCAGGAAGTAAAAGGAGACTTTGTGAGCAAAATTATGTTACTTTTGTAGTAAATCCAACTCTGAATTTAGACAAAACAGCTAGTAAAATGTCACTCATGGAAAATAAATCACAGCAGCCCCTTCCATTTTGCATTATTACACAGATCTGATTTCTTGCTGGATCAAATCACGTCTTCTGAACAAAATCTCTTCTCTACAGGTGTATAGATTGGAGCATATGATTTTGAAGAGGCTCTCTAATTTAAAAAACATACTCCATTTTGTAGAATAAAAACTGGTTATTTGAGAAATAGTCCAGAATGAAAGTGACAGTCAATTTCCCCTGCATAGATTTTATAAAAGGAAGTTTGAATATAAAGTAATTTTCATTTATAAAATGTCTCATTTACAAAAACTGATGTTCAATTAGGAAGAAGAGCAGTCAAGTTTGGGGGGATTTTTGTTTTTTTACTAAAAAAAGACAAATATCAAGAAACCAGCCAGAAAAGAGAAAAGTCGCTGAGCACTAAATCTCCAATAGGTAGCCTAACTTTTGGTACTTGCTTAAGAGGCACTTGTCTATAAATAAGCCCAAGAATCTTAATAAGCTTGAGAATTTTAGAGAAATGATTCAGAAATGCTAATATGGGTGCTACAACCTCAAATCCATAAATGTCTTCTGTTAATAGCTTAAAATTAATTGCCTTCTGAAAATAGCATCATTGCTTTTCAAATAAGTTGTACACAGAAAACGGCAAATCCCCACAATGAACATCATAGTGCATTCAGAAATATGAGAGAGTGGTGAAAATATCTGAACAAAATGATTGATGTGTAAGGACGAGATATTTTGGGCTTTTAATCTTAGAGATGGTAAATACATACTTTAGAACAAGAAGCACAGTCTGACTCAGCTAATCTAAGTACACTTTTTTCTTTCTTCTTAATCGAAGGATAGTTGCTTTACAATATTGTGTTGGTTTCTGCCATAAATCAACATGAATCAGCCATAGGTACACATATGTCCCCTCCCTGTTGAACTTCCCTCCCACCTCCCACCCCATCCCAGCCCTCTAGGTTGTCACAGAACACCAGTTTGAGCTCCCTGAGTCATACAGTAAATTCCCACTGGCTATCTGTTTTACAAATGATAATGTATATGTTTCCATACTACTCTCTCCATTTGTCCCACCCTCTCCTAAGGACACTTTTTAATCACTCTGTTAAAATCACCCACAAGCAAGAGACAGCTCTTCCTCATTCACATCCTAATAACTTCTCAAATCCCTTTAAATTTGTAAAACTGACAATCAGCTCTAATAAAATACAATCAGCATAATATCCTATGGCTTGATATTTAACTGCTGAATTTGATTATTTAAGTGATGTGGATTTCTGAACCTCAATGCTTAAAAGACTATTAAAATATTAAGACTTGATAATTTAGATGCACGGATTCCAACTTCAGTGATAATCCAGTGTTGGTCACTCAGTCGCATCTGCTTTTTGTGACCCCATGGACTGTAGCCCACCAGACTCCTGTACCCATGGAATTCTCCAGGCAAGAATACTGGAGGAGATTGCCATTTCCTTCTCCAGGGGATCTTCCAGACCCAGGGATCGACTCTGGGTTTCCAGCATTTCAGGCAGATTCTTTACCACCTGAGCCACTGAGTAGGAAATGACTACCTACTCCAATATTCTTGCCTGGAGAATTCCATGGACAGGAGAGCCTGGCGGGCCAGTCCATGGGGTCTCAAAGAGTTTGACATGACTGAGCAACTAACACACACACATATAGTGGGTTGCACCTAATACTGACAGAAAAAAATAAAATAATGTAAAGCCTATGTCATATTATCAAGAGTGTGCTGTTATTTTGACAATGATCTAATTCTTTTGGTAGTTTTTAAATAATATTTCTTTAGTTGCTATTTGTTCTAATGAATGTTATCTATTTTGGATACATTGCACAGTTTTTGATTTGGCAATATTATGCCCATTAGTCAATCTTCTTAACTGTTTTCAGGAACATCTTTAAATCTTATCTGATTCAGTATAAGTAAAATTGGATTTCATCCTTTCTCCTCAAAACTGTAACTTTCAACAAGTAAGCATCAGGAATTGTTTTATAGCTAATGACTTGATATCTTAAAATCCTAGAACCACCACTGTAGCAAAAGATGGAAAAAATATAAAATATACCGAGTTTTGACATTAGTAAATACCATGTGATGGCTTGAGTTGATTCAAATAAAGGGAAGAATAGATGTAGTACAAATTTATTTGCAGCAACCTGATTCTATGTGGTATTGTTTATGCAAAAGAGGTCAAGAAAACCCCTAACAACCCTCTTAGTTCAGCTTTCACATTGTGATCATGAACTAGTTCTTGACTGTAAGATATTCAATCATTTATGGAAAGAACAAAATTTATATTAGCATATTCATCATTATACTTTGAAATAAGTTTTGGCATTCACCACTCATGAATAAAAGAATGTTATGCAATGAAATCCTCTGAGGCAATTAGCATAACATACGAGTTTATTTCTTCAACCAAAACCTTCCACTACTAAGGCCTTTTTGGAAATTGAACTTAATGCTTCAAAGTACCTATGTGAAAAGAAGATGAAATTTAATTTTTGAAGCTTTTTTCTTTTATTTTATAGGTGTCCCCTAGAGATGACACAGCAGATACAATTCACAAAATATAAAATAACTCTCTTGTTTTACTTATACTAGTAGAAATGTCTAGATTCTCATTCTGACTGCAACTCATCTTTTCTTTCTCCTGTGTACATGAAAAACAGACCAGGAATCTAACCTAACTTCAATGTATGGTAATTTCCCATTTCTTGTGATGCTAATTTAATTGAAATGCTTTATTTTAGGAGTAAAACAGGGTCCTCAATGCTGTACTTACCATTTATCATTATTATTTATAGGACATTTTGCTTTTCAGAGTATTTTGATGAGGTTCACTAGTTATTTCTCATTGTATCTCTTAGAATGTATGGTTAACTCTCATTTGACACATAAAGAAAATCACAAATAGAGACATTAAATCTACAGTTTACATTAAGCCAAAAATATTGATTTCATTCCATCAGTGCAGTTAACCCAGTCATGGAGGAAAAAACAGGAGCTCAATCAAGATATTTGGCACTATTTGGACAATAAAGAAAATCAAACAAAAATAAATACACACATTTGTAGAGATGTCCTAAATGAAATTGTCACCCAAGATGTAAATTTGTTACATAACTAGCTTCTACCCACTCTACAAATTAACTTAGGGAGATGAGATGAGAAGATAACATTTTTCCTCCTGAAGATATAAGTAACTCCCATTCTATGCATACCAAAATCTCCTATAAAGTTTTTCCTGTGCTTACTTAAGATTAGTTTATCTTACTTTTTCATATTAAGAATTAGATTTTCTGAAACTGAATATTTTGGGAAAAAAGTGGTATCTGATATTTATTGAGTCTTGACTCTGTTCTGGCCACTTTTGTAGATTATTTTAACAGTCCTCGGAAGGTTTGTATTCCTATAACATAGATTTTATACCTAATTTACAGGGGATAAGAGTCAGGCAGAGAAGTCAAGGAAATTACCCAAAATCACAAAACCATTTTTAATAGAGCTGGAACTTGGACTCAGGTATGACCTTAGAACCTGCATGCTTTGCCATTTCATCAGTGGAGAGAAAAGAAATCCAGGGGCTCAACATGGTATCCATCACTACGATTTGTCCTCACTCTTAACTCCATAGACCCATAATTTGGTCCCAGGTAGAGGAGGCACAGTGAGTATAACCTGAAATCATTGTTTTCACTAAAATCTCACAAAACAGGAATTCTTCGATACTCACAGGACACAGTCCCGCACAAGGGGGAAGGGTGGGCTTTTCTACCCCTTCTGTACACAATATGCTATGTTTTTTATGTCTTCAGCCATTGAAGTTCCCAGAATCTGTATTCTCATTTTGGCATCTGGAAGGTTTTAGCAGAAGAGCAGGATATTCCTTATAATTCCTAGTAGCACTTGTGGGTCGTGTTGACTGGGTGGGCTTTGTGGAAGCCTATGCATTTCTTACAGGGGCTGGAAGATCAGAAGGAACAAAAATGGCCTGTAACTAGAGAAGAACCCAAAGAATGCCAGTGAGATAGCACCTGCACACACCTTAAATAAAAAGTTAGAAAAGTGTTTTACTGAAAATCAAAGGTTCTGCAATAACAGGGAGAGTGAGACCCCAGATAACCTACATCATTACTGCTCATCTCATTCCGTTTTCCACCTGCCCGTCGCTCCGAGTCTCTCAAGGCTGGGACAGCCTAAGAAAATACAAATTGTGAATTTAATCCCTTGACAAAGTCCTTTGTACACTAACTCTCCAATAAATAGTGTTTTAAACATGTCTCATCCACTTTTGATGTCTTTGATTCTCACGTTTTCATTATACATGGGCTCACTGTTCATTATCAGTAGTATGAGACACTGTGATTAGCAAGACCTGAGTTTATCTCCTTAATACAGCATATAATTGTCTCTGACCAAAAAAGTAAGTTGACATTGTAATTACATTCAAAGTTAATACATAGGTTTAGGACATAATCCAAGGAAAACAGGTCAACACGTAGTAGCCAGGTAGGTGTCAGAACAGGGCTAGACAGGGCTGTTACCAAGCCTAATCATTGGTTTTTGTTTGTTTGCTTTATTTCATGCTTCTGACATTTATAAGGATCTATAGATAAGTAACATTTATTGTTGCTTTTCATGGCTGTGACCATTCCCAGAGATTTCTAAGAGGAAAATACAGGTATGGGGTCTTTCCTGGTGGTAAAGTGGTTTAGAATCCACCCTGCAACGCAGGGGACACAGGTTTAAACCCCAGTTGGAGCAACTAAGCCCATGTGCTACAACTAATGGGTCCACGTGCCACAACAAAAACTCCCACATGGTGCAGCTAAGATCCAACACAGCCAAGTAAATAAATACATATTTAAAAAAGAAAGAAAATACAAATATGGTCTAAAAGATTTTATATTCAAGGCCAAAATAGTAGTCAGATTGTGGCAGGACATTCTGAAGAGAATGATTATAGAATACATGCACACATGCATATGAGAGTCTGGTTACCATCATCTCTGATAATCTTCAAAGCATTGAAGGGATACCCAAATCTGCAGATGCTCAAGTGTCTTATAAAATGGCAATCTCTGGTTGGTTGAGTCCACAGATATGAAACCTGCAGATACAAAAGGCCGGCTGTATACCTCTCTTGGAAGAGAGACAGGTAGCTCAATGCTAGCAGTATCAGAAGGGTATGCTGGCCTTGGTAGACAGGTGAAACAAAAAGAGCAAAATAATAATAATAAAAAAAAGGAAGAGCCTTCTAAGTTTCCAGGAAAGGTTGGGTTAAAACCTAAAGATCAGAAGTCCCCTAACAGGTGTGGCTTCTCTGGAGGCTCATAGGTAAAGAATCCAACTGCAATGCAGGAGACGAGTGTTCAATCCCTGGGTTAAGAAGATCCCCTGGAGAAGGAAATGGCAACCACTCAAGTATTCTTGCCTGGAAAGTCCCATAGATGGAGGAATCTGGTGGGCTATAGTCCATAGTGTCACAAAATAGTCAGACACGACTGAGTGACTAAGCAACAATGTGGCAGTCAGGATCTGGGATTCACTTTAGTTACACACTGGCTGTTCAATGGTTTCCCTCGAATTTGGCACATGAGATGAAGAATGACCCAGCCACTAATAGAAGCGTGAAACTTGGGCCCCTCATAACTGCACATGGATATCCTCACAGCATCCTCCCTAGATCCCTTCATAGAAGAGCGTCTGCCTATCATACTTTAGCTTGCTGCTGCTAAGTCGCTTCAGTCATGTCCGACTCTGTGCGACCCCATAGACAGCAACCCACAGGCTCCGCCATCCCTGGGATTCTCCAGGCAAGAACACTGGAGTGGGTTGCCATTTCCTTCTCCAGTGCATGAAAGGGAAAAGTGAAAATGAAGTGAACTGCCCAGTCGTGAAAAGTGCCCAGTCGTGTCCGACTCTTAGCGACCCCATGGACTGTAGCCTACCAGGCTCCTCCGTCCATGGGATTTTCCAGGCAAGAGTACTGGAGTGGGGTGCCATTGCCTTCTCCGATAATTTAGCTTATGGTACCCATAATGCGTGCTTGCATGCTAAGTTGCTTCAGTTTCTTTGCAACCCTATGAACTGTAGCCTGCCTGGCTCCTGTGTCCATGGAATTCTCTAAGCAAGAATACTGGAGTCGGTTGCTATGCCCTCCTCCATGGTATCTTCCCAACCCAGGGATCGAACCCACATCTCTTACGTGTCCTACATTGGCCGGTGGTTCTTTACCACTAGCACCATCTGGGAAGCCTGATACCTACAATAACCATGAGTAATAATACCTCATCTTGGTAGAGCACTTTGCATCCTACTTTAGTACATTTTACACCTGCTATTTCTTGTGATTCTCACAATAGTTCTGATGTACTGTCAGGCTGGAGTAACGTTAGTTTGGATTTGCAGATGAGAATAGACTTGGGGAAGGACTTGTTCCAGGTCCAACAGCTTGTGAGTGGCAATGCCAGTGTTCCTGACAACAGGCCACTTCCCCTGCCACAGCCAAGTGCTGCCTCTCCAGTTCTGGTCAAGCTTCTGAAAAAAGTGAGCTCCAAAGCTGCTGGGAAGAGTCATCTTTAAGTTTTGCTTCTCCCAGTGGATTCAGGAGCAGTATGTTCTCTCTACAATGTTGGATGAAGTGAACAAAGAGATGAACTTTATTTGCGCTCTCTGTCTTCAGGTTCTATTTACCACTGATTCTGCAACATGAACAAATTAACTTCTCTGACGATTGATTTCTCTGTCTTTAAAAAGGCAAAGGTAATATTTGTCACCCACTGACATTTTAGAATTAAGGAACCAATGGTTCTAAAATACAGTGAAAGAGATTATTTCAAAACGATGCTCTAGAAATAGAAATATGAATTTTGATTCAATGCATTTAAATGTGATTTTTAAACAGAAATTAAGGCTTTACCAAAGAGTCTTGCCACATTGAACTCGTCAAAATTTGTATTATTATTATTATTATTACAGTTTCTTTCTTATTCACATTAAGTGCCTCGGCAGTAAATGGACTTTCCAGTTTTACAGATTTTGCCATTTTATGGTCTACTACTAGAGACCAACATTTTGTTATCTTACACCCTCCACCTGAGACTTCATTTTACTCAGTTTGTTTTTTTAGCTGTACGTGAGCAATAACATGTTTTTAAAGCGCTGGCTCAGAAAAAAGTATAAGATGATGAATCAGGTTTTACTTCAAGACTAAAAGTGCCATTTTGCACCATAATCTAGCAACGACACAACAGTGTTGCTGGCCCTGGTGACCTGTCGCATCGCAGTGACTGTTTTCATTAGTCAGGCTGGCATGCCTCCCGCTCAGGGAAACCAAAGGATGTGTAATATCTCTGAGAAGAGCTGGGGTGTAGCAACCAGGCACGTGAAGTCTTCCTAATGAATGATGCTAACAGCCCAGAGTCACTGGGGATAAAACTATTAAGCCAGAGAGACATCTGTGGCTTGCAAACGTGATATGGTGTGTTTATTCTTGAGAAGCCGTTGTTAGATAAGAAGTATAAACGTTTACACTGGATCAGGTTGTCTAAAGCATCTGAACTAACCAAAAGCTTTCCATAAAAGTGCTATTGGTTGTCAAAATTGACCTTGAAATGATAGAGAATCATTTTCTGGAAGATCCCCTCACAAATCAAGATTTTCAAGAATGATATCCTACAATATTGACTATTTCATAAGAACTAATTTTTTTTCTAAACTGGGTTAGTGTCACTTAGCTTTTCTATCTTTCTCTTGTTTTCAGGAAGACAATGAGTTAATACACTGCAAAAAGCCTTCTAAAAAACAAATACTTGTCTTTTAGAGACCTGTCTTTTAAACATCTAAGTGTTTCACTTAGTCCTAATAAACAGGGTCTACCACTAAGACAACAAAGGAAACCAAATAGAAAACCAAAATGGTTTATTTCTCAAAAGGTTTTGTTTTCTTAAACACAGGGAATCCTAGCTCAAAGTAAACTGTCTGTAATGCAGGAGACCTGGCTTCGATCCCTGGGTCAGGAAGATCCCCTGGAGGAGGGAACGGCAGCCCACTCCAATATTCTTGCCTGGAGAATTCCAAGGACAGAGGAGCTTGGCAGGCTGCAGTCTATGGGGTCACACAGAGTTGAATACAACTGAGCAACTAACACTTTCACTAGCTCAAAGTACTCAAAAATGTTCGTCTTCCTCATGACATCTGCCTTAAATTTTGGACACTTTGATTAGGCTTGTGCATTTTGTGTTGTTTTGCTTTAATCTCTAAAGTGACCCATCCTTTTCCATTAGCCTGTCAGGAGACGAGCCATTCACTCATCTCATACCCACTTAAAACAAGCACACAATGTCTGGAAAACAATCCACAGTAACTTCCACAGTGTCCATAGATTGGAATATGAGCAATCAGTGAGATTCCACTTTATTGACCTAAAATTCCTTCAAGTTGAGAAGAAACTTGTGCCTATAGATGCTTATTATGCTTTAATATCTGACTGGTACTGTGGCAATGACACTAGGTAAATAACATTAATATAGCTAATACTTTTTCTGTAAACTTCATAGAGCTTCACTGGAAAAAAGTCATCAAAATATGTAGAGAAATTAAGACCATGTCTGTGTAACTGAAATAAATGATACTTAAAAAAAATTTCACTTTGGCTGTTTTGGTGCTGAACTATTAGAGTGAAAGAACAAGGCCTCAAGTCAACTTTCTTGACAGGAATTTGAAATATAGTGATGTGACCTATAATATCTGTATTCTTCAAAACACAAATTTTTAGATTTTTCAATAAAATATTGATATAACCCAAAGATTTTTCTAGATGTTTCTTTTGACTGTTAATTCTTAAAATCTTTACATAATGAAATAAAAGTTTCATTTTTGTTGTTGTTATGATTCTCAATCTTAATTCCTATTTTTGTTCTTCTGCCTATTAAAGTAAAAGGATAGCTTCAAGAAACTATATTATGTCAGTCTTCTACCATGAATGCTAAGAGAAAAGCTAGTTAGACTCTCGGAAACCATGATGAAAAATTAAAATTGCTATGAAGTCCATTCAGTGTAGTATTTATGTCACTAAAGCAAACCAGCTATTATATGCCTGATATAAAGTGCATTCTTAGTTTTAATTCTTAGCCCATAAAATGTACCAATATAATTGCAATTCTAAATGTGTCACTAAATTGACAATGTTACTAAGTTCAAGGTGAAATTCTTTTGATGTATCTAGGGACTCAGAAGAACATTATTTTACAACTTCCTTTCCTAGATAAACAATTATGACATCTTAATATGTTTAGTTGGTATCAACATTTCAGCTAATATTGACCAAAGAAGTTGAGGTGTCTATATTTAAACTCTTATTTCCATAAGAGCTTCACCACACTTCACAGAATAAATATTTTAAAATCGATGAGATCTATTACTCTCAAAGTACATTTCAAATTCATCCATTTTTCCAGACAAATCATTTTTCCAGTTTTTTATTTGGAACAAGGACTCCATATTTCTATTGCAGTTGTTCCACTTTAAAGCCAGGATGAAATCACATCACTGTTAATACCACCATATACCTCCTAGTTGAAATGACAAGTAATTGATTATGAGTCTGTAAAAGATTAGTCATTAGAGAAACCATATCTTTTCCAAATATGTTTCATTCCTTCTCATTTACCAGATGGTACCTGTGTCATTGACTGTCATTAATATTTTTTATCTTCTTTGTCATAGTGGTCTTAATAAGCAGGAAAAGTTAAAAAGAAAACCATGTGATGTGTAGCAGGATTTATATAAATTTGTGCAGCCTGGATTCAGTTTTTCTGCTGCTCTACTTAATGAGGCATAAAAATAAGGTCATAGACACCAACAGTATCGAAAAATCCCAACCTATCTTCCATAGGAAAAGGAATGGAAATTAAAGGTGCAGTAACATGAGAGTAGCAGATTTCAATCATATAATGGGTATTGAAGGACCTTCTTCATTTGGATTGGAACCATAAAATTATGTTTCTGGAGCAGCGTGAGGTTTATTCAATTAGGGTTTCCTGATAAAGCGGAACTGAGTTTCTGTATCCCTTCTGAACATATATCTCCTTTCCTTATCACACTATTAAAATAAGTCAATTAAATCTTGCCCTCTATAATGATCTCACAATTAAGTTTAATTGATAAATCTTGCTCTAATGCATTCAGTGTGATAAATCCAAATGCTTTGTTCAGTAGCTTCTTCACAGGAGGTGGCATAAGGAGGAAGATGCTTTACATCTTTTACAACTGTTTCTCTTCAGTGTAAAGAATTACCAACATGTTCTCTTCCAAAACCAAAATGTCTTTTGCAAATCATAGTGAACATGGACTAAAAATTTATTGTAAAGAAATAATGGGCAAAAGTCAACCGTAGGGCTCCCCTTATTATCTAGGAATGGGATGTCTACATTGCAAAATTGACATAGTTACCCAGCCATCTGGTTGATATGCAGGCCATAAGTTCTCCCTCCAGGGGGAAGATTTTCTTACTAAGTAAGATTGTGTATAAGACATCTGTGATATAGACGTTCTCCGTTCACCTAAATACTGTCCTACCACCATTAAGATCTGGGCTTCCATCTCAATCTATCTGACAGGTTCAAGATCTTTAAAAAGTAAATTTCAGTTACCGAATATAATTACTGCATACATTGGCAAACTACATTCCAAAGAATATTGCTTTTGTTCTTAAAAGTTAATCCAAAAAAGAAAAAGAGAGAGAGAGTGTACCAGGGGAAAAAAGTTTGGAGAAACCTTCATACTCTATTCCTCTCTGCAGATTCACATTGCAGGATATAGTACGCTCAAGTTCTTGAAAAGTTTTGATCTAAAGAAATGTTTACATTTATTTAATCCCTATTTCTGAAAATAATTTCCCAAGGAATATATTTTTCAGGGAATCTTCATGATATTGAAAGAATATGGTATTCCTTAGAACACAGTAGAGGAATACCTTTTTTTGGAAGACAGTTGAGAAAGGACTATAAGAAGAAAAAGCAACAAAGGAGGACTTAACAGTATGGGAAATGGTTTATGTGACTGGACTTCAATCTTGTTGGTTATCAGAAATTAAATTTGTCTCACTTTGAGGGCATCCTTGTTTCTTAGGAGCGTGGTGAATGAAGCGATTAATCATTGAAAAGCTCTAATAATATTTAATTAGGCACAAGATATACTCTTTACTAAAGTGTATATCACACATTGTGCATACCCTTATTTGTGTGTGTGCTCAGTACTATCTGGCTCTTTGTGACCCCATGGATTGTAGCCATAGGGTACAGGCTCCTCTGTTCATGAGATTTTCCAGGCAAGAACACTGGAGTGGGTTGCCATGCTCTCCTCCAGGGAAATCTTCCCAACCCAGCGATCAAACCCATGTCTCCTGCACCTCCTGCATCGGTAGGTCGATTCTTTACCACTGAGCCACGCTGGGAAGCCCTACTCTCATTTACTCTTCAGTAAATGATGTCAATATAAAACAAAGGAAATATTCATTAAGACAATGTTGAAGGGGGAGAAAATTTCCTTTCCTTTCTTGTTGTTTTGAATGAAAAGAAATGGATTCTGTTGTCGATCAAAAATGGTCAAATATCAACAATATCGTATTCCTCAAGCTAATAGATTCCAATATAATTTTTATTATTACTCTGCTTTATAGAAGAGGAAAATAAGAATCAAGCCGTGTCATGCTCCTTACACTCATCATGTCATTGACCAGCTTAGTCAAGCTTGGTATAGCTGATTAAAATTCCAAACTTTTCCTATTACATCATATATGTTTATAATTTGTTCAATTTTGGTTTTGTTTTACGACAAATGTTTCTTATTTCAGAAATTGACTTTTTGTCACAAGTTTTGTATTATAAACAAAAAATATAACTTACATATTTTCTTTGAGGTTAACTGTAATTTCTTATACATTAGGACTTGGAAAACGTATTAGCTGTCATACTTACATTCAACTCAGTTTGGTTTCACTGCCATTTATGAATGCATTTATAGTCCATTTGCAAATATATTTTTTAATTCAATTTAAAAATTTTTACGGCATGTTCAACATGATCCCAACTTTAAAGGTCATTCTGCTGCCATTGATTCCAAAATGGTACCAAAGAAAGGCAGTGCTGATTTTATCTCATGTAGGCCTGCTGCCTGGTTTCTTGCAGTGCTAACTTGCTACAGGCCTAAAAAAGAATTTGTTCTAACTTGATATCTACTCAGTCAGTATTTCAGAGCCAAGATATTGCATTAAATTTATTATTTTCTCCTTAACTTGGTAGTGAAGTTATTGTACCTCAACCATTAAAATCAATTTTGCTTTATATATATTTGTATTATAAAGCTAATTCCAGGGGCAAGATCTATTATATTCAATTGAATTCCAAACACTGATGAACCATGATGTTAAACTCCAACACTGCATATGGGAGTTTAACTTTTTAGTTTGAATTCACTAATATAATTAAATTGTGGCAATTCAAACAAAGAGATACTTTCCATTACTAAGGTTAATAAGGCATAAAGAAGTGCTAGAAGAAATCACAAATCTAAGCATATATAGGTTGGAATCTCTTGCAAGTCAAGGAAAAACGAAATGGAATCTACGGGTTTCTGTTTGTAAAAGAGTTTATTTCAAGACTTAAAAATATATACTGACTATCATGCACGGAATTGCTGTAAGATACCAACATTGATTTATCTACATACCTTATGAAAATGTATCTTACACAGTTTTAGTCACATCTGTTTTCATTAGACTAACATCTCCGTAGTGGAAAAAAAAGTTTGATGCTTCAAATTACAGAGGTCTAAAGCAAGAATGACTCCAGTTTTAATGTTCCTCACTCCATCTTGTTCCTCCTCTAATCTTCTCCTGCCTAGTGAACTAGAAGTGAACATCCTTCTGCCTAGTGAACTAGAGCTCTTAAGCACTCTTGTTACTTCGGGATTTAAAAGGAAGAGAGGATAGAGGGGGTACCAAACTAATGGAAGAGAAAAGTTAGGAAAGAAGGAAGGTATTTGCCTGTTCAAGTTCAGATCCATCCCTGCCCTTTCCTTGCTTCATTTTACAATGGAAGAATGACTCCTACAGCTATATTCCCCAGGATTCTTTTTTCTGACATCCAATTTACTTGGTCACTGGTAGACTGCAAGGCTAAAGGAGGAAAGAATCCAGAATATTTTACCCCTTTCTAAACCAGATGTGTACAGGGATTATTTCAAGCAGTATCTACACTAGCTTCATGATTTCAAATTCCTGGTAGACTCTGATCACCATAATTCTACCATAATTCTGCTAGGGACCCCCCCAACCTCGGCACCTGCCCAATTCCAAAGTATCCTGGATCTCTCCAGCCAAAGATGAGGCAATGACTTCCTGCTGCTGATAAACTCTTGTTTGCCTCAACACCTCCCATTTCGTTTCTGAGCTCTTTCATCATCTGTACAACCAGTAGCCTCCAATAAATGCCTTCTCTCTCAAAGTCTAAAATGAATTTTGTGTCCATAACTGGACCATGACTGTTACAGAAAGGAAGGTTGGAAGGGACAGAATGAGTCAGTTATTCTCTTTTCCAGGTAACTATGGTTACTGGCATGATGAGTATAGAAGGAGGCAGGGGGAACAGAAAAAGAAAAGGAGCAAATATTTACTGAGCACTGTTGATGTGTAAGTGTTCTGTTATCATTTAACCTTTGCATGTGAGGAAACTGAAAGATAGAGAAGTTAGGTGTTTACCAAGATCACATTGCTAAGACAAGGTTGAACAAGAATTTGAACTTAGAACCGATTCCAAACTTTCTCCAAATGTACACAGTAAGTGTACTTACTGGAGTACACTTCCTCCCTAGAAAGCATTAAGGTTATATTCAATAACAGTTCTTGATGGGGGAGGAGTTTTTTTTTTCTTTTTACTACATTTTTACTACTTTTATAAAGTATAAGTGTCAAATAACTCAGAATCTGAGTTACTGCCATGGTCACACCACACTTACCTGAAGTTCACTATTACTTGGCACAAAAACTAAAGTTTTACATCTTTCATGATTGCCTTATATCTCAGCCTATAGATTGCCAGGATTTAGGGTGGCTGAGAAACACTCTTGAGGACTGAAGGGGTTCATCATGTCCATCTCTTTTGGGGGAGTTGTTTTTATGGAATCCAGGGTCCTTGATTTTGAAGAGAATTTATTGGGGAATTATTTAACCTCCTTCCTTCACTGCAAAGGTTTATCAACACTGTTACATTTTACATAGATGTTCTCAGTATTAAAAAAAAAATGCTGCTGGATGGAAAGAACGGCAAGGACTCATTTTTTTGTGCTCTCGTCCAAAGCCTGTTTACTCCCAAGTCTTGCTCACTCTTGAGGTATAGATGTGTATATCCAACTGTTTTCTGGATCTTTTTGAACATCCTCATACAAGGTTGATTTAGCATGTCCTAAACTCACTGGATTTCTCTAAATAACAGGCTCTTCCTTCTAGATTCCTAATTTATTTCAGTTAATGACCCCAGAGTACACTGCCTACCTGCCACTGACTGCCCCAGCCAGTCATCCTAAAGATCCACATTCTTCCTCAAGCTCCACATTCAATAAAGTTCAAAATCCTACTGAAATCAACTTTCTAAGTTCCTCCCATATCTACTGTCATTTATTCATTCAATATTGGATTGCCATATGCTACAGTATGGGGGATACTAAAATGAACTAGATGCGTCGAAGGAGATATTGTTTGACTTTTTATATGCTCCTTTCCATAAAGTCCTTTCTCACCTGGATCAGAACAGTAATATCTTTATTGTTTGGGTCATATTTCTGTTTTTTCCCATCCATCTTGCTTATGCCCCTAGAATGAATTTTATTAAACTGAAATACTAGGTCACTTGGGCTTCCCAGGTGGTGCCAATGGTAAATAACCCACCTGCCAACACAGAGACATAAGAGATGGGTTTGATCCCTGGGTCAGGAAGACCTCCTGGAGGAAAGCATGGCACCTCACTCCAGTATTCTTGCCTGGAGAATCCCATGGACAGAGGAGTCTGGCAGGCTACAGTCCATAAGGTTTCAGAGAGCTGGACATGACAGAAGCGACTTAGACACGTGCATACACTAGGTCACTTGCTTCCTTAAAGTGTTAAGAGTAACTACACATAGCTTTCGGTGCAGCCTAAATGCCTTGTGATGGCACCTGGGGTACATCAGGTCTGTTTCTTCCAGCCTTTACCTATGATACTTATCCATTTCTCCTATGAACTCTTTCACCCTTGGGCACCTATACATGTTATCCCCACTGCTTATAATACCCTTCCCCATCTCATATCTTCATATAACCCTCATTCATCTTTCAAAACCCAATAAAAAAGAATTTCCTTCTCTGAAATCTATTCTCCATGTCCACCCTACGCCTACGGCTGATGCCCCATGATTCCTGTTCTTGGTTCCCACGACACACAGTGCATACTTTTATCATAATATCACAGCACTTATCAGACTGCCAGGTAAATGCACTGTCTCCTCCACTCTGCTGTGACTTCCTCGAGGGCAGGGAGAGGCTTGGGCTCACTCGGCATCCCCAGTGCCAGGCCGAGGATTTGGCAGACAGTAGATCCTCGGTAGCACAGTGGTAAAGACTCCACCTGCTAGTGCAGGAGATGAGAGAGATGTGGGTGCGATTCCTGGTCAGGAAGATCCCCTGGAGTAGGAAATGGCAACCCACCCCAGTATTCTTGCCTGGAAAAGTCCAAGGACAGAGGAGCCTGGCAGGTTACTTTTCATGGGGTCGCAAAGAGTCAGACATGACTGAGTGACTGAACATGCCCAGATCCTCAGTATACCCAAGAATGGATAAGTACACAATTTTGAAATGGTGAAGTAATATGCAATCTAACTATAAAATTCGAAATGAAAGCACACTTTTTACTGTTTGAAACTCCTATTTTTATATCTCTGCTCACAGATAAGAGATTCTACTTTACCACACCCAGTCATTAGTGTAATTTTCCAGTTTTCTTCAGATATTATTATTTTCTTCAGCTATTACCATTTAACAAAGACTGAAGTTGTACACCTGGTCAGAGAACTCTAGTCAGGAGTTAATCTAGTAACTATGAAATATCCATAAACAGTTCTCTAGATATGACTTTTATTAATGAAGTATGTAAGGTGCAGTTTGTAATAATTTTAGAAAAATTTCGGAAAACTACTACCATCACTCTGCACTACTCTGTAGAGGAGCCCTGTGCAAATAGAGCTTAATACATGAGAGAGTGCTGCTTTTCTCAGGACAATATCTTCCTTATAGTAGGATTACAACTGAACAAAAAAAGTATTTGCACTTTATACAGGTCACTGTAAGTTCAGAGTAAACAGGATGAGCAGCTTCGTACACCTGTCAGAGAAGAGATCCCATTGAAAAATAAAACCATCTCAGATTTACCTCTTGGACAATTTGATAGTTTAAAGATGGGCTTAAAACCATAGCTCAGTACTCATACCATTCTTCAACCTCCATGCACCAGAAGGAAAATAAAATGACTTATTTACAAAGTACTTCTCACTTCTGGTGGCAATGGAAGTGTTTAGGATGGTTTGAACTGAGCTATACATTTAGGTGGTGCAAGTATTAAAGATAAACTTTAAGATAAACTTCTGGCACTTCCTGGTGGTCCAGTGGTTAAGAATACACCTTGTGATGCAGGGGACACAGATTTGATCCCTGGTCAGGGAGCTAAGATTCCACATGCCACAGAGCAACTAAACCTGTGTGCCGTAACTACTGAGCCCACGCCACAACTAGAGACTCCTTGTGTCACAATGAAAGATCCCTCATGACATAACAAGGACACTGCATGCTGCAACTAAGACCAGACACAGCCAAATAAATAAATACATTAAAAAAAAAAAAAGATTAAACTTCCTTAACCTATTGACCCTTAATAACAGAGGTCTGTTTATACAAGATTACTCTAGCCTTCAACCCCAAACTAAACAAGTTTTGGGGAAATACTCCAGAGAGAAATTGCTTTTGCATAGTAGGAGGCCTTTATTTTGGTTGTGATAAGCATGATATTTTTATTATACTCTTCTCTTCTCAAGCCAGATCTACTCAGCGAGTATATGACATCACAAATAAAGATTGACTTCCTAGAAACTATTACTGGCATAATTAAAGTTCTAACTTTCTAGCCTGCTTCTACACTCAATGTCACACCAAAGGGTGCCAAGAATCCATGATCAAAGAATGCGGTGATGCGGTACTGGTGTCATACCAAAGACAGGAGACCACTGTTTCTGCTTTTTCATACTCTTTATTGCCAACAGTTTAAAATGGGCAACATAAAAAAAAAATTGATAATAAATACTGCTCTTTGGGCTGTAATAAATAAAAAGTTTATTAACAAGGAATGCACTTTTCCAGCCACAAGTGTCTTCAAAAATTAACAAAACAAAAAAAATATATATATGGCCATAGTTCACAGTTAAGCAGCCAAAAGCTGCTCCAATTATAGCCTTTAAACAACATGGGAGCGTCCTCCCTTTCCCTCCCCTTCAGGAAGTATATTCACAGCTCCAAGTCCTCTGTCCGAAGCACTCTCCACAGAGAGAAGTTAAGAGTCAATGCACCTTTCTGCAAAATTGTCTGAAAAGCCTTTAGAAACAGGTATGTCAAGGAAAACTGCATTCGGGTTCATTCTCAGCTTGTCCAAAGCTCAGGACTGTGCACCTCAGCCCGGTCTGGGTTCCACCAGGTCCAGTGGGCCACAGAGGGATTGTTTTCGTACCACCACCTGTCCGTCTTCTTCAACATGCTGCAGATCATTCTACTGACTTCCATGTAGATCTCACAGTGGAAGAGAGGAGTCCCATAGGGTCCATTCAAGAAATCTCTTAGTTACACCTCTGTAAAAGCATGTTCAGAGCATATTCCATTCGATTTTTTAATTCTAACGAACAGCCAGACATCAGTAGAGTTGTCAGTCTAAAAGTTGTTGATATCCTGTCCTCATTGATGTAGGTGAGAAGGTATTCTTCATTTTGGCTACAGATGATTATTTTTGTATGATCATGGTAGAAATTCACCTTTAAAAAGTAGACATAGATATTAGGCATCTCTAAATAGTCAAGACATGAAGAGTTTTCCCAATAATTGAACTGGCTATGTAAAAATCATCTCTTAGGACCTAAATATGCGTTTTCTTAAAGGGTTCACTTACCTGAAAGGTGCCATCATTGAAGAGCATCATTAAGGCCTTATCAGATTTTAGCCACTGAAGGAGGTAGAGCCGAGGTCTTCGAACATCAGTAACACTAGGCAGATCTCCACCCTGCGAGAGATTGGGAGAGTTAGTGCCTAGGAAGACTTGGCAGTGTGTGCACTCAGTTCTTCTAAGCAAATGCCTCTCAACCTTAAGCAGGGGCCAGAATGGCCTGGAGGTTCCTGCCCCCCACCCAGAGATCCTGACTCATAGACTGAGGATGGAACATGAGATGCTGCACTTCTAAAAGTGTTGAGGCTATACAGATGCTGCTGCTCTGTGGACCACACTTCAAACATCACTTCTTGAAGGCCAAGGTACTTACATCCATGAGGTTCTCCTCCATGTAATGAGAGAAGTATTTCAGCACCGTCACTTGACTAATGAATTGTTCAGGGGCATCTGTGGCTGGGAAAACAGAGCATTGGCCAAGCTCTGCATAATAGTGAACTGTTCTAAAGAACAGGGAGAAAAGAAAAAGAAACAGGAAAAGTCAGTCACTGTTTTCAGATTTCCTTAGGGCAAAACTGAAGAACTGACAGGGCTTCCTTAACTGAACACACTTACTTTTTGTCCGGAAGCAGGCTCATGTGAGCACCGTTGTTGAAAAGGACTCCTACAGTGTGGTCTGAGAGCTGGTACCCAAAGCCGTATTTGTTAGAGTAGTCGACCCATTTGGTGACCCACTGAAAGGAAGTGCTCAGTTGCTCTTTGGGGATGCAGTCAGCTTCTGGCATGTTTTCTAGACATCCTCGAAGGACTCTTGCCACCGTGTCTGCGACACTTCCCATGGTACTGTCCTCAAGGCCTAAAAAGTCAGAGAAAGTTATAAAATAATTAACAACAAAACCTCAGGCTATGGTAGGTGCTAGGTCTCCCTCCACTAATTCTAAGGATGGAGGACTCAAAATTGCTCCAATCCTCTACGGTGCTTCTTCTATGTTAAATCAGGCCAAAAACCAAGCTGATTTCAGCTGCTTAGTGTTGAACACTGGCATTTAGAGTGTCACTATTTAAAATGTGATTGACAACTTACATTCACTGCTACTGCTGCAGCTGCCAAGAGTTCCTCTGACTATCATCCGGATAGCATCTCCAATCTGCTGCTTGTTGTCCACTGCAGGTGTTCCAGATCTGGCGACTGTAGTGGTAGGTGGCTGGAGTTCCTAGAAGAGAGACGAGCCAGACGATAGTCAAGCATTTAAAAATTCATCTAAAGTTGAGAATTCTAGTTTAAGATGAGATTATAGCAATTACTAGGAAAGCTTATCAAAAAGCAATGGACACAAGCTAAGTAAAAGATATTTCTGTTAACTCAACTGCATGCATTGTTAAACTAAGAGATAAAATCTTTCCTTTTAAAGGGTTGGGGGAAAAAAAAACTTTTAAGTAAATATATCATGGTCCAAGTGATAATTAACAAAGAATGGAAATGATATAAAGTGTTTATAACTACTTTATTCTTCTCTAGCATACCTCATCTGTCCTGTGTTTGCTGGGTTGCTGAGTTATTGAAGTCTTTTTCAAATCATGCCTAAGCTTGTAAATTTCTTCATCTTCTTTAGATACTTTATCTGTAAATCAAGAAAAAGGATTATGAGCATTATTCTATCCAAACAAGATAGAAACAGAGCTAGCCATATTTCCTCCTTTTGCGTCAATAACCAACTTAAGAGCATTCAAGGCAAAACCAACAGTTTTATCTTTGCCATCAGCTGCAATTATCCAAGAAGCACACTTTAATGCAGCTGAAACAAAACTATCAACTACAGTTTGTAGTTTAGATTTATTATGCTACCACAAGTTCAACAGTTTACTAATACACTGGCCAAACTATGTTAATATGAAAGCCTCTTTCAACTAACTTATGAATTTTATATATATAATACTGGATACAGAAAAAGTCTTATAACTTACTATGTGTGTCAATATATCTTGCTTTGTCTTTTTTGCCACCAAAAAGAGCAGCAGCTGCCTTCTTAAAGAAATTCTTAGCTGGGCTTGACAAGTGGAAATCTGGAACTGTGTGACAACAGCTAGAAGAGAGTCTATCTGGAGTGAAGCCCTGTGAAGCATAAGAATCTTTCAGTCATCTGCTGGGAAATTAGGATCAAGAGCATGTAATAAAAAGATGCAAAAAAAAAAAAATGCACCAACCTGCAAAAAGAAATCATGTCGAATGATGTCATCCAAACTAGGACGATCTTCTGGATTTTTGGACAACATGCTAGCTATTAAGTGCTTAGCAGGAGCCAGCAATGAAGAGGGCATTGTATACCTTGCTTCTCTTATACATCTGTAAGTTTCTTTCAGATTTGTAGTTTCAAATGGAGGTCTTCCTAGTAACATTGTATACCTGTATACAAGGAAACACCTCTTTAGGAACCATCATAAAGCAATTTCTTTCCAGTGCTAAAATCTACATCTAAATTTGATTTTTTATTATTTTGGTGCGTTTACTTACATTACACAGCCTAAGGCCCATATGTCTGATTCACAGCCGTGTCCCTGTTTGTTGAGGACTTCAGGAGAAAGATAATTTGGGGTACCACATATCGTCCTGGGAAAACAAAATACGAAGATTTCACTAGGAACTCTCCTCTTGTTTAAACTTAGTTCTCTGGGTAAGCTATACTGAATTTTTATTTGGAAACATTTGGCTTTTGATTTTTGGCATATGAACAATTGACATTTCACCAAGTGACTTGGTAATTTTTTTTTTTTAATGCATGTACAATTGTTTTCAGCCACATGACAAAGTGCTTTAAGCCATCTGAGACCAGGTACAACAGGACGTTTTTATACATTTCAGGCAAATATAAGATTTGTTTCATAATCAACTTATGGTCAGAAGATACTCTGCCTAGGCCATAGTGGCACTGAGTGTTTCCTTCAATTAACATTGTAGCAGTTTACAGAATTTAGTATCAACTAACCTCTGAAACATTAATTGGAAGATAAAAAGGGCATGTTTGATTTCCACAAAACCCTAGTTAAGATGTATCCTTCTGACTCTTACCTTCTCCTGTGTTCCAAGGGTTCCAGCCTGGCTGCCAAACCAAAGTCCCCAACTTTTAGTTCCATGGCTTCATTAATAAAAAAGTTCCCTGGATGACCAAAAAAAAAAAAAAAGTATGAATTCTCTTGACAAAATATTCTAACCCAGTACACACACATCCATCCACTCGAGAGGCAGGCAGCCAGCTGCTTAATAGGAGAGCCATCATTCAGAAGCAGCACTGCATTGGCTAGATCCCAACTAAGAACATTTACTATGTAAGAAAAGGGAGAGAGAGCACACCCCTCTCTGACACAAAAGTCAGGGTTTGGAGTGAAAGGCTCACCTAGTTTGAGATCTCTATGCAAGATTTCTTGTTCGTGAAGGTACTTTAGTCCAGACACGATCTGCCTGAGGTAATACCGGACTTCTGGCTCTGTCAACACCTTCCTTGCTTTCAAGATGTGAGCCATGGACTGGGAGGAGGAGAAGGAAAAAAGAGAATCTGTCACACAAAGTTGCCAAAATCAGTAGTTTCCTTATGCAGGATGAGCGATGAAAGGTAATGCTGCCATATTATAATTATGTCCACAATCAAATTCCCAGATAAAGTGCAGTTTGAATGCCAGGTCAGTGTGCAGGAAGTACATGCACTCAGATGGGAGTGAAGACTTACCCTTCTACTGCAATATTCCAAAAGAATGTAAATGTTTTCTTTGTCCTCGAAGTAGTGGTAAAACTGCACGACGTGCTTGTGATGGAGAATTCTGTGAAGCTCTATTTCTTTGTCAATCTAAAAGGAAAAGCAAGATCAGTCTTATTAGCCTCCTTCACCTCTGCAAAGCCAGCTGCTTACACATGCAGAAGACATGTTCCTAACAGGGAAGGGCCATCTCTGCACACAAAGAAAATATTTTACTCAACAGTCATACACACCTTTTCCCTTTGATGAGGTTTGGCTACTCTGCTGTGAGGAATAATTTTTGCAGCGTAGACTTTGTTGTTTGTCAAATCTGTCATCTCGTAGCATTTTGCAAAGCCACCCTGAAAGGAAACAAAGCCGAGAGGGAATTGAGTATGGCAGGAACATGGACGGCAGATTTTTTTAACAAACAAATGAGAAAGAAAAGCAAAAATATGGGAGAGGAAGGGTGGACAGAGGGAAGCGGTCTACTTTTTTAAAAAGCTCCTTCACGAAGGGAAAGCACTCCCAACAACAGTTAAGTTAAAACGGTGCCTCTGCTGCTTTTACAAAGAGGAGCTTTAGGGAGCGGGGCTGGGGGTCAGGGATTTGAGAAATAGGGTCTGAAGTGACGTGTCAAGAAAATCATCTGGGGTGGGGGTGGGGGCATCTGGAGCGCTAGATCTGGTGTAGAAAACCCTCGCTTCTGGCCTCAAGATCAATGCCTCTGGGCTCGTGGGGAGGCAGACAGAGCCGCGGTCAAGGATGGAGAAGCCGACCCCCGCGCTGTCAGCGCACAAAAGCCAGCAGGGCAGGTGAGCAGCCCACGCCGCGCCGGGATCCGACTGCCAAGACCTCGAGAAGCGCACGGGGAGCGGGGACTCCGGGTCCGGCCCGGCCCGGGGAGTGGGGGAAACGCCCGGGCAGACCTCCCTCCCGCCTGGCAGCCGGGCGCCCGCCGCTCGTCACCTTTCCCAGCACTTTGCCGCGGCAGTAGCGCTTCCCCGTCGTGGGGTCGACGATAATCCGCGAGATCTCGGCCCCCGAGTGCGAGTGGTGGTGGTGATGGTGCGGGGCCGCCGGCTGCACCTGCGTCGGGGGCTGCGGCGGCTGCGGCTCCTCGGGGGGCGGCTGCGGCCGCTTCTTCTTCGAGTCCCCGCCGCAAGCCTTGCCCAGCGCCTGCTCGCACATCTTGGTGCCGGCGGCCGGCTGGTAGGTGATAGTCCGTAAGAGCTCCATGGCCGCCTCGTCGCCTAACACTGCCGGCTACCGCCTCCGCGGCGCGGACACACGACCGAGCCGGCCTCTGCCTTCGAGCTCCGCCCGCCGCGCTGTCAGCCTCCCGCGCCCGACGCCCTGGTCCACTTGTGCGAGTGCGAACGCCGGGCGAAGTCTTATATACGGGCTGCGAAGGGGGCGGAGAATCGAAACGGAACGCGACGTCACGGACGACGCCCCGCCCCCGGCCGCCAGAGCGCGCGGGGCCAGGCGAGAGGTCGTTGAGGGCCGCCGGGTTTCCGCTCGCCAGCCGGCTGCGAAATGCGGGCGGCCTGGCCGCCGGGAGTCCTCCCCGCGACGAGGAGGCGGACACGGGCGTCCGGCCGTCCTCGTGACCAGCACCCCGTTCTCGGAATGTTCCGAACTTCTAGGTTTGAAGTAGAAACCCGGGGGCCGACGCCTCGGCCCCGCCCCGTGGCCCGCGGCGCTGCGGTCATCGCAGGGTCCCTCCCCCGCACAGCCCTTGCTGACCTCCCCGCAGCCTGACGCCTCCGGTGTCAGGGGGTGACTGTGGCCAGAGTCCGCTGCACAGGCACGTGAGGCTTCCCCCGGGCCACCTGCAAGTCCAGGCGGCCGCGGACCCCGCGCTTTTACCCTACCAGCTCCTGTCTAGAGGATCCCTCCGGGGAGGCCGTGCCCCTGAAAGGCAGGGATTCCCGGAGCAGGGTCTTCCGAGCTCCCCGCTGCTTCTGAACGAGGCAGACTTCAGCTCAGGCCGGTCGGCTGACCATGGGCAAGTCCCACTTAGCGCCCATCACCCTAGATCAAGTCTTTATCCGAAGTCGGGCCCTTAACCTTGGAGAGGGAGGCAGTTGCCTGGGCAAGGCTTCGCCTTCAGGATGTCCGAAGACTGGTAGCAAAAGCGCCATCTCGTGGAATATGCCAGAAGCGCAGTTTAGCGGTTGCAGTGGGCCGCGGTGTGGGCTTTCTTTGAAGATAAGTGGTGTAATCGTGCTCCTGGTGCTAATTATGGTTTTACAATCGAAATCGTCTATCTCTTCTTGCGAAGGGGTTATGCAGACTGCGTCGTTTAGATGGCTCATTAAGCCACGAGGCTGCTCTGGTGCTGAGAGAGGCAGTCCTAGGCCTTCCAAATGGAGGGAATTAGAGCATGAGGGAGGAACATAGCCTTGTGAGTTAAAACATGGCTTAGTTTTCTGTTTGCGGATTTTACAATTCAGATTTGCTAACCTAGGAACATCATTGTTTCTTGCTCTAATGACGATAGTATTTCTATGTGCAGGACACCGTATTTAGTGTTTTCAAATGCCTTATTCTGCATCCGTTCTAAGTAAGAAATACAGTTACTCCCGTTTTACAGATGAGGAATCTGGGGTTTAAAGAATTTAAGTAACTTCTTACATAGTCTCTCTGTATAAATATTTAGTAGATCATCCAAGTTATGTTAATGAGCAGTAGGCAAATTTTTAAATCTAAGTTAAGATATATTTCACAATATTTCGATACTAATTTCCAGTTTTATATAGCATATCAGGTTAATAACCCCTTGGAAAGTATTTAGAAAAGAGTTGGCTCAAGTCCAGATACCATCAAGGAGTATTCTTGCCTGGGAAATCCTGTGGATAGAGGAGCCTGCTGGGTTATACAGTTCATGGGGTCGCAAAAGAGTCCCACAGGACTTAGCAACTAAAACAACAACAGTGCATGTTATCAGTGACTTAAGTATGCATGGTTTCAAAGACTCTGTCTCAAGTACTTCCCACATAATGTAGAAAGGAGTGTCATTGGCATTACAGAGTAGAAAGAGAAAGTCTTCTATGACTCTTCCTTTTTGATTCTGTAAACAGGGCAAGCCCAGGCATGTTTCTTATAAAGTAAAAGTGAACTTTACCCCAAAATTGTCAGGGCTGGAATAAGGGGTGGACCTAGAGGTAGACACGAAGACTTATGTAATCTTCCTCTTTAAAGTTAAACCTAAGGGTGACCTTTGCCCCCCAGATTTAGGCAGAGTTGTTTACTAGCCTGTAGTAGGCTTGCTGGTTTAGAAATTACTACCTAAATTTCCAGAGCTAATTTTACACCTTGCGTCTATTTTATCTGCTGATAATGAACTTTTAAATCTAATTTGTTTATGACTTTCTATGATAAAAGGACTGTGAAGAATAGTCATGATATTTTTATTATTATTTCCATTCTTTGATTATCATATCGTATTGTATATCTCTTTACCAAATTTATTTAAGCATTTGATGTACTGTTGAACATGCCATAGGAAATCCAGGTCTATCCTGCAAAACATTTGAGCACTTAATAAAATATTAACATGTATATGTGTTATTGAGTCTTCTGTCCAGTTATGAAAAATCTGATTTTGTTTTTTTTTTGGTTTCTAGTGCCATCATGTGGACAGAACTAAAATTGTTATTAGTAGAGCAGAAAAGGAAATAAATGTACTTTCAAATGGAGATAAATCTTTAATTAAAAGATGTTTCCCTATAGTTCTCTAGATTTAATGTAGAGTAGTATCCTAATATTTTTAGTGAAACTTGACACACTGATTGCAAATTTTGTATGAAACTGTAAGTGATCAAAAAGAGCAAAGTAACTTTACAGAAAAATTAGGAGAAGGAAGGTCTTTCCTCTATCAGTCATCAAGACTGTAAGTTATTAAGTTGCTCTATTAAACTAGAGCAATGAAGAAAGTTTGGTCCTGTCATGGGGATAGACTAACCAGTGAAATAGTTTAAAGAGCCTAAAAATAAAGACACATGTATATAGAATTGTATATGAGCCTAGACATAGATGCACGTGTATAGAGAGTTGTGGTGTATGGCAGAGGAAGCATGATAGGTTAGTGAGGAAAGGAGACTAGCCAATAAATGAAAGTAGAAAATTGACTTTTCCATATTAAAAAAAAGAAAAATGAAGTCTGTATCTTACACTGTATTAGTTTTCTAGGGCTACCTTGACAGAATACCACAGTCTGAATTCTCAATTTACAGAAATTTACTTTCTCTCTCTGGAAGCTAAAAGTCCAGGATCAAGGTATTCCTCCTGGGGGGCCTCTCTCTTTGACTTGCAGTTGGCTGCCTTATCTTCTTGTCTTCATGTGATCATTCCTTTATGAGCGAGCATCCCTGGTGTCCCCTTGTAAGTCTAAATTTCCTGTTACAAGGACAGCAGTTAGACTGGATTGTGCTGTGCTGTGTTTAGTCGCTCTATCATGTCTAACTCTTTGCAACCCCATGGACTGTAGCCCGCCAGGCTCCTCTGTCCATGGTGACTCTGCAGGCAAGAATATTGGAGTGGGTTGCCATGCCCTCCTCCAGGTAATTTTCCCAACTCAAGGATGGAACCCAGGTCTCCCGCATTGCAGGCAGATTCTTTACCTTCTGAGCCACCAGGGAAGCCCAAGAATACTGGAGTGGGTAGCCTATACCTTCTCCAGGGGAATTTAGGGCCCACCCAAATAGCATCATTTAACCTTTATCACGTCTTTAAGGCCCTATTTCTAAATACAGTCACATTCTGAGGTACTGGGGGGCTAGGGATTTGATACATGAATTTTGAGGGGAAACAATTTTTAGCCCATAACACACACAAGGTAAAAAAAAAAAATCTACTTCAAATGGAATAAAGACTTAAAGATTAAGAACAAAAGAAAATATCAGTAGGAAACAATAGGCAGCCAATGTTCAGAGCATAGGGTGGGGAAAGTTTTTTTTATTGAGATAGAGTTGTAGAGTTGACATGTGATACCCTGGTGGCTCAGTGGTAAACAATTCACCTGCCAATGCAGGAGACATGGGTTCAGTCCCTGGGTTGGGAAGATCCTCTGGAGAAAGAAATGGCACCCACTCCAGTATTCTTGCCTGGAGAATTCCATAGGCAGAGGACCCTGGCCGGCTAAAGTCCATGGGATCTCAAAAGAGTCAGACGTGAGCTAGCAATTAAACAACAACAAACTATTAGTTTTACGTGTATAACATTATGATTTGATATCTATATATAGATATATGTAGATATTAACAGAGGCTTCCCAGTTGGCTCAGTGGTAAAGAATCCACCTGCCAATGCAGGAGACACAAGTTTGATCCCTGGGTTGGGAAGCTCCCCTGAGAGAGAAAATGACAACCAACTCCAGTATTCTTGCCTGGAAATTCCATGGGCAGAGAAACCAGGTGGGCTATGGTCCATGGGGTTGCAAAAGAGTTGGACATAACTGAGCGACTGAGCACACACAGGTAGATATAATATGCTGAAACAGCTAACATAATTTGTATCGCCACACATAGTTACAATATTGTATTGTTACTGAGTCTGAGATACGGAGGCTCTGATCACCACATGCATGCTCAATCATTCAGTGAGCTCTGCTCAATGCAGTACAGGCCAACAAATCCAAGAGATGAGGTGTTCAGGCAAAGAATACAACTTTATTCGGAAAGCTGGCTAACTGAGAAGATGGCAGACTAATGTCTCGAAATAGCCATCTTGTTGGGGTCTGGATGCCAGGTTCTGTTATACAACCAGAGAGAGAAGCTGTGAGGAACTAAAGCCAAAAGGCAGAGAGGGAGAGGCAATGAAAAAGTTAAAAGGGCCATCAGTCTTGGAAAACATCTTCAGAAATGGCCAGCATCAGGGAAAAGAAAGAAGTGTTAGTCACTCAGTCATGTCCAACTCTTTGTGACCCCATGGGCTACGGACCCCAGGGACTGTACCCTTCCAGGCTTCTCTGTCCATGGAATTCTCCAAGCAAGAATACTGCAGTGCATAGCTATTCCCTTCTCCAGGGGATCTTCCTGACCTCGGGATCACACCCAGGTCTTCTGCATTGTGGGCAGATTCTTTATCCTCTGAGTCACCAAGGAAGCATCAGGGAAGGGATGTGTTAATCTCTTCTTTCTTGCAGCCTTTCACAGATGGGCAGGGTCAGATTATCTTTCTGTGAGCTGAACAGAGGCTCTTTAGTTTAACAGTCAGGCATAGGAGCAGGGTCCTCTGAAGCAGGCCATTATGTATGATTATAATAACAACATCAACGAAAAGCAAGTCAAAGAAACATTTCCAACATGGAGTCAGAATTGGTTCTTCTCTACAACTGTATGATAGTAAATTTTAAGACCTACTCTCTCAACAGGGCTTCTTGATGGCTCAGCAGTAAAAAATTCATCTGCAGTGCAGGAGACGCGAGAGGTGCTGGTTCAATCCCTGGGTCAGGAAGATCCCCTGAAAGAGGAAATGGCAACCCGCTCCTATATTCTTACTGGGAAAATCTCATAGACCAGAGGAGCCTGGTGGGCTACAGTCCAAAGGGTCACAAAGAGTCTGAATATATGATACCGTATTGTTAACTCGGGTCTTCCCTGGTGGCTCAGTGGTCAAGAATCTGTCAGCCAATTCAGGAGACATGGGTTCAATCCTTGGGTAGGGAAGATCCCATGGAGAAGGAAATGGCAACCCGCTCCAGTATTCTTGCCTGGGAAATCCCATGGGCAGAGGAGTCTGGTGGACTAGAGTCCACAAAGTTGCAAAGAGACAGACACAACTTAGCAACTAAACAGCAACAACAGATTGTTAACTAGAGTCACCATGCTTTACATCCCTAGGACTTATTTATTTTATAATAGGAAGTTTGTACCTTTTGACCTCCTTTACCCATTTTGCCTACCTTCCCTGCCTTCTCTTAACCACTGATATATTCTCTTTGAACTCTGAATATGAGTTCAATTTTATTTTTAAATTCCACATATAAATGAGAATGTTCATTGTCTTTCTCTCTTTTATTCATTTAACATAAATACCTCAAGGTCCATCCATCTTATTGTAAATGGCAGGACTTCCTTCTGTTGTATGGCTAAATCATATTCCATTATGTGTGTGTGTATCTAATATTTTCTTTATCCATTCATCCATTAATGGATAGTTTGTTTCTATACCTTGATGGCCTTTAAAAATGCTTCAGTGAACTTGGTAATATTGATATCTCTTCAAGATTATGATTTCATTTCCTTTGATTATATACCCAGAAATGGGCCTGCTGGGTCATATAGTAATTCTATTTTTAATTTTTGGAGGAGTCTCCATTTTGTTTTCCATAGTGGTTGTACTAATTTATATTCCCACCAACATTGTATAAGGGTTTCCTTTTCTCCACATCCACACCAACACTTGCTCTTTCTTATCTCTTTAATAATAACCGTTCTAAAGAGGTATGAGATGATATCTCACAGTAGTTTGGATTTGCCTTTCCTTGATGTTTAATGATGTTGATGTTACTGGCCTTTTGTAGGTCGTCTTCGGAAATATCCATTCAAGTCGTCTGCCCATTTTTTAAAATTGAAACATACTTGATTTACAATGTTGTGTTAGTTTTTAGTGTACAGCAAAGTGGTCAGATATATATATATGTGTGTGTATATATTCTTTTTCATTTTATTTTCCACTATGCTTTATTAGAGGATACTGAATATAGTTCCCTATGCTATATGGTAGAACCTTGTTGTTTATCTATTTTATATATAGTAGTTTGCATCTCCTAATCCCAAACTCCTGATTTATTCCTCCCCCTACTCATTTCCCTTTGTTGCTGTTGTTCAGTCTCTAAGTTGTGTCCAATTCTTTGTGACCCCATGGACTGCAGCATGTCAGGCTTCCCTGTAAATTTGTTTTCTATGTCTGTATGTTTCTGTTTTGTATATAAGTTTATTTGTATCATATTTTAGATTCCACATATATGTGGTATCATATGATATTTGTCTTTGACTTATTTTACTTCATGATAATCCCTAGACCCATCTGTGTTGCTACAAATGGCATTATTTCACAGTTTTTTGTTTGTTTCTCCATTAAAAGTGAAAGATTTTTTTTAATTTTAATTTATTTATTTTAATTGGAGGCTAATTACTCTACAATATTGTAGTGGTTTTGCCATACATTGACATGAATTAGCTATGGATATACATGTGCTCCCCATCCTGAAACCCCTCCCATCTCCCTCCCCATCCCATCCCTCTGGGTCATCCCAGTGCACCAGCCCTGAGCACCCTGTCTCATAGGTTGAACCTGGACTGGAGATCTGTTTCACATATGATAATATACATGTTTCAATGCTATTCTTTCAGATCATCCCACCCTTGCCTTCTCCCACAGAGTCCAAAATACTATTCTATACATCTGTCTCTTTTTCTGTCTCACATATAGGGTTATTGTTACCATCTTTCTAAATTCCATATATATGCGTTAGTATACTGTATTGGTGTTTTTCTTTCTGGCTTACTTCACTCTGTATAATAGGCTCCAGTTTCATCCACCTCATTAGAACTGATTCAAATGTGCTCTTTTTAATGGCTGGGTAATATTCCATTGTGTATATGTACCACAGCTTTCTTATCCATTCGTCTGCCGATGGACATCTAGGTTGCTTCCATGGCCTGGCTATTGTAAACAGTGCTGCGATGAAATTGGGGTACATGTGTCTCCTGATTCTGGTTTCTTCAGTGTGTATGCCCAGCAGTGGGATTGCTGGGTCATATGGCAGTTCTATTTCCAGCTTTTTAAGGAATCTCTACACTGTTCTCCATAGTGGCCATAGTAGTTTGCATTCCCACCAACGGTGTAAGAGGGTTCCCTTTTCTCTGCACCCTCTCCAATGTTTATTGTTTGTAGATTTTTGGATAGCAGCCATTCTGACTGGTGTGAAATGGTACCTCAATGTGGTTTTGATTTGCATTTTTCTGATAATGAGTGATGTTGAGCATCTTTTCATGTGTTTGTTAGCCATTTGTATGTCTTCTTTGGAGAAATGTCTGTTTAGTTCTTTGGCCCATTTTTTGGTTGGGTTTATTTTTCTGGAATTGAGCTGCAGGAGTTGCTTGTATATTTTTGAGATTAATACTTTGTCAGTTGCTTCATTTGCTATTATTTCACTCTTTTTATTGCTGAGTAGGATTCCATCATGGACATGTGCCACATCCTTTTTATGTATCATCTCTCTATGACTTTTAGGTTGCTTCCATGTCTTGGCTATTGTAAATAATACCGCTGTGAACATTGGGGTGCATATATCTGTTCAAATTAGATTTCTCCAGATATATGCCCAGGAATGGGATTGCTGGATCATATATCTTCTACCCATTTTTAATCAGATTACTTACCTCTTTACAGTTGAGATAAAAGGGTAAGTAATTAACTCATTATTATATACCTGATTTGAAAATATTTTCTCTCATTAGGTAGGTTTTCCTTTCATTTTGTGGATGATTTCCTTTATTGTGCAAAAACTTTCTTTGATGTAGTTCCACTTGTCTATTTCTCGCTTTTATTGCCTTTTGCTGTCAAATCCAAAATATTGTAGCTAAGACTAATGTGAAGGAGTTTATCCCTGTGTTTTCTTCTAGGAGTTTTGTGGTTTCAAATAGTTAATCTATTTTGAGTTGATTTTTGTGTGTGGTATAAAGATAATGGTCCAGTTTCATTCTTTTGATGTGACTATCCAGATTTCCCAAAACCATTTATTGAAGAGACTATCCTTTATACATGTCCAAAAATATATTATGGGAAAAGAACAGTCTGTTCAATAAAGGCAAAGATTTTTCAACGTGCAAATCCCATTAACCATATAACAAGAAATTGATAAATTCGGCTAAATTAAAATTAAGAAATTTGATTCATCAAAAGACACCTTGAAGTAAAAAGACAAGGTATAAGTTGGTAGAAAGATTTGTATACATGTAACTAAAAGAAATATAAAGGACTCCTACATATTGGCAAGAAAAATGACCCAATATTCATAAAAATAAGTAAAAGATATAAAAAAGCACTTAATAGAAAAGGAGCTACTTATAGCCAATAAACAAGGTGAGTTTCTCAAAGTCAGTAATAATTAAGGATATATAAATCAAGACCATTTAAGCTCATTCAATAGGAAAAGGTTAGGAAGCCTAAACATATCAAGCATTGGAAAAAAAGTAGATCAGCAATTTGCATGTACCGTTTTGCTAAGAGTGTGAGTTGATCATTCTTACACCCTACAACCCAGCAAGAGAAATGCTTGCATATATGTACCAGGAGACACATATACAAGCAATGTCATGGCAGTACTTTCACTGATTGAAAAAAGAAAACACTCACATAAACCAAATGCCCATAAGATAGAAGAAGGGGTAAATAAATAGTCGTTGTTGTTGTTCAGTCACTCAGTCATGTCCAACTCTTTGCAACCCCATGAATTGTAACATGCCAGACTTCCCTGTCCTTCACTATGTCCCAGAGTTTGCTCAAACTCATGTCCATTGAGTCAGTGATGCCACCCAACCATCTCATCCTCTGTTGCCTCCTTCTCCTCTTGCCTTCAGTCTTTCCCAGCATCAGGGTCTTTTGCAATGAGTTGGCTCTTCACATCAGGTGACCAGAGTATTGGAGCTTCAGCTTCAGCACCAGTCCCTCCATTGAAAAGGATTGAGAAAAGAAAAAAACCCACATAAACCAAATGCCCATAACATAGGAGAAGGGATAAAGAAATGGTGGCATGTATACATAATGGGATATTATATGAAAATCAATGAATTAACACATATCTACATCAGTATGAGTAAATCTTAATGTTTACTTTTTAAAAAGGCAAATTAAAGATTATTCTTTTATAAAATGCAAGAGCTAAATCTCTTTATTTTGTTTATATATACATTTGTATTGATTTAAAACACTATTTTAAAAAACATGGAAATGATAAACAGTACATTTAGAACAACAGTTATTTTACCTTGTATGAATGAGGCAAGGGATATAATAAAAGGAAAGAACATGCAGATCTTTATTGATCAGTTCCTGGATTGGATTATGGGAACACTCAAACAAGACATGTGCCTGGAGAGACCAATGATATGTCATGAGCCAAGGACTATGGTTAGTCCAGTCGTGAGTACCTTAAATCCAGGTTTTAAAAAAAGAAAAAGTACACAGTTCTGACCAGTATAATGATTTGAGGGAAGTGAAACAACGAGAAGAACATTTTTATATATGTGTGCATTGCTAGGAGGCTACAGGGGCTCGGCTAGCCATGTTACATCTCCACTGAAATAGTCTGAGCACCTGAGGAAGGTGAAAAGAGCCAAACCTCATTTTATATTCATCATAATAGATCTACTTGGTTGGATATTTAAATTCTAACTCTTTGAAAAAGAACTTAATATTAAAAGGTTAATTTTAGGATTTAAATTTAAATATAAATAAATATCTTTTATGTTAAGTTTGACAGACTGGCATTTTGTAAGTGAATAAAATTGTGGCAAATCTTGCCAATAATCTTTGATGAAGGTTTATGTTATACATTTATCGAAATAGTTGACCAAATTTTTATTCATTCTTCTGTCTACCTGTCTACCTAACCATCTGTTTCCTGGACTTGATAATAACAGTGTTTAAGAGCAACTCTCCTTTCCCTTCATTCACTGTTGCACAAACTGAAATTACTAATTTCTACAGTGTATTTAGATCTCCCTCTACTGGTACAAAAAGATAATGCCAATCAATGCTGTAGGTTGCTTAAAACACTACTGTTCTTAGTCATACCATTCCATTGCCTTATGTAGCATCAGCATAAAAAGTAAGCTCACTTTTGAATCTATCTTAAAGGACACAGCTATTTTCTAAAGTCAAATTATCTAAATTTTTAAAAATTATTATGAGCATATAATACAAAAACAAAGTAAGGATGTTTTATTAATACTTTTCCTCACTCTTATAAATAAAAACCTTTTATCTCATTGACATCTAAACATTTTTTTTTCAAGAACATCTTTCTCTCTTTGTGAGTCCTTACAGGTTGCTTATCCTCTACACACGTATGTTCGAATTTCTTGTTCATTTAGGAGCCTTTTCTTTTTTTCTTCTTCCAGTTTTACTGAGAGATAATCAACGTATAGCACTGTTTAAGTTTGGAGCTTCCAGAGTGACTCAGATGATAAAGAATCTGTGTGCAATCAAAGCCAGGTTTGATCACTGGGTTGGGAAGTTCCCCTGGAGGACATGACAACCCACTCCGGTAATCTTGCCTGGAGAATCCCACGGAGAGAGGAGCCTGCTGGGCTACAATCCATAGTGTCGCACAGAGTTGGACACAACTGAAGTGACTTAGCACACAGCACACACTTAAAAATTAATATATACACCATAGTAGTTTGATGTACATATAACATGAAATGATTATTGCAGTAAGTTTAATGAACTTTCATCACCTCTTATAGATACAAAGTTAAAGAAATAGAAAAAAAGATTTTTCCTTATGTTAAGAACTCAGGATTTACTTGTTTGTTTGTTTGCTTGTTTTTCAAACTGTGAACTTTTATTTTGTATTGGGGTATAGCCAATTAACAATCTTGTGGTAGTTTCAAGCTAAGTGACTCAGCCATGCATATACATGTATCCATCCTCCCCAACCCCCGCTCCCATCCAGGCTGACACATAACATTGAGCAGAGTTCCATGTGCTATATGATAGGTAGGTCCTTGTTGGTTAACCATTTTAAATATAGCAATGTGTACATGACCTTCTCAAAGTCCCTAACTTACTCTTCTTAACAACTTTGTATATAACATATAACAGTGGTACATCTCATCCCTAGTACTTATTCATCTTATGACTGGAAGTTTGTACTGTTGATTGTCTTTATCCAGTTTCCCTTCCCCCATCCCCTACCTCTGATAACCACAAATTTGAACTCTTTTTTTCTATGAGTTTTTTGTTTATTTCTGAAGAATAATTGACCTTCAGTACTATGGCAGTATTGACGTAACTCTTGAACTGCATAGTGACAGAGGGACCCATTTTACTAGACAAATTGTCAAGGAAGTTTGTGAAATTTGGCCGATTATGCAACATTTCCATTGTGCCTATCATCCCCCAGTCTTCTGGGTTAGTGGAAAGAACAAATGGAACAATTGAAGCTCAGTTGGTTAAAGTTACAGATGCTTATTCCTTACCTTGGCCTAAGGCCTTTCCATTGGTTCTCCTCAACCTCAGATCCACTCCTTTGGCAAACATCATTTGTCTGTCTTTGAGATTATTACAGGGAGACCAGTGAGATTGGATGAAAGACTATGATCTCATATTACTTAAGGGACATATATTACTGTAAGGGTTTAATCAAATTATTGATGAATTATTCTAAATTTTTTCTGAAGCTTATCACAGTTATCTATCCTCAAAGTCTCATGACTTACAACCAGGAGATTATGTATATTGGAAAAGACAGCATTTAAAGGACTCCCTCCATCCTAAATGGAAAGGCCCTTATCAGATTCTTTTGACTAGTTCGTATACAGCAAAACTGAAGGGAATTGACTCTTGGATTCCTGAAAGTGAAACTGTTAGTTGCTCAGTTGTGTCTGACTCTTTGTGACCCTATGGATTGTAGCCCACCAGGCTCCTCTGTCATGGAAGTCTCCAGGCAAGAACACTGGAGTGGGTTGGCATTCCTTTCTCTAGGAGATCTTCCCAACCTAGGGAACAAACCCAGGTCTCCTGCGTTGCAGGCAGATTCTTTACCATCTGAGCCAAGAGCTCCTGTACCAGCCTGGTCTATAGCGAGAACTGCTGACCTCAAACTCACCTTAAAGCAATGCTCTGATAATAAGGAAACAGCAACATCAGGAAGAGAATATGACTTTGGAAGTAAACAACTGTCCCAAGATGCTGGACCTGATCCTTGTGACTGTTCATAACATTTTCTTAGTTTCTTGGACTCTTACACGGGAATCAAATGTTTTTCTATCATGAGCACAATCTTATGCAAATTTCAGAAATCATTCAAATTGTTGGGTTTGTAGTCAATTACCTGCATCTAATACTTCTCATTTACCCTCATGGGTTTCTCTTCTCCAAGGCTCTGATTGGATGTCTCTTAGAAAGTTTATTTTAGAAGAAAGGAATTACAGTTCTGTCTGGGCTACTACTGATATCACTAGGTGGGACCCACTCACTCGGACAATCAAACACACTTATTGTGACCCTGGCCATAAATATGAATTTTCCCTTAAGGTTACTCAAATTCAATCAGAGCAACAAGCAAAATTACAGTTAAAAAAATTGTAACCTCTAGACTATTAGGAAGGATGCTTCCTCAGTTATGGGATGCATTTATCTAGCTAACACCAGGCTATGGTTGTCTAAGCCTAAAAGCCTCCCCCCCACCCCAACCATGCTGGGATTAATTAAATCATACCAAAGATAACTAGACTAATAGCACTGGAAAATTAGGCTGGGTACCTTGTGAAAACTACCAATATACCATTTCTCTTAAAGACAGTGATTGATATGAAACAGATTTGGTCAGATGTCCAGAAATATACTGGCTGCCACCTAACAGGAATCAGTGGCTTTGTGGGTCCAGTCTATGGCCCTGGCTTCCACCAGGATGGCTAGGAAGGTGTACTTCAGGATTCCTTTGAGCTCAAGGCCAGTTACGCACAAACTTAGATGTGCTTCCAGCAAATTTACCATTCATATGAGCCTGATGGACCAAGAGATCTGTATTTCACTGGTACTGTCACTTAGCAGCTGGTTTTGCACCTTTGGTAGGATTGGAAAATGTTATTTCTCACATTGAAGCCTTAATAAAATTCACTCAAAGGGCATTAAGTGATAGCAGCCAGGCTATTGGCCTACTAAATTCTGAGGTCTCTATGAGAAAAGCTGTCTTACAAAGTTGTATGGCCCTTGATAGTCTTACAGCATCTGAACGGGCATCTGTGCTATAATTCAAACTGAATGTTGTGTTTACATACCAGATGAATCCTCTAATGTAAAATATTTAATGACTCACATGAAAAATCAGATTCCTTCCTTAGATGACTCGCTTCCTAGTCTTTGTGATGTTTTAGAAAGATGGTTTGGTTCTGAAAGCTCATGGCCTAAATCTCTGTTTGTAATTTTAATCATGTTATTAGCAGTATTGCTTAAAATCTGTTTATTTTATAAGATTGTTGTCTTTTGTATTACATGATGTATAACCAGACCTCCGGCCAAAATACTGATAGCTAAAGATCTTGAAGAAATAGGTCACATTTATTACATAGAATAATTGTAATAGTGTGATTCTAAGTATGGGAAGAGGCAAGAAGGGGAGTATTTCTCCGGATCCTATTAGGTTAGAAGATAGAGGATCCAGAGAATTTTTTATTATTTATCAATGGGCCTAATCCAGAAATTAACACGTGGAGTGATTTATCAATGACCTTCCCCTGATCTGGGATGTGCCTTCCAGTGCCATGGGACAAAAAAAAAAAAGGGTCATGAAATGTCTCCAAAATATGGTCAGACTTATAACCATGGAGAGGGACTGTGAAATGAAAATATCTCCTACCATATCAATAAGCAAGAAATGTCACAGCCATCAGTGATTTCTGGCCTCCAAATGTGAATGAAAAGGGAAGTCGCTCAGTCGTGTCCGACTCTTTGCGACCCCGTGGACCGTAGCCTACCAGGCTCCTCCGTCCATGGGATTCTCCAGGCAAGAATACTGGAGTGGTTTGCCATTTCCTTCTCCAGAGGATCTTCCCCACCCAGGGATCGAACCCAGGTCTCCTGCATTGGAGGCAGACGCTTTAACCTCTGAGCCACCAGGGATCCCAAATGTGAACGAGAGCTCCCCAAACTGCAATCCACCCCCACAGAGATTGCAGAGGTGCTTGGGTGGAGGGAATGCAAGAAGCAGCCATCTGCCACTCCTTCAGGTGAACAAGGAGACAGGATTTGGCCCCAGGTAGCTGAGATGCATATGAAAGGAATGAATTCAGTGAGCCCAAAGGCTTACATTTCCCGTACATCGAATGCCAACTTCCTTAACTTGATATCTGATCTTTGATGTTCAGACTGCCTGCTCCCTTTGTTGCAAATTTGTTTATAGCCTGACTCCCCCCTCCCACCTCCTTAGAGCAGTTTTCTCAGAGGTACTGAAATGCTGTCTCCTGGGCTTGGAGTCCTAAACATTCCCACCAAATAAAGTAACTACTTTAAGATCGTGACTATATTTTTTAGTCAACGGAGCTATTATATGAGCTCTTTCCTAAAACTCATTGTCTGCAAATACCCCGTCTGCTTGTTCTCCTTTCCCAATCTCTCTCTTACAATTGCCCTTCTTCCATGTTACAACAGGAGAGCATGCCTCTCATCTGTGCATCCATCCTTCCGTCCATCCATTCATCCATCCAGAACTTGACTCTTGTGCATTTCCTCCAGCTGTAAATGTTATTGAACCAGGTTCATTTGCTCGACACATGGCAAGCCAGATGCTGACACACTGAGATTTGCCGCAAATCATGGGTTTATTCATGAGGCAGCTAAATGAAAAGACAGGAGAACGAATCTCAGATTTGCCTCCCCAAAGGTAAGGGGCTTGGGATATTTATAGGATAGAGAGGCAAAGCGGTCTTAGGTGTGGGGAAAGGAGATTGGATGTAGGGGAAAGGTGAGGTAATCAGTGTTCTGTGCAGACGTGTCTGAGTTACATGCTACTGCATGGGATGCATGAACAGAAAATGGTGGCGTTAGCATGATCTGAGGGTGGAGTTTTGGCCTTCTGATATTGAAAGGTTATCTGTGGGACACTCATGCCGGCCCACTTGGAAGGTCAGTGGTCCCAACCAGCTTAACCAGCTCAAACTTGAACTAGACAAAAGATTACTCCAAGTTCCTAACAAACAGCAAGCATTACCATAGTGACCCATGTATCGGAAGTATTGTTTATGGAGGGCAGATAAAGGAGTCTTGGGATATATTGTCTAGGCTACCTGAAGTTTGGAGAGTATACAATTTGCAGGAACAATCAAAGGGAGCTTAGTCAGTGAAGACAGGTTACAGGATATTGTTTATTAAGCAAGTTATAGTTTAAGGGATCTAACTGATGACTGACATCAGTTTCATAAACACCTCTGGAGCCCTGAGAATAAAGGGAACATCTGAGACTGCAGGGCTTCTGCAAGAAGCTTCCTTGCAGTGGCAAACCCGTGGCAAGGCTCATGCCCCATCACTTCTTGTCGTTGCCTTTTCCATTTTAACTTCTTTCTTTCCCCTGCCGAAGACTTAGAATTTAGAAGCAGGATCGCTGACACAGAGATAGGTTTTAACACATTAATCTGAATTAGAACACGAAGTCAGTTTTCTGATGGATCGGTTTGGCAGTGAAGGCTGTGTTTGCCAACTAAATTATATAGTGGAAGTTTTCCGTAAACTGAAGGTGCAACTTTGTAGTTTTGTCAAAAGTGTATTAAAGGCACACATACAATATTCAATGTGTTACATATTCTTTCTGACCCTTAATCTTATGAAAACCTTTACGTATCAACTTTAAAATGTGTGAAGTGGTACATAATTTTCACCTTTATTTTATTAGGGAGTAAAGGGACCGAAACTTCCGAAGTCCTGTGAGTTAGAAGACCCGAGGAGACAGAAAAGGACCAGAAAAAGCCAGGGGCAAGGAAGAGAACTAGAAGAGAAAGCAGAAGAGACTGCAGTCCAGGAGGTAAGTATGATGGCAAAAAAGAGGGGTGATGAGAAATGCTAAACATTGCAGAAGAGTCAAGGAGAATAATAACTAGATACAAATCTTTGTGAATGCGGTTTGTGCAGGTAGGATAGACGTAATAGTCTGTTTAGATCATTCAAAAAGTTGGGCAGTGATAGCGAGGAAAATGAAATACTATTTTTAATACTATTTGCCAGATCATTGGGGCTAAAATGGCTTTTGTTAACTGAAAGAGTAATTCAAGATGTTGGACAGGGAAGACTGAAGGAATACAGTGGAGGGCAGAGGAGGGGGATAGGGAGAGGAACTTGCCCTCAGGAGAAGGAAGGTGGCTCTTCCTCTAAAACTGGCAGGAGTGAGCAGAGAGCTGTGGAGACACCTGGAGAGGAGGGAAGTAGCCAGAGCCTCCAACTCCAGGCGATGGTCTCAGTGAAGTAGATAGAGAGTGAGATGCTGGGCTGAGTAGCCATCAGAGTCAAGAGCGGAGAAATCCAATGACTGCTTAGAAGTTATGCTAAAAAATCTGTGAGAGAGAAGTAGGAGAGAGAACACTTTAGGACTGGGGCTCATTGTAATTTTCTTATTAGTTTTTAAAGTGTAGTTTTATCAATACTGTCCCTTTAAAGTTTCTATATTTTTCAAATTTCATACAATGAACAAGGAATAAAGAAAAAAAATTTTTTTTCAATATAAGGGGTTACAAAAGAAAAGATCAAACAAGCTGTAGGTAAACAATGTCATCAGCCTCTATCAAACTAAAAAGCTACTGCACGGCGAAGGAAATCATCAACAAAATGAAAAGGCAACATACAAAATGGGAGATAATATTCACCAAGCATTTTTCTGATAATGCATTAGTATTCAAGATATACAGGGAACTCATACAACTCAATAACTAATAATAGTAACCAAATTAAAAATGCACAAGAAACTTGAATAGACATTTTTCCAAAGACATACAAGTAGCCAACAGGTACATGAAAATGTGCCAAACATCACTAAAATTCAGGGAAATGCAAGACAAAGCCACAGTGAGATACCACCTTACACCTGTTGGGTGTCTGTTATGAAAAAGAAAAGAGGTACCAAAAGTGGGCAAGATATGGGGAAAAAAGGAAATCTTTGTATACTTTTGGTGGAAATATAAACTGGTACAGTCACTGTGGAAAATAGTATGGAGGTTTTAAAAATAGAACTACCATGTGATCGAGAAATTCCACTTCTGGGTATATATCCAAAGGAAATGAAATCATAATCTCGAAGAGATGTCTGTATTCCCATGTTCACTACAGCATTATTCATGATAGCCCAGGTATGGGAAAAAGCCAAGTGTTTGTCAATAATGAAGGAAGAAAATGTGATGTGTGTAGGCAATAGAATATTATGCAAATGCCTTAAAATAAAAAAGAAAATCCTGCTATTTTTGACAACATGGATGAACCTGGAAGGCATTATGCTAATTAAAATGTCAGACAGACAAAGAAAAATATTGTGTGATATCACATATATGAAATCTAGCAAACATATCAAACTCACAGAAACAGAGTAAAATGGTGATTGCCAGGAAATGAGGGTGATGGGGGAAATGAGAAGAGATTGATAGAAGGGTTTGACTTTCATACATAAGATGAATAAGGGCTGAAGATCTAATGCATAGTGTGGTGACTATAGTTGACAATACAGTACTGTATAATTGAAATTTTCTAAGAGTGTAAATCTTGTGTTCTCACCAAGAAAAAAAGGTAAATATGTGAGTGATAAATCTGTTAACTCAATTGAAGAATCCTTTCACACTGTCTACATATAGCAAAGCATCACATTGTGTGCTTTAAATGTATTATAAGATGTCAGTTGCACCTCAACAAAGCTAAAAAAAAAATTTAAACAATGTCATCAGCAAACTCCCTTGGTCCGGTAATACTGTAACATAAAAGAGGAGTCATTGCATTTGTGTGGAGTAGTGCAGTGTTTCTGAGTTTGTTTTGTCCCTCTGAGGAGGCTTATAAAGATGTCTTTTGAGATAATAGATGAGCACTTTCGAGTAGTCTACCCACAGCTGAACCAACCAGCCAAAACAGTCAGCCACACTACCTGCTCAAGTTTTGCTGCTCTGAGTATGATGGTTTCTAATGATCAGTTTGCCTAGAAGTCATGTTTATGACAAAGATAGTGATAGCTTTGCGTATATGCAGGAATTGGGTGTGAGGGGGAAAAAAAAATGTTTATTGCCAAACCCAGATTTTTAGCCAGTAGAGGGCAGTCGTCTCTAGGTTTTTGGTTCTATAGCATTTGTTTCTGGAGCATATCGGTCTTAACCTCTAGTATTTTTTTCCTAGTGGTGATACGGGTATCAAAGGTAGATAAAACCAGACACTGTGCTGTGCGTAGTTGCTCAGTCATGTCTGACTCTGCGACCCCATGGACTGTAGCCTGCCAGGCTCCTTTGTCCATGAGATTCTCCTGGCAAAAATACTGGAGTAGGGTGCCATGCCCTCCTCCAGGGGACCTTCCCAACCCAGGGATCGAACCTAGTCTCCCATATTGCAGGCGAGACACTAGGTAAGGACAGATTATAATCAGTAATCTACTTCTTCAGTAGGGAAAGGAGTTAAGCATGAACTGAACTCAATTTTGATTTGTACAGAGGTAACTGGGTGTTTTAAAGGGAGAAGGAGAATGGAGGTGTTGTAAGCAGAGGCTCAGCAGAGTCAGAAAGGTGAAAGCTTACACACAGCAGGAAGGGGGCGAGGGCAGGTCCACATGAAACCCTTCTGAGTGTGCTAACTGGCACTTATCAAAATTAGGCTCCTACCCTCCCACAGAGACTGCAAGATGGGCTCTACCTTCAAGTGTTGGCTGGAACAAAGAATCCTTTTGGCAGCAATGAGTGTTCTCAAGCAGATACTTTAAGGGGGGTTGAGGGTCATCCTAGGGGTTCAGTCTTGAGCTACTAGAAGCTATGTTGGTGTCTTTTCATGTCTTCATGGGCCTTCTTAAGAAAGAACATGGGAGGAGCCTGGCTAGAGTTTGGTTAAAGAGACACTCTTTGTCACAGTATTAATACTAGTTTTATTTACAAAAATATAATTCCACTGCCTCTTTCTGCCAGTCGGACTATGTTGGTACTTCTCAACTTATTGACTATAATTCTGCTTTTGGAGTGCCTTAGGATTTCAAAAGAATTTTGGAGACAACTTGAGAAATAGTTTTCTCTGTGCTGAGAGAACTCTCAAGAACTGTCCTTTTTCCTTTAAAGAATCTTCAAGAAAAGGAAGGGTCATTTGTGTTTCTCCCACCCAGTATCCATTCCTCTTTCAGTCAAAACTCCAACTATGCAGCCAGAGAAGTGGTTAGCCTCATTTATCAGCTCAGGGGGGACAGGCAAGCCTGGCCTAACCCAGCAGAGCATCATATACCTTGAGTCAAACAGTTCTTCCAAGAACTGGCTTGAAACCTGGCTTAGACCAGTGGTCAATTCTGGGATTTCTGGACCTATTGAGAAGTCAGGCAGTCTAGCCACTAAGCTGCCAGCTGTAACTATGGCAAGTTTGGGGTTTCAGGAGATTCCATCTGGAGGGGACCTTAAGAGGAAAGGGGTGGGGGGAGGGGCACCCAAGAGAAGGAAGAGCCAGTGCTGATGACATTTCTTGAGCTGCTGGATCCAGCCACTTCATATTGTTTTATCTTTGTTAGTTTTAATTTATTTTGAAGTATTTCAAATATTCAAGAAGGTATGAACGTTATTATAATGAGCATCCATGTACTCATCAGGCAGTTTGAGAAATGAAAGATTACCAATGAAATGGAACTCAAGGACTTTTCAGTTTTATATATATATATATATATATATATATATATATAGTGTAAGCCAGTTTGAGTTGAGGCTATGTTCCTTACAATAGGAGAGTTCCAACACATAAAGTATGTCCCAATAAAGTATGTCCCAAGAGGGCCTAAGAGCATAGTATATAAAAAATACAAAAATACAAATAAATGCACAGTGCATCAGTCACAGTTTTAGTTGCAAGTAATGAATCCTATTAAAGCTGATCTTTAGCCTTTTTGAAAAATGAGGAGTTTATTTTTTATAAAAGTTTAAGGTTCATATCAAAATTGAGGGACAGGTATAGAGATTTCCGATACACTCCCTGCCCCAACACATGCAGGGCCTCCCCAGTGATCAGCACCCCCTACCAGAGCTGTACATTTGTTACAATTGACCTACACTGACACACTGTAATCACCCAAGTCCATAGTTTATATTGTGGTTCAGTCTTGGTGTTGTGCAGTGTATAAGCTGGATAAATGTATAATGTCATTTATCCATCATTAGGGTATCATAAAGAGTGTTCTCACTGCCCTAAACATCCTCTGGTTCTGCCTATTCACATCCTCCCCCTTCCCCCATCACAAGCCACCACGCAGTCTTTTTACTGTCTCCATAGTTTTGCCTTTTCCAGAATGTCATTTGGCTGGAATCATACGATATGTAGTCTTTTCAGATTGGCCTCTTTCACTGAGATGCACTAGTTTTCCATCAAGTCTTTTCACGGTTTGATAGCGCATTTCTTTTTAGCACTAAATAGTATTCCACTGTCTAGATATTTGTTTATCTATTCAGCTACTAAAAGACATCTTGGTCACTTCCAAGTTTTTCTTTTACGGATGTTTGCATATTCTTTAAAATTTTTTTTTACTGAATGAAAGATTCTTTAAATTCTGTAGTGCTTCACAGTTTTCAAAAGTTTCATACACATGATTTCATATAATCCCATGATAACCTTTTCCCCATACCCTTATATTGCCCCTTCTTCCCTCTTCCCTCTGGTAACCACTAGTTTGTTGTGTCTTTTTTGTTTCTTTGTTTTATTCACTAATTTCCTATATCTTTTAGATTCCAGATATGTGGTATCATACATATTTGTCTTTGTCTGGCTTACATAGCATAATGCCCTCCAAGCCCATCTGTGCACATGTGCTCAGTCATTTCTCACTCTGTGCGACCCCATGGACGGTAGCCCACCAGTCTCCTCTGTCCATGGGATTCTCCAGGCAAGAATATTGGAGTGGCTTGCCATCCCCTTCTCCAGGGGATCTTCCCGACCTAGGCATTGAACCCAAGTGTCTTATGTCTCCTTCACTGGCAGGTGGGTTCTTTACCTCTAGCGCCACCTGCGAAGCCCTTGCTGCAAATGGTAAAATTTCGGTTCTTTTTATGGCTGAGTAATATTCCACTGTATATATGTACCACATCTTCTTTATCTGTTCATGTGTTAATGGGCACTAGGCTGTTTCCATGTCTCAGCAGGGGTAAATAATGCTGCTATGAACTTTGGAGTGCATGTGTCTTTTTGAATTAGTGTTTTTGTTTCTTTGGATATATAGTTTTTTGAGAAATCTCCATACTGTTTTCCATGGTGGCAATACCAATTTACATTACTATAGCAGAATAAAGCTGCTGTAAACGTCCTTGTGTCAGTTTTTGTGTGAGCATAGGTTTTTAACTCCTTTGGGTGAATGCTAAGGAGTGTGATTGTATGGTAAGAGTATGTTTAGTTTTGTAAGAAACAGCCATGGTTTGTACCTTTTAAACCTAAGGACAGAAGGTCTCTGTAAGCCTGGCCCTGACACTTTCCTGCACTTGGCTTGTCTTGACAATATGCTGCCAGGATACTTGTAACCCCTTTTTACCCCACAGAAATGCTTTCCTCTGACCTACACCTAAAGGCCATACTCAACAGCAGAATATACAAAGCACCCTTTATCTCCAACCTTGTCTCCACTAGACATCTTTGTCTACTTCATGCTAGAGACCTACCAGCTGACTGATGATAAACTATATTTTCATGGTACTTTCTGGACCTGTCCAGAGAAGCTCCACCAGAAGGGGCTTTGTACAAACTCAGGAAGGCCAGGGTGGCCAGTGATCTTGTGGCTCCACACAGCTTCTCTGCTGTAGAGAGCCTCATCTAACAGTGGAGACCTTGCCATGTCTTCATGAACTGAGTCTGTGCTTGCTCTGCAGTTTTCCAAACTATTTAGGGATATATACATAAGCGGTGAAACTATAAAGAAAAGCAAGGAATGATTAACAGAAAAAACCTGGATTGCTGTTCCTCTGGAGATGAGAGAAGACAATGTCATGGGATGAGCAAAATGGGGGCTTCCAAAACAGTGGTAATTTTTCAGTTTCTTCACCTGAGTATTGATACACTGATGTGACATTGTGTTAAAGGGAACAGCTAATGCGGGGCCTAAAGGCAAGAACAAACTGAATACATTGGAAGGTTCAAGAGACAGCAAATGTGTGTAGTTTAGTGAAGGAGGGAAGATGCAAGGGCCAGCTTATGAAAATCCTTATCGGTAAGAGCTGGGGTTTAATTCCAAGAGGTTGGAGCTAATTGTGAGGTAATTTCTATCACTCTCCATGACAGAAACAAGCGTCACCAGTCTCAGGCCCCATTCTGAGTGTGCCACTCCCCTTCTGTGAATTGTACAGAAGAAAGATTCTAAACCATGAGCTTCCTGATCTTAAACATCAGTCTGTTGTTTTTAATACCTCCTTTATCACTTACTAAGCTCCCTTATCACTTACATGAGATTCCGCAGTGGCTCAGCTGGTAAAGAATCCACCTGCAAAGCGGGAGACCTGGGTTCGATCCCTGGGTTGGGAAGATCCCCTGGAGAAGGGAAAGGCAACCCACTCCACTATTCTGGCCTGGAGAATTCTATGGACTGTATAGTCCACGGGATCGCAAAGAGTCGGACACGACTGAGCGACTTTCACTTATCAGTTACGAAAACCCCTCAGACTTCATTAAAACCCAGACAAGAGCTTTTCCCCAGCCAGTCAAACCTACCAACCCCTCTGCAGTCAGGGTCACCATTTTTAACTCAAGCCGAATTGTTACCAATTCCGAGATCACTCTGCTCACCTCTCGATAGGCCAATAAATCCAAGGGACAAAGTGCTGAGGTAAGGAAGAGATGAAAGCGAGCTCACTGAGAAGATGGCAGGCTAGCGCCTCAGTATAACCATATTGTCAGGGCCTGGATGCAGATTCTTTTATGGATCAGAGATGGGGGGAGGTGAGGAAACAGAGTAGAAAGGCCGTTTGTGTGTGTTAGCCGCTCAGTCGTGTCTGACTTATTGTGACCCCATGCACTGCAGCCCTCCAGGCTCTTCTGTCCATGGGATTTTCCAGGCAAGAATACTGGAATGAGTTGCCGTTTCTTTCTCCAGGGGATCGAACCTCAGGTCTCCTGCATTGTAAGCAGATTCTTTACCATATGAGCCATTTAATTCTTGCAAGTATCTCCTAGATTGGCAAACCTCAGGCAGGGGGCTGTGTTAGTTTCACTTCCTTACAGCCCTTCCTAGGTGGTCAGGGTCAGGCTATCTCCCTGTGAGCCACACAAAGGTACCCTAGCCCAAAGGTCCAGGTGGAAGGGGCCAGGCAGGGCTCTCTGAGGCAGGCCATTATGTATGCCTGCAATACCAAAAGCAGCATAATAAGAATTAAAGTCACAGAAGCAGATCCAGTATGGATTCAAAATTTACCCTTATGGTCATGAAATATTCTGGAACAGATAAAGATTCAACTGTATACCATCTGAAATAAAGCAGATTTTAATCTGGGACATCACAGGCATTTGGTTACAGGAAGAGAAGGAGTTCAGTTCAGTTCAGTCACTCAGTCGTGTACGACTCTGGGACCCCATGGACTGCAGCACGCCTGGCTTCCCTGAGAGGAGGGCACTTCATAAATCCCATAGAGGTTAAAATCACTTGCTCTGGATTCAGGTCACGTGGTGTGAGTTTGAATTCAAGCTCTGGAAAGAGATATATGGCCTTAGGTAGGCCTCAGCTTCTTCATCTTCAAACTAGTACATAATACCCATCCCTATTCTTGTAGAAATTAAAGAAGAAAATCCACATAAAGGGATGAGAGAATGGTCTGATACATGTTCATGTGTGCAATCAATTTATATGTTTTATTAGTGCCATGTTAGCCAGCTTGAAAATTCAAAACGGTTTTTAATAACAAATTTTTGTGGTAAACTTGGAGTACTTTGCAGATTTCTTTTTACAACACTGTATTCCAAGTTCTTTCTTTATAGTGAAGAAAACTAGAGTTCAGTGGTTCTCAAGATCATGCAGCACAGAGCCACAGATTCTTAGTTCAAAAGAGGCCTGACTGTTCAGTCGGCTTGCTGGGCCTTTAAATATCTGAGGACCTTTTGAAAACTACTAATCCTCAAGTTACACAGTTGGAAATTTTGCTCTAATTTTTGTGCCCTGGAATGCAAGCATCAGTATTTTTAAAAGCTCCTTGATGACATTCTAATGAATAGCTAGAGTTAACAACCATTAACCCATTTAGATCCATTTTATAGATAAGATGAGGTTCTCTGTGACGGAATGACTGACTGGCTTAAGCTAGTTAATGTTAGGATAGACTCTGAGGACAAGAAAGGGGAAGGGCTTCAAATTCTGATAAACCAATAAAAAGAACATATCAAGGTGAGATATGTCTCTTAAGAATTAACATGCATGACTTTAGCCTGGCCTACTAAGGAGAAGCCACAAGGAAACATAAAAAATGGGTTTCAGAGACACCAACTTCACTGGAGCAGAACACTGGCTTATCTGAGACCACTGATGATTTACACCTCACACACTAAATGACCTCCTGTTCTGGGTGAATGTCCACCAGTATCTACCTGAAGATAAACTGGCTTCCAGAGTATGTTTCCCACAAGGGGAGGAGAGAGGCCCTCATTATCAGGACCCTTTCAGACAGGTCCCTGCCCCATCCTCTGTTAGTGTCACCCACTCTGAGTACCATCTCAGTTTGGGGGAAAAAGTGACTCTAAAGCAGCAACTCTTCTCTCCCTACTCCCCAATTTTGTGGTCAGAATCAGGGTATAACTCAGATCGCTCTGTCTTCAAGCAGAGGGCTGAGAATATGCTTTCCTCTGATGAGTGAGTCTCCCCTAGTACCCCCGTTCCCATGCCAGATTTGAAAAGGTAACAGTGATTAACACTGGTGATGGGAGAAAGGTGTCTGCTTTCCAGTAGTTCTCACACCTGGCCTAACTACAGTGTAAAGTTTTAAAATATGTACAGTTATAGTTAAGTAATGATGTGTTATGCTATGCCTTACAACACTTGCTGAAGAAGTTGGCAGAATCAGCCAGTGACTGATCTGGCATCTATTATTAATCCTAGTTTATATAGTGCTCTTCTCCTCAAATGAACAACAAAAAATCTGTTGAAATAGTTTATCCGTTATCTGACTTGTGAAATTATATACACATTCTAAGATGGCGTGTCTACTATTGGACTGCTAAATTGTACAGCTTTCAGTTTTGTTCATGAAGAAGTAAAATGTTTTCAGCTTTTTTCAGCTTTCCCAATGTCTATTTATTTTAATCTGAAGGAATTAAATAGGGCAAACAGTGGGGCAAGAAGAAGAAGTGTTGTTCAAGTGAAGTTGAAGCAAGCTTCAGGGCTTGTTATCTAATATGTGTTAGCAATTAGGAAAGACTTATGATGAAAAAAGGGAGTTGGAGTAAAAGGAAGTATATACCAAACATGAGAACCACTTTGAAATACCCTCTTCTGAATGTGATGACCATTTTTATACTGTTCATTTGTAATTAGTAGAATTTGAAGGAATCTTAGGGATTACTGAATCCGTTGTTGTCTTGTGGATGGAGAAAACAAGATGGAGAAGCTGTATTACTTACTTGCCCAAGATCCCAGAATTAGTCCTTTTAGATAAAAATTGCTTTATACCTATGATTTTATTTTATTATCTTTTTTAAAATTTTAAACTAATTTATTTATTTTAATTGGAGGCTAATTACTTTACAATATTGTAGTGTATACCTGTGATTTTAGATTGAATATAATTTCTCAGTAACACATCCCTTAAATACGTTAAGGTGTGCCAGTGAAAGACCATATACATAATCCCTGAAAGTAGAAATTCCCTGCTTTGACTAGGTGGAAGCTCAAGGTTTATTAATAACTTCTATCCTTCTTATCACCAGTTTTTACCAACCTCCATGCTCAGGAAGCTCCAGCTAAACTTACAATTATTCCAGCTCAAAGTCTACCTATAATTTAGCAAAGTTTCTCCCTCAAATTAGTAGACCAGTTTACCAAAGAAGATGAATGAATAAAAATCTGAACAAATAAAAGTCATATCTCGTTATCTCAATTTTTCATGACTTTTACTGACTTACTATTCATCTCTAGTTTCCTTTTTGTAATTAAGACACAATAACACAGTGTGCATAAATCTGAAATGGATAGCTTGATAAATGGTTACATATAGGTATGTCTTTGTGGCCACCACGAAGATTAAGATATAGCACCTTTTCTAGCATCTGAGAGGGCTCCCTTATGTACCTCCCAGTCTATAGTAATCATCACTCTTCCAACTTTTATCATTAAATGTTTGTGGAAAACTTTCCATGATTTTGGAAGTGGAATCATACAACATGCATTCATCTTTTGTGCATAGCTTCTTTAATTCTATATTAAGTTTGTGAGATTCATCCATGTTTTTGCACATATGAGTAACTTGGTTGTTCTTATTGTTGTGTAGTACTCCATTGTGTGGATTTAGTATGTTCCATTTACCCACTGTACTGTTGATGGACGTTTAGAATATTTCTAGAGATTTGGGGTATTATGGAGAAAGCAATCATCATCAGAAATGGCCTTCATTTCTGTTGAGTATTTATGTAGGAGTACAATTCCTAGGTCTTTTTACTTTTTCTTTCAGTGTCTTCTTTTTTAGCCTTTGACCGTCATCTAACCTTTATAGATTTTTTAAGGAATCATAACAATGTATGTCTCTTTAGTCCTGATAAGCAGATGTCATAGCTAAAAATGGTCCACCAATAGAGTAACATCTTTCATGGTTTGCTACTTTTTGCATCCTTGATGGATTAAAGGGATTAAAGGATTAAAGGGATCCTTCTCATCCCTTTATGTGGATTTTCTTCTTTAATTTCTACAAGAATAGGGATGGGTATTATTTACTAGTTTGAAGATGAAGAAGCTGAGGCCTAGCTAAGGCCATATATCTCTTTCCAGAGCTTGAATTCAAACTCACACCACGTGACCTGAATCCAGAGCAAGTGATTTATAACAAAATGTTGTCTCATTTTGTTGTATCTAACTTTCTGTCATATATATTCTGACACTATAAGCAGGGAAAAAAAAAAGATACTCTTGAAGGGGACATCTAGGGACTTTCCTTTTCCTATTCCTCATGAAAATAGTGTGGCATAGAAGAAAATTACTGGGTCAGATTAAAGAGGCTTTTTATATCTGGGCTAGATTTCTACTTTCTTGGCTGAAGGGTTTGGAGTAAATCACATCACTTCTTTGACCCTCAGAGGGTTCAATTGTATCAGTGGTTCCCAAACGTGGCCACAAATCAAAACCAGCTAAGGACATCTCAGCGTTCCTTTTTGTTATGAAAGTGGTACAAGATCAATTCGTATAAAAGACTGTAAAATCAAAAGTAAAAATTCTTCCCCCCACAGTCTGTGAAATCCCTTATTCCTCTAACTCAGAAATTCCTTTATATTATTCTTAACTTTTAGAATGAAGATCCCTGGGCCCTATCCCAGACGTAATGAGGCAGAATCCCTAGGGTCCTACGAATGTGTAATCTTTTAAAAGCTTCATAAGTGATCTTGATAGACTTTCAGGTTTGGGAATGAATTTCTCAACTAAATGGTATCTCAGATCCCTTTCAGAAAGTCCGTTCCCACCCCCCCTCAAAATTCTGTATTCAGTAATTTAGGTTTGCCTGCTGCTAACAGAATCGACACTAAGCATAACTAAAGCAACAGTGGTTCTATTTTGACTTCCTCTTATTCATGCCTTCTCTCCTTACCTTCAACTGCTCAATTTCCTCATTTTAAAGTTTTCTTAACTCCTTGGTCCCCACAGTGAAACTTTATGAGTTGACTCATTCCATTAAAGTTCTAGTTGCTTTGTGGCTAATCCCATAAACCAATAAGTATTAATGAATTTGCTAGATAATAAGTGTATTATTACCTTTCCCATGCAACATAATGCCTTATGCTAAAATGTATGTTTCCATAAGGCCTTTAACCAGTAGCATGGAGTTCAAGGGCTCCTTACAGAAAATGTCCAGGAAAATGTTTTTTAGTCAAGCATGCCTTCAAATAAAATCTGCATACACAAACATTTGTCCATGTCTATTGTCACTGATACTCTCAGTTTAAGTACCTGAAAAAGCACATGGTTAAAATAAGTAGATACTAACTACACAAAATAAATGGCTAGGAATTTAAATCACAGTTTATTGGTTGTTAATCATCAAGTAATAGAAGAAAATTTATTTGGATCAACTATTTAGTCCAAGTTACACTAGAGAACAAATTACTTACCAGGCCCTCTGCTACCCAAACCACATGATAGAAAGAAAAGCAAGAAAAGAAAACCTAACCATAACCACTATGATTAAAAAAGGAACTGTTGTCTACAGATATACCACCCTGAATGCACCCAACCACGTCTACAAAGGAAACTGTAAAAAGAGAGTAAAATACGTCCTGCTAGGCAAAAGATAGGAAAGTGGTAAAACAGAACTCAAGACATAATATCTGATTCATACAAATGATTCTACAATAATTCTATTTTGACAAAATATGTATATAGCATCTTTCTTATAAATTCAAAGAATGTTTATATCTATTACTTAAAATTAAAAATCCTCTCTGGAGAAAAAGCTGGGCAGTATCCCTTCATTTTATTTATCTTTCAAAAACTAAAGTGATAAATGGTGAAGCAACTTTCCATAAGTTCAAAAGACAAAATCTAGATGGATATCCAGTTGTCCTGAGTTCTAGAGTAGACTGCATAATTTTACATAAGTATTATCTTTGTTACATTACTTGCAGATTGTGTGCATGTGTGTGTGTGTGTGTTTCTGTTTGTATTATTACATGGAGGGGTGGCTAAAGGTAAAATACTGGTAGGCCTAAAGACTGAATTGACATTTAAAGCTTCACAACTTTATACCTCCTGCACTCTGGGATCATTGCCTAGAACACTGCTGTTCCACCTTTGATTATGTCCTTCATGTTCTGTGAGGCTTTGCTCATATCTTCCTTTCCCTGGCAACTTTGAGTTGGATGTCTCTTTTCCTTGTCCTCACTGCCGGTGTGTAGCAGTGTCTCTCTTAGCTCCTATTGTCTTGAACTGAAGAGATCTGCAGATAAGCCTTTTCACTAGTTTTAGGTGCTGCAAGGGACTGTGTTCACTATTGCACCCACATTGCTTAGCATAATGCCTGGCACAATGTCAATGTCCAGTCAATACTGACCGTCTTGTTCTTCAAATGTCCGATTGGTATTTCAGTAACTAAATCTTCTTTTAAACCACTTTACAGAGTTTATCCTCTGTGCTTGAAAAAGTTCCAGTACAACTTAAAAGGCAAAATTTCCATTACTTGATCATCTTGTCTGTCTAATTCAGCGTTTCCCATATTGGTATTTCAAAGAGTTGTCCTCTGAGAGGTGCTGTTAAATAAGTGTTCTGTGATGAAAACTTGTCTTTCAGCCTAGCAAGACAGCTCGAATCCTGGGGTTAGCACACAGGTGCTGGAGGTAGACTGCCAGCCCACAGAGAGGGAATGATTACCTTACCACTGTGCCTTCATTGCCTCCTCTGTAAGAGAGGACAAATAGAGTCCTCTCCCATCAAGTTTTTTCAGGATTTACTGAGTAGCATATGAAGGTTTAGAATACATAGTAAGTGCTCAGAGAATGTTGGCTACTATAATTAAAGAAAGTTAAGCAGTTTTTCTCTCATATTTGGTTGGTTTTGTTGGCAGAAAGTGAAGGAGAACTAAAGAGCCTCTTGATGAAAGTGAAAGAGGAGAGTGAAAAAGGTTGGCTTAAAGCTCAACGTTCAGAAAACTAAGATCATGGCATCTGGTCCCATCACTTCATGGGAAATAGATGGGGAAACAGTGTCAGACTTTATTTTTTTAGGCTCCAAAATCACTGCTGATGGTGATTGCAGCCATGAAATTAAAAGACGCTTACTCCTTGGAAGGAAGGTTATGACCAACCTAGATAGCATATTTAACAGCAGAGACATTACTTTGTCAACAAAGGTCCATCTAGTCAAGGCTATGGTTTTTCCAGTAGTCATGTATAGATGTGAGACTTGGACAGTGAAGAAAGCTGAGCGCCAAAGAATTGATGCTTTTGAACTGTGGTGTTGGAGAAGACTCTTGAGAGTCCCTTGGACTGCAAGGAGATCCGACCAGTCCATCCTAAAGGAGATCAATCCTGGGTGTTCATTGGAAGGACTGATGTTGAAGCTGAAACTCCAATATTTTGGCCACCTCATGCGAAGAGTTGACTCATTGGAAAAGACCCTAATGTTGGGAAGGATTAGGAGCAGGAGGAGAAGGGGATGACAGAGGATGAGACGGTTGGATGGCATCACCGACTCAATGGACATGGGTTTGGGTAAACTCTGGGAGTTGGTGATGGACAGGGAGGCCTGGCGTGCTGCAGTCCATGGGATCACAAAGAATCAGACACGACTGAGCAACTGAACTGAACTGAACTTACTGTTAGACTGCTCACAGCCTTCAGGATGCTGAAGTGTCTGTGAGTCTCCGGGTGAGCAGTCTTTCCCAAATTTACTTGGTGAAACACCTTCTAGAAGATCCCAGAAGCAGTGCACTTCGGAATATACTTTAGGAAATCCTGTCTTATCAGTTTAAAAGAATATTAGCATATTCTGAACTGAAATTGGGAGACTGGTTTGACAGGTAATGATGTAACCTGGGGCACTGGGAGATAGTACTGGGAACAAGGACTGTGCTAGTATACAAGGAGTATAGTATACTTGTGCTAGTATACAAGTAATCAACAAGACCTATGCATTACCATATTTTAAAATATTTCTTTGTAAGCATTTTAAAAGGCAAGTAAACAACAATCAGAATGCTGATTCTCAAATGAGGACTGCCTGAAGATTACACACAGTATAAAACTTTAAAAAAGTTATGAATATTAAAAGGAAAATGCAGCATTTTTAAGGTATTTTAATGGGTTGAACAGTGATTCCCATCATGCGCCACCCCCCAGCCCCCAAAAGCCATCTAAATCCTAATTCCTGGAGGCTGTGAACAGGACCTTATTTAGAAGTAGGATCTTTGCAGGTGTAAGTAAATGAAAGGTCCGAGAAAAGATCATCCTGGATTATCTGGGTGGTCCTGCATCTAATGACAGTGACCTTATAAAAGGTACACAGAGGAAAAGACAAGTGGAGAAGCCATGAGACAACAGAGCAGTGATGCATCCGGAAGAACCGCCCTGCTCACCTCTTGAATTTGGACTTCTGGCCTCCACAATGGGAGAGAATACATTTCTGATGTTTAGAAAAGAATAATAAATAAAAATAAAGTGAAGACTGCAAATATTGTCCAAATAAAAAACCACCTAGGCTTCATGCATCAGTTTCTGATACAGTTGGAGAATTACTACTGGGTAAAAATGAAGAGCTGGACTTCCTTATTCAAAAACTCATACAATTTGTCTCAGTTCTTATGGATATGATAAGAACTTCCTCTAGAGCCAGGAAACTTTGCAAGTATGAAATCATCTGAAAGGAGCAGTAAAGAAGGAAGTAACTGACCTACATGAAGAGTGAAAAGAGGAACAAGTTCTAAACCGAAGCGGGTTTGAAACATAACCAAAAGAACAAAAGAAAGCTTGGCATACAAATCTCAAGGTAAGTAAGAACCTGCTTTAAGGTATTTGGGTCATGAAAACCATAAACTAATAGTTCATTTTAAATAATCATGGCTTTTTATCTTATCAAACACAGTGTGTGTAGCATTAGGTGGCCGTATGTAGAAAAACCAGTTTACAACCTGTGAGGTTAATGTTTCCTTACTAGTGGAGAGGCTCACAGGTGCAAGGGTATGCTTTGCTGTTGCCTTGTTTTCAAATAGAAGGGCAGTATCTGACTAAAATTTCAGAAGTTTGCCAACAATTTGTGATTTTAAGACAAATGAATAATGATTGGGTATACCTGTTGGAATTGTCTTCCAAAACTGAAAGTCTTCTTTCAAATTGGGCAAAGTGAAACTTACAAGTCACCTTTGAAGGACTCTTATTTAACATATGGCTCCCATTCTAGTAGGTCTTTGTTTCCATCTTACAGATCTTTTCCTATTATTTTGAAGAAAGGGAACAGATACATTTGTTTTCCTGTAAGATGTCTCCTTGTCTTTATCTCAGTAAACACTTCTTTGATAAACAGTTTTAATTTTGGGAATGTATTCAAATGCCTACTCTACACAGAACAACATAGATGCTTAAAAGTAAATTCTCCTCTTGGAAATCCAGAGAGTGATATATTACCTTATCCTCAGAGGGCATTAGGTAAGCCTTCCTGCTTCTGTTGCAATCATAGCACTTTTAAAAAAGCTGATTAGTTTCAATCAATATTTGAAATTTAGTTCAAATATGCTGGCAAACATTTACTTAAATGAATAATTATTTATACCATAAAATATCTTACATGTGGTCAGTTCTCAGCTGTTGCAGAAAGGAAGTGGGATCCTAATGGTTGGAGTCCCTTGCCAAACCTTGAACATAAAGCACTGTGTTTGGCCTTAGAAAAGAGGGAACCTACAAAAGTTCCAAAGAGATTAAAAGATGTTGCAGTCTAGCGTATCTGTCCCTATAGTTTTATCAAAGAAATGTTTGTTATAAAATCAGCTGCACCTCATATTTAATTTAGTATTTTATGTGAATTGCCAGATTGAAAATTTGCACATTTGATGTATTCTAACCTTGAACAAGTTTAGAAGTGTTCACGGTTGTACATGAGTACTCACTGAGAGCAGGGCACAATTTCAGGGTTTCTTTCTTTCTTCTCTATCACTACTGTTTTTATCCTAATGCAGGTTGCTGTATTCATTAACAAGTATCTAACAAACCAGCTATTCTGTGTCTAGTACTGGTGCTGGTAATATAAAGATAAATAAGATTCTATTTATTTATCTACTTCCCATGACACCTGTGCATGGTAGGGTTAAATGAGATAATCCATGTAAAAGTGTTTAAAAGCTGACCCCAAGTAACTAAATACTACTGATGGACATTCAGTAGATGATCATCATCATCTCATAAGCACTGTGAAATTGAATGACTATAGTTATCAATGCTGTAGTATCTATTTGAAAGTTGCTAAAAGAATAGATCATTAAGGTTCTCATCACAAGAAAAAAAAATGTTTAACTGAGCTGATGGATGTTAACTAAATTTAGTGTGGTAAATAGTTCATAGTACATGCAAATATCATATCATCCTGCTGTATACCTTAAACTGATACAGTGTGGTATATCAATTATATATCTCAATAAAACTGGAAGAACACAACAATGATGAAAACAATGTTGGATATAAGTATATCTGTGTCTAGTCTAAAAACATACAGCAGTAATGTTTTGTTGATAAATTCAGAGTAGTTGAATACTTCCAGTTTCTCTCCCCTCTGCCATTTTAAAGCATCAACAGGTAAAACTATAAAATTATCTTAATTAAATGAAAGTTATTTGCTGGACATTGTGATTAGACTAGTGATAGGAAGACTCTCAAATTCTGTTTTAAATATTTTGGTTATAGATATTTTGTTTTTACATCAAAGGACTCTTTCCTTCTAAGTACACACTGTACCCTTTACAAGACATGTATTTGAAACTATCAGCTTAAACAGATGCTTAGATTTGGAGTCCTATGTTTATTTAATCATTTATTCAATGAATATTGACTGAGTGTCTTTTCTGTGCTAGGTGTTAGACATATTCTCTAGGAATATACAGAGGAAAAGACCTGATCTCTCTCCACCCTATAACCAGGTAGGAAGACACAATTTCCTGTAATTTAAGTTGTCACGCTATAATAGAGAAAGTGAAAGTGAAAGTCGCTCAGTCACGTCTGACTCTTTGCAATGGTATGGATTATATGGTCCATGGAATTCTCCAGGCCAGAATACTGGAGTGGGTAGCCTTTCCCTTCTCCAGGGGATCTTCCCAACCCAGGGATTGAACCCAGATCTTCCACATTGCAGGCAGATTCTTTACCAGCTGAGCCACAAGGGAAGCCCCTATAATAGAGAACTGACTCTTTAATATGGGGATACAAAGTAAGGTGTGATTAAGAAACAGACATGGTCTCCGACCACTACAAAGAGGGGCAGGCGAGGCTTCACAGAGGAGGTGGTGGGGATAGAAATGACTGTCCATCTGTACTCTTGTCCCTTTCCTCCTGCTGTGTTCACAGCATTATCTTTCTCTTGAAGATGATTAGCCTTATTGTCAAAAACTGTGTTGAAATCTAAGTGATAAAACCACTCAGACTTCAGCAGACATGTTATTTTAACTCTCCCACCCCCTCACACCAGTGAGGACTGTATTCTATGTTAAAAGCAAAAACTCACTGAATACAACAGCTAGTACTGCCTTCTATATTAAAGCAAAAACCCAGTACTGCAACTAGTACTATATTCTATCTTGAAGGAAGAGTTCACTAGATGCTAACGCTTAATGTAGTGGTAGAAACTGGCAGATTTTTTTTATTATGCTATGTAGTAAATATGCAATTAAAATGTTTTTAATTTATGGCAGGCACCTGGATGGCAGATCATTCAACCTTCCCTTTCTTGAGTTTTCTACTCTGTTATTATTTTCCACTCATTTGTGCTTCATTTTGTGATTCATTGATAGCAAAGGAAGCAGAGTTGGATAAAATCCCTTTTGACACAGTACAACTATACAATAACAATTGTGTAATCATCAAATACAACGAGAGCCAGCTTCCAAAATCAAGATTACTCAGTCTCTCCTCTGACACCAAGATTTTGCCACATAATGTCCTTTCATATCTGAAACAGAAATGCCAAAACGAGCTTCAGAAATTACTTTCAAACCATACTTTACAAGAAATTACAGTGGCTTGTCCCTGTGAATTCATTAAGGGCTTCACCATAGTAACAAACGACACTGTTCGTGCAGAGATGCTGAAAATCTGTGGAAATACTTCAGTGGCCGTATCTATAGGCATTTCCCTTCTTTTACTGTTGGTGATCTGTGGAGTTGGGTGTGTTTGGCACTGGAAACACCAGGATACCATGCAATTTGCCTTACCAAAGTTTTTGCAAAGGAGGAAAAGCAGGAGAAAAGACTATACTAAAACATTCTCCTTGAGTCCCCAGTTTATCGGCCCAAGGCATAAAATCTCAGTTCAAACTCAAGACTGCCACTCTGCTGGGAAGGACACTAACATTCATGACAACTATGAAAACGTGGAAGTGCATCCTCCCAAAGCTAAAGGAGAAACGGACAAGAAACTGTATGAAAATACTTGGCAGACCAATCCCAAGGAGCATATCTACGGAAACGAGACACCGTGTGACTATTATAACTTCGAGAAACCTAGTACTTCTGAAGCCCCTCAAGAGGAAGACATATATATTCTTCCAGATTCATATTAATTTTGCAAAATGTGTGTTTAGTTATTGGAAGGTAAATATTCGCTGAGACTTTATTGTACTGATACCAACATGTTCTTCTGTTGAAACTTGATGATCTCCTTTATTGCCACCCTTCTGAATCCTGTGTCTATCACTGTGGATCAATTCTAGATATCCTTGCCACCCTCCTTGCCCTGGATTAATTCTGAATTATGTTTCGTTGACTCTTCCTTCTGAGCATTACTTGCTATCTTTTTTTTCTTTTTCTATCTGGACCACTTTTCTGGCTCGTGATTGTCACCGTCTGCTCACTAGTCTTTCTGACTTGAGTTCCTACATACTCAGTGATGCCGCATAACTGCAGAATCCTAGAGATGCTGCCAGATTCGTCTTCAGAAAACATTCCCAGTGGCCACATCACTCCTCTGCATAAAACCTCTTACTGTCTCCTCTTTGCAAAAGACATACTACTCAGAATTCTAACTCCAGAATTTTACGCAGTTAGTTCGAATTTACTTTTCCAGTGACTTATATTAATCTCTCACTTCTCTGTGTTCATCAGAAGCCTCTCAAAACCTACCAAACCCACCTCTCCTCCTCAGCTTTCCTTGTCTGCCCCCTCTTAAGCCTGCCTTGGACCATAACTTCTTCCATCTGAGTCTTTGAGTCATTCCAAACCCACGTATACCATTTTTCTTTTCCTGGTGTCCTCTAGATTTTGCTGCCTGTTCAGTTCTTTGGGCATTTAAACATATGAGTGTTTGCAATGGCATTTTATTATTTAGTGTCATATGAGAATGTCCTAAATCCCATACTAAATAGTAAGGAACTGCCTCATATTCATATTTTAGCCCCAATGTCTATAGACTGCCATATGAGGCACTCAGTATTGTTCAGTTGACAAGAATTGAACTGTACTCTTCGCTAAGTACTTTTGAAAACAATCTAATAAATCCATCCATCCAAGGAATATTTATTGAGTACCTTTTATTCTTACTGTACTGTACACATGGACGGGGTAAAACAGTGAAAAGAAAGACATGGGTACTGAGCACACACTGCACTGCATAGTATGAAAGAAAAGACAATAAACAACTACTATGCTCTTTATTAAGCTATGATACTTCTTAAACCCACCATTGGATATGCTACTCTAAATTGCTCAGGCTGGAACTCTGCAAACTACCTTTTTTCTTTGCCAGGTGTATCCATGTTAGGATCTCTCAACAGGGGAAGGCTGGTAGGCAATAAACAGGAAGCAAAGGGGGCCTGCCCCTTCTCATTCTCCCTGTTGTCCTGAGAAGGTACTGCTGCTGCTGCTAAGTCGCTTCAGTTGTGTCCGACTCTGTGTGACCCCATAGACGGCAGCCCACCAGGCTCCCCTGTCCCTGGGATTCTCCAGGCAAGAATACTGGAGTGGGTTGCCATTTCCTTCTCTGGAGAAGGTACTGTTTTCGTTTAATTTACTCCAGCATCACTGGTGGTTCGCAGTTTGCAGTTTCTTCCAGCACTCCTAGAAGCAACTTTTTTGTACCTTGTCACAGACACCAGCATCAGCCAAGCAGCACCCTTTCCTTAGAATATGAGGACCAGCTCCTCCAGCCCTCCCCCAGGCTCCCGAGGGACCAGCAGGAAACAAACGGCACTCAGAGCTCAGGTCCCAGTCGTCCTCCAAGTTTCTGATAATCCCCAGTCTTAGGTATGGTGGCCATTTCCTGCGTTCACTATCTCCCTGGTACCTCAATGGCCTCTTTCTGTGTTTTCAGTGTATCAATACTTTTTTTTTAAATTAATGCTGCATTTTCAGTTCTCCATTTTAAAACAAACTGGTCTGGTTTCTGTTTCCCAAAGTGGACCCTGAGTGATACAACTAAAAAGGATACAGTAGGTGTTCTGAAGGAAAAAAGCTTTCTGTGTTTGAGAATGATGGCATTCGGTAGGGAAAAGGATTCGAATTTTCATCAGATTACCAAAGGAGGCCTGTCTAAAGGAACACTTAAGCTGAGACCTGAGGGTGCAAGGGGCTCTCCATGTAGATGTGGTGTGACAGGGATGGGGCTGGCACGTGGAAAGAATCTGAGACATGACAGAATCTGTGGTGCTCTGGGAACTTAAGGATAGCCATGGTGGCCAGAGCTTAGGGAGGACTGAAGTGACACCTGGTAGGTCAGCAAAGGTGGAAACAGCAGACAATGCGAATTCTTGTCGGCCTCACTAAGTGGCTTGGGCTCTAATATGGTGGCAAATGGAATCTAATAAACAGTTTTAAGCAGACGAGTGGCATAACATCACATGTTTTAAAGAGTGGCTGGGTTGAGAAATAATTGGGAAGGCTCAAGATGGAAGTCACTGATGAAAATCTGTAAAGCATGGCAAGGTTTGAAATGGCTCGTATGCACTTTCCAGAGGAAAGCAGGATTTATGTTGATCTTGAGGATTTCTGTTGGTCCTGGAGCAGATGGTCATTTTGAAGTCTCAAACAGGAAGTTCTTGCTAGAATAATCTATATCCATGCCTACCTAGTACTCCATCATAGTAGCTGAAAATAACCTGACAGAAACGCCACCAGGGAGTATCTCTGTCCTGGTAAGATCCTGGGCATCAGGCTGGAATGAGCAGGGGAGTTGATCCAGAACAGCTAGATAGTATCACCTAAGGGGACGAGTCTTACCATCAAGGTGACCAGCCACAGATGGGTACTGGAGAAGCTCCTTTAAGAGTTTGGTCTGAACAGTAAACCGGAGGTAATAAAACAAGATTTTGCAACAAGCTAAGCAAGGGCCTGTTTTCTATGGAGATCAATAGTGGGTTGAAGTATGTGAAGTGAAGTCGCTCAGTTGTGTCTGACTCTTTGCTACCCCGTGGAGTGTAGCCCACCAGGCTCCTCTGTTCATGGGATTTTCCAGGCAAGAATACTGGATTGGATTGCCATTTCCTTCTCCAGGGGATCTTCCCAACTGAGGGATCAAACCCGAGTTTCCCGCATTGCAGGCAGATGCTTTAACCTCTGAGCCACCAGGGAAGCCTGGGTTGAAGTATATCACGGCTATATTATTACCATTATGATGAAGTGTAAGTCAGACCAAAGTGAAATGTTGCAAGTTGCAGGCTGAACGCAAGGTCAAGGAGCCAGGTGCTCATGGTTGGCAGATGTTGGCCGTGAGGTCCTACAGAGACTGCCTACCAGTCCCAGGGTGTGAACTTGCCACATTTCACAATAAAGCTGCAGTCATTATGTTTGATGCTATTGTGTATTCTGCCCCCCAGTAAAGTAACCCTCAGTTTATTTGAGGCTACTGTGTATTCTTCCCCCACCCCCAACATCCTTCCTCTTTTCCTCTTGTGGTACTTGTGGTTACTTTTGCTAATAATATCACTCAGGTGCAAACTGCTGCTGTCAGTTTGACTTAGACTAACTTTGTTTTCTGTCTCTCAAGGACGATTTTCACTTTTTAGATTTTAAGAAGGCAGAGAAATAGTATAAGAAAGAATGCAGATAGGAGAAAGAAATTTGAAAGAGGAGGAGGGGAAGAAGGAAGAGGAAGGAGAAGTGAGGCAGGAGGGAATGAGAGAAGGAGAGAGAGAAGCAAGAATAGGAAATAGGAGAGGGGCCAGAGAATGGAGAGTATGGTAAAAAGAGAAGTTGAATGATGATTTCCTTGACTTCCTCTGTCATCCTCCCCAAAGCCCCCACCCCCACACCCCACACAAGAATTCCTAGTAAGGTAAGCAGATACGAAAAGAAGGAAGTTGTCTGCCTTTACTGCCTTTCTAACCTTGTTGAATGTAGGTAACAATTGGCTACTAGGAAACACCCTGGTGGCTCAATGGCAAAGAATCTGCCTGCCAGTGCAGGAGACCCGGGTTTGATCCCTGGGTCAGGAAGATCGCCTGGAGAAGAAAACGGTAACCCACTCCAGTATTCTTGTCGGGGAATCTCATGGACAGAGGAGCCTGACAGGCTACATACAGTCCATGGGGTCGAAAAAGAGTCAGACGTGACTGAGTGAACAACAACAAACACACTGGTAACTGCACACACCCTTGGTGTGGAAGTGTGCTTATGTGATCACCAGCCTTCTTGCCAGTCCTCCAAACTTAGGGGAGGACTGAATTTAGGGGCATTACTTTCTCAGCTCTGAATGCTCTTCCTTAAGCTATTCACACTGTGAACTCCCTGCTTCAATTAACTCTGATCAAAAGATGCCTACTCAGAGCTGACCGGCCTAGTCTGAAATGGCCCCCCTACCATGGATCTCAGACCCTTTACCTTTAGTTGCCTTATAGCACTTATCACTGCCTGACAAGTGTTTATGTGTATGCTTATAATCTGTTCCCTTTACCTAGAATGTAAGCTTCGTGAGGGCAGAAACATTTTCTGTCTTACTCTCTGCTTGGTCATCAGTACTTGCTTATAGGATGTACTCAATTATGCTTGCTAACCAAATCATTAGGATGTTTTCTTGAAGACTAACATTTTTACTGACATTGCTGAAATACTTTGGAAAATAACAAAATGGGGAAACAAATATTTTGAACATCACTAATATTCAATGATATACTAAGCCAGATTTTAATATAGATTCAGCGCCATGAGACTTCTTTGCTATTTCAGCACAGGTGAGCTTGGTCCCTGTGATGGCAGCTATCTGAGCCAGGTGGTGCCACCCAGATAGAAGGGGTGGAGCAGAGGAGCCCTTGAGCCAGTGGGGAGACGACTTTGGGCTCTCTGGAGGAAAGGGAAAAGAAGGGACAGATGACCCTCTTGCCACATTTTTGACTGCTATTCTCAGGCACAGTAACCAGCTGGAGTTTTATAATTCAAGGAGTGGTAAGTTAGTCACCCTCTTTTAGGGCTTCCATTGTGTTATCCCTTGCAGCATGTTTCCTGTCTCCCCTTCCTAGTTCTTTTGTAAGTTCCTTTCCTGTTGTATGCCAGTGCAGGACAGTGGTTCTCCATGAGGCTTTCCTTGCCTCCCCGTTCCTTCTCACACTCCTTCCCCAGATGACCTAGACGTTTATGCCTGAACTCTCCTGCCCCAATGTCCTTTGGAAGCATTTGATTTACATAGCTCACAATCAAATGCTTATTTCTGTGCCGTATCCTTCGGATATCTGAAATTTAACATGGCCCAAGCTGATGGCGAGGGCTCAAGCTTTGGGTGTCAGAAATAGAAATGGAATTAATGATGGGATAAGAGAAGGCTCAGAGATACAGGGAGGGTAATCCATTGCACAGGTTACTTGCTAATAATTTCAAAAGATGGTAGTTCAGAATGTCCCAGTGTCAAAAACATCAGCCTCAGAATATCATGGTGTCAGTATACCATGTATTGAGCAGCTGCCTCTTGAACATCAGTGCCTGGCTCAAACAAAGTTTGTCCCTGTGATTCCCCCATCACTAAACTCAGGTGGTGTCTCATTTAGAAAACAGTATATCTTTCCTGCTGTTCCCCTAACTGCTGAATGACGAGCTCTGAAATGTAACACTGTGTTATAGTAGCAAAACGGGGTCCAGGGCTTGCGAGGCATCAGGCTAGTAGAATTGTCTGATGGCTATAGGTGTATGGCTCAGTGCTAAGTTGCTTCAGTCATGTCAGATTCTTTGGGATCCCATGGACGGTAGCCCACCAGGCTCCTCTGTCCATGGGATTCTTCAGGAAAGAATACTGGAGTGGATTGCCACTCCAGTGGCAGATTCCTCCTCCAGGGAATCTTCCCAACCCTGGGATCAAACTCATGTCCCTTTTAAGTCTCCTGCATTGGCAGGCAGGTTCTTTACCACTAGTGCCACCTTGGGAAAGAGCTGCTTACTTAATTTACTTTAGCATTTTTGGTTATTATTTTTAAGTGTTTTTAGGATAACTACATTGAGCTGGACCTAAAAAGCAGTGGTCAAGGGACTAAATCATGAAAAACAAAACCACATACCACAGACCAGGGATTTAAGAATTTGTCCACTTTGAATGAATGGCTATCTACTGATATCTCTGTGAAGGATAGGAAAACTGCAAATATATCTTGAATAAGAACACCTTCTGGTAGATTCTTGCAGTTGGATAGACAGGAAGTTGCAGAACACCAAAGTCATGACATTTATAACAAAAGACTTTAATGACCTTGTAGGATAAAGTGATTTCAGTCATGTAACAAGTATTTGTGAAGTGCCTGTGGTGTAGCAAACACTGAAAGAGCACTGGAAATTCAGCACTGAAGTTGGTGGATGGAGGGTATAGAGGCAGACCCTGCCTCTGCATTTGGTGAGCTCACACAGTTTTAAGGAGTTCTGATATTTCTACAGGCATATTAGAATGTATTGAGATATGGTATGATAGGGAAGCACGTGGTGTAATGGAAGACTCACCAGGCTTGGGGTTAAGTAAGCTTTCCTGTGGAAAGTGACTCCTAGACTGAGACCTGGAGGGCAATTACGAGATAACCAGGCAAGGAAGCTGAGGGAATGATGTTCCAAAAACAGGAGATAGCATGTGTAAGGACCCAGAGTACAGGAGGTGTCCAAGAAGTAAAAGAACATAAATACCCCTGAAGTATAGTCTGTTAGAGGAGAAGGGCAGGAGCAAGGTGATACCTATAAGCAAAGGTCAGCTGATGCCAGGCTTTGTAAGACAAGCTGAGGAATTTGGACTTTATCCTAACAAAACTGATATCAGAATAGGGTCTTAGAAGGCAGAACTGACATTGATTTTTTCCCAAAAACCATAGGGTATTACAAATATATAATTTCCCAGCTGCAACAGAATATGGGAAGCGAGATTCTGAGGCTCAGGATATAGGACCTGATTCTAACAAGCATGTGTCCATGCGTTTTTATAAAATAAGCAGTGCTCTCCAGTGTTTTATTAAGGCTCCCATAGCTTTTAATTTAAATTCAGCTCCTGTAGCTTTGCATTTTGAGATTCTCCCAACAGAGATGGGAATTAAGCAAATGAGAGAGGCTCAAACAAAAGGAAACACAGAAGATGGTAAATTGCCAGATGCAATCAAGGCTGATGAAGGTGTGACTGCAGCTATTGACCTATGCTGTTGCCATGGAAACAAAAGCTCTGTGGTCCTGGAGTGCTTTTCCTTTTTTAAGGAGATTGGCTTTAGTGAATAGTTAAGAGTGAAAATTATGGAAGTTGGATCACCCAGTGCCATGTGTATCCTAATTTTTTGTTGATAACAGAGACAACAGCTAGCAGGGTCTGAGGTGGGCATCCCCAGATGCCCAGAAGCTATCAAAGGCATAAGGTTGAGGCCTGATGAAAAGCAGAGTTTAGCCGTTGCCTCAGGCCCTCTTCCCCAGCTCCACTCCATACTAGACTGACCTATGAATTGTGATATTGAGAATTTAAGAGGAAGAATATAATTAACTAGGCTTTATCTATTAACGCGATATTTTAAAACATCAGATTAGGAGATTGGAGACTCATCAAGTAAATACATAGAAATGTACATTTTATTTTCCTTTTTAGGTGTTTCTGAGAAGACTGTAGTCCAGATTATATTCCTAGTAATGGAGTGGCTTCTAAGCACCAAACACCATGATAAGGCTGTATGTGAATTCTTTCTTAGTTCAAAACAATTCCATTGCATTAGTACTATTGTTATCCCCATTTTACTGATAAGGTTGAACTTCAATAAGCCAGAAAGAAAAACACCAATACAGTATACTAATGCATATATATGGAATTTGAAAGATGGTAACGATAACCCTGTATGCGAGACAGAATAAGAGACACAGATGCATAGAACAGTCTTATGGACTCTGAGGGAGAAGGTGAGGGTGGGACGTTCTGGGACAATAGCATTGAAACATGTATATTATCATATGTGAAACAGAACACCATTCCAGCTCCGATGCATGAGACAAATGCTCAGGGCTGGGGCAATGGGATGACCCAGAGGGATGGGATGGGGAGGGAGGCGGGAGGGGGGTTCAGGATGGGGAACACATGTAAACCCATGGCTGATTCATGTCAATGTATGGCAAAAACCACTACAATATTGTAAAGTAATTAGCCCTCAACTAAACTAAATAAATTTATTTAAAAAAAAAAAAAGATTGAACTTCAAGAAGTTAAATCTGACCACAGATCTTAGTCAATAAAAAAAAAATGGAGGCAGGATTTGAACCCAGTCATTCTGATGAGAGATTTGCTCAGGTTATTTTGTCACAGTATTATTAGTTAATGATATCTTCAATCTTAACATTGTGGAATTTCAGACCTAGAAAATAGCTTGGAAATTATCTAGACTGACTTCCTCATCTTGCAGATGAAACAATGAGTCCCAGAAAGTTTATTTGACTTCCCTAGAGTAACACAGGGAGAAGGCAATGGCACCCCACTCCAGTACTCTTGCCTGGTAAATCCCATGGATGGAGGAGCCTGGTAGGCTGCAGTCCATGGGGTCGCTAAGAGTCGGACACAACTGAACGACTTCACTTTCAGTTTTCACTTTCATGCATTGGAGAAGGAAATGGCAACCCACTCCAGTGTTCTTGCCTGGAGAATCCCAGGGACAGCGGAGTCTGGTGGGCTGCCGTCTGTGGGGTCGCACAGAGTCGGACACGACTGAAGCGACTTAGCAGCAGCAGCAGAGTAACACAGTGATTCATGATTAGCCAGGATCAGAACTCAAGACTTTTCAACGTATCTTGCTGCCTTTCTTATTGACTGAAAAGGGAAAGGTTTCACTTGTTTCATTTCTTAATCCAAGTCTTCTTTATAGCATCCTTTTGAGTCTCATTTCCTGAGGCCTTTCTTTTCTCTACTCTGTTTTAGCTGGGCCTTCTCTGCATCTAGAAATGATGTTGATTTTTCTAAATGTTAAGCAAAGATAGTCCTAAGAGAGCAGAGTATACAGGTTTCTTAATGTGTGTGGCTCTTATGTGGCCAGAGCTAAGTAATGAAGGCCATCAATCAGGAGAGGAGTGGAGCACGACCGTCCTCTTCTGGTCATTATTTCTTAAAATGTACTCTTCCGTCATCTTGTCTCATCTGGCAGAATTTGTCTAGGCTACATACAGTTTTAACTCAATTATCTGATAAGAGACACACATGACCAACAGAAGAGGTACATTCAGGGTGAGTGGAAGGGGGAGGAAGTGGGGAGACATCTGTGACAACTGCATTGCAAGGAGAGGGCTAAAGAGCACATTTGAAGGAACAGCTAATGACAAAGTAAATATCCTCTCTGGGCTGGCATGGCAAGAGCCTAGAAGCTATTTTCGGTCTGTTTGTTCCAAAAGATCAAGGAGAATATTGTGAAATTCCTGAGCAAGGAAAAACTTGATGTTACATTTAAGGAAGAATCTCCTCCATTTAAAAGCAAAAGATAGAAAAGCAAGAGCAAAGCAATAATTACTTTTGAGTTTGTGAGATCAGCTAATTAAATCTTAAAGCAAAAGTTTGGGAGAGGACTAGAAAAGCACACGGGAGGCAGGACATTTATAAAAAGGAGGAGTGAAAAGATGCACAAAAAAGGAATCCTTGAGAGATTTATCTAACATCCTTGATGATAATCAAAAGAGAAAGTTCTGTCTCAAGTTGAAAACTAGACATCTACAAGGGCTAGATAGGGACATATAGTCAAGAATTAGGCCACTGAAAGGCAGTGTCACCTGAGTCTCATACATGGAGCAAGTGAAAGGGCTGCCTGCATGTCTTAATTTTTCAGATCCTCTGCAGAACAAACAATAATCAAATAAATGTGTCCCTTAACTCTAAGTCAAGATGTAGTTCTTTGCTTCTACTATTTCTAATGCATCACACAGATCTGTAGAAATTATTTAATTTTACTGTTTTGTAAAAGTCCTTTCTAATGAAGTATTTTGTAGTCCAAGGATATAGTAGTAAAGGAAAGCAGAGAGGAAGTGGGATCCTTGTCATTTAAGAATGATTTTCATTTCCTCTTTTAATTAACTGTGTTGCTTAATATAACAGTACCGTCTCATCCACATGTGTTGAAAAAGCTGTGAGACTCAATTTAGCATGCATCTCCTTGATTGCAATTAGAAAAAAAAGCTGTAATAAAGAGTGTTTCTTTTTAACATGTGGAGGACATGTTAAACATTTTGCCCTTTTTTCAAAGCCCAGGTTAAACTCCAGATCACATACGAAGTCTTCTTTACTTCCAGCAGTCCAAAATTATCTACCTTGTGCTGACTTTCTTCTTCTACCTATCCATCCATCCATCCATCCATGTATCCATTACCCATCCAACAAATAGTTATTGAGGGTCATTAGCTGTTAGGTATTGTAATAGATACTCAATGGTGAATAAAAACATACAGTGCCAACAGCCTAGATGAAATACCAAAAAAAAAAAAATATCCTTTACAAACAAAAGCATAATTCTAATTACATAACTTATGTAAATGCTATGAAGGAAAGAAACATGGTGATATTGAAGCTTGTAATAGAAGAATTTGATTTATTTAAACAGTCAGAGCAGGCTCCTTACACTGGAATACTAAGTATTAATTATATAAGCAGAATTCACCTAGATAGAAAATGGGAATTAATGACTGCCTTTCTACAAAAGAGGCCCACTATTGTAGAACATTATCATTGCATTGGCTGGTTTGTGTAAAAGAAAGGGCAAAATCTCCAGTTTCTCTGAAGGGCTTGTTGTTAAACTGCTATTAAAAATAATTAGGAAGAAACACAAAAATATTGGTTGAGAAAATTTCATACAGATTAGCTTTCTACACAGGTCTGGCATGAACTAAAGTATTTCTAGGCAGTGTAATAGAGTGGAAAAAATAAATACTAACACATATACTAAATCTATATTAGCACCACAGTTTTAATAAATATTAGCTATGTGGCTTTGCAAAAGTTATTTATCCACTCTGAGTCACAAAAAACATCCACAGCTAACAAGTGGTACTAATAAGAACTTTGTGATATTATTGTGAAAACTCAATCATTGTGAAAATGCCTCAGATATTAAGATTATTCAATGACTGAGATGCATATAGAACATTAATCTGCTGTATTACTTGTCTCAGTTATATTACCTACATATTGTTGTTGGACTTTTCACCATTAAGGAGTAACTTTGATGATTTTCTTCTTCAGAGACTTTGTGCTTTGACATATTTTGATCAATAAAATAAACTTCATTTATTATATAATCATTCATTTTGAAAATCTCAACAGTCATGCACTTGTAACTACTACTCAGAATTTCTGATCAGCGTGATTGCAATTGAATTTATACATTAAAAAAAATTCTTGTGCCATTTCCACTTTTTAAATTCAAAATAGTTACCCTTATGTGAACAGCGAGGCAGCTCTTTACCAATTCCTTTCCAGGAAAATAAGGGGCAAGATTGCTGAACCAAGAGCAAGGTTGAGGGAGGCTGGGCTAGAGATGTATGAGATCTGTGCTCCTCCCACCAGCTGTAAGGGTCCTAGCTGAACTCTGATGCAGTAGAACGATATAGCTAAATTCCTAATTTCAGTATGTGCCAATTAAAAATTGTATTGATTCTACTGTGAAGTGGTTGACTCACATGCTTTGGTATGATTTCGTTGTCACAGTAAGCTCTCATCTTTGGAAAGTTGTCACAATTATTTTGATGAGTTCAAAGTGTATTAAGAGTCGCTGAGTCCATTACATGGCTTAAGAGTAAACAACAACAACAAATACTTTCAATTCTCTAACTAGTCTGAACTCTTGAGCAGTTCAGAAATCATTTCACGCTTCCAGGAGCTATCCCACAGCTTAAGGTGTGTGATCAGAGTTAGCGCCAATGACATCTATCCTGTGTATTAGCAGCTCAACTTGCTTGTAACCTGTGTATTCTAGAGGCTGCTAAGGTTGTGTTTTCTTCTTCAGCACTAGCTGATTGTTGTAGTCAGTGAAACAGTTATTCAGTTTCTGGAGGGCTAGTTAGGAAATACTTTCATTCAGCTGAGACATAAATGATTGTCCTTACTGGCAAAGCTCTGTTAAGATCTAAACAATAAGTGTAGGGCACCCTTTTAGAGAAGATTCTTGAAACCTAGAGCAGTCCTCAGGTCCAAGGCAACCAGGGCTTGGCACAAGGAAGTCCCCTTTTGTAGCCAGCAATCCAGAAAGAAAGTTTATGTTTTTGACTTCCAACTAACATTGGGAAGTGTCAGGCGAGTGTATGCTCCTCGGTTCTGTCTCATCACAACAAACATTTGAAGTGACGGACATTAAAGCCCTCGGCCCGTCACAGCTCTGGGGTCTTGGACAGACCATGTTATAGCTCTCAGACAAATCAGTGTTACAGCTCTATTTTATTTAGATAATAGCAGGAGAATCCATCCTCGAAGCATGAAGGGATGCTGACTCAAAGACGCAAAGAGGAGAGAGTGGGGGAGCTTGCCAACGCACGGGAGAGAGAGAAAGAGAGAGTGAGAGAAAGAAAGAGCCTACACACGCGAGGGGGAGGGAGAGAGAGAGAGCGCGCATGTAAGCGGCGGGCGGGGGGTGGAGCGCTAGCGCACTTTTGCTCCTCTTTTTTATATGTTTTTTCCTCCCCCTGGGCCTGCCCTATGCAAATTGGGCTTAGCCAGGAGTGTTGTTCTATCTGAAGTTCTCACTCAGGTCCTCGGACCTTCCTTTGACCTTCCTTTGTTCTATTTTCGCGGGCTTTTCCCTTCCTTGTCTTTTAGCCACCGCCATTTTGGACTCCTGTTTCCTATTCTAACTACCTAATAGGAAGTTTGATTGCAGTTTAAGTGTGACTTCTTCCAGAGTCCCATGTGGGTGACTGTGAAGTTCAAGAGGGAGGAAAATTGGAAGGACTTGGCCTAGGGGATTCCCAGTGCTTTGTGGAATCTGCCTTGGGGAAAACAGTGTCAGTAATTGAGCTCAGAAAGACGAGCTCTCCTGTAGTTTCTGGCTGATCCATGTTGATACAGGCACTTTCTGCAGACAGAGCAGCAGGTCTTGTGTCTGCTGCCCAATGTGTTCACAGAGCTTCCACAGATCTTCGTAAGCTCTTGACTGTCATTTAGCCAGATTCTTCTTTCTACCTTATAAGCAGTATGGAGTTAGAGAAGACTGGTTTTCAAGAGTCAAGGACACCGATCTTATGTAGGGTCCTCCAGCTTGCTTGCTTTATTTCTGTAATCTAGTACTTCTTCTTCCTCCTGTGCTTGTTTAAATCTACAGGCTCCATCCCTCCTGGGAACAAATGGGTCTGGTTTGCAATAAGCACCTCGCAGTGGTTCAAGTCAGCGGCCTCTTCCTCTTAGTCTGTGCGGACTCTGATCTGGCAGTGGGGGCCTCCCTGGAGGGGCGGGGTCTGGCAGCATGCAGAGCCTCTGCAGAACTCCTCCTGTGTTTACACAGCTGCATCAGACGTCGCCATTTCTCCCACCATGAAACTCTCCATCAAAGATTTCACATGTGGAAAGCCAGCAATCAGGCAGCACCGAGCTGTTTAGGCGGGTGGGTTGGGGGAGGCCAATGTTCATTACTGTTGTTGTTGTTGTTGTTTTTACATTAAGAAGCATCAAAGAAAGCTGTGGAAAAGAACCATCCCACTGAGAAAAGGATAAGCAGAGAGGGCTGTAAGAGAAAACATTAAAGCTACTCGGAGCGCAGACTCTTGGGGTTTGTCTCCACTCTTAGAGCACAAACACTGATTTTTTTTTTCCCAAAGCCAACTCTGTCAGGAAAGGACAGAAGCTGTTATGAGCAGCTTTTCTAGGTAAACAAAAAGGATGCCTATCCTTCTCTTCCATTACTGGCCCATCTGTGGGACCAGTTTGTAAGGAAGTGGTTGCCTGCACCTGTGGCCTTGAAGAAGCACATGTTCTCTACCCATCTTCTGCCCTGTTCCACTTCACCATCTGTTCCCACAGCCTGGCCAGTGGCTTCCATAAAGCCTTATCTAGCCCTTTGCTGGCACTTGGGGCTGGAGAGGGTGTCTCCCCGCTGATCTGGCCTTTCTCGTAAGCTAGGGCTCTCGTCCTCCAAGCCTTTCAGGATGAAGCGAAAAACTATGCAATTTAAACACATAGACTCCACCTGTCACTCTCGCCCATCTTCCAAAGGAGAGCTTCACATCACTAGGGGGAAGAACCAGGACCTCTACTCGCTTCCAAGGTGCTAGGGAAGGTTTCAAGGTCGTTGATTTCAATCTTCTCTCCAGCTTTACGGGCCAAGTTTCATGGGACTACTGACTTTTCTATTCTGTAGTTGATATCATGCCCAATGCTTCTGTTTTATTTCTGATCCTTTCTACTATGCATTTTCCTTTTATCAGATGTACAAAGTTAAATACTGTGTATTTATCACTGAAAAGTATATGAACTTAAGAGAAGAATTAGCCTTCAGTGTTTTTCAAATGTTTAAGCTTCTCTGTAAACTTGAAATAAACAGGCAGCAAAATGGTGCAAAAAAAAAGAATTGTTAAATTCAGTCTACATTTCTGTTTAAAGGTCATCAGCTTTTTGTACACCTACTGCCTCTCCTCAGCTGCCACACTTGACAAGCTTCCCTCCTTGGAGCACTATGGAGTGCCTTGAGAAATTCTTCTGATTGATGCAGAAATATTACCTAGAGAGACAGTGTCCATAAAAGTTATATCTACCCTCATTTGGGCCATGCCATGATGATATGAGTTTCCCTCTTTTCAATTACCAAGATTGTTGATATGCCCTAGAATTATTTCTACCACACTGACTTGCTGGCTGAGTGTGTGCATCTGTCTAAGAGTCAGAATGATAAAACTGGTTGTTGCCCGGGTGGAGGTTATTTAAGGGTGTCCAAAGTCCCACTTTGGAGAAGGCAATGGCAACCCACTCCAGTACTCTTGCCTGGAAAATCCCATGGATGGAGGAGCCTGGTAGGCTGCAGTCCATGGGGTTGCTAAGAGTCAGACACGACTTAGCGGCTTCACTTTCACTTTTCACTCTCATGCATTGGAGAAGGAAATGGCAACCCACTCCAGTGTTCTTGCCTGGAGAATCCCAGGGATGGGGGAGCCTGGTGGGCTGCCATCTATGAGGTCGCACAGAGTCGGACATGATTGAAGTGACTTAGCAGCAGCAGCAGTAGCAAAGTCCCACTTACACATCCCTTCTGCCTGCCACAGAGTTTGAATCTCACACCAATACAAGGTGCTTCTTTATTCTTTCATCTCTAAAATTCTTTATTTAGATGTACAAAAATCTACAAAATCCTTACATGATGTGTTATTAAACCATTACCCACTTAGTGTTACCCACTTAATACTTCAAGAATGAATGTTTCAGATAAGTGACAGGGATTTAGAGAAGAGCCACTGCACATCTGAGCAACCGACTAACTGCTTTCTTCTAAGACAAGTGATCACTTAGTGCAGAGGCTCTGGAATTCTGGGCTAGTTCAGGGGGAGGATATAATGCAGTTTCAGATGACTTTTGGTAAAAAGAAGCTATGAAGAAATAAGCCCTATTGCTTCTATATTCCTACCTTCTAGTATCCAATCGTTCCTTTTAATTCTTGACCTTTATCACCATGACTGCTTAATTAAAAGCATCTTTACATCCCTGCAGGTATTAGCTCATGTAACATCTCAGCATAATGTTAAGCTGAGGATACAGATATGTGAAAAGCAAGCCTCTACCCTTGAATAATTTATAGTCTACTTAACCTCATAACCATCCCCCCGCCCCAAGCCATGGACTAATATTGCCTCTCTTTAATTTGCATTATTAGGCTGCAAACCTTTGGAATTCATGTCATTCTAGATAAACCACTCATTGCTTTAATTTTTTTAAATGTATTCATTTGCCAGAACCATTCTAGACTGTAGTTCAGTTCAGTTCAGTCGCTCAGTTGTGTCCGACTCTTTGCAACCCAATGGACTGCAGCACACCAGTCCTCCCTGTCCATCACCAACTCCCTGAGTCCAACCAAACCCATGTCCATCGAGTCAGTGATGCCGTCCAGCCATCTCATCCTCTGTCGTCCCCTTCTCCTCCTGCTCTCAATCTTTCCCAGCATCAGGGTCTTTTCCAATGAGTCAGCTCTTCGCATGAGGTGGCCAAAGTATTGGAGTTTCAGCTTCAACATCAGTCCTTCCAATGAATACCCAGGACTGATCTCCTTTAGGATGGACTGGTTGGATCTCCTTGCAGTCCAAGGGACTCTCAAGAGTCTTCTCCAACACCACAGTTCAAAAGCATCAATTCTTTGGCGCTCAGCCTTCTTCACAGTCCAACTCTCACATCCATACATGACTAGTGGAAAAACCATAGCTTTGACCATTTGAACCTTTGTCAGCAAAGTTATGTCTCTCCTTTTTAATATGTTGTCTATGTTTGTCATAGCTTTTCTTCCAAGGAGCAAGCATCTTTTAATTTCATGGCCGCAGTCACCATCTGCAGTGATTTTGGAGCCCAAGAAAATAAAGTCTGTCACTGTTTCCATTGTTTCCCCATCTATTTGCTATGAAGTGATCAGATGCCATGATCTTCTTCTTTTGTATGTTGAGTTTTAAGTCAAATTTTTCACTCTCCTCTTTCACCTTCATCAAGAGGCTCTTTAGTTCCTCTTTGCTTTCTGCCATAAGGGTGGTGTCATGTGCATGTTTGAGGTTATTGATATTCCCCCTGGCAATCTTGATTCCAGCTTGTGCTTCATCCAACCTGGAATTTTGCATGATGTACTCTACATATATGTTAAATAAGCAGGGTGACAATATACAGCCTTGATGTATTACTTTCCCATTTTGGAACCAGTCCATTGTTCCATGTCCAATTCTAACTGTTGCTTCTTGACCTGTATATAGGTTTTGCAGAAGGCGGGTAAGGTGTTCTGGTATTTCTATCTCTTTAAGAATTTTCTTCAGTTTGTTTTGACCCACAAAGTCAAAGGCTTTAGCATAGACAATGAAGCAGAAGTAGATGTTCTTCTGGAATTTTCTTGCTTTTTGAATGATCCAACAGATGTTGGCAATTATCCAACAATATTATTATTATACTATTATTATTGTGGTGGTGGTGGTGGTTGTGGTTTAAAGTTCAAATTATGAGCCCTTAGATGTTTTTGTGTAGATTCTTTATCCTTTTGGCATTGCCCCTTTTTGATAAGAATTAGACATATTCTGATATTTCTCTTCCTTAAGATATGGGATCTATTATTTACTGTAATACTCCTCACCTTTTAGTTGAGAATAGTATTAAAATAAAATACCTGGGTTCTTGGACTGCACAATATGGTTGGTGATGAGCTTTTGATCCATTTTCTTTAGTGACAGATAAAATATATGTGTGTATATATGTGTATGTATGTATACATTCATATATTTACATATATGTATTTCTTTTTATATTGAAATACAGTTGACATACAATATTATGTTTCAGGTATATTACATAGTGATTTGACATTTGTATATATTATGAAATGATCACCATGATTAATTTAGTGACTAGTTTTACCCATACAAAGTTCTTTCTATGTTATTGAATATATATATTTCTTTTTAAAGCACAAGTTTACACTGATTTTTCTAACTTGAATATATGAAGTTTCATCAACAACTAAGACTTTCTTCTACATGAACAGAGAGGACATTGTTATTTTCCCACTCTGATAGGTATGTCATTTGAAATACATGAAATGAAATGTATTTCATTTCATTACTAAAGATGAAAATGCTTAACTAATGATGATACTGACTATTTTACAATATCTGCAAATGACCGTCTAACCTTAATCCTGCCAGCAATTCAGTTTTTTAATCTGATGACTACATTTACAGAATGAGTTTTATCAGAGTCTTAATTCCAACATCAGGTGCTCCATGTGTGAACCCTCCAGGCAGTTATGCAGGGCCTCATGCTTAGAATGGCCCCACACTTGGTTTAATGCTGTTCTGTTGCTTAAGATTCTCAATCATTGGGAACTCCCTGATGGTACAGTGGTTAGGACTCCATGTTTATACTCTTGATGGCACGGGTTCAATCTCTGCCCAGGGCACTAGGATCCCCACGAGGCACTTGACAAAAAAAAGTAAAATACTTAAAGATGTCAACCATTTTTGAACAAGAGTCTTTGCATTTTCATTTTGCTCTGTGTGTGCATGTGTGCTCAGTCACTTAGTTGTGTACAGGTAAGCGAAGTGGCTTCTTGGATTGTTTGGCTGTCGGATGGGGGATGGGAGGGGGACCAGGCCATGTGTCTCTCATAGAGTAGGCTATTTCGAATCTGGATCAGTTCAGTTCAGTTCAGTCACTCAGTCGTGTCCAACTCTTTGCGACCCCATGGACTACAACATGCCAGGCTTCCCAGTCCATCACCAACTTCCAGAGTTGACTCAAACTCACATCCTTCGAGTCGGTGATGCCATCCAACCATCTCATCCTCTGTCATCCCCTTCTCCTCCCTCCTCCAATCTTTCCTAGCATCAGGGTCTTTTCTAATGAGTCAGTTCTTCGCATCAGGTGGCCAAAGTATTGGAGTTTCAGCTTCAGCATCAGTCCTTCCAATGAATATTCAGGACTGATTTCCTATAGGATGGACTGGTTGGATCTCCTTACAGTCCAAGGGACTCTCAAGGGTCTTCTCTAACACCACAGTTGAAAAGCATCAATTCTTCAGTGCTCAGCTTTCTTTGTAGTTCAACTCTCACATCCATATATGACTACTGGAAAAAATCATAGCTTTGACTAGACGAACCTTTGTTGGCAAAGTAATGTCTCTGCTTTTTAATATGATGTCTAGGCTGGTCATAGCTTTTTTTCCAAGGAGCAAGCATCTTTTAATTTCATGGCTGCAGTCACCATCTGCAGTGATTTTGGAGCCCAAGAAAATAAAGTCTGTCACTGTTTCCATTGTTTCCCCATCTATATGCTATGAAGCACCCCACTCCAGTACTCTTGCCTGGAAAATCCCATGGACGGAGGAGCCTGGTAGGCTGCAGTCCATGGGATCGCTAAGAGTCGGACACGACTCAGCGACTTCACTTTCACTTTCACTTTCTGCTATGAAGTGTTGGAACTGAATGCCATAATCTTTTTTTCAATGATAAGTGTTAAGTCAACTTTTTCACTCTCCTCTTTCACTTTCATCAAGAGGCTCTTTAGTTCCTCTTTGCTTTCTGCCATAAGGGTGGTGTCATCTGCATGTCTGAGATTATTGATATTTCTCCCAGCAATCTTGATCCCAGCTTGTGATTCACTGAGCCCAGCATTTTGCATGATGTACTCTGCCCAATGTGCTACTGGAGATCAGTGCAGAAATAACTCCAGAAAGAATGATGGGATGGAGCCAAAGCAAAAACAGTACCCAGCTGTGAATATGACTGGTGATAGAAGCAAAGTCCAATGCTGTAAAGAGCAATATTGCATTAGGAACCTGGAATGTTAGGTCCATGCTGCTGCTGCTGCTGCTAAGTCACTTCAGTCGTGTCCGACTCTGTGCAACCCCATAGATGACAGCCCACCAGACTCTGTCGTTCCTGGGATTCTCCAGGCAAGAATACTGGAGTGGGTTGCCATTTCCTTCTCCAGTGCATGAAAGGGAAAAGTGAAAGTGAAGTCATTCAGTCGTGTCTGACTCTTAGCGACCCCATGGACTGTAGCCTACCAGGCTCCTCCATCCATGAATCAAGGCAAATTGGAAGTGGTCAAACAGGAGATGGCAAGAGTGAACGTTGACATTCTAGGAATCAGCGAACTAAAATGGACTGGAATGGGTGAATTTAACTCAGATGACCATTATATCTACTACTGTGGGCAGGAATCCCTTAGAAGAAGTGGAGTAGCCATGATGGTCAACAAAAGAGTCTGAAATGCAGTACTTGGATGCAATCTCAAAAACGACAGAATGATCTCTGTTTGTTTCCAAGGCAAACCATTAAATATCACGGTAATCCAAGTCTATGCCCCGACCAGTAATGCTGAAGAAGCTGAACTTGAACGGTTCTATGAAGACCTACAAGACCTATTAGAGCTAACACCCAAAAAAGATGTCCTTTTCATTATAGGGGACTGGAATGCAAATGTAGGAAGTCAGGAAACACCTGGCCTAACAGCCAAATTTGGCCTTGGAGTACAGAATGAAGCAAGGCAAAGGCTAATAGAGTTTTGCCAAGAGAATGCACTGGTCATAGCAAACACCCTCTTCCAACAACACAAGAGAAGACTCTGCACGTGGACATCACCAGATTGTCAACACCAAAATCAGATTGATTATATTCTTTGCAGCCAAAGATGGAGAAGCTCTATACAGTCAGCAAAAACAAGACCGGGAGCAGACTGTGGCTCAGATCATGATGAACTCCTTATTGCCAAACTCAGACTTAAATTGAAGAAAGTAGGGAAAACCACTAGACCATTCAGGTATGACCTAAATCAAATCCCTTATGATTCTACAGTGGAAGTGACAAGTAGATGTAAGGGACTAGATCTGATAGACAGAGAGCCTGATGAACTATGGACAGAGGTTCGTGACATTGTACAGGAGACAGGGATCAAGACCATCCCTATGGAAAAGAAATGCAAAAAAGCAAAATGGCTGTCTGAGGAGGCCTTACAAATAGCTGTGAAAAGAAGAGAAGAGAAAAGCAAAGGAGAAAAGGAAAAGATATTCCCATCTGAATGCAGAGTTCCAAAGAATAGCAAGGAGAGATAAGAAAGCCTTCCTCAGTGTTCAATGCAAAGAAATAGAGGAAAACAACAGAATGGGAAAGACTAGAGATCTCTTCAAGAAAATTAGAGATACCAAGGGAACATTTCATGCAAAGATGGGCTCGATAAAGGACAGAAATGGTATGGGCCTAACAAAAGCAGAAGATATTAAGAAGAGGTGGCAAGAATACACAGAAGAACTGTACAAAAAAGATCTTCACGACCCAGATAATCATGATGGTGTGATCACTCACCTAGAGCCAGACATCCTGGAATGTGAAGTCAAGTGGGCCTTAGAAAGCATCACTATGAACAAAGCTAGTGGAGGTGATGGAATTCCAGTTGAGCTATTTCAAATCCTGAAAGATGATGCTGTGAAAGTGCTGCACTCAATATGGCAGCAAATCTGGAAAACTCAGCAGTGGCCACAGGACTGGAAAAGGTCAGTTTTCATTCCAATCCCAAAGAAAGGCAGTGCCAAAGAATGCTCAAACTACCACACAATTGCATTCATCTCATACGCTAGTAAAGTAATGCTCAAAATTCTCCAAGCCAGGCTTCAGCAATACGTGAACCGTGAACTTCCAAATGTTCAAGCTGGTTTTAGAAAAGGCAGAGGAGCCAGAGATCAAATTGCCAACATCCGCTGGGTCATCGAAAAAGCAAGAGAGTTCCAGAAAAACATCTATTTCTGCTTTATTGACTATGCCAAAGCCTTTGACTGTGTGGATCACAATAAACTGTGGAAAATTCTGAAAGAGATGGGAATACCAGACCATCTGACCTGCCTCTTGAGAAACCTGTATGCAGGTCAGGAAGCAACAGTTAGAACTGGACATGGAACAACAGACTGGTTCCAAATAGGAAAAGGAGTCCGTCAAGGCTGTATATTGTCACCCTGCTTATTTAACTTATATGCAGAGTACATCATGAGAAACGCTGGGCTGGAAGAAACACAGCTGGAATCAAGATTGCTGGGAGAAATATCAATAACCTCAGATGGCAGGTGAAACCACCCTTATGGTAGAGAGTGAAGAAGAACTAAAGAGCCTCTTGATGAAAGTGAAAGAGGAGAGTGAAAACGTTGGCTTACAGCTCAACATTCAGAAAACTAAGATTATGGCATCTGGTCCCATCACGTCATGGGAAATTGATGGGGAAACAGTGGAAACAGTGTCAGACTTTATTTTTTGGGCTCCAAAATCACTGCTGATGGTGATTGCAGCCATGAAATTAAAAGACGCTTACTCCTTGGAAGGAGGGTTATGACCAACCTAGATAGCATATTGAAAAGCAGGGACATTACTCTGCCACCAAAGGTCTGTCTAGTCAAGGCTATTGCTTTTCCAGTAGTCATGTATGGATGTGAGAGTTGGACGGTGAAGAAAGCTGAGCACTGAAGAACTGATGTTTTTGAACTGTGGTGTTGGAGAAGACTCTTGAGAGTCCCTTGGACTGCAAGGAGATCCAACCTGTCCATCCTAAAGGAGATCAGTCCTGGGTGTTCATTGGAAGGACTGATGTTGAAGCTGAAACTCCAGTCCTTTGGCCACCTCATGTGAAGACTTGACTCATTGGAAAAGACCCTAATGCTGGGAAGGATTGCGGGCAGGAGGAGAAGGGGATGACAGAGGATGAGATGGCCGGATGGCATCACCAACTCAATGTACATGGGTTTGGGTAGACTCTGGGAGTTGAAGATGGACAGGGAGGCTTGGCAGGCTGTGATTCATGGGGTCGCAAAGAGTCGGACACGACTGAGCTATTTAACTGAACTGAACTCTGCATATAAGTTGAATAAGCAGGGTGACAATATACAGCCTTGATTTACCCCCTTCCTGATTTGGAAACAGTCTGTTGTTCCATGTCCAGTTCTAACTGTTGCTTCTTGACCTGCATATAGGTTTCTCAGGAGACACGTCAGGTGGTCTGGTGTTCCCATCTCTCAGAATTTTCCACAGTTTCTTGTGATCCACAAAAAGACTTTGGGGTAGTCAATAAAGCAGATAGATGTTTTTCTGGAACTCTCTTACTTTTCTGATGATCCAGTGGATGTTGGCAATTTGATCTCTGGTTTCTCTGCCTTTCCTTAATCCAGCTTGAACAGCTGGAATTTCACAGTTCATGTACTGTTAAAGCCTGGCGTGGAGAATTTTGAGCATTACTTTGCTAGCGTATGAGATGAGTATAACTGTGCGGTAGTTTGAGCATTCATTGGCATTGCCTTTCTTTGGGATTGGAATAAAAATGGACCTTTTCCAGTCCTGTGGCTACTGCTGAGTTTTCCAGATTGCTGCCATATTGAGTGCAGCACTTTCACAGCATCATCTTTTAGGATTTGAAATAGCTCAACTGGAATTCCAACACCTCCACTAGCTTTGTTTGTAGTGATTCTTCCTAAGGCCCACTTGACTTCACATTCCAGGATGTCTGGCTCTAGGTGAGTGATCACACCATCGTGATTATCTGGGTCATGAAGATCTTTTTTGTATAGTTCTTCTGTGTATTCTTGCCACCTCTTCTTAATATCTTCTGCTTCTGTTAGGTCCATACCATTTCTGTCCTTTATTGTGCCTATTTTGCATGAAATGTTCCCTTGATATCTTTAATGTTCTTCAAAAGATCTCTAGTCTTTCCCCTTCTATTGTTTTCCTCTATTTTTTTGCATTGAGCACTGAGGAAGGCTTTCTTATCTCTCCTTGCTATTCTTTGGAACTCTGCATTCAAATGGGTCTGTCTTTCCATTTCTCCTTTGCCTTTCACTTCTGTTCTTTTCTCAGCTATTTGTAAGGCCTCCTCAGACAGCTGTTTTGCCTTTTTGGGTTTCTTTTTCTTGGGGATGGTCTTGATCACTGCCTCCTATACAGTGTCATGAAGCTCCATCCATAGTTCTTCAGACACTCTGTCTATCAGATCTAATCCCTTGAATCTCTTTGTATACATGATAACTTTTCCAGGTTCTAAAAGAAAGAGCAGAAACACGCAAAGCCTCTTGAGACCTAGATTGGAACTGTCATACCGTGCTTCCCACTGCTTTATATTGACATAAGACATCATGATTCAGCTCAAATTGAAGAGGTGGAGAAGTAAACTCCACTTCTTGATTTGAAGGGCTGCACAGTCACATTTCAAAAGCACTCAGATACAAGAAAGTGTGGAGAATGTGGCCACTGTTACAACCTGTCACCCACAGTCCAGAATTGTTCAATGCTGTACCGCTACAAAAGCTCTGAGTTCCCTTGCACGCCTGCCTCCACTGCTGTTAACCAGAATGCCTACCACCTCCCTGGCTTCAGGGGATCTATCAACTTCACAGGGCCCTTCTTCAGTTCTCAATCATAGTACTTCTGTTGATTAATTTTCTCTTTGAGTGTGTGTAGAAAAGAGTCATACTGTCCGACTCTTTGCAACTCCATGGACAGTAGCCCACTAGACTTCTCTGTCCATGGGATTTTCCAGGCAAGAATACTGGAGCGGGGTGCCGTTTCCTGCTCCAAGTGTTCTTCCTGACTGATGGAATTACATCCCCAATCCTGATCATATTCTAGGAGCTATTATATTAGAATTTAAGGTCTTGATTCCTTTGCCTTTTTATTCATCTGAAGTAAGGGAGAGATTTTTAACATGTGCCCTTCCAATGAATAGCAAATTATATTAAATCCAAGAGACTCACCATTTTCCCCATGAGACTCAACTCCTAGGCAGAAAGTCTTATCTCAGACAGAGGAAAATCAGCCTAAATATTTGGCCACTAAAAGTCCCCAGGAGACTTAAAACTACAAATTTCTGGGAATCTCTGCAAACTGAATCCAAATCTTTATAGAAAGCATCAGAGAAATCTGCATTTTTATAAATCTCTAGACTTTTTAACCAGTTGCCAGTGAGTATGGAAGCAAGAGGATTCATTACATTAGGCTGCTGAAATGCAGGATGTGAGAGGCTTCTGTTACTTGCTTCCTGCTGGGTATTAATCTGATATGGTTTCTGCCTGTTTCCAGTTCACCAGCAGGGTACTCACCAGGAGGGAACTAACGGCTACTACTTACAACTGCTATGGATGTGAGATCTCTTAGCTCTTATCATGTTGGCTAACACTGTCAAGAAAACATTCGCAGGATAAGTCCTTTCTTTTTTTCAAATGTAACTTATTGAAGTATATTTGATTTACAGTGTTGTGTTAATTTCTGCTACACAGCAAAGTGATTCAGTTATATGTATATACATACATTCTTTTTCAGTCCTTTCTAATTTCTCATTTTTACCTCTCTCCCCACTTGTCTATTTTCTGTGGTAACTATGTATGTTCATTTTGTTATAACTTACTCCCCTTTCTCTTTCCTGAGTCTGATCTTAATAACAGCGGTTATTTTCTTCTGCTCGGCCGTGCCCCTTTGTGGAAAAGAGAGAAAAGAAGACAGAAGCAAAGCAGAAGCAAAAGTACCATCTAAACTTATAGACACCTGAGGGGAGTTATGGGGCTATCTTAGCATTTATTCTGCATAATCATCAAACAAGGGGTGGATTCTTTCCCCCTGCACACTTCCCTTAAGATACACAATGTAGAGCTTGTGAATTCTTCAAGGAATCAGGACCTTAGACAGATGAGCAGAAAGGAAGTATTGACTCCTTGTTGTTGTTCTGTTGTTCAGTTGTGTCCAAATCTTTGTGACCGCATAGACTGCAACATGCCAGGCTTCCCTGTCCTTCACCATCTCCTGGAGCTTGCTCACACTCTTATTCATTGAGTCAGTGATGCCATCCTACCCTCTCATCCTCTGTCATCCCCTTCTCCTTCTGCCTTCAATCTTTCCCAGCATCAGGGTCTCTTCCAATGAGTCAGCTCTTTGCGTCAGGTGGCCACAGTATTGGAGCTTCAGCTTCATCATCAGTCCTTCCAATGAATATTCAGGATTGATTTCCTTTAGGATTGACTGGTTTGACCTCCTTGGAGTCCAAGGGACTCTCATGTGTCTTCTCCAATACCACAGTTCAAAAGCATCAATTCTTTGGCACTTAGCCTTCTTTATGGTCCAACTCTTATATCCATACATGACTACTGGAAAAACCGTAGTTTTGACTAGATGGACATTTATCAGCAAAGTAATGTCTCTGCTTTTTAATACACTGTCTAGATTTGTCATAGCTTTTCTTCCAAAGAGCAAGCATCTTTTAATTTCATGGCTGCAGTCACCATCTGCAGTGATTTTGGAGCCCAAGAAAATAAAGTCTGTCACTGTTTCCATTTTTTCCCCATCTACTTGCCATGAAGTGATGGGACCAGTTGCCATAATTATTTTTTTCAATGTTAAGTGTTAAGCCAACTTTTTCACTCTCCTCTTTAACCTTCATCAAGAGGTTCTTTAGTTCCTCTTCACTTTCTGCCATAAGGGTGGTGTTATCTGCATGTCTGAGGTTATTGATATTTCTCCTGGTAATCTTAATTTCAGTTTGTGTTTCATCCAGCCTGGCATTTCGCATGATGTACTCTGCACATATGTTAAATAAGCAGGGTGACAATATACAGCCTTGACATACTCCTTTTCCAGTTTTGAATCAGTTCATTGTTCCATGCCCAGTTTCTAATTGTTGCTTCTTGACCTGCATACAGGTTTCACAGGAAGCAGGTTAGGTGGTCTGGTATTTCCATCTCTTTCAGAATTTTCCACAGTTTCTTGTGATCCACACAGCCAAAGACTTTAGTGTAGTCAATGAAGCAGAAATAGACATTTCTCTGGAATTCTCTTACTTTTTCTATGACCCAATGTATTTTGACAATTTGATCTCTTGCTCCTCTGCCTTTTCTAAATCCAGCTTGAATATCTACGAGCTCTCTGTTCATATACTAGTGAAGCTTAGCTTATAGAATTTTGACTCCAAGAGAGTGAAGTTGCTCAGTCATGTCCGACTCTTTGCAACTCGATGGACTGTAGCCTGCACCAGGTTTCTCCATCCATGGGATTTTCCAGGCAAGAGTACTGGAGTGGGTTGCCATTTCCTTCTCCAATTTGACTCTAAAGTGCACAAAATAAAACTATAAGATCAAAATTAGTCTTTTATAACTAAATGTCTATTACATACTTAGTTGTTACCATTAATAATCACAAAAACTCATTATTTTTGAAAATAATGCATAGGTTAGCTCTTTCTTGCTTTGCAAGAATTCCTCAGTATACATGATAATTGCTGAGAATTATAGCCAATAATTAATGAGCTGCATTATCCATGGCCAAATAATTTCAAAAACAAAGTTTAAAATTTTATTACAATTTCTTAAGGAAAAGAAATTGTTTATGAACATAGGAACCAACTTAGAGAGATCCAAGTAACCAAAACTGAAATAATTTGAGCAATAAATAGTATTCAGTTGTAACCTAAAGTATAAAATAAACATCTGTGAATTCATACTGATATAAGTAATTGAATTAAGAAATTAAAATATATTTAATTTGGAGTGTGGGTAATTTTTAAATGTTTAGAATAGTATAGGGACAATATCAAACTTAAGGATGTCAAAAGTTCTCTGAGGTCTTAACATTAAAAAAACTAAGATCATGGTTTCTGGTCACATCACTACATGGGAAATAGATAGGGAAACAATGGAAAAAGTGAAAGACTTTGTTTTCTTCAGCTCCAAAATCACTGTGAACAGTGACTGTAGCCATGAACTTAAAAGACACTTGCTCCTTGGAAGAAAAGCTATGACAGACCTAGACAGTGTATTAAAAAAGCAGAGACATCACTTTCCAACAAAGGTCCATGTAGTCAAAACTATGTTTTTTCCAGTAGTCACGTATGGACGTGAGTGTTGGACTACAAAGAAGGCTGATGAGCACTGAAGAATTGATGCTTTTGAACTGTGGTGATTGAGAAGACTCTTGAGAGTCCCTTGGACTGCAAGGAGATGAAACCAGTGAATCCTCAAGGAAATCAACCCTGAATATTCATTGGAAGGACTGATGCTGAAGCTGAAGCTCCAATATTTGGCACCTGACTGGAAGAGACCCTGATGCTTGGAAAGATTGAAGGCAGAAGGAGAAGGAGATGACAGAGGATGAGATGGTTGGGTGGCATCACCGACTAATGGACATGGGTTTGATCAAGCTCCAGGAGATGGTGAAAGACCGGGTAGCCTGGCCAGCTGCAGACCATGGGGTTGCAAAGAGTTGGACACAACTCTTTGTGAATACTCCACAACACAGTATTCTTGTGTGGAGAATCTCATGGACGGAGGAGCCTGGCAGGCTACGGTCCATGGGATCGCAAGAGTCAGACACGACTTAGCGTCTAAACCACCACCACCACTATAACACAGCAGGTTGTGGTAACAGCTTTAGATCAACTATGATCTGAATTTCCAAACTATTATTACAGAATGGATATAAACCTAATGGCAGACTAATGGGGATGTCTTAAAACCTCAAAGGACTTTTGGCATCCTTAAGTTTGATGATGTCCCTTGTCATTGTTGTTAAGTCACTAACAACCCATAAGTAGTGTAGGCATGTAGTGCTAATTTGTTGCTTAACTTTGTATTTCCCCAGTGATTAATAATACTAAGAAACTTTTCATATGCTTATTAGCCATTCATATATTTTCTCTAGTAAAGTGTTTCTTCTCACTTTTTGTCATTTTTACTAGTGGGATTTGTATCTTATTATTTAGTTGTAAGAGTCCTTTATATATTCTGGATACATGCCCTATATAAGACAGTTATACTCCAATTATTTTCTCTAACTCTATGGTCTGCCTTCAAAGACTCAGCTTTTTCCAATGTATAAAAAAATTACAAAGGGCATTCCATAGATAATCAGAATTCTGCAGAATTGCCTAGGCCTCCTGGGTGGGTAAGGGGCTGAGGAGTCTTGCTATCTATTTATCTGCCTGTCTTTATTTACATCTTTTTAATATTGGGGCACTGCAAAACATTTGAAATTTACCACTATAATATAGCAGGCTTCCCCTGCAGCTCATTGGTAAAGAATCTGCCTGCAATGCAGGAGACTGGTGTTCGATTCCTGGGTCACGAAGATCCTCTGGAAAAGGAAATGGCAACCAACTCCAGTATTCTTGCTTGGAGAATCCCATGGACAGAGGCTCCTGGCAGGCTAAAGTCCATGTGGTCACAAAGAGTCAGACATGACTGAAGTGACGTAGCACACACACAGCAAGGATTGGGAGGTTGCAGAGTAACTGAAACTCTCATACACTGCAAGGATGCAAAATGGTACAGCTGCTGTTGAAAATAGTTTGATTTCCTATAAAGAAAAACATCTATTTACTATAAGACTCAGCACCCCCCTTCCTAGGTGTTTGCATAAGATAACATAAAACATTTGTTGTTGTTGTTCAGTTGCTAAGGCTTGTGTGATTCTTTGCATACCCATGGACTGCAGCACACCAGGCTTCCCTGTCTTTCACTATCTCCCAGAGTTTACTCAAACTCATGAACGCCCATTGAGTTGATGATCCCATCCAACCATCTCATCCTCTGTCATCCCCTTCTCCTCCCACCTTCAATCTTTCCCGGCATCAGGGTCTTTTCAGATGAGTCCGTTCTTTGCATCAGGTGGCCAAATTATTGAAGTTTCAGCTTCAGCATCAGTCCTTCCAATTCATATTCAGACTAATTTCCTTTAGCGTGGACTGGTTGGATCTCCTTGCAGTCCAAGGGACTCTCAAGAGTCTTCTGCAACACCACAGTTCAAAAGCATCAATTCTTCAGTGCTCAGCTTTCTTCACAGTCCAACTCTCATATCCATACATGACCACTGGAAAAACCATAGCCTTGACTAGACGGACCTTTGTTGCAAAGTAATGTCTCTGCTTTTTAATATGCTGTCTAGGTTGGTCATAACTTTTCTTCCAAGGAGTAAGCATCTTTTAATTTCAAGGCTGCAGTCACCATCTGTAGTGATTTTGGAGCCCCCCAAAATAAAGTCTGTCACTGTTTCCCCATCTATTTGCCATGAAGTGATGGGACCAGATGCCATGATATTAGTTTTCTGAGTGTTGAGTTTTAAGTCAACTTTTTCACTCGCCTCTTTCACTTTCATGAAGAAGCTCTTTAGTTCTTTGCTTTCTGCCATAAGGGTGGTGTCATCTGCATATCTGAGATTATTGATATTTCTCCTGGCAATCTTGATCCCAGCTTGTACTTCATCCAGCACGGTGTTTCTCATGATGTACTCTGCATATAAGTTAAATAAGCAGAGTGACAATATACAGCCTTGACGTACTGCTTTCTGTATTTGGAACCAGTCTGTGTTCCATGTCCAGTTCTAACTATTGCTTCCTGACCTGCATACAGATTTCTCAGGAGGCAGGTCACGTAGCCTGGTATTCCCATCTCTTTAAGAATTTTCCACAGTTTGCGGTGATCCACACAGTCAAAGGCTTTGGCATAGTCAATAAAACAGAAATAGATGTTTTTCTAGAACTCTTTTGCTTTTTCGATAATCCAACAGGAGTTGGTCATTTCAGTTCATGTACTGTTGAAGCCTGGCTTGGAGAATTTTGAGCATTATCTACAGTGGTATAAAATTCATATTTAAAAATTCTGTTACTAGTTTTATATCACCACATTTACATGGCTATCACAAAGTGAGCTGACATGTTAAGTGATAACGGATTTTTGCCTACCACAACTCAGAATGTTTTCTCTTACACGTCAGATACCAAGAGCTTTATGATAGTGCAAGGCCCTCAGGAGGCAGTTTTCTAAAAGGAATTAGCAAAATTTTTACATAGTAGAGATGCTCCATTCGAATCTTCTCAGAATGGAATTGTTAAATCATATGCTAAGCACTTAGATTTTCTGTTTTCTATGTCTTCTGCTAGAACCAGAAATGTTTTCACAATTCCTTTGAGACAGACTCTTTAAATTCTCCACACTTCTTTCAAGTAAGATAGTGGCCTAATGTCATTATGACAGTTGTCTGTTTTTCTTAACTTGCCCACAATACATCTTACTAATTTTACAACCCAATGTTTGGCACATCTTCCTTCTTCTATGTGTTCTCCCCGATAACTTTATCCTATTAACACTTCTTATTTTATACTTAGAAGTTACCCAGAATAGCTTTAAAAGTTGAAAACAGAAAGTGTGCTATTTTATCACTGTAGTCGAATACCTTAGGCAAAACAAAATTTATATTCAGCATAACTCACCTCTCCTCTCCTTCTCTCCCTGACTTGGTGCCCTTTCCCGTATCTTTTCCTCCTCTCCAAGACCGCCATGTGTCAACTTCTTCTATACAAATTAATGTTTGCTTGTAACCCAAGAGAGAGAATTTGCATTTGAGAGGAACTGACATAACAAATTGTCGAATTTGAGCCTCTCTATCAAGTTAGGGATTGCCTGGAGAATCCCAGGGACGGCGGAGCCTGCTGGGCTGCCATCTACGGGGTCGCACAGAGTCGGAAACGACTGAGGTGACTTAGCAGCAGCAGCAGCAGCAAGTTAGGGAGCAGATGGCAATGGCAACCCTCTCCAGTACTCTTGCCTGGAAAATCCCATGGACGGAGGAGCCTGGTAGGCTGCAGTCCATGGGGTCATGTAGAGTCGGACATGACTGAGCGACTTCACTTTCACTCTTCACTTTAATGCATTGGAGAAGGAAATGGTAACCCACTCCAGTGTTCTTGCCTGGAGAATCCCAGGGACGGGGGAGCCTGGTGGGCTGCCGTCTATGGGGTGTGCGCGCACAGAGTTGGACACGACTGAAGCGACTTAGCAGCAGCAGCAGCAAGTTAGGGAGTTAATTGGGGGAGGAAGTAAAGGGGTAGAAAAGGCAAAAAGATTTTTGGTTTTCTTGCCCCAATCAAAATGTGTAGATTATTAACTACATGGATGCATTGATGCTGCTGCTTAAACCTTGCCAGAATAATTAAGAATGAATTGAAGTTACCATTACAATGAAAATGTGATTAGAATGCACCATGTAAATATGTAATGTCAAATCCCACAATTGAATATATATATATTGTAAAAAAAAAAAATCCTTCCAAAAAGTTGCGAGATGGGACCATGTTGTTATTCTGATTAGTTTCTTGTACATCTGTTTCACTTCTCAAAAGAAATTTAAACTTAGTAATTCACTCTCTACACCTGCCTCTGGTTACTCCCTCTTCTGCACTGACTACAGGGTTCCACTAGAACGAAATAACGTATGCCTTCTCCCAGGTGCTTGTTCTAATTCACGTTGCTTTTACTCATCTTTTAAGTAAATATCATCCACTAAAAAAAATCACACAAACCAACCCCTTTCGGTATGATGAGAGAATATAGGTTTAATGGTTAAAAACTACATGCCCATTCTTCCAGGTATTAGCTCTCAGCCCCTGCTGCACCATCATCTGTGTATCTTTCTTTGCACAGTGCACAAACTGTACAACCATCCACTGACCCCTAAATTCCCCCCTTTTTTTCTCCTCTCTCTTTCCACTACTCACTATTAGCAAATGTACTTTTCAATCTTGACATTCTATTTTGTGACCATAATTACATGTACTCAGTATATTGATTGACTATTAATATAAAACATTTACATTACTATACCAATGTATTATTCACTATAGACAAAAGTATGGTTACATTCCCTTTTCTTTGGCATAGTTCTTTGTTTTTCTAAAATTGACATTTTCCATTTTTATATTCTTTCTCTCACCCTCCTCCTCATTTGGAACCCTCCATCCTTACTTTAAGCTAGACTATTGGATCTTAGCACCTGCCACGTACAAGTGTTTTTCTAATTGTTTTCTTAAGTTGGAGCCATTATTTTCCTGGAACCCATATCTTTTTAAAAAAATTTACTGTTTTGCTTTGCCAGGCTGGAACAGAGCCTCAAGTAACTACCTACCAGAGGGACAAAGTTTCACATTTTTTTCATATCTAAGTTATTTTCTCTTTGCCCTCAAACTTTTCACTGGTTAATTTGGCTTAGGACAGAATTTTAGCTTGAACACCATTCCTCTTAGAATTTTAAGTCATGGCTCCATTGTTTTCTGGCATCCAGTTTGGCAGATGAGATGTCTATTCTCAGTTTTATTGTGTTTTATCTGTTTTTTTTTCTTGCCTTGTTCCATCAGCATACCTCTACTGCCAATAGAAATGTTTAGCCTACTCCTTTTCTTTGTTTCTCCAAAGTTTCACAGGGATTGTTTAGATATTACTTTTTGAAATCAACTTCTATATTATTCTAATAAACTTTTTTGGTATGACATCTTGTGTCTCCTTTCAGCCTGGTTACTTCCCTTTTAAAATGTATTTGATGACTTCACCTCCATTTTCTCTGCTCTTTCTTCCTGAAACGACTCTTGTCAGATATTAACTTGCTTGATTGTAGACCTTCTTTTATCCTTACTGTCATATTTTAGATACCTGTGTTTTAAATAGTATAATAGGTTATGGAATAGGCTGCATGGATTTACATCTCTCCTCTCTATTATCTGTGTGACCCATAGGTTAAGACCTTTCTTGCTTACACTTCCTCATCTCTAGAATGGACTAATTGCAGTCAGTGTCTACAACAGGGTTGTTCTGAAGACTAAATGAGTTAATTCATTTAGCACAGTATTTGTCACAGAGTAAGCACTTAAAAAATACCAGCTATTGTTTTTTGGAGATAATATACCATCACTGTGAAGAAGTTCACTGACTCTACAGCTAGACTAACTAGGTTTTAATCCTAGCTCATTAGCTAAGTGACCTTGACCAAGTTGCTCAATTCTTCTATACCTCAGCTAAAAAAGAGCATCCTATTATTACATACATAATGGGCTTGTTGTGTTTATTAAATTTCTTATAACAGTTTAGTGGCTATTTGGAAAATACTACTTATATGGAATAATTCTTTGGCTTTGTGTTTTAAACCTGATAATGATTTTTATATTTTGTCAATTTTATTTTAAATTTCCAAAACCTCTTTCACGTTTTCTCATCATTCCTTTTTCATGGGATACTGTTCATGGTTTTAGGTATAATAATATCTTCTCAAATTTCTCTGAAGCTATTAATTTGACATTCTTTTTCCAGAACAATCTTAATTTCTTTCTGAGTGATTATTAAAATGTGTTTATTTTCTTTTGTTTTCATTTAGAGGTCTTTCCTAAAAGTCTTGGTGAGCATTGTTGATGGGTCATTTTGTATTTCAGAACATGATCATATAAAGGCTATTCTTGGTCCCTGTGAACTGGAGTGGTACATTTTAGTGTATACTGTGACTTCAGAAGGAGTAGGCAAGAAGCTAGTCTTTATGTTGAATGGCCCCGAAAATCAGCTATTCTGTTTTCAGACCTTTCATTAATCCCCTGTCTTCATGCCCTGCATCAGGCCTTGACTCTGAAACTTTGCCAGGATTCCACTGGGCAGGCTAATCGTTTCCTTGGTGGCAGCACAGAAGGCATGAGTTCTAGGTTCCAGCTTCCTCCCACTCAGCCTATATGGTCAACATCATCTTTATCTTACTGCTTTCCAGAGACTTAGTGAAATCTCTTTTCAACTTACAGCCCTCTCCCATTCTATCTGCTGTTATGCTTGAATACATTTTTAAATTCCTTTTAAACTGATTTAATGGGGACTTGGGAGGGAGAGGAGATAAATACAGATATCCAGTCAGTCATTTTTAATGACCAGTGCTGGAGAAGTATTTTAAAAGGATCCTGTGGTTTACCTTAGCTCATTTTGACACACGTTTAAAAATTAATCTCACATCGTTCTCAAGTACAAAGTATGATGCATAAAAGGGGAATATTAAACTGTAAAGGCATTTGTCCTGAGTTTGTAAATACTAAGGATTATAGAGCACTGCCCCCCCACTGCCTGTTAATAGCTGTAGTATATACCTTCTGGATCTCAGGAAGCTCTTCTTTATTGACTTCACACCTTGCTCAGTCTCCTTTTGATTACTGTAGTATTCCCAAGAATGTATAATTTGGTGGATTTTGGTAATATGAACATTTTTATCGTCAACCAACGTTCTTTCTCTTCCCTCCCCAAAGCCCTATGTAAACTCTTGCTGTGGAATACAAAGAATTTTCTGGGAGCATTTCACACAGTCTGGTACAGAGCTAGCCCTCAGACATTCACTTGATATTTTAAATTTTATTTTCTCATTAAAAAAAGTACTTTGGAGATTTTCTGTGTGTGACCCACGGGAGATAGCATTGGAGGATGAAACATCATGTTTGCTCTCATTGCAGTGTTAGTTCTCTAGGATTCTTGTTAGTCCAGGCCCACTGAGCTCTTATCAGCTTTTCTCCCCCCGAGCACCTATCAGCAGAATGCACTTACAGTCCCACCTACTGTTTTGAGGGGGGAAAGGAGTCAGTGAGTGTCACACAGCAGAAAGCTTGGATGTACTTTGCTGCTCCCACCAAAGGCTGTGTTCATTCCTGCCTGTTTTCTTAGGGGCTCTCTGAGCATGGAGGAGTGGGTTGGGGAGAGATAAGAAGAGTGTGTAACCAAATGTACTAAAAAGCTTTTTTATATACCTACTCAACATCTTAAGTTGGACATGAAATTATGGTAGAATTACATTTCTTGGTACAATGTACACTGACTTATTTTTATCAAGGAGCTGCCTGTGGTACTAACTCAATAACATACAAATAAAATCAAGAATGACCAATCTCTCTCTTTTTCTATTATAGACTCTACTCACCTTTTTGTCACTCTAAAATTCCCTGTCACAAAAAGAAGGCAGCCTCAGCACTGTTGTATTTTACATTCTGGGCATAAAACACTTTAGATGACATAACAATTGTTCCTTTTTTTTTCCCCTGATGAGTCCGACAGCCACTAGAGGCCCTCCAAGTCTAGAACTCAACAATGAACTGGAATGCTAAACAGCTCTCAGCAGCACTCTCAGCCCGCAGGTAACTGTGGGTGATTAATCATTCTAAAAGCACTGATCTGCCCATCCTGTCCAAAATGAGCACGTTAAACACCTACAGTTATTACACAGCCTAGGTGGGTTTCTTTTCTAGGAGTACTATCTAAAACCAACAATCATTTCTGGGTTTTGCTTTTTATTCCTTTCCAGAAATATTTTTCTCAATATTGTTCTACTTCAAAATAAATTCTCAAAGCCTGTATTTATGGGATAGTCCAGGACAGAATTCAGTGTTCTGTCTTATTGTCCACATGGGTTCCAATAATAGAGGGAGACAGTATTTCATATGCTTGATCCTTCCACGGTGGGGAGTCCAACAACCAGATGAGTATGCCAGTGTTGTGTAACTGAGCCAGAGAAATACCTTTAACCCAGATCTTCCAGTCCAGGAATAAGAGGGGATAAAGACCTCCCTACTATCTACCACTTCAACAGTGAGTATTTGTAATGACAATTCACTCTTCACTAAAATCCATCCCATCTCCAGAATGGCCCAGAGCAGACAGATCTCTCAGCAGGTAGTCAACTTCCCTTTTAACGCTTCTGCATCATGACACCATATTATCCTTCTTAAATCAGCATATTATCACATCACTACTCTGCATCTTCCCCCACCAGTATTGGATGACTCTTGCATTGCCATTTGGATAAGTCCAATCTTTACCATCTTATTCAAAATTCCTCATTATTTCCTCTTCCATTATATTTTCCACTTCTCTTCTTTTCATTATCTTTTTATACAAAAGCTCATCTTTGCAAATGGCTCTTGAAATTCTCTAACAGAAGTCAATTCTGCAATGAACACTCAAGTCAGTTATAAGAAGTTCAATACTAACAAAGTCCTGTGAGTGAAAATAAGCCTGAGCCCCAAAGGGAAATTGGGGTGGTTCCATTCTTAACCTACTTCCCTAATGAGGCTCTAAAAACTCCAGACATGGAAAATGAATTTGCCTTCTAGGAAATGGGTTGCCGTATTTAGATAAAGTTATTCATCCTTTGAGGATACCCTAGAGTTTCCATGAGTCTGGGAACATTTCATCTGGTCTATCATAGTGGAACTGAAGAGTATAGCATGCAAATTTTAATGTTGAAAAATTCCATTATGAGCAACTTATTTCAGCATTCCTAAAAGAGCATATAATTTTAAGTATCTTAAGGAGAACATGGTAGACAACATCCCTTTGCCATTAACTAGAGATACTGAGTCTATGACTAAGCATATTATTCATGCTGTGTTTCAGATTTGCCCAACTAGCTAAGTCACTTAAAAGAATAATGAGTTCAGAGTTCAGGGAAAAAGGTTTTAGATTTTTTTCATCATTTTAGTCTGGTTCATAAAATATCATAATATCAAAATTCTGATCTCAACCAAATGATCTTTTTATTTCATCTTAGTAAAATAATATGAAGTACCTGGTTTACCTTCTTTTCTTAAATCTTCTTCTTCTGGAATGATGCTTTCTAAGTTCAAAGGGTAGCAATTGTTTTCAAGATTTTGACCTTGATTTGCATAGAATCAATCTAGATGTTTTGACTTCCCAAATCTTAAAGAAAAGATCTTTCACATTAACTTAGATAAATGTGTGTGTAATTGATTCCCTGTACCTTGGTACAGTAGAACATTGATCACTTGCTTTTTAAGAATCCTCATTTTTATTCTAAAAGTCGAGGATTAAAATGAGCTATTCTCTACCACATTCAGACATGGTGATCATAACAGGATATAGTAGTTTGTATTTTCACAACCCTTGATGCTGCAAATTGAAGGGACCAGAATATGCCATCCCAAAATGTGCCCCTTTGGCATACGGATTATTCTGAGAAACTACACACACAGGAGAAGCTCTGAAAGCAGAGTAGAGATTATCCTTTTTCTCAGGGAAATCTTTAATTATAATAAAAATTTATGTTAGAAAGGAGGTCTGTACCAGGGAGAGAACTATTAACAGAGATAACTTTTTACCAAAGAGATTTATCCATATGCCAGGGCAACCTTTGTTTATCAAATATTTTCTCCCCTCTGCTTCCCTGTAAATTGTTCTCCTCCAGTTCTCCTCCATCTCCCTTTTGTCTTTACCTGAAGATGGTATCTAAGATGGTGACTTGGGACACATCAGGGGTTACTCATTTTTCCTGGGTATCTCATGAGTATGTGAGGTATACATGTTATTAAACTTCTGTTTGTTGTGCTCTTGTTAATCTTTATTGCAGGGAGTTTCAGCCAAGAACTCAGAAGGGTAGAGGGAAATTTCTTTTTCCTCCTCTCCAACATTTAATAACCTCCAAAAGAAACCCAATAAACAAAATTTATAATGCTTAACAATAGCTGCTGCTTCTGTGAAGTGGTTGATATTGTTGCTGGGAAACTAAATGGAAAGAAACTAGAGAAAACCAAAGCTTTCACATTTGCAGATTTAGCATATGTGGAGGTAAGGTTTGTTTCAAGGATTTTATTCTTTTTAGCTTGATTTAATTTGGCTGGTTGTGAGATAAGGTATCTGGATACTCACTTTTAATAATCATATCAACATTTAGTGACACTTTGGTGATGATTTATACTTGAAGCTCACTATCTGAGAAATTATTTAGAGATCTAGCCTCAGAAAAAGTACATGGACACACACACCAACACTCACACAGAGTATGAGATCTAAAATATGTAACATTTGCCAGAAAGCAGGACTCTTAACTCAGTAAAATGTGAGCTTCAAATACTGGCTACTCAGCATGAAAAGTCCTCATTACTAAATCTGATATGCATTTATAAATCAAAAGAACCCCCGAGGTAGACAAATAATTTATGTAAAAATTTTGGTTTTGCCTACATAAATGATTGCCCTATTTCACTATTTCTTTAGTCTTGATAACTCAAATGCTTTATTATTTAGTGAAGTTCACCATGAATTTATCAGGTGATTAGCTAAAAATCACAGGTGTCATAGATTAATTTATGTTTAATTGCAAGCTGCTTTATTTCAGAAGCTTTCTACCTGCCCAACACATATACCTTTCCCCATCTCCTCATCTAGAACATGAGAGACTAAATTAAAATCACCTGGAAATTGTTCACTTAAAAGTGGTTAAAATTATAATTTTCTGTTACATATATTTCAGTAAAATAGTTCTTCAGTCATTACGATCACCTGGGGTACATTAAAACAAATAATAGAGAAGATAAACAAAACCCCAGCCCCACCCTAGATGTTGGGCTTTAGTTGTTTCTGTTCCTAAGGCACCAGTATTTACTAAGCCCCACACAGATGGTTCTGATTTGCCTCCAAGATTACCAGTCTCTGATCCAGGTGATTCCTGTCTCTGCTAGCCCCTATCCCTGGGGGTCGTCCTGCACATTGATGTGGTATCAGTGCCTGAAACACCGTTTCACTACTCCACTCCTCTGTTCCAGTTCCTCACTTGCTCCCCAAGACTGGCCATTTCCAGCTCTTTAAACTGTAAGTTCCCTAAATGAGAAAGATTCCATTGTGCAAAGCAGTCAATGCGTGGTATTAATTTTAATGCTAGGGAATTATTTTGAAGATTAAAAGACAGACACAGAGCATGATATATGAGTGTGGTACCTAGCTTATAAAATATGTAGTTACTCGTTGAGATTAAAAATATTTTGCTTGATGGACCATGTCTAGAGACTTGATACTCCAGCATCGGGGCTTCATTTGTGGGTTAGGGAAGTGGATCATTTTTAAATGCATATCTGTAAGAAGGAGGTCTGACGTGGGATTGCCTTTCCTTTCTAATTGGACCTCTAACTCAAAGGAAAATTTGGTGGGGAATTGGTAAAGACACCCTGAAAACACCAGGCATCTTCAGAGTTTCCAAGAATGAGAAGCCTATTGTAAGGGATGGAGTGAGAAGACTGGAAATCAACTCTCTTTACTTTGCCATTTTCCTGCAGTTGTTCTGCTGTAAGGGGTGTGTGTGCACACGCACGCACATGTACACTTGTGAAATATGCACAATAAAGTGGGAAAATATCATTCTAATCATAACTGGCTTCAGAGATTAAACAGGGTCACTGAAATAGCAGCAAGCCTTTACTTCAAATTTAAAAAATCAAGCAATGAGGGACAACTTGCTCAATTAAATATTAAAAAGTACTCTAAAGTTACAAAAGCTAAACCATCATGAGATACTGTAACATCAGAATATACAGAAAGAAAATAATGAAGAAAAATTCAGTAAACAGACACATCTATGTATATATGTACACATAAACATTACTTAGTGCACAGTAGAGATGGTATAAATTCATGAAACCATCAAACAATAAAATTGTTGTTGTTTAGTAACTAAGTTGTGTCCAACTCTCTTGCAACCCCATGGACTGTAGCCCATTAGGCTCCTCTGTCCCTGGGATTTCCCAGGCAAGAATTCTGAAAGTGGGTTGCCATTGCCTTTTCCAGAGGAACTCCCTGAACCAAGGATGGAACCCACATCTCCTGCACTGGCAGGCAGATTATTTGCCACTGAGCTACCTGGGAAGCCCAAAACAATAAATAATGTACATTAAATACAATAATGTGATGTACCCATTGGCATAGAAAGAAAACATGAGACTCTTGTTTTATGCAAAACAAAGTAGATTGATAATTCTGGAAAAGCTCAATGAAAAAACAAGTCTCTCTCAAGGTGGTACTTTGTGGGGATTTTTTTATTTTCTCCTTTAATTTATCTGAATTTTTAAAAATCTAAGTTATATAACTGTGTAAAAATGCTTTATCATTTAAAAAAGGCTAAAACCAAAAAGGTTTTCTTTTTATATCAGAAGCTTATAACTCAGTGATAATTTATTCTGATACCATTTTAAAATTACAGCAGGGTTTGCAGGAGCTTTGATTGCTTATAAAAATAGCAGCCCAAAGAATATAGAGCAACATCTGAAAAAAACAGTTTCCTAAAATCTCAGTGGAAGACTACATAAATAAAGTAAATACTAAATTTATAGAATAATATGAACAAAGAAATTATCTTCCAGCTGAGCGAATACAGTAGGTGAAAGTTACAAACATTTTATTGAGGTATGGGAACTATAAACTAGGTTGGGAGGACTCATTTTATCAATATTTCAAGTCTAAAGAAGTAAGAATAAAGGGAAAATAAAATCGTTTTTTTGTCTGTAGGTCTCTCTTTGCCCTTTTCCAGGGACAAGCCAGGAAAGAATGAAAATGTGCATAGAATAACACTGAGGGTGGTGGTAAGATATCGACAGGAGTAACACGACCTGGAAGCCCACACAGGGACTGAGGCAGCAATATTTCCCAGCAAGCCTCTGCCTCTATTGCTAAGGGAACTGTGTAAATCAGATAAATGCCAAACTCGTAATTCACCCAGACACAGCTTTTACACCGGCTAGGTCAATCCAATTATCTCAGAGCAGGGACAATGGGAAGAGTGTATGAGGACATATTAGGCACTTTCCACTGGTAAAAGAGATGAAGAGATACAGGAAGTCTACGCTATCAACCACAGGGTGCCTCTGTAACTTACAGCTCAACACAGCTTCAAGCTCCTGTCCTGCAGACCTGACTCATCTTCCCAGGACCCTGGGATCACTCTCCTCTTGGAGCAAAAGTAAGCTTTTCAGTAAGTTTTGTACCTGCTACATCTTTATTCAAAGACCCTTTCGTGACTTGAAATGGCTCCAGGCAACACTTGTTAAGAGTTCACAATATGCCAGGCACTGTTCTACATCATTTGTAATTATCACTTTATTTAATGCTCATAACCTAAGATAGGTACTGCTATCATCTCCATTTCACATATAAAGAAACACAGACACAGAAATATTAGGTCACTTGATCAAGATCACAGTTAGCCAATAGCAGAGGAGGCATACAAAAAACCCTTCTCTTAAAAAAATCTTTTTATTGTGGTATAGTTGCTATATGATATCATACAAGTTACAGGTGTATGATATAATGATTTTCAATTTTAAAATTTTATACTCCATTTATAATTATTATAACATGTTGGCTATATTCCCCATGTTTTACAATGTCCTTATTGTAGCTTATTTTATGCCTCATAATTTTTACCTCTTAATTCCCTACCCTCATATTGCCCCTCCCCACTTCCCTTTGCCAACTGGTAGCTACCAATTTGTTCTCTATATCTCTTAGTTTGCTTCTTTTTTGTTTTATTCACTAGTTAGTTGTATTTTTTAGATTCCACATAGAAGTTATATCATATAATATTTGTCTTTCTCTTTTTGACTTATTTCACTTTTACATAGCATAATCCCCTCCAAGTTCATCCATGTTGCTGTAAATGGCAGAATTTTATTCTTTTTTATTGCCAAGTAGTATTCCATTGTGTATATATGTGTGTGTGCATGTGTATATATATATCTTCTTTATCCATTCATCTGTTGATGGACACTTAGGTTGCTTCCATATCTTGGCAAGTATAAATAATGCTGGTATGAACATTAGGGTGCATGTATATTTTCAAGTTAGTTTTTCTTGCTTTTTTTTTTTTTTCATATATATACCCAGAAGTGGAATTGCTGGATCATATGGTAGCTCTATTTTTGGTTTTCTGAGAAACCTCTATACTGTTTTCCATGGTGGCTGCAGCAATTTACACTACCACCAACAGTGTATTCCCTTTTCTCCACATTCTTGTCAATATTTTTTGTGTAGAAAACCTTGTCTTTTAACCACCACAATGTGTTGTGAGAGAAAACATTGTTTTAGCATGAGTTGATTGCTGCTCACAAGGCTCCAGCACAAAATAGGATCCAATAAGTATCTTAAAATCTGACCAAATAGAACAGTCCTTTGCCTCCCTTAGGGTAGAGATAGAGATGAATAGGAAGAGAAAGCAAAAAAGAATTGAGCAAGAATGAAGAGAGAGAATCTTGAGCAATCAAAAGCAAGGCCCACAGTGGATAAACAAACTGTGATACATCCATATTGTAGAATATTGTTGCTTTTCAGTCGCTAAGTCATGTCTGACTCTTTGCCATCCCATAGCCTATAGCACGCCAGGCTCCCCTGTCCTTCACTATCTCCTGGTGTTTGCTCAAATTCATATCCATTGAGTCGGTGATGCTATCCAACCATCTCATCCTCTGTTGCCCCCTTCTCCTCTTGCCCTCAATCTTTGTCGGCATCAGGGTCTTTTATGAGGAGTCAGCTCTCTGCATCAGGTGGCCAAAGTATTGCAGCTTCAGTTTCAGCAAGAATATTGCTGTATTATATTCAGTTCAGTTCAGTCTCTCAGTCATGTCCAACTCTTTGCGACCCCATGGACTCGGCATACCAACTCCCGAAACTTGCTCAAACTCGTCCATCAAGTCGGTGATGCCATCCAACCATCTCATCCTCTGTCATCCCCTTCTCCTTCCTGCCTTCAATCTTTCCCAGCATCAGGGTCTTTTCAAATGAGTCAGTTCTTTGCATCAGGTGGCCAAAGTATTGGAGCTTCAGCTTCAGCATCAGTCCTTCCAATGAACACCCGGGACTGATATCCTTTAGGATGGACTGGTTGGATCTTGCAGTCCAAGGGACTGTCAAGAGTTTTCTCCAACACCACAGTTCAAAAGCATCAATTCTTCAGTGTTCAGCTTTCTTCACAGTCCAACTCTCACATTCATACATGACTACTGGAAAAACCATAGCTTTGACCGGGCAGATCTTTGTTGGCAAAGTAATGTCTCTGCTTTTTAATATGCTGTCTAGGTTGGTCATAACTTTTCTTCCAAGGAGAAAGTGTAGTATATTACTCAGCAAGAAAAAGGGAGCAACATGGGTGAATCTCAAGAGCATTATGCCAAGTGATAGAACCAGACACAAAACAGTCTGAAATCTTCAGTTTATATGACATTCTGCATGATTCCATTTACATGACATTTTGGAAAAGGCTGTGACTTAGGCATGGGAAGCAGATCACACTGGTTTCCAGGATTTGAAATGGGGGAGGGCTGACTATAAATGTATATGGACAAGATTTTTGAGTAGTGAACCATTGCATGCATTTATCAGAACTCTCATAAAGTGTACCCTTAAAAAGGTAAATTTTTCTGTATCTAAACTATACCTTAAATTTAAAAAGAATATAGGACTCAGAACCACTTCAAAATCTGTCTTAAAAAAAATCCTAGCTGGTTAATTTTGTACTTTTTAATGACACATCTTCACTGAGCAGCCGCTGTGTACACACAGTTGATAGGGTTAGTTCAGTCCAATTCAGTCACTCAATCGTGTCCAACTCTTTGCAACACCATGAATCGCAGCACGCCAGGCCTCCCTGTCCATCACCAACTCCCAGAGCTTACCCAAACTCATGTCCATTGAGTCGGTGATGCCATCCAGCCATCTCATCCTCTATCGTCCCCTGCCCCCAATCCTTCCCAGCATCAGGGTCTTTCCCAATGAGTCAGCTCTTCGCATGGCCAAAGTATTGGAGTTTCAGCTTCAACATCAGTCACTCCAATGAACACCCAGGACTGATCTCCTTTAGGATGGACTGGTTGGATCTCCTTGCAGTCCAAGGGACTCTCAAGAGTCTTCTCCAACACCGCAGTTCAAAAGCATCAATTCTTCAGCACTCAGCTTTCTTCACCATCCAACTCTCACATCCATACATGACTACTGGAAAAACCATAGCCTTGACTAGACAGACCTTTGTTGGCAAAGTAATGTCTCTGCTTTTTAATATGTTATCTAGGTTAAGAGGGCATCAAACAATAATACATAGTCCTGGCTGCAGGAAGTTCAAAGCCTATTACATTTGATCATGTGAATTGATTCTCTCCAAAGAAATCTGAGGGACCATAAATACAGCACAAAGTGTGCAAATTTTTCCTTTCAAAGGTACCAAAAAACCCCCAAAGATTTTAATGAATATGAAATATAAATATTGTAATAGTGCTGATGTACTTAGTACAAAGTGGAATATTTCAGATATACCCCAGAGGTGCCCTTGCTGCTGCTGCTGCTAAGTCGCTTCAGTCGTGTCCGACTCTGTGCGACCCCATAGATGGCAGCCCACCAGGCTCCCCTGTCCCTGGGATTCTCCAGGCAAGAGTACTGGAGTCGGGTGTCATCGCCTTCTCCAAGAGGTGCCCTTACTGAACAAAATTGTTCATGCAACTATTCATTTTACAAATGTTTATTTAGGTATTCAGATGCAGTGGTTAGTTTTGTTTGTCAACTTGGCTAGGTTATAGTCCCTAGTAGTTCAACCAAACACTGATCTCAGTGTTGCTGTGAAGGTATTTTGTAGATATGATTAAAGATATAATTAGTTGACTTAAGTAAGGGAAATTATCTTAGATAATATGAATGAGCTGGGTGTGATTCAAACAACTGACAGACCTTATGAGCAGAGCTGAGAAACTCCTGAAGAAGCAATTCTGCCTGTGGACAGCAGCTTCAGCTCATTATAAAGAGTTCCAGCAAGTCCTACACGTTTCAGATGTGTCCAGCCAGCTTCCACAATCACATAGGTCAATTCCTTGCAAAAAAACACAAAAACCTCTTGATTTATCTCTCCTATTGATTCTGTGATTCTGATTGAATCTTAACATGCTCAAGGAGAGAGGAATTGAAGAGATAGACACAAATATGCCCTAACCAGTTATGTCGTCTAGTGGAGATGACATGGGAGTAATCTGGTGATTACAATGAAAATTTTTGATGGTAGAAGTACAGGAAATATATTGGGTGATACCTAGTCTAGACTTCAGAGTGGAACAGGTAAGGAACATTTCGTAGATGATGAAAAGTTTAATTTGAGGGTTAAAAAATTGACTGGGAATTTAGGGTATGTGTGTGTTTTTTATAGGGAGGATGGTGATAAAGCATTCTAAGCAGAAGGCCTAGCCTGTGCTGAAGACTAGAAGCCAGATGGAGCATGGCACAATGGAAGAGTGAAAGAGACTCAGTACCCCTGATGTGTAGAGTATGGAGGTGAGAGAAGAAGGTTGAGGGAATAAGCAGAAGCTAGATCATGCAAGCCTGTGAGTCATGTTAAGTTTCTAGGCACAGGAAAGACATGAGAGAATTTTAATCATGATCAGTGTTGGATTTCAGAAAGATTTTTCAGGATATGATGAGGAGAATTAGATTGGGAGAAAATGGAGGTCAGGTACTAGAATAAAAAATTCAAATGTCTGATGAAGGTGACCTAATGGGAACAGAAGCAGTGGAAATGGAGAGAAGGATTTAATCAGAGTGAAGTTTAGATAGTACAAAGGACAAAACTTGCTAATTGATTCAATTTGAAGAATGATGAAGGTTGAAAAGTTAGTATTAAGCCAAGATTTCTGACCTGAGCAGCTAAGTGGACAGTGGAACCGCTTGCAAAGACAGGGAACACCAAGGACGGTGTCAATGTGGAGCAGGGAAGGACCCTTTTGGACCTGCTGTGACTGAGATACTTTTGGATATTCAGGTGGAGAGACCTAGCAGGCAGTCTAAAGGGCAGGAGAAATTTGGGCTTGAAATATGGATCTAGGAACATCAGTAAATTCATGCAAATTGAAGCCATGGGTGTGGATGAGCTTACCTAGGAAGGTAGTAAATACAAGGCAGGAGAGAGACCAAGTTATAATCCAGGGTAACACTAACATATCCAGTGGGGAAAGAGGAGACTCTTCGAAATAGGAGACACCCGTTTTTATATCAGGTTAAAACATGTTATATCATGACATTTCATGTTTTTTCTTATCACAGTTCATATATGGTTGTGAAAAGCAGTTGGGATCCAAAGATATCAAGACATATTTCAGTTGTGCTTCCTGCCTATACTAATGTGGTCTGGTTAGCACATGCCTTGTTGTTTGAAAAGCTTTTTCACAGGCCCACATCGTATTATTTAATCCTCAAAAAAATTCCCCTGAGGTACCTATTAACATTATTCCTATTTTATTGATAAGGACATATAGGCTCAGTTCAATAATTTGTTCAAGCTCACTCAAGTCCATACTAGTGCCTCTGACCATCAATCCCATCAGTATAGCACTTTACAGTGGACATAATGCTCAAAAACAGCCCTGCATCTCTTATACTACAGATAGGAAAATAAAGGCTTACAGAAGCCAAGAGGCCAATCAATGTTTCTTTCTCTGGGGAAGGGAGTAGTGAACTTGCATTCAGATATTTTGATACCATAAAACCAGTTTTCAATATCTGTTGATTCATAAAATGATAATAACTTAGAAAATCTTTATGGCCCATAAACTAGTGAAATGTTTGTTTCTTTATATTGGTTTATCTGAGTATGGAATTGGGCCTCTGATTATCCACAATGAGCTTCATGATTTTTCTAGGAACGTGCTAAAGTTTTGCTAGAAGTTATATAGTTCTCCCTGAAAACAAAGAAATAAATGTGAACCCTGGTGATTACTTCTCTGTTTTAGTTTCTGGTTCTCCTAGTGCCACAAAGTAAAATTGAAATATGAGCATATTATTTTGCAACCTTTAAGTTTCTACAAATACTAAATTTTGTCCTCAGGACTATAGCCATCATTACAAGGGAATTAATGAGAAATAACAGTATATGTCAGTGGTCAACACAACAGTACTGAAAGATGCAATTTCTTCTGTATAAATTTATAAACCATTATTGGAAGAATTCATCTGTAAATATTCCCTTAATCTACTTTCAGCCATAGAAATATATAACATAATTAAAAACAGCATATCTTCCACCTAAATGAATGTCTTGAGAATTAAGGAGTTAATTAATATGAAAGTGATTTGTAAATGGCAGATACCCCTGTGAAAAATGGGGGTATTCTTATTATTTTATTAATGATAGTAATCAGAATCTATTTCAGTTGGGTAGGGTCAAATAAAAAATAATAAATGATAAAAATATTTTAAAAAATATTTTATTTTTCAACCAGATGAATTCAAACATTTAGAAGATTTCAGCATCAACAAAACAATATGCATATTTAGGATTGGATATAGAAGGGTGATGTTAGTAGGGAAAAAGCCTCAGAGTCCTGGTGAATGTTCATAGAATGTACCTTTTTAATGGTACATTTATTTCTATAAGGTTTTAACTGCTTGGTTCCCATAGTAACTCAAGTGCTAGAGTGATGACCCAGGGAATGACCTTATACTTCCTGGGATAGCTATTAAGCCCAGATAAATCATTGCTTCTTTTGTAAAGCTGTCTTCCAGTCTAGGGTCTTCCATTTGCTTGACATGTACTCTAGGTAATTCACTTTACCTTTGGTTTTGTTTCCTCATCTATAAAGTAAGAATCATAATGATAATGCTTATATCACATTTGGTACAAAGATATAAGACATTATTACTTTGCTAATTAATTTTTTTCTTCAAAAGTTTTATGACATCATAACTCTCACTATAAAAGGACTAGAACTCGTGCTACAGAATTTAAAAAGGAAAGGTATTATATTTGGACTTAAGAAACATAATGTGAAAAAGGAACACATGCATTCTGCATATAATCTTATGAACCTAAAGAATCTCAGAAAATACTAATTTTGTAAAAAATATATGCATGCTTTCTTCCTGTAAAATTTATATCCAACATTATGCTTCTATTATCTTTATCTTTTCATTGATAATTTTCTTAATTCAAAATTTGTTCTGTGGAAGTTAGGATGAAGATTCTTGGGCAGGAAAATTCTGCGAGACTTGGTTCTGAATATGCACCAAAAGGAACGATTGACAATTTGCATGCTCGTTTAGGAGAGATTTCTTTTTTTTAATTAAAGAAACTCAAATTCTGTAGTTACAGAGCTAAACACCAAAGCGACTTCTTTGGTATTATAGGAAATTACTCAAGAACTTCAAAAACAGTCCTGCAGAACATTTCTCATTATAAAGGGATGGGGCTCTCTGTTCACTCATGTGAAATACCTGTGACATAGTGGACAAGCATGAAGCTGTAGGGTCAGACCACTTGAATGGGAATGCTTACATTTTTACTCCAAAAAGCAAACTTCTTAAACTTCTCATGCTTCAATTAATTTTCTCATCTATAAAAAGGATCATGATACCTATCTATCTTTATGTGAGGAAAAAATGATAAAATAGCATGTGTAAAAAGCTTAGTAAACTCTCATGGAAGCCAACTATGAAATGTACTATTGGACGTTTTGCCTCAAAAGAATGACTTCAGTTAAGTTCAGTTGCTCAGTTTTGTCTGACTCTTTGTGACCCCATGGACTGCAGCACGCCAGGCCTCACTGTCCATCACCAACTTCCAGAGTTTACTAAACTCATGTCCATTGAGTTGGTGATGCCATCCAAGCATCTCATCCTCTGTCATCCCCTTCTCCTCCCACCTTCAATCATTCCCAGCATCAGGGTCTTTTCCAATGAGTCAGCTCTTCACATCAGGTGGCCAAGGTATTGGAGTTTCAGCTTCAGCATCACTCCTTCCTGGTTGGATCTCCTTGCAGTCCTAGGGACTCTCAAGAGTCTTCTCCAACACCACAGTTCAAAAGCATCAATTCTTCTGCGCTCAGCTTTCTTTAGAGTCCAATTCTCACATCCATACATTACTACTGGAAAAACCATAGCTTTGACTAGACGGACCTTTGTTGGCAAAGTAATGTCTCTGCTTTTTAATGTGCTGTCTAGGTTGGTCATAACTTTTCTTCCAAGGAGCAAGTGTCTTTTAATTTCATGGCTGCAGTCACCATCTGCAGTGATTTTGAAGCCCCCAAAAATGAAGTCTGCCACTGTTTCCACTGTTTCCCCATCTATTTCTCATGAAGTGATGGGACTGGATGCCATGATCTTAGTTTTCTGAATGTTGAGCTTCAAGCCAACTTTTTCACTCTCTTCTTTCACTTTCATCAAGAGGCTCTTTAGTTCTTCTTCTCTTTCTGCCATAACAGTGGTGTCATCTGCATATCTGAGGTTATTGATATTTCTCCCGGCAATCTTGATTCCAGCTTGTGCTTCTTCCAGCCCAGTGTTTCTCATGATGTACTCTGCATGTAAGTTAAATAAGCAGGGTGACAATATACAACCTTGATGTATTCCTTTCCCTATTTGGAACCAGTCTTTTGTTTCATGTGTAGTTCTAACTGTTGCTTCCTGACCTGCATACAGGTTTCTCAAGAGGCAGGTCAGGTGGTCTGGTATTTCCGTCTCTCTAAGAATTTTCCACAGTTTGTTGTGGAATGACTTAGAATGACTTAGAGGTACCTTTGTCTGATTTGTGCTTGTGATCCATAAGAATGAAACAACAAATAGACCAGTGATGTAAGCCACAATCATTCATATGCATATAAAATTCTTAGGAGACAAAACTTTTCCTTGTGTATTCATAGACCTGCTGTTCCTGGAAACCACTTGAGTTGTGGGAGTTAAACTTAACAATCATTTCTTGGATTTCAAGCTAATGAAAGAGCTGAGATGCTGCTACTCTCCTGGTTTCCAGTCTTAGACTCTAGAGTACTTCTAACTTTATAGTATATTCCATCCATTTCATTTCCTGAATAAGAAGATCAATTTCTCAAAATCTTGCATCATTTTTAACCTTATTCTATCACCCACCTACCTCTTTCTCTATAGGCAAAAATGAGGAACCCAATCATGAAATAATGGAGTGAATTGAACCACAGTTTGATTCACTAGGGCTCAGTTCAAATAGTGCTAAGGTGGTTTGGTGTGAATGTTCCAACCCAGTGTCTCCTCTGAGGGATGAAAGTAATTTCTCCCTCAGGTAGCTTCTGAGAGCTAAAAACAACGAATCAACATCCACAAAAACATTTCCTATAAATCCATCCGTAATGAAATATCTAAAGGAAAAATCCCCTTCTTGGAAGTTCTTACAGTCAGTTATAGCATGAGGCCTAACTGCAGACTTGGAGACAACCAATTACTGTGGCAGGCTTCCCAGGTGGTGCTAGTGGTAAAGAACCTGCCTGCCCATGCAGAAGACATAAGAGACACAGGTTTGATCCCTGAGCTGGGAAGATCCCCTGGAAGAAGGTGTGGCAACCCACTCCAGTATTCTTGCCTGGAGAATCCCATGGACAGACGAGCCTGGCAGGCTACAGTCCATACGGTCACAAAGAATGGGACATGATTAAAGCGACTTAGCATGCACGCATGCATGCAATTACTGTGGTATGCTAAAAGCAACATAATGGAAGAGCTGAAGAATTCTCAGTCTCTTAACTGGCTACTCTTCACAGGGTGAGAGCTTTTCTACTAAGACATAATGTTCCATTAGTGAAAAGATGAAAAACCAAGATCAGAAATTACATTTTTCAGCACTAACATAACCTTAGCTAGGATTTATAGGCATAGCATGGTGCATAAAAGAAGCTTCTTTTTATTGGTTTTTCATTTCCCACTAGCATGGGACCAACTCACCTCAGTTTGCTAGGACTTTTGAGGATTTAGCACTGAAAATCCTATATCCCAACAAAGCCCTCAGTCCTGGACAAACTGAAATGGTTGGTCACCCTATATGTCAAAACAAATTAATCCTACACTTAGCCACATCTACAGGGTAATTTTCCAGGCTCCTAAAAATGCCTTCAACAACAACAACAACAAAACCCATCTTCATCAGCTTGAAATGCAGCATTTGAGAAAAGATAAGTAGAATCATAGGGCTTCCCTGCTGGCTCAACAGTAAAGAATCTGCCTGCCAATGCAGGAGACATGGGTTTGTGGGTTCGATCCCTGGGTCTGGAAGATCCCCCGGAGAAGGAAAATGCAACCCACTCCAGTATTGCCCGGAAAAGCCCATGGACAGAGGAGCCTGGTAGGCTACATACAGTTCATGGGTTCGCAAGGAGTCAGACATGGCTTAGCAACTAAAGAACAATAACAAAGTACAATATATTTGTAAAATAGCTTAACATCCTCCCTATGGCTTATTGGTAACACACAGTCACTCATACATTGTATAGAAACAAAGAGACAGTCCCAGAACTCCTGCCACTTACTGTGGGGAGAGATCATAAGATAATCCATCTCAGTACACCTCAAAAAGTGCTATGATGTCTCTGATCACTTTAAGAGCATAGAACAAATATACCTGGAGCCTGGAAAAATCAAGGGGAGCTTCCTAGATAGTGAGAGCTGAGATCTTTTCTTTTAATTAGAAAAAGTTGTAATACAATTTTAAGATTTACTTTCCATTTATATTTATTACAAAATATTGGCTATATTCCCCTTATACCCACTAGTTTGTGCCTATTCACAGGTGTGAGGTGATATCTCATTGTAGTTTTGATTTGCATTTCCCTGATGATTAGCATTGTTGAGCATCTTTTCATATGCCTGTTGACCACATGCCTGTTTACATTTCTTTGGGAAAATGTATATGCAGTTCTTGTGCTCATTTTTTAATTGGGTTGATTTTTTTTGATGCTGGGTTGTATGAGTTGTTCATATATATTTCATATTAATCCCTTATTGGTCATATCGTTTGCAAATATTTTCTCCCATTTGGTAGGTTGTCTTTTTGTTTTGTGGATGGTTTTCTTTGCTCTGCAAAAGCTTTTAAATTTAATTAGGTCCCATTTGTTCATTTTTGCTTTTATTTCCTTTACTTTAGGAGAGGGATACCCCAAAATATTACTGTGATTTATGTCAAAGAGCATTCTGCCTATATTTTCCTCTAGTTTTATAGTATCTGGTCTTTGATCCATTTAGGTCTTTAATCCATTTTTAATTTATTTTTGTATATGGTGTTAGAGAATATTCTAATCTCATTCTTTTATGTGTAGCTATCCAGTTTTCCCATCACCAATTGTTGAAGAGACTGTCTTTTCTCCGTTGTATACTCTTGCCTCCTTTATCATAGATTAATTGACCATAAGTATGTGGGTTTATTTCTGGGCTTTCTATTCTCTTCCATTGATCTATTAAGTCTTTTTCTGTGCCATAAGCTGAGTCCTTAAACACATGTTTAATTTAGTGCTAGAAGTCACTAAACAAAGCTTTACGTTGAGAGAGGACAGACAGGTTTTCCTGAATACCATGCAACTGAAAACAGCTGACATTGCTGGGAAAAGGAGATGCTCTAAACTGGGAGGAGGGGGAATGAGGATGGAAAAGATCTGGGAAGGCCACAGAGGGGCAGAGTGTGTTCCTCTAGAGCTAACTTCATTCCCTTTATCACATCTGCTTTCATTTCATGTAGGAAAAGCCTAGTCCCTGAACAATTTCCCCTCTCCAGTACCAAAGGATCCCCTCTAACGACCCCAAATGTCCTTCCCATAGGTATCTATTAAACCTTGTTCATCTTTTCAGGTTCCTCTGAACATGTCCCTTTGCATCAAGGCTTTCTCAATCTTTGCTGATTCCCTCTGAGCTTCGTCCTCCTAGGCCTCTAATCCTCTACTGCATGTGCCTTACACTTACGAGCTTCATTATATTTGACTTCCAGTATTTTACACTTTTTATTATTCACATTTGTCAGTCATATCCTCTGCAGTGTCAAAAACGCTTAGGGTGCATACTGGGCAATTCATAAATATTTGTTGACTTGAGTTAAAAATCATTAATAGAATTGTTCATATTAGGAAATAATCAAAGCAGATGAAAGAGAGATGGCACAAAGAAATTATTCAAGGGTCCAGTTGAAATGTGATGATACAAGTATGCACTTGACTGTGTAGGCCTGGGAATGTTAAAGCTGTAAAAGTTAAATGAGAAAAATAGAGTTGGAATTTTGGGAAAACTCCCTATGATGAAATTACAAATTATTTTTCTCTTTACCAAGCTCAACAGCATTGTTAGTACATATAATGATCGCAAAGAGAACTTTGAGAGATCTGAGTTTAAATTTTGTTTTGCCTCTGTGACCTACAAAAGTTATTATTTCCTCTGACTCTCAATTTGCTCATCTTTAAAATGGGACAATATGGCTGATACCCCTATTTACCCTCCTTTTCCACTCTACTTTACCCTGTTCTGTGTCTTAGGAGGCTGAATACAGGGACTGCATCAACAGACTGCATGGCTCATGATTCTGATTGGGTTTATCCAGTGGGGAGCTGGCAGGAAACAGAGGGTGGCAGGTTGGTTATTTCCTTCCAAGGCAGTCTCCATCTTCCACAGCAGTCTTTCCTCTCTTCCTGGACATTGACTATCCAGCTATAACTTCTCCTTGGTTCTCTGTTGCTTCTCATTGCAGGATACACTACTCTCTCTTGTTGGTTTCCACTATTACTGCCCATGGCTCTGTAAATAGCCCCTTTATTAAATTTTCTACCAATTACCCAGTTTGACTGTGCAATCTTTTCCTGTTTATACAGACAACAATCATATTTGCCCTTTGCTAATGTAAACATTAAGTTAAACTATGTCAAGTGTCTAGCACAGTTTCTAGTATAAGTAAGTCTTAGTAAATATGACAATCTTACCCCCTCCTTCCTATACTCTTTGGCCTTTTTAAAGGCAAGGTACTAGTTTGTGCTGGTATGGAATCTGTGCTTAATCTGATTTTCAATAGTTTGATAAGCTTCTCCTTGAAGAAGTCTTTGTTGCCATAAAGAAAAAAACCTATGTTTCCATGAGGGTCATTAGCAAATAAAATCAAGAAAATGCATCTTTCAGTGAGACATGGCAATCTAAAGAACAGTGTACTTCAACTGTAAGTGCCTCAACCAGAGTTAAATATGTGCTTTCAAGAACACATACATCCATAGACTATAAAAGAGCACAAAGATCATATAGAAGAAAAAGATTTACTTGGCATAGATAATACTTTCATGGACAAAATCTTGCTTACAAAAATTTGTTTTAGAGATGATCAATAATATTTCTAGCTCAAGGTTCCTATAGATTCTGTGGTCAGAAGAGTAACTGAGAATTAAATAAAATTTAATTAAATGACAGAATAGCTATTAAGGAAATGATCAAATCTTCCTTTCCTCCATAGGATGATGACAGAAGAATAAAAGGTCTTCTTTCCTTGCAGTAGGGGTGACTGGACCTGTGAGTTCTTCTATCCAGCGATCCTTCCTTTCCTTACCTCCTGGGGGTTGTTAACAGTCAGAGGTGTAATCAGCTGTTGTAGGTATACTAGGAGGAATTTCTGAACACATCTGTGTTATTAAAGGCTTGAAAGTAAAAGTGTTAGTTGCTCAGCCATGCCCAACTCTTTGCTAGCCCATGGACTATAGCCCGACAGGCTCCTCTGTCCATGGAATTCTCCAGGCAAGAATACTGGGGTGAGTTGCCATTCCCTTCTGCAGGGGAATCTTCCCAACCAAGGGATCAAATCAGGGTCTCCTGAATTGCAGGCAGATTCTTTACTTTCTGAGCTACCAGGGAAGCCTAGAGGTTTGGTTCCATGTAAATAATTAAACAGGGGCTTCCCAGGTGGTACAGTTGAAAACAATCTGCCTGCTAATGCAGGAGACAAAAGAGATGTGGGTTCAATCCCTGGCTCAGGAAGATCCCCTGGAGGAGGGCACAGCAACCCACTCTAGTATTCTTGCCTAGGAAATCTGTGGACAGAGGAGCCTGGTTGGCTACAGTTCATGTAGTCCCAAAGAGTCAGACATGACTTAGTGACAAAGTACACACACACAAAGAGAAAATTAATCAGCAGAAGTACTGTGATTGAGGATTGAAGAAAGGCCCTGTGAAATTGATAGATCCCTGAAGCCAAGGAGGTGGTAGGTGTTCTGGTCAAGAGCAGTGGAGGCTGGTGTTCACAGGAACTCAGAGCCATTGTAGTGGTAGAGCCCTGATGCAATGCAGGGCTGTGGGTGGCAGGCTGTAACAGTGGCCACATTCTCCACACCTTCCTGTATCTGAGTGCTTTTGAAATGTGACTGTGCAGCCCTTCTCATCAAGAAGTGGAGTTTATTTCTCCACCTCTTCAATCTGAGCTGAATTGTGATGTCTCCTGGTCAATATAAAGCAGTGGGAGGGATGGTATGCCGGTTCCAATCTATGTCTTAAGAGGCTTTGTGTGTTTCTGCTCTTTCCCTTAGAACCCAGAAAATCTGTCATGTATGCAGATTCGAAACAGCCTACTCTGTGGGAGACACATGGCCTGGTCCCTTTCCCATCTCCCATCTGAGAGCCAGACAACCCAAGAAGCCACTTTGCTGACTCGTAGCTCACCACACATGTATGTGTGAACCCAAGTAAAACAGAGACTACTCAACAAAGCCCAGTCCCAACTGTCAACCCACAGAACCATGAACTCATCGTGTTTAAATCACTAACTTTTTAGGTTGTTTATTACACAGCAAAGCTAACTGGTTCACTATGCACCTTGGGGTTTTGATCAGGATCTCTGTGGCCTAGCTTGTCATGAGGAGAATGGTTGGTGCTACCTGCCTACAAAAGGGCCATAGTGACCTTAAAAATAGCAGCATCAATGACCAACGAAGATGTCTAGCACCTACCATTTTGATACCCTTTCTGTCCTTCAGGGTTCTTGTATAATCAAAGGAGGGAGGAAGGGGAAACCCTTGCCCCTATTTCTGTCAGATCAGTTGATATTGAAATTTATAACCATCTTAATATGTGGGGACTCAGGTCAAACTTAATTTTAATTAGAAAAATAATAAAACTTGGTTCTGTAGCTTAGGTCACATTTTTAAAATAAGAAAATTTTAAACATTTAACAATCGCTTATTTGAAAAGTATTACGCTTCAGCTCTCCACAGATCTTATATCCTGCTTCTCAATCAGTATAGGAGAGAGAACCATTGATCACATAATTTTATGGAGGAGGTTTTTGAGTTCTGAATTAATGTGTGGTAAATTTAAATCACACATGATTTTTGAGCAAAAGTTTGGTCGAGTTGGGCTTCCCTGGTGGCTCAGAGGGTAAAGCATCTGCCTGCAATGCAGGAGACCCAGGTTCGATCCCTGGGTCAGGAAGATCCCCTGGAGAAGGCAACAGCAACCCACTCCAGTATTCTTGCCTGGAGAATCCCATGGACGGAGGAGCCCGGTAGGCTACAGTCCATGAAGTCACAAAGAGTCGGACACGACTGAGCGACTTCACTTTGTTTCTTTCTTTTGGTCAAGTTATGAGATAGCAAATCAGTGTTCAAGTCCATAGTAGTGACTGTTGAAATGTATATTTGCAAAGAACTCTGGTTTTAATGGGGCTTCCCTGGTAGCTCAACTAGTAAAGAATCCACCTGCAATGCAGGAGACCCCAGTTTAATTCCTGGGTTGAGAAGATCCCCTGGAGAATGGATAGGCTACCCACTCCAGTATTCTTGGGCTTTCCTGGTGGTTCAGATGGTAAAGAATGAGCCCACAATGTGGGAGACATGGGTTTGAGTCCTGGGTAGCCTCCCTGGTGGCTCAGGTTGTAAAGAGCCTGCCTGCAATGTGGGAGACCTAGGTTCAATTTCTGGGGTTTGGAAGATCCCCTGGAGAAGGAAATGGCAACCCACTCCAGTATTCTTGCCTGGAGAATTCCATGGACAGAAAAGCCAGGCAGGCTACAGTTCATGGGGTTGCAAAATGTCGGACACAACTGAGTGACTAATGCTTTTCCTGGCTCTGTTATTAATTAGTGTAATGCTACATGAGTCATTAGTCATATCTGAGCCTTTATCTGTAAACTCAAAAAATAAAAAATAAAAAAAGACCTAAATAAGCTTTAAGTTCCTTTGAACTTCTACAAGTCTTTGTCTCTCCTTCTGTGTTTACAATTGGATACCTTCTTATTCAGAGGCTTACTTTACTTCTCCATAGAATATCCTTCAACTGATTACTCTTTCCTATAAATCTTTAAAGCAGTTACTAATGATAAGAGTGGGGCAGGCAGCTAGTCAGGTCCTGCTTTGTGTTATTCCTGCCCCTGATGTCTTGTTATCTGTTACCTGTTTATTTATCTTCTGAACTAGTTTGAAGCCCCCTTGAGGATGAAGATGGTGTCTTATACTTTTTTGACTCTCCATTTTAAGTTATAGTATGTAAACCTAAAAATAACCCTATAAAATTATTGCTACACATAAAATTGATTATACTAATAAATTTTGACATACTTTCAAAATATTCCTTTTTTCCAATATTAGTTAACACCCCTTTAAGTGCATTGGATGACATATGGTACTTTAGGCAGGTCATTTCACATTTTTGAGATCTAATTTATAATGAATTAGATGGGAAGATTCAGTTAGATCATCTGTAAGAGCTCTTCTTCGTGTACTAGTCTGTCATTTTTTTAAGGGCTATGGAAGTTCAGGACATAGATATTTGTCATGAGGCTCATTCTTCTTAGCTAGACTTGGTTCTTAGATATATGCTTAGCTTAGAGCCTTGGATGGGCACTCAGCTATCAGGCTGACTGTCACAGGTGCTCTGGCTGGGTGCCCACAGCATGCTCTTCCATCATCACCCCCAACCTCTCCCCCCCCCAAACACACACATGCACACTCCACACTGTTGCAAATCTACTAAGAGATGCTGCTTAGCTTAGGGCCACTCTCTGTTCTCAGAGGTAGTATGTTAGTTTGTCTCCTTTTTGACCAGTTAAGAGCCTAGAAGTAGCAAACTTCATATCTAAACTCCAGGTAGTTAAGTTGGGTCTTGATTATAAAATTGTTTTCAAATATTGTAATGGCTTTACAAGATAGTTGTTTTAAAAAGATAATGATATCTATCTCTTTGGAAGTAAGTCATGGGTTATTAAACCTGTAGGTCACATAGTCTTTGCACAAGATTACCAATTTGAAACCTGTAGCTGAATAAGAACCTTATGTAAAATGTGGGGATTGTTGTTTAGAATTCTTCTGTTTTGCTCATAATTTGCATAATTATGATCTGTTTATTCTAAAATTATCTCCCATGAGTTGGAAATAGAGCATATACACTTCACCAATGATCTGAAATTTATGAGAAGCTCCTTCATAATATTTCTAGTGTACCAAATAAATCAGTATCTGAATATGTTGGCAGTTTTCAAATTTAAAAATGTTATATGAAAAGATATAAGTAACCCAGTAATTCCATGACAGGACTATACGTAGTATCCTTTTTTCCAAGCAAGGTCAATAACAGCAACAAAGTCCAGTAAAACTTCTTTGTAATCCATTTTAAATATATCATCTTGAAGCAATATTACCTTTTGTCAGTAAAACTATGGGCAAGAATCTGGGCTTTAGAATCAGGTAACTCTAAGCTTCAAATCCTAGCCCGACATCTTGCTAGATAGGTGTCCCTAAGCAAAATACTTAAACTTTCTATTCTTTTTCTTCTTTGTAAAATAAGGTAATAGTGCTATCTTGCAATATTATTGAGGATTAGATAGAATAATATAGACAGAGTGCCTACCACAGAGGAGTATTGAAGAAAATGATTTATCATTAATAATATCATATTTATGCTATAGAAAGAAAGCATCATTTTTTTTTCATTTAGTTGGAGTGAATTTATTTTTTACAAAGCACTTGACTTGTTTTGATTAGGTGTGGGTGGAGACATCGTGAGCAATAATGAGTTAAAATGATTTTTCCTTTTAATTAAAAAGAAATCAATAATATCTTGAGGATACTCAATTTCTTCCAAAGGGAACATGAGACAATCAATAACAATTCTTGATACAGATGCTGCACAAAGTTGAAATCAAAGCCTGATTTAACACAGATAGTCAGACAAAGGTAACACGGCTCAGTCCAGAATGCCTCCTGCTTGTTTGGAAATGATCCCCAAAACACCTAGGATTAGACATCCAGCAACATCCATGCACTGTGGATTTGAGTAAGGCTTGCATGGGGGCTTAAGTGAATCCCCAGGGTCATGTGTATCTCTTATATCAAACCTCAGTCATTTTATTATTCAGTGCAAGTCTAACAGAGAGATGGTAACAATGGTAGAAACAAAGTATCTAATGCTATTTTTCATTTAACCAACATCATCATTACTAATTAATAATTAATTATCATGGTTCTTGGCTCTGTTTTAGCCAAATAAATTATACCTATTTAACTCGTTGAGAGCTTTCCAGGTGGCTCAGTGGTAAAGAGTCCATTTGCCAATGTAGGAGACATAGGTTTGCTCCTTGGGTTAGGAAGATTCCCCTGGAGGGGGAAATTGCAACCCACTCCAGTTTTCTTGCCTGGAAAACCCCGTGGATAGAGGAACCTGGTGGGCTACAGTCCATGGGGTCGCAGTGAGTTGGATATGACTTAGAAACTGAGCACACATAAATTTAACTCTACTTGACAGAACCTTACTGGAGCTGATATAGACAGGGACTGATAACAACAAATTGAATAATAGATAAACCAGATAAATAAAAGAAACAAAGTGAATGCTTGTAAATAACACATAAACATGGGATTACTAAAAGCCAATCAATAACGAATCATGATGTTGGACAATGAAAAGAAAACTAAATCCAAAGACAAAAACCGAAGAGTTCTCATCTCAGCTGCCTCTCTCATCTCTGAGATTCTGGGTAAGTCACGCTTTCTGGACCTTAGGACCTTTGAGCCTGCTCTACTTTCTAATGGGGGATATGCTAATTCTACATACTTTGTGACATTCACTGGTGGCCCCTTTGCCTTCACTTAGCTCTATTTTAAAATTTTATTTATTTATTTTAATTGGAGGTTAATTACTTTACAATATTGTAGTGGTTTTTGCCATACACTGACGTGAATCAGCCATGGGTGTACATGTGTCCCCCATCCTGAACCCCCCTCCCACCTCCCACACCTAACTCTATTTTGCCTTTACTTAACTCTACTTTGCCTTTAAAATCTTTTAAACCCCAGATTCATATGGAACTGTAGAAGGCTTCCCTCTTTCCTTATTTCCTCAAGAAGAGTCAGACTCTTCTAACTTTTGGGTAATTCCTTGATTCTAAGGGTTTTTGATTGCTGTTAAATTACAGATCCCTGGGAGGGGATGAATTTTAAAATTATTAGACATTTACATTTCAGTAAAACTGCAAAGAGAAAAAAGCAGCAAGATTTATCTTATAGTCTTCCCAGGTGGCGCTAGTGGTAAAGAACAGCCTGCCAAAAGAGATGCGGTTGGATCCCTGGGTCAGGAAGATCCCCTGGAGGAGGGCATGGCAACCCACTCCAGTATTCTTGCCTGGAGAATCCCATGGACAGAAGAGCCTGGTGGGCAACAGTCCATAGGGTCACAAAGAGTCGGACACAACTGAAGCCACTTAGCACAGCATGAGTGCCCTGTAATAGAGACTAACAGCTGTCTGTCAGTCCCTATTCTTTCCCAGTGGGCTTCCCTTGTGGCTCAGCTGGTAAAGAATCTGCCTACAATGCAGGAGACCCCAGTTTGATTCCTGGGTTGGGAAGACCCCCTGGAAAAGGAATACGCTACCCACTCCAGTTCTTCCCCACTAGCCATTTTATAACAACTCCTGATTCTCAGCTGGGCACAGGTTCACCCAGAATAGGAACTACATTTCCCAGTCTCCCTTGCACGTATGTATGATCACAAGATGAAGTTCTAGGCATTGTAATATAAGAGCAGTGGTGTATTTAAAGGGATACTGGAATGCATCATTTTTGTCATCATTTCTTCCTTCTTGCCAGCTAGACTGTGGATGGAAGAGCTGGAGATCTGGCAGTCATCTTGGGAGTGAAGCTCATAGATGGTGGCCTAATTTTAAGAAAAGATAAACTGCTCTTTCAACTTTAGGGAGATAACTGAGGTCCTGTCCATTTTTGTTTGTTTAGTTTATCACTGGCTAGCTTTTTTTCACTCCCTTAACCCACTTAAATAACCAACCAAGGGAGGAGAAACAAGACAGAATGTAGATCCCCCTAACCTTTCACAACTCTCTTTTTTTTGCAACTCAATTTTCAGGGGTTCTTGATTTACTCAAACAATAGTAAACCCATAAGGTTTCAACATTTGTAATATTTCAACATGTTCTGTAGTATCAGACCCTGAATTCTGAGAGTTTCAGAAGGTGATCATGATAGTACAAAAAATATAGGAAGTTCTTTTGAAGAAAGACAAGCTCTAAGTTGCTCTGCAAATTCTTATCATTAAATATCAGTAACTATTTGCAGAAGGCTTATGTCTAATAAGCAACTGAGAAATATATTGATATTGGTTTTTACCCTTTAATTTTATTTTTTATTAGCTAATTTAAATGAAATTGTTCTAACTCTCACATAACCTCATCTGTGAGGGGAGCTGTGCTTTGACTGTGTTTTCTGAGTAGTTATAAAAACTATTTACCTAGGTGATATCACATTACATTTTCATTGATTGCAAGATTAGAAAACAGATCTTAGATTCCTTTAAAAAAAAAAAGGCAAAACCAAAAACACAATCTAAAATTAATGGAACATTTTAAACATGGTAGTTTCCCAGTACATTGTTGTTGCAATATTGAGTCAATTTATGAAGTTTTGAGATTTATATTTTTGAAAAATTCTTACATATGAAAGATTTTAAGGCAGTATTTCTCAAATAATGGCAAAGGAGCACTGCATCAGAATCGCTAGGATGTTTGTTGAAAATGCTAATTCTCAGACTCCTCGGTCACATCTAGTGAATTAAAATCTCTACAAATGCCTTGAGAATATGAATTTTAGCACCCTCAAGAGATTTTCAAGCACATTTAAGAACCTCTGTTCTACTGCTTTGTCTAGTGCAACGAAGTTTCAAGCTGTTTTGCTGTTGTTGTTGTTACTTCCATATTTCTGTCAGTATCAAGTTCATTCCTTTCCCATTCTGCCTCCAATAATTATTTTGACCACAAAGTGAAAGGCAAGAATCATTACTGCACTGATTAACATTTACTCTTGGGGAAAAGGGAGTTTTTAGATAGTCACACATATTTGTCAGTTGAGGGGAAGATAAGTGTAATACAAGTACAGTTCCCAGATTTCAAAACCATTTTTGAACCAGCCAGGGAGGAGTATGATTGTAATGTAAGGAATGACTCTCTGTTGAAAGGACAGGATAGCTTAATAGAGGTCTCCTATCTTGCTCTATGACGGTGCTTCTGGGCTCTGGTGATGAATGTGTTCATTTTATGTGACTTGCTTTGGGTAAATAACCCAGTCCCGTATCAGCTCTCCAGCCTTGGGCCAGCAGCGGTTGTGTGTGCGCACTAATGACGATGGAAGGTGCCTGGGGGAGGGCCTGGGGAGGGGCTGCCCAGTGCGATCGCTCCCCTGGCACTTCCTAAGACTCTCAGCTCTTTCTCTGCCGCCGGTACTTGAAGACCCCAAGCCTTTCCCTCGGAGGAAAAAAACCCGTCTATCTAAATCAGCTGTACTCTACTCTCTTCCCTCGTTTCTCCCTCCGCCAGGCACCACCCCCACCCCTTCCATTGTGTAGTGCGTCTAGCTCGGTTTCCTGCGTGAGACCTTAACCTCACTTGGAGCAGGAGGGATTACTGAGAATTTCGAAACCTTGAGTTGCAATGGAGCTGTACGGAAAGGTAAGCAGAAGGGAGCTCCTCTGCCTGCTCCGCGTGAAATCTCGCTTTCATGGACTTTGTGTGTGTGAGTGTGTGTGTGTGTGTGAGTATACTCGCGCGCGTGGGCGCCTTCTCAGTGCAACTGTGTGAGTAAACCGCTTTATGTGTATACCATTCATTGTCGTTCTCCCCCGCGTTTGCTGAATGGGATTGTAAAACCACCCTACTCAGCCTATGGAAATGTACAAACTTTCCCGATTGGGAATGGGGAAGTGTAGGGCGGAGAGTTCCAGAACACAGGGCAGGTTTCCTTTAGATTGGAAATTAGCACAAGGTAGTGCGTTTCCTAACCAGGAAAATCACAGTCTAGCTTCGGAAGCCGATAGGTAGCAAAGAAAAATCTCCAGCTGAGATGAATGACCTGGGGTCACTTTCGCCTGCACCTTGCGAGGAAATGGCCTGGGAGGCTGAGAGTCGGAACAACCAGGAGCGAGTCCAAAAGAGAAGGGAGGCTCCGCGGCCGAGTCCTACTGGAGAAGCAGCCCGTTTAAATGCTGGCTTGCCGGGGAATGTAGTTTACTGCTCACAGGTTTGCGGGAAAGCTCAGCTAGGCTAGACTACAATTCCCAGGAGCACGCGGGGCTCCGGGCCAGTACGCGTGTGCGGCGCCAGGAAGGGACAGCTCCGGTGCTGATGTTGGAGCCGGTTAGCGAACCCCGAGTGCAGAGTGGAGCGTGAAGCGCGCGGGCTGTGAACGCCTGACCGGGCACCCGAGCCAGCACTGTGTTAGCCAGGGAGAAAGGACACTTTGCGAACAATGAGACACGAAGCTCCCATGCAGGTGGGTCTATATAGAAAGTGTGGCCTCGGGAGGAATTGAGAGAGATGCTTTCTCCCTCACTCCAAGTAGAAACTGCGCGCGATCTAAGGGAAGGTCTTAGGGAGCTATCCGCCGGGACGCGGTTCAGACTTGGTCCAGGGGACAGAACCCCGCTCCGCGGGGCTGTGATTGGGGCTGTTTTGAGGAGGGATAGGAGTATACATTATCTTCCCGGGCTCCACAAGGAGAATGAGAGTGCCTAGAACGTCAACCCGGGCAAACAAAAGTCAGAGGAACATGCCATCTCGTATTGGCATTGATTGTTCCCCCTGTCTTGCCTGGTTCGTGATCGCGGTGCAAACACACCAGGTTTGGTGTTGGGAGCTGTCTACTGGAGTCGGAATAGAGCAAATTCAGCTTAATTAAGAGCTCTCTAAGAAAGGAGAAGCCAATGTTAGGGTCCCCAAAGCCCCCTTTCTTCAATTAGAGTCCTAGTAATATCAGCAAACACTTCAGGGCTTCACTCTTCCCAGAAGTATGCAAACCCTTTATCTCTGTTCACACTGGTTTACTCCTGCGATTCAGAGACTCTCCTCCAAGCTTTTCTGAATACTGTGCCCATTTGTTTTCCGTTCCGATTCCGGTTTAAGTCACGTTCTTATGTTTGCTTCCTTTGACTCCCTGCAAAGGTGCCTCTGCCTAAGCATCTTGCTCAAGTTCTGTTTTTAACTAAAGATGAGTGATGCTTTCTCGTTTGTATGTGCAATCAGTTAATACTAAACATCAGCCTGTGTTCATTATCAAGGAGAGTGATCCCATTGCGCAACAGAAAGGCACTTTATGAATGGATTGAGAGGGAATGGAACACATCGTTTGGAACGTGTTGTTTCTCTTGAGAACCCACCCCTGCTGCCAAATCCAGCAATATAAATGTTTGACTTTAATTTGAACTTAAAGGTTTTCCAACTGTTTTTCCTCAGAAAATCAAGGGCTTTAAACGTATGCGTCAATTTACTTTTCATTTATGGTGTGGGTTATGTATGGGCTTCCCAGGTGGCTCTAGTGGTAAAGAACAAGTCTGCTAATGCAGGAGATGTAAGAGACTGGGGTTCGATCCCTGAGTCGGGAAGATTCCCTGGAGAAGGGCATGGCAACCCACTCCAATATTCATTCATGGGTCATGTATATTAAGAGATGTGTTGACTGTTCAGTGAAAAAAATCTGTAGAATTTAACTGTTTGTTGAAGCATTATATTAATGAAAGCTCTCAAATTACCTTATGAGTTACTAAAAATTTGATTTGTTCCAGAGAACAGTGGCCCTCCTGTGTATCTTCTAATACCTGTGTTTGTGACTTAGTTTTTCATTATAGACCTGATGTGAAAAGAATCTGGACAGACAATAAAGGTACAGGCTGTTGTAATCAAGATGTATTGGCTTATGATAATTTCCCATTACTGGAGTTACTGCCAGGAGCCAACTGGCTACATTAATCATATTTGATTACAAGTAAACATTGACAGTAGACTTTAAAAGATTGTTAGTATTTAACATTAACCCCATATATTCACTGAAGTCTTTATGTTAAAATAAATTACTAACAAATTAACCACAGTGCATCTTGATTTTTATTTTCTTACAGCAATTGCTTAGACTGTTCAGAAGGGTCATCAAAATATTACAGAACTATATGAAATTAGTGCCCTAAGAAATATTTTAAATCAATTCATATCAACTTTGTAGTAGGCACTGCAATTCCAAAGTTTAGTCAGAACTTTAATGAATAATTAATATAAAAACAGGTAACAAAATTAATTTGCTTCTGCAGTTATTTTCATATTTGGGATGTATTTTATTCATTGGACTTGATTTTTTAAATTAAAAAATTTTAATGCCCAAGTGCTGTCTTGAATAACATGTACATTTAAAAAAATAAAAAACTTTTTTCTGTAGTATATTTAGTTAAAGCACATTTATTGATTCAGTTTACCAAGTACATTGTTATGGTGGTCAACTCTCAATTACTATCAGGTTTTCAAACATATATAATGATAGGGAGAATAAAAACTATGAATATGCTTTATATATTTATATATATATGGCAGATATTGTCTTAGCACTTGTACTTGCGAATCATAATCGCATTCCAGATGACTTTGTTATATGAAAATGTAATCAGATGAATAATTGACATTTTTTCCATTTAAAGACTGAACCATATCATTTAAAATGATAATCTACTTTTTTATATTTTCTTAAAGAACCCTTTAAAATTGTTCAATATGTTTTAAGAAATATTTATTGTGCCTTTGCACATAGCTTGGTGCTCTGTTCAGTGTAGTTGTCTTTGATATATGCAAATTTTCTGAAGAATATTTCTCTTTGAGTTGATGCAAAATGCAGGATAATAGCAGTAATAGTCTTTGCTGTCTGTATTTCCTTTGCAACTAAATAACCAGGAATAGCATTTGGTAAGTGTTCCAAATGATGGATTACCATTTTAATGTAGGAGATGGTCATTTTGTGTTTTTTCCTTTAGTGCCTCCATAAATCCTGAGGACCAAATGAAATGGGGAATAGCAGTGCTCATGACTTAAGGGAAACACTTTCATGAACAAATTATCATTTGATTCAGGAGCCAGATTGAACAAATTCCAGTTTATCTAGTGCTTTGTCTGTGCCAAGCACTGTGCTTTGCATTCAAATCTGTATGTGGGTGTGTGTAAAATATAAAACAGTCCTAGAGGTCACCATTACCTTAAGTACAGACAGATAACTAGAGCTGTATATGATTAAACAACTTGACCAACATGGTAAATTCAACATTCTGCTAGATCTCTAGGAAGCCCATGTTATTTCCTTTATTATTTGGGGTTCCTTAAGAAGACACAAAAAGGTGATGTAAAGAATGAGCGCGATGTTGATTTTCATTTGGATCAGAAAAAGGAAAATTGTCTCTTCTGTTTATAAAATTATCTTATATAAACTAAATCAGATATTTGAGAAGGGTCAGTTTTTTAAAATGGTTAGCTCTTTGTCTTCCTGGTTTGAATTTCTTATAGATTTCCTTACTCTCTCCAAGGACCAAAGTGGAATTCATTGTCTGTGTTTAAATGCTTCATCCACAAGCTTTCTTTACGTAAGTACAGAGAGCCCTCTAACTATTTAGGAAACTTCAAAGAAAAACAACTACACAAAGCATGGAGCGATGTGCCAGAAAAGGTTGTTTGGCTAAAAATGAGGAGGATTGAAGAAAGAGTATGAGTGTAGGCTGAAAATGAAGTTGAGGTGAAAAGCACAATAGATATTAAATACAGCCATGCTGTATAACAACAAAAACTTACAAAGAACCAAGACCTAAGTAACATTGTTTCATTTGTCTGTGAAAAGTCCATGGCAATCTGGCATTTTATTGTTGTTAAATTTCTACCCACATCCAACTTCAATGATGATCCTTTTATCTTTACATAAGAAATGGAAGTTTAGTCCCCATCCCTTACAGAGACGGAGAAAAGCTCTAGTTAACATTGGAGAAACAAGAACTTCTTTCTTACTCGATTTCAGCAAACTCCTGAAGTATCCACCTTTCTTCTCTAAGGGAAAGTGGAGGGTAGAGAGGGAAATTGCCATAAAAGCAAATTTTTGTGGTGTAAGAATGATTTTCCGTTTTCAGTTTAAAGAGTTGTGGAATCATTACATGGCATAACTGCAATTTCCCCCTGCCATTCTAAGCTTATATTGGAACTGCAAATTCCTTTCTTGACTATCATATTACAAGAAAGAATATATTTTTATGCTAAAAATTGAGTTTCCCTCGGAACTTATGAGCAGTTGTGCCACCTGAAAAAAAATGTTGTATTGGTTAAAGGTCATCCAACAGTTTTCTCCATTTATCATTCACTAATGAGTTCCAGAGGTTCTAGGGGAACCCTCTTAATAGATCATAGATTTTTACCATGCATACTATGACCTGTGAAGATGAAATATTTTAGATTTATTTATAATTATGTAAATTTTTAGCATTTTTCATTTGTTTATAGTTTTTGAGGTACTTCTATACATTGAAATGCACAAATATTAAGTGAATAATTTGATGAATCTTAATAAGTGGGTACACCTATGTAATACACACCACTATAAAGATATAGAACATTTTCATTCAATCCAACAAGCTCCTTTATTACATTTTTTTTCTGGTTAATCTACCGATATAGTAAGATCACCATAAATTAGTCCTGTTTATTCTAGAACTCTAGATAGTTCTGTAAAACATACAAAATGAACAAATTGCAGAATATATAGAGTGTACTCTTAAGTCTAGCTTATTTTGCTCATTATAACGTGTATGGAATTCATTCATGTTGTTGCATGTGTCAATAATTCATTTTGTTTTATGGACACATTATACTGGTGTATCAATCTGCCTTACTTTTAAAATCTATTCTTCTGTTGATGGATTTCGAGGTAATTTCATTAGGGGCTACTATAATGAAGGCTATAAATGTTATCATATTGGTCTTTTTATAGCGATATGTTTTTATTTCTCTTGGGTAGATACCTAAAAGTAGAATTGCTGAGGTAAAGGATAAGTCTTTGTTTAACTTTATAGGAAACAGTCAAGTCTCTAGCTAGCATGGTAGTACCATTTCAAGTGGCTTCACCTCCTCAACAGTATCTGGTGTCAGTGGCCTTTTAAATTCAGGCCACTCTAATTGGTGGTTATGGTGTCTCATTGTGATTTGTATTTGCATTTTCTGATGACTGTGATGTTTAGCATATTTATATGTTTACTGACCATTTGCCTATCTTCCTTTTGTAGTGTCTGCTTAGCCTTTTATCCGTTTTGGGGGTTGTCTTTTTATTATTTAGTTGTAGGAGATCTTTATATATATATTTTTAATCTGTTGTTTATATATTTATTTATATAGCTTTGAAACTAGTTCTTCAAATGTATTAAAATATTTTCTGCCAGTCTGTGCCTTGAATACTCATATGAGTGTCTTTTGATGAGAATTTTTATTTTAATGAAATTTAGGTTATTAATTTTAGGCGGGGTCTATATCTGGATTCTGTACTTTCTTTGATTTATTTCTCTTAACTGTGTCCTGAGACCTTACTACATTTATTTGTTATTTCTACTGCTCAGTTGCTCAGTTACATCCGACTCTTTGTGGCCCCATGGACTATAGCTCGCCAGGCTCCTCTATTCATGGAATTTTCTGGGCAAGAATACTGGAGTGGTTGCCACTTCCTACTCCTGGGGATCTTCCCAACTCAGGGATCTAACCCAAGTCTCTTGCATCTCCTGAACTGACAGGCAGATTCTTTAGCACCATCAATTGAAATCTTTAGATTCCTTAAGAATTTATTCATAAGTGATTGTATGAAATAGAGGCAGTTCTTTCTTTCCAAAGACCTCCTTTTTTTGGAGGGGGGGTGGCTATTTCTTATTCCACAGGATAGGATAGCTAGTGCAGTGTTGAGAAGTGATGAGCAGACATTCTTATCTTATTCCCAGTCTTGGGGGGAAGCCATTTTTCACCATTAAGTATGAAGTTAGCTGTAATTGTTTTGTTGTTGTTGGTAGTATAGATATCTTATCATACAGAAGTTTCTTTTGAGTCCTAGCTTGCTGAGAGTATTTGTTTTTAATACAAGCGGGTGCTGAATTTTGTCAAATCCTTCTTCTGCATCTATTGCCATGATCACATGGTTTATCTCCTTTATTCTGTTGAATTATACTGATTGATTTTTACTTAATCTGACATTCTTTCAGATCAGTTCAGTCGCTCAGTCGTGTCCAACTCTTTGCGACCGTATGAACCGCAGCACGCCAGGCCTCCCTGTCCATCACCAACTCCCAGAGTCCACCTAAACCCATGTCCATTGAGTCAGTGATGCCATCCAACCATCTCGTCCTCTGTCGTCCCCTTCTTCTCCTGCCCTCAATCTTTCCCAGCATCAGGGTCTTTTCCAATGAGTCAGCTCTGCACATCAGGTGGCCAAAGTATTAGAGTTTCAGCTTCAACATCAGTCCTTCCAATGAACACCCAGGACTGATCTCCTTTAGGATGGACTGGTTGGATCTCCTTGCAGTCCAGGGGACTCTGAAGAGTCTTCTCCAACACCACAGTTCAAAAGCATCAATTCTTCTGTGCTCAGCTTTCTTCACCATCCAACTCTCACAACCATACATGACTACTAGAAAAACCATAGCCTTGACTAGATGGACCTTTGTTGGCAAAGTAATGTCTCTCCTTTTTAATATGCTGTCTAGGTTGGTCATAACTTTCCTTCCAAGGAGTAAGCATCTTTTAATTTCATGGCTGCAGTCACCATCTGCAGTGATTTGGGAGCCCAGAAAAATAAAGTCTGCCACTGTTTCCACTGTTTCCCCATCTATTTGCCATGAAGTGATGGGACTAGATGCCATGATCTTAGTTTTCTGAATGTTGAGCTTTAAGCCAACTTTTTCACTCTCTTCTTTCACTTTCATCAAGAGGCTCTTTAGTTCTTCTTCACTTTCTGCCATAAGGGTGGTGTCATCTGCCTATCTGAGGTTATTGATATTTCTCCCGGCAAAAGCCAGTTAGTTATTATATATTCTCTGGATGCAATTTGTAATTTGTTGAAGATTTTTGCCTTTAAATTCATTATGGATATTAATGTATGATTTTCTTTTAATGCCTTTATGAGGTTATAATATAGAAGTTATGCCAACCTTATAAAACAAGTGAGAAGTGTTTGGGAATTTGCTGTTTGAATGATTTTGTTGTGTAAGATTGATATATTTTATTCCTTAAAGTGTTTGGTAGAATTTATCACTAAAGCTATTGGAGCCTGGAGTTTTCTTTGTGGACATTTTTTTTTTAAACATATGAAACTTTTTTGATATACAAATATCTCTATCATCTAACTACCTACACTCTCATCTCCCTATCTCCCTTTAGCAGAATAGGCTTCTCCATACCCCATGCTGAGATGTCTGTGGCCTAATCTCTGGAACATACGAGTAAATGGAGTAAATTATGTTACATAACGAAAGAGCCTTTGGAAATACAAGTCATGCTATGTATTTTAAAATAAGATTGACCTGATTCTCAGGTCAATTAATTGACCTGAGATCCCTGGGTTGGGAAGTTCCTCTGGAGGAGGGAATGGCAATCCACTCCAGTATTCTTGCCTGGAGAATTCCATGGACAGAGAAGCCTGGCCGGCTACAGTCCGTGGGGTCGCAAAGAGCTGGACACGACTGAGTAACTAACACAGTCCAACTGCTCATACTGCTATTCTCCAGGCAAGAATACTGGAGTGGATTGCCATTCCCTCCTCCAGAGGAACTTCCCAACCCGGGGATCTCAGGATCCAATCTAATTACCTGAGCCAATAAAAGCAGAGAATTTTCTCTTGCTGGAGTCAGAGAGATGTGGCAGAAGGGGAAGTCACAAGTTTGAAGCATGAGGATTGTTGGCTTAAAGATAAAGAAGGCTATATCAAGGAAATAGGGATCTCAGTCCTGTAACCACAAGCAACTGAATTCTGCCAACAACTTGTAAAAACTTGGAAGTGGAATCTTCCCCAGAACAGCCAGGTAGGAACCCAGCCTAGCTGACATGTTGATTTTCATCTTGTAAGGCCTTAGCAGTATGAGCAGTTGGACTGTGTTAGTTACTCAGTCGTGTCCAGCTCTTTGCGACCCCACGGACTGTAGCCGGCCAGGCTTCTCTGTCCATGGAATTCTCCGGGCAAGAATACTGGAGTGGATTGCCATTCCCTCCTCCAGAGGAACTTCCCAACCCAGGGATCAAACCCTGGTCTCCTACCTCACAGGCAGATTCTTTACTGTTTGAGCTACAGGGAAGTCTAAGGACCTGGCTAAGTTACCCTGTGTCCAGATTTCTGACTTGTTAAGTAATAATTGAGTGTTGTTTTAAACATTCAGTATCGCAGCAGTAGAAAAGTATTTATGCCTATATAATAACATTTTCTATTTCATCTTGGGTTGGTTTTGGTAAATTGTGTTTTTCACCAATTTTTTCAAATTTATTGCCATAAAATTGTTCAAAATATTTTACTATCTAAGTTTCTCTAGGTCTGTAATGATATCCCCCCTCTTTGATAATATAAATTCTTTCTTTCTCCCTACCTCCCTTTTACTAGTCTTACTAGATATTTATCAATATTATTAATGTCTTCAAATAACCAACTTTTGCCTTTGTCAACTGTTTTGTTATTTATTTTTTATTTTATTGACTTGGGCTTTTAAAAAACAACTATGTTCTCTATACTAACTTTAATGGAACCTTTTTCTTTATTAGGCCTCTTAAAGTAGAGATTTAGATCACTGAGTTTAAATGTTTCTTTTTAAGAATAAGCATAGTATTTGCAATGATAAATCTCTAACAACAATTTTAGTGGTTGACTCTCACAAATTTCTGGATGTAGTATTTGCATCATATTTTATTTCCAACTATTTGCTTCTTGTGATGTTCTTCTTAATCAATGGGTTTAGAGATATGTTGTTTAATTTTCCAAATACCTGCATCTTTTCCAGATAGTTTATCGATATTGATGTCTAATTAAATCCTCTTGCTACCAGAGAACATATTCTTTAAGATTTCACTCTTTGGAAAAAAATTTAGGCTTGTTTTTAGGCTACTGTGTGGCTTAACTTCATGAGCATTCCATGTGCTCTGTGAATGCGCCATAGAACAGTTGTGAAGTATAGTGGTATTGTGTTGTGTTGGAATATCATGGTATTGTATGGTGGTTGCTGAGATCATCTCTAACCTTACTGATTTTTGGTCTAGTTATTCTATCAATTACTGAGAAAAAGATTTTAAAATCTCCAATTATGGTGGTCAGTCTTTCAGTTTTTTTTAGTCCTTTCAGTTTAGCTTTATATATTTTGAACTTCTTTTATTAAGCGCATACACATATGTAATTGTTATGTCTTCCTGAAAAAATTTCCTGGCTTTTGTTACAAAATCTCCCTTTATATTTTTAGCAATGCTCCTTGTCTTAAAGTCTATATTAATATGCTCTTTCTTAATAGTATCTCATGCATATACTCACACACACATATATTTATGCCTGTGTGTGGGTATATATATATTTAATATGTATATAGTCCTATTTTTACTTTCAACTTATATGTGACTTTATATTTAAAGTGTGAATCTTATGGTCCGAGTATAACTGGGCCTTGCAGTTTATCCAGTGAAGAAAATATCCTTTAGTTGGAATTTTTACCCATTCTCATATGTTGCAGTTATCAATATGACTGGATTTAAAACCAGCATTTTTCTCTTTGTTTTGGGGTCAGCTTAGGGGTTTGAATTAGCTTCTGAGATATGTAAATTTATACTTTTAATCAAATTTGAGAGATATTTAGCCATATGTCTTCAAATGTTTTTCCATCTCATTATCCTCTTCTTTTTTCTTCTGAGACTCCAATTACATGTATGTTAGACTTCAGATATTTTTCCACAAATCACTAGGCTTTGCTTTATGTTTTTCTTTTTTTCTTTCTCTTTGTCAGTTGTATAATTTCTGTTGATTTATCTTCAAGTCGTTGACTCTTTTTGCTGCCATCTGCAGCCTTTCGTTAAACCCATTGAGGAACTATTCATTTCAGTTACTGTGTTTTTCCTTTCGGGCTCCATGTTGACTTCTTTTACATTAGAAATATGTTACATTGCCAAGTGAAGATAGATAACACTCTCTTGGGAAGAGATATTTGAGTACTGGAAGAGCCTATAATAGGTTAACTTACAGTATTGTGTAGAACCAAGAAAGCACAGTGAGCCTTTTATAGAAAAAGTGATAAATATGAATAATATGAGTGCTTTGATTATTCCTTATAGATTTCTGGGGGGAATATTCATGTTCACATTTTAATTTTTACCATTTAATATTTCTATGATTGTTTTTGTGATACTATATTTTTTCTTTGTGTTTTTCAAATAGAAGTGTGGGCTTCAAGACACTTTCAAAAATTTGAACAAGGTGCAAAATTATAAAAATAAAATCATTTTAATAATTGCTTCCCTTTGTCAACTAATACATTCCTTAACAGCTTTAACTCTGAAGAAACATCAACACCAACATGTTTCAGATTGGTTTGAAGCATTATGTCAGTCTTACTGGGGTCATGGAATATTTCTTTTGTCCACTAAACAGTGAAACCATAAGAGTCAATGTCCTAGGTCTTCAGTTGCCTTCTTGTTCAGTTCTGAAGTTGTGTCCAACTCTTCGTGACCCCCACAGACTGTGGCACTCCAGGCTCCTCTGTCCTCCACTATCTCCCAGAGTTTTCTCAGATTCACGTCCATTGGGTTGGTGATGCTATCTAACCATCTCACCCTCTGCTGCCCCCTTCTCCTTTTGCCTTCAATCTTTCCCAGCATTGGGGTCTTTTCCAAAGTGTTGCCTCTCTGCATCAGGTGACCAAAGTATTGGAGCTTCAGCTTCAGCATCAGTCCTTCCAGTGAATGTTCAGGATTGATTTCCTTTAGAATTGACTGATTTGATCTCCTTGTAGTCCAAGGGACTCTCAAGAGTCTTCTCTAGTACCACAGTTCGAAAGCATCAATTCTTAGGTGCTCAGCCTTCTTTATGGTCCCACTCTCACATCCATAGTGATGTCTCTGCTTTTTAACATGCTCTCTAGGTTTGTCATAGCTTTCCTTCCAAGGAACAAGTGTCTTTTAACTTCATGGCTGCTGTCACTGTTTGCAGTGATTTTAAAGCCCAAGAAAATGAAATCTGTCACTGTTCTATTTGCCATGAAGTGATGGAACCAGATGTCATGGTCTTAGTTTTTTGAATGTTGAGTTTCAAGCCAGCTTTTTCACTCTTCCCTTTTACCTTCATCAGGAGGCTCTGTAGTACCTCTTTACTTTCTACCATTAGAATGGTATTATCTGCATATCTAAGGTTGTTATTTCTTCTGGCTTTCTGTTGCCTAGTGAGTTGTAAAAAGAGAGTCAGTAGTTCCCTGATGAACTCTTCAGTAAGCTGATTGGATTGAGTGCAGCATTAGGAATTTAGCTCTGGCAAGCCTAAAAGAGCCTCATTTTGTGCCCACTTGGCCTCCTGAGAAAACCCTGAAGCCATAGTCACTTTGCTCCTACACTCTCAGCTTTTCATGGTCTGGGAACCCAAATCATAAGGTAACTTGAAGAGGTGATCCTCCTCATAGTCTACCTGCTTTTAGTTTAATTACTTGTTATTTGTTGGGAGCGATTCATATGCACATCTGAATCTCATCAACTAGAAACTCTTTGTGGCCACCAGGATGAATGCTTCCTGCTAAAATAGCCACAGCTTGAGGACCATTAAAGAGCTTGAGGAAAGACCATGTTAAATACTGATTAGCAAAGTATGACCCCCACATGACCTGTATCTATGGTGTTTGCAGTTAAAGGCAGTTTTTCCTTTGAATGGTTGATTCACTGAACACCTGTCAGTAGTAGGGCTGGTGAAAGGCGACAATGGAAACACAGCACACCTGTGCGTGTGAGCATTCTTTAGTAAGTATGCTTGGGCAGGCTGGGTCTGTGTGGTAAACAATAGTAGCAGTAGCTTTAGAATGAAAAGCCCAGATGATTATAAACAGAAAAGTGGCTCTGTCCGTCATTCCCATTGCACAGTCTGGAACACAACTATGTAGACTGCTAACCCAGTTTCCTCGAGAATGGTCCAGATAGTCCCATTGTCTCATACATGTGCGGGTCACGGGGTATGTCCCCCTATACATGACTGGAAGAGAAATGTCCAGATTTTGAAGGAATCTATAGCAAATCCCTGGAGGCATTTTTCAAGGGCTTAAGTATTTAAAACTAAATACTAAATGTTTAAAAAACATTAAATGAAGTGAAATGTTTAATGATGAAATTTTGGGGAGGAAGCACATGTTAATATTAAAACTTAGTTTTTATTTTCCCCATTGGAGATTTTTAGAGCATTTTACTTGGTGTTTTTATGAGAGTTTTTTTTTTCTTTTTACCACATAGTACATATGTGGTAAAAAGAAATGTGCTGTTTACATATGTCTACTGTTTTACATATGTCTACTGTTTAGCCTTTTTCTTCTTATCAGGAAGGGGTATTCTTTATTTTGTGGTTTCAGTTTAGACACTGGCCTCCTATAGCTATTGGGTCCCTTTTTATGCAGTGGAGGGAAGTAAAATCTAATTGTGGGTTATTTTTAAAAATGACTGATGAGGGATGTCAAGGCCATGTTCCACAGAGCCTTGTGTGCACTGAGAACAGGATTGCTACCTCTTCCTAGGTGGTGCCTTCTCCGAGTCTGACAGAGAGCTCTCGGTGAGTTGTATCACTGGTCCTCAGAAGGTTCTGACTCCTACCAGGGCAGAGTTAATTGTAACAACGTTTCTCAGAATCCAGCTTTTCTGGGCAGGCTGGGCATTCTCGAGCATAGACTCTCTGTGCCGAGTCAACATTCTGGTGAGATCTGCTGTCCCCATCAGTGAAAGGAATGACTGGTGAAGACGGCAGCTGGCAGAGACCACTAGGGTCGCCACGGATCTGGGCCTCAGCGTCAGGTTGCTCAGTCTCCTCATACATACCTCCTGAGGTCTTGACAGCGGGCACCTGCCCTGGCTTCCCTGCCAACACTTGATAATCCAATAAATTCTCTGATCCAGAGAATCACATGGGGAGCTTTAACAATTTAGATCCTGGCCCCACCTTGAATATTCTAATTTTGCAGAAATCAGGAGGAGTTTCCCAGGTTTGGAAATCTTGAATGTACTGAAGATTCAGTTTTTTATTCCTAAGTAAAAACATATCCAGCTCTAGAGAGCAGGTATGTGTGTGTGTATGTTAGTTACTCTGTCGTGTCCGACTCTTTCCAGCCCCATGGACTGTAGCCCACCAGCCTTCTCTGTTCATGGGATTCGCCAGGCAAGAATACTGGAGCAGGTTGCCATTTCTTACTCTAGGGGATCTTCCCAAGCTTTTGCCTCCTGCATTGGCAGGCAGGTTCTTTACCGCCTGAGCTATCAGGGAAGCCCGAGAACAGGTATATGAAAGCACAATGTCTGGTATTTCTTGCTACCAAGAAATGATGAGAAAGCATATATATTTTATCCATATCTATGAGAAAGTTTTAAAGGATTTTTTACATTTTGTTGCTAAGAGAAAGGCTCTTTCATTTTTATAAATTGACATCTGCATTTAGAAAGTGTGAATGTCAAGAAAGTTTGATGACTTTTTTATATTTTAGACTTAATCTTGCTTTAAAGGAGCTGTATATGGAGAAGATGGTGCTTGGCTTTGCAGGGTCTTGGATTTTCAACCAGTCCTCCTGATTGCACCACCTGGAAACATCTAGTGTGAGTCTACCATCCCAGCTTGCAGATTTAACACTGAAAGTTCTGCTGTGTACCATGAAACACCTCAGTTTTGGGCAAACAAGAAAGTTGGTGACTCTAGCCACCACCCTAGGAGCAAGACACTTGGTGTCTTCAATCCTAAGGCCATTCCAGACTCTCCTGGGCTCTGCTGGACTTCCCTAGCAGGCCTAGGTTTCCCCTTTTTCCAGTCATGCACTTTCAGATCCCAAACTTTTGTTGACCTTTCTGTGCTACTTCTCTTTGTCTATCTGGAATTTTACTTTTGTGGATACCCTTTGTGTTATTTTAGAGAGATGTTAGCAAATGATGGAAATAACCATCCTGTATGCAAGATACTATTTATTTATTGTGGGCTTTAAAATTTTTGTTTCTGTTGAGATATAATTGAAATATATTGATAACATTGTAGAGCTTTAAGGTGTACAACAATTTGACTTGATATGCTTATGTACTACAGTATGGTCACCACGATCATGTTAGCTAACACCTCTACATATCGTATAATTATCATTTCTTGTACATGGTGGGAACAATTAAGTTCTAGTCTCTTAGAAGTTTATGATGCAGTATTATTGTCTATAATGTTATTGTGGACTTTGATGGTTTATCAAATTGCACATCAGTTATTAGGTGAAACTTTACCTAAAACCTATTCCAAGGCCCCCAAAGAATAGAGCTTCCCCCTAACTACTAGGAGTTAGTTCCTAGAGCCCCCTTTCTTTTTAAAATCTATTTTATTAAACTATAGTTAATTTACAATATTATGTTAATTTCTGTTGAACAGCAAAGTGATTCAATTTTATACATACATATTAATGCACATATTCTTTTCCATTTTGGCTTATCATAGGATATTGAGTATAGTTCCTGGTGCTATACATAGGACCTTGTTGTTTATCCATTCTATATGTAATAGTTTGCATCTGCTAATCTCAGACACCCAACCCATCCCTCTTTACCTACTCTCCTTGGTGACCACAAGTCTATTCTCTATTTCTGTGAGTCTGTTTCATAGATAAATTTATTTGTGTCATATTTTAGATTCTACATGTAAGTAATATCATATGGTATTTATCTTTCTGATTTACTTCATTTAGATTGATAATCTCTAGGTCCATTCATATTGCTGCAAATGACATTTCGTTCTTTTTTTTATAGCTGAGTAATATTCCATTGTGTATATGTATCACATCTTCTTTATTCATCTATTGATGGACATTTAAGTTGTTTCCATGTCTTGGTTATTTTGAATAGTGCTGCTATGAACATAGGGGTACAAGTATCTTTTTGAATTACAGCTTTGTCTGTATATATGCTTGGGAGTGGGATTACTGGATCATATGGCAATTCTAGTTTTAGTTTTTTGAGAAACCTCCATACTTCACCAATTTACATTCCCACCAATGATGTAGGAAGGTTCCCTTTTTTCCACACCCTCTCCTCTTGTAAGTGTTGATTTTCATTTCTCTAATAATTAGTGATGTTGGGCATCTTTTCACATGCTTGTTGGCCACCTATATGCTGGAGCTCCCTTTCCCATCTTTTTTTTTTTTTTTACCATTTGTTACTTGGATTCTGGGCTTCCATGTGGCTCAGATGGTAGAGAATATGCCTGCAGTGCAGGAGACCCAGATTTGATCCCTGGGTCAGGAAGATCCCCTGAAGAAGGGAAGAGCTACCCACTCCAGTATTTTTGTGTGGAGAGTTCTATGGACAGAGGAGCCCAGAGGGCTACATAGTCCATGGGGTCACAAAGAGTTGGACATGACTGGGCGACTATCATTTTCAGTTTATTTGGATTCTGCCCGCTTATTAGCCCACTTCCAATTTCCACAAAAGTCTGGCCACACTCAAGGGTTTCATGAATTTATTTAAAAAAAAAAAAACCTCTCCAAAATTATTGGGTGGCAGGCAGTGTCATAGGACAGGTCACACCATAGGGCATATGACCACTGGCCACATTCTCCTCCCCACAGCCTCTCCAGACTACAGGACACTTCTATATGCACACAGGTATGCCGAGTGTCAGCTTCTATCATGAAAAGTGTTCTGATGACTGCTCTTTGTTTCATGCCATAATATTAAAATGAGAGAGTAAACATAAGGTGTTTATTTTGCTAATTATTAAACTGTACAGAGTTGGGGTGTTGGATATCAAAGTCTCTTGCATTCTAAAGTTAGGAAATGAGAGGGATCATGTCCTATAAAATCAACCGTTTCCATTTCAGAGAGCAGCAAGAGTAAGAATTGGGAGAAGGTGAGTGGCTTCTACATCATTTCACCATAACAAGAGGAATAAGAAAGACGATGATGGATGTTCTATTCAAGGACTTTACACATGCCAACAATTTTACTTTGATGATTTCACTATCATTCCTATTTTCCAGATGAGGAAATTGCAGCTTATGATTGTTAAAACAAAAACCTTGCCCAAGTTTGTACAAGTAGCAGTCCTAGGATTCCTTCTCAGGCAACCAGACCCAAGAGCATGTGCTCTTTACCCATATCCACATCACACCAAGAATATGGAATGTTCTTTTTCACAGATGTGTCTACTGCACATAATTTCAGAGCTGGTAGTAAAGAAGTAGAATGGTGTTTCTCTACCTCTTTTCATGCTTTGATTACAAAGCCTGGGTTACCAGCAGCTAGGTGCTCCCCAGCTCCCTAGGACTGCACTAATGACCCTCTGGCTTCAGCATCCATGAGGATGTATAGGAGTTACTGGGCTGGGCTCTACTTCATTGCAGCTGTCAGCACTGAATCACTGGAGTGGGGAGAGCCCTCCCAGCCACCACAGTTCCCTTCACAGGAGATCATGCTCCCAGTCTTCTCTCTGTGATCTGAACGTCCCCTTCTCCCTCTGCTTCACAGCCCCGTGCAGGCTCTCCCCCACCAGGAGCCCTCTGTAACACACCAGGAATCAGGAGTGAACTACAGCTTTGGCTGAGAACACTGGTTCTCTGTGTTTGATACTGATAGAAACCATTTTTACACGTTTTGATAAACTTCATTTCCTTGTTCTTGACACTGTGGTATCAAACATCTATAGATTTCAAAGGAGATGCGAAAAGTGTTACAGTGAATTTTAAAGTATATCAAGTTTAGCTCTTGCCTCTCTTCAACAGAGGAATGGATTTTTTTTTCTAGAAGTGGAAAAAAGAAGGACCCTTACCTCTTTCAATATTCTCTGTGATTGAAGGTTGAAACTTGTTGGTTTGATGAAGAGAAGAGTGAAATAGCTGAGCCTGTGTGTCTGAAATTCTTTTTTTTTTTTTAATTTTGTTGGAATATAGTTGATTTACAATGTTATGTTAGTTTCAGGTATACAGCATGGTGATTCAGTTATACGTATATTCATTCTTTTTCAGATTCTCTTCCCATTTAGGTTTTGCAGAATATTCAGTAGAGTTCTCTGTTTTATACAGTACATTATAACCCAGTTGCTCCAGGTCATGATGGTTCAGTCAGTACACAGAGAAATCAGGATATCCTATTGAAAAACAGGGACCCCCTTCTACTTCAGCTCTTCTCTGATACTCTTAATTTTGTCTTTAAAATGGGGATAATGGCTTCAAGTTTCCTGTTCAGTATGGAGGGAACTTGAAAGTGGTCACTCCCATCCTCACATAAAAGAAAAGCTGAACAAACTGAAAATGAACAACTCTTCTTAGATACATCAGAGAATTGAGGTCACAGGGAAAAATACTGCTGCCAGACTGGAAATACAAATAGGCAGATAGAGAGAATCACAATTTGTTGGAATAGAAACCTCCACGGGGATCAGTACTACGGGAGGAAAACCTAAATGTAATTGATAAAGAAAATGTAGCCTGTAGTTGATGAATTGCTAGAGGTGCCATGTGGACAAGTCTAAGATATAAAAACTCCAGGGGGCCTCACACAGTTTTGAATTTTACCTCCAAGAGCTTTGCTAAACTCTCATAGTTAACGTTGGAAAAAAAATTCTCTTATGCTTCTATCGGGAGCTGAGGAAAGGTAGCCATTCTGAAATACACTCAAAACATTCAGTTCCTCTAACATGGGTGTGCTAACAGTTAGATATTGATATCTCGGACTCAGCGAAAGGATGAGATGTGATAATATGTGTAAAGCACATAGTACAGTGTCTGTAAGAGCTGTTGTTACAGTTATTTTACCATTTTCCTGTGTATCCGCTGTGTGTTATCCATATGGACTAAAGAAGCTATGCATGGAATAGAGATCTAGATGCACTCTGCAAGAATTTCTGTGAAACTAAGCTTGAGGAATATCCTTAAAACTTACAGCAACTTGCATCTTGGAAGTGTAACCATAATTTGGTGTACCATCATATACATTCCCCAGGAGTCCCATGAAATAATAATTCATTCCCTTCCAACATAAAGAAAAGAGACAAAGACAATTTCCAAATGCTGCTCTACTTCCTAGGTCCTTTACTTCAGAAGCCAGGGTTAGAAAAGCCACTATTTACCCTCTTGTGTCCTGGCAGCTTCCAGGTCCCTGGACAGCATCTTTTCAGCTCAGTGGTGATGGGTCTGCAGTGACATGGGTAGTGTTTATTGCTTCTCAACTGGCTCTCACCAGAGCAAATAGTAGCAGACACGACAGAGAAATTGTGGCTGGAGACTGCAAAGAACATCACAGTTGCAATCCATTCTAAAGAGACAAACACAGAGGCAGGCAAACCAAGCATAGAGGAGCCCTTCACCAGGAGAAACGGCCAGGTGACAGGTGTTTGAAAATCCTGTGTTTTAATATTTTCCTTCTTGGTTTTTAAAATTTAGTCTTTGGAACTCTTAGGAACAATTCCTTTTATTACCCTTTTCTTTTGCCTCAGGTAACAACTGAGATCTGAAACTAATTTATGTATTTCCATACATCTCATATATAAGGCCCATCCTTGCTTTCACTCTTCCAGTTTCAAAGGATTGCATTTCATTTTCTGGATAATTTACCCTCATTCTTCTTCCCATTGACCTTCAGGCTGTTACCAGTAGTAGTAGATGGAACATAGTACATTTAAAATGACTTATTTTTGTTTTTCTCATCAGATGCACAAGATGGCTTAGTGTAGTTTAGTTTCTTAAGCACCCAAAGGAATTCCTGCAGATAGTTTGGCTTTCTTATTTATTTGGAAAAGCTAATGTTCAAAAATTCTGAAGTAGACTGTGGTTACCTGTGTTTGTCAAAAGTAATCTGCTTGGTCCCTGGTCAGTAGGACTTCTGGGGAAACTATAACTGAAATAAAAAATGACACATCAGTTAAATCTGTGATCACTTGCTATTGAACCAAGGCACACCCAGAGGGCCAGCCAGTGACTTTGCAAGGTGCTAACTTCCAGAGGTTAAAAATTTGCTTCAAACTTGTCAAGTTTGAAGGACATATTGTAGAGGTCTCATTCATAGATGTATATATTCAGCAGGGTAAAATAATTCATTGTTATTTGTCTACCAACTTATTAGCATTTTGATTAGCATCTTAAGTGAGTATATATAAAATGCATACTGATTAAATTTAGGAATGACATAGATCTGGAAGGGATAACTAATATTTTTGATGAAAGGACATAAAGTTATCAGAACAGAACAGAATTGGAAATCAAAACAAGCAAAAGGAAGTGTAATAGAAAACATATAAAGGTTGACACTTTCATTAAAAAATCCATTGCCAAAGCATAGGATTGGGATAAGGGAGACCCACATTTTTAGCAGTGAATGGGAAAAAAGGTGCTGAACATTTGAGAATTACTTTATTGTTAAGTCAAGTATGATAGGACATAAGAATATTATTTTACTCTGCACTGACCAGATAAATATCTGGAATATTATGACCAATTGTGGGAGCCATGCATGGGATTTTGACATCTAAAGAGATGTCAGCTTTAACCTAGATGTGTGGGCTGTTTTGAGCACGTCCCATGTGGAACAGAGGGGCTAAAGAAGCTGAGATTATCCACTCAGGAGGAGAGGATGCTTATGGAGCTGTGATTCCGACACCTGAAGTCTTTTCAGAGGGTAAATGAATCAACTCTCTTGATTTGTAAGGCAGAACACATGAACAGAAGCTGTAGGGAAGTAGATTTTAACTCAAATTTATGGAAGAAAATTTTAACACTTGTAGTTGTTCATCAGTGAAGTAGGCTGTTTCACAGCATAGCGAGCTTTCTGTCACTTGGGGAGGGCTAGGCTAGAATACCAGCGTCATGCCAGCAAGAGGGACACCACAATAAGTGGAAGAAGGACAACCCTCAAGAGTCTTTCCCACTCCATGATTCTTTAAGTTAATTTCAGATTAAGATAGTTAAAAGGGTCTTCTCATATCTATCTTGTATAAAATCCAGTTTGCTCTCTGGGACTTCCTTCATGCCCACTCATGTTTTCATATTTTCCCATGAACATTTCGGAAACGTTCACATGAGAGCATTTAAAAGTGTAGGCAAACTTACATAGTGACTGTATGTCCCTTTGACATTCATATGCTGTCAGATTGCTTCATTTGGTATTGGGGTATATTCGATTTACAATGTTACGTTGCTTTCAGGTGTACAGCACAATGAGTCAGTTATACTTCTACATATATCCACTCTCTTAGATTTTTTTCCCCATACAGGTCATTATAGAGTATTGAGTTCCCTGTGCTATACAGTAGATCTTTATTAGTTACCTGTTTTATACTAGTGTGTATATGTCAATCCCAATCATCCAATTTATCCCTCTCCCCCTTTCCTTCCTGGTAACTGTAAGATTGTTTTCTACATTTGTGACTGTTTCTGTTTTGTAAATAAAAATTGCTTCATTTCTATCTTCAGCAAGATTAGGGCAGTCTACTCCATTCTATACGGCAGGATTTATTTCATTATTCTAAAGTTCAGTGAAACACATATGCATTCGGAATGCACATCTTTGGGACTCACTGTGAATCTTATGGGGCTTGCCTGGTGACGCAGATGATAAAGAATCTTCCTGCAATGCAGGAGACCAGGGTTTGATCCCTGGAGAAGGGAAGAGTCCCTGGAAAAGAGAATGGCAACCCCCTCCATTGTTCTTGCCTGGAGATTTCTACGGATAGAGTAGCCTGGTGAGCTACAGTCCATGGGGTCACAAAGAGTTGGATGAATCCTATTGGGGATATAAATCAGGAAATAGTTTAAAGAAACCACATACTATCTTCAAGGTTAGCAGGTTGACAGACTCTTCTAGTTAATCCTTTGGAGGATCTAGATCCACATATCCACCAGCCTCATCCTCCCTAATCCTCTGTACTCCTGCCACCTTATTTGCTGCCACTGCAACTGGTATAATCAGCCTTTAAAATCGAACATCTTCTATTTCTTATGCTGGAGAAAATTCCAGTATGGTTTTCTCTGTGTAAATCTCTACAGTTACATTTAAAAAGCGTATATAATGATGATGCCTAAATTTCTGCAGGTTTTGGAGTTGGTCTAATTTTGGACTAGGACTTGGGATTGATCGGCTTTCTTTACCACATTTTCTTTCAAGGCAGCCTAGAAATCCACAGGACTCAATTAGAATCCCACCTCAGGGTAATGGTAGGTAGGTAATCAGGTTGAGAAAATGAGCAGGTCTAGGATACTCGTAGAGTTGTTTTCCGATTATGGCTTAACAACGTGCTTAATTCAGAGCCTAGTATCTGGGCTGGTTCATATAAAAGATGGTAAAAAGATCTTCTTAACAAAAACCACTGGCAGGCCTGGTGAAACTTAGCACTTCCGTAAGGGGGGAATCTTAATTGGTGAAAGGTTTGTGTCTCCAGGAATAGGAATGTCAAACGAAACAGTTACCTCGCTTTCTGGGGTGTCAAAATTTATCAGAGCAAGACATCATTGTTCAAAAAAATAGTCAAGAATTATAATCCTATTTTTGTTCTTGGCAGACTGCTTGTGTTGGGGGAAGTTTACCTTAGCATGTAGATTCCTGGGTCAGAAAGGAAAATGATGATACCTGCCTGTTTTACTGGCCCAGTTTTTCCCACAATCATTACAGTTGTATTTACTGAAGACATCTGTGTGGTTCCGTGGATGTAAAATAGAGAAATGCTTAAGCTTATATTTATTAAGAAAGTGTGAAATGCAATCAGAATGTTTACTGTCCTTAAATTTCATAATATATACAGATTTTCTTTTTGCCTTTATTCTTGTTCGTATGATTGTGTTCTCCTATGGGCAGTATTAATAAAAAAGGAAATACATTATTGCACCATCTCTCCTTTTCTTTTTCCCTCAGTTGTTTTACACCTACTCAGCTCTGATTTCAGCAGGCAATGTGGTCTTAGATGAGACTAAGCACTATATATTGTTTCTAGTGTTCAACTGTCTTCTGGGGCTTTTCTCTTTCAGTTCAGTTCAGTTCAATTGCTCAGTTGTGTACAACTTTTTGCGACCCCATGGAATGCAGCACGCCAGGCTTCCCTGTCCATCACCAACTCCCAGAGCTTACTCAAACTCATGTCCATTGAGTCAGTGATTCCATCCAACCATCTCATCCTCTGTCGTCCCCTTCTCCTCCTGTCTTCAATCTTTCCCAGCATCAGGGTCTTTTCAAATGAATCAGTTCTTCGCATCAGGTGGCCAAAGTATTGGAGTTTCAGCTTCAGCATCAGTCCTTCCAAAGAATATTCAGGATTGATTTCCTTTAGGATGGACTGGTTGGATCTCCTTGCTGTCCAAGGGGCTCTCAAAAGTCTTCTGCAACACCACAGTTCAAAAGGATCATTTCTTCGACACTCAGCTTTCTTTATAGCCCAACTCTCACATCCATACATGACTACTGACAAAACCATAGCTTTGACTAGACAGACCTTTGTTGGCAAAGTGATGTCTCTGCTTTTTAATATGCTGTCTAGATTGGTCATAACTTTTCTTCCAAGGAGCAAGCATCTTTTAATTTCATGGCTGCAGTCACCATCTGTAGTGCTTTTGGAAGCCCCCAAAATAATGTCACTGTTTCCATTGCTTCCCCATCTATTTGACATGAAGTGATGGGACCAGATGCCATGATCTTAATTTTCTGAATGTTGAGTTTTAAGCCAACTTTTTCACTCTCCTCTTTCACTTTCATTAGGAGGCTCTTTAGTTCTTCTTTGCTTTCTGCCATAAGGATGGTGTCATTTGCATATCTGAGGTTATTGATATTTCTCCTGGCAATCTTGATTCCAGCTTGTGCTTCATCCAGTCCAGTGTTTCTCGTGATGTACTTTGCATATAAGTTAAATAAGCAGGGTGACAATAGACAGCCTTGATGTACTCCTCTTCCTATTTGGAACTAGTCTGTTGTTCCATGTCCAGTTCTAACTGTTGCTTCCTGACCTACACACAGATTTCTCAAGAGGCAGGTCAGGTGGTCTGATATTCCCCTCCCTTTCAGAATTTTCCACAGTTTATTGTGATCCACGCAGTCAAAGTCTTTGGCATAATCAATAAAGCAGAAGTAGATGTTTTTCTGGAACTCTCATGCTTTTTTGATGATCCAGAGGATGTTGGTCATTTGATCTCTGGTTCCTCTGCTTTTTCTAAATCCAGCTCGTACATCTGAAAGTTCAGGATTCATGTACTGTTGAAGCCTGGCTTGGAGAATTTTGAGCATTATTGTGCTAGCGTATGAGATGAGTGCAATTGTGTGGTAGTTTGAGCATTCTTTGGCATTGCCTTTCTTTGGGATTGGAATGAAAATTTTCCTTTTCGAGTCCTGTGGCCACTGCTGAGTTTTCCAAATTTGCTGGCATATTGAGTGCAGCACTTTCACAGCATCATCTTTTAGAATTTGAAATAGCTCAACTGGAATTCCATCACCTCCCCTGGCTTTGTTCATAGTGAGGCTTCCTAAGGCTCACTTGACTTCGCATTCCAGAATGTCTGGTTCTAGGTAGTGATCACACCAACATGGTTTTCTGGGTCATGAAGATCCTTTTTGTATAGTTCTTCTGTGTTCTTTTGCCACCTCTTTGCCATCCCCCTAATAGAAAGATGGGATTTCCCTGGGAGCTCAGTTGGTAAAGAATCTTCCTGCAGTACAGGAGACCCAGGTTCAATCCCCAGGTTAGGAAGATCCCCTGGAGAAGGAAATGGCAACCCACTCCAGTATATTTGCCTGGAAAATTCTATGGACCCAGGAGCCTGGTGGGCTGCATGCAGTACATGGTGTCGCAAGAGTTGGACATGACTTAGCAACTAAACCACCACCAATAGAAGGATGTATTTATTAATCAGATTTTATAAGGAATGAAAAAAGACTGTCTAGCCAAAGACTTTAGAAAGACAATAGAACTTTCTACTGTTATGACAGTGCCCTGGACCTGTGCTATCCAGTGATGTAGCCACTGACCTCAAGTAGCTCTTATGCATTTGAAATGTGGCTAGTGTGAGTGAGGAACTGAATTTTTAGTTTTATTTAGTTTAAATATAAACAGGCATACGTGAGTAGTAGCTTCTATATTGAAGAGCACAGCAAACTGAGAATTCATAGCATCAGTGCAGATAATAGGGTAAATGCACTGATCAGTGGGATTCACCCTTCTAACTGCCTCGTTTCTATATGGAGCCAGATGTCAGAGTAATGTAGCAGTATTTTTGATAGATGTTAAAATGGTCATCGAAAAAAGGTGAGGAATAATCCACCTAGAGGATTTTTAATTATTATAGAGATTATTCTATGCTGGTTTCTTTATACATCATACCGATTTGCCATCGGTTACTTTCACAAGTGTTTCAGGTTGGATAGTAGTTTTTTTTCGCATTTCATAGAAGAGAGGAAACTGAGGTCCACTGATTTAAAATAAAAAAACTCAATATTCCAGAGCCAGTAAGTGTTGGAGCCAAGGTTTGAACCCAGGTAGAGTTCTTCATGAATGCATCTGCAATGAATCTTTCCCACATTGTCTTTAGAGCATGTGTGCATATTTCCTTAGTTCTCCTTGGGAACTGGTCTGGGAGGTGTTAAGAACATGAGCCCTGGCACCACACTGGTTGATTTGAATCCTGCCTCTACTACTTACAAAGCGTGTGAAACTGAGCAAATTACTTAGTGTCTCCGAGCCTCAACTGTCTCCTTTTAATATGTAAATAATAAAGGCACCCACTTACAGGGTTGTGATGAGGGTTAACAGTTCCTGCACATTGTTCAAACCATGTGTATTTGTCATTATCATTATTTTTTATTTGAAAGACATTGATCATGTATGTAAGGATGTTGGCTTAAAGTGACATTAATAGATGAAATAGAGATAGGCTTTGGGTATGCTTCCCTAGAAAATAAGAGAGACCCTAATAATTCAGATAACTGAGGAAAAAGCACCCTGCTGTTCAGCCACTTTGGTGTCGCTGTCACTGAAATTACAAAGTTCCAGAGTCCGCATGCCCTCATATCTTCGCTTTTCATGTTACATCTCCTTTGGTGTCTTTGATTCGTTCTGAATGCTGAGCAGTGACAAACACTAACACAGCTGGAAAGAGCCGTAAGATTTGCTTTTCTGTCTTCCAGCAGGGAATTATTGCCATGGATACCAGCATCAGAGGAAGGCTAGGGAGCTCTCTCAACTTGTCTCCTAAGTGGTCTGACATCTGTTTCTGGCAAGGCCAATAATGAATGTGCTGCTACCTTCATAGCAAACGGGAGACTCATCCACACCTCTTTTGTTTTCTCCCCACAGATGGCCTCTGCCCAAGATGCCAGGTATGGCCAGAAAGACTCCTCTGATCAGAACTTTGACTACATGTTCAAACTGCTCATCATTGGCAATAGCAGCGTGGGGAAGACATCTTTTCTCTTCCGTTACGCGGATGACTCCTTTACATCTGCGTTTGTCAGCACAGTTGGGATCGATTTCAAAGTCAAAACTGTATTCAAAAATGAAAAGAGAATTAAGCTTCAGATTTGGGTAAGTGACTTTGAACTGACAGCATCCTTCAGTCTAGGACGTTGACCATGTACGTGTGTGAGGCAAATGCTTTCTGCCTTGTTCTGATCCCATGGGGGTCCATTAGCCTCCATTGCCAGATTCTTTGCCACAGCACATTCTGGTTCAAGGGCCGAGAGGGTGATGCCTCTTTAAGGTGTGGAGACTGAATTAGACCTTGTTGTCATTTGATGCTTCTTAAGACTCTTTGGAAGAAGGAAAATCCAAATGTCTCTCTGTTGTGACAGAAAGTCTGGCTCTGTCTTGGATGGTCTGTGTGACTTGGAGCAAGTCTCTGAGTCCTTCTCTGCCACTTTTCTAATCCACAAAATAGGCAAACTGACACTAGCCTTTTTAGGTCACAGGAAGCAGCCTGCCCTGGTCATTTTAAAGCATAATATAGAGAAAGCTTAGGTTTAGTCCCTTCATAATGCCCCAGCTAAATTTTGAAAAGTGTCTATTTAATCTCCCCAGACCTTGTGTTTTCAGCGCTAAGAGTTACGTTGTAATGTCCAACACAGCAAGACACATGAAATAAAGTACTTATTTTAAACAGGGTTTTTCCCTAAGGAGAAGGTTCTTCAATAAGTTTTGAGAACATGTGCCTGTCTTTCTGCCTCTCTTCACCCCCTGTAGAAGATCAGAGATTCCTTAATTAAATGGTTGTGATAACTGAGAAGAATAGCAGGCAAGAAACAGAAGAAAAAGTATGTATGAGTAGCAGGTTTGAAATAAATAAGAGATGAAGTAATAAAAAAATTGACTCTCAATAGAGAGTTATATAGTATTTTTTGTGCATCATGTAATGTGTGGGCACCATGGTAGAATGCCTTTACAGTGAGTTTTGGTCCCCTTTCTCTGTTCGTTTGTACATTTGCCACTCAAATGGATTTGAGCTATAGATGGATGTTTCCCAAGAGTTTAGCTTTCTGTCTTCCTCTGAGACAATTCTAATACCTACTAACATTTGTTGCTGGTGCCAGGGTTGATTTGTAGGACTGATGATAAGCCTGCCTCCTCAAATATGGAAAGCTGAAAGAAAGACAAATCTTCGAGTAAAGCATTTAAATTTTTTTAAAAGAAAAGATCCCTTAAGGTATCTGTATATAATAAATGTAGCAGATGTCCTCTCATATCTTAAAGCTTTTAGGAATAAAATTCAAAGGTGCAGGTATATATACAGGTAGATACCCTCTTAGGCAGCTTACAGTAGTAGATTGCTAGTTTTTTACTGATTCTCATTATAGAGTTTTCAAAGTCTAATTAGAACTCAGAAAAGAACTTAGAAAAATAGACCCAGTTCCCATTGCTGCTCTACTGGTTCCCACAGATATTTTTGTTGGGGGGGATCCCTCTGTAGAAGCATGCAGTCAGTCCTGTTTATGGAGACAGAAAGAGCTGTGTTTATTGCTTCACATTCTCTTCCTTTTGAGCCTTAAGCAACTGATTATTATATGGAGATAACTTTCAGATCCAGGCCTAAGAAAGGTCTCTTTGTTTTCATGGGCTTTGGTGAATTGAAAATTAATTTGGTAACTACACATCTCTTATCTTTGTGACCATGTTCTTTCTGCTAATACAGAAGAACTGTCATTTCTCTGGCTGACAGCTCCTGCCATTAATCTTAGGAATGTTTAATGGTGGTTGTTGTGATTGTTTAGGTAAAACACCAACATGGTGTATAAGTGCAGTCCTATAATCTCTAGCAGTTTTTCAATTTACGTTCTTGAAAGAATTGCTCTGTAGAGATGTAAAGTCATCTGTCCTTAATATAAAACAGATATACTTCAAATAATATGCATTTTTGAGAATTATAATCTCATACTTAGAAAAATATTTCAAAACCCTCAGTGATAAACCAGGCCAGAGCTCACTCCTGTACACTGAAGTTCGGTTGCATTTGTCCGGGTCTTCTGCATGAAAGTTGCTCTTTTCTGAGCCTTGCAAAGCCCAGTTCGGTTCTCTGAACTGCTTCTACTCTGATACCTCCTCATGCTCCTCAGTCTCCATTAACTTCACTAAGAAGTCCCTGACGTATAAATCTGTTCAAATTTGTCTCTACTCATCCATAATACAGGCTTCCCCAGTGGCTCAGCAGTAATGAATCTGCCTGCAATGCAGGAGCCACAGGAAACGTGGGTTCGATCCCTGGGTCGGGAAGATCCCCTGGAGAAGGGCACGGCAACCCACTCCAGTATTGTTGCCTGGAGAGTCCCCATGGACAGAGAGGCCTGGTGGGCTACAGTTCATGGGGTTACAAAGAATCAGACACGATTGAAGTGACTTCCATGCACACATGCATCCATAACCCACCATTTCCCCAAAACCTCTAATTCTCTTCATAGCCCAGTCCAGCCTGGGACCTCATTTTCCATTCTGTGGACACACACACTCCCTTCAGGGATGAGCTACCCAGGAACCTTTCACCCAGCTCTCTTCTCAGTCACAATGGTAGTCTGATAGCCACTATTTTCTTTGTGATCAAAACAATCTTATTTCTTCCTCTTAGGGACATTGGGAACTCTTAACGCACCCATGATTCTAGGGGTGTGAAAATAGATTTGACATTACCTTATTCCAACTGGTCTACTAGATTGGGAACTACTCAAAAGCAAAGATTTTGGCTCATTGAACCTGTAGTATAGTTGGGAAAAAAATGAATATTCATGGAGTAACTGTATGTCTATAAGCAAATATCAAGTTGTGTAAATATTATATGTAGCTAGCATTTATTGAACATATACCTATGCCTTATATCTAATTCCCACAACAACCAAACTCTCTATTATTACTCCTATTTTATACAAGAAACCTGAAGGGTTTTGTTATTGTTCACTTGCTAAGTCATGTCTGACAAATTAAATAGCTTGTCCAAGGTCATAGATGTCAAGGGGTTGATTCCATGCTACGTCTATCAAATTCTAATGCTTTGGTTTGTTCTCCTTCACCATGCTGCCCTAATTAAGACGTGTCCTCTTGAACATGGTGGTAGAATCTTAGACAGTGTATCCTGGGATGCTGAAGAACATGTTTTTGAAAGAGTTTGACCGTCTCAATGACTTCAGCCATGCAGAGGGAGAAAGGATAAAGAGTAACAGGCTAGCTTGCTTAAATCCAAATATCCCTATAGTAATTCTAGGGGTTCTTGCTTTGTTATAACTATAGCAGGAAATATTAGTTGTATACAGTTTTTTTCAACTTTATTTATTTGAGACTGTATCTGGCATTGATGGTTTGCCATTTTATATGCTAGTAGTCAAACATGAACTGTTTTCCCTAGCTAATAGTATTTTTATGCACTTGTACTAATGTGTAACAAATTCATTAAGGTGTCTACAACTATCTTAGCCTAAACTGTGTATGATCTGTTTCTACTTGCAACATTTCTGAAACCAAAGGTGGGAGTTTTCCAAACCAAGGAATTCTTCATTTCTATGCAGATACTAACTAGATGTCCTGTAATTTAATACGATGTTGACACTAATTACCCAGAGTTAGTACAGATCCCACAAGTAAAGGAATCAGTTCCGCAAACCTATCCCTTTTCCTCCCATCCCTCACTTCAGGCACTCATCACAAATTTGGGCCCCTGTGCTTTTGACCTACAGGCTATAAATTGACAGGTCCACAACCCCACCCCTCAGGGTTGATAAGTTGCTAAAACAGCTCACAGAATTCAGGAAAAGTTTACTTACGGTTAGCAGTTTGTTATAAAGGACACAACTCAGAAACAACCAGATAAAAGAGAACGATAGGGCAAATGTTTGTGGGGGAGGGTGGGTGCAGCATCTGCGGTCTCTGATGCGTCACCCTCCGAGCACCCTGATGCATTCACCGACACCAAACTCTCTAAACCTCATCCTTTTGGATTTTTATGGCGCTCCCTTTACATAGGCGTGACAGATGCAATCCTTGGTCATTGGTGATTAATTCAGTCTTCAGCGTGTCTCCTCTCCCAGAGGTCAGGGTTGGGGCTGAAAGCTTCAACTTTTTGATCACATAGTTTGTTCTTCTGACAATCAACCCCCATTCTTTTTATTTTTAATTTTATTTTATATTGGAGTATAGTTGATTTAAAATGTTGAAATAAGCCCCCATTTTGAAGCTTTGTTGGTGTAAACCAGGAGTTGCCTCATTAGCATGAACTCTTGGGTGGCTGGAAGGGGCTTATTATGAATAATAAAACATGCTCCTTTCACTCCCATCACTTAGAAAATTCCAAGGATTATGGAACCTCTGTGTCAGGAACCAGGAGGAAGACCAAATATGTGTTTCTTGTTCTATCACACTATCATAGCCTATTATATATTTCAAAGGAAGAGAAGCAAAATTGTTTCATAGCGATAAAAATCATCATGGATTAGTCCAATTCATTACTATCTTTACCAAGAAAAGCTATAGATATTCATGTAATTCTGATCATTCTATTTTAAACTGCCCATAAATAGAACTGTTTCTAGGTTAGGAAATGAAGATATATGAAGAGGTGAAGTGATTTGACTTCACCTTACAGTTAGTGCCAGAGCGGAGTCTAAAATCCAGGTCTTCTTCTAGCTAAGCCAATCTGGTTGCTACTTCATGCTCAAAGTAAGTGCTGTGTTATGACAATTGTGATACATCTCATACCTGGTTTCCAGTGTTGCCATTAGGCAAAGGAATGTCAAAATTGAGGCTAGAGTATTTCCACAATGTCAGCAAGAGAGAACCTGGGTGGTAAGACTGCCCAGTTTTTTATTTGTTACTGTTCAGTCGCTAAGTTGTGTCCAACTCTTTGTGACCCCATGGACTGCAGTATACCAGGCTTCCCTGTCTTCCATTATCTCCTGGAGTTTGCTCAGACTCATGTCCATAGAGTCAGTGATGCATTCCGACCATTTCATCCTCTGTCATCCTCTTCTCCTCCTGCCTTCAGTCTTTACCAGCATCAGGGTCTTTTCCAATGAGTTGGCTCTTCGCATCAGGTGGCAAAGTATTGGAGCTTCAGCTTCAACATCAGTCACTCCAATGAATATTCAGGTTTGATTTCCTTTAGGATTGACTGGTTTGATCTCCTTGTTGTTCAAGTGACTCTCAAGAGTCTTCTCCAGCTCCACATTTCAAAAGCATCAATTCTTTGACACTCAGCCTTCTTTATGGTCCAACTCTCAAATCCATCCATATGTGACTACTGGAAAAATCATAGCATTGACTATACAGACCTTTATTGGCAAAGTGAAGTCTCTACTTTTTAATATGTTGTCTGGGTTAGTCATAGCTTTTCTTCCAAGAAGCAAGTGTCTTTTAATTTCATGAGTAGGTTTTTTGCATGTGCTGTGAGGTAGGGGAGGGTGGGGGATTCTGAAACCACAGACTGGATTATTGGATTTTTAATGATCCACATTTAAAGAATGCATCTTAACAGCTACTAGAAACATTGACATTTCTTTCTGAATGTGTTACACCTCCTGTCTGTGGAAGTTGATTATTGCCTTGGAATAAACTTTAGAGACATACCATGGTTCATTTGTACTAGGTTACGTTGCTTTAGTATCTTTACGAATCCCTCTGTCCTTTACTACATTAACGTTTTTTGTTGCATTTTTATTTATTATCATTTGTGTGATTCTCAAGTCAAAATTTTTCAAAATTTTTGAGACTTCAAGTATTAGAGCTGATTCTTTTATTTTGTGTGTCTATTTAATTCTATGAAGAATATATTGGAGGACAATTGTGTATCAGTTTTTTTCTTTAAATATAGTAAAATATTTCACAGCTGGAGTCTATAATATTTTGATTTTAATTTTAAAGTAGTTTAGCTTTAGGAAAGGCTTTGTAGAGTGGATTTCCTCCCAGTGAGGAGACTGAAAAATAATACAACACCCATCATTAAGAATATCTTAGTATTGTATTTATTTTCAGTGTCTGTATTACTACTGTATGAACTTTGAGGTCTATAGCAATCTACAAAATAAAGAATACTGGTAATTCTTGAAACTAGACTATGTAGAGAACTGGGTTTAAATTTGTGGGTCCCCTGAATAAAAGGCAAGTTCCTTTACTTAAAGAAAGCACTTCTCCTTTTAAAGTTAGGTCTATGTTGTTCAAGTCCAGAAATCAAGGTTGATTCTAACTAATAGAAGACTTGACTTGAAAAATTCACAGCTTAATTAGAGGATATAGGTTTAAAGTGGGCAAGGGGCAGGTAGACAAAGGGGATTGCTGTTTCTTTATTAATTAGAACTGACATTTTATCATTTTTGCATTCTCTTTTTCCCACCCTCAACCTCACCACTCCTTATCCTTTCTGTCCCTCTTTCTCCTTTCCCCATCTTGTTCCCTCCTTCATTTCTGAGCTCTGGCCAGCCTGAGTTAGTAAGAAAGTCATCCTCATGGTTATCAGAGGCCTGCCACATGCAGATGTACATATTGTGCACTGGACAAGGGCACCAACCAGAGTTCAAGTGTGACTGTGCTCCAGCCAGAGTGCCACATGCTGAGCTGTGCTCAGCCCCAGGAAGGAGTGCCTTTTCCTTTTCACAAAAATGTCATCTGCTCATCAAGCATGTGCTGCTGGTCCACATGCAACGAAAGGGAATTCTGATTTCCATCCAGCAACCATATATGTAGGCGGTGGCTCTATCAAAATCTAATGCTGGAGACAGATGAATAAACTAAGAAGATATAAACCCTGATTCCCCAGCTCAGTCCTGGAGAAAGATGGTATTTTAAAAGACAGGTTTTATTGTTATTTAGATGTGTTGAGGCTCACAGATCAGGAAGCAACTGCCATTGAAATAGTAGTTTGTTATGCTCCAAGATTTTAGGAGAAGGACACTTGGGCTTGGGGAGAAGGGCCCTTGGGAGCAAGGGGGAATCCTGATTGGGTCAAGAGGGAGAAAGGGGAATGTGATGAGAGCCTCTATTGTGGTTTCTGTATGAGGCATGTAAGCAGGCTGAGTACTGGCTTGTTTGGATTCCTGCAGCAGGCTCTGGGGCTTAGTGGCTTTCCTAAGTCATCAGATGCCTGGCTCTGGAGTGATTATGCCAGGGGGATAGTAGCCTAGTGTGAGAAACCAAGACTGGGGTGGTTGCCCACCCCTGTGAGCTCTGTATTGATGGTTTGCATTTAAAAAGTGAGTTCCAGTGGGTTGTTTACTGTCTCTCAGAGTTAACTAACTGAGCAGGGCAGTCCTTCCAGGATCCACAAGCCCCAGCTGTCAAAGCAGCTGAATACAGAAAGTCAAGTGAAAGTGAAAGTTGCTTAGTCGTGTCCGACTCTTTGTGAGCCTATGGACTATACAGTCCATGGAATTCTCCAGGCAAGAATACTGGAGTGGGTAGCCTTTCCCTTCTCCAGGGGAACGTCTCAACCCAGGGATTGAAACCAAGATTTGATTTTGCAGGCAGATTCTTTACCAGCTGAGCCACAAGGGAAGTAAAAGACATGCTTAATACAACAGGCACGTTCTTAGAGCCCCAGGGGTGGCTTATGTCATTAATTCCACTCTGACAAATGCTTATGATTTCAACCATTCTCACTATAGACTCAGTGCATTTCTGCATCTCAATATTTACAGACCTCAAGTGTTCGGGTCAGGAAAAGACCTTTAAGATTTTCCTGATAATTTGATGTTACAACTGATAAGAGCATCACTTTAATGAACCCAGTGTTGACCCACAAAGTAAGCACTGTGTGTGCATTTTAGAATGTATTTTTTGCCAAACCCCATGAAGGAATGAAGTTACTCCTATTAGCCCCGTTTTATAGATGAAGAAAATAGCGGGGGAAAAGTGGAAACAGTGACAGATTTTATTTTCTTGGGCTCCAAAATCATTGCAGACAGTGACTGCAGCCATGAAATTAAAAGATGCTTGCTCCTTGGAAGAAAAGCTATGACAAATCTAGACAACATATTAAAAAGCAGAGACATTACTTTGCCAATAAAGGTCTGTATAGTCAAAGCTATGGTTTTTCCAGTAATTATGTATGGATGTGAGAGTTGGACCATAATGAAGGCTGAGTGCCAAAGAATTGATGCTTTAGAAGACTCTTGAGAGTCCCTTCAACAGCAAGGAGATAAAACCAGTCAATCCTGAAGGAAATCAACCCTAAATATAAAGGACTGATACTGAAGCCAAAGCTATAATATTTTGGCCACCTGATGCAACGAGCAGACTCATTCGAAAAGATCCTGATGCTGGGAAAGATTGAGGGCAGGAGAAGAAGGAGATGATAGAGGTTGAAATGGTTGGATGGCATCACTGACTCAATGGACATGAGTTTGAGGAAACTCTGGGAGTTGGTGAAGGACAGGGAAGCCTGGAGTGCTGCAGTTCATGGGGTTGCAAAGAGTTGGGCACGACTTAGCCACTGAACTGAACTGATCCTAGAGAATGTTCCAAATGCATCTAAGAATGTGTATTCTGCTGCTTTTGGATTGAATGCTCTAAAAATATCAATTAAGTCCATCTGATTCCATATTTATAGAGCTTTACATCAATCTGATCTAATGCTCTATAAATAACAGATAGGTCCATCTAATTCCTTAATGGTTTTCTGTCTTGATGGCTTGTCCATTGATGTAAGTGGAGTGTTAGAATCCCCCACAATTATTTTGTTACTGTCGATTTTTCTTTTTATGACTGTTAGTATTTGCCGTATGTATTAAGCTGCTCTTGTGTTGGGTGCGTATATATTTACAATTGTTGTATCTTCCTTGATTTATCCCTTGATCATTATGTAGTGTCCTTCTTGTCTCTTTTAACAACCTTTATTTTAAAGCCTATTTTGTCTGATATGAGTGTCACTTCTTCAGCTTTCTTTTGATTTCCATTTGCATGGAATACCTTTTCATCCTCACACTTTCAATCTGTATGCATCCCTAGATCTGAAGTGGGTCTCTTATAGACAGCATGTGTTAATATAAGGGTCTTATTTTTGTATTCATTCAGTTCATGTCTTTTGGTTGGGGCATTTAATCCATTTACATTTAAGGTAATTAATGATATGTATATTCTTATTGCTGTTTTGGATTTGTTTTGTAGGTGTTTTTTCTTCTCTTCCTCTTTTGTTCTCTTCTCTTGTGATTAGATGACTAACTTTAGTGTTGTGTTTGGATTGCTTTGCTTTTTTGTGTGTGTCTATTATAGACTTTCAGTCTGTGGTAACCATGAGGATTTGATATAGCAGACTGTATCTGTATATCTGTATAAGATGGTTTTAAATTACTGGTCTTTTAATTTCCAAAGCATTTACTGCAGTTGGCATTTGTACTCTTGTCTTCTTATGATAGTTGGTTTTGGGGATCATATTTCTTTGTGGATGATTTCCTACCTTTACTGTATGTTTACCTTTACTGGCCAGCTTTCCCATTTGTAATTTTTTTGTTTCTAGTTGTGTCTTTTTCTTTTCTGCCTAGAGACTTTCCTTTAGCATTTTTTGGTAAAGCTGTTTTGGTAGTGCTGAAATCTCTTAGCTTTTGTTTGTCTGTAAAGTTTTTGATTTCTCCACCAAATCTGCATGAGAGGCTTGCTAGGTAGAGTATTCTTCATTGTAGGTTTTTCCCTTTCTTCATTTTATATGTATCATGCCACTTCCTTCTGACCTGTAGAGTTTTTGCTGAAAAATTAACTGATAACCTTATGGGGATTTGTTGTTTTTCCCTTGTTGCTTTTAATATTTTCTCTTTGTTTTTCTCTTTTCACAGTTTGATTAGTCCATGTCTCAGCATGTTCCTCCTTGGGTGTATCCTGTATGGGACTCTGAACATCCAAGACTTGAGTGAATGTTTCCTTTCTCATGTTAGGGAAGTGTCTGCACTATTATCTCTCCAAATATTTTATCAAGCCCATTCTTTTCTTCTTTTGTGACCCCTATTGAGAATGTTTGCAGTTTAATTTTGTCCCAGAGGTCTCTTAAACTGTCCTTATTTCTTTTCATTCTTTTTCCTTTATTCTGTTCTGTATCATTGAGTTCTACCATTCTGTCTTCCAGCTTACTTATTCCTCCTTTTGGTTCACTTACTCTGTTGATTCCTTCTAGTATACTTTTCACTTCAGTCATCGTTCATCTCTTTATTCTTTATATCATCTAGCTCTTCTTTAATATAATTTTATTTATTTATTTTTGGCTGTGCTGGGTCTTTGTTCTTGTGTGGGCCTTTCCCTAGTTGTGGAGACCAGGGCTACCCTTCATTGCAGTGCATAGGCTTCTCATTGCGGTGGCTTCTCTTGTTGTGGAGCATGGACTCTAAGGCGTGTGGGCTTCAGTAAGTGCCCTCACATGGACTCAGTAGTTGCAGCTCCCAGCTCTAGAGCACGGGCTCAATAGTTGTGGCGCATGGGCTTAGTAGCTCTGCGGCATGTGAGACCAGAGATCGAACTTGTGTTCTGCACTGGCAGGCGGATTCTTTACCACTGAGCCACCAGGAAAACCCCTCCTCTAGCTCTTTGTTAAACATTTCTTGTAGCTTCTTGGTCTCTGTCTCCCCTCTTTTTCCAGGATCACGGATCATCTTTACTGTCATTATACTAAATACTTTACTGGGTATATTGCGTCTCTCCACTTCACTTAGTTGTTATTTCCGGTTTTTATCTTGTTCCTTCATCTGGAACCCATTTCTCTGCTGTCTCATTTTGTAACTTTCTGCACTTGTGGTCTCCTTCCACAGACAGCAGAATTGTAGCTTCTCTTACTTCCTGTGTCTGACTCTTGACCCTGGTGAGTGAAGTTGGTCCTGAGGCTTGTGCAGGCTTCCTGGTAGGAGGTACTGGTGCCTGCCCACTGGTGTGTGGAGCTGGGTCTTGTCTCTCTGGTGGGCAGAGCCATGTCAAGAAGTGTGTTTAGTTGTGACTGGGGGCTCAGGAATGTTTTAGGCAGCTTGTCTGCTTATGAGTAGGGCTGTGTTCCTTCCTTGTTGGTTATTTGCCCTGAAGGGTCCTGGCACTGGTGCTTACAGGCTGTTGGGTGGTGCCAAGTCTTTGTGTCAAAATGGCAGCCTCCAGTATGCCAGTGAGTACTCCCAGGTACCTCTGCCACCATGTTCTTGTCCCCATAGTGAGTCACACCTGCACCTGCCTCCCCAGAAACCCCTCCAAGACCTACAGGTCAGTCTGGACCACGATCCTATGAAATCACTGCTCTTTTTCTGGGTTCCAGTGCGTGTGATACTTTGTGTGCATCCTCCAGGTGTGAAGTTTCTGTTTCACTCAGTCCTGTGGGGTTCATGCGATCAATCCTGATTAGCCTTCAAAGCCAAATTCTCTGGGGGCTATTCCTTCTGATGCCACACCCCCAAGGCTGGAGAGCCATGTGTGGGGCTCAGAACTCTCACTTCTGTGGGAGAAACTGTATGATTAACTATCTTCCAGTTTGTAGGTCACCCACCTAGTGGGTATGGGATTTGATTTTATTGTGCTCCTTTTTTCATCTTGTTGTAGCTTCTTCTTTGCTTTTGGGTGGGGAATATTTCTTCTGGTGGGTTCCAGTCTTTTTTGTTGACACAGTTTAGAAAGCAGTTAGTCGTGATCTTGGTGTTTTTGTGAGAGGAGGTGAGCTCAAGTCCTTCTACTTCACCATCTTCTCTCCAACTCCCTCTAATCCTACATATATTAATCTCTAGCATGTACCTTTTCCATAATAAGTGATTGCTCTATATCTTTCTATATTCCCTTCTTACCTGTTCCAATAAAGTATTATAGCTAGAGAAAGGAATCAGTTATTTATTTGAAACTTACTATCTTCCAGCATGAGCAGGTTGTGCTTTATCTGTTTTGTGCTTAAAACACATAGATCTGCATAGTAGGAGGGACCAGAACACATTCCATTCACTTCTCACACATTTCTGGAATGCCTATTTCCACTGCTGGGGAGTGTGCATAAAAAGTAGAGTATTTGGAAGGAAGCATCTGAGTTAATGGAACGAATACCTGCAGGAAAATAATTCTGACTATAGTCTTTGTATTTGATGCTCACCTAGCCTAGTCACCCTGACCATTGATTTCAGGATGGTGTTCAACCCTCTAATCTGTGGCTAAGGAACCAACATTTTTTGTCCAGGTGAATTCCTTAAGAGAACCACAGAAGCCGGTGACAGTTGTCAAGACCATCCCTGGTGCTGTCATCTGTATGCTCTTTCCCCCCTGTCACATTTCTTCTAACTTAGCATCTGCTTTTCCTGGGATATTGAGAAAGGCAAGATTTAGTTTCACCCCTGAGAAGAAGCTGATACTGTGTGTGAAATGTCAAGATGCATGAAAACATTCACTCTTTCAGACAGCCAGAAGCAGTGACTCCCCCATCCTGCAGTGTTTAAACCTCTCTTCGCAGCATTGACAAAATACAAAGGATGGTACAGACCTTGTTCCTGGTCTAGCAGAGCTTACCACCCATGTAGGAAGACAGGAAAACAAATATGGAAGAAAAGATCACCCCATAGATCACTAAGTGTGTGCCACCAAGGGGCGGGGAGTTTGTGGTTCAAATACTGACCGTGCTCTCACTAGCTATGTGACCTCAAGCACTAACTTCCCTGTGCCAACATTTACTTATTTGTGAAATGAGAGAAAATAACCCCTACTTCTTAGTTGCTAATATTTGCTATAATAAATACTTATACCCAGCTCAATACTAGGTGCAAAACTGACAATAAATGTTGGTTTTCTTTTGTAAATAGTGTACCAACCTTCAGACTTTTGTACCCAGTCTAGTAATTTAATCAAACCAAGTATTTGTTGGGTGCCTACTGTGTGCCAAGCACCGTGCTAGTTGGTGGGGATACAATAGTGAAGGGTGCACAGAGTTGGCCATTAGGAGGCAACCATCTGATGGGATGGTAGATGGAAGAAGACAGAATTCATCTGCTGTGATAAATTCTCGGGAGGCAGGGGCACAGGACTGCCAGGAAAGATGCCTAGCTTGGTCTTGAGGACTCTGGGAAGGCTTCCTGAGAACATCTATATATCTAAGCTAAGAACTGACAAATGAAAAGCAATTGTTCATTCATTAATTCACTTGATTGACATTTATGGAATTTTTACTGTGTGCCAGATACAGTGAAGGAATTTGAGGTTGAAAGTAAAAGAATAAAAAAATTATAGATTATGAGTGCTATGGAGGAATAATCAGAACAATCTGATAAATGCAAAACAGTACCAGAAGAAGGATGGAATTTTTGCTATTCTTAACTTCAGTTCACAGATAGGGAAACTGAGGCATGAGAGTGGATAACTTGCCCAAGGTCACAGAGCTAATGAGTGGTTAGCAGACCTGAGTGTGTTGCTTACAATCTCTTTGTAAAGATTTAATAAAATATTTATGAAGTTCTTAGCATAGTGCCGACACATAGCATGTCATTTTTCTTTCTCTGTCTCCTGCATTTTACCAATGTTGACCTTAAGCTACCTAACTAACTCCACACTTTCTAGAACTGTACATATATTTATGGGGGGCCATAAGGCGCCATTTCTAAAGTAGGCAGATATTTATATGAAGAGCTTTATTTTGGTGTCCTGACATGGTAATGAAATATACAGGCACACTGACAAGATGAAATGTCTTCTGGACACCTGGGTTCCTCTCTGTAGCCAGTGGTTAATGTCAGTCTGCCCAAGTGTAGTCAGCTGTGTTGTTGAGATGTTTCTTGGTGTTTTGGAGCCATCTGTGCATTTAGACTGAGCCATCAACTGCACAGGAAAGGCAACCCACAAGCCTGTTTATTAAATGCTCATAAAATTGATGTCCTGCCCTGTAACAAAACAATTATAAATCATTAGATCCATGGAGAGCTGTTATTAAAATACTGGGATATAATTTCCTTAGGAAATTATACCGGTGATACCGGCAGCCTCTGATCTAAGATGTAGACTGTGTCTGTGCCACCAAGTCATTCATTTTTCCTGTTGATTTGTTTGAAGTGATATTGAACTGACCAGTTGTTCTGGTATTATATAAACACAGCTTAAATCTGAGTACAAGTGAAACATTTAATTGCTTTGTATTTTTTCTCAAGTAAGATTTAAGAGAAAAGTACAGAATTTCCCCAGCTAGATAGTTCTTATTTTCAGCTTTATGAATGTTTTTGCTCTAAAAACATGAATTTTGCTAGTCCTTAGCATAGCTACTATGACAACTCAACCAACAAGATAAAAGAAATAGCAAGTGTGAGCATCAGTTGACAGAAATCACTTCACTCAACCCATTGATAGATACAGAGAACTGAAAGGCAAGGATTCCACATTCAAGAAGTTTCCAGTCTTTGAAAACAACTAAATCAATCCTAGAATGTCTGTAAAGTATCAGGTTCAAAACTATGGAGTATAAACTAAAAAGGGAGACACAAAATTTTTTAAAATTGAAAGAGTGAAAGTATCAACAGGGTTTGAGAGAGAAATGCACTGGATGATTTAGGAGATTTTAATGATTTTTACAAAGGTATGTACAGAGTTTGGGGAAGCAAGAAAGGGGGAGGTGCAGACTCAGAGCTATTGCCACCCTTGGAGTGAAGGGAATGGGGACCAGGAGAGAGCTGTAGCTGTAGCTATAGGAGTAGGTGGAGAAGGGGCTGTGTTCTTCTAAAAGACAAGGCTTCTGCCAATCAGTGACACTGCTGAGAAGGGGCTAAGGGAAGAAATGTCCAGATGTCTCATTCCTATTGACCCCTGAGCTTTTGCCTGTGCCTCTTACTGGCTGAGCCTACCATCAAGGGAACTCTGTTTTAGCGATTCACAGAAGTTAGCTCCCTGGACCACAGAGCAGGATGGAATTGGGTAAATAGGGGATCTGGAAAGACAAAGGCATATATCCTGCACAGTGAAGAAGGTAATGTTTTATATTTTCTATATAAAACCTTTCAGTTATCAAATAAAAAGGCAGACAGCCCACATACACATTTTAGAGAACTTGAATCATAGATATTATATGACATGTGCTTCTTATATTCATACCCATGATAATTTGAATAATATGGAGTATTTCACAACTTTTGTTTTGTTTTGGCTGACCACACGGTCCTCCCTAACTGTATCAATGGGCCTTTTCTGAATAATTCTATCAAACACTCAAGATACTGCTAATGAGTTAGCACTATGAGTACATATATGTCCATTAAGGTCTGCTTCTTTAAAACATAAATTAATTTTCACTCAAATCTGAGTGAATGTCTGCAGAGAAAATAAAAATACCAGTGAACCTTTTATCTAATCTCTGAAAAGAAGAGGGGAAAATATGGCAGTTCTCTGTCAGTTGTCCGTTTGTATTTATTTATTCAGTTCAGTTCAGTTGCTCAGTCATGTCCGACTCATTGCGACCCCATGAACCGCAGCACGCCAGGCCTCCCTGTCCATCACCAACTCCCGGAGTTTACCCAAACCCATGTCCATCGAGTCGGTGATGCCATCCAACCATCTCATCCTCTGTCGTTGCCTTCTCTTCCTGCCCTCAATCTTTCCCAGCATTAGGGTCTTTTCCAATGAGTCAGCTCTTTGCATCAGGTGGCCAAAGTATTGGAGTTTCAGCTTCAACATCAGTCCCTCCAATGAACACCCAGGACTGATCTCCTTTAGGATGGACTGGTTGGATCTCCTTGCAGTGCAAGGGACTCTCAAGAGTCTTCTCCAACACCACAGTTCAAAAGCATCAATTCTTCGGCACTCAGCTTTCTTCACCGTTCAACTCTCACATCCATACGTGACTACTGGAAAAACCATAGCCTTGACTAGACGGACCTTTGTTGACAAAGTAATGTCTCTGCTTTTCAGTATGCTGTCTAAGTTGGCCATAACTTTCCTTCCAAGGAGTAAGCGTCTTTTAATTTCATGGCTGCAATCACCATCTGCAGTGATTTTGGAGCCCAGAAAAATAAAGTCAGCCACTGTTTCCACTGTTTCCCCATCTATTTGCCATAAAGTTTATGTATGAAGTTTGCTATTTATTTATTATGCTGACCTAAATGAAGAGGTAAACTGATGCAAACTCTGTTGTTCAAAAGTGAGTTTACTAAGGAATAGCAGAGGAATTATACTTTGGGACATGTAAACTCTAGCACATCACAGGCTCCTTTGAGGCACTGGGTGGGTTTCTTTATGGGTAGGGAAGGTCAAGATGGAGGGGTTCAGTTGGAGCCTGTTGAAATCAAAAACAAATGAAGATCAACTTTGAAAATTCCCCTAGCAGTCAAAATCAATCCAGTCATACAGTCAAAACTCAATTCAGCTTATCTTGTGAGACCAACCCATATCGTTCATGTGTCTGGAAACTATGAACAAAACTTTCCAGGGTTGATATTCATCAACCTTTAACCAATTTGTTATCATTTAAGAAAATTTCAATATTATCATTTACCAGAAATCAGTCTCTCAGTACTTAAGTTTTGTTTTCCTGAGGACACATGCATAAAATTTTTCATTTTATACCTTTTGGTTTCACTTTAAGTTGAAAATTTTCATTTTTCACAATTATTAATATTATTTAGGTCTCGGAATCCCAAATGTCTGGAAATCAATGATATGGGGATTTGTGTGGTATAACCCCAGTAGGCTGGATGGTATGGAGTGAACAGCCAGATAACCAGGTAGTCGCCCTGTTTTAGTCCAATGAGCCCCAGCATGGCTTTGTCTTAAATGACCAGATGTTTATGACCAATACAGATGTTTATCACTCTATACTGTATGAAGTGCTAGACTCTGGAGGTGAGGGAGCCAAGGGTTTTTAAGCTTCCTGTCTTCTGATGACTTACAGGATAATGGCACAGAAACAAGTGTGGAAGTAAATGAAGAACAACGAAGTGAGGAAAGCAAAGGCTCTTTATGCTGAACTTGATATAGCTAAGGAGCCAGCCACTATCACTTGTATTCTGGCAGAGACTGAAAAGCTGAAAGAGAAATGGAAAAGCCTTCTAGGAGAGAAAAAGGAAGGCATCAGGTGATGTCCTGAGTGAAAGTTCTTGGCAGGGGAAGTTGTAGGTGGGATAGATAGAAGGGAAACAGCTTCTTTCTGGTTGGTTAGGCGTGCATAGTTGGCTTTCTCTGATTGGCCCTAAGTTGGAAGTGGGGACAAAATTTAGAAGAAACTTTCAGTTATTAATAAGTCCTGACTCTTTTGAATCAGTTGTTTACAAAACTTTTTATTTATTAATAGCTTCTTGGATCATCACTAGAGATAGCAGTCTAGTTTCCTGCAAGTCTAATGGCAGGCTGGCATCCTGGGTTGTTTATTGGATATAAGTGGGGTGGTTTCCTGGCAGGTTGCTACAGGTTGTGGGTCAAAGTTTTATTTTTATATATGATCTGCCCATTGTCCATTTCTATATTCAGTCTCACAAGTAGACCAATCATAAGGCCAGCTTTAATAAGAGGAGCAAGAGAGAACAGGGAGAAATAATGAGCTTTGGTGTCTGATGATTTGATTCTAGGCAAATTATTTTCTCTCTTATGTCTTGGTTTCATTTTCTATAAAATAAGGATAAAAATATTTGCCTCATAGGGTAGTTTTGAAGAATAATGTAATATGTGTAATGTGTCTTATATAGTGTTCTCTTATTTTGAGGGCCCATTTGTATCTTTGAAAATTATTGAAGATCCTAAAGAACTTGTGTATATGTGGGTTTTTTATCTATTGATATTTGCTGTACTAGAAGTGAAAACAAAAAATTAACTAATTTATTTAAAATAGCAATAATAAACACATTGCAAAAATAAATTATATATACTTTTGATGAAAAGAACTACATTTTGTAAAACAAAAAATAATGAGAAGAGTAATATTGTTTTGTATTTTTTCAGATCTCTTTAATGTCTGACTTCATAGAGGACAGCTGGATTCTGATATCTGCTTCCTCATTCAGTCTTTTGCTATGTCACGTGTCATGTAACCTGTTACCTCTGGAAACCTACACTAAACACTTAAGAAAGAATGAGAATGAAAAAGACATATAATAGTTTAGTATTATTTTAAAGTAATTTTTAACTCAGAGATCTTCTGAAGGGACTTGGGGGCCCCCAGGCTATAATTTGAGTACAGCTGCTTTAGTTCTCAAATAAATTATTAATATCATTCAAAAAATATGGCATTGTTGACACATATTTTAAAGTGCACACCTTTATAGAGAGGTACTGGGCTTCCCAGGTGGCACTAGTGATAAAGAACCCACCTGCCAATGCAGGAGACATAAAAGATGAGGGTTTGAACCCTGGGTCAGGAAGATCCCCTGGAGGAGGGCATGGCAACCCACTCCAGTATTCTTGTCTGGAGAATCACCATGGACAGAGGAGCCTGGTGGGTGATAGTCCATAGGGTTGCAAAGAAATTGGACACAACTGATGCAACTTAGCACATGGCACACAGCATATGGTACTGCCTTCTACTCCCATTTGCTGTTAGATAAAATATTAGAGATCTTTTGCAGAAGACAAGTTTGAGGCTCAAAGCAAAGAGTGCAAGCCTTGCAGACAGAGGCTGAACTAGAAGGAAGCTATTTTTCAGTAATATCTGAATGAGAGAAGGAGTAAATGAAAGCACAAAGCTACGTCTTTCATACCTAGCTATTATGGCAATATCAAGTGCAAAATACTGGAGAGTAAGTCCCACTCAATTCAAACGCACTGGAGCAAGAACTTGCCCCCATTCTGGGAAGGGAGGCAGGTGACAAGTGTGGCAAATTCTCTCCCAACTCCTACTTAATTTACTAACTGGACTACTAAATAGAGAGGCCATTTGATTTCCTGGCATAATTCTAAGAGGGAGCATTGATGGTGAAAGAAGCCTCCTAGATTTTGGAATCCTAATCTTTTCAAAGTTATCATATTAATTTACACTGAATTATGCATAACTGATAGACTCATATCTGAAATATCCTAAGGGCATTAACTTATTAACCAAAGAAACAAAGGAACTTACAGCAGTGGATGTCACAGTAGGACCACCTTCCCTGGCCTCCTCAACTTGTTCCACCTGTGTGAAAGGCTGACCCAAACTCTTAAGGTACATCATTGCCCTTATATGGTTATTGAGGAAAATAATGTGCAGATATAAATCGTTTCATTTTATTTTAGCCAGTAGATCCATCCTCCTCTTTTAAGAAGTGACTTCTTTTTCCCTTCAGATTTTGCAAAGCAATTAACCTTTAGGTCAAAATTAGCTCAGATTTCATCTCTACTCTTTAATTCTCCACAAATTTATAGTCAGTTGGAAACAAGAAAGTGAAAATTGAAAGTGTTTTTCTATTTTGCTCTATGGCATGCTTCTGTGAATGCTGTAGCAAAGTCTGTAGGTCTGGTTCTGAGAGTAAAATTCTAAATTAAGTTTTATAGTAACAATATTAGTAGATGTCAAGGGCTGAAACTGGATGGAAGAACAGATGTCTCTTACTCAGGGATTGGTGAAAATCAAGACCTTCTTATACATTTTTGCCTAGCATTGTTGATAGTACCTACTCAGACAACATAAATGCTTCTATAGTTGAGAGGCTCTCGAATTTGCAGATGGGCTAATCTCAGAATATTATAGAAAAACACATATGGAGGTAAGCACAGAAGGCTGTATAACGCAGGGGCCTGATGTTTTTGAGCACCATTATTACCCAGAGGAGTGTCTAGTCAATGATTTTAGCCCAGAAACCAGGGTCTCTCCAGAGACAATAGTCCTCAATGTGTGATCCCAGAGGCAGGCCCTTGTCAGAATTCTTTGGAGAATTTGTTGAAAATGTAGGTTCTGAGCCCGCTGAATCAGAATCACTCTGTGAGCAAGCCACGGCATCTGGATTTCTAACAAGCTTCTCAGATGAGTCTGATGCAATAAAGTTTGATAATTGCTTCTCTAAGGAACAGATCCCACTCAAGTGGACCAACATACTCCTGTCACATTGTGTTTGCCCATGCAGAATGGGAGGTAGGTCTGTGTTAGTCTGCTGAGATCAAGGATAGATCCAGGGAGGGGTAGACTTAGATACTCAGGTCTGATCTTCTGATTTCTGGAGCAGAACAGCCTTAGGTTGACTCAGATGTGGCTTTCTGCTGGAGCCCTATCCTTTGGAGTGGCTGGAGACAGGGGATGTTGGTGCCTGGAAGAATATCATTGAAGCTTCGGGGTCTCCAATATACTCCACTTGACAATGGCTTTACTTGCTTCTTCATCCTCTTTTCTTTCCCTGTCTGCCTGTCATCCTTTCTTCAGTTCAGGATTAAATATAGTCCCACTCCCCACTGGTTGCTAACTTTGCTCCTGATTCCTTTCTTTCCCTGCTGTTTGATGCATCCTTAGAGACTGAGGGTTACACGTACTCTCTCTCTATTCTCCATTAGCTCAGTTTTTTTTGTTGTTGTTTGTTTTATTCTGTGTTTCTGAATATATTGTGAATTAAAATGGGAAGCCTCCAGCATTCTCTTGATCTCAAACAAAGAGAGGTTTGTTTCCTCAAACTCTGTAATTTGCCACAGTGATTGTTAAGTATTTTTTAGGATATAGAATCATTTGTTAAAGGCTGGAGTGTGCAGAATCCTAGAGACTGGAGGAAACTGACCTGTTTTAAGCAAGTGGGGCACCCAGAGTCCATTTCTTCAACTTTCTAATCCCTTACTGAGATGAAGGCAGGGAGAATGAAACCTGAAAAACCACTACTCCACGTATCTTTTAGAATGGGGGTCTGGGAAAGACACAGATACATCCCTCACCGACTCCGTCAATGAGGCATGCCCCCTGGGATGTGGCAGCTCTTACGAAAAGAGTCCAGGGGCTCTGAAAACTAGGTGATGGGAAGGAAAGTGGAAAGGAGAACATTGGCATAGGCCGTCTCACCCTCAGGGGGTTCTGCCAGGATTCTAATCTTTTCATCTGTGTATTTGAGTGATGAAGACTCAGCAGTGCAAGGGAAAGTGTTTGGTGGATACTTTTTCCATGTAGAAATGCGGAACAAATCAAGATAAGAGCAAGAGATAAAACTTGCCATTAAAAGTCATATTAGTAACTGATAATTACACGAACAATCTGTCATTTAGTTTTTTTTTTTATTTTCTTTCCCTAAATTATGAGCTTCTATAGGCATCATAGACCATGCATTATTCAACTCAGGAGTCTCAGCACCCATGATGGCTGGCACATGGGAGGCATCAGCACACATGTTGAGTACATGAATGAGTGTGGTTATGTTTAATCGAGTTCTGATCATGCTCATTTACTCTATGGATATTTGATTGTCAAGTCTATTTGGTTGCACTCCTAATTTTATCCACCTATTTCTAGTTCTCATAATCATCACCATTCTTCCCTCCATTGTTTCAATATTACACAGACAAAGCAGATCCACTGCAAGAGCCTCTGCTTCTCGGGAGCCAGGGCACCAGTCTGGTTAGGGGAGCAGGCCCTGATGGCAAACTGTCTGGTAAATCCTGAGTCATGGCTTCCTAGCCTCTCTCAGGCCCAGTTACTGCAGCTGTAAAATGGGCACAGTTAAGATATCTATCTCATAATATGCTTATCAATAATAAGAGATGTGTACAATATCACTTAACATAGCACCTTATAGATACTAAGTCAGTAAAAGTTAGTTCTTATCACTTTTCATTACTGGGACCCAGTAAAAAGGTCAACATCCAACCTCAGAAAGGTGTGCATTGTCATTCTGAGACTTTCCCCTGTTGATATAAGAAAGAGAAGTGAGACTGCCCCACTGTTACCTCTGAGGAATGTGTCTCTCTGACCCCTTGAGAAGCGCTGCACATTCTCTAAGATGTTAGGGCACCCACAAATTGCATGAACCCCAGGTCTCACAAAACTTGAGTTTACCCATTTTTAGGCTTCCTTTCCATGGCAGTGGGTAGAAACTTGAGCTTTGTAACAATATATTAGAGGTTGCTGATCACCACTGCAGACGGAAAAGTCATTTAAGACCAAGACTTGTAGCTGGACTAAAGTATCAGGGATAGATGTAGGAAAGGACAGTGTTTTTACAAAAGAGCAACACTTTGCTTCCCTGGTGGCTCAGATGGTAAAGCATCTGCCCGCAATGCCGGAGACCCAGGTTCGATCCCTGGGTCAGGAAGATCCCCTGGAGAAGGAAATGGCAACCCACTCCAGTACTCTTGCCTGGAAAATTCCATGGATGGAGGAGCCTCGCGGACTATAGTCCGTGGGCTCACAAAGAGTCGGACATGACAGAGCGACTTCACTTTACTTTTACTTTTTTGGTAAAAGTACATTGATGAATTCAGTTCAATTTGGGTGCCCACAGTAAGGGGGACAGTTGATATAAGAGTGCTCTGAGAGGTGACCAGGAAATCTGTTGTCTATGTTTATGAGTTGAAGGGATGAGCCGTCTGAGCCATCTCTCCTGAAGACATAACCCTGGAATACTGGTATGTATGTGAAGGTGATCAATTTTTCTCTAGTTTCCCTAAGGACAAAAGAGGAAATGTGGTACAAAAATGGCCAGATGACTAGCTTATGGTCAAATACATAAGAAAGAATATCTTGTTTTGTCAAACATGGGATCAGTTACATGGGGTGCTTGCAATCCATCCATAACAGAATCTTTCCAAATGAATACATCTTAATCTAGGTGCGACAGTTCAAGGAAAGCCTTTTAAAGGCTGCTCCTGTCTCCAAGAAAATACTTTTTTTAAAAAAAAAGCTATATCATCTAGCGTGCAAAATAGATCTCTGTGTTTGATGGGTATGGTTTCTAGAGAATTGGCTATTTTCTTAGCCAGGCACTGAATTGTCATCCTAGGAATCAAAATCAGACTAATTGCGTCTGAACCTGGCATCTTCCATATCTTGATGGGTACTGTCAGGACCAGGGTTTGCACATCCTCAGATTCTCCCTGGCTTCCTCCCCGAGCCCCTGAGGCTGCACTCTAGAACATACTGTAACTCTTCTTTCCTAACACAGAAAGGCAAATGAAATAACTCTTCTGTTACAGTTTAGAAGGTGCATGGCCACAACAGCTCAGCTACCAGGGGACTCAGGAGCGTGCACATCGCTAGATGGTGGACAGCTCATGGGGTTTGGCAATGGAAATAGCAGGAAATCATAGGAAAGGACATGTGTTACATTTGTGTTAACATGTTATTTAATTCTGGTTATCTAATTTATAGTTCATTTGGGGAATGGATTAAAAGAAAACATTGGGAGTCTCTGAGTATATGGAAAAGAAAATATAAAAAAAAGTGGAGAATATAGCACTATATTAATTATCTGTTAAATTTATTGCTCCTGTAACTCTCAAACCTGCAGACTTGGGACAGCTGAAATAATTACTTATTCTTTTGGCTCTACCCCTACTTTGAGATCAGTCCTTCTTGGATGAAGGGAATATATAAAATCTGAACATACTCATTTACCTGCTCAGTTTCAAATAGATCATCTACCTGATCTTCCTGGCATCCTGATTTCCTAGAAACTGAAAATTTCTGGATTCTTTTATCCTCCATTTCAGTTCTCTTATAGATGATTCCTACCTGGATCTCCTTCCTTAATATCGTAATCCTTTTAAAAACTGCACTCTGGCCGGTATGTAGTTTCACTTCTGCACAGGTGAACTTTTGACCATCACTTTGGTCTTGCACTCTTGTCCCTTTCTTTTTTTTTGCCCCACCTTATTGATCTGTCTGCCGCGTGCTCTTCAGGTTTGTGATTTGACTCCTCATGTTCCTATCCACGGTTTGGACTCCACATTCAGAGAATGCTTCCTTCAGCCTGTTTTCAATTAAGATTGTTTTGTCAGTCACTTCTACTGAGGCAAGATCAAATAAAGAGGGAAAAAATGTGCCAGACCAGGATGAGAAATTACTCACCCACAAGTGGTGAATATAATCTTTGGAGTCCTCTCCTAAGTCCCAGGGGAACATTGTGGCCATTAGAATAAAAAAGAGGCATATGAGCATTTCAGCCTTGGCCAGAAGATACTGAAGGACAGCGAAGTCTGCTGTGCTGCAGTCCACGGGGTCACAAAGAGCTGGATATGACTTAGTGAGCAAACGACATTTTCAGTGTATCGACATATTTACATACTTTTCTTAATTTTATGCCTCTATGTAACTTTTGTGATTTAATACACAACCTTAAAATGTTTGAAAAATTAATAAGGGGCATATGGAAATCAGAAATCTGATTAAGAAAGAAACTTTGGGTTAGAGTTAGGTTACATCAGGTTACTTTTCTTTGTCAAATTTACAATTGTTGGGTAGGACCCATGGAAGAGACTGGGACAGGTGGGGAAAGCATTATCATTTAATTTTTCTTATCCCAAAGAATATTTTTTTCCATTTTTACTTTCTAGCTTGAGTGGATTTACAATTTTTACTTCTAGTTCCCCACTCTCTTTTTTTAAATTAATTTATTTTTTGTTGAAGGATAATTGCTTTACAGAATTTTGCTGGTTTCTGTCAAACCTCAACATGAATCAATGTTTTCTTTTATATAGAAGTATCATATTTGGAAAACCAAAACATTGAATAATCTTTTAAACATCTGTCTTATTTTTTTGACTCAACAAGGAAAGCAAAACAAAACCACTTTAAAATATCCAAGCTACATTCTGTAATTCTGTATCTGCTTTTCTGTCTCTTCATTTGTACTTCTCTTTTCCTCTTTCTTTTTTCTCTTACTGTCACTCTCTCTCTAAAGGACTAGACAGTTCATTATCTTTTTATATTCTGGTGCTAGAATTATAAAAAAAACTAGGCTCTCTCTCCCTGATGCCTCCAAATTCTTTCTGGAATTTTCCTATAAGAGGACTTAACTGAAGAAAAATAGATTTAGCGTAACTTTAAATTTTGGATGTACCGTTAATATATTTCTTTAGAAGATAAAAATTTCTAAAAGAAAAGGAGGGAAGACAGAAAAAGTGGTTGGAGCCTCCCACTCAAGGCTTAGTCATAATTAATTTTAACACTGAAATTAGATTTTTGAAAATTAGTTTTGATTAGTATTTTAAAAGTACATATGGGCATTTTAGAAAATATGCAAATATAGAAAAGTAGAAAGGAAGTCATGAGGAATGTTACTACCCAAAGGTAGCTATTATTAGTTTGGTGTGTAACTTTCCAATTTTTTTGTATATGTATAGTCCATTTTTAAAAAGCAAAGTACATGCTATGTCACCAACTGTGTTTTCGCTTGTATGTTATGAACCTTTTCTAAAATTTTTAAATATACTTTGAAAGCCTGATTTTAAGTAGTAACATAAGAAAATTTTATTTATCCAATCCCTTATTTCTAGTGTTCTTTTTTCCTTGATTTTTCTTTTTAGTCATTGTAAATTATGGGAATTTGCATTGATACCTCTTTACTGAGTTTACCTCTTTACGTGGGTCAGTAAATCATAGGAAATTGAATTTTTCATTTTTAAATCTGCATTGCGAAATTGATGTAACAGAAATTCTCTGATTCTACACTCTGGATAACAGGACACAAGATGCCCATTTTATAGAATCCGCTAATAAATAGTATGGTCATTCTTTTGATTGCCAATTTTACATTTACTATGTTTTCACTTTCATCTCTTGGAGTGTCATTTTCAAATGCTGCTTTGCCATTTGTATTTTTCTTACATAAGTTACTAACTTTTCAGCTATTCATCTTTATTCTTATTCTTATGACACTTTTTGGTCTGAATATGGACTTGTTTTTCTCGCAAATAAGTTTTTTTTTTCCCTTAATTGTTTGCCTTTAGTTTTGTTGCTGACATGTTTGAGGCATACCTTTTTTTTCCCTCTCATTTTTATGGAGCCACATCTATTAATTAGTTCCCTTAAAATGAATATTTCAAAAGACAAGCCATACTAATGTCAAAATCATTATGAAATCTTAAATATATCCTTCTTGTGAAATTAAAATCCATTTTACAGCTCAAGCAGATGTGTTAAAGGCTTTACGTATAATGGAAACTTCAACAAAGCCTAAGAACCTATAGAGTAATAATGTCAGAATAGACACAATGTTCAGAATTGAATATAGCAGGAAACAGGTGATGTATGTCACCTGGGGCATGAGATTTGTACACACCTTTAAAAGGAAGATTAAGGGAACACTCTTAGAAGCTCTCCATGCAGTTGACATCATCATTCTAAAATGATCCTTCCTTATTCAGAGGATGTGAATAGCAGATGCTCTTAAACCTGCCCCCCCCCCCCGCCCCCACCACCGTCTCCGCGGCCTGACTGATCTTCAGCTGTAGCGGGCAGATCTGTGTGTGCTTCAAGCCTGTAGTGCTTGCCTGTCTGCTTTCTGCCCCAGGGCTTCCTCTTACCGCACAACTCACTAGGTCCAAACTTGCAAGCAAAGCCGGAAAGTGCAAGGCTGTAATCACCCTCCAACCCCACAACAGCCCACAGTTGATAGAGACCAGAGCTAGGGAAATGAATCTTCCAGCCTGTTTTTTTTTTAGATTGACACTTCTAAAAAGCTTTCTGTATGTTTTTCAGAAGTTTTTAACAGTATTGACAGCTCTGTACTCATCCCAATGATCCTGATAATAATATTCTTACATCGTCTTTTTCTCCTTTCCTGTCTCATTCTCGCTATTCACTCCTGTTTCCTAGTATCACCTCCCAATAAACGACCAGCTCCAGTTTCTCTCAGGCTCTGCCTTTGGAAGAACTCAAGCTTCAACAATGTCTTATTAACACATATGTGTTAATTGCACTTGGATGAAAGAGAATTCTCAAAGATCCTTTCAGCCCTCAAGGATCTACTTTGTAATTTTAAAGATATTTATCTTCCTTCCCTCACCAATGTTTACCATCAGGGATTCCTATCTCTGTGTCCCCAGGTTAGGTCAAACAATGAGTGATCTTTAAAGGTATTAGAGAAGTCATTGCATAAATGGAATCTACTGTCCTTCTAGGTGGAGTGGAAAAATCCCCTCATGTTGGGCATCCTTTTTGCAAGGACACCTTCTATTTCTGGTGTCTTTGTGAAGTGTGGTTGATTTCTCTCACCCCCTTTCTAGCTAACAATGAATCCAGAGGAGGGAAAGGAGAGAAGCTTCTGGTTTCTTTCCTGGAGTCAAACTCTTTCCTGTCTTTTGGAAAGAATTGAGCTTCTAGCTGCTGGCAGTAAATTTGTCTGCCTGCCCAGGAGCTATTTTGTACCATTGTACATCTCTGCCAGGAAGATGAATATCAGGAGTCAATGCGTGGACATCAGAACTTCCAAAGTAGGATAATCATCACCCCCCTCCCCTCCAGTGCTATGCATTTAAAATAACCTCTAGGGAGAATGAAGAAGGGAGGATTCAGGCTGAATATGAAATTACTCGACCACATTATTTCTATTTGGGTAAACATTTATCCCACAAATGCCAGGAAGGTTGGCAATCAACACTGTGGAAAGAGCTCCATTAAAATTTATGAGCCAACCTACCGCGAGGAAGTAATTATAAATAATAATTACTGTGATGCTCAGTGGTGTTATTATTTGGAGCTACCCTGCTTCAGGTGGGATAGAAGATGCAGCTGAAATATATGACTCTAAAAATACCCTCATTAGCATGGTCTAAGAATTCCTGAAATGGAAGAACAGAATAAAATACCAGATGGCTTTCAGGGATGGTGTTGTCAGAGTGGTGGTTTAAACGCTAAATCGTGTCTTGACTCCATGGACTCTTGCGACCCCATGGACTGTAGCCCACCAGGCTCCTCTGTCCGTGGGATCCTCCAGGCGAGAACACTGGGGTGGGTTGTCATGCCCACCTCCAGGGGATCTTCCCAAACCAGGGACCGAACCCTGATCTCCTGCATTGCAGGCAGATTCTTTACCGACTTAGCTACGAGGGAAGCCCAATGTCAGAGCAGGTGCAATCTTCTGTAGCATGCTAGCTGCACTTACCATTATGAAATGAGAACAGCAATTTTTCAACTATAAAACTAGGAATCAGGTGTGATATCGTAATTTACAAACTTTGCAACTGTGTAACAGGGAAACTTCCGACAAATAAGTTTAGTTGAGTTACATTGTTCATATTCTGCATTAAGATTTTAAGACTAAGGAAATAAATCTTTTCATCACATCTTTCCTTGGATTGTGGTTGATTCCATCGGATCAAGCATCCTAGAGTCATGTGAGTGAATAAATTGCTTCTGCTGCTTTTGATCTCCCTTGAAGGCTGGCTGTCGATACCTGTAATCAACTTCATATAAGGGAATGAAGCATGCTTTGTCAGATTTTTATCAGAGCAAGGTTAATTGGGTGAGCAGGACATGAGTTGACCCTTGAGCTAGTAGAGGCAGTGGATGCTGCTGGAACAACTGTGCTCAGTGGTCAATGGGACAGAGAAATGGAGCGCTGCTTTCACACTGTCATATCTCTCAAACCTTCCCATGTCCTCACTCTCTTATCTGAGATTATAGATGCATGAGCCCTGCCAATCATAGTACAAGCAAGCCCAAGGAAAGAAAATGTCATTAAGAGAGACAGAAACCCATCTGGATATTAAAAAAGAAGAGATTGTGGGATTGTGTCATAATTGATCTCCACCTCAGTGTCAGCATCTGTTATTCTCAGAACCCCAGGTAGACTAAAAACACCAATAACCTTATCATATTTTATCTCAACAATTACAAAACTAGTCCCATACATTTACCTTCTATACAATCTCCTTCTTTAAAATGTGTTGTTCATACTTCCAGATGTTAATTTTTACATCATCATTTGGAATTTAGGATACACTCGCCTATTTAAAAATGTTACAGAAATGGTTAGTTTGCTGGTAGAGGTACAAAGTGTATGTAATTCCTAAGGTAGCAAAAAAAAAAAAAATAGTTGTCATAAAGTGGACTTCAGAACTGTGTCAAAGAAAGAACTTTAGACTTGGGTCCAAGAAGATTAGAAGCCTATTTTGTTTTTGAGGAAATTATATTGCCATAGAAACCAGGGCCCCGGCAGAAATAAGCCTATGACTTTTCTTTTTAACGCTTGATAATAATAGAAAGTGGGTTGCAAAAACTACGCGTTTCCCAAGGAGGGCATCCTGTCCACTGCCAACATCAGGTGAGACCGTGGAGGAGCAATGACAGAGGGCCCCAGGGTGTGGAGTCAGGACCCAAAGGGAACAGTGAGGAAGATGTTACTTCCAGAGACTTGGCAGGAGATACACCTACTTATTACACATACTGCCTTCAAATTGGTATAGATTGGATTGGCCAAAAAGTTTGTTCAGGTTTTTCAGTAAGATGTTACGAAAAATCCAAATGAACTTTTTGTCCAACCCAATATTTTCAACCTACATTTCCTTAACAAGAGTTAGCTAAGTGGCCACATGTAACTGCAAGAGATTAGGGGATAGAGACTAGCTGTGCATTTAGAAGGAAACAACACAGATTTTAGTGAACTGTTGATAGACTGACCACAACCATGCTTCACCCTCTCCGCTCATTTTCCTCCTGAACTGACTGCCCTTGCTGCCTTCTCCCCTCCCAGCCAGCCCTCTTGAAAGCCCCCTCTTCCTGAGTTGCAGTCACTCTTCATGTCCATTCAGCTTGGCTTGTATCCCCACAGGCAGGTGCAGTTGTTCACATTAAGGGTGGAAATTATATCCTAAGTATCAAATACAAAGACCTTTTCTAGGCCTCATCCTCTCAATACTCAGTCACTCGTTCTTGGATCTTCCTTGGAGTCTATGGTATCAGCCCTCCTTGGTTCTCCTTTCATTTCTGTGACCACTTATTCTAGTTTTCTTCATTTGTTTTTCCTCTTTGCTCTTCCTATAAATGTTGACACTTCCTAGATTTTTTTTCAATTCCACTTATTCCTAGATTTTTTCTTTGATTTTTTTTCAGCTCTGCTCAGTCACCTAGATGATCCATTTAACCTGTTTACAGGGCTTCTCTGGTGGTTCAAGTGGTAAAGAGGCTGCCTGCAATGCAGGAGACCCACATTCAATCCCTGGGTCGGGAAGATGCCCTGGAGAAGGAAATGGCAACCCACTCCAGTATTCGTGCCTGGGAAATCCCATGGACAGAGGAGCCTGGCAGGCTGCAGTCCATAGGGTTGCAAAGATTTGGACATGGCTGACTAATATGTTCACTTTCACGTATCTCCAAATATCTGCTCTTGACCTCTATACCATGCATGAGACTTGCTAGACAATTCCATTTCTCAGTCAAGCATGATAATCTAAAACAGAATTCAGATTCCTTAAAAACTGCTTCTCCCTGCTTCTTGGGGTCCTCAGATGTCATAGTGATGACTAATGTGGAGTGACTGTCTTAAACCTATCATACCGGCCCTGGGTGAGGCATCTGACACACGTTACATGAGGCAGTTCTCAGAGTACACTGTAAAGTCAGTGTCACTGTTCCCATAAGGGACAACTGAAGCTCAGAGAAGTCAAGTAATTCCCTTACAGTCATCCAACGAGGGAGTGGCAAAGCTAGGATTTGAATCTAATTCATAGATCTCACACTGTTATCTATTAGACTGCTATCTGACTCAATTTCTCATAAAATGATTAATAAGATCTTTTTATCTATATATTACTTCATAAAGGTCAATAATTTGTGGAAAAGAAAAACAGTGTGCTTTGTCAATTTAAACACTTTTGATAGAGATGAAACTTGATGCTAATTGTCCCAGTTTTGTAATCTGAATCCAGTTAGCTCTATAACTTGGTAACATTGTGGTCAACTTCACTTGGATTCCAATTTCTATAAATAATTAAACACAATAACAATTCTTGAAGATATGTAGAAAGAGAAAAAAAGTTATTCTTTACTTGGGTTCCAAAAAATAGCTGTGTCACCGGTAGCAGAATAGCTGAACATGCCTAAAAATAATCTGGCTAACTGTTATTGATCCATTGTGTCACTTACCCAAAATTCACTGAAAAGGATTATTTCCATACTGAACTAATATTGAGGGTCTTAAAGGACAATGCTCTTTGACCTGTTGCAACTTTAATTATCTGCTAATATACTTGACCACCTCTGCCATACTTGAGAAATCTAAGGTTACAGCATGACAGGTAGCAGATTCTCAGTGGTATATAATTGGTAATTAGCTATTCAGACCGATTATTGGCAAATGTGCTACATTTTCATTTTGGAAATTTAAGCAAATTGCCCTCTGTTGAAAACATACATTAAGGTGTCTGATTTGGCATCCAGGTTGATATATGATTGAAAGTAATCATTTTCTACCTTTCAAGTCATCATTAGTGACCTTCTAAATTCCCCATGGTAAATTGCCTATTTCTGAAACTGTGCCTTTGTGTGGCCACGTCCAATTAATTGCAATACCACTCCTGAAAAGGGTTCCTGCCTCAATCTCCATAAAATAGTTCATTAGCTTCTCAGGGATTTTACTTCAATACTATATTTAGTTTGCACTCCCTGGGATGTTGCAAACAGAAGAGTGAGTTCCCTGGGGGGGAAGCAGCGGGGGTTAGAAGAACAATCAAGAAGTAAATATCTGGCTATAAAAATGATCTGCGTTGTAAAGAACAAAGCAATACAAGGATGCTAGTAAATCCACAGCACTACTTTTTTAATGGGCTTTTTCTTACATGAATTATCTTAGGCAAGTCAGATTTCAGCTTTCTCTAATCGGAAAAATATATATGAGAGGCTCAGGGAGAAATATCTGTTCTTATTATTGTTGTATTGCTCAAAATTTCATTGAGGCCTGGTATTATAGCCTAGGAGGTACAATGTGGTTGGTGACTAGACTTAATAACTACATTAAATGGGCAAGTAGACTGAGTGTGAGAAGTGCAGTTAACAGAAAGCACGATTGTGAGAGCAGCAGCTAACGTAGAGAGACAATCAGTGGGCCAGGTGTCCAGACAGATGGGATGCCCAGCCTTGGGCCTGCCAAGGGCAACCTTGGGTGAATTACTTCAATTCTCTGGGCCTTTGTCTCATCTTTCATTGAACTAGGAACTGAAGCTAAGATTTCTCATGTCCGTTTTGGTTCTAGTATTCTATGTGCTTCCCAGGTGGTACTAGTGGTAAAGAACCCTCCTGCCAATGCAGGAGACACAGTTTCAATCCTTGGGTATCCCTCCAAGATATCCTTTGGAGGAGGAAATGGCAACCCACTCCAGTATTCTTGCCTCGAGAACTCCATGGACAGAGGAGCCTGGCGGGGTACAGTCCATGGAGTCAGTCAGACACAATTAAGTACATGCACACACACACACATTTGGTGATTTAGTAATGGCACAAGCCAAACAGTTCACTGTGTTTGGAATCAACATTAGGTTGATATCCAAGGCACCCCATTGAGCATATGGCATGGCTTAATGATAACAGAAGTAGCTCATGGAAGCATGCGTTAGGCTAGACCAGGCACAGGGTACTCCCAGGAACCCTATGAGTAGGCATATTTTTGCCCCCATTTTGTAAAGGGGAAGCTAAGGTTCAGCAGAGTTCTATATTATGGGCACAGGGATGGACAGCTCCCAGCTGATAAGTGGCAAAGCCAGGATATGAACCTAGGAAGCCTGTACTTTCAATTACCACTTTTCCCACAAGTAAACCATTGGTGAGGTACATGCCAGAAATTCTACAACATAAATAACGTAAACAATCCTCTCTCCTGTCTGAGTTTTGGCAAAACTGAGGAAAAAAGACAAAATAGTTAACAGATGGAAGAAATTTAAAAATCACCGTTATTAATTATAAGGCAGATATTGGAGAAAGTGGCTTAGATTTGACAGCCCCAGGGTTAGACATTCACAGAAGGTAATGGTCCACCTTGACCTCTCCCCGAGGAACAAGCAGAGAGCGATCAGCCTTCTGTAGGAAGGTTTTTCACGCGTTTGCTATTGTTTTCCCCAGACCCACTAATTGGATGAGTCACCCTGAGCAGAGTTGACTGAAGGAAAGAGAGAGGCCAAGGGTGTTTCACTCAGTGACCTTCCCGCAGTTGAAAGGAAAAATGAGAAAGGGAGAAGAAATGTTTCTGTCCTCACGATTTCTCCTGGTTCTTCGTTTATAATTTAGTTTCTCATTTTCATGCTATTTCTGGTGTTAAAATTGTTTAAGGGGTTTGATCAGAATGGAAAGAAATTGTCATAACCAGCACTGTCTGGGCTGCCATCGTTGCAGGCTTCTGTTCTCTGTGTCTTGTCACATTTGCAAATGGGCCTGGGGAAGATGGGAAAAGCTGCTCAGGAGCTCACAGTGATGCAAGACTGATCCTCAAACATGGCATCTACAGAGCGCAAACGAACGGCTGATTTGGCTCTGTTAGTTAACAATCAAACTGAGTGGTTTGAGAATCAATTAATAGTAATAAAGTGATTTGTGATCAAAAGCCATTGTCATTTTGGGAACATTATTTCCAAGACAGTATTAAAGGCAGGAGAGGCATCAGGGAAAGGAAAAGACGCATGACTCGGAGGAAGCCTCTTGCATCTGGGCTGCAAGGCTGTCAGCAGACACATAGAGCCACTGGGGCCCGAGTGAGATGTAGCAGGTCTCCCTCTGCAAAGTTCATTAACCTGCAGCATGTCAGCAAGTGCCACAGGCTGACTATAATGCCGTGGAATACAAATTGACAGATCACTGGATTCTAATTTTCTCTTTTATCTCTCCTAAATGAATATGCAGAGCATATAATCTCATATCATGTCTCACATCTAATAGAGAAAGTATGCTTCAGATTAACAGATGCATGAAATACAGCTAACTGGAAATAAGGAGGAAGAAACATAGCACCCATTTCTCTTTGAGTGGGATAACAGAGTCCTTTAAAGGCCACAGAAAAATAAAGACACGCCATTCTTCCATTCACTCACCCACCCACCCATCTATCTAGTCTATAAACACGCTAGGAGCACCCACTATTTGCCAGGTGCTGTGTACAGAGAGGAAGACATAGATCTGTCTTCTTCAAGCAGACAAGAGTGAAAATACACAGGGTTATTAGTGTGATTTGTGACAAGTATTAAACAGCAGGTGTGGTGGGAGCAGAGAAAGTGAGAATCTCAGGAATGTTTTCTGGAATAAGAATTGGCCATTTCTCTGAGTCTTGAAATCAGGGAGGAGTCAATCTGGGAGTAAAGGGATTGGGGAGGAGGACATTTAGGGCAGAGGGAACAGAATGAGGCCAAAGTGGGCCTGGGGCCTCAGGTAGCAAATACTGTGGACACCCTTGGTCAGGCGGGGCCTGAAGTGAGGATCTCAGTCTTCTCTACTCCAGGAGAGAAGGGTGATTCCAGAAAGAACTTCATGTATCTTCACTTTTGCCTGTTGTGATGTGGGCGGGTCAGGAGCTAGTGTCTGGAGCCTAAGGGGCATTCTACCAGCGCAGAATCTCATGAAGGACCCTTTATTATTGGCTTTATGAGAAAGATGAGGCCTGATAGTTTTTCTCTTGGTGATAGGCTTGATTCTTTGGGGCTGTTTGCTTTGAGTTATGGGTAGCCTCTGGGGGTACCACTCATGCTCATCCCAGGGTGGAGTTGGGACCTCCTCTGTTCTAGCACCTTCTCTCATTGTATCTATCAGTTAGGTTGTCACTGACACTTAGAAACAGCTTCTGCCTCCATTTCTTAAGGTCAGTGGGCAATTTGTTAGATACCTTTTCACCCTTAACACCTGGCTGAGCCTGACACATGTTAGCTCTCCATAAAGGCTCTTTAAAAGAATGAACCTATGACTATACGTGTTAGCTCTTCTGATGAGTTTTAAGGAAAGCTGTTAGATATGAAGTTTCCTTGGGAAAACCCTGTCAATGGGGCAAGCTTCACACCAGTCACCCAGCTAGCAAAGCAGAGGTGATGTTCGCTTCAGGGTGACTTGGCAGATTTCCAGGTCTGCCGCGAGCTGAAAGGGAGAGGCAAGAGCGGACCTTTCACGGGTGGACACCAGCCTGTTGCACTGGGTGGGGAGCTCTGTATGTGGAGCACAGAGCACACCGTGAAAAGAGAAGGCAGCACAATCAGTTTTGCCTGCTTCTCAGTTTTGCCTCCAGCCTTCAGAGGTTGTCCCCTCAGCACTCGTGGGGACAGGGAAGGTCGGCTCCGTGCATCACCGGCCTGATTTTAGTGGGTTCATTAAATGGTGAGCCCAGTGATCACTCATGGGTGACACATTCAATTAGGAGTCACACAAATAATTTTCCTCAAGCTGCCCCTTGGCACCCTCTGCTGTATCATTTCAAAGTGTCAGGGAGTCAGCTCTGGAAAAGGATGATCACATTCTGTATTGCTCATCTCCTACTGCAGGCTGTGATTATTGTCTCTCTAGATCCACCCAGAAGTATCGAGATATAAAGGAGGAGCATGCTATACTTGATTCAGTGTTCCTCTTTAGAAGCTGGAATGAATGAATGCTAAGTCGCTTCAGTTGTGTCCAACTCTTTGTGACCCCATGGACTGTAGCCTTCCAGGCTCCTCTGTCCATGGAATTCTCCAGGCAAGAATACTGGAGTGGGTTGCCATTTCCTACTCCAGGGGATCTTCCTGACCCAGGGATTGAACCTACATCTCTTACGTCTTACGCATTGGCAAGTGAGTTCTTTACTGCTGGTGCCACCTTAGATGCTGGGTCTCAAGTCAAATCCAGATCCTTTATTTGGAAGAGCTATTGGATAAGGCACTGAAGCCAATTAAAAGGGAAGTCAGGACTCGGATGAGAAAAATCTCTAAAACCAGTTTTTTAGCCAATGTGATACTTCTGTTATTTTCTGATGAACAGAATAATAACTTCCTTATCCAAAACTTTGAGTTATTGCTTTAGCTGACAATTTATGACTCATGAGAGTATCTAAGAATGGATGGTAGCATGTTGAGTCCAGGAGAAGCAAGTACTGTAGGATTTTTTAATGGCACACTGAAATTAAAGATAATTCTAACCCTTAGGTTTAATGATGCTCACAGCCTCACGGGTCCCTGAGTTGACTAAAAAGGTCACATTCCTTTGATATTGAGTGCAGTTCAGCATGTTGATGCTGCCTCGTGCTCTCTTTATAGTCACTGTATGAGGCTGAATAAATGTTATCTAAGTTTTGCAGATGAAAAACAACTGGAGAGTCAAAATTAACAGGTGCCACAGAAAGGGAGAACACCACAATCTTCAATTATGAAAGTCAGAGTTTTCATTTAAGTTTGGATATAAAATAGTTCTCTGGATATGAGCTGATCACTTCTTCCCAGGGCCTCACAGCTCTCTCACTGGAAAATGAGAAGCCAAAGCTGAAAAGTCACCAAAGTCCTTCAAATAAATAAGGGCTAAATGTTCATGGAGAATTATACATCATAAAGTTAATTAGCAGAAGACCCCCAGGTTGGTGTCCATAATTGCCTTCTAATTTGCTTTTCCTCAGCACATCACTTTTCTAGTAGCAATGATTTGATACATTTATTCAAAAAGCATTCATTGGATGAATCCTCTCGGCCCCTCCTGTGGGTCCAGAGTTGAATGAGACTCTCCCCTGAACATCTCCCCTTGGAGAGATCAGTTTACAGTGTGGTTGTGTAGGTTTGGGGTTTACAAAATGGGCTTTTCAATGTAAAATGGGAATCTCTATAGGTTTTTGGGGGGAGGAGGGCGCTTCCCTGGTGGCTCAAATGGTAAAAAATCCACCTGCAATGTGGGAGACTTGGATTCGATCCCTGGTTGGGAAGATCCCTTAGAGAAGGGAACGGCTACTCACTCCAGTATTCTTGCCTGGAGAATTCCATGGACAGAGGAGCCTGGCAGGCTACATTCATGGGGTTGCAAGGAGTTGGGCATGACTGAGTGACCTTCACTTTGACAACCACCATCATCTTTTTTATAGGTTTTTTTTTTATGTAAAAGAAACATAAAAATTAATACTTCAAAATGTAAGAAAAACAGAAAACAAAACAAAAACCTTTCTTATTTCTTGGAAAGATATTATCATAAGAGACAGAAATTTATTTATTGTTATTGAAGTATAGTTGATTACAGTGTCATGTTAGCTTCAGGTGTATAGCAGAAGTTGTATATATATGTGTGTATGTAAATATTAATATATGTGTATATATAGATATTAATATATGTGTGTGTATATATAATAGAAATTTTTTTCGATTCTTTTCCTATATAGATTATTATAAAACAATGAGTATAGTTCACTGTGCTATGCAGTAGGCCCTTGTTGCTTATCTATTTTTTATATTGTAGTGTGTATAAGTTACTCCTAATTTATCCCTCCCTCCTTCCCCTTTGGTAACCATTGAAACTTATCTTTTTAAGTTATTACCCCAAAGTCTTTGTAGAATGCTCTACAGCCTCTCAAAGAAAACAAGTAAACTAAGAAATTCATTCATATTTATCAGTGTGAAACTGATGCATAAAAATGCTAAAATATTTTTATGCCGTGTTTTGTTCAAGGTTGGCTAAATTACTGTAAAAGTCCTAAAACCTGAGTAGGTTTATACAATAAAATTTAATTTCTCAGTTGTGCAGAGTCCAGTTGTGGTTTTCCTGTTGGGCAGTTCTCCTGAGAAGGTCTCCTTTAAGTAGAAACTCAAGAATCCAGAGGGCTTCCATCTTATGGCTCCATCATCCCATAGCTTCAAGATTTCCCTGTCATCATTGGGAAAATAATCTTATTCCTAGTGCTTAGTTACCTCAGCTGTGAGCCAAACATCACTTTTCTTCATATCCTCTGGGAAGAACTGTCATATGTTCCCTCCTTGTAGAAAAGGGAGCCCAGAAATGGGCTGTCTAGACAGCCACTCTATAGAATGCATCTTAGTTGTTCAGTCATATTTCTCCAGTAAATACATAGCTCCTGTCTCAAGTTCCCAAGTGCCCCACCGCTAGCTGGTTACCTAGGAACCCCAAAGGAGGTGGGCTCCAGGACACTGTTCCACTGCTCTCTCTGGCATCTCTTCTGATTGGTGGTGAAAGTGGAAGTCGCTCAGTTGTGTCCAACTCTTTGCAATCCCATGGACCATAGCCCACCAGGCTCATCTGTCCATGGAATTCTCCAGGCACGAATACTGGAGTGGGTTGCTATTCCCTTCTCCAGGGGATCTTCCACACCCTGGGATCAAACCCAGGTCTTCTGTACTGTAGTCAGATTCTTTACCATCTGAGCCACCAGAGAAACCCAATTCTGATTGATGATACCCATTCCATATTGGTTGTTAACTAATTTTCAGGTCATACTTGCAACTGAAGTATCTTTCCAAGCCCTGTTTTCCAAACTCACTGCCTATAACTTGCTTGTTGTGGTCACTGACCTCCAATTTCAGATTTTATCCTCTCTTTAGGAGCATCTTTGGATTTGATGATTGCTATTGTCCTTGAATTCCCCATCTTCCCTTCCATCGTGACTTCACAGCCATAATCCAGACCCACCTTATTCATGCCATTCCCCTCCTGAGTGTCCTAACCACCCAAATGGGGAGTCTGACGTTCCAAGGCAGTCAGAGTCTTTCTAATCTTCTGGGCTCTCTGGACCTGTCACTGTCACTCTCCACCATGCCTGATATAGGCTCCTGGCCTCTCCTTCCTCAATGTCTCTCCCTTAGCCTCCCTTCAGTGAAGAGGTATTTCCAAACCTTCCTCATCAAAATCTGCCTGGCCAGTATTTCTTTTTTCAGGGAACTCTGAACTCCATTAGGCAAAGTAATGAACATCTCTGCTGAAATGTTTTAATGGTCTGCCCATCCCAGACAGTGCATTTCCCTGACAGCTGGAGACAGCTGAATATAAACCTTAGCTCAAAAAGCAGCACACTCTGGTTCTTTCACACACTACAATGGCATCAAACTACACTCTTCTTCCCCTGTCTCTGACAGCCCCTGATTTCTTTCCTACATTCCCGATTCCCTGCCTTTCTGTTCATAATTGACAATTTATGTGCAAATAATTTTCAGTATCTGACCATTATAAACTGAAAAAAATTGCATAATATCCTTTGTGGAACCCTAATTACATGCATTTAAAACTTCAACTCATGTAGCCAGCAACATTTTAAATGAGCAAATATAAAGTACTGGCTTTGCACCAGTTCACATTTTCTTAAATGTGACATGAGGATTTCTAACTCTGATCTCCGTTTCAAATTTAAAATGCAAGATCCATCTTGTGCTAGTGATTTAAAAACGATGATTCTTGCTAAATTCTTAGCAATATCAGCTAAGAGAGCAGAGATCAGAGTCTGGGAAGAATTGAGAGGAAGCAAAACAGAGAAACACAGTGGGAGAACAAGAGAGAGTGAATGGGGAGAAAAGACTGGTTCAGCTAGAGAGCAGAAGAGCAGTCAGTAAAAGTTAAGAGAACCAGATCGTAAGCTCTGGGTTTTGAATGAAGAATGGAGGGATAATGAAGGATAGATTTAGCAAGTAATATAGTATAGCAACTCTAGTTGAGTTAGGAGAAACCCTGGGAGTTTCTGATACATGCAATAATTGGCATATGTGTGCTAAACATGATCTACATTCACCTAACTACACGCGAGCTCAGTCATGTCCAACTCTTCAACCCTATGGACTATAGCCTACCAGGCTCCTCTGTCCATGGCATTTTCCAGGCAAGTATACTGGAATGGGTTGCCATTTCATTCTCCAGAGGATCTTCCAAACCCAGGGATCGAATCTGCTTCTCTTGCATCTCCTGCATTGGCAGGGGAATTCTTTATCATTACGCCACCTGGGAAGCCCTATTATCAGCTTTCATAATTATGATTGCAAATTGTAACTAGGGATGCTACTCCTGGAAAAAGAAATATGGTCACATTTGCTCAGCCTCCATGTATTATCATCTCTGAATTGCGTGTAGCTGTGTTTCTACAGGCAGGGCTTCTCTGGTGGCTCAGATGTTAAAGAATCTGCCTGCAATGCAGGAGACCCAGCTTCAATCCCTGGGTCGGGAAGATACCCTAGAGAAGGGAATGGCTACCCCCTCCAGTATTCTTGCCTGGAGAATTCCATGGACAGAGGAGCCTGGTGGGCTACAGTCTATGGGGTTGCAAAGAGTCAGACATGACTGGGTAACTAATGCTTTCACTTTCACTTTCTCTAGGTGCTTTTCAGGACAGGCGTTTAAGACCACCATTCCCTTATGAATTACTGAGGAAATCCCGGAGACCCATTTTGAAAATCACTTCCACAGCATTCTTTTATCTTCTGGTCTGGGAAAGACTAATATCCAAGACAGAGAAAAAGGGAAAACTCAGAACTGAAATAGAGAAGAGCTTTGAATGCTTGTATTAAGCAGGATTACCCATGATCTGGAGGGATCACTTTTTCTGAGCCTAAATTAAATTGGGCATTTGGTTCCACAGGAACTGGGTAATGTCTTTACTTTGTAGCTTGCATCAAAATTCAGTCTAAAATATGTCACTGACATGGGGATGTTAAATTTAGGCAAATCAGACCTTACTTAAAACCAGATTATTTCCTGTCACTATGTAATCTTTAGGATCAGCCATAGTAGCAGCAACCTCAAAACTCTGACATAGACTGTGTCACATCATAAAGTTCTGAATTTCAAATATTCGCCTTTACTAGCTCTGGTCTTGTACCATTGACCACTTTCTTAATTATGACTAACACTGACTCTGTTTTTCTAGATTCCTGTTTATTTTGCAGTTTTCTGTCACCATTAAATGAATCAATAGATGAGTAATTCTTAGATCAATAGATCAGTAATTCTTTAGATCAGTTATCTTCAAAGCGACAGGGGTGGTGGGAGATGGTAGAGGTGGTATGCACGCCAGGAGGTGTACAAGATTATACAATAGCAGTAAATATTAGAAAATGTATTTTTTGCCTTTTAAGTTTAATTTATGTTTATGTTTCCATATATTTAATATTACATTGGTAAAATACTACATTATATACTACGTTATACATGTTACTATATGTGTTTGTATGTGTGTAAAACAACAAAACTATAGAATTTTTATTTTAATCCCAGGGCATTTTTTAAATTATTCATGCATTCTATAAACAATTTTTAGCATTTATTTTGTGCTCTGCACTACCCTTGGCACTGAGGATACAATTGTAAACAAAGTAAACACAAATCCTCCATTCAAAGTTTACAGTCTACTTGGAATAGTAATTCTCAGGGTGATGAATATAAGCTTATAACAGAGGAATTTGGCTTAGTCTAGGGGTGGGTGTTATCAAGAAAGCCTTCTGATTTATTCTTTTATAGTTTTCCTTGGAAATCGAAATATATTTTATAATATTCTCTAATGAATTGCCCCATAAAGTATAGTTTCCACAATCACTCTACATTCCCTAAAACAAGGGAAAGTGATTTTTTCTCATAATACTTAATTTTATATATATATATTTTTTTCTACATTGTCTGCTGTACAGGTGGAATCACTATTACTGAGCTGCTGAGTTGGAAGCAGTATCATATCTAAGGTTAAGCATGGCCCAGAAGTACATATTCCATTGGGAAATAACAGGAGAGATACAGTCAATGACTTGCATTTCCAAACCTCTGGTACACACACACACACACACACGTACACACACACACACGTACACACACACACACACATAGCTATATATGGAATAGTGAGGGGTTTTTTTCCTTGATAAAGAAGAGAAACAAAGAGAAAATGTGAGACAAATTTGCTAAAATTTATTTAAACTTTGAAATATTAAGATCTAAGTCAGATAAAACACTAAAATTTTAAATGAAAGCAACTTTTGATAAAACACAGGTCATTCAAAAATCAGGTAACCTTTTAGTTTAAAACTACTCTAATAAAAGAGTTATTAAGCATTACCTTGTGCCTAAGATATGGTTCCTTATATTTCTTTATATCAGTCATAAACAGATAAATTGAGTCATAATTATCTTAAATGAGTTATTTCATTTGTATGGCAAGCCAGAAGATGAATTGAGAATGAAATATAATAAATGGTAAATAAGTCTTCAACTGGTTTCTAAACACCAGTTCACATATATTCCCTCTTATGTACACATAAATTATATCCTCTTTTAAAAAAATTAGAATAATAGTTTCTGTTTATTTTTCTTTTGCAGTACTTTCTTTACTGTTTCCTGTGTTTATTATTCGATACAAGCTTAATTTTGCTTTAAATAGCTATATTATTTTATAATTATTATAAACATTTATTATAAACGGTTGAATCAATACAGATAGTCAAAAAAACTATACAAATAGTCATATCCCTTGCCTATGAGAACATAATTATTACAATTTTATAACATATTCTTCCAAACCTCTCTCTGTACACTTATAGATTTGTAGAGCTAGGTAAGCAATCTTCTATAAATGGCATCATGTTATACATTACTCTTTAGTCTGCCATCATACTTATTAATATTTCATGTGCATAAACCAATTCATATATAAAAGGAGTTTAATTGTTTGTCATGCTTTGCTATTTTTCCCAGTATCTCCTTTTTCATTTAGTTTTCCATAAATAATTAATATGTTTAGAAAGTACTAAACTTCTGTGTTTCCTTTTGATAATTTTATTTTTGATTTTTTCATTTAAATCTTTGATCCATATAAAAACTATTCTGGGAAAGGATATAGGGATCCAGGTTTATTTGTTTTCAAAGATACTAGCTTGTCCAAGTCCATTGAGTGAATAATCATTTCTCCCCAATTGTTTTGGAATGCCATCTTTGCTTTTCCATTATCTTATTTGATAAGGTTTCTACACAAAGCTTCCATTGTTCTGTTTAATCCTGTGCCAGTACATTGGTTTTAATTACTCTGGCTTTATAATACATTTTAATATCTGAAAGTATACTTTCTTGCTCTGTACTCCTGTTAGAAATTTTCCTTTATTATTCTTCCAGATACACTTTGGAAAAATTCTGATAACTTATAAAATAAAATACTATTGGCTCTTATTTTGGTCATATTAAATTATGGACTGATTTCGGGGGAATTGATAGTTTCATGTTATTGCATTCTTATAGCAAAGAAAAAGTGTTGATTCTTCATTTATCCAGTTTCCACACTGCACTCTTCAGTAGTGTTACAAGATATTCCCTTTATAATATCTTCCTACTTCTCTTCAAATTTATTCCTAGATATTTCAAGATTTTTATTGTTAGAGTGAGTTGGAACTTTACTTTTTATGTTTTAAATTTCTGTTTCTTTAGAAAAGGTATTGATTTTTATTGGCTTATCTAAGGATCTTTTATTGTTTCAAAACAACTTTTCATTGAAGTACAGTTGATTTACAATGTTATGTTAAAGTGTACAGCAAAGTGATTCAGTTAGACACATATATGTGGCACTAGTAGTAAAGAGTCTGCGATGCAAGAGACACAGGTTCGATTCCAGTTGAGAAGATCCCCTGGAGTAGGAAATGGCATCCCACTCCAGTGTTCTTGCCTGGAAAATTCCATGGGCAGAGTAGCCTGGCAAGCTACAGTCCATCAGGCTGCAAGAGTCAGACACGACTGAGCAACTAAGCACACGTGTATATATACATATATATTCTTTTTCAGATTTCTTTACGTTGTACATTATACAAGTTATTGAATATAGTTTCCTGTTCCATATAGTAGGTCCTTGCTGTTTATTTGTTTCATATATAATAATGTGTATCTGTAAATCCCAAACTCCTAATTTATCCCTCCTCCTCCTTTTCCCTTTGATGATCGTAAGGGGGGTTTTATGTCTGTCAGTCTATTTCTGTTTTGTAAATATCATGTGTATCACCTTTTAGATTCCACATTTAAGTGGTATTATATGATATTTGTCTTTCTCTGGCTTATTTCTCTTAGTATCATAATCTCTTCTAAGGTTCTTCTTTTTTTAGCTACTGTTACTTAAAATTGATATGGGTGAGCTTTTATGTAAATCTGGAAGAAAAATTGCAATCATTAGGTGTTTTTAATATATTTTTAAAATAAGTGTACTTAAGTAACAAATGTATGAAAAAACCAGTTTCTCTAAAAAGTAAATTAAGTTTTAAATATACATAAAATTATGAAACACCAAAATGAAACAGTAATAGTATATGCATTTACAGTTTTACTGGTATATGGAGGAATATTGAATTTGGGAAAAATTTCTTGTTAACAAATCAACACCTCCCATGAAGCATAATCTTTCAGCAGTCTGAAGGAATGAAGGGAAAATGAAGGGCAATGATTTGGGGAGTTGGCATGAGACCAGACTGTGAAAGATGGTCAGTTCAGTGTCTGAAGGTAGAAATAATAGGTCCTGCTGACTGAATAAAGAGAGAATGAGAGTGAGAAAGAAAAACTGCTAAGACTTTGCTTGGGGAGCCTGGTAGGTGACCATGGCATGGGATGAGATAAATAATACAGGAGATAACTGAGTTTTGCATGGTTCATGTTAACGTGGTGGTTGGTTATGAGGCGGTGATAAGACATTTACTTGGTGAGGACTGTTGATACACTTGACAGAGATGGGAACTGGTGACAGAGATTTGGACATCATTCGCCTTTAAGTGGTAGTTGAAGTCACAGAAAGACAAACTTTATCCTAATTGAAAGAAAAATTATGATAGAGTTTTGTGCATATTAAGTCCCATAGTCTTCAATTTACACGTAATCTCTTTAGGGTGCCCATTATTCATGCCATGCCAGCAACCTGAAGAACAGACGAAGTATTTTAGATGAAATGACTTGGAAATGTAACCCCAAAGTATAAAAATTAATATTTTCTGACTTTCTATAATGTTTTCTGCATTTGCTTCTTTCTCTTTTTTGCCCTGATTTTCCACTTGCTCTTTTCGTTAGATGAGCTGGCTTACTCAAAGTGTTTGATTTTAAAGCTTGGAGCAATTTAAGGTTTCCAAAGCATTCTTAGATCCATTGCTGGACCATAATATATCATGTAGGTAATGAAGGATTGCTTGGAGAGTGCAATTTACCCAAAGGAAATAGTTTTTAACAACAGGTAATAAAAGGATTTTTCATGGTCAAAGATTTATGGATTCTTTCCGGAGAACACAGCAAGTTGGAATCTATTTTAAACTGAGAAATAAGAGTTTCCCAAAGAGTTTAATTTTATGTGATGAGATTCAAATCCAACTTTTCAAATCAGTTTTATGACAGTTATATATGTCTGGTCATGCTGTTCATAGTTATAATTTAACTGTTTTCAGTCATAGGAAGAGTTTCTACTACAGCAAGTACTTATTTAATTAATTAGTATTCCAAATTTCAGGGTTCCCTGGTGGCTCAGACAGTAAAGAGTTTTCCTGCAATGCTGGAGTGGAGACCTGGGTTTGATCCCTGGGTCAGGAAGATCCCCTGGAGAAGGAAATGGCAACCCACTCCAGTATTCTTGCCTGGAAAATCCCATGGACAGAGGAGCCTGGCAGGCTACAATCCGTGTGGTTGCAAAGAGGCAGACACGACTGAGTGACTTTTACATACATTCCAAATTTGAAATGAAATCTTCAACCTTAGATGAGAGAATGTTTTAGAATATTCTCATTGTAATAAAAAACCATTAAAAGACAAAATACATAAAGGAAGCAACAGTGGAATCCCTTCATGTCGTGTTACTTCTATCTCTTCTAGTGTCTTTCAAAATTGCATTTGAAAAAAAATCCTTGAATTAACTGTCTTTCCAAGAATGTGTAAATTTTTTCCATAGTAATGATTGAGATGCATTTGTTCACTTGTACTTTCATTCCACAAATACTCCTTGAGTGTCTACTATGTCCCACATGCTATTCCTGGGGGTAAGGATATGAAACACTAAGACCTCAGAGAACTGATGTTCTTGTGGGTGAGATAAATAATAATAAGTAATCAAATATGTATTTATAGAAATATACATATGTAATTTCAGGTAGTGATAAGCAAATTACATATATATATATGTACATATAGTATATATAATATATAACCATATACAATATAAACATATTTATAATTTCTTAAAACGTATATGTTATATGTGTAATAAAGTTAGTTTGTGAAAAGACCCATGGGAAAAAACTTTTTAAGCAAAGGGAGAGGCTACTAGAATGAAAGTTAGTTAACCCTATTCCAGAGTGATAGTTCCAGAACTAACTAGTGACAGAGCAGGTCACTGGGGTATCACTGAACACTTAAAAGTAGAGAGAAAGAAAAAGGAAGTTTGGGAAGTATAAGATCTGCATTGTGTGTGTCTATTATGTTGCAGGTATAGTAATGGACAATATACCTGTGTCAGTTTATTTAATCCTCCCAACAAAACTCTATGAAATAGTACAATCTCCATCTTAATGAAGGACAAACTAACACCTGAGAGACCAAGTGACTTCCCCAAGGCCTACCAAGTAAGTAGTAAATAAGTGTGAATTTGAGATTTAAACTCCATTTGCTTCTGTATTCACCACAGTGAGTGCTGGAGGAAAGGAGGATTGTAGTTGAGGAATGAGAACCTTATTTTAAAGATAAATAGATTATTTAGCAGCCTACTAAAAATTCTTCTGTCGTTAATGCATAGATTAAAATCTCCCGTATTGGTGGCATCACTTCTCTCTTGCTGCCTAACAAACCATGCTTAAGCTTAGTGACTTAAAACAACAGCAATGTATTTAGCCTACTGTTCTCTGGGTCAACAGTTTGACTCAGCTGGGTGGCTGTTCTGCAGGTTGAGTCTCGATCAGCATCTGTGGTCAGCAGCAGAGTGGTTCTGCTTCTGAGAACTGACTGGCTATTTGCTGGTCAGTGGGGCAGTGGGGCTGTTGGGTCACTTGTATATCCTCATCCTGTAGGCTAGCTTGGGTTTGTTTACATGTTCTCTTGCCAGTTTCAAGAGAGGGAGGAAGCATGCAAGACCTCTTGACTCTAGACTCAGAACTGGCATGTCATTTCTTCAGTCATATCTGTTGGCCAAAGCAAGTCAGACCAGCCCAGGGGGCTTCCCTGGTGGTCCAGTGGTTAAGACTTCATCTTCTAATGCAGGGGGTGTGGGTTTGATACCTGGCTGGGAGCTAAGATCCCACTTACCTGGTGGCCAAAATACCAAAAACATGAAACAGAAGAAATATTGTAACAAAATTCAATAAAGACTTTAAAAATGGTCCACATCAAAAAAATTTTTTAAATATTCTTTCTCTTAAAAATAAAAGAACAGCCCAAATTCAATGGAGAGGGAAAATAGCTGGCATATTTTGATGGGAGAAGCTGCAAAGTCACATCATCAAGAGAGCATTCAGACAAGTAGGTTTAAAGAATTGTGGCTACTTTGCAATCTACCACATTAGACAAAAATGTGAGTTAATCCCATTGGAGAATAATTCTCAATATTGTTTTTTGAAGTCCATATATATGTATGTATTTATATGAATGTGTTTATATACATACCTATGTAAGTTTTGTTTCCCAATAATGTATTTTTTATTTCCAGTGAGTAAGTATACTGAATTGAAATTATGTATCTTCTTTTGAAAGGGATAATGTCTGCATGTATTTTCTTTGGTCCCTTTCACGAATTTATGCCTGTCCCATGGTAGACTTTCAACAAATATTGGGTAAATAATCTTTTTCAGGCTTTATGTAAACTTTTTCTTCCTTTAGTCTCAGAGAGAAGGAAGCAATCATCTATTCTTATATCACTCAGATTTGCCAGGGAGGGAGATGACAGGACTTTTTTCCTAGACAGCTGCTAATTTACACCTTCAGAGTCTATGGTAAGCTGGAACATCTAGCTGTACCATGGGTGCTCATAGTGGAGAACAGTTAGTCTACTATTTGAGATGGTAGAATCAAGCCTCATTTCCCCAGCTGGCTTTTTTATAGGGAAAAAAAAAAAAAAGACTTTTAAAACTTGCCTATAATAGATTTTCAAAGAAATAATAGAGTTATTATTAGTTAATAGGAAAATATAGCATTCTGTTCCTCTCTCTGCCAGGTAGACAAGTGTGAAACTTATTATAAGTTTCCTTTAAACCCATAAGATTTTAGTAGTCCATTACGGAAATTCTAATTGTTATGCCTTGCCTGCTTTGCCTGGGATTTGAAAAGTAAGAGATGATATAGTCCCTGAACCTGACTCTTACTAAGAGTATACTTATCCCTCCTCCCACTCACTTCCCACCCCACCTCATCCTATACAGAAACAACAATAAAATAAGGATGTAAATGAGTCTGCAAAGATACCTGCCTGTTTTCCTGGAGTTGGATCTGTGAATTCAAACCTCATTATATCACATCAATCAGATATAGGAAGGAGACTACATTAGCCAAGATAGCTATGCTATTATAGACCAACCCTAGTAGCATAATGATGATGTAATATGGTTTTTTTTCTCTTGTGTTTTATTATTTCTTACATCTTGATCTGAAACAGGTTGAGTAGCTCTAATCTGTGGCTGTCCGTGAAGCACAAAGCCTAGGCTTCTTCGATCTTTTAAGTCTGCCATCTTGGGATTCTTTTTGTTTAACTTTAAAGAAAGAAGTTTTGGAGAAGACTCTTGAGAGTCCCTTGGACTGCAAGGAGATCAAACCAGTCAGTCCTAAAGGAAATCAATCCTAAATATTCATTGAAAGGACTGATGCTGAAGCTGACACTCCAATACTTTGGCCACCTGATGCGAAGAACCAACTCATTGAAAAAGACCCTGATGCTGGGAAAGATTGAAGGCAGGAGAAGAAGGGGATGACAGAGGAAGAGGTGGTTGGATGACATCATCAACACAACTCTGGGAGATGGTGAAGGACAGGGAAGCTTGGCGTGCTGTGGTCCATGGGGTTGCAAAGAGTCGGACACAACTGAGTGACTGAACAACGAAGAAAGGAGAAGGAATATACCTTTTTTTCTTTTTTAAAATAGAAAATATTTAAATTTTATTACTTTACACTTAAAACATACAGTATGCTATAAAAAATGTGAAAAAAAAGATAAAATTACAGAAGACACAAACCCAAAGACAGGACAAGGAAAGTACATTTCAGGTGGGGGAGCAGGTTGATGGTGTAGATTGGGAGCTGACAGTGATGGTGGTTACAGAGCTGGCTGGAAGGCCATACAGTCTTACCTGTCATGGATAGGGCTCACTTCTCTCACATTCCACTGATAAGACAGAATCATCTAGAATGGATGCTTGGAGTTGGGGAGTGTAGAGGAATACCAACAACCTCCAATGCAGAGAGGTACTCAGAGAAACTGGATTAACATGCACTAGCAGCATTAAAATGTGACAATGCTCACACCCCCTAAAATTCATCTTTTATTTCAAGGTCCCATTGAAGTCTTAATTGTGAGTATTTTATTTCTCTCTTGAAATAAGCAATAGGACATGTTGTTAGCATGTGAAACAATAGAAGCTAAAACATACTTTAAAGACAGTCGTGTCTCGTGGGTTTTTCATTAGAATTTTGCTACCTGCAGCAAATATCATTATATTCAGAGAAATAAGCAAATTAAATGACTGTAAATGAATGCATGTGAATATCATTTGAAATCTTGTGTCCATCTTTTTTTTCCTTGCCATGTTATTTCTAATACACATACCCATGTTGATTAAGCATGTACTTTCCATCCAGAGCAAAAAGTTTGTAACAACTCCAAAGAATTATTAATTTGTTTGAGCCAAACATGGCTGCTTAAAACTATCTTTGTGTATTTTTTTATTTTTTGACTTTTCTATTTTTAGTATTTACCATTGTATGCTTGTCTAAGCCACTGCAATAATTCAAGTGTTAGAGAACCATCTGAGCAAATAGGGCTGCAACTGGAGAAGCCCTAGATGAGACAGATTAAAGTTTTTTTTTCTAAAGAAGTTTCATTTGGATATGTTGAGGTATAGTTGATTTATAATATTGTCAGTTTATGGGAGAGTAATTCAGTTATACTTAGACACATATACATACATTTTGTCATTGTTGTTCAGTCACGTCTGACTCTTTGCAACCCCATGGACTGCAGCACGCCAGGCTTTCCTGTCCTTCACCGTCTCCTGGAGTTTGCTCAAACTCATGTCCATCGATTCAGTGATGCCATCCAATCATCTCATCCTCTGTCATCCTCTTCTGCTGCCTTCAATTTTTCCCAGCATCAGGGTCTTTTCCAATGAGTTGGCTCTTTGCATTAGGTGGCCAAAATATTGGAGCTTCAGCTTCAGCATTAGTCTTTCAATGAATATTCAAGGTTGATTCCCTTTAACTGGTTTGATCTCCTTGTTGTCCAAGGGACTCTCAAGTCTCCAACACCAGAGTTCAAAAGCATCAATTCTTTGGCCCTCAGCCTTCTTTATGGTCCAACTCTCACATCCATACATGACTACTGGAAAAACCATAGCTTTGACTATATGGACCTTTGTCAGCAAAGTAATATCTCTGCTTTTTAATATGCTGTCTAGGTTTGTCATAGCTTTTCTTCCAAGGAACAAGCATCTTTTAATTTCATGGCTGCAGTCACCATCTGCAGTGATTTTGGAACCCAAGAAAATAAAGTCTGCCACTGTTTCCACTGTTTCCCCATCTATTTGCCATGAAGTGATGGGACCAGATGCCATGATCTTAGTTTTTTGAATGTTGAGTTTTAAACTGGCTTTTTCACTCCTCTTTCACCTCATCAAGAGGCTCTTTAATTCCTCTTCTCTTTCTGCCATAAGGGTGGTGTCATCTGCCTATCTGAGATTACTGATATTTCTCCCAGCAATGTTGATTCCAGCTTGTGCTTCAACCAGCCTGGCATCTCGCATGATATACTCTGCAAATAAGTTAAATAAGCAGGGTGAAAATATACAGCCTTGACGTACTCCTTTCCTAATTTTGAGCCAGTCTGTTGTTCTAGGTCCAGTTCTAACTGTTTGGCCAAGAGAAGAAAAGTCTTAAAATTTCAAGTATCTTAATATGTTTACAAAACAGAGTTATGTTCCAAAAACCCCAACTGAGCAGTGAAAAAATAATAGATATTTTCCATCTGTAAGTGCACCCAGTGAAACCTCTTAGGCTATGGTTCCCATAAAAAGATGTGTGAGAAGTGATGATTCAGAAGATTTTAAAAACTTATTTCCCTCGGAGGAGATTAGACTTAATGTCAAGTGTTGAGTGAGGTTTGACTGTCCCATATGTATATATACTATGTCTCATAGTAAGCTCTCAGCAAATGTTGAGTGAATATATATATATATTTTCTTTTTCAGATTCTTTTCTACTATAAGTTAGTGTTAGCTATTATATGGTAGGTCTTTGTTGTTTCTCTATTTAATATATAGTAGGTATAGAGACAGATCTAACTTTAATCAAGCATGTGAGAGCTGTCTTTCAGTTGGTGACGTGATTGTACCCTGTGGGTGGCAATGTTTGAACACCCAGGGGCAGTGACAAAGAGAAGTCTTTTAGAAGGTTAAAGGAAGGCTAGTTAAATCCATTAACCCTACTCTTTTAAGCTGCTAATTGCCAAAACTATGGGCCTTGTATCATACCTCTTGTGACCCCAGCTTCCTCTGAATGGATGTTCATATTATAATGGCATGGATTCACCACAGAGGAAGAGATGGACAAAAGAGTAAAAGAAGAAAATGGGATAACAGTGGTAAAAGCAACACGAAGCCACAATGTCAGTCATTTTTCTAGCGTGAGCAGGAAGAGGTTTGGTGGGAATGAGCCATCAAGGAGGAAATATTGAATCTCTGCTGCTCTTCCTCTCCCATGTCCAAAGTCCCTATTTGATGAAATCGCACCGGGGCGATGAAATCTTTGTTAGGAGCAGGGACGGCCTCTAGTGTTTAGTCTTTTACATTGGCACTTTATAAGAAGGCCTCCGGAGTCCTTGGGTCCTACACTCTCATTCTGTTTTTCTGGGTGGGGAGGGAAAAGGACATTTTGCCCTTTTCTTGGAAGTCATTTGAGTCTGGATGAGGCAGAATAAAACCTAGGGCAGGGAAGGCAGTGCTGTCTGTGCCAATTTGCCCAAGGCCAAAGGAGACAGGGAAGGAGCAAGAAATTTAGGAGAGTGTCTTCACTCAGTAATAAAGTTAATGACTGCAGAGTTTTCTTTGTGCTGATCCTCTCATAGAACGTGTTGAATTGAATTAGACTTGTGGCAGCTTCAGAATTATCCTTTTCTTCCTTTGGTTAAGGGGGTGAAGGATAAATATTCAGTCATATATATATATGTATATATTGTTTATATCCATACTGATTATAGAACACCAAGCCAGACACCTTGATTGTAATTCTCATAACAAACCCATCAGAAAGGTATGAATAAGACCATTTCTCAGCTGAGAAAGCAGAAGTTAAGTAATTGGTCCAGTAGCCATACACCTCATAAAAAAGTTGGGATTCAAATCCAATAAACTAGATGAATCTCAAAAACATAGTGCAGAGGGCACAAAGCCAAATACAAAAGGGAATATGCTGTATAGATCCATTTGTATGAAATCCCAGAACAGACAAACACTAAGCTACAGTGATAGAAATCTGATGAGGGTTTGCCTGGGTGAGGGGTGGGAGTGCCCTACTTCAGTGTGGTGTTAGGTAATTTTCTTGGGATGATGAAGAACCTCTATTTCTTCCTTCCTTCCTCCCTTTTGAAGATGCTCTATTTCTTGACTGTGGCCATAGTTAAACAATAATATGTTTGTCAAAACTTGTTGAACTAGGGACCTCTCTGGTGGTCCAGTGGTTAAGGGAGTGTGGTCTAGGAACTAAACATGACCAAAAAAAAAAAAAAAAAATTAATGAACTCTACTCAAAAAGGGTGTTATTTTACTGTATGCAAATTCTAACCTAATAAAATTGACTTTAAAAAAAAGGAGGGGCGAATGATCCTATCAGTGTAGCACACTCTTTCCTCAAGGAGACACTGCCACAAAGGAAGAATTTTATGTGTCTACAGAAGGTGGCTCAGCTGGTAAAGACTCCTCCTGCAATGTGGGAGACCTGGGTTTGATGCCTGGGTTGGGAAGATCCCCTGGAGAAGGGAAAGGCTACCCGTTTCAGTATTCTGGCCTAGAGAATTCCATGGACTGAATAGTCCATGGGGTCACAAAGACACGACTAAGCGACTTTCACTTTTCACAGAAGGGAGGATGGGAAAGAGAATATAAGAATATAATCACTGGCTCTTTGTTTGTTTGTTTGTTTGTTTGTTTTGTTTTTAAAATAAATTTATTTATTTTAGTTGGGGGCTAATTACTTTACAATATTGTAGTGGTTTTTGCCATACATTGACATGAATCAGCCATGGGTTTACATGTGTTCCCCTTCCTGGAGCCCCCTCCCACCTCCCTCCCCATCCCATCCCTCTGGGTCATCCCATTGCCCCAGCCCTGAGCATTTGTCTCATGCATCAAACATGGAATGGTGTTCTGTTTCACATATGATAATATACATGTTTCAATGCTATTGTCCCAGAACATCCCACCCTCACCTTCTCCCTCAGAGTCCATAAGACTGTTCTATGCATCTGTGTCTCTTATTCTGTCTCGCATATAGGGTTATCGTTACCATTTTTCAAATTACATATATATGCATTAGTATACTGTATTGGTGTTTTTCTTTCTGGCTTACTTCACTCTGTATTATGGGCTCCAGTTTCATCCATCTCAATAGAACTGATTCAAATGTATTTTTTTTAATGGCTGAGTAATATTCCATTGTTTATATGTACCACAGCTTCCTTATCCATTCGTCTGCTGATGGACATCTAGGTTGCTTCCATGTCCTGGCTATTGTAAACAGTGCTGTGATGAACATTGGGGTAAACGCATCTCTTTCAATTCTGGTTTCTTCAGTGTGTATGCCCAGCAGTGGGATTGCTGGGTCATATGGCAGTTCTATTCCCAGTTTTTTAAGGAATCTCCACACTGTTCTCCATAGTGGCTGTACTAGTTTGCATTCCCACCAACAGTGTAAGAGGGTTCCCTTTTCTCCACACCCTCTCCAGCATTTATTGCTTGTAGACTTTTGGATAGCAGCCATTCTGACTGGTGTGAAATGGTACCTCATTGTGGTTTTTAATCACTGGCTCTTAAAGAAACAGCTGCTTATGTTTCTTTATTACTTCAAATAGTACTTCTACATTTTTCTAGTTAACAACTAGAGTGTTTCACTGTATTTAATGACACTTACCAAAAGTATGTCTGAAGCATCCATTCTTTTACTTAATTATTTTTCTTCTTCAAATTAAAATGAAATACATTTGGGGGAATTAAGATATTTAGATGATCGCTTTCATTTGTCCTTATATCTGTAGACATTTTTATGTAAAGATGAGGAATTGTTGACTAATGCCTAGCTTGACCTCAGTAGGAAATATGGGTTACAAAATTAATATTGGTTCCAATCAAAAGGATAGTATTAGTAGGCTTACTCTTGGCACATATATTCTGTCTTGTAAACACATTTCACAAAACTAAGAAGTTTGAATAAAATCCCATTCTTATTTGTTGGAAAATTAATTTTGGGTTTCCCTGGTGGCTCAGACAGTAAAGAATCTGCCTGCAATATGGGAGACCTGAGTTTAGCCCTTGGGTTGGGAAGATCCCCTGGAGAAGAAAATGGCAACCTACTCCAGTATTCTTGCCTGGAGAATTCCATGGACAGAGGAGGCTGGCAGGCTACAGTCCACGAGGTCTCAAAGAGTCAGACACGACTCAGCAACTAACACAATTTTTCAAAGAAATTAGTCACCTTTCTCCTAAGAACTTAAGTTTAAAATATTAAAATATAACTCAATTTACCTAGGTGAAATAGAAAGAGAAAGATGAACCCAGATATAATTATAAACTAAAAGTAAATGTTACTTGGGCAAAAGATCTGAACAGACATTTCATCAGGAATATGTTTAAATAGCTAATAGGAATATGAAAAAAATACTTAGTATCATTAATTATTAAGGCAGTTCAACTAAAACCACAATGTCATACCATGACATATTAGAATTATTATTAGAAAGCTAAAGTAAAAAATAATAAATAAACACAATGAGAAGAAGCTGACAATAACAGGTGCTGGCAAGGTTGCTGAGCAACCGAACCTTTCATGTTGTGATGGTGGGATGTGAATGGTACAACTCCTCTGGAAAACAGTTTGGCAGTCTCTTATAAAGCTAAACATATGGCCCAGTAATAGCATTCCTGAACATTTATCTCAAAGGAGCAAAGACTTATATTCACACACGAAACTGTACATACATGTTCAAAACAGCATTGTTCTTAATAACCTCAAACTGTAAACAACCCAGATGTCCTTTAAAAGGTAATGGCTAAACATATTGTGCCTCATTCATACCAAGGACACTACTCAGCAATAAAAAGGAATGAAGTATTGATATACACACTAACGTGGATGAATCTCCAACAATTTATGCTAAGTGAAAAAGTCAATCCCCAAATGTCATATACTGTGTGATTCCATTTATTCAACTTTCTTGAAATGACAAAATTATAGAAATGGAGAACAGATTAATGGTTGCTTCTTGCCTGGAGAATTCCATGGACAGAGGACCCTGGCAGGCTGAAGTCCATGTGTTGTAAAGAGTTGGACACAACAGAACAACTAATAATACTAGAGGCAGGGACATGGGAAGGTGTGGGAAGTGGATGTGGCTAAAAAAGGGCAATAGGCATCCTTGTGGTTCTGGAAATGTTCTAGGCTTGACTGTATCAATGTCAGCATCTTGGTTGTGAAGTTGTACTATAGTTTTTGTACGATGTTACCATTGAGGAATACTGAGTAAAGAGTATAGAGGATCTCTTTATATTGTTTCTTACAGGTGCATGAGAATCTATAATTACTTCCAAATAAAACTTTAATTTTTGAAAAGTGCATTAAATCTCATACCTTCTTCAAAATCATTCATTAGCTTCCCATCATACTGACAATCCCCAAATGCCTCAAAATTCCCCTCATATGATTTGTAGGATCTGGCCCCTGGCAGCCCCTCCCAGTTCATTTCTTACCATTATTCCAAGCTGACCTTGTACCCCACATTTGGCATCTTTCCATTTCTCAAATACTCCATGACCCTTCCCACTTCAGGCCCTTTGCACTCCAGTCCTGGAATGCTCTTCTCCCGGATGTGTGTGACTTCCTCCCTCCCTTAGTACAGTTGCTCATAAGTCATGTGCTTAATCTCACTTGCTCACTTAATGCCATTTGGTCGGATATCATCTCCTGCAAGAGGACTTCTCTGACCACTCTGTCTAAAAGGACACACAGCCTGTTCCCGTATCATCTCTATTCTCTGATGCTACTTAATTTCCCTTTCCAGTATTTATTCTTACCTGATACTAAAGTGTCATTTTTTTCACTTTTTTTGGTGTAACATATACATAACATAAACTTTATCATTACAGTATCATTTTTACTTATTTACCACAATAAATAATAGTGAAGTTCCATTAGGGTAGAGCCCACATCTTGTCTACAGCCACATCACCCTGAACATGCCTGATCTCATCTGATCTCAGAAGCTAAGCAGGGTCAGGCCTGGTTAGTACTTGGATGGGAGCCCACATCTTCTCTTCTTCTGGGAAGAGAGATGAAATCCGCTGGACCTAGAATAATTATTTGTTAAGTAAATAGTTATTAAATTAGTGACTGAGTGTATACAACCAAGTTGGGAAAGCATCCATATCTCTATGAGAGTATTTGTGGGTAAAACTTCACACAAAATTATAATATATTGTTTAGTCCTGCTAGGCTGGTAATGGGTATTGCTGTTATGAGGGTAGGGACTACATCATGAGTGAGAAGGAGATAAATAATACCCAAGAGCACTCGTATTCTACAGAAGATACTGGCATATGATCTAAGAAAAAGTTTTTCAGTTGCAGTCATCTTTCTACTTATTTCTTTTACTATGTCCTCTTGAGGGATTAGCTACTATGGGCCTCTCTTTCTTAGAACACAACAAAGCTTGGGCCTTGCTAGGAAGCAAGATCGTCTTTATGACTGGTGAAGTATAATACCAGTGATGTCACGTAGAAGCAGTATAATAATTAGTCAATTAAACGCTCTTCAATCTGTGAGCACTCATTTCATTGTTGGCATTTGATTGATTCCTTAATGGACCATCATTGTGGAAAAATCATCTTCTGTATGCAAGTCCTGAGACTGCCTCTCCTTGAGGTTATTCAAACTCTTTATTATTCATTTTATATCTTCCTGGTATCGTCAAAGTGCTTTGCATCATATAGACTTTCCAGAAATGTATTTTAGAATAGAGAAATGAATAAACAAAGAGCATTTGATTCTATTTCAAGTGTTTAGAAATAGGAACATTTCATAAGCCTGTTTCCTCTGAAACTCCATGAAGTCATGGCATGCTGTGATTGTGCTTTAGTTGCTAAGTTGTGTCTGACTGTTCACGACCCCATGGACTGTATCCTGCAGGCTCCTCTGTCCATGGGATTTTCTAGGTAAGAATACTGGAGTGGCTGCCATTTCCTTCTCCAGGTGATCTTCCCAACCCAGGGATCGAACTTGCGTCTCCTGTGTCTTCTACATGGCCGGGTAGATTCTTGACCACTGAGCCACCTGAGAAGCCATGGAATGCTTCCCTCCTGGAAATCCTTAAGTGAAGGAGTTAATGAGAAATCCCCATGTCCACTGAGGACCATGGAGGCCAATGCCCCTGACTAAACTCTTGAGTGACACAAAAAACCCTTTTTATTGCCTGCACTGCAAACTCCTTTGGGTTTGCTGCAGTAGATTTTTATGAAGAGATGATGGCTCTACTCTATTTTAATTCAGTGCTTCTGGCAGGTTCCAACACACAGGTGTGAGAAAGTAAATCACTAAGTAGGCAGCTATGTTTATTCGGGTAGGGACTGCATAGGGCAACATTCACTGTCCCTCAGGAAATCAGCACAGCCCAATATAATTGACTGCAGTTTATTATGTTTGGAATGTTCATGTTTCCCCCAGCCAGCTCTGCTGTAGCTGACTATAATTAAACCAAAAATATTCAAAGCATTTTCTGCTTGTAAATGGTAGTTGACAGAGAAGGCAAATAAGCTATTCTTCTGTCTGAGTAGATAACCTGAAGTGTGAGCATCTTTATTTCTGTTAAGTGTTTAGGTTAGAGATATGCTGAAAACCACCGAGAGGACAAAGACAATTTTTCTCAAACTTGAGCATGAATAAGAATTATGTGGAGAGTTTGTTAAAAGCACGAGTTTTCCGGGCCAATTATACTGCAATAAAGCTGGAAAAAAAAAAGATTCTTAGGCCCTATGCCCAGAGATTCTGATGCCAGAAATTGCAATGCTAACAAGCTCCCGGGTGATGCTGTCTGCATACCACACACTTTGGAGCACCCCACCAGGCCAGCCAAGGTTGGCTGTGCAACTAGACTAGAGGTGGGAGCTGTTGGTAATCCACTGGGCTGCAAGTTAGGTGCAAATCAGCTGGAGGCCTCAGCCGAGGTAGGAGCAGAAAAGCCTGCATCTTCCCCAGGAAACAGATGATGAATGGGAAGCTAATTACGTAGGAACTGTCTCACAGTATAATGGAGGTGATTCATGGAAAGTGCTGCTGCAATACTGAACAGAGACATGAAAAAAGTGGAGACATCTGGGTGATCAAAGCCAAAGATTTCTTCTGTTGCTTCTGAACATTTGGGCATTTTGTCCTAAGGAGACAACCCATTGCCATAGAACTGGAAAACAAAATAGTATGATGCCTTTAGATACACTATATGGTATATCAGTGCCTTGTGTTAATAACTCTGTCAGTTCAGTTCAATCGCTCAGACATGTCCGACTCTCTGTGACCCCATGGACTGCAGCATGCCAGGCCTCCCTATCCATCACCAACTACCGGAGTTTACACAAACTCATGTCTATTGAGTTGGTGATGCCATCCAACCATCTCATCCTCTGTTGTCCCCTTTTCCTCCTGCCTTCAATCTTTCCCAGCATCAGGGTATTTTCAAATGAGTCAACTCTTCACATCAGGTGGCCAAAGTATTGGAGTTCCCTTCCAATGAATATTCAGGAATGATTCCTTTAGGATGGACTGGTTGGGTCTCCTTGCAGTCCACAGGACTCTCAAGAGTCTTGTCCAACACCACAGCTCAAAAGCATCAATTCTTTGGTGCTCAGCTTTCTTCACAGTCCAACTCTCACATCCATAAGTGATGACTGGAAAAACCATAGCCTTGACTAGACGGACCTTTGTTGGCAAAGTAATGTCTCTGCTTTTTAATATGCTGTCTAGGTTGGTCATAACTTTCCTTCCAAGGAGTAAGTGTCTTTTAATTTCATGGCTGTAGTCACCATCTGCAATGATTTTGGAGCACCCCAAAATAAAGGCTGCCACTGTTTCCATTGTTTCCCCATCTATTTGCCATGAATTGGTGGGACCGGATGCGATGATCTTAGTTTTCTGACTGTTGAGCTTTAAGCCAACTTTTTCACTCTCCTCTTTCTCTTTCATTAAGAGGCTCTTTAGTTCTTCTTCACTTTCTGCCATATGGGTGGTGTCATCTGCATATCTGATGTTATTGATACTTCTCCCAGCAATCTTGATTCCAGATTGTGCTTCATCCAGCCTGGCATTTCGCATGATTTAAGTTAAATAAGTAGGGTGACAATATACAGCCTTGACTTACTCCTTTCCCTATTTGGAACCAGTCTGTTGTTCCATGTCCAGTCCTAACTGTTGCTTCCTGACCTGCATACAGATTTCTCAAGAGGCAGGTCAGGTGGTCTGGTATTCCCACCTCTTTCAGAATTTTCACAGTTTATTGTGATCCACATAGTCAAAGGCTTTGGCCTAGTCAATAAAGCAGAAATAGATGTTTTTCTAGAACTCTCTTGCTTTTTCGATGATCCAGCAGATGTTGGCAATTTGATCTTTGGTTCCTCTGCCTTTTCTAAATCTAGCTTGAACATCTGGAAGTTCACAGTTCACATATTGTTGAAGTGTGCCTTGGAGAATTTTGAACATTACTTTACTAGTGTGTGAGATGAGTGTTGTAGGGTAGTTTGAACATTCTTTGGCATTGCCTTTATTTGGGATTGGAATGAAAACTGACCTTTTCCAGTCCTGTGGCCCCTGCTGAGTTTTCGGAATTTGCTGGCATATTGAGTGCAGCACTTTCACAGCATCATCTTTTAGGATTTGAAATAGCTCCACTGGAATTCTATCACCTCCACTAGTTTGTTTGTAGTGATGCTTCCTAAGGCCCACTTGACTTCACATTCCAGGATGTCTGGCTCTAGGTGAGTGATCACACCATCGTGATTATCTAGGTCATGAAGATCGTTTTTGTACAGTTCTTCTGTGTATTCTTGCCACCTCTTCTTAATATCTTCCGCTTCTGTTAGGTCCATACCATTTCTGTCCTTTATCGAGCCCATCTTTGCATGAAATGTTCCCTTGGTATCTCTAAGTTTCTTGAAGAGATCTCTAGTCTTTCCCATTCTATTGTTTTCCTCTATTTCATTGCATTGATCACTGAGGAGGGCTTTCTTATCTCTTCTTTGGAACTCTGCATTCAAATGAGTATATCTTTCCTTTTCTTCTTTGCTTTTACTTCTTTTCAGTTATTTGTAAGGCCTCCTCAGACAGTCACTTTGCTTTTTTGCATTTCTTTTTCTTGGGGATGGTCTTGATCCCTGTCTCCTGTACAATGTCATGAACCTCTGTCCATAGTTCATCAGGCACTCTGTCTATCAGATCTAGTCCCTTAAATCTATTTTTCACTTCCACTGTATAATCGTAAGGGATTTGATTTAGGTCATACCTGAATGGTCTAGTGGTTTTCCCTACTTTTTTCAATTTAAGTCTGAATTTGGCAATAAGGAGCTCATGATCTGAGCTACAATCAACTCCCGGTCTTGTTTTTGCTGTCTGTAAGAGCTTCTCCATCTTTGGCTGCAAAGAATATAATCAATCTGATTTCGGTGTTGACCATCTGGTGATGTCCATGTGTAGAGTCTTCTCTTATATTGTTGGAAAAGGGTGTTTGTTATGACCAGTGCATTCTCTTGGCAAAACTCTATGAGCCTTTGCCCTGCTTCCTTCTGTACTCCAAGGCCAAATTTGCCTGTTACTCCAGGTGTTTCTTGACTTTTTACTTTTGTATTCCAGTCCCCTATAATGAAAAGGACGTCTTTTTTGGGTGTTAGTTCTAGAAAGTCTTGTAGGTCTTCACAGAACCATTCAGCTTCAATTTCTTCAGCATTACTGCTTGGAGCATAGACTTGGATTACCGTGATATTGAATGGTTTGCCTTGGAAATGAACAGAGATCATTCTGTCATTTTTGAGATTGCATCCAAGTACTGCATTTCAGACTCTCTTGTTGACTATGATGGCTACTCCATTTCTTCTAAGGGATTCTTGCCCACAGCAGTAGATATAATGGTCATCTGAATTAAATTCACCCATTCCAGTCCATTTTAGTTCGCTGATTCCTAAAATGTCAACGTTCACTCTTGCCATCTTATGTTTGACCACTTCCAATTTGCCTTGATTCATGGACCTAACCATCCAGGTTCCTATGTAATATTGCTCTTTATAGCATCGGATCTTGCTTCCATCACAAGTCACATCCACAACTGGGTGTTGTTTTGCTTTGGCTCCATCTCTCCATTCTTTTTGGAGTTATTTCTCCACTGATCTCCAGTAGCATATTGGGCACCTACTGACCTGGGGAGTTCATCTTTCAGTGTCCTATCTTTTTGCCTTCTCATACTGTTCATGGGGTTCTCAAGGCAAGAATAATGAAGTGGTTTGCCATTCCCTCCTCCAATGGGCCACATTTTGTTAGAACTCTTTACCATGACCCGTCTGTCTTGGGTGGCCCTACACGGCATGGCTTATAGTTTCCCTGAGTTAGACAAGTCTGTGTTCCATTCAATTAGATTGGTTAGTTTTCTGTGATTGTGGTTTTCAGTCTGTCTGCCCTCTGATGGAGAAGGATAAGAGGCTTATGGAAGCTTCCTGATGGGAGAGACTGACTGAGGGGGAAACTGGGTCTTGTTCTGATGGGCAGGGCCATGCTCAGTAAATCTTTAATCCAATTTTCTGTTGATGGGTGGGGCTGTGTTCCCTCCCTGCTGTTTACCTGGGGCCAAACTATGGTGGAGGTGATGAAGATAATGTTGACCTCCTTCAAAAGATCGCATGTATGTACTGCTACACTCACTGCCCTCAACCCTGCAGCAGGCCACCACAGACCCACGCGTCTGCTTGAGCCTCCTGGACACTCACAGGCAAGTCTGGGTCAGTCTCTTGTGGGGTCACTGCTCCTTTCTCCTGGGTCCTGGTGCTCAAGATGCTGAGATGTTTGTGCCCTCCAAGAGTCTATTTCCCAGTCCTGTGTAAGTTCTGGCAGCTCTATGGTGGGGTTAATACCCTTCTGTTTGCTTTCCCAGTATCTTTTCACCCACCTCCATACCAACACAATGTAGTGTCAACTGGGGACAAATGGGATTAGTTTTAAACACTATTGATGGCCCTTGCCATGGGGGACAGGTTTTTTTTTTTTTTTTATAAATTTATTTATTTTAGTTGGGGGCTAATTACTTTACAATATTGTAATAGTTTTTGCCATACATTGACATGAATCAGCCATGGGTTTACATGTGTTCCCCTTCCTGGACCCCCCACCCACCTCCCTCCCCATCCCATCCTTCTGGATCATCCCATTGCCCCGGCCCTGAGCCCTTGTCACATGCATCGAACATGGAATGGTGTTCTGTTTCACATATGATAATATACATGTTTCAATGCTATTCTCCCAGAACGTCCCACCCTCACCTTCTCCCTCAGAGTCCATAAAATTGTTCCATGCATCTGTGTCTCTTATTCTGTCTCACATATAGGGTTATCGTTACCATCTTTCAAATTCCATATATATGCATTAGTATACTGTATTGTTGTTTTTCTTTCTAGGTTTTATTGAGTGTAGCAAGTGTCCAGTTATAAGATTCGGTTTCTTGACTTCCTTTACAGCCAGGTGGATTCACCTGTCTGAGTTCTAGAGAGAGAGGGATGTGAGCAGAAGTCTTCTAGGCAAGCTTCCAGGAATCCTGTTATTTCCCTGATTTAAAGAAAGGAAAGGATAGATACTAATAGACACACAGTATCTTTAAAAGGGCTTCCCTGGTGGCTTAGAAGGTAAAGAATCTGCCTGCAATGCAGGAGACCCATATTCAGTCCCTGGGTCGGGAAGATCTCCTGGAGAAGGGAATGGCAACCCTCTCCAGTGTTCTTGCCTGGAGAATTCCACGGACAGAGGAGCCTGGCAGACAACAGTCCATGGGGTTGCAGGGTCAAACACAATTGAGCGACTAACACACACAAGGACAGACAGAGCTGCAGTAGTGCTCTTTGCCCTTTCTTCTTCCTCCTTTCCTAGGATGTGGTGGTGAGGCTTAGAGGCGTAGGACCCATCTTTGCAAGCATTAGAACAGAAGCCAAATGGAAAGATGGAAGGCTCTGGGACCTTGATGGAGTCCTGGAGCTTCCTTATCAGCACTGGGCTATCTATCCCTGATTTCTTCGGTGTAAGGAAAGGATTTCCTTAAGCAGCTGCTTTGGCGTATCTGCTATATAGAGACAACACTCCTAACAAATGAAATGAGAATCATTTTTTGAGAATTTACTACATGTGTATGCCAGATACTTTCTAAGAATTGTGTATGTATTATATAATTTAATCTTCATGGCAGCCCCATGAGGTATATTGATGTGCTTTACCTAAAGTTTCTAAGGAGAAGCAATAGCATTAAGAAAAAAAATGCATACTTAATAACGCCAGTGTTATCTACTTGGGTAAATGTGAATCTTATTTATTTTAACCTGGCTTAACTCCTATGATAGTCTCCTGACACCCGCTTTATTGTGATATTATCCTATGTATATTATATTTGTGACATGTGATAATCACAAATATGATATATTTGTGACTTTTGATAATCAATCTCTACCTCCCACTGGGCTCAAACCAGGTGAAACTTCTCTTAAGTGAAACCGTTTTGACTCTCGTACCATAGACATAGACTATGAAGAGTCTTTGGCAATGGACCCATTGTAGATACTGCCAGTATATAATATAAATTATCTGTGCACATCCTGAAATTAATATTATATCCCAGTGGCACAGACATTTCATTAGTTTTTTCATTGCAGCTGCCTGCCTTAAAAGCCTGTCATGCTAAGTTGTGTTTCTTCCTTTCCTCTTTAGAGAAAAGTGATTAGAAAACTAAGTGGAACAAATTGACCTGAACCTCAGAGATAAAGGGAAAAATTAGCTTGTAAAGAAATGGTTCACACTGTCTAGAATTTATTTTGTAGCTTGGATATAGGGGTGGGAGGCTAGGAGCCTGGGAGACAAATTGAGAATCTAGTTTTAAATTAACTTTCGATATCAATCTGGAATTCTACTTAACCTCAAAATGACTGAAATTTCTTTGGCACTTGAGTATTCCACAAAAATCATTATTTAACTCAGCTATTGGTTCTAATGAATCCCACAACCTTGTCCCCTATATGGAGAAGATGACACAAATTTAAAAATCATATCTTCTAAATCCACATGAAGTACACAGTTATGACACACAAGCAGGGTCAAATCATCAGTTCAGTCACGCAGTCGTGTCGAACTCTTTGTGACCCCATGGACTGCAGCACACCAGGCTTCCCTGTCCACCACCAACTCCCAGAGCTTACTCAAACTCATGTCCATTGAGTCGGTGATGCCATCCAACCATCTCATCCTCTGTCATCCCCTTCCCCTCTGCCTTCAATCTTTCCCAGCATCAGGGTCTTTTCAAATGAGTCAGTTCTTCGCATCAGGTGGCCAAAGTATTAAGAGTTTCAGCTTCAGCATCAGTCCTTCCAATAAAGACCTCAGGGTATCTAGTTTAATATACCCTTTCATAAATGAAAACACTGTAACTGAGAAACAGGAATCATTCCTGCTAGTATTTAAACCAGAACTAGAATTAGAGGCTCCTAATTCTTAGTTTCAGGTTCTTTCTAGTCTCCCACGGCCTTCTGTGAAAGATTCCTCTAATAGTTTTTCACATTCTAAGTCCCAGTAGATGTGTGTATGTTTTAAGCTATAGGCTCAAACAACTGATGACTTTCAAATGTGTCCTTTGTTGTTGAAATCAAATCTCCATCCCCAGCGTGGTGACATATGGTATCAATTCCCCCTGACAGAATTAGAGAAAATCCCACTCCTGAGACACAACACTGTGTTCTAAGAGCCTGCCCCCCCAGGTCACAGCACACCGCACCTAGGGGCTGCTAGAACGTGGGTGGGGGTAAAATCTGCATAGGGGGGTAGGCTCAGCTCACATCTTCTCTGCTTCCTAATAAGCTGCCTCAGCCCCAAATTTGTGGCACAAGTAATAGTGACGGTAATAAATTCAGGTTCCTGATCAGCTCCGGCCTCCCTGGAGGCAGGAGGATCTCTGTGTTAGGTGTACTGGCTCAGGAATCAGAATGTCTGGGTCACATGCCAGCTCAATTGATAACTGGTCCTTAAATTGATCTTGAGCAAGTCACTTGTCCTTGCTGTGCTTTGGTTTGCTCATTTACATAATAGACCCAACAAAAGTAACTCCATAGTGTTAAAAAGATCCAATGAATGAATTATGTAAGTGTGATCCCTGTTTGATCCTGCCCTAGAGGATGTCGTGATCCTAAATAGTGGTCATAGGGGCAAGACCAAGGTCAAGTCAACCAGAACCTCATCCTTCGGTTCTCATAAATATCAACTCTTCACATTTTTCCACTTAACCAGTGCTTTTTTCCATATGATGATTTGGAGATTTCTGAAGAGTATTATCTCTTTTGGCCTTCACCTTCTTCTGTTTTGAGAATTTGGAGAAGTGGTGACATGCAGCCATTTATACCATCTGCATGAATGTTCCTCATTAATGCACACAACCACTAATCATTTTATACCTCTCTCGGTATTCTCCAGATTGGTTTATTTATTTGTTTATTTATTTTGAGGAAGATAATGGGGGAATTATAAAATCTTTTGAGAATCTGATGGCAGTTACTATCTTCTCCTCTCCCAGCGGCTTTACTGTCCCAGACATATCCAAACAACATACAATTTCAGAGGCCAGGACACCCCCCGGTACCTATTCATGACCCTTTGGGAAGGCCTGTGATAATGCCCCCTATTCTAAGCCGACATACAATCTTTAAAAATGTTCCCAAAGGATGGATTAAAAACATTTTTAGAACCTTGGCTCAGATATAATTTGAGGGAAAAAAATTGCTAAACAACAGAAGTGATTTGTTCTCAGCATCTATGGAAAAGACACATTTCTATTCCACTGTCTTTCCCTTTTTGGTGATTTTGGATTTCCTGGGCTGTGCTGAATGTGATAATGTTCTAAGTTAGCCAAATAGCTCTTAAAGATCTGCCAAATTTCAAAGCAGAGTTATGTAATTATTCATTTCCAACATCAGAAAAGTTAAGGAGCCCATAAAAATATGCCTAAAAATCTGGAAATGTTATCAAAGACACATTATGTATTTGTCACCTTAAAAAATCTATACAGTGTAGAAATGCAGTTATTTGTTTAAATTCTATGCCTGATGTGTAACTATGTGAAAGTAAGTTAAGTGGAAGCCTTATGCCTGCTTTGTGTGACAGCTGGGGCATTTTAATTTTGTTGGTTACATGTACAACCTAGCCAACATCATGGTCAAAATCAGATCTCGTCTCATTTCCACTACTGACTCAGTCCAGCTTCGCCCTCAGTGATTCACAGAGCACATTCCGGCTGCCGTATCTACCTAGTCAATATGGAATGACATCTAACCAACTCATGCTTATACTTTGGCCACCGCACATTTTGCAGGAGGACTTCTGAACAGAGGAGAGCTCCACTCGTGTTTCTGTTTCAGCCAGCCGCAACCTCCCTGGCCCTGTTTCCTCTACCAAGTGACTGAATCACTTATCTCTCAGGTCCTTTTCAGTGCTCCTTCTTCTCTTCCTCCTGATTGATCGACAGTGGGCTGCTGCTGACTGGCTGTCTGCTGTTTCCTTTCCTGAAGATAATAATAATAATTACCAAAAGCTTGACACTGACTCATGCCAGGCACTATTCTTAATGCTTAAAAATTTAACTCTTACAACAGCCTTATATTTTAGGTACTCTTGTCATCCCCCATTGAAAAATGAATATACTATATATCATGAAATTTAAATAACTTGGTCAAGGTAACAGTTAACAAGTGGCAGTGTGAACCAGCATGCCTGATGCCCTTGTGCACGTGTGTGCTTAGTCACTCAGTCATGTCTGACTCTTTGTGACCCCATGGACTGTAGCCCGCCAGGTTCCCCTGTCCATGGGGATTCTCCAGGCAAGAATACTGGAGTGGGTTGCCTTGCCCTCCTCCAGGGGATCTTCCCAACACAGGGATCAAACCCAGGTCTCCCACGTTGCCAACAGACTCTTCACCATCTGAGCCACCAGGAAGTCCCTGAACCCTGGAGTGAGTAGCCTATCTCTTCTCCAGGGGACCTTCTTGACCTAGTAATTGAACCAGAGTCTCCTGCATTGCAGGCAGATTCTTTACCAGGGAAGCCCGTGTGATGACCTTACTGTTGGAGTAAAGCAATAGAGTGTTTCTAATTAGACTTTCTAGAGTAACTTGTTTATTTCCAAGCATATTTTCCTGGACTTTTGACATTTAACCAAAATTTGCATACTTTGGTATTGTACCCCTAAAACAGTTGACATAATTTATTCTCTTCTCAAGCACATTCGCTTTTCTTGAACCTCTTTACCTTTCGTCATGTCAGCACTTTGACTGTGAACATGAGATCACTAACTGGATACAGTTTCAAAATAAAATGTGATTTACCCTGAAGAGTTTTGTTTGTAGTCTGTGTGACTCAAATTTAATTGAGGTTTCACTTTTCATCTGCTATTATGTGTGCTGATATCCAAAATCTTTTCATCTGCTATTATGTATGCTGATATACAAAAATCTTGAAGAAGGAAATGGCAACCCACTCCAGTATTCTTGCCTGGAGAATCCCATGAACAAAGGAGCCTGGTGGGCTACAGTCCATGGAGTCGCAAAGAGTCAGACACGACTGAGCAGCTAACACATACATGCAAAATCTTTGTAAGTTTATTTCCATAAGAAATAGGCTGCTGCTGCTGCTTAGTAGTTCAGTCGTGTCCAACTCTCTGTGGCCCCATGGACTGTAGCCCACCAGGCTCCTCTGTTCATGGAATTTTCCAGGCAAGAATACTGGAGCAGGTTGCCATTTCCTACTCCAGAGGATCTTTCCAACCCCAGGACTAAACCTGCATCTTGTGTCTCCTTTATTCGCATATGGATTCTTTACCACTAGTGCCGCCTGGAAAGTGGGCTTCTTAGTGAGCTGAGCTACAACTATTTTCAGAAATACTGACAACATACTATTTTCACCAGGAGAAAGGCTGAGGAATTAAGTGAAATTGTAATACATTAAAGCATGGCATGATACAAATAAAGGTTGTAGAAATAATGTTATGTTAACTAGGAATTGTTTACATACTCACCAGTGGCTCATTACTCATCTTTTCAGCTTGGTAGATGATTAGGTGCATAATACCAGAACTTTACAGTGAAGATACTTTGAATATGTATTGCTATAGAGCTTTCAGATGAGGCTGCAAATTAAAATAAAATGTATTAAAAGTACAATGTGCCGTTGTTTTCAGGATAATGGGACAGAGTGAAAACAGCATTTGGATAAGGAGTCAGGAGTCCTGTGTTCTCTAAGTTGCACCTTTAATTTGCCAAGTTACTCCTTGAGTCTCAGTCTCCTCACCTGTCAAACAGGATATTGGAATGGATGGTTCTCAAAGGTCATGTCCGTCTCCAATATTCCATGGTCTTGAGACTGAAAACGTGTAAGGAATCAAACTCTGGGAAACATGATCCTATTGTATATCATTCTTGTTTCTTCTTGTAGAACTTCTGTTTTATCCTGTAGCTTTCTTATTAGTTGATGTATGCTCTGAGAATATACAACTCACTTAGTTTCTGGTAAAGCCCTATTGTTCTCTCATTCCTCACTGGACACATTTATATGCTAGTAAAAGATGAAACTATATATATAATGATTGTTTTATGTTGGACGCCATTCCCATTCAGTTATTCGGTTGTTCTAAACTTTTTTATTCTCAATAATGTCACTAAGAATTTTTCAAGAATGTATAATGTGTTAGTGTATGTGTGATAAGTTGCTTCAGTCATGTCTGACTCTGTGTGACTCTATGGACTGTAGCCTGCCAGGCTTTTCTATCCATGGGATTCTCCAGGCAAGAATACTGGAGTGGGGCGCCACACCGCCCCGTGTCTCCTGCACTGGCAAGTAGGTTCTTTAACACCAGCACCACTGGGAAGCCCATTATGTGTTGGTACTTAATTTTAGTAAACATATTAGGTTCTTGGAGTTGGGTTATTTGAGGTGAGGAGAAGTTTGGAGTCAGCAAGATTACTGTACATTATAATAGAAAACTTTTAAGAGTATTTTCTTGAGTAAACAAGCCTAGACAGCTTATTAAAAAGCAGAGACATTACTCTGCCGACAAAGGTCCATATAGTCAAAGCTACGGTTTTCACAGTAGTCACATGTGGATGTGAGAGTTGAACCATAAAGAAGGCTGAGCGCCAAAGAATTGATGTTTTTGAACTGTGGCATTGGAGAAGACACTTGAGAGTCCCTTGGACAGCAAGGAGATCCAACCAATCAATCCTAAAGAAAACCAACCCTGAATATTCATTGGAAGGACTGGTGGTGAAACTGAAGCTCCAGCCACCTGATGCGAAGAGCCGACTCATTGAAAAAGACTCTCATACTTGGAAAGACAGAGCAGGAGGAGAAGGAGATGACAGAGGATGAGATGATTGGATGGCATCACTGACTCAATGGACATGAGTTTGGGTGGACTCTGGGAGTTGGTGAAGGACAGGGAAGCCTGGTGTGCTGCAGTCCACAGGGTCGCAGAGTCAGACATAACTGACCCACTAAACAACAAGGTGCTTTACACCGAGAAAACTCTTTGGTGAATAGATTGGACTTGATAGAACCTACAATCCCCTTAAAATATGTTCTGAGCCTTTCCCTGTCCTGTGGAATATTTTGTATGGAATTATTTATGGAATATTCCCTAAATTCTCTCATTAGTGTTAGGTATTAGAGTAGTATCACTTTCAGGTATTGGAAAGTCCAACCTGATCTTGAACAAAATGTTCATCCAGGTTAGAGTTTCTCCCTCCATCAAGCCTCGTCCAGTTTGGAATTTGGTACCGGGAAAATGCATTTTGTTCCTTTCTTCTCAACAAACTGGTTATGTGTGTATTATCTCCCATTAATACGTGTGTATTAATCTGATAAAGTAGTTTTCATTTTATATAGAGTAATACTCAAAAAAAAAAAATGTACATTTCAGAGGATTTGGCCCAGGGATATCTTATTTTAAAGCAGATTCTTTTCATTGTCCTATGTTGCCTCTTGAAATTTCAGTTACATACATGGTTGGAGTGTGTGGTGGGAAGAGGACTCTGGATTGAAATTTGATTCTTATATTTCCAAACCGAGATGATCAATGATTTTTAATTATGTTCAGATACTTTTTGTTTATTTGTTTTGGTGATATCTAAGGCATACTACAAGCCGATTGTGTCTATAATGACTTAGAGGCATTCACAGTTAATGCAACAAGGGGGTCATAACTCCTACCATAAAACCTAAATACTGTCTCCAGCACTGGCAAATACACATAATAACTGATTATATACGTAATAAATATATAATCAAAGAAATATATACTGTATATAGAAATTATTTTCTAGACACAAATGACATAGATCAATGAATTATTAAAATGTATTTAGTGGATTAAAGAACAGGTCAGTGATAGTACAGGCAAGTTGCAGAATAGGCAATAAATTAGTGATTTTGAAAAGATGCAGAGTGTTGGTATTTTTCCAGAATAAAGTCTTACTCATAATAAATATTTGAAAGACTCTAGACAGAGAATTTTGAAACAGTATATTAGGATCAGAATTGAGTTTATTCCATGGATGTGATGCATTATCAGAGAGAACAATGAGTACATTTATTCTGTGTGAATCAGTCCTGTGAATATTAAGTTTAGACCTCAGGACATCATTTTTCTCATTCTCCAGGAAACAACTTTAGAACTTGGTCTGTTGCTTTGTCTCTTTAAAACATATATTAATGTGTTTTTCCGTAAATGTGGTGAGTCCTAGATTTTTGATTGACTGTTCTATAAGGAATCTATCTGCTGGTTAGAGAGTCTTTCTTTTTCTTACACAAGAGAAAGCAGTGGGAAATGGTGCCTAATGCCAAGAAATCATGTTTTCTGCTCAATCTATGTGAAAAATATATGGATGGCAGTCAGAAAGATCTACCAGACTATAAATGGAGGTGGTACAGGAGCTTGTATGGTCAATGTAACACAGTAATGCAATATTTAATAGTATAATTCAGTGTCCTGTGGTGTGAAGTTCAACACACATGTTATGATGCTTTACAGTGAATAATGTATTGTATTTTAAATGTATAGAAATCTTTTCTATAGGTTACAATGTGTTAGAAAATGTGAAAGTATGTTAAAAACCTAAGACACCAAAGAAGGTAAAGGTATGAAGTATTGGTCTGACCCAAAATTCATTCTGGTTTTCCGTAAGATGTTAAAATTGTTATGATTTTTTTTTGTTTGTCTTTGGAAATTTGAACTCTCTTTAAAGCTAGGGTAAGTATTGAGATGAAATATCTGAATAAAAATATAAACCTTTCCCAAACTGAAGTCTAACTCTCTTGGATCACATGGTAAACAACCAAGGCACCGTGACTTGATGAACTTCCTTTTATTTTGCAGGGGCTCAGAAGATTTCTCTGAGTGCATTCCTCAGACCTAATGGTGAATCTAACACCTTTGGGATGATATTGAGGTTTTCAAGTTGAGTTCCCAGACCTCAGGCCTCCTGGGTGGCTCAATGGTAAAGAATCCACCTGCCAAACAGGAGATGTGGGTTCAATCCCTGGGTTGGGAAGATCCCCTGGAGAAGGAAACAGCAGCCTACTCCAGTATTCTTGCTTGGTAAATCCCATGGACAGAGGACCCTGGTGGGCTACAGTCCATGGACTTGCAAAGAGTCAGACACAACTTAGTGACTAAACAACAACAACCCCAGACTCTAACAACCATTTCTTGTGCATGTCTATCATTTGGAGTAGTTTTCTCATGTTCACCCCAACCAAGGTTTCCTTCAACCCAAAGCTATTTTAAAGCTATGTTTTTTCTACAGACTTCTCCATGAAAATGACTTTGTGTACATCTTATACCCCATTCTCAAAGAGTCTAACTAGACTAGTAACTAAACCTATCCCATTCATTTAGGCTCTTTGAGACTAAAGTTCAGATGACATTAAAAATCTCTTAAAAAGAGAAACATTTTTTTCCTCAAAATCTAATTTTCTTCAACTTTGTCAATACCACCTTGGCTATACCCTTACTTAACTACCATCTCTGTAATCACAATTTTCATTAAACACTTTTAAGATTCCTTTTGTCAGATACATTTTAAACTTTCCATATCCCGTAATTTAAGTTTTCTGTTTCTTTCTCCCATCTGCTGTTTAAATTTTCTTTTCTGCAGAAAGCCTTGCAAGTGCTGCATTTCCACACATGGCAGGCATTCAAGCTCAGCAAATAGGAGTCACAGTTACCCTGAAATGGAAAGGAAATGTGCTTTCCAGCACCCATCAGCATCTTCTCGCAGAGGCCATTTGTCTTATCTGCCTATTTTTTCTCAGCCTTTTAAGCAAATAACTACCAAAAGAAAATATCAAAACCCAAATCAGTAGCACTTACCACCAGTGTTACACAAATCACTGAATTTTCTCATGTAAAGTTTAGGATTCCTGTTAAAAAAATTCCTCATGGCGATCTGAGATGAAGGTATCATCTAAGCTCTCAGTCATCCTTATTCAGCCTTCTAGTTTCCTACTTTGGTGACCCCTCTGCTGGCATTCACTTTCTCCTCCAAGTGGTTTTTCTTGGACTAGATTTCTTTTAATTCAGCTTAAACACTGCTCTTTTACAAGTTCCCATTTGGCCCGAGGGATTGGCCCTACATCCACACTTTTTCCTGGCATAGCTTTCCTCTTTGCTCTGCCAGGCACCTTGGTCCCATCAGTCACTTGCCTTTAGGGTCATTTCAAAGAAGAATTCCCTGTGTTCCCCAAGCCCTAGAAGACCCAGTTGCTCTTCCTTAGGTATTTTCTGAACCTCTCTCATTCCAGCTATGTCAGGGACCAGGGAAATTTCATAGCACTCTGACAACCTTGTCTTTGACCTCTAAAGAACCCATTGTCACCCTGTATTCTCTCTCAGCCCTTGCTTATATAGACTGTTGGGGAGGATGGACTAATCTTGGCAGCCCCTTTTTAGGTCCTGCATTGACTGATTATTTTCCTCAGCTTTGGGCCCTCAGTTGAAATTCCAGAATGGGAGGTTTTTTCCTTTATATTCTGGTTTGGTTTTGGGTGGCCTCCCTAGTGGCCTAGATGATAAAGAATTTGCCTGCAATGCAGGAGACCCGGATTCAATCCCTGGGTTGGAAAGATCCCCTGGAGAAGAAAATGGCAACCCATTCCAGTATTCTTGCCTGGAGAAGTCCATGGACAGAGGAGCCTGGAGGGCTATAGTCCATGGGGTTGCAAAGAGTTGGACATGACTGTGTGATTAACACTTAACACTGGTTTGTTTTGTTTTTCTTTGCCATACAATTTTTAAAAAATTATCCACTTAATATTATCAATGATTTTTATGGCTCTTTGTTTTTATATTTCCTTAGAGTGACTTTTCCCATTCTATACTAGTGTTACTGAATCAGGTCCGGCTGCTTGCCATTTAAAAATCAATATTCAAGAGGGGCAATGTTGGTAGAAAAGAAAGTCACACTTAATCAAAATGTTGGCCATCTGAGGAGATGGTAGACTCAATGTCCTCCCAAAACCACCTCCAAAAGTTTTGCCAGTAAAGTTTTTAAAGGGAAAAAGGAAAGTAATCTCAGTTAATCATTGATATGGAGGTTGGGGGAAGAGTCATCTCCATCCCCCGCTCTGCGTGGGCTTGTGTGCAGGCTTGTTGACTTCTTGTGATTTTTCTTTAGATGCTATCTTGTTCACACTGTTTTGTTTGAAAGATTACTGAAGGGGAAACGAGGGAAGAGATCCAGTCATCTGTTAATCACATATTCATTTTTACTTATTTGATTTATGGGATAAACCAACAAGATTATGCAGATGTCATATGATCAAAAGATTTGAAAGGTGTGCTGGGATAAATATGAGTAGAGTATGGCGTGCTTGGTTTTAGGTTAGTGACAAGACAAAAAGGGGCCTCCTTCAGGGAGCTCCTTCCTGCCAAAACCTGCTTACAAATCCCTTCTTGTCTGGATATCATTCCATTTTGATGAAAGTTCATCTTCTGTAACTTCTTTTTGTTGACAAAGGGCACTATATTCTTCGAGTGGAAGATGTCAACATGGGTCTGTAGCATCTCTTTGTTGATACTTATAGTTGTCTGTTTACGTATACAGGCAGAGTAAGCTACAATTATTTTGATATCCACAAAGATATGGCACATTATAAGCAGTAGTGTTAATCCCCTTCTCTTAAGGCCTCTCTTGGAATCGTGTTAGCCATAGATACAGTACTGCTCAAGATGAAGCAGTTCATGTCATGGCTGCAGTCTCGTCATTATGCAGATAGTCTTTTCCACTGGTGGCAGTTATGGTATCAGTAAATGACTCAGAATGTGCATCAGACACTAAGTCTGTGGCTCTTGTCCTAATCATTAATTGCTTGCGTTGGCTCTTTTGTGACTCAGGAAGGCCTGGGAGACTTCAGCTTCTCTATAAACAAGAGGCAGGAGATGTGGAAGGGCCTTTGTATTGGGTGAGGAGGAGGTGCAGGGTTTTGCTCGGCTGCGATAGTTTACTAGGAGTGCCATTACAAATGTCCACAAACTGAGTGGTCTGAACAGCAGAAACATATTATCTCCTAGTTCTGGAGCCTAGAAGTCCGAAACCCAGGTGTCAGCAGGGTTGTGCCCTCTCTGAAGGTGCTAGGGAAGAATCTCTTCCGGGCCTCTGTCCTAGCTTCTGGGAGTTCATTGGATTACGGCAGCACACCTCCAGTCTTCATGTGGCATTCTCCCTGTGTGCCTTCTATTTCCAAAATTCTCTTGTAAGGATACCAGTCATACTGGGTTAGGGGCCAATCCTACTGTAGTATGACCTCATCCTAGCTTAACTGATTATATGTGTGAAGACTTTATTTCCAAATAAGGTCACATTGTGAGGTACTGGGGGTTAGAACGTCAGCATATGAATTTGAAGGGGGGACATAATTCTACCCATAATATCTTCTAATATTTATTAAAGCTATCCTAACTTTCCTGTAGAGCTTTCAGATGGCCAGCAAACCAGACTGATAGTTTTGTTTGTCTGTTGTTTGTTTTGTTTTTGTTTTCCCCATCTGTGGTCTAGCTTGAATTCATTTTGGTATCAAAAGTAAGATAGGGGTAAAGATATGCCTTGGTATTTTACTGAAGAGTTAGTGCAAATTAAAGTGTTTTATCTTTATATTATCCTCTTCATAACCTGGCAAAGTGTTTGAATCATAACCAGATACTCAATAAATGTCTTTTGCTGCTAAGTCGCTTCAGTCGTGTCCGACTCTGTGCGACCCAACAGACGGCAGCCCACCAGGCTCTGCGGTCCCTGGGATTCTCCAGGCAAGAATACTGGAGTGGGTTGCCATTTCCTTCTCCAGTGCATGAAAGGGAAAAGTGAAAGTGAAGTCACTCAGTCGTATCCGACTCTTAGCGACCCCACGGACTACAGCCTACCAGGCTCTTCCGTCCATGGGATTTTCCAGGCAAGAGTACTGGAGTGGGATGCCACTGCCTTCTCCATAGACAGATCATGGGCCCTTAATCCCGGTTCCGCTTCATCGGTACGGGGTGGAGTCAGGGAAGCTTACGTTTTAATGCTTCTAACGCAATTCTAATCACGAATGCAGGTAAGGACCCCTTGCTTTGGAACTGTCGGGCCCAGCGCACCTCCCAAAGCGCGGCCGGCCACGTGGGAGCACGCGGTGCATGCTGGGGCACGCGCGGCCCGAGGGGCTGCGGAGCCACCTGCTAGCCCACCATGTCCACCCACCTGCGGCAGCAGAAGGCTGATCTCCTCCACCTCCTTCAGCGCCAGCAGCGCATAGCCGACCGCGTGCTCGAAAAGCACGTGCAGCAGCAGCATGGCGCTCGCTCCTGGTCCGGCTCGCACTCTTTTTAGATTAAATCAAATCACCAACCAGAGAACTGAATTGTTAACGTCCTGACTAGATGATAGCTTACCTGACTGTTTGATTTCAGTTTGTGAAGAACTCCTAGAGAAATGACAAGGCCTATAGACAAGGCTTGTAGTGCTGACCCAAAGGATATTGGGTTAAAGGAAGCGCTAACATTTTCTACTAATTTAACGAAATAATGTTTCTGTGACACATCTTTTCAGTAGACTAGAGGACAGGAGAATGAGCTAGAATTGAAGACTGGTCTATAAAACAGATGTCCTCTGCTTTTACTGGTTTACATGAAGGTGGCAGGTAGATGATTCGAGGTGTGTGTGTATGTGTGTGTGTGTGTGTGTGTATTCAGTGTACATATGTGGGGGGGTGGTCAGGCAGAAAATAGGCTAAGAAGCAGCCATGTAAGCTCTTGAAAATACTTATAAACAACATTTTAGTGCAGTGATAAAAATGATAGTTAATCCATTCTAAATTTTAAAGCTTAGATAATCCTAATCAGTTCAGTTGCTCAGTTGTGTCTGACTCTTTGCGGCCCCATGGACTGAAGTACGCCAGTCTGTCCATCACCAACTCTCAGAGCTTGCTCAAACTCATGTCCATTGAGTCAGTGATGCCATTCAACCATCTCATCCTCTGTCATCCCCTTCACCGCCCGCCTTCAATCTTTCCCAGCATCAGGGTCTTTTCCAATGAGTCAGGTCTTCGCATCAGGTGGCCAAAGTATTGGAGTTTCAGCTTCAGCATCAGTCCTTCCAATGAATATTCAGGACTGATTTCCTTTAGGATTGACTGGTTGGATCTCCTTGCAGTCCAAGGGACTCTCAAGAGTCTTCTCCAACACCACAGTTCAAAAACATCAATTCTTTGGTGTTCATCTTTCTTTATAGTCCAACTCTCACATTCATACACGACTACTGGAAAAACCATAGCTTTTACTATGGTTTACAAAGACAGACCTTTGTCAGCTAATCCTAATATATGGTGCTAAATTCATGAGTATTTTTCATATTAGACATGAAAGTTATAGCAACTATTGATAACTAAGTTTTGATAGCTAGTAATGTAACTTACATGGATCATATTTGGTACCAAAAAGACATACTTGGAATATTATACTGCAAATAGCTGAAATTCATACAGTGTAGTGTGTGTCCATGTTCAAAGTGATTGTACACGTGTGCGTGCTAACTTGCCTCAGTTGTGTCCAACTCTTTGCAACCCTGTGGACTGTAGCCCACCAGGCTCCTCTGTCATGGGATTCTCCAGGCAAGAATACTGAGTAGGTTGCCATGCCCTCCTCCAGGTGATCTTCCCAACCTAGGAACCCTCATCTCTTAGGTCTCCTGCATTGGCAAGTGGTTTCTTTATCATTAGCATCACCTGGGACAGTTACTAATTTGTAATTTGAAGACATATATGGAATCAACTAGACTATTGATTTGCTTCTTTAAGTAAAGATGCTTCCTGGTATGAGGTGATAAGTCATGGAATTTTATGAAATGATTAGGGGAAAAAAAATATTGTCAATAGATCATCTCTCAGTAAAACAATATATATTTTTTGCTTTTTTTGTATTTTAAGTCTTCCCTGCATGTCTCAGAAAAGAGCATTAATGTATTAACTTTTAGAAAAAAAAATACTTATTATATTACTAGCAAAAAATTTTCCCTAACTTTGCCTAAGAGATTTATTTTAAACTGAGTAAAAATCTAAATGTAGCAATTCTCTATTTTACCAATAATGAAACTGAAGTCATTCCAAGTCCAATAGAATCATGATTTTTCAGAAAAAGCTTAGAACAATATGAATAATGCTAAGCAAAGGATTATTCTGATAAAAACAAAAAAATCCCCTTTTGCTATCTGTGCTAGATGTGGGTATACATAGAAAAAAACCCATATAACCAGAGAGAGGCTATTATGAGGCTATTTTGTATTCAAATAAGACTTTTTTGTCTGCTTAGAGAAAGTCATCATTTTATATTCTGGCAAATATGTGTTTCCTGATGGAATCCATGCTGGTTATGTGTGGTGTCTGTCATACTCTTCCACCCCAGTCTGCAGTCATCCAAGCCAGAACAAGGAGACATGTTGGCTGCTGTGAGTAAGGAGGGATTGTGTGGGATGAATGAAGGAGAAAACACAGTGTAGGTGAGGTGATACAACAAAGGGATGCACCCCACCAGCAGCAGGGGTGCTGTGAATGTGGTGGTCAAGGGCTTGGGCTGTGGCTTGCTTTCTGTATGGCTTTCATCCGTTCATTGGTTGCTTTGAGTCTTATCTCAACAGTTTGAAATAGATACTCTATGTAGCCCCCTTTATCTCTCAGATGCTAGATGTCTCTTACTCTTAACAGGATCCCCCATGAAAGGAGAATCTTTGTCTTGAGTGAGTACACAATATTTGGAGCATTGACATCTCAATATATAAGGCAGACCTCTCTGTTACATGTTCAGCCTGTGTTCTCATGTAGACCATGGAAGTTACCCTGTCAAGGCCTTTCACCTAATAGTGTTTCCACATGGAACAACACATTCTCTTCCTGATAGTCTCATAGCCTTCTTTCCTTTGACCAGGGGCGACTTTTCCAGTTAAAATTTTCAGTATCTGTCTTCTTCAAAAGAATGCCTTCGGGGGTCTTTACTGTATTTGAAAGCTTTTAACTTCAAATTAAGCTCTGTACTGCTGTTCCTTGGCTTAAAAGCCAGAATCAGAACCAGCAAATCCAAATGTGAATTAGTCAGCAAACCTCACACAGCCTTTTCTTTGCTCAGTGAAATAAGCAGAGGTAATGTTTTCTTCTGAGGCCATGGATAGCAAACACATCCTTTAGGAAATGGAGTGTTTGATTTCCAGTAAGAAATGTGTGCTGAGCTTAGGCTTTTAGAGGTTGAGTTTGTCAGTATATTTTGTGCCATTTTTGAGTATTTTTTTTAAATTTAAAATTCCTTCATCTGAATGTTTTAAATGCCTGATGGCCATAATCTTATATACTGAAATAAACAGGAGAATTAACTTCCTTTACAAGGCATAGGGAAATGTGGCACTAATTTATAGCAAATAAAAGAATCAAAAAGCAAAAGAGTTCTATTGTTTATGAATGAGGGGTTCAGAAATTGCCCATTTAGAGAAAATTAAGCATCTCAGAACAAACTAGCAATTTAGCTCCATGTTAAGTAGGCCACTGAAACTTCCCTCAACATCACAGAAGCTAAAAAAATCGGTAACTTTTACGGGCTGTCTAACCAAAGAGAAAGACTTATAATGCCCAGAAACCAGATCAATAACGATTCAGAAAGGTCACACTTTTTAAATGAAGCATTATTGAAGTGAATTGTGAAAAGAAATTGACCTGGATGCTTGTATATTGTACAACCCCTCCACCCCCAACACACATAGACGCAATGCCAAGCAACTAATTAGGAAACAAAATCAGAATTCTTCCCTGCATTAGTTTCCTGTTGCTGCTCTAACAAACTTCCACAGTGTTATGCATCTCCTTGCCTGGAGAGATGGTTTATCTAACTTGCTAGCCTCTCATTTCCTTGACCTCTGACCACCTTCACCTTTCATTCTAGGTCATTAGGTCATTTGCCTACTCTTAGGATTCACATCCTGGGCATCTCTTTTGAATTCTTGAAGTCTGACCTTCTTCTCTGACTAAAACCACTTATTCACCCAGTTTTCTCACACAGGAGTTCCACTGCATATATAATAAAGAAGCTGAGGGTTTAGGATAATTTGTTAAATAGTAGAGAATACAGAGAAGTATAGCAAAGGAGACTTCTGGTTAAACAGGAAAGTTTGAACACAATTATTTCTCTCTGCTCTCTAAACCCCCAATAAAACGACAGAGATAAAGAGAGAAGGAGATTATGGCTGATTTGTGTTGTTGTATGGCAGAAGCTAACACAACATTGTAAAAATTGTTAAAAAAAAAAAAAAGCATGAAAGGAGAGCATAAATATTGCTCACCATTTTGGAATAAGATAAGCCACTGGAAAGGGGAATTAACTTACCAAGTAGTAAGAGCTGCATTTCAGGTGCAAGGAAAAGATAGAGCTATCCTCCTAAACCTCATAAAATCTCAGAGCCTGAAAACATCAAGTACCAGAAAAGATGGAAATGAAGGAGACAATTTGATAGATTATCTGAAATGTTTGACCAAATGATAATAGTATTCAGAGGCTGATGGAGCTATTGAAAATAATTAATCATGAGTCCACAGACTATGAAGCAAATGAAACATGAGGTCATTATTAACTTCAAGAAAATCTAAAAGATGGACAAAAAAGAGATACTACTTCTCTCAACAGTGAAAAACAGTCACGTGGTTATAAAACAGATCATTTGATGAATTGCAATCTTGTGTTCTTTTGCTGTAACCTCATTGAGAGATTAAAGGGAGAGGAAATTGGGATAAGGGTATCATTGAAAAACTTCCTCAATTATAAGAGGAAGCCAAAAGATAATGTCTAAAATTGACCAATTAGAAATAACAAGAAAAATATAGTATTGATAAAATGGGCATCAAGATTCAGGTTGTATGGAGTGTTGAGGCCCTGGAGTGCTGTTTTTCAAAATATGCTTTTTAAATTAGGTGTACATGTAACTATGATTAAAATTAACATTTACCAAGATTAAAAACAAATAAAGGTTTGAGAGGGTTGGAGAGAGAAGCACAGAGCAGAGGAAGTACAAGTATCTAAAGTAGGTTACATTTTATTTGCTGACGTATATGAAATTGTAGACTCACTATTAAGATCTCTTTAAACAATTATTAACTGCCCATCACAAGCTTCCTTTCAGTAATAGCAAATTGAAGAAATTTATTTTGGTTATTTACCATCTTATCCAGTAGGCCAACTGTGTAACTGAACAAACAGTTACATAGTGGGCCAGTCTATTACTGGGGAGGAATTGAATCATAACTTTGGGAGCAGAACACTCTTTAGGACCCCCAGTCCATTCCAGAGAGACACTAAAAGTGCAGTTTGAAGAGGGAGCTGGAGGCTGGCCCACAACCTTATAAAACTTCCTGATAGTGTTGAGGCTATGAATTAAATTTTCTAATTTTCAGTTTCACTCTGATGTATCACAGTGCATCTCTGGGCTAAGGGAATCATCACTACCATGGGGAAGAAGGGACAGTTTCTGGAAAGTAGCAGGTTGTGGAAAGCAATATCAAGAAGAAAAGAGCCCTAAGGAGTTATATAAACAGTGGAGCAAGAAAGAGTCAGTGAAAAGAGAGAGTGGTAGAAAATGGCTTGATCAGCACCTTTGTTAATTTTTATTGATATAATCAATGAATCAATTTGCTCATAAAACCATGCACAAGATCCTAATAGAAATTGCTTATATCCAGTGGATGTGCTCATTTTTTGACACTAAAGTTAAATATTCTTCAGGCACATGAGAAAGAAGGAGGTGGAAAACTTGTTAATGAGATGAAAGACTGAGCAAAGTAAAATTTTATTGTTTTTTTTTGTAAATGTTCAAGATATTCTTATGAGAATAAAGAAAGGGAAGAAAAAGGAATCGGCATCTACCAGCTTACTATCAGATAATTTTATTTCTTATCTCATTTAGGAAATTGGTTCAACTTTCCCTGTGGCCCCTCATCTGTGAATTCCATAAAGGGCGTGATATATTTTATGCATCTCTCTATCCTCTGGGCTTAATGAGATGCTTGGCAAGTTGTACACTATCCATGAATGTTGTTTGAAATAAATATCATGAGCAGAATTAAATGTCATTTCTTCTTTCAAATTTTCTTTTTTACCCCTCTAAAGATAGGTACTGAATTCAGTTATTTCTGCTTAATTATTCCTAACCCCTTATTCCGGAGAAGGCAATGGCACCCCACTCCAGTACTCTTGCCTGGAAAATCCCATGGACGGAGGAGCCTGGTAGGCTACAGCCCATGGGGTCGCTAAGAGTCAGACGACTGAGCGACTTCACTTTCACTTTTCCCTTTCATGCACTGGAGAAGGAAACGGCAACCCACTCCAGTATTCTTGCCTGGAGAATCCCAGGGATGGCGGAGCCTGGTGGGCTGCTGTCTATGGGGTCGCACAGAGTCGGACACGACTGAAGTGACTTAGCAAAAAAAAAAAAAAACCCCTTATTCACTAGGATTTTTATCTGAACATGATAGATGCAGGGGAAACTGAACCAATACTTTGTATAATTGAACTGAAAAAAATGATGGTGCCCAGATCTTTTAAAGTTATTTATCTGGTCTATGTAAATTACATATGTAATTGTGTGAAAGTGAAAGTTGCTCAGTTGTGTCCGACTCTTTGTGTCCCCATGGACTGTATGGTCCATGGAATTCTCCAGGCCGGAATACTGGAGTGGGCAGCCGTTCCCTTCGCCAGGGGCTCTTTCCAACCCAGGGATCAAACCCAGGTCTCTCACACTTCAGGCAGATTCTTTACCAGCTGAGCCACCAGGGAAGTCCATGTAACTGTGTGGTGGTTTAGATGCTAGGTCGTGTCCAACTCTTGCAACCCCACGGACTGTAGCCTGCCAGGTTCCTCTGTCCATGGGATTCTTAAGTTAAAATCAGTAGTGTTAAGCCCAATAACTCTAAAAATAGAGTTTAAAAAAATTAGTTTTAAATCTCCAGGTGATTTCAGCCAGGTACCTACAGCTCTACAACTCCTTTCCTTTGCTAACAACTTCAACCACCCAACTCCCTGGTGAATAATAATGCCAGTATAGTCATCTTTGTTTTCTTTCATAGTTTTTTGAGAACAGGATCATTCTGTCAGCCTTCATGAGTTGACGCCCCTCTAGAAATGATTGCAGTTCATTTTATCCACCCACTAGATACCAGAATAACCTGCTGTCTTTGCAAAATATGTAGTCACTCCCCAAATCATATTTTATGCCAAGTTTTAGAAGAGAGGGAACCATGCCAGAATTCATTTTAAAATCAAGTTCTGTTTTCTATTTCTAGTGCTGGTGCATGGTAGACAGCTGGAGGGTAGTTTCATTTAAGCTGGTTTCTTCCTTGACACTCTTTCTTTTCAGATATGAATTAGCTAGAATCATGCTAAAATGAACTTAACTAATTCTATACTAAAACAACACCAATAGTAATTGCAAATAAATAAAATTCAGTAAACATTTCAGTAATAATATGCTTGGGGCAGCAGTTAACATTTTTTCCTGCCTTTAGGAAATATTAATTGTATGAATGTTAGGAAGCTCTACCTAATAAATTGTGGTTTATATAAATATGCCATAAATTGAGGTATGGAGCAAAAAATAAGAAATCCCAATCTAGCTAGAGACAATAAGGCACATATTACCTTTAGTATAATGAGCCTAATCCAAATATTAGTGCAACTGATTCTTCATATAAGATAAATTCAAAATATACTTAAGAAAGAACATTGGCTGGGCATTTAGATATACTGGTATCTAATCACTACTGTATTGTTTTGCATTCTTCAGTTTATGAAGTCTTAGGCTTTTACTATTGAAAACATTTCTGATCTAAGTCCCTGAATAGAATTGCTAAGCTTCTGTTTGGATGATAATCTGTGTTTATTTCACCTTTCTTCACTGATTAACCATCTTTGACACTTTGATTGAATACGATATTCCCAACACATCAACTGATTTAATTAATTCTTGCAAATGTTTTGTAAAGGCCAGAATGCTTGTTTCTATAGAAATGCCTCAAGTCCTTTTTCTTGGTGCCAAGAGCTATACATTTTTTAATAACCTGTTTGCTATCTGGTAGAAACTAGAATTTCTAACTGTGACTTGCCAAGCATTCTCATAGTTTCTGCAGGGTTCTCATAAGAAAGGAATTTCATAAAAAATGTTATCAATTTTGTTGACTTTTCCTCCTTAACTTTTCCCTCTTTTAAACATAAGATGCCCCTCATAGCTCTGAGGGGCTTCCCTGGTAGCTCAGATGGTAAAGAATCTGCCTACAATGCAGGAGACCTGGGTCCGATCTCTGGGTCGGGAAGATCCCCTGGAGAAGGAAATGGCAACCCACTCTAGCATTCTTGCCTGGAGAATCCCATAGACAGAGGAGCCTGGCGGACTACAGTCCGTGGGGTCGCAAGGAGCAGACATGACTCAGAGACTAACACACACACATAGCTCTAAGACTGGCTGGCTGAAGGGTTTTTATCCAACAGCATATTCTTTATGGCAGCCATGTGTACCATGAAACAACCCTATTTCTACTGCCTTTCTCTTTAAGGCACATAGAAGGATTTCCAAGACCCAGAATAAGTCAAGAACAACTCTAAATTGCAGGCTTCAGTATTTGGCAACGTGTTTACCTCTCTCAGGTCTATAGGAATGGTCTTATTTGATTATATTCAGAATGGACTCTATTCCATTTTTAAAGGCAACCTTTTTTGCCACTAAATTATAAAGCCTTTAACTAACGTACTGCTCTATACAAAAGGTTTTAGCTCTGCAACTACTGTAAGAACATGTTGATGCTAGTCTTCTCAAGCCACAGATTCAAGAAAGAAATCAAGAAGCCTTTAGGTTCTCTAACATTCTGCAGTCCATTTAAATTTCTTTGGATGTTTTATTGATATTTCTGTGGCCTTTGATTCTGTACATAGGAATTTGTTATAGATTAAGCTCTCTGAACAAAATGTGCATCTTTGGTTATTAAGGATGATAATACTATTCAGAAAATCAGTAGAAATGGTCTCTTGATGGATCCAATAATGATTTCAGTGAAGTCAAACATGAATTTGATTTGGCTTTACCTCCTTTGTAATTTTTACATTAATAATTTGTTAGTACTCCTTGTGGAGTTGGATATATACCCTCTACAATAGGGAATAGAGACAGCAGACATTTGGTGACCTTTTTCTGTGTGCCAGGCATTCTGCTAAGTATTCTATGTAGTTTATTCTCATTTAATCTCCACAGAAGCTCTGTGACACTAATGCTATTTTTAGTCTCATTTTTCCAAATGAGAAAACAGAAGCCCAGAAAAATTGAAGTAATGTATCCAAGGTAACGTGGCTACTATGTGATTAGAATGGAATTCAAGTGCAGCAGGTCTGACTTCAAAACATGAATCCCCAGCCATTATTATATACTACCTCTCATATGAAGATAATATTATTTTCTTAACACAAATTTGCTGTGAACAACTTACCCTGCTCTCTAGTGCCAATATAACATTTCATAACAAACATCTAAAACTAAACGTAATTTTGGCAGTCAGTTCCCATAATTTAACCAGCTTTGGGTTGAGATCCAGTAGCAATTTAAATCTTTCAATTATATAGATATCTATTTTATAATCCGTTAATTTAGAGAGCACTCCATGAAGTAATGCTGCTCAAGATATTTTTAGAGATGTTTTGTTAAAGGAAAAAAATGGCCCAGGTGAATTTCTGGTTATGTGGTTATATCTGTTCTACAATTTGTGTTGTGTGAGCAGTTAAAATCAATATAGCCATGTAACCTCATGATGAAGATAAGGCTTTGATCACCCATTTATCTGTGTGATGCAGCAGATGCAAAATTATTTCTTAAGAAAAATCATATTCTTCCCTTGGCATACCCTAAGTGGGATAGAAATGCCTCTGTTAAAACTGTTACTCTTAGCGGCCTCTTTGGCTTCTGGATGCATTTCTATTTCTTTCAAATGACTGTTAAAGTATATTGCTTAGTGTTTAAATGATATTGTAGACTAGCTGCACTCCAGATTCTTATCTAATTCTCTGTCACTCAGTATAAATCGAAAGTTCAGTTGTCTAGAGCAACATTTACAGAGGATATCGTAAAGTTTATATAGTCTACCTGTTCCTCTATAATGCTTTGTAATCTAGTCCTTGAGTTATGCATACTAGAAAAAAGGATGTTTGTGCATTCATTGAAATTACCTCTTCCTCTTTGAATGGCTTTCCTAAATTTACATATTTTTTGAGAAGAGAAAGATTATTCGGAAGCAACAGAGAAAACACTATAGCTCTATGTATGACCCACTCCTCTGCATGAAAATATATACTTCTAGTTATGTAATTCTATACTCATTTGCGTTGGTCTGAACTTTTTTTTTTAATTTTAAAAGAATTATTTCTTAAAGACTGAAACGATAGCAACTGAATACATTCCTGTTTCAGTTCTCTGTTGTATGTGTGTTTTAGTCGCTTCGTTGTGTCCATTTCTTTGTAGCTCACCAGGCTCCCCTGTCCATGGGATTCTCCAGGCAACGATAGTGGAGTGGATTGCTATTCCCTTCTCCAGGGGATCTGCCCAACCCAGGGATTGAACCTGGGTCTCCCACATTTGCAGGCAGATTCTTTACTGTCTGAGCCACCAGGAAAGCCCTCAGTACTCTGTTGCTATTTAGCAAAGAAGACTAAAACTAACTAGTTAAAATATCTTATTATTTCTCATGATTTCATGGGTCAGACATCCAGGCAGTATACAGAATGGTTGGCTCATTTCTCCACATGATGTCTGCTGAACTGGAATGGCCAAAATGACTTCTGTGCTCACATCCCTGATTCCTCAGCTAAGTGGGTAAGGACTCCTGGGGTTGGCAGGAGTGATTCCCCTAGGGCCCCTAGTTTGGGGATGCAAACTCCAAATTGGCTGGTTCCTTAGGTTTTCTCCGTGAAGGCTTTGGGTCTTTTCTTCTCTCTGAGTTCTTTCCAAGTGGTCTTTCTGACAGGGCAGCCCTAAATCATACATGGCAGCTTAGGGCTACCCAATGCAGCAAAGTTGAAGCCGCCAGACCTGCTTACTGCTTAGGCTCAGAAAGGGCACAAGGCTATTTTGCTGCATTTCTAATTAAAGCAAGTCATAGGCCCAGGCATGTGTAATGGACTGTATAGAAAGGCATGAATATCAATGTTACTGATGGGGCTTTCCAGGTGGCGCTAGTGGTAAAGAACCCACCTGCCAATGCAGGAGACATAAGATCCCTGGGTTGGAAAGATCCCTGGAGGAGGTCACGGCAACCCACCCCAGTATTCTTGCCTGGAGAATCCCATGGACAGAGGAGCCTGTCGGGTTGCAGTCTATACAGTCTCAAAGAGTCGGCCATGACTGAGGCGAGTTAACACGCACACACGCATTACTGACTACTACAATTCCTAGGTTGTAAAACAGTGATGGGATCAGAAGGATAAGATTTGCAATAACTAATAAACTCAGTTACATTTAAGAATTGTAGCAACTGATCATGAGATAAGAGGCCATTATTAAAGATAATTTGCCAAAGTAGATATCCATGTGAAACAAGTTGCTCTTAAGCCATTTTTATATCTAGCTTATTAATAATAGATCTATATTTAATTCATGAAGAACTCACAAATTATGATGGTTCATATCATTTCCACTAAAAAAACTTAACCTGAAAATCTTTTGAAAGCTGCCTGGATATTCTCTTGGAAGGTCTATAAGTTAGTTGTTGTTGTTGTCGTCAGTCATCCAGTCATGCCTGACTCTTTGCGACCCCATGGATTGCAGCACGCCAGGCCTCTCTGTCCCTCACAATCTCCCGAAGTTTGCCCAAGTTCATGTCCATTGCATCAGTGATGCCATCCAGCCATCTCATCCTCTGACGCCCTGTTCTCCTCCTGCCCTCAGTCTTTCCCAGCATTAGGGACTTTTCCAATGAGTCAGCCTATTCACATCAGATGACCAAAATACTGGAGTTTCAGCTCCAGCATCAGTCCTTTCAAAGAGTATTCAGGGTTGATTTTCCTTAAGATTGACTGGTTTGATCTCCTTGCTGTCCAAGGGACTCTCAGGAGTCTTCTCCAGCACCATAGTTCAAAGGCATCAATTCTTCGGCGCTCCACCTTCTTTACGGTCCAGCTTTCACAACTGTGCATGACCACTGGGAAAATCATAGCCTTGACTATACTGACCTTTGTCAGCAGAGTAATGTCTCTGCTTTTCAGCATATTGTTTAGGTTTATCATAGATTTCCTACCAAGAAGCAAACGTCTTCTAATTTCATAAGTTAGTTAGGGAGGAAATAAAGAGACAAAATGCTTTGTGCTATGGTGTACTTAACTTGTATAGTAAGTTTTGTTGAATGTCATTTTGTGTGGGATTTTAAAACCAGAGTCTCTGGTTGTAAGGCATGCTATCTTGTAGGGTTAAGGTAGAGACTGAAAACCACTCTGGCAGATAATAAAGTTTATTATTAGTATCATTATTTTAAAGGATATTAGAGAAAAGAGATAATTCATAGTGTATGAAGTAGTTATGAACCTAATGAAAAATTTTTCATGGCATCAAGGAAGTATGGGCTTGGAAAAATCCAATGTATGGTCCAGATAGAGATAATGAAACCAGAGGAATCATTGGAGGTAAAGTAATTTTACATGTAATTCCCACTTTTGAATATTAGTTGTCTGGAATAATTTACTTCATACAAGTGGCCACAATTCTTTGACAGCCATAGATGTCCACTTACTTTGTCATTTCTAGGGACACTTTGGAAAAAATAGTGTGAGTCTACTCAGCAAGCAAAAGTAAACCTACACAACTCACTTTATTGATGAAAGTGAAAAAGTGAAATTGTTAGTCGCTCAGTCATGTCCAACTCTTTGCGACCCCATGGACTGTAGCCTGCCAGGCTCCTCTCTCCATGGAATTCTCCAGGCAAGAATACTAGAGTGAGTAGCCATTGCCTTCTTCAAGGGATCTTCCCCAACCCAGGGATCAAACCTGGATCTCCTGCATTGCAAGCAGAGTATCATCTGAGCTACCAGGGAAACCCACTTTGTTGATATGATGAAAAAATAGCTGTGGAAACACAGATACAAGAGCAAGGTGGTGAATTCCCCATTGCTGGGATTGTAAGGATGGACAGTGTCAGAGACTTATCAAGAAGCAGCAGCATTCACACTGAACTTTGGAGCATGGACAAAATTCTAGAGGAATGCTGTTACTGATTGCAGAGTCACATCCAGGATGTTGTAGCTCTCAACCAACTATTTTGTTCTTCCTCCTCCATATTCCATAAAGACCCTATGTATTTTTAGGAATAGGAAAAACCTTAAAAAGTTATGGTCTCAGGCATCTGCACTTCCCTCCTTCACTATATTGATCCCCATCGGTGGAGTTAATATAAGGGAGTCATGATGGAAGGCTAGCATGGAGTGACTGATCCAGCACTTAGGAAATAAGCTGTGTCCCAGGCAGGAAAATACCTCAGATATCTAAAGCATATCTGTGATGCTTGGCCCTTCTATTTTTAAGAGATTATCAAGTTTTAATATTTTATAAGTTCTCCTGAGATACAGATCTAGTAATTCTTGATCTTGTACAATCAACTGATTTCTTCCATACAAATGGTATATATGTTGAGAATCTGTTATGTACTAAACACTGGATTTTTAGATTTGAAAAACCCAGTCCTTGCTCTGGGCAGCTTGTGGTGGTGGTTAATATAAGCATGAGACTAAGTGAAGTGTTTTCATAAATGGCATGTATATGTCTGCTCCATAAGTCAAATTATAGTGTATTTTTCTATTTTCTGAGTAGATTTGGTATATTTTTGATTCATAAATCTTTCAATACATGGCTATTCTTTAGTATTTTATATATATGTCATATATATATATACATATATTTTATAATACGATTCAAAAATTATGAAAATAGAACCAGAGCTGAAGGAACAAAAATGAATTTGTATTTTCTAATATTATTTTTATATTTGTTTTGATTCTTTCCCTAAACTATCTTCACACTAGAATTACAGGTCATTAGACTTGTACTAATCCCCTTTATAGTGTCGTGGAAAGAAATTAAGTGGGCAACACTTGGATATTATGGCCTGAATGGACAGAGAAGCAGAAATATAACAATCTGTGTAGTGAGACACCTCTTGTAGTTCCTAGACTGATCCATATATGTGATGAAGTAGCTCCTGTATAGAATATTCATATACTCCTTACTTAAGCTTTCTTGTGAAGGATTCTGGTTTATGTGGAAGGAATGAAGGAGAGAGGAGAAGGAAAGAAGATGGAAGGGGTGGTTAAGAAAGAGATTACATAGGTTCTTATTGATCATCTAAAGAGTTTGGATTGTATTTCAAGTTTAATGGGAAGGCAGTGAAGGGCTTTACATTTTACAAGATTGTCTGCTGTGGGTGAATGTTTAAATGTGATAGGTTCTACTGTTTTTTTTTTTAATAAATGGACTAAGGTTTCTTCCTCCAAACAGAGAAGAGTTTTAACAACCAGAGAGTATTAGGGGCACATAGACGGGGCATCTTCTTGGTGACTATTGGTAAAACACAGGAAATAAAAAGCCAAAGGAAAAAAATGAAGAAAAAAGAAAGAGATGTTTGTCTGTATTTGCTGTCTCCAGAAGCTCAGTATTAATGTAGATGTGTAGTAGAGAAAGAAGTGAGAGAGTAATATTGTGTATATAATTTAGATATAGCCCCAAATATAGACATTTGCCTTTTTATTGCAGTGTTTTATAAACTCAAAGTTTAGTGAGTAGAATATTCAATGTGTGTTTAAAATTTTAGATAATACGTTTGTCACAAAGAATGAATTATGTACCATTTACCAGAAATACAAATATATGTTTACTCAAAAGAAAATAACATGCAGGGATAAAGAATGGTCTGATCTCATCCTTGGAAATGAACAGCACACACATTCCATCTCCTCTCCTCTTGCTCCTCTTTCTTCTCCCTTCGTCTGTCTTCCTCCTTCCTTCTTTCTCTTTTCCTTTCTAAAGTAAAGATTGTAAAAGATAAAATAGCTTTGGTAGAAAAATTTAACATACAGAGGAATAAACAGAAAACAGATAACTGCTAATACTTACACATTTTTAATTAATCTTTTTTTGATATCTAGACCTATATGTCTTATTGGTCTTCCTGGTGGCTTAGACGGTAAAGCGTCTGCCTACAATGTGGGAGACCTGGGTTCGACCCCTGGGTCGGGAAGATCCTCTGGAGAAGGAAATGGCAACCCACTCCAGTACTCTTGCCTGGAAAATCCCATAGATGGAGGAGTGTAATATGTCTTATTAAACAAAACTAAAATTCTACTATAGAATTTTGTAACCTGCTAAGAATAGATTTGACTTTGACCTGGATAGTAAGTATGGTTAGAACCAGAACTTTTTGACGAAAAAATCCAGGACAACTCTGTGTTGGGTTAGCTAATACTCAGCATATATGGTAATTAAAGGTGACTTCCATGAGGAGGAAAACTGCAAAGAACTTTTAATAAAAGAAGAAAGGGATAATTCAGAAATTGCATATGCCAGCCAAATCTGAATTATCCTGATGAATAACATCAAATTTCTTTTTTATAATCCTACTTCTGAGGGCAAAAGAAGGTTTTATTTGGAATGATTGTGTCTTAGTATCCTGTTGAAGCAGTTTTTTTCCAGGCGTTCAGCCAGGATTTGAAGACATTTCTTTATTTCTTTCAAGCTACTAGTTTAATCTCAAAGTGAGGTCCACAGAGCATCTGCATCAGAATTTCCTGGAGGTTTATTCATAGTACAGGTGTCCACAAACACGCCTGTCCTCCTGAATCAGTCTTTAGTGATAGGGCCCAGGAATTGCTACTTCAACAAGTTTTGTCATATACCAAAGTTTGAGAATCACTGTACTGAAATTCATAAAACTCTTAAAAAAAATCAATGTCCTAAGCAGCTTTTTAGGGGCCCTACATTTCATTCTCCTATGAAATGAAAGTGTGTAAAGCGAAAGTCGATTAGTCGTGTCCAACTCTTTGTGACCCCATGTACTATACAGTCCATGGAATTCTCCAGGCCAGAATACTGGAGTGGGTAGCCTTTCCCTTCTCCAGGGGATCTTCCCAACCCAGGGATCGAACCCAGGTTTCCTGCGTTGCAGGCAGATTCTTTACCAGCTGAGCCACAAGTGAAGAAATAAGTTCCTTTAAAATGATTTAACCTTAGGAGTCTTTAGAATTGAGAGACCTTAAAAAGTATGTGTTCAATAATTCAATCACATTCCTATACAAATGAGGAAACTTAAAAGATGAAGTGATCTTCCTGAAGTCTCAGAGCTGGTTTGTGGGAGAGCTGAGCCTGTTACCCAGAAAGAACCTCTGACTCCAGCTCTGAAGCTCTTTCTTTCTGCAGACTGGAGTGTACTTTGATGTAGCTGCTGGGCCACTATTTCCTCATAGTAAATGCCGTTTTAATCCTTGCTTATTTACTTTTCTCATGACAAATCCTGAAACCCAGTTTCTTTATAAAGACACATTTTGGTGTTTAAAGAGAAACATGCCTGGCTTTAATGTAATTATGAAAACTGCAGAGCCATGAAATCCCCTTTGTTAACTGCATACTGCATGTAATCTGTGGTCCATAATTCTTAAGTTTGCCTGCTGGTGTACTCAGATAAGAGGAAGCAGAGAGACTCTAAATTAAAGAATTCTGATAAAATAAACTGTATAGATATCTCTATTTCCAGAGCAGGAAAAAATGTTCCTTGTTTAGTGAGATGAAAAGTAATCTAAATAGCTGAAAATAAGCTCAAGTACAGAATTCTTGAAAGCACTGAGAACCTTATAAGATGCACAGAAACAATGCTATATAGATATTGTATGGTATCACTTATATGTGGAGTCTAAAAAAGCCAAATTCATAGAAACAGAGAATTACATGGTAGCTACCAGGGGCTGGGAGGTGGGAGGATAGGAGAGATGTTGTCTAAGGGTGTAAACTGGCAGCTGGTGGATAAATAAGTCGCAGAGATCTAAGACACAGTATCATGATGATAGAAAACAGTATTTGTGGTAAATATTAAACTTGCCAAGAGACTAGATGAAAAACCAAAAACTAAAAACAAAAATGCCATACAAATGATCTGTGCTGAGTGTTTCTGGTGCTGAAATTCTCTTCCATTTCAGAACTGCAAACACAGGAAGTGTGATGAACAAATAAAATGACTTTTATTTTGTCAGAATTATTTTGGTTGCCATCTTTCCAGAAGTCAAAAGGGGACCTAGCTGTTTGTCTTTTGCATTGCTATACCTTCAGTCACTCTCCAGCTGGATATTTAGCTCCAGCTGGAATCAGAAGAAGTGGTCCCCTTGCTCAACACTGGAGCAACTGATTTGTTGGACAGTGCTGTGCTCACCATTAATCAACACCGTAAGAAACCTGCCTTACCAAATCAGAGAGGATTTCAAGCAAGTAGCTAACTGTATGCATTTCCCTTTGCTTCATTTCATGGATGGTAGGTTCAAACTGAGTGACAATACACTGTTATATTCAGAACCAAGTTCATCAAAGCAAGTGAGAACATAATTTATTGTTTCTGATCATCACTATAATCCTTTGCTTTTCCCCTCAACCTTCAATAATGATTTTTTAACGTCTGGTTATTTATGACATCATATTATACGTTAGATATTTCTTAAGGAAATCTCTGCTCTTAAAGTACGTTTAAATAAACAACAGACTAATGAAATAATTGTACATCACATAGAGTATTTTTAAGTTCTCATTTTGTGAGTAAGCGAAGCAACCTTGGCCTTTAGGAATAAAATAGCTTCTCACAAGTGAATTTTATTTCAGCAGATAGAGATAAGGGGCCAGTATTCCTCAGTGACTCAGTGGTAAATAATCAGCCTGTCAGTACAGGAGATGCAGGTTCCATCCCTGGTTTGGGAAGATCCCATGGAGAAGAAAATGGCAACCCACGCCAGTATCCTTGCCTGGAAAATTCCATGGACAGAGGAACCTGGTGGGCTACAGTCCATGGGGTCGCAAAGGAGTCGGACACGACTGAGCGACTGAACAACAACAAAAAGACAGAGATAAGTGATTGGTCCACATGTGAACTAGTCTTCTGTCTAATGGTCAGAAGTCTGCAATATCACTGTTAGAGGGCATTACTGGTAATCTACAAGGAGTTTGCTTTCTTTTATAAACTCTTAAAGTTTTTGATGATGTGCTTGATCTTGTGGCATTTGGATTTTTTATTTATTAGGAAAGGAAGTTAAGAGGCACTCAAATTCAAAACCAAGATAAAACCAATGTGTGTTTCAATGGATATTATATAGTTAAAAAGAAACCTTTTGGAGGGAGTATAAATCTCCTGGAACTGGGTTTATGGCATAGAACTACATGATGGCACCCAAGTTTGCTATTAAAAGGACTCTGAATAAAATAACTTGTTCTCAAGCATTTCTGTTCTCCTCTCACCAGTTGCTCTGATTCCCTCTATCTATCCTCCCTCTCTTCCTCTCTGAAAAGAGGCCCTCTGGTTCCTAACCTAATCTAACTTGTTTCTGGAAGTGGAGCAAATTAAATTTTACATGTTAATGTGCTTATGCCTGAAGTATCCATCTTCATATGATTGCGAGATTAGGGCTGCATTTGATTTTATGTTGACCAGCCCAACTCCTCTTATTTTCATGTTGCCCAGTGGCTTTGTAGTTCATTTAATCATTGGAGATACTGGATATTACACTGTTGGTGCCTCCAACGTAAAGTTGTGATTTTAGAACACATGATGTTTCTGTGATGATTTAGGGGATAGTTGAGGTCAACTTTTAAAAAATACATGTGAAAGTAATCTAGTGCCAGTAGCCACTGAGTGATCTAGTAATAAGTATAAAGGAAATACCAAAACTGGAAATTCTTTCTTTTTTTGCCTAAGGAGTAGCTTATTATGGCCACATTGGATGGTAAGCTTTACTCTATCACTAATTAAGAGGAGAAATCAGTCAGTTTTAGCTACAAGTTGTGCGACAATGATCTTGGAACAAGAGAGTTTGGATACCTTCCAGATAAACCTAGTTTTCACCTTTAGGATGCTTTTACCATCCTAAATTTATATCTTTAGTCACAGATAAATGACCAATCTTCCATACTGAGTCACTGAAATTTGTATGATAGGAAAAGCAGAAAATCAGTAAACAATAAGATTTATTAGGTGAAAAAATAGATTTGTAATATAATGAAGATATAACTATTTATTGGGTTTTAGAACTTCTCTGCTAAGGAGTTTCCACCTAGGGCTAAAATAAAATACGTCCAAAATCTGAGCTCCCTGTCTTTCCACAGATGTTTAGTAACTTCTTTACTTATTTGTTGCTATCAAAATCATGAATCTTCCAGTACCCAGTTTCCACAACTTGGACAGCATCTGTCATTCTCCTTTTAGAATCTTGTTCTGTAGTCTAATGCCTTATAGGAGCATGACTGTCTTCTACAGCATCCTTAACATTGCTCACCCAGCCTATGCTCAAACATGTCCAGTGATGAAATGCTTACCAGTTCATGAGGCAACCCCTTTCTTTGTTAGTAAGTTTCTCTATTTTGACCAAAATCTGTACATCTCCCATCATTTGGAACATTGAGGCAAAGGGTATTCATATTTTCTTCAAAAACCAGCTTGGATAAAGGCCCAAGCAGCATTTCAGTCATTATTTGTTTGCTTTTCTTTCCATGGCAGTTTCCAATTTTTATTGGCTTGTCTCTATTTGCTTTTTAAATTGCCTTGGACACTTTATATTGAAGTACATATTTCGGCAGAAAGAAATTTTAAAGCTCAGAGATTTTTGCCTGTCCACCTCAAACAAATTGGAAGACCATAGCAGTTATTTTGTTTCCATTTGAGAAAAAAAAAAAGATCATATTTTAGTAAAGAATAAGAATGTGTTAGACATCTTTACTTCTTGGTCACTCACTGCTGCTGCTGCTGCTGCTGCTAAGTCACTTCAGTCGTGTCCGACTCTGTGCGACCCCATAGACGGCAGCCCACCAGGCTCCTCTGTCCCTGGGATTCTCCAGGCAAGAACACTGGAGTGGGGTGCCATTTCCTTCTCCAATGCAGGAAAGTGAAAAGTGAAAGTGAAGTTGCTCAGTCGTGTCCGACTCTTAGCGACCCCATGGGTCTGCAGCCTACCAGGCTCCTCCGTCCATGGGATTTTCCAGGCAAGAGTAGTGGAGTGGGGTGCCATTGCCTTCTCCTTGGTCACTCACCACTTTATTTCAATAAGAAGGATTAACAGTGGTTTGTAGTCACATCTTTGAAAAACACTGACATTCAAAATTAGATCTATCATACCAATAATCACATATATATAATATTTTATACATATAGTATGTGGCATATGCATTATTTATATATTCTACAATGACTTTAAAAACTGAAGCTGTAAGCATGAAACCTATTTATATGTAAAACATTGCACATAAGAAAGAAAATTTTTTAAATGAAAGAGTATTTGGAAGTTACAATAACTGCCATGTATTGTTCACTCCCTAGTCTGATCTCCTATGCTAAACAGATTATCTGAGTTAGCTCATTTAATCTTCATAACAGACTTGAGAAGTAATCTATCATGATCCCATTACAGTTGAGGAAACTGAGGTATAAAGAGATGAGTTGATTTTTCTAAAGTCGCACAGCGAGTATGTGATGGAGCCCCAGTGTGAGCCCTGGTCACCTAAGCCCAGAGTCACAGGATTCAGTATTAGTCAAACCACCAGCATCAGAATGACCAAGGGTGCCTTGGGAGTAGTGCCCCTGCCCCGACTCCACACCAAATTGGCCAAAGGAGAACTGGAGTGTGGCACTGTGTTAAATGACCAAATGCCAGTTTTTAAATAAATAGGCCAGTGAGAAGGAATAGGTCTTCTAAAATTTCCCTGAAGGTGAGAGGTAACTCTCCATCGTATTTTTCCCTCAAGCCAGCTCTCAGCATCAGAATTTATTGCTGCCAGTTCCAAAAGGGGAGATACTCACCCCCATGTGATCAAGTTCTTTAGCAGTAGCTTAGAGTTGTCTCTGGGTACTAAGAATCATTTATTTGTCTTTTTATGAAGGATGATGGACCTGTGCAAATTCAGCCTTACACCCTTGCCCATCCTCCTGCCTCTCATCTTTGTGAAATAACACGCCAGGTTGAGCATGTAATCGGGCAGAATGAAGACACACAGTGATCAGACCTTGACCTTATTAGCACAGCATGATCCTCAGGCCTGGCATCTCCAGTTGGGTGGTACCCAGCTGGAGAAGTTTCTGTCTTTCCTGTAGGAGAAGGATCAGTGGATGCCAGTGCATCTGCTCTCTGACTCTGCTATCAAGTTATTCGAGCAGTAGAGTCTGTTGACATGGTAAGAAAAATATATTTGTCAGGCACACAAGTGGTAAAAGAACTTTTTGCATCAAAAGTAGAAATCTGAATTATAGTTGGAATACAAACGCTCCTTCAGGCTTCTCATGCCAGCAGCCATGTTGTTAGTGAAATTTAAATCTGGGGAGAATGCTGTTATGGGCTGCCAGATTGTTTGGCAAATGATTTAGGTCTATTTGATCTATTTGTAACACAGTGATTTTGGTAACTTTTTACTAAGAAAAAACTAAATGTTGCTTTATGCATGGGTTTTATTTCTTGTCAATAATGATTTTCTTCAACCTAGCTAATTTTACTTCTTAAATGTAAAGTGCTAACGTTTGAGTGTTTTCTGTACTATGCAGTATAAATCTGTCTATCTGTGTCCTCATTCATACAGTTCAGTACAGGTCCTATTTTATTTGCTCTGAAAATAATGTGGTTGATTTATTTGTATAGACTCCTAGAAATGTGCTTTTTCTGACTTAGTAGAAAATTTCACCCCTAAATAGCACTCAGGTTGAATAAACTCTATAGATCTTATTTTAGGTTTAGACTGTATCATGTTTTAATACAAATTTGGCCTCTCTTTTAGATTTTTCTTTTAGCTCTGTGGTCAGGTTTTATCCCTTTCAAAAGCAGCATCCTTAATAACAGTGTTAAAGGGGCTTGGAGTGCCCCCGGAGCTCTCTCCTCTCCTGACTGGCCCCTCTAACTCCCCAATGGACACTGTACAACTCACAGCCCAGCCCTTAAGACAGGATGTCTGCCTTTCCAGCTTCCCCTGTTCCTGTAGTCAGTGTCCAGGCCCCATTTCTACACCCCCCCCCCAATAAGTCCAGTTCTGTCTTGAATGAAGATTTATAAAAGAAGAATCACTTCGCATGCTCTATCACAAAGACTTTTAAACACTCAAAGTTCGTAGGAAGTCACGCGTCAGACTCCTGAGGCTTAATAAAGCTCCTTCAGTTGCTCCCCAAGGGCACATCTCTCTTTAACCCTGTAATCGTCTTTGTAGCCGGCCTCTGACCTCTGCCTCTGATTTTATTTCCTACAATTATGAAGCCAAGCCCCAGACTCAGCTGTACGTGGGTGTCTGTTCAGAACTGAACAGAAAAGAGAAAATTGCTTAAATAGCAATAAAGCTACTTTTTGATGGTTTCATCATAACCAAAAATGTAGGCAAAAAGCCAGGGTTTGTCATCTACTTAGCTATGTGATCTGCAAGACTTATTTGCAGTTACTATTCATCTTAGGAGACCCTTATAAAATCTGATGGCTTTATGCCTTATAAATTTTGATACTATAGGGTTTGGGTAGACTCCGGGAGTTGGTGATGGACAGGGAGGCCTGGCGTGCTGCGATTCACGGGGTCGCAAAGAGTCGGACACGACTGAGCGACTGAACTGAACTGACTGAATCCCATATAGAAAAGTGAGGTCACAAGGCCACCCATGAAAATGTCCCATGCCAGGCAATGAGCTTAATATTTTCTACTGACTTAACAACTTGTAAAATAATACTCAACCACTCAAAATTGCCTTGATGTTTAGATGCTTCATTTGGATATAATATCATCTCATTATCTATTTTAAATTATTTAAGATGAAGGTTATATATAAAGAAAAAATTCACTGGACCCACTTCAAAAGGAGAAATACTGGCTATTATTGATAGTAGAACTGTTTCTGGTCAAGTCAAGAAGCCTTTCCAAAGTATGCGTCTCCCTGGCCTTCGAGTGCTCCTTCCAGAGCCAGACAGTCACTTTATCCTCTGGTTGCCCAGGCCTGTTGTACAGCCAGGTGCCTGCTGTGAGCTTTCTCTCTCTGGACTCAGAGCACATGGTATGATGCTACAGCGACTCCTGTTTCTCTAGCGTCTGGTTTCTGTATTTTCATTTCCCCTTCTCTTCTATGTATTTTTTGAGACTTATTTGTTGGACGTAGTACTTATCGTTCAGTGAATCTTATCAACTACAGTGAGCAGTAGTTTGAAATGTGGGAGATGCTCTTCTAACCTTGAACCACCATTGTTATTCATTAGACCTTTTGTCTCAAAGCAGGTCAAAACAATCATAAAAAGTAAGACTGTGCAGAGGATCTTAAAGAGATCAGTAACCATAATCAAGTAATTGTCATGATAATTTAATTGTGTATTTCACCTTTGAATTCCATTCCTCTTTTATGTAAAGAAGTGTAAAGAGAAAATGAGGGTATGTACATTCTGAGTGATTCTGATGGACAACTACCTTTATGTTCTCTCTGTTCTGGGAGATGGGAGAAATAAGGAACAATGTTCTTTTGAGGAACCCAGTTGCATTTAAACAAACACTTTCTAATGGAATTTAACATGCTTCAATTCTTTACTATCTTTAACAAGTTCAATAATAATGATGTTACCTATAGCATTATACAGCTTACAGAGAATGTTTGTCATTTGCAGCTTGCAACTCAACTCAATATTAGTTACTGATTTCATTTTGGAAATTGGGAAGCTGATTCTCAGAGAGATTAGGTGATATTTCTTTCTTTTTTAAAAAGCTTTTTTATTTTGTATTGGAATATACCCGATTAACAACATTGTGACAGTTTCAGGTGAACAGCAAAGGAACTCAGCCATACATAAACATGTGTCCATTTGCCCTCAAACTCCCTTCCCATCCAGGCTGTCATATAACATTAAGCAGAGTTCCGTGTGCTGTAGCAGATCCTTGTTGGTTATCCATTTTAAATATAGCAGTATATACAAACTCCTTAACTATCCCTTTCCTCCATCCTTCTCATCTCAGCAATTTATGGCAACTATAAGTTCATTCTCTATTTCTATTTTGTGAGTAAATTCATTTGTATCATTTCTTTTTAGATTCCACATATAAGGGATGTTTTACAGTATATCCCTTTCTCTGTCTGACTGACTTCACTCAGTATGATATTCTCTAGGGACGTCCATGATTAAGTGATATTTCTCAAGTCTCTCAGCAGGTGAGTCTCAGAGCCAGGGTAGGAACGCAAGTGTTCTAACACCAAGACCTTATTTTTTCCTCTACATATTGCTGCTGCTTGAAAAAAAGAAAAGAAAAAAGAAGTTCCTATTTATTGAGCACCCAGTATACGCAAGAAACCTTACAATGTATTTATTTATTTAATCCTTACAACAACCATGAAAAGGTATATAGGTAGATAATATTATCTACATTTTTGCTAGAAAGTGAAAATTTAGAGAGGTTTAATTACTTAGTCCACCTGTTACTGAGTCATAGATTACATTTTCTTTCTTCCATGCTCTAGAAGAAATAGATCTGTTCTCAGTCTCCTAAACCAGATACTCCCAGTTTAAAGGGGAGTAGCGAATCATCTCTCCATTTGCAGTGCCTGGTGAATTTTCAGATGCCAAACAAAAGCCTGTGCAATACATAACAATAGACACTGTTTCAGTCCCTTCAGGGAGATTGAGGTAGGTACATAAAAGAATAAACAGCAATGCCAGTCTCTTCACTCCCTGTCACTTCTGTGGTCTTTCCATGATCCCCACTGTGGTTGAGTCTGCTAACCACCTTTCCTCTGCCCTTCAAAACCTACTCATCCCTGAGGACCTACCTTACCTTTTCCTGGAGCCATTTCCAGCACATTTCAGTCGATCCCTGCTTTGATTCCTCTAGCACATACTGCACACATCATACAATAAACACTGCTAATACGACCAGGGCTCGGATCACTTTATGTGCTTTGTTTTGCCAGTTTGTGGGAAATGTAAATTTTTTGATTTGGAGATTATATCACATGGGTACATATTTTATATTTTTCTCAGTACCCAGCACAACGTTAGGAATATAGATTTACACTGTTTGAATAGTTTTTAGTAAGAAGTTAACCCAGTCAGAATATTGATTTGTTAAGACAACCTGACTTTTTCCTTGTATAAATCTTGACCCCCCCCAAACTTAAATCTCACCTAGGCACTAAATTGAGGCTAAGTTAAGAACAAGTTTTAGTCTTTGGTTAAGACAGTCTAGAAGAATAAGAAGAATAGCTATTTGATAAGACTTCTTAAAAAAAGATATACTTGAATTCTACTGAAGATAAACACAAGATCAAGAGGACAAGCATGTGGAGGCATGAACACACAGAAGTCCGAAAACCATAGGGAGAAGTTGAGAAAGTTGGTCAAATTCTAACACAAAGGGAACAAAAAGAAGAATGAACACACACGATAGTATAAAGATAAAATTGGAAAGGGATGGCAGGGTCAAATGAAAAAGAGCCTAAGGAATTTGGACTTCATCCTTAGGCTTAAAGGAAGACATAGGATGGTTTAGTACAGAGAATAAACAGAATTACTTAGGTGGTAGGTGGGGAGTGAGCTCAAACATTAGTTCCTTAGGGAATGGGCAACATCAGGAAGGAGAGAAGGGCATGTAAAAGAGGCAGCTGCTACCAGCTTCAGCCTCAGTGGCCACACAGCAATTTGTTACCAGCTTTTTGCATTTTTCAAAAGAAATTGGAAGTCTAGGCTTTTGTGTAAAAATCTCCACATTTTTAAATGTTGGCTTGAAAGTTTTTAATGACTGTGTTAATCAAATGAAACACTTCAGTGAGTCAGATGCAGTAACACATCCCTTCTCAGCACAGGTAACAAAAGAAAGCTGATTAGAGGGAAAAATGAGCTGAATGGCTAATGTGAAGATTTACGAGAACAGAGGCCTCAGGAGGCACAGAAACACTCCTCTTCCAGAGGCAGACTCATGCAACAGCCGTATATTTTATACTCAGTTCTGCTCTCATTTTAAAACTAACAAGTTTTACAGCGTATGACTCAGCTGACCTTTAGAACTGTTTCAGACCTTTCTTCAAACTCCTAAGAACTGACAGCAACCATGTCAGAAACTATGAACTTGTTTTATTGATCCAGACATGGTTTCAAATATGAATTAAATTGAAAAAGTTCTAGAAGACTTTTGGGTCAATAAAGTCATTATTTAAGTGTTCACTGATCTACCACAGGGCATATCCTGGCATATTCCTGGGCAGCCCAGGCTGTGGGGTCACCCTATTTATCTGATATCTAATTGTTTATCTAACTGTAACTCCAAAGTAAAGGAGGGGAAAAAGAATGGAAGAAAAGTAGTTTGAATAGATAGTGACTGGATTTTTTTCTAAAATTTTGAAAGACAAAAATTCTCAAAATAGGGGATCACAGTGAACCTGAAGCAACATAGATAAAAGAATTGTAAGTGTAGCCACATCATGGAAACTGAAAACCTCCAAAGATGAAGGAAACTCTTACAGCTTCAGAGAAAAGAGTTTACCTAAAATAGAACAATGAGTAGAGTGATAGCATATTTTTAAATGTGAACTGAAGTCTATAAACCTTAGCATAATGCTATAAAGAACAAATAAAGTATAACTAGAATTTATACCCAGAAATACATATTTTTGAACATTATTCATGAATGATTTCAATAAATACATTTTCAGACATGCAGGAAGAGAATGTTTACTACAAAAGACCTTTAGTGAGATTTCTGAAGAGTGCATTTCAGAAATATGAAAGGATAGTTTCAGTAAGAAAAAAATTGTGAGCAGGGAAACTGGAAAATAAGGATAAATATAAATGAATAATATCTGTGTAAAACATAATAGTGTCTAATATAGGGGGTAAAAAGTCAAGATGTAATTAGAACATGGACCACTGTACATATTATTATGTACAATGGAAAAGAATGAATGACATTATTCTAAATACTTGAATTTGGGGAAATAAATATATAATTAAATTTTTTGAACATATATTTTGAAATTTGAGAAAATCACTTCATGTAACAGGTATAACCTCCAAACTAATAAAGAGAAGAATAAAATTAGGGAAAAAATGAAAAGCATTCAACCAAAGAGAAAGCAGGAAATAAACAAAAAGAAATATAGGAATATCAACACAAATATCATAAAATAAGATAGGAAACATCTATGCAAAGATTTTGGGCTTCCCTCATAGCTCAGTCGGTAAAGAATCTGCCTGCAATGCAGGAGACCAGGTTCAATTCCTGGGTTGGGAAGATATCCTGGAGAAGGAAATGGCAACCCACTCCAGTATTCTTGCCTGGAGAATCCCAGGGACAGAGGAGCCTGGCAGGCTACAGTCCATGGGGTCACAAGAGTCAGACATGACATAGCAACTAAACCACCACTACCATGCAAAGATGTTGGTAACTAGAGTAAATATTAATGGACAGATTTCACCAGTAAAACGATACTGATGCACTAGACCAAAAATCCTGTGAGAGGGGGAAAATGTATTTAAAGACATTCTGTGACTTGAGAGCTGAAACAAGACTTAGAAAATTTACTTTCTCATTTACAAATGAGGACATCAGAGCCCAGAGAGGCAAGTGAGATAACCAAGTTCACACAAGGGCCAAATATTCAGCCAGAACTTGACTCCCAATAGGATACTCTGCTAAACTACAGTTGTTGTGTATTTGTTTGTTTGTTTTTTTTTGAAAAAAATGTATTTAGTATTTATAGACCAAATACTGAGGAGAAAATCTGTGAGGTTGATATTGTGATTAAAAGATTTAAAATGCTAGTGACATACTAAATTTAAGAGAATTGCACTGACTTATTTGAGCAAGATAAATTTGAGCTACCTCTGTGTTACAATGATGGAAATGTCATTCTAGGGAGCAAGAGTGTGGTCAGGGTTTCCAGGGAAGGTAGAGCTATTTATAGACTACCTTTGAAACTGTGCAGATAGTACGGTACAGGATGATGAGAGAGAATGAAGATCAGAAGCCTGTGCAAAACCTTCAAGAGGTGGGCAGAAAAAGGAGCTTGCAAAGATAAACTTAAGAAGAAAATTCACAGACTAAAGAAAAAGTAGAAAAACATGTCCTGAAAGAGTGGATTGGGACTAGACACAGCACAATTGCTTGAAGAATGAATGGAGTTTAAAAATATGAAGCTGACAAAGATTGAAAGCACATACATGGAACAAGTGTTAAATAGCCAAGTGATAATATCAAACATAGACCTAGAGTGAAAAATGTAATGTAAATTCTTCAATCTTCAGCCTGATATTCAGGAAGAGGACTAGATTTGTGTGAGAAGAGCTGGACTTTCGTGTAACGTGTCATATTCTACTGCTTTGATTTGGAACCAGTGCCTAACCTCTTTTGGCGGGGGAAGATTTGAAAGAATTTTATGGTAAACACATGTTCATCACTTACATTGTACAATTAACCTAGATTCTACCATTTTACTTTATCACATGTTGCTCCATCCCTCTATCCATTCATTTATCCATCTTATTTTCATTAATGTATTTCATAGTTAGTTGCAGACATCATTATACTTCATTCCTAAACACTTCAACATAAGACTGAGTTTTATTAAAAAAAAACTAGCTCTCCCTTAAAGTTCAGATAAGTAAAATTGATATTACTTATTGATAAGTATTGATAATTACTTATTGATAAGTAAAATTATGAACTATAGTAACCTCCTGCATGTTTTATAACTTCTCATAATTATCTGATCAAGATTCTTGAACAAACACTTACAATTTGGTGGGCAGTAAAACAATTTGAAAGCAGCATTTTTGTATGACTGATAGAAAAAACAGAACCTGTGCCTAACCTCTTTATTTCTCAGTTCCATCATCTATAAAATAGTCTCCTCTGAGAAAATAATTAATTGGAATGATATTTGGGAATGTGGTTTGAAATGTGTAAAACTTTTCTTAAGTCCATATTCTTCATGTTGTTGTTGTTGTTATATTTCATTGGTAGGTAGTTTTGGTGAAGAGTCTAAACCTACTGGTGTTAAATACCATGCACTGGTATTATTTTTATCTAAACCCTGTTTTCAGTGATAACTCTGTCCAATGTCCTGTGCCTATCCACAAACCACAATTTGAACAGATCCCATTTCTAGTCTTTCTCTTTTTATTAAAAAAAAAAAAAAAAAGCTCAGGCAGGGCACAGATAAGATTTTTAGGGCAATGGAACTACTCCGTGTGTTTCTATAATGGTGGATAAATGTCATCGTAAAATGGTCCAAACCATGCAATGTACACCACCGAGAGCGAACCCCAGTGTAAACTGTGGACTGTGAGCGGTGACGATGTGTCAGTGTAGGTGTAACATCATCAGCTATAACACATGTGCTGCTCTGGAGAGCAGGCTATGCAGGTGTGGGGCAGAGGGTATATGGGAAATCTCTGTGCCTTCTGTTCAATTTTGCTGTGACCCTAAATCTATTCTGAAAAATACATAGTCTATTTTAAAACCTCAGCATTTTTGATCCTAGTTTAAAATCCTCTTGTCATATCCAATTTAACGCATATTCTTCCCTCAAATCTGGCTATATTCCCAGAGATTGGTCGTGTAATAGGAAGAGAGACTTGAGTCACCCTTTCACCTCTTCTGTTCTTCCTTTTTTTCTAGTTCTTACGCTTCAGGGACCAGCGAAGGGCTAGGAAACCTTAGGCAGATGACTCTGCCGGAAGTAGTCGTGAGTTACAGTTCCCTCTTGGCTTCTCCAGCTAAGCCCATGTAACCTTCTGTGTGGCACATATCTGAACGCTGGTTCCCTCATGTGGGAGGTTCAGGGAGCCTTGCAGGGCTCTCCCACTGCTCCGTGTCGTGACAAGGAAGGTTGGTTCAGGGTCTCTCCCTTTTAACATTCATTTAGCCCCTCCTGCCTCTGGTAGTAATCCTTGTCACCTCCCGCGCCTCATCCAGGAGACAGCCTTCTCAGAGGTGGGTTCATGGCAAGATGTCTCAAGAGCAGCTGCCTGCTGTGGTGTTTACTGATACATGGGGAACTCACCTAGCCATGCTAACCAGCGGGAAGTCAGGCGTCTCTATTGCCTCCCCTCCTCCACCCTGCCTCTCTCTCCAGTTCTCAGATACCTAATGTCAGCAGTTCCATTGTTTGAGCAGACACCCATCCATCCATCCATCCATCCATCCATCCAACTGGCACACGTGGGGATGAAACCTCCATCCCTTTGTAAGGAATATGGTTGGAGGTTTTTTTATTATTATTTAATTAATGTTAGTTTTTTAATTTATTTTTTAACTGGAGGAAAATTGCTTTACAATATTGTGTTAGTTTCTGCCATACAACAACTCAAATCAATCATAATTTTATATATATATATATATATATATATATACACACACACACACACACACACACACACACCTTTAGTTCCCAATTTTAGGGCAACACTAAGAATCCCACTCAAAAGCCTATTATCCTTTAAAACATAGAGCACTTGATCTGATGGCAAGCATTTGAATTGCATTCTGTGAAGAAAAGCAATCACTAATTTTGATGAAAAGCTCTGAGCTGCCTGCATTTAAATGTTTATGCCCTAGGTTTTGACAAAGTTGAACATAATCAAAATCCTACTGGGAAGAAGACTGTCAGAAAGATTAATTAGAAAGAAAGCAAAAATGGCGCCTTTCTCTGCCTTTTTGTTACTCATCCTTAGATAACAAGCTCTTAAAATGAATGAAGATGTCTTTACATGGTTTTGATTATAAATTTTATAAAGGTCTTGAAAAGAGTTCATCTGAGCATTGAAATGGCATTTTCTGAAAAGTGTCTCCAACTTTTCGTGAGCAGAAACACACAATTGGTAGATGTGTTTTGGTCTCACTGACAATAGAGTCTAAGGCCCCCTATAAAAGAGCTATATACAACTGTTCCTCTCTTCCAGAAAAGATGGATTGCCATGGCAACACTGCCAAGAAATAATAGGTCAAGTTTTATCCTTTTGCCTCAGGCTTGTTTTATTAGGTTTTACTTGGAAGTGAATGCCATTGTAAAATGAAGGATTGGGTGTTTCAAAGTTAAACATCATGCCAAGAAAATCTGATCGATAAAATTGGCTGATGTGAGGAGGATGGATAAAGGACAATAGGTAGGAAGAACCTCTAAATTGATCAAAGAATTATTTAGAGGCCAGTTTATTAGAACCCTCTTCTAAAATGTTGGCTTGATTTACAGATGCTTGTATAACTAAGTGTGTGAAAATGAATTCATAGCGACTGTTTGTAAAAGATCAGTAGGGAAAAATGGTTTGTAAATTTCATCTTAATGGAAGATTACCTGCAGTAAGGAAAAAAGTTCTTATTCCAAAAATAAACGTGCAGCAAGAGAGCATAAAATATTTAAGCTCTCTGTTTTGCTTACTATTTTCATCAGAGTGTGTTCTGTGCTGCTTTATGCCTGCCTATTTATGGAAATGAAAAAAATAAATACGACTGGGAGGGAAGTAATAGCACATAAAAGAAGTAATATATGATAATCAACATTTTGTTTCTGTTGTTTTGGAAGGTAGTGTCTCAGTATATGTTATGACTTTAGGTTTTCCTGTAACAGCACTTCAATCATGTGGGGATAAAATTCAAGCATGAAGCAGTATATAGTATGTATCACTTCAAGGAATGGTGCTCTGTCCTTATAATAACAATATACGTATGTATTCATATACAGTAAGATCTACTTTTTTAAAGCAATAAGACATATCAACTCAGCTTTTTTGAGTAGAATTAATTTTCATAAGTGGAATATAGTTATGCATTTTGGCCTAACATCTTCATGAGACTATTTCAGGGTTCTCCAATAGACCACTGTTAACCTTCTGTATTTTCTCTCCTGTAAAGTAGTAAAAGGGTATGTAGATAGCTGTGAAATTTATATTGCTTTTGCCCTGATCATGCAGATTGCAAACTAGGGTCAGTGACTGCATTAGTTTCCTACGGCTGCCATAATGAAGTACCACAAACTGGGTGGCTTAAAACAACAGGAATTTATTGCCTCACAGTTCTGGAGGCGAGAAGTCCTAAATTAAGGTGTCACAGGGCTATGCTCTCTCTCAGGCTCCAGAGGGAGAGTTCATTTCATGCCTCTCTTCCCAGCAATCTCTGCGGTTTCCTGGTTTGTGGTTATATCAGTCCAGTCTCTGCTACTGGCTTCAAATGGCCTTCTCTGTCTCTGTTCTCTTTTCACCAGTCACAGGATTAGAATCCACCATAATCCACTGGGAACTCATCATAACTAGATTACATCTGCCAAGACCCTACTTCTAAATAAGATCCCATTCACAGGTTCTAAGGGTAGGAATTCACATATCTTCTGGGAGGAACACAATGCAACCCATAACTGTGACTCTGAATTGGAGATGGTCTCAATTACAATTTTAAATTGCTGTGCTGTCTGGTACTTTAGAAATGATATATGTCTAATATTTTATAGACATGTAAGGAATAGGATATCCTGATTAATGAAGTGTTTTTGAAGTGTAGAATTGTTAAATATACAAAAATATGTCTAGAATAGATGCATTTAATAAGTATTATCATAGTTTGTAACTGGTAATAGGTATTCACTTACTGTTTATTGAATCAATCAATCAACCAATCATTAATAATCATCATTAATATTAAATTATATTCAGCATAATTTAATCTTCCTTTGATAATTGAAAATAATTCCTGCAGGTAAAAGGGTAGCAAGGTCCAAGTTAAAGGATCACTACTTGCTTGAATGCTAAATGACTGAATGTTTATTCCATTTCACATATTTGTATCTATTAGGAAGTTCATTAGATAAAATGTGTTTTATGTCTTAGGTTTCAATGTTCTCATCCTACTGTACATTGCTATTGATTTTCTCAGATTATTACATATTATTTCCTTTGATTAACACCAATGTGTTATGATTTGATTTCTCCACCTATAAAATGACCTACTTTACCATGTATCAGGATTGTCTGTCCTTCAATCCATTTTTCTTTGTCTAGACACTCAATAAAATGTGTTTTGATGGTAGTGATACTATTTGAGTTATGTTTCTTTACTAATGGTTAGTTCCATTTTCTGTTTAATTCAATACAGAAAGAAGTAACCACCAAAACAAGAAAGCGAATTACAATATAACCCATATCTTACAAATGAAAGCTATTTCCTCAGTCTAAAACTGCATATTATCTCTGTGTGGCTTCAAAAGTGATTGAGAATACACTACATGCAGTTAAAAAAATAAAATGTTTCACCAGAGAAAGAAAACGTAAGGCAAAAGCAGACAAAAATGTCAAAATTCAAAACTGAAAATGGTCCTAGCTACTACTGATCAAACTGCTAATGTTTTCCATTTTAGAGTTCTTTTCTTGACAGGTATTCAAGTATTTGCTAATCAAACTTGTCATTAAAGCCAAAAATTCCTAAGAGCATGATTGAGAAATCAAAATATTTAAGCCAGCTAAAATGATTTTATTTTTCCTTAAGAGAGAGAAAAATGAAAGCTAACTCTTTGGAAGAAAGTTTTGATTTTTCAATCATATTTTTATCCCTCATCTTTTTGTGCAAAAGATTTCCAGTTGTGATTTTTCAATCACCAGAAGCCTACAGTTGTAGAAAACCAGCAGGTGCTCCTAGTTATTAGAATCAACTGGGCAGAGGAACAAGGCAAAACCAGGGTTTAGAGCCATTTTCCTGAGCAGATTGAGAAGAGGTACCATTTTAGTTACCTTTCAAGATTCTCACATTTAATTACATTAGTGGCACTTGACATTGTAAATGCTATTTTCTTTCCAGTATAACCTTCTATCATTATTAGTAAATGTCAGATGTAATGAGGTGTTTTTTTTTCTGACTCCTTTTTCTTCCTAATATAGTGGGAGAGAAAGTGCTAATGAGTTTGGAACCTCAAATTGTTTTCAATGCTCAAAACCAGTGCGGAGCCTATTTAGTGTCTGTTTATTAGCTTAGTTTTACTCTTTATTTTCTTTGCATCTGGAAAGGAAATTTCCTCTTTGTATTTCTTACTACATGTCCTTTACTTGGTGCAATTTCTTATTCTCCTTGAGAGCTTTTGGGTGACAACTACCTCAAATTAGACTGTGTTTCTGGGTTCAAGTCAGAATCCTGTGGAAGATCCTGTCCCTTGCTGTGACTTAACTGCTGTCTGAAAGCTTCTGTTTTGTTTTGTTTTTTTTCTTGAAAGCTGTTTTTGTCCCCTTCTCTCTATTTTTAAATTTTGATACATAATGGCTGTCTGACCCTGTGGTTTCCTGTAACATCTCAATCATAATATAACACAACCTTGATTTCTGCTCCCTTGAAGATGAAATACACTCAGTATGAAGTTGATGTGTTTTATAACACTAGACCTAGTTTCTTTACTGTCAAAATAAAATTAACATCTTATGAAAAAGGAAACCATCACTGAAGGAGGTCAAGAAGAAAGAGATAATGCCATAGTTTTTCAACACAACATTATTCAGTGTCTGTGTTGAAGACATGCTTGACAGGAAGGGTCTGGGTCACCTTTTAGCAGTGGCTCAGGCATCTTGGCTGTTTTCTCCTATGAGAAATTAGGGGAAAGCTGTCTATTGTCTAGAAAAAGCAGCAGAAAGGGGTCCCCAACATATAAGAAGGCTACTCAGTCAACTTTACCAAGAGATAAAGAAAGCTATTTAAAGTTACTTCACAGTAGGAAAAAAAGGTAATTTTATAGATAATGTATTCTGAAAAATTATGAACCCAAGACAAAAGTGCCCAAGTTTTAAAATAGGATAACTAGTTGTAAGGGGTTGTGTACCCCAGAGAGCTAAAATATATTACACAATCTCTGATTATACCTTGCTTTTTAAACACCATTTCATTTCATTCTCTAACTTTCCTCTTTATTTAACAATTGGATATACTGTTACTGGAATTAGATCCAATGAATATCCAAGAATATCCAAATAAGCTCAAGATTGGATTCTTTGTCTGATAAATTTGTGTTTTTGTCCCAATTACATGCAGTTTTTGATATCGAAGGTTATTGCTAACATCTACACATTCATATTTATAAAATGCTAAGCAAAGTACAGTAAAATAATCAAATATTATCTGATTCACATCATTTCAATTTTATTTTTAAGAGTTTTTTTCTATGTTCAAGAAATGATCAGATTTTCATGTGGTGAAATCTAGACTTTCTTTTTGTTTTCTGCCAATTGGTGGTATGTTCTGAAAGACCTTCCTTGCTTGTTTTGCTTTATTTTTGCTATTTTGAGTACCATAATCTTTTTCATCTTATCTTTGGAAACTTATTTCAATAACATTACCTAATAAATACCTCTAATCAGGCCAGTCTTATCCCTGCTCCACAAGTAGAGTATAATTTTTTCTGACTTTATGCACAGTCATACCCTTTGCTAATTTTCAAGCTTTATTTCACACCCCCACATTCTCCTGAAATCATTTGCTGATTTCCTCGGCCTCTTTAGTCACCCTTCTCTGAATTTTCAGGGGCCAAATAGAATCAATCACACGAATTAGGAGAAAATTGTTAGCAGTCTTGAAATCCTGCTGTTAGTTCGAGGTGTCGTGTATGCATCTGAGAGGGAGGGGGCTACAGGCAAGGAACGGCATCTCCAATGAGAATCTGTTTGAGACCCAGGAGGTGCACACTTCATTTTAATGTGAAAGGAACCTCTTCTTGTATCATCCAACACATTAGCTTTCCCTTCAGGGCTTGGAACTGGGATCCATTTTGTTTACAAAGGAGACATCTCTGGGAGAAAGGAGGAAAGAGGACCCAGACTGAAGTCAGAAAGAAGGTAACATCTCTGTCCAAAATGCTAAGCATCAAGAATAGTAGGATGGAGAAATCAGAGCTCAGTCTCCTGGGAAAGTGGCGAAGAGGGAAACCAAGGAGCACTGGGTTGTAAGTGATACCCCAGATCCTAAGAAGACAAAGGGCAAGAGTTAGCTGAATAATAATTTCCTCAGCTACATTGTGCAGTGTCCATGACATATACGGGTCACTCCAGGGGTGCCTCTAATTCTCAGTTTTCCCTGCTGCATGTGGCTCTTTTGCAGGTTCTGAACACCTGCATTTGTAAGCTGCCATGTGCCATCCTGTGTTAGATTTAACCTGCCCAAATTTCAGGAATAACAGCCAGGTCTTGAGGTTTATTGGCCACTTTTGTGTGTCAGGCTCTATGAAGCACTTGCAATACATTATATCATGTCACCCTAACAAACATGCTAGACTTTAGGGGGTTTAAGTTAATAGAGGTTCAGTGGTTTGTGCATGTCCCCCCAGTTCTCTAATGGGAGACTGGGAACTCCTCATATGTCCAACTCAAATACTCATACGAAGCAGGTATTTTTATTCTCATTTTACTGTTGAATAAACTGAACCTACACTGCCAGTTTTTAAATGCAGACACTTTTTCATAAATTTCTTTTTTCCCTCCACAGAGACTTGTACTTAGCAGACAGACAGTGAATACATAATGATGGAGTTAATGTACTCCTCTGGTTTTAAATTATACAAAAAGCCACAGATTTTTATATGTATGAACTATCTTCTTTTCTATAGTTAGGTGCTGCTTAATGGGAATGAACAAATGTAGAAGGTACTCTGAGCTAGCCCTTTACCCCCAAAAAAGATTTTCTCATAATACTGCAGAGCTGCCCTATGAAAATGATTAGGAAAATCAAGACTGAAAAACATATACTGCTAGACATTGCAAGTACAATGTAGACTCTCTGTTATAACCATTTGGGGAATAATTAATCACTCCCCAAAAGATGTATTGCTTCAGTTTTTGAGAGATTGTTATTTTTATTTTGTAGGACACAGCAGGCCAGGAAAGATACAGGACTATCACCACAGCCTATTATCGCGGGGCCATGGGCTTTATTTTGATGTATGACATCACAAATGAAGAATCCTTCAATGCAGTACAGGACTGGTAAGTAACAGCAAATGTTCCCATTACTAATAATGATAATTTTCTTTTTTCATTCAACTCTTTCTCTCTCCTCAAAACAGTGACCACACCACAATATAATATGTATATTTTTTATGTACTGTGATCCCAATTGTGTTTCAGAAAGCCGATAAGGGCTAGCTATGCTCAGACTCATTATGGGAGTATTGATGAAAAATCATTTTGGTGATTTTGCTAGTTTTGTTCACTCCAGCACTTTGTATCCTGTTGTCTTTAGTTCCATGGGGACAAGTACATTGCTTTCAGTTTTTCAAAGCACAGATAATGAAAAATTTGGAAGTATACAGGTCTAAATTAGGGATCTGGAAACCATCATGCATAGGCCAAATCTGGCCTATGCACCACAACTGGCTCACCACTTGTTTTATAAATAAAGTTTTGTTAGAAGGGCTTCCCTGGTGGTGCGGTGGCTAGGACTCTATACTCTCAATGCAGGGGCCCCAGGTTCTGTCCCTGGTCAGGGAACTAGATCCCATGTGCTGCAGCTAAGGGTTTCCATGCCACAACTAAAGATTCCATGATGAAGACAGAAGATCTCGTGCCACAAGTAGGACCCGGTGTGGCCAAATAAATAAATAAATATTTAAAAAATTTTTTATTAAAACTCAACCAGGCTCAGTTACTTATTGTCTATGGCTGCTTTCACGTACAACAGAGTTAGGTAGCTGTAATAGTGACCATATAGCCCACAAGCCTAAAACATTTTCTCTCTGGCGGTTTACAGTAAAAGTTTGCTGACTCCTTATCTGGATTTGTTAATTTTATGCTTTTCTTCAAACTGAAAATTTCCAAAGGATTGGGATGAAGAAAAAGATAAAACTGAAACCTTTCTTTACTCCCAGTTACATCAAACCATGTGACAACACCTGTGATAAACGTGATTTGCAGGGCTGGGGGTGGGAGGTGGGAATACAGTTGACTGCCATCAGGGTTGCAGCTCCTTCAACCTATTCTACCCCACCTTCGGAGGAGACATTGAAGAGCCAATGGTCATGGTCATGATCAAGAATTAAAGCAGCAGAGTGGAATTTCTACTTATCTGTGGAAAGAGCCAGAGTTATGGGCTTTGTGTGGTATTAGGAGGAAAGTGAGCTTAATGGTAGAACCAGGGCTCAACAGACTCCACATTTTAACATACATAGTCACAGCTTGTCTTATTGAAGGAAAAACTAGCAATATACAGGTAAAATAAACGCCATTTTTTTTTCTATTTTAATGACAGTATTATCCAAAATGATTTATTTACTTGTGTATTAGCTCAGTGAAGGTCATGCTCAGTCGCTCAGACATGTCCCACTCTTTGCAACCTCATGGTCTGTAGCCCACCAGGTTCCTCTGTCTATGGAATTTTCCCAGCAAGAATACTGGAGTGGGTTACCATTTCCTCTTCCAGGGGATCTTCCCAACCCAGGGGTCGAACCCATGTCTCCTGCATCTCTACATTGGCAGGTGTATTCTTTACCACTGAGCCACTTGGGAAGCCCTCAGTGAAGGTCAGATGCTATTAAAAATTTACATTTGCAATAATAAATGTACAATAATAATTGTACATTTGCAGTTTACATTTGCAATCTAAAGATTGCTTTTTAAAATTCATATTGCTTATCTGAGAAAGCACCTATATCCTTCTTATTTACACACACACACACACACACACACACACACACACACACACACACTTAAAATACCAAAAATAAAACTAATACCACTAACAATAGTAATTCAAAAGACAAGCTTAAGACCTCTATGAAAAAGTACCTATCTTCACTAAAGGGCATAGAAGAAGGCTTAAGTACTCCCCTCTTTTTAGTAGACTGAATATTGTAAAAAATGCCAGTTCTTCACAAATAAATTCATGAACTCAAGGCAATCCCAATCAAATACCAGGAGGTCTGGCACAAAATGGAATGAAACAGAGAGTCCAGATATTGACACAAAGCCATTTGGGATTTACTGTATGATAAAAGTAGCATTTCAAATTAGTAACAAAATGGTTGGTTCAGTTAATACTGTGGTGCTACCCAGTGCCACCCATCGCTCTGGCACGCATACTGCTGTACAAAATGGTCATTTTAACTTTGACTATTTCCTCTCAGGACACGATAAGACCCGGGAGTGTTCATGAATTAGATTTCAGATACCAGGGTTCTTAAGTCGATTTGTACCCATACTTGTGGCCCATTTTTTCCAATGACTCTGGGAAGAGATGGATCTATTGAGTTCTGTGAAACCACCTGATAACAGTGTAGGAGCCATCCCAGCAGTACCCCTGACTCTTGCATTAGAAACACTATGAAAAAGTACATCTTCCCCATGCCCTCCTCCATGCCTTCCCTCTGCAGCCCTGCCCAGCTCCCTCCCCTGTCAATTCTTCTTCTTCTCCAGTTCTCTAACTATTTGGCTCTACTGACCCACTCTTTCCTTTGAATCTCTGATTCCTGTCCTCTTAGAAGCACATTTCCCAGATTAATCTTATCTCTCTCTGACTGCTCCTCTTTCTACCTCCTAGCTTTCACTTCTTGCCTCACCCAGCCAAGGGTAAGCATCCTCTCCTGGCTTTTTTTTCCTGGGCTTATTCTGTTTCCTTGGCCATCTTATCCATTCACACACATCATCATCACTTATATCAGATGATTCCCAACTTTAAATATGGGGCCCCAGTCTGTCTTCTGAAGTGCAATGTTCCATTTCCTGCTATCTCCTTCTGGCATTTCAGAATCAGTTGTATTTACCTGAAACTGCTCACCTTCCTGGCTTCAGCTTTTGCTGTTCATTGAGGCGACAATGCTTTGCCACCCAGATTCCACCTTGAATCCAACTCTAACTTCTGCCCATCCCAGTCTAGGGCCTGATCTTGTATATTAACCTTTTCCTGAATATCCTTTGAATCTGTTCCTGCCTCACAAACCACATGACCATCAGGACTTCTTCTGATCTTTGCTTCTTCCTTCATAATATCCTTCTAACTGATCTTCCTCCCCTTAGATTTCTTCCCATTCCAATCCATCCTATCCCAGTGCTGCTATAAAAGTTTCTCAAAAGAAAGTGATCCTAAAGATCATGGGAGACCCCTGCTCAGTAGCCATGACTCACTATCACCACCTTAATTAATTAAAACTTCCTCCGACTGACTTTCAGACACAGAACATCATGGAGCCCATATTCTTTACAGTCTCATCTCTCACTATTCTAAAGCTAAACTGAAACTTTCACTGTTTTTTGGAACTGAGCCTAAACTTTCTAACCTTTGTGGGTTTTTTGTTTGCTGGTACTCTCTGTTATGCATTTCTTTTTCACAACCTCCTACTCTACCTCCCCCAGATATACAGATCTGTCAAAACTCAACAAAGCTTATCCGTAAATCAGCCCTACTTACTCATGTTGTCATCCATACAATTGTATGATCATTGGTTTATTAGGTATTCATTCAACGGGTATTAAGCACCTACTCTTTGACAGTCAATCTGCCAGATGTAGTAAGTTGTTGTTGCTGTTCAGCCGAACAGTTGTGTCTGACTCTGTGTGACCCCATGGACTGCAGCGTGTCAGGCTTCCCTGTCCTTCATTATCTACTGGAGCTTGCTCGTTCATGTCCATTGAGTCAGTGATGCCATACAACAATCTCATCCTCTGTCATCCCCTTCTTCTCCTGCCTTCAATCTTTCCCAGCATCAGGGTCTTTTCTAATGAGTCGGCTCTTCGCATCAGGTGGCCAAAGTATTGGAGCTTCAGCGTCAGTCCTTCCAATGAATATTCAGGGTTGATTTCCTTTAGGATTGACTGGTGTGATCTCCTTGCTGTCCAAGGGACTCTCAAGAGTCTTCTCCGACACCACAGTTCAAAAGCATAAATTCTTTGGCACTCAGCCTTCTTTATGGTTCACCTCTCACATCCATACATGACCACTGGAAAAACCGTAGCTTTGACTAGACGGATGTTTATCAGCAAAGTAATGTCTCTGCTTTCTAATACGCTATGTTTGTCATAACTTTTCTTCCAAGGAGCAAGCATCTTTCAATTTCATGCCTGCAGTCACCATCTTCAGTAATTTTGGAGCCCAAGAAAATAAAGTCTCACTGTTTCTGTTGTTTCCTCATCTATTTGCCATGAAGTGATAGAACCAGATGCCATGATCTTCATTTTTTAAATGTTAAATTTTAACCCAGCTTTTTCACTCTCTTCTTTCACCTTCATCAAGAGGCTCTTTAGTTCCTCTTCACTTTCTGCCATAAAGGTGTGTAATCTGCATATCTGATGTTATTGATATTTCTCCCAGCAATCTTGATTCCAGCTTCTGCTTCATACAGCCTGGCATTTCGAATGCCATTTTCATTTACATTAAAGAAGCAGGGTGACAATATACAGGTTTGACATACTCCTTTCCCAATTTGGAACCAGTTCGCTGTTCTATGTCCAGTTTTAACTGTTGCTTCTTGACCTGCATACAGATTTTTCAGGAGGCAGATAAGGTGGTCTGGTATTCCCATCTCGTGAAGAATTTTCTAGTTTGTTGTGATCCATACAAACGCTTTAGGGTAGACAATGAAGCAGAATTAGATGTTTTTCTGAATTCTCTTGCTTTCCCTATGATCCAATAGATGTTGGCAATTTTATCTCTGGTTCTTCTACCTTTTCTAAATCCAGCTTGTACATCTGGAATTTCTTGGTTCATGTACTTTTGAAGCCTTGCTTGGAGAATTTTGAGCATTACTTGGCTAGAGTATGAGATGAGTGCAATTGTGCAGTAGTTTAAACATTCTTTGGCATTTCCTTTCTTTGGGACTGGAATAAAAACTGACTTTTTCCAGTCCTCTGGCCACTGTTGAGTTTTCCAAATTTGCTGGCATATTGAGTGCAGCACTTTCACAGAATCATCTTTTAGGACTGTAGTTAGTACCTATGCCAGTATTTACTATCCCAGTTAATGGATCCACCAGCACCGAGTTGCCTGCTGTTGAAATCTGAGTGCTCAATTTGATTTTTCTCTCTTTACCTGTTACATTGTACCACAGACTTGTCTAACTCAATGAAACTATGAGCCATGCCATGTAGGGCCACCCAAAATAGACAGGTCATGGTAGAGAGTTCTGACAAAATGTGGTCCACTGGAGAAGGGAATGGCAAACCACTTCAGTATTCTTGCCTTGAGAACCCCATGAGCAGTATGAAAAGGCCAAAAGATATGACACTGAAAGACGAACTCCCCAGGTTCACATCCACATCCAGTTGTGGATGTGACTGGTGATGGAAGTTAAAGTCCCATGCTGTAAAGAACAATATTGCATAGGAACCTGGAATATTAGGTCCATGAGTCGAGGTAAATAGGAAGTGATCAAACAGGAGATGGCAAGAGTGAATATTGACATTTTAGGAATCAGTGAAATGGATTGGAATGGGCAAATTTAATTCAGACGACCATTGTATCTACTACTATGGGCAAGAATCCCTTAGAAGAAATGGAGTAGCCATCATAGTCAACAGAAGAGTCCAAAATGCAGTTCTTGGGTACAATCTCAAAAATGACAGAATGATCTTTGTTTGTTTCCAAGGCAAACCATTCAATATCACAGTAATCCAAGTCTGTGCCCCAACTAGTAATGCTGAAGAAGCTGAACAGTTCTATGAAGACCTACAAGACCTTCTAGAACTAACAGCCAAAAAAGGTGTCCTTTTCATTATCGGACTGGAATGCAGAAGTAGGAAGTCAAGAAATACCTGGAGTAACAGGCAAATTTGGCCTTAGAGTACAAAATGAAGCAGAGCAAAGGCTAACAGAGTTTTGCCAAGAGAATGCACTGGTCATAGCAAACACCCTCTTCCAACAAGACAAGAGACGGCTCTACACATGGACATCACCAGATGGTCAATACTGAAATCAGATTGATTATATTCTTTGCAGCCAAAGATGGATAAGCTCTATATAGTCAGCAAAAACAAGACCAGGAGCTGACTGTGGCTCAGATCATGAACTCCTTATTGCCAAATTCAGACTTCAGTTGAAGAAAGTAGGGAAAATGACTAGACCATTCAGGTATGACCTAAATCAAATCCCTTACAACTATACAGTGGAAGTGACAAATAGATTCAAGGAATTAGATCTGATAGAGTGTCTGAAGAACTATGGACAGAGGTTCATGACATTGTACAGGAGGCAGTGATCAAGACCATCCCCAAGAAAAAGAAATGCAAAAGGCAAAATGGTTGTCTGAGGAAGCCTTACAAATAGCTGAAAAAGGAAGAGAAGCTAAAGGCAAAGGGGAAAAGGAAAGATATACCCATTTGAATGCAGAGTTCCAAAAAATAGCAAGGAGAGATAAGAAAGCCTTCCTAGTGATCAATGCAAAGAAATAGAGGAAAACAATAGAATGGGGAAGACTAGAGATCTCTTCAAGAAAATTAGAGATACCAAGGGAACATTTCATGCAAAGATGTGCACAATAAAAGACAGAAATGGTTTGGACCCAACAGAAGCAGAAGATATTGAGAAGAGGTGGCAAGAATACACAGAAGAACTATACCAAAATGATCTTCATGACCCAGATAACCATGATGGTGTGATCACTCACCTAGAGCCAGACATCCTGGAATGTGAAGTCAAGTGGGCCTTAGGAAGCATCACTACAAACAAAGCTAGGGGAGGTGATGGAATTCCAGTTGAGCTATTTCAAATCCTAAAAGATGATGCTGTGAAAATGCTGCAGTTAATATACCAGCATATTTGGAAAACTCAGCAGTGGCCACAGGACTAGAAAAGGTCAGTTTTCATTCCAACCCCAAAGAAAGGCAATGTCAAAGAATGTTCAAAGTACCACACAATTACACTCATCTCATATGCTAGCAAAGTAATGCTCAAAATTCTCCAAGCCATGCTTCAACAGTACATGAACCGTGAACTTCCAGATGTACAAGCTAGATTTAGAAAAGGCAGAGGAACCAGAGATCAAATTGCCAACATCTGTTGGATCATTGAAAAAGCAAGAGAATTCCAGAAAGACATCTACTTCTGCTTTATTGAATACGCCAAAGCCTTTGACTGTGTGGATCACAATAAACTGTGGAAAATTCTTCATGAGATGGGAATACCAGACCACCTTACCTGCCTCCTGAAAAGTCTGTATGCAGGTCAAGCAGCAACGGTTAAAACTGGACATTGAACAACAGACTGGTTCCAAATTAGGAAAGGAGTACGTCAAAGTTGTATATTGTCACCCTGCTTATTTAACTTAAATGCAGAGTACATCATGAGAAATGCCAGGCTGGATGGAGCACAAGCTGGAATCAAGATTTCTGGGAGAAATATCAATAACCTCAGATACGCACATGACACCACTCTTATGGCAGAAAGTGAAGAAGAAATAAAGAACCTCTTGATGAAAGTGAAAGAGGAGAGTGAAAATGTTGGCTTAAAACTCAAACATTCAGAAAACTAAGATCATGGCATCCGGTCCCATCACTTCATGACAAGTAGATGGGAAAACAATGGAAACAGTGAGAAACTTTATTTTCTTGGGCTCCAAAATCACTGCAGATGGTGATTGCAGCCATGAAATTAAAAGACACTTGCTCCTTGGAAGAAAAGCTATGACCAACCTACACAGCATATTATAAAGCAAAGACATTACTTTGCCAGCAAAGGTCCGTCTAGTCAAAGCTGTGGTTTTCCTAGTAGTCATGTATGGATGTGAGAGTTGGACTATAAAGAAGGCTGAGCACCGAAGAATTGATGCTTTCACACTGCAATGTTTGAGAAGACTCTTGAGAGTCCACTGAACTTTAAGGAAATCTAACCAGTCAATCCTAAAGGAAATCAGTCCTGAATGTTCATTGGAAGGACTGATGCTGACGCTGAAACTCCAATACTTTGGCCACCTGATGCAAAGACCGTACTCACTGGAAAAGATCCTGATGCTGGGAAAGATTGAAGTCAGGAGGAGAAGGAGACGACAGAGGATGAGAATGTTGGCTGGCATATCTGTCTCAATGGACATGAGTTTGAGTAAGCTCTGGGAGCTAGTGATGGACAGGGAAGCCTGGCATGCTACAGTCCATGGGGTCACAAAGAGTCAGACACAAATGAGCTGAATTGAACCCGTTACATCCCACTGACTACCAAATCCAGTAGGTTTGCCTTTTTGGATGCCTTTGTCCCTTCGGCCACTGTCTAAATTCAGACTGTCATGAGCTATTTAGGAACTTTGGCTCTCAGCACTTTAGCAGTTTTCTACCTTGTGTGCTTACCAGCAAGCCCCACCCACTCCAGTTCATCCATTATATTGTTATCAGAGCTAAGTAATATATCTCTCATCTGAAAAATAAAACCTTCAATAATGTCTTATTTCTCATAGTGAAGATTCTGGGAGTCCATCTGAATCATTGTCGAGACTTGACAGCATGCAGAAGCCCAGGCTCCACTGTATACAAACTAAAACAAATTTGCAGTGATAAATATTGGCATATGTATGTGTGACAGCTCCATCAGTGATTCTGATGCCCGCTTCTCATTAAGAGCATTGATTTAAAATGAAATCCACAGCCTCTATCATGGCAGACAGTGTAGCCACCATATCTATTCCATTCACATCATCCCCTACCACTCTCTTCCATTGTTCCTAGATTTCAGCCAGATAGAACTTTTCTCATTTACAAATTTTTCATTTTTTCAATAACTCTATTCCTCTGCTTGGAATTTCTTCTCTGCTATCTTTCTAAATTCTTATTCTCTTTTCAAGGCCATCTCAAACATCAACTCATCTATGAAGCTTTTGAAGATATTGCTGCCCTGGTTCCTACCCACCCCAATTTCCATTCCCAGTGGACAATGCTCTTCACCCATAAGTCTGCATTCATGCTACCCTAGTACTTTCTGCAGAACACATAAAAAACCTAGCTTACTCTTTATCTTTATATTTTGTCTTCTGTATTTCAGTGTAAGTTCATTCATCTTTTTTCTCTAGTACTGACTACTGTACAATTTTATTAAAACTTTTTTTCTAAATTTTTATTTTTATTGTGGTAAAATATACAGAACTTAAAATTTATAACCTTAATAATTTTTAAGTACACAGTTCAGTGGTGTTAAATACATTGTTGTTGATGTGCAATCATCGCTACAGTCCATCTCCACAACTCTTCGTCTTGCAAAACTGAAACTCAGTGTCAGTTTAATAATAACCTCTGGTTCTCCTTTATCCCCAATCCCTGAACCATTATTTTACTTTCTATGTCTATGAATATGAGTACTCTATTCTTACTTCAGGGAAAGAAAAACCTGTTTGGGAAAAAAAATCCAGCTCAGCAGTACAAACTTGCTTACATATACAGTATTATCCAGCAGGAGTGGGGAAGGAAGCACTTGCTGATATTCCACAATGGTTTTCTACAACACGAAATAAGGTATTTCTGAACAACAAGTACAAAGAAACAGATTCTTTAAATTACTTTCTCCAACTGCTAATCTTAAGGCTAGAAAAATACAGGAAAAAGAATATATGGCTAAATGAAAAATTAATTGTACTTTATTTGCAACTAAAGCTTCAAATAGTCTTCCTAACAAAATGTACTTTCATTATATAGGAAAAAAAAAAAGAAAATGCTTGTTGGCTGTGATCTCAGTAAAATCCTTAAACTATCTATCTGTAGGAATATTTAGATTAAGTGAAAATTTTCTTAAAATTTAACTACACGCAAATTCTAGTCAGTTAAGAAGACAAGTATAAAATTTAGAGAGACTGGCAACAAACTAACAAATCATTTTGAGAAAATTGAAGCTATCCGTTTTTTGCAAATACATTAGACTGTACTGTGAATTTTCAAATGGAATGTTATCAGAGGAATTTGGAAGGACCGATGTTGAAACTGAAACTCCAATACTTTGGCCACCTGATGTGAAGAGCTGACTCATTTGAAAAGACCCTAATGCTGGGAAAGATTGAGGGCAGGAGAAGAAGGGGACGAGAGAGGATGAGATGGTTGGATGGCATCACCGACTCAATGGACATGAGTTTGGGTAAACTCCGGGAGTTGGTGATGGACAGGGAGGCCTGGTGTACTGCGGTTCATGGGGTTGCAAAGAGTCGGACACGACTGAGCGACTGAACTGAAATAAAAATACTCTCTTTAATTTAGTCAGATTCCCAAGTTCTGTAAAGTTAATACAAAATGAAGCTCACTGTGATCTTGTTTATAAGTTTATCTTGAGTCTACAAATTTTCAAAAAGAATGTGATGAAGTAAACATGCATACAATACGGTTAATAAAATGGTAGAAAGTGACTCCCAAGAATCAGGGGGGAATGTTTTTTTAGGCCTAATTTCCTAGAAACAGGGTGGGAAAGGAATAAATGCTAATACTTTATTGGGAACTAGAATCTCAGGGAAGCAAGAGAGAGAGAAAAAAGAGAAGAAGGGAAGTGTGGCATGGAAAAGGGGGAACCAACACTAGGGGGCATCTGGCAAGAACCAGTCAGCACTTGGTATCAAGTGCAACTGACCTTTGATCTCAGAGGCACTTCTTCAGAAACTGTCAGGTAGAAGAAGAGTTTCCCCATGAGCCCTTGTCTCATATTGGTCAGAGGTTGTTTCTGGGACTTTAACGCCTCCACATTTCTATGTTACACATCCAAGGATGACTCATTTGAGTGGCAACAGGGCAACTTCAGTGTGGGAGGCAGAACTAACTGTGTGGCGTTAGCCTGAGGTAGCTGCTCTGGGTCATGCCTGTGTCATGTTGATAACAGAGATGACAGTTGAGCAGAGCCTTTGTAGGAATGGAATGAGTGACTGGCCAGTAGCTCTTCAGTCACGTAAGTCCAGGAGAATTTGGGGGGGCACATAAGGTTGAGGTCATCTGACAGAGAATTTAAAAGCCTATAGAAATTTAAAGGGTAAAATGGCTCTCGTGTTGAAAATTTAGTTCTGAGAGTCTTTTAAACCAAAGTGAAAACTATGGCTGCAAAAAAATTAAACATGATATAATATACAGCTCTCATTATAGGAAAGGGTAAAAATTACTATAGGAATCCATGAGGGCCAAGAAAATTTTTCGCTTAATTCTGCTAGAAATGTTTTTAATTTGGGGGCACATTGGCTTTATGTCAATACTGACTTTCACATCTAGTACTAAAAAGACCTCATGAGACTCCTTTTTTATAGTGCCTTCAAAACGTATGAGACGAACATTAGACTATGTTTGGTGAAGGCCCCATGGGAGGCTGGGAAAATGTGATCCCAACACAGATAGATTTCTCGTGGTCTCAAAGGATCCAATAGTCAAACAGTAACCACTCAAAGGAGTGCATGGATTCTGTGCTCCCTAGACTCTCCTCCCTCAATTCCTTTTCTCTGCACTATATCTCAGGTAGAAGGCAGTTTGAGCTTATGTGCTAACACTTAGAAAACCAGATGCTGACCTTGTATTATTATGTTTGTTAAAGCCTTTCTGGTTTTTTAACTTCTTTCAGTTCCTTGATCTTCGTGTACTTCGGGGTTTCTCTTCCTCTGAGCCTTTGTATATGCCCTGCCTTCTACAAGAAACCACATCCCTCCAGCCTCCACACAGATCAAGCTAATTTCCTTTCATCCTTTAGATCTCAGCTTGACCACATTTTTCATAAATTTTTTCTGACGCGGGATTTGTTTGCTTGCTCCTGTAGTAGGCTCTTGAAATACCACCCCTGCTAAGTTGTTATTCAGTCGCTAAGCCGTGTCTGATTCTTTGCGACCCCATGGACTGCAACACTCCAGGCTTCCCTGTTCTTCACCATCTCCTGGAGTTTTCTCAAACTCATGTCCATTGAGTTGATAATGCCATCCAACCATCTCAGCACTGCTATATCTTATAACATATTGTAAACCCCTGTTTAGTTTTATGTTTTCCTGCTGGATTCCAAGTTCCTTGAAGACAAGGTCTGTGCCTTCTCTTTTTTACCTTTGTATCCCAGTGCCTACCCGAATGCTTGGCACTGAGTGGCTGCTCAAGAATTATTTAAGGTGAGTGAAACCTGCACAGAAAGTGTACATCCAGTGAGGTTATCTGAACTGATTGGCATATTTTGTAAAAAGACACAGGAAAGTGAGATGGCTGTAAACCATCAGATTGAATGCTAAAACAACGCTTACAGTGTTCTTCAGCTTTGTCCAGGTAGAGAAACAGTGTGTCATCATGGTCAGTAACTGGACTAATTTGCCAAATCTCCATTTGTTCCAAACTGCTGTTTGTTAAGGAGACAGCTGTGTGGAGTTTAAAGTCAAGAGCAGCAATTTAGCTCCATAATTTTGAGAAAATAGAGGTTACCACTTTTGGGGAAAAAGAGTATTCTGTGCTTTGAATCTTTCAGTGGGCTTTAAGAAATAAATGAATGATTTATTAGAGAAACAAGCCCCAAATAGATTTAGATAGTTCTAGGAACAGAAGATCAGTGTTGAAAATTTCACTGCCTTTGAAATGTTTCTCAGATGGGTTGTGGACAAGAGAATTTCCTGGATCTCAGGTGGAACGTGATCCTGGGTATATGGAATTTGAACCTGTTGTCCAGGCTCTTCCTGAATATCTAGCACTAAGACTCAAATGTCTGTACACACTGCAGGGCATTTTAGCTTGATTTAAAATCCTCCCCATTCCTGACTTTAAATGCACCTCTGTTCTAAGTATGGCATGGCCACAGGCTGCTGTATTTCCTGCAAGAGATTGTCATTTGGCTTATCTCCCTCCACCTTACTTATTTACGTTCTGCTTTTTATGACACAATAAGAAACTATAATATACATTTTTTAAGGCAGGAAATCTGGTGAGCAGAGTGATAATTTTTAAAAACCACCGGACTAAAGATAAAAGTCTAACACCATCATCCCACCAGTTTTAAATAATTCATTTCCATGACATTCAGGGTCCCACTGCAGATGTGCTAGAATGAATGAAATTTCACCTTCACATATTTTCTTCCTCTGCAATTTTCCTTCTCTAACTTCTTCTCCAAAAATATATAAAGGTCTTAAATTAAGGTGACCTCAGGTTAGATCTGAAGTAATTTTAGCCAGGTAATAACAATTAATAAGATATGATGAGCAATTGCTAAGCCTTTTTTAGAGCTTCTTAATCTTGTTGAAGGGTCGTCTCAAATGTAAGGTCGATTCTGAGATAGCTTGGAGGGGACAGTGGTGGGACCAGAGCTCAGACGTCTGAGCCCTGAGTTTTACCACCATCTCATGCTGGGCATCAAAGACCTCTCCTCTCCCTGGACCTTAATGACTACATTTCTTACTTCAGCTCTGATCCAGTCATGAAACAGTATTCTTATACACATCACCAACTTAAGTTCAAGTTAGTATTTAGAAGATGTATGGCTCCTAATCTATAGCTGCTTTCAGAAAAACTCCATTGTCTTTTCTGTCTCCATCTTTCCAGTTTATCAGGCCAAACACATTGGGGTTAATCCTAATGTCTCATTTTCTCAGACCCCACATCCAGTCCTTTAATCAAATACTGTTATATCTTGGCTCTAATTTCAAAATACAGTCTTCTCTTATTCTTTGAGGTAGTTATACTCTGTAAAGTTATCAAAAGTATTGAGTTAGTGAGTACAGAATCATTGCCCTGTTGATGAGGTACAGGGTTACTTCCCTGTGAGGTTCTATCCACAATATTTTGCCAGCCGATCATATGTACCTTATGTTAGGTGTGTTTCTGCTTCAGGACACCATATTTAATATATATTGTTGATTCCTGACATTGAACTTATGGCCAACAGTGATATAACTCATGCACACATGAAACATCCAACACAGGTATTTCCTCCATAAGGCACATCACTGCCTTCTTGCACTTGGAAACACAAGACAGCACCCCACCATTATGCTTGGAGGTCATTTTGAACTGCAAAATCATCAATTAAAAACATGTGGAGAGTATGGCTCTAAACGTATTGTGAGAGTGAGAGCTGAAATAAGAAGGCAGACCATGGCCTTGCCTTCTTCAACTCAGCTGGGAGTATGTTTTCAGGCCACTCAGGTTTTTCACCACCTTGCTCATGACTGCCAATGTCTGTGAAAATGTTGTGGAGAAGGCAATGGCACCCCACTCCAGTACTCTTGCCTGGAAAATCCCATGGACGGAGGAGCCTGGTAGGCTACAGTCCATGGGGTCGCTAAGAGTCAGACACGACTGAGCAACTTCACTTTCACTTTTCCCTTTCATGCACTGGAGAAGGAAATGGCAACCCACTCCAGTATTCTTGCCTGGAGAATCCCAGGGACGGCGGAGCCTGGTGGGCTGCCGTCTATGGGGTCGCACAGAGTCGGACACGACTGAAGCGACTTAGCAGTAGCAGCAGCAGTGAAAATGTTGTATTTATTTTCATATTAAAAATAAACTAGTAAATTCAAAAATATGGAATCCATGAATAATAATCAACACACAGAGATGTGTTATCTCAGTTCTGGGGCTAGAAGTCCCAGATTGAAGTGTCAGCTGGGTTGGCTCTTTCTGAGGCGTCTGAGAGAGAACCTTCTCCATGCTTCTCGCCCTTCTAGTAGCCCTGGACATTCCTTAGCCTGTAGACGGCATTCTCCCTGAGTTTTCATATCATTTCCCCTTTTTATGTGTGCCCCTCTGTGTGCAAATTTCTCCTTCTTATAAGGACACTGTCTTACTGGATCAGGGCCTACCCTAACAACCTCAGCTTAATCTGATCATCTGCAAAACCTTATTTTCAGGTGAGATCTTATCCATCCTCTGCTCCAAATATTCACAGCATCCCACCTCCCCTGGATTAAAGCCAGAGCCCTTTGAAGAGCCTACCAGACCCTCCCAATGTACCCACTGCCTCTCCGACCACACCGTCTCCTGCTGTCCCTCTCTCACAGCCCACTCTGGCCGCACCAGCCTCTTTCCCATTCCTAGAACATACCAGACCTGCTTCTACCTCAGGGCATTTGCTCCTGTTATTCCCACTGCCTGGAAGTCTTTTCCCCAGATACCCTTGTGGTTCTCCCCTCACCACCTTCCATTCTTCCCCATAATGTCACCTGCTCAGCACGGCCTGCCACCCCCACCCTATTTTATATTGTAATTCTCTTTAGCACTTTCTATCCCTTTTTGGCTTCATACTGTTTCCATAGCATCTACCACCCTCTTGTGTATTTTCTAATTGACTTATGTACCATGTCTGTTCTCCCCAACAAGCATGCCTCACAGAATAGCTAATCTCTGTCCCTTTTACGCAATATTATATCTAAGTGCCTAGAATACTCCCTGGCACATACTAAATGTTCAACATTGTTGAATGAATGAATGTATGAACGACAGAAAGAGAGGTATACAAGACTAGACCTTACTCAGGTGTCTCATAGTCTAGCAGTCTCAGGCATATATCAATTATGTGTCCTACAAAAAGTTGATAATCAAGAGCTAGAATAGTATCAGAACATTTTGAAGAAAGTAACTCAGTGTTCTCAGTTCAATTTTTGTTGGGAGGTACTGCCTATCTCACCAAAATTTTGAGTATATATATATTAAGACCTTCCAACCTCTCAGTAAGATGAAGTTGACTATAGGTGGAATTGATGAAAAGAAATAAAAATGTGTCCCATCTTTCATATTGGGCAAAATGACTTGAAGTTACTGGTTGGTTCCTATAGCATATTCCACCCCTAAAATGGTCTTTTATTTTTATTTTTGGAGGGGAGCACACATGTGAGGAATATGTTAGTCCAATAAATGCACAACACATATTTGGGGGCACCTTAAAAGGACCAGAAATATCATATAACCCAAAGAGAAATACTTGCTCATCTCTTATGGCCTCAGAGTTCCATCAACCAACTTTCTGTCTCTGGATTTTTTTTTTTTTTTAATTACTTTGTTTTTTTCCATTTATTTTTTCATTTGCTGGACTTGGTTCTGGCCCAAAATTAGCTGCATGAAGAATGCAGACATGTTAAAAATTGTGAAGGCTTGGATTAAAGATGTCTTAATTAAGTACTTAAGGTTACTCAATAGCTGTCCAGACCTACAAGGGCAAAACTGGGCTTATATTCTAGTTACAGAGAATCGTGTGTGTGTGCGTGCATGTGCGCGCGCGTGTGTGTGTGATTCAGGAAATAGCAGAAGGCTTGAAGATTGAAGCATAAAGCTCATATTAGTGGTTAATGTGCTGATTATGTACAGAGAAGGAGCTAGGGGAATTGAGATGCCAGTTCTATCTGACTTTGCGTCTTGTCACCTAACCTCACCTGTACTCGGAGGTGGTAATTACAATTCCATAAATATTGACACTAAAGTCATGGCTAGAAGCTGAATTCTTGTCCCTGCAGCCTTACCTCAGGCAACCTACATAGGGAATATAAAGATTAAATAAAAGACTTGGTCTCTTGGATAAAAGTTATTATATAAATATGATTGCAGTTTGTTCTGCTTCACTTACACTCTGAAAATAGACTCCTTGGCAGCTCCTTATGTTCAGTTGTGTGTCACAATATTTATTGCAAATGCCATTATTTCCTCACAGGATTTCCTTGGTTTCTAGCTACTTTATTTTACCTCCTTTGCTCTGAAGTTAGTTGCCTGAATTTGGGAGTGGATTTGTCTGGAAGGACCTGTCATGTAACTCCTCAGAGAGGAGACTGTGATAAGAGCTCATTTCCTAGTTCTAGATGTTTAGCTTGGTTCCTGGTAATATTGTTAATGAAAAAAGAAAATTGTGGGATTGTTGATGATCCTATTTAGAAATGAATGGTGACTCTAGTAGTTTACTTGAACTTTACTAGTATTTTCAGGTCTGTCATGAATGTAATCTCCATCAGATCTGCTTTCCAGTCTCAATGAATATTTAGAATATTTTGTACTTCATGATACATACTGTTGGTCTTCCTTTTCTGATTGCCTGATTAGCAAAAATACACACTCAGCCGTTGCCCTGTGAAGTGAGTAGAAAGACCAAATCTTCTCAGTCTAAACTGATACAACTCCATCCTCACTTCTGACCTACAGGCTGCAGATTCAGGGCTTCCCATCACTACTTTTAGGTTTGATAATTCACTAGAATGACACAGAATTCAGGAAAGTGCTATACTTACCATTATAGTTTTATTATAATAAAAGGATGCAAATCGGAACCAGCCAAAGAGAGAGATGCTAGAGCAAGATCTGGGAGGGTTCCAAATGCAAAGCTTCTGTTGTTCTCAAGGACATATCACACTTTCCCCTTGTCATTTCTTCCCACTCTTGCCCTTGTTGGCTTCCCAGATTTTATTATTCACATCAGTTTCATTGTCACTGAAGCAAAACGTGGTGATAAGGCCAGTATGACAGGGTCATGTTTATAGAGTGCTCATCAAAATGCCCATGTCAAAGTGTCAAAACATTCTTCCTCTTACGAGCAAAGAGTAGAACAACAAATATTTTTACCTCCCATTTCATTCCTAACCCCGTTTTTGATCAAACCCCTTTCTTCAGTTTGTGCCTTTTCTAAACCCCAGTGGGCTTGATCCTGATCATTACATTTTTGAAAGCTTTGTTACCTGACATGCAAGGAGTTAAGTATAGTAAAATCTAGCTGGGGCCCCACTGACCCAGCACTTCCTGAATGCATATCAGATATTTAAACACCATGGGGAAAAAAAGGCTGCTCTGCTACAGTTGAAATTATTTTCTTATCTTTTTGTTTTTAATAAGCTGGGAACTTTAAATATGAATATTAACATGGTAATTTATGTAAATCCTTGCTTTCATAGTTTATATTCTGGAAATGAGTCTTTTCTGAATTGCTTGAGCACAAAATTTTATATCCTATGACCTATGATACATATTGAATAATACCAAGGATGGCTTAGTTTATATCACTAGATAGAACAGCTTATTTTAGGAGAAATTTCCTTAAACTGAGAGGAAAAGTTTCCTTTAAAAAAAATTCCCTCAGTTTAAAACCAACAGAAATAGGGAGCTGGGAGGAAATGAGAAAGGCAGAAAGGAGCAGAATTACTGGTTAAAGTTTCATTTTGAAAAGGGCAAGAGGCACCAAGCTGAGAATTCTGAGGGTGGTGAGGGGAGCTGTGAAGGCTTTGGAGACCATTAAATTGAAGTCCCTTGCATCAAAGTTAGACAAATCCAGCAATCCAGAGACTGTATAACCTTGGAAACATGACAGTACTAAACCTTTTTCAGCCTTAGTTACTATCTTTAAAAAAGAGAAAGAATTCCTAACTTACAAGGGAATTATGAAGAACAGAGGAGAAAACCCAATGTACTCAGCATGTTGTAGATAGGAAATGACTGTATCTTGCCCTGGATCTATATGGGACAGTAGGTCTCAATCCAGATTTTTTTTTTTTTACCTCAATAAAGTTTATTTTAAAAGGTGAAGGGAAGATGTACTCAAGGAAAATTTTTTAAAACAGAATACAACAAAATCACAGTGGTGATTCGGTGGTTCTTATTTTCACTTTCATATTTTTCTCCAGTGAATATGTTTTGTCTAATGAGAAATATCTCAGTTTTTAAAATAAGTTTGTTTGTGTTTAAATGCACAGTATTTTATTTTGTAGATGACAATAATGTGTGACATTTCAGATTCTTTTCCGAGATGTGCTGTAGTGGCAAACATATCACTCAAACAAGAGACCCGAGTTCTCCTTTTGATTATTAGGCAGACTGCTGTATGTTTTGTGAAGGCCGTGTGATCTCTCTGAATTAAGTTTCTTTATCTATCAATCCAGATTTTTGTATTAGAATCTCTTGGACATCTTTCCAAGACACAATTGTCCTTCAGCATCCTGGGGAAACTGATTCCAGAACAAAATCCATGGATGCTCAAGTCCCTTATATAAAATGGCTTGTTGTTACTCAGTCTCTAAGTCACGTCTGACTCTGCAGCTCCATGAACTATAGCATGCCAGGCCTCCTTGTCCTTCACCATCTCCCTGAGTTTGCTCAGACTCATGTCCATTGAGTCAGTGATGCTATCTAACCATCTCATCCTCTGCTGCCCCCTTCTCCTCCTGCCCTCAGTCTTTCCCAGCAGCAGGGTCTTTTCCAATGAATCGGCTCTTCTCATTAGGTGGCCAAAGTATTGGAACTTTAGCTTCAGCATCAGTCCTTTTAATGAATATTCAGGGTTGATTTCCTTTAGGAGTGACTAGTTTGATCTCCTTATAGTCCAAGGGACTCTCAAGATTCTTCTCCAGCAAGGGAATGGCAAACCAGTCCAATATTCTTGCTCTTGAGAACCCTATGAACACTATGAAAAGGCAAAATATATAAAATGGCATAGTATTTGCCTATAAGCTATGCACATCCTCCCATTTACTTTAAACCATCTCTGGATTACTTATAATGCCTAATACAATGTAAATACTAGTTACCATGTGGAAAATTCAAATTTTGCTTTTTGGAACTTTCTGGAAATTATTTTTCCAATATTATCCAACCATGGTTGGTTGAGTCAAAGAATGCAGAACCCACCTGTACAGAGGACCAACTGTATTGTGGTCTGTACTAATTCAATCAGAATCTCTGCCATGGTGACCCCAGCATCAGAATGTTTTAAAGTCACCCCATTGTAAAGTTACATTGAAAGATGAGTGCTTTCCCTAAGGAAATTCTAAATCACATATTATTGAAACCAGGCTCATGTATTAATAACATTATGGGGAAATACATAAATAATCTTATATACGTGTGTATATAATACATATATATATATATGTATACATATATATATATAAGCTTCTTAGCCTTTTGTATATATAGATTTTGCAGAATGATTTTTAATGCCTCTACATCTACAACCCACCTCATTAATATTGACAACTCAATCTCATGTATTTCCATGGGGACTGAAACTTAACGCCACATTGTTTGCCAAGTGGCTTTTTTCTTTTCTTGAAATTCTGTGGTTCCCATAGAGACTCCACAGCGAGGAGTCTAGGCATAGATAAGGAATTCAAATCAAAGTGTTTGGACCATCAAGATAGGATTCATGTCACAAGCCTGGGTCCAGTCAGCAAGGGCAGAAACTGCAGCCAAGTCAGCTGTTCTCCAATTCAGGTGCTCCTTCTAGACTTCTTCCCAGGGTGAGAAACATAAGTTTGAACCCATAGGTTGAATCAGGTGGTTTCCCCTGGCATCACAGATGCAATGATGAGCAGTGATTCCCATCAATGACTTACCAACAGTGCTGCCTCTGCCAGAGTTCCCAGGACGCTATTGACTATATTATTTATGGAAGTGGCTAATGATGGATTGATATGGAAAAGGCTTCTGTAACCCCGGGGTTCGTAGATCATCAAGCATGCAGCATCCCATGGTTCGTGAACCTTGGATGGCATGTCCATCTGGTTCAGGCTGGGACAGGACTTTCAGCATCAGGAGCAGCAGCAAACCCTGGGGGCTGATTTGAAATGAAGTAAGTGATGCAAGTTGTGCCTTCTTGTGGTTTCGTTGTTCTTTCTGACAAGATGACTGCATAGAGAAGTGGTGAGGCTGGGTCTTTGAACTGCAGAGGCTCCTGAATTGGCACGATAGCAAGATGATCACACTAGTGGTTTTCCAAACATTACATATGTGTGTATTTACACACACACACACACACACACACACACACACACACATATTTAAAAACCTGGATATGAAGACCACAGTGGACTTTCCAGGTGGCGCTAGTGGTAAAGAAACCACTTGCCAATGCAGGAGATGTAACAGACATGGGCTCCATTCCTGGGTCAGGAAGATCCCCTGGAGGAGGGCATGGCAATCCACTCCAGTATTCAGGCCTAGAGAATCCCATGGACAGAGGAGCCTGGTGGGTTACAGTCCATAGGGTCGCAAAGAGTCAGGCATGATTGAAGCGTCTTAGCCCACACACATAAATGAAGCCCACAGTATGGGCACAGTATGGGGCCACACAGACCCCATATGTTGGCCACACAGACCAACATGTATTTTTTTGAGGAGGAAGTGTTACTTGGTTTGATTTTTTGTTTGTTTGTACAATTGAGGGGTTTTGGCATGGCAGGTGCCACGAATCCACCAGGCCACGATTGCAGAATCCACTTTTGTCTCTAAGGTAGCCTTTTTGGTCAGTCTCTGTGCTCTGGCCTCCCCTTTTCCCTTCCATGTGGCCAGGCCTTTTATGCAGCCACTCTCTGATTTCCAAAGCCCCAGTTCTCCGATGCATGAGGTGCCATAACCGCACAAACCTTCCTGCACTGAGCACACCAGACCGTGGGCCACACTCACACGTGCGGTGCACCTGCTCCCTCTGTTGTTCCATAGAACAGAACGACGGGCTCCTGTCCTGACTGCAGACCTCTGGACTCTTCCTCTTCTAAAGTCCACCTTGAATATCCCCCTCCTTGATATTCAGTTCAATTCAGTTCAGTCGCTCAGTCGTGTCCAACTCTTTGCGACCCCATGAACCGCAGCACACCAGGCCTCCCTGTCCATTACCACCTCCTGGAGTCCACCCAAACCCACGTCCATTGAGTTGGTACTTTGATATTGGGCTGCTGCAAATGTAATTGTGGTTTTGGACTGTGAGTTTTAAATCATTGTAACTAGGTTCAAACACATCTTTATTAATCAAAATAAGAACCATTACAATCAACACATTTTTGCCAATGAGAATAAGTTAGTTTATTCCTGTAGTGTAAAAATCTGTGTTTCGGGATTTGACAAACTCTTGAAAAGTGTTTTCTGCCTCCTGCTGGTTGTGGAAGCATTTTCCCTGTAAAACATTGTCAAGATGCTTGAAGAAGTGGTAATTGGTTCCTAAGAGGTCAGGTGAATATGGTGGATGAGGCAAACTTCATAGCCCAATTTGTTCAACTTTTGAAGTACTGCTGCTGCTAAGTCCCTTTAGTTGTGTCCGACTCTGTGTGACCCCATAGACGGCAGCCCACCAGGCTCCCCCATCCCTGGGATTCTCCAGGCAAGAACACTGGAGTGGGTTGCCATTTCCCTCTCCAGTGCATGAAAGAGAAAAGTGAAAGTGAAGTCTCTCAGTCGTGTCTAACTCTTCGCGACCCCATGGGCTGCAGCCTACCAGGCTCCCCCGTCCATGGGGTTTCCCAGGCAAGAGTACTGGAGTGGGGTGCCATTGCCTTCTCCTTTTGAAGTACTGGTTGTGCTATATGCAGTCAGGCGTTGTTGTGGAGAAAAATTGGGCCCTTGTTGACCAATGCCAGCTGCAGGCACTGCATTTCTCAGTGCATCTCACTGATGTGCTGAGCATACTTCTCAGATGTAATGGTGTTGCCAGGATTCAGAAAGCTGTCGTGGTTAAGATGAGCAGCAGACCACCAGTGACCATGACCTTTTTTTGGTGCAAATTTGGCTTTGGTAAGTGCTTTGAAGTTTCTTCTCAGTCCAGCCACTGAGCTGGTCAATGCCGGCTGTCATATAACATCCGCTTTTTGTCACACCTCACAATTCGATGGAGAAATGGTTCATTGTTGTTGGGTAGAATAAGAGAAAATGACACTTCAAAACAGGAGGTGTTTTTTTATTTGCAGTCAGCTCATGAGGTGGTCATTGAGTTTTTTCACCTTTCCAATTTGTTTCAAATACCAATGACGCTAGAATGGTCAACGTTGAGTTCTTTGGCAATGTCTCATGTAGCTGTTGTATGGAGAAGGCAATGGCACCCCACTCCAGTACTCTTGCCTGGAAAATCCCATGCACGAAGGAGCCTGGTAGGCTGCAGCCCAAGGGGTCGCGAAGAGTCAGACGTGACTAAGTGACTTCACTTTCACTTTTCACTTTCATGCACTGGAGAAGGAAATGGCAACCCACTCCAGTGTTCTTGCCTGGAGAATCCCGGGGACGATGGAACCTGGTGGGCTGCCGTCTATGGGGTCGCAGAGTCGGACAAGACTGAAGCAACTTAGCAGCAGCAGCAGCAGCAGCAATGTGGTACTGTCCTGAGGCCTACCTGACACCAGCCGTGGGGCAGGAATTCATTAGGTGTTAGCTCTCCTCCCTTCCTCCTGATCAGGATCAGCTGTTTCTCAGGAGCTCCCCCTGCACTGTCCCTTACAGATCTCATTAGCACTTAGTTCATGCTGCCTTGTATGTTCATCACTTATCTGTTTGTTTGCTCCACTATGCTATGAAGTTCTTGACATTTGAATATGAATTACATTACCCAAGCATCTCTCAAAAAACCTTATACTTAGCAGATACTCAATGAATATGCAATTGATGAGTGAAGGAATGAGAAAACAAATGCCCAGGCCCACCCTTTGCCTACATGATTACCCTTCCACAGGGTTTTTCCATGTCTAAACAACTCCTATTTGCTGATTGTTTTTATGTTTTCCAGGGACAAAAATGGTTAAAGCAACTTACAGAATGTGTATAAACTGATCATGGATTTGCTAGTGTAGATAGGAACATTTGCCCTTTAAAAGGAGAGTTTTATATCCCTAAACTGATCCCCAACTTGGAAAGGGTTTGTTATGAATATAAATAGGAGGGTCTTTTTGTTCCTTGCTGAGGCTAGGGAAAAACAGAAAAACAAATAAACAAAAAACAACCTCTCATTCTAAGCAGTCACCATTCTCCCTGTAACTAGTTTGTCAGGGAATCAACACAAGGAGTCAGCATCATTCTCTGGTATTCTCAGGCAGTGCACTGCCCACCCCTTCTATCCACCATTTCAAAAGCTCCTGGATCTATGGGACTTAAAGGAAACAAAGACATCACAAAGGGGAGAGAGGATGGGTTATATGCTGAATATTTAAAGTGGGCATCAGGAAGCAGCTAACTTCCTGAGCGTCAGAGTCATTGCACATATATGCACCCACAAGTCGCCATCCCTGAGATATTTCAAGAGGAACAGCATGTTGGAGCTTGAGCTTAACATTAAGGACTTTGATTTATGACTTCTCATTAGCAGCCCCTACACACCAATGTGATTCAGCTCCATCTTGCATAATAATGAACTCATCCATAAAGTGTACGTTTGACAGCTGGAATGAAAAGCCATATTTGCTTCATGCTCCTTCCACAGCTGCAGAAGGAATGTACACAATTTCTCTGAAATCAAAACTCTCATGTAGATCTTCGCTCCCCAAAAAAAGATATTTCACAAAGTTGTTTTGCAAATCAAGTGTGTTTACAGATTCTGAAAAGATTCTAAAACTGTAGTACTCTGCAAGTATAAAGATATTTGTTATTTAATAATTGCTGTTGATATTTATGTCATTGATTTCTGTTTCTAGATCAGGAAATGGCTTCATTTGTTCTTTGAGCTTGATTCTTAATTTGTCCATCTGGACACATGTACAAAAGCTAGCAGAAGGACAATGGAAGCTAAAACTGAAGCAGTGGGTTTTAACATTCTCAGTTATTCTGACAGAAGTGTCAAGTCCTCTCATTTCCCTAAGAAATTAGGACATACAATGAGTAGATACAGCTTTTGTTGATCCAGAATGTACAATGAAACCCTGTACATTTTTCCTAACATTATTTCTGATCAAATCTATTTTTAATGATATTTTTAGGCAACAATAGGCATGTGTCAATATTATGATAACATCTGAAGGTTCCTTACTAGAACTTTTAATAAGGTTGCCAGATGTAGCAATAAAAGTATAAGCTGCCTACTTAAACTTGAATTTCAGAAAAATGATGCACAAATTTTAATGTAAGTATTCCCATACTATATTTGAGACATACTAAGAAAATGTTTATCATTTATTTGAAATTTACACCTAACTGCAAATCCTCTATTTCATCAGGTAACCCTATTCTTAGGGATTTATAGACAACCCGAGTAAAGTAGAAAAAAATTTTAAAACACATTCTAGCATTTCTCTATTAAATTTCCCTTTCACTGCTTCCTGCCATCTGCCTCTCCCATTTTTCTGGAGGTCACAGCTGGTAACCAAAAGCATGTTATTATTTAGTCAAAATATTTATTATGTCTGAGCTTCCAAAGGCTGAGGTGAGAAATGTTCATAGAGAAAACAGCATAATGTGTGTTGATTAGTACCCATTTCATGGCACCCAACCAACCGTATTTCCATGTTATTTTGTATATATATTGGTATCATCTCATTGTTTAAATACTCTTATTGTTCCTTACTAGAATTATAAAATCCTCTAGTTTGTGACAACATAAAGTCAAATTCTTTCAGTCTAACAATATTCAACACCAAGTCATTTACTTTGTGATACTCAGGAAACATTTTAGATCACAGCAAATATTACAGTGTGTGTGTGTGTGTGTGTGTGTGTGTGTGTGTGTGTGTGTGTGTGTGTGTGCGCGCGCGCGCATGCTCAGTCACTCAGTCGTGTACGACTCTGTGACCCCATGGACTGCAGCCCACCAGGCTCCTCTGTCCATGGAATTTTCCAGGTAAGAATACTGGAGTGGGTTGCCATTTCCTTCTCCAGGGGATTTTCCCAACCCAGGGACTGAACCCACGTCTCCTGCATCTTTTACATTGGCAGGCAGATTCTTTACCACTGAGCCACCTGGGAAGCCCCAAATATTACAATGACGACCTTAAAAAAAAAGTTCTAGAGCTTAAATGGCTCCAAATAAGATTTGATAGTACCTTTGACAAACCCTGCTCCTTATTAAATAAACCCTTTCATTCTTTCAGTGTATTTAAATAATACACTTAGAATCATATTTGTGAACAACAACAAAAAAGAGCTTTTACTGTTACTATATGGCCATAGGATAATGTCCTTATGAATGAATGACAGACAGAACAACAGTAACAAAACATATATTAAAAAGGTAGAGAACTTTCCCCTACCTTTGCTATCTCTGCCCTCACTCTCATTACTATAGTGGAGATGAGGAAATTCTTTAACAGGCACATAGGCTATTTGAAGGTATTTAGAAAGAATTTCATGGAAAAATGATCTAGTCTGGTGGGCTATAGTCCATAGGGTCACAAAGAGTCAGACACAACTAAAGCCACTTGGTATTCATTCAGCATTCAGACAGAATGCTGGGAAAACACTAAGAATGAGAAAGATAATTGACCCTTTTAAGCATTAAAATCTGCATAGATTTTGTCATTGTCTATCCTTGACATTATAATTACCTGCTTTAGGTCTTTCTTTCCCTAGGCTAATCATTCCTGTGAGGTGATAAGAACCTCCCCTCCTTTTTAACCTGAAATTATCTAGCATAGTGCCTGCTTCTTGGTGTGTCCAGTGGTTATTTCAAAAAGTCTGAGAATCACTGCTGTAAAGTAGGATGTATTTGCAGTGAGAGAGTTAAGTAAAACTCATCAACATTCTGATTTGGGGAAGAATCCTACCTCTAACTCTGTTGACTTTCTTGTAGCCCAAACCTAGGGTTTCTTAAAGATTTACAAGTCCTGTGTGTGTGTGTGTGTGTGTGTGTGTGTGTGTGTGTCTTTCAGAAGTTAATTGTACATAGACAAATATATATATAAGTATATATACACACACACACAAAGAGCTGAGAAAAGAAGAGAAGCTAAAGGCAAAGGAGAAAAGGAAAGATATACCCATTTGAATGCAGAGTTCCAAAGAAGAGCAAGGAGAGATAAGAAAGCCTTCCTCAGTGATCAGTGCAAAACATAGAGGAAAACAGTAGAATGGGAAAGACTACAGATCTCTTCAAGAAAATTAGAGATACCATCATGCAAAGATGGCCACAATAAAGGACATAAATGGTATGGACCTAACAGAAGCAGAAGATATTAAGAAGAGGTGGCAAGAATACACAGAAGAACTATACAAAACAGATCTTCACGACCCAGATAATGATGATGGTGTGATCAATCACCTTGCGCCAGACATCCTGGAATGTGAAGTCAAGTGGGCCTTAGGAAGCATCACTATGAACAAAGCTAGCGGAGGTGATGGAATTCCAGTTAAGCTACTTCAAATCCTAAAAGATGATGCTGTGAAAGTGCTATAGTCAATATACCAGCAAATCTGGAAAACTCAGCAGTGGCCACAGGACCGGAAAAGGTCTGTTTTCATTCCATCCCAAAGAAAGGCAATGCCAAAGAATGCTCAAACTACCGCACAATTGCACTCATGTCACATGCTAGCAAAATAATGCTCAAAATTCTCCAAGCCAGGCTTCAACAGTACATGAACTGTGAACTTCCAGATAATCAAGCTGGATTTAGAAAAGGCAGAGGAACCAGAGATCAAATTGCCAACATCAGTTGGATCATAGAAAAAGCAAGAGAGTACCAGAAAAACGTCTGCTTCTGCTTTATTGATTACGCCAACGCCTTTGACTATGTAGATCACAATAAACTATGGAAAATTCTTAAACAGATGGGAATACCAGACCACCTTACCTGCCTCCTGAAAAATCTTTATGCAGGTCAAGAAGCAACATGGAATTGGACTTGAAACAACAGACTGCTTCCAAATTGGGAAAGGAAAACATCAAGGCTGTATATTGTCACCCTGCTTATTTAACTTATATGCAGAGTACATCACTCAAAATGCCAGGCTGGATGAAGCACAAGTTGGAATCAACATTGCTTGGAGAAATATCAATAACCTCAGATATGCAGATGACACTACCCTTATGGCAGAAAGTGAAGAAGAACTAGAGAGTCTCTTGATGAAAGTGAAAGAGGAGAGTGAAAAAGCCTGCTTAAAGCTCAACATTCAGAAAATGAAGATCATGGCTTCTAGTCCCATCACTTTATGGCAAATAGATGGGGAAACAATGGAAATACTGAGTGACTCTATTTTCTTGGGCTCCAAAATCACTGCAGATGGTGATTGCAGCCATGAAATTAAAAGACGCTTGGTCCTTGGAAGAAAAGCTATGACCAACCTGGACAGCATATTAAAAACCAGAGATATTACTTTTCCAAAAAAGTCCATAACTATGGTTTTTCCAGTAGTCATGTATGGATGTGAGAGTTGGACTGTGAAGAAAGCTGAGCACTGAAGAATTGATGCTTTTGAACTGTGGTGTTGGAGAAGACTCTTGAAAGTCCCTTGGACTGCAAGGAGATCCAAGTAGTCCATCCTAAAGGAGATCAGTCCTGGGTGTTCATTGGAAGGACTGATGTTGAAGCTGAACTCCAATACTTTGGCCACCTGATGGGAAGAACTGACTCATTGGAAAAGACACTGATGATGGGAAGTTGGAAGGCAGGAGGAGAAGATGACAGAGGATGAGATGGTTGGATGGCATCACCGACTCGATGGACAAGAGTTTGAGGAAGAGATGATTGGATGGCATCACTGCCTCGATGGACATGAGTTTAAGGAAGCTCTGGGAGATAGTGATGGACAGGGAAGCCTGGCGTGCTGCAGTCCATGGGGTGGCAAAGAGTCAAACATGAGTGAGTGACTGAACTGAAATGAACTGATATATATATATATATATATATATATATACACATACATACATACATACACACACATATGTGTAACTGTATACGTAGATATCCATTTACAAAGTATTTGAGGAAGGTGTGGGAAGTCTTTATAAGGCAGAGATGGCTAACTTTCCATCAGGTTTATAGGTGATCTTCTGTAGCACTACTTACTGTGAAGAAAGTGCAGTCAGAGACTACATTTCCCAGCTTTCCTTGCTCCTAGGTGAGCCATGTGATTAGTTCTCACCAACAGAATGCCAGTCAAGGTAATGTCTGCCACTACCAGACCATAGTGATGTGAATTTACTTTCTCCATCCCTGTTATCCTCTTTTAATGTGCTCCATGCAGAATCTTAGAATTCATGGGGTGAAGACAGTAGAGCCAGAAGATGGAAGTAGAGTGGATTTCTAGAAACCTCTTTTCAGTGGAAAGAGAGCTCCCCTCCACCCCCTGAATCAGGAACATGTATATGTATGTACACAAGGAATAAACTTCCTTCTTATTTGAGTTATAGGTGTGTTTGCTCCAGAAAATAGCCTCATAACTAACCAATATAATTTATTAGGGCTTCCTAGGTGGCACTAGTAGTAAAGAACCCACCTGCCAATGCAGGAGACCTAAGAGACACACATTCAATCCCTGGGTCAGAAGATCCCCTGGAGAAGGAAATGGCACCCCACTCCAGTATTCTTGCCTGGAAAATCCCATGGACGAGGAGCCTGGTGAGCTATAGTCCATAGGGTCACAAAGAGTTGGACACAACTGAAGTGACTTGGCACAGTAGGATTTTATTTAACACTTATTCACATGCTTTTTATTGTATTCTGCCCTCTCCAGAGGCGGTTGTTGAGACTATATATTCTTATAGTTTGCCCTTCCCCATCATTCCTTCCTAGTGCTTAGAAAATCCCAGTATTGAAGAATTAGGATTCATAAAGAATTCCAAAGTGATTTGTTTTGTGTGAATTTTCTTTTCACTTAACAAACATTAATCTAGCACTCATTATATGGAACATGCATCCTGCTCAGCCTTGGGAGTAAAAAGACAATCATTAACTGATGAATTAGCTAAAGAAAAAGACATATAAAAGATAAATTACAAGGGAATACAATTTAAAGAAAAACGTACAGCATTATAAGTAGTCTCTGGGAGCCAATGGAGCTACTTGGAGTAAAAGAGGCTTCACAGAGAAGGTGACATCGAATTAGGTGTTGGAGGTTAAATATGATTTCTATCAAAAGATATGAGTCACTGTTTACACCTTTTAACCATTTGTACAATGAAAAGAGGGTATTGCTTTTTATAAAACTGTATTGGTTTATCATATCAGAGTGGGTCATATTCATCAGGACTAATTATCCCTTTTTCTTACTTTTAGCCTTTTACTGAACAGAGTTTTTCATTATTAACTTTACCATTAGTGATTTATCATTTTGCATCAATCACCACCATCTCAATCACAAATTTTTAAGCTTGAGGGTTTTTAAAAGTCAAATTCCTTAGTGCTTCTGGGATTTATGGTTGTATGCAATAACAACTTATTTTTCATTATTAACCTTATTAATTAATATTTGTCCATATGTTATCTCCCATGGTATTGTAATTTATTTTTTTAAGTATTTATTTATTTATTTGGGTCTTAGTTGCAGCACACAGGATCTTTGATCTTCATTGTGGCATGCGGGATCTATAGTCATGGTGTTTGGGATCTAGTTCCCTGACCAGGGATCGCCCCCAGCCCCTTACATTGGGAGCGTACAGTTGTAGCGACTGGATCACTAACGAACTCCCAATATTGTAATTTATTAAACTTATAGGCTTAGCTGCATTCCAAGCATCTGCATTCTGTTCCATCACTCTAGTCTTCTATTTTTAACTTGTATCACACAATTTTATCCCCTGGTGCTTTATAAACATTTTTATGTATGATAGAGCAAGCTCCTCAGTGTCAGCCTTCTGTTTTTCTTCTCAGCTTTATACAGTTTTCACTCTGGCAAGGGACTGATTTCCAAAGGCCAGAAGATTGGAAACTGATAGAATGAACAAGAAGAAATGGAAAGGTTTAGGAAAAAAGGGAAACAGTAAGCTATACAGTTGGTGCTTCTTTCTTCTTGCTACTGTGAATGCTTCAAAGAAAGACATCTCCTTATAATTTGTAACTCTGTTTAAGATATTGGAAAATAGATGCATGATGTTGAATCATTGCTTGGCCTTGAGTCCTTTCTTTAAATGTCAGTAACTTGATTCAAGGATGAGCTGGTGAAAAGTTGCATTCAGCAATTATTTGTAGTGGATACAAAAACTCAAGAAATGCTTTTTAGAAAACATTGAAACTTTTAGGTTATAAAGACTTTGAAAAAGAAAAGAGAAATTAGGTCTCTGACTCTCGAAAACAATTAACTGGGTATCATATTTCATTCTGGGTTCTTTTAATATATATGGAAACTATTTCCTCAGTCAGTAGTGTCTTCATAATCAGATTGCAAAACTTTCACTTTTTACCTTATGCAGCTCATTATAACTTATGGTTTCATTTTTAAAACCAAAATTTAAAACTAGGTTATATTTGGAAACAGTGCTTTGCTTATAAAAATAAAACTGGTGCCATCACATATAGATCTTGACCAGCATCATGTTCGCAGGTCCACTAAAAGGTCATAGTTGAGATAGGAAGCCTAAGATATAATTGAGAAGTATCTATTTTGTTCACCACCATATCTCCAGTTGCCAGACAGTTCCTGAAGACACATAGTAGGCACTCGATAAACATTTTTGAATGGCTCTTGGTATCAAACATGAGTTCAGTTCAGTCGCTCAGTCGTGTCCGACTCTTTGCGACCCAGTGGACTGCAGCATGACAGGCCTCCCTGTCCATCACCAACTCCCAGAGTTTACTCAAACTCATGTCCATTGAGTCAGTGATGCCATCCAACAACATCATCCCCTTCTCCTGCCTTCAGTCTTTCCCATCATCAGTGTCTTTTCCAATGAGTCAGTTCTTCCCATCAGGTGGCCAAAGTACTGGAGTTTCAGCTTCAGCATCAGTCCTTCCAATGAATATTCAGGACTGATTTCCTTTAGGATGGACTGGTTGGATCTCCTTGCAGTCCAGGTGACTCTCAAGACTCTTCTCCAACACCACGGTTCAAAAGCATCAATGCTTCAGCACTCAGCTTTCTTCTTAGTCCAACTCTCACATTCATACATGACTACTGGAAAAACCATAGCTTTGACTAGATGGTCCTTTGTTGGCAAAGCAAACATGAGTTACAACCAGCAAAATAGCTCACTGAAGGAGTAGTTATGGAGCTAAGTCAGGGAGGCTGAGAGGAGGTCAGGGAGCAGAACACAAGATAGAGTAAGGCAAAAGGTTTGAACAGGAGCCATAAATGGGGGTTTATGAGGAAGAGGAGAGAGACCTTCTGCCATTATATATAGTATGTGAATGAAGAGCTTATTTGGCTTGTCCTTGTAAAATATTTGTTTCTCAGAATGCTGAATTAAACATGCTATTTACATATTTTTAAATAGAACTGTGTACTAATAACTTAAATGTAGGTCAGAGGTGTAATTATTGATTTTCCTTAATTTGAAACCTCTTGAACATTGCCTTTTTAGCTATACTTCAAAACAAAGTAGCAGACTTAAGCATAATAAATTGTGAAAGTAAATGTGGAAATCGGCTTGCAGGCTCAGTATAATTACTTTGATTTCTGACTCAGGGAAATGTTAAGTGTATTTAGAACTCTAGACTTTTCCTAAATTGGTAATAAAATTACTTCAAAGTTTGAAAAAAAAAAACCCACTTTAACTCAGACTAGGGCTTGAAAGTGAAATTCAAGATAACTCCATACTGAAATCACCTCTTGAGCCTACTTAATAACTTTCTATTTCTCTTATTCGGTAAATATTTAGCAACAAATCTGTCAACTTAGCAGTATCCCTAGCAGAAGAAATAATGACCCCGTTCACAGAATGCTACTGCTATAACTTAATAGTAGAACTGCAATTCAGTTCTGAGAAAAGACCAAGGTATCAGCCCCCAGTGATCCATAAGGGATCTAAGAAAAGATCTGGGATTGTCTTGGATAAAAAGGGTTCAGAATCACAGTGCAGGAAACTCATTGAATCAACTGCAGAAAAAAAAAAAAAAAAGATGTTTGCAAAGGAAGAGACATGTAGTCTATGCTGAATATTTGCATATGTTCGTCTTAAACCCTTAATCCTCAAGGTTTTCTGAGGTACCAGCAGTGATTCCAATCAATGAGAATTCTCAATAGTTGTCTCTTTTGATTGATTCCAAATGAGAACTGATTGCTGATGGACTTTCTCCAGCTATTTAGTGAAGTATCAAACAAAAAAGAGATATTACAGCTTTGGGGAAAAGTATAAGCACTGATATTCCCCTTACTCTATTTTGCTCAACTTTATTCGTTCTTAACTACCTAAAATGCAGATTTATTCATCAATTTAAAATATAGTATGTTACTTGAATAATGTAATCATATACCAGCTTCTCAAAAGATTAAATTATGGAAATTCATCCCAATCTGAAAATAGTTGTTGATGACTTAACTCCATGTAAGGAATGAGGCTAAATGCGTCATGTCAGTTGAGATGAGAGAGCCATTATTTTAGGATCCCGGGTAGGGTCAGGTTTAACTTGAACCTTAAAGAGTGAAAAGGGATCATTAAAAAAAATGACATTCCTATTAGAAAAATGGTTAATAGGATGTTTTGAGCCTGCTTAAACTTCCTCCAAGATTCATAAATATTCATTGAATCAATTAGTTATTTGAAGCTTGATGTTTTGCTGCTGAAGGAAAATAATTATCTGCTGAGGTGGGTGTCCTGTCTGGAGACTGAATTTATTTTAAAATGTGTGAAGGAAACTAGTGGGGACTATCATTTTGATCTCTGTAGAGGCATCTTTTAACTGAACTGTAGAATTAACTTTTTCTGACCCAAAAGAAGCAAGATTTTTTTTTTATAAAAGGAAAGAGATCTCACATGCTTTTCCTGATTCCTGAATCATGGATTTTAAGCAGCCATTTCTTAAAAATAGTGTTCTCATCCATTTTTAAATAGAGTAAACCCTCTACTACCCATTATCTAGTTTTCCAGAACCTCTAGCTTTCCTGAAATTATTCAGATCCAGAAATAATCCTATACCTCTAACTCTCCCCTGCACCTCCAGTTGCTTTTGAGGCAGGAAGGGGACTTCTGAGCAGGGAAGGGGCAGCATTTAGGAGAATTGAGGCTGAGCAGAGAGATGCTATGAGGTTAGTTCAGTGTCTGGTGTACCCGGGCAGAGAAGCAAAAGGCTGAGGCCACTGACTGACCCTGTACAGAGAAGGCATCAAGACCAGAAGCGGGGGGGAGTGATGAGAGACAAAGACTGAAGAAACAGAAGGAAGAAGGGCAGCAGTGTTGGTCGTGTCATGGCTGCACTGGTCGTCATGGGGCTGATGGACAGACGGATGCCTGGGAAGGGAGCACAGACACCTCTTTTCACTAGCAGAACCCTCAGCTTCCCTCCTCCCCAGACTGTAGCCCTTTACATGTTTCAGCATTGAAAGGTTTTATTTTCTTTGTTCAAGAGAGGGGAAGGATAATTGCTAGCCAACACCAGTGGGCCAAAATGTGTCAGATGCTGGATTCCAGCTGTCTGGGGAGGGAGGGGATATGTAGAACTGGGACAAGTAGATTCTTCCATCTGAGAGAGGAAATCATGTGCAAGCTATTTGGGGAAGCCTTCCATCATGAAAGATAAAAATCTGGCATTTACAGGGTTAATTCCCATCTCTGTGCTATGCTGAGTGAAAAGTACAATATACTCCATTTCTCCCTGGTTGGGACTTGGACTTTACAACACAGTCATTATACTGTCCATGTTATTAACAAAGATCCTGTGGAAACAGGCTAAATAATTTATGTAAGCAAAGCAATTTAACAATTGTGATCTAGATAACGCTGTCAGGGAGGCAAGCTTTTTATTATAGGACTAAGTCTTATGTCTTAGTATGATTTCTAGTTCAGCCTTTCCCAATTCAGGTACCTTCCACATGGCAGATGTTAGAAAAATGCTTGCCGCAGTGAAAAGAGGTCAGTCAGTGTCACACTCAGGCGCTCTAGTCAGGAGATACAAAGCAGAGATAATCTTTGTCTGGGGTGAGGGGGGGCAACATACACCACCTTCTCCCTAACACACTGATGGTGGTAATTACCCCAGGCCAAGGATAAACAGGACAGATGTTCATACAACTGTGCCAGCCTCAAGGAGAGATAGCAGCAAAGAGGGACCAGAAATGTTATTGTTTATATGATGTTGAATGCATTAACACTGTGTTCCTTCTTGAAAGACAAGCAACTAAAGCACAAAATCCAGAATAAGAAATGACATACATTCTATGTAATATTTGTTACACTGAGCACTGCCTGTGACCACCTCCATCTTGGGTCACCCAGCATCACCCAGCATGCTAAATCTAAATCTGCTTGTGTATTTTCTTGGCATTTCTCTCTGTTGCTCTCTCTCCCCACCACCCCTCCCTCCTACATAAATCAATAAAACCTTTTTTGTCAGCCCAAGTTAAATTCCAAGCAACATGGGCAGGGAAACCAAAAAAGGGAAAAAAAGTGATAAAAAAATCAGATAGGCTTCAACACACTGAATGTAAGACATACAATTGGAGCTGAGACAGCTGACATGTTATTGACTGGAAATCATTCTCTGATCACTTATACAACAACCCCCAACCCCAAATGGCAGCCACACAAGGCTGTGACAAAGAGGGCTGTATTCCTGAGGATAACAGAAGGGCACAGGCGAAAAATTTCCAGAGAAACTGAGTGACAGTTCTGGTTTCTAACTTACTATTCTAGGGCCATGCCTTTTGATGTCCTGATTTAATGTGGTTGTAAGCCTGAACTAATCTGACATAATAAAACCTTAATTGGCTACTTCCAATTAACATTTCGCTTTAATCTGGCTATTTGTTTTCATCTAACATAGACTGCTGTTCCTCGGGGCAGGATACACTTTGTGTGTTGTGCATTGTGAAATGATGTTCGTGTTTAGGGTACAGTTATGAACTGTAAGTCACTCCTGGTAATTGCATGTCTGACCATTGAAGTGGCTGTATCTCCTGGGCTGCTGCCAGGCTGGACGGGACTGGATGTCAGGATTGAGAGCAGGCAGGATGGGTGGGAGGAGCTGGGGGCATCTGGATACTGCAGTGTTTGGGAGGGGAATGCCACTGCCAGGGCTCATGCTTCTCCTCGGTGATGCTTTTGTCAGGCAGGGGAGGCTTCCATACTGAAAATTCCCAGTGGGCAGCATTTTGGAATCCAAAGAACTGCTAAGTATGGGGACTTCTGAGTAGTGTGCATTAGTATGCAAACTTTCCCATTATTGCTGATTTTATTATACTTTCCTTTTTGAAGTTAAACCATTTCTAGCATGCAAAATAAGGTTTATGAATTTATCATTCAGATTAATGTGGTATTCATCAACCCATGAAATATTAAAACCTATACACATATTTAATGAAATAATTTTTATTTTTTGTAATTATTGATACATTTTGATATATTTTTACCTTCTTTTATTTTTTGGCTTTTCATTTAGAAATAATTTCAATCATGGATAATTTGTAAATATAAAAATAGTACAAAGAACACCCATACACTCATATACCCTTAACCTAGAATCACTTGTTAACATTTTACATGGTTGGCTCTGTGATTTGTACGCACTCTTTCTCTCTCTGGCTCTTCCTCTCCGTGCATTATGTACATTTTATTATATGTATAGTTTTATTCTAGAGGAATTGGAGGTATGTTACATATTTCATGGTCCTTTACCCTAAACATCAGTGCACATATTTCCTAAAACTATAAACACATTTAACATTGATAGAATTCTCTCATCTAGTCTATCTTTTTATATTTTAGTTTTATCAGTTGTGATCCAACCAGGGGTCGCCAAGCTCTGGGGTCTAATGCCTGATGATCTGAGGTGGAGCTGCTATAGTAATAATAGAAATAAAGTACACAATAAATGCAGTGCACTTGAATCATCCCCAAACCTCCTTGCTACTCCTGGTCTATGGAAAAATTGTCTTTCATGAAACCAGTCCTTGGTGCCAAAAAGGTTGGGGTCCTCTGCTTTAGAACATTCTCCCCTCCAGTAGAAGATCTGGTCTAGGGGCAGGGATCACATTTGTTTGCCATGTGTCTTTACCCTCTTTCAACATGGAAAAATTCTCCAGCCTTTCTTTGTCTTTTCTAATATTGATGTTTTGGAGATACTGGAGTATCGCCACCTCTCTCCATTTTGAAATAGAACATTCCTCACTTGCTTGATAGCCCCTCATGATCACGCTCAGGTTATACGTTCTTGTCTGGAGTACTGCACAGGTGATGCTGCATCCCTCTCAGACTATCACATCTGGAGGGACACCGAGTACATCTGTCCCTCTATGGTGATGTTAACTCTAATCAGCCAGTCGAGTGTTTTTTGATTTCTCCACTAGATAATTACTGTTTAATTTTCTCCCCCATAACTAATAAGCTGTCTGTTGGGAGGCGCTTTAAAGTCATGCTAATAGCTAATTCTTCATCAAGATTTCCCTCTAGGTTTAGCATCCATTGATGACTCTTGCTTGATCCAATCTTTAATAAAATATGTACAAAATTAAGATTTTCCAATTTCAGCCTTCCTTCCACATCTGCCACCAGCTCTCAGTATTCTACTTGAAGCCAAATTCTCCCATTTATTTATTTATGTATCTGTTTATCATCAGTGTGGACCTATGAATTCCAGTGTTTCCCAATGGTTTATAAACTTGAAATAGAATTTTAATTGAATGGTTTATTTACTCATTTATTCAGTGGTTATTTATTGAGTGTCTGTAGTAGGCAAGGCACTCTGATACCTTGTGGGACAACTGGGAGCAAAACACAGACGCAACCATACTTCCCCACTTTTTACAGATGTATTGTGCCTGTAAGTATATCCAGAAGTCTGAAGACAGCTCTAGCCTAGAATGACTAGTCTATCAAACACCGACATGTTGAGAACTGTCCCAGGACTTGAGGGTACTGAGTCCCTACCCTCAGGGAGTCAAATGGGGGCGATATCAACAAATAAGTACATAATAAGTAAGGTATCAAAAGAGTTACTGGTTCTGAAAAAGGCTGTGAAAGAAAAAACAAAACAGGAGCTAGGGAGAGGATGATTTCCAAGGTGACATAGAGGCTAGCCATGGTTAAATACAATGGTAGGAGGACAGCTTCACAATGGTCTCTCATGAATGTTTGCGTAGTGTTTCTCTGGGACGATGTTCAGTGTATTTTTCTCTTCTTTTGGTGCTTTTCCAGGATTTTCCAGCTTATTTGCAGCAGCCTCCCAAGAAGGACCAGAGCATACTCCTACTGTAGCACCCTTTGTAGGTGCAGCCTTTAGATTAGAAATTTCCCAACTGTGACTGCAGAACTTTTATACCACAACACAGAAAACGACCAAACAGTGTGGTACATATATACAATGGAATATTACTCAGCCATAAAAAATAATGAACCTGGGCCATTTGTAGTGATGCAGATGGACCTCGAGTCTGTCATACAGAGTGAAGTAAGTCAGAAAGAGAAAAACAAATATCATCTATTAACACATATATATGGAATCCAGAAAAGTGGTACAGATGAATCTACTTGCAAGGCAGGAATTAAGATGCAGATGTAGAGAACAATAGCTAGCTAGTGGGAAGCTGCTGCATAGGGCAGGAAACTCAGCTCGGTGCTCTGTGAAGACCTAGAGGGGTGGGGTGGGGTGTGGGAAGGTGTAAGGGAGGTTCAAGAAGAAGGGAATATATGTAAATATACACACATATAGCTGATTCACGTTGCTGTACAGCAGAAACTAACACAACATTGTAAGCAATTCAGTTCAGTTGTTCAGTCGTGTCCGACTCTGCAACTCCATGAATTGTAGCACGCCAGGCCTCCCTGTCCATCACCAACTCCCGGAGTTTACCCAAACTCATGTCCATCGAGTCAGTGATGCCATCCAACCATCTCATCCTCTGCCGTCTCCTTCTCCTCCTGTCCCCAATCCTTCCCAGCATCAGGGTCTTTTCCAGTGAGTCAACTCTTCACATGAGGTAGCCAAAGTATTGGAGTTTCAGCTTCAACATCAGTCCTTCCAGTGAACACCTAGGACTCATCTCTTTTAAGATGGACTGGTTGGATCTCCTTGCAGTCCAAGGGACTCTCAAGAGTCTTCTCCAATACCACAGTTCAAAAGCATCAATTCGACTGGAGCGAAAGTTACCGGCTCCAGAGCCGGGAAGGCTATGGAGCCGGGCCCCGCCGCGTCCCCTGGGCCTTCCCGCTCCTTCAAAGAGGAGCTGCTGTGCGCCGTCTGCTATGACCCCTTCCGCGATGCCGTGACTCTGCGTTGCGGCCACAACTTCTGCCGCGGGTGCGTGACACGCTGCTGGGAGGTTCAGGTGGCGCCCACCTGCCCGGTGTGCAAGGACCGCGCGGCTCCCGCCGACCTGCGCACCAACCACACCCTCAACAACCTGGTGGAGAAGCTGCTGCGCGAGGAGGCCGAGGGCGCGCGTTGGACCGGCCACCGCTCCCCGCGCCTCTGCCGCCTGCACCGCGGCCAGTTCAACCTCTTCTGCCTCGAGGACAAGGAGCTGCTGTGTTGCTCGTGCCAGGCCGACCCCCGGCACCAGGGACACCGCGTGCAGCCGGTGAAGGACACCGCCCACGACTTTCGGGCCAAGTGCAGGAACATGGAGCACGCGCTGCGGGAGAAAGCCAAGGCCTTCTGGGCGATGCAACGCTCCTATGAGGCCATCGCCAAGCACAATCAGGTGGAGGCCGCCTGGTTGGAAGCGCGGATCCGGCGGGAGTTCGACAAGCTCCGCGAGTTCCTGCGCGTGGAGGAGCAGGCCATCCTGGACGCCATGGCCAACAAGGCAAGGCAGAAGCAGCACCTGGCAGAGGAGAAGATGAAGCGGCTGACAGAGGACACAGAGGCCTTGGCCCACGAGATTGAGCGGCTTCAGATGGAGATGAAGGAGGATGACGTTTCCTTTCTCATGAAACACAAGAGCCGAAAACGCCGCCTCTTCTGCACGATGGAGCCGGAGCCCATCCAGCCCGGCATGCTCATTGACGTCTGCAAGTACCTGGACTCCCTGAAGTACCGCATCTGGAGGAAGATGGTTATGTGTGTCGAATCTGTGCCTTTCAGCTTTGATCCCAACACCGCGGCTGGCTGGCTCTCCGTGTCCGACGACCTCACCAGCGTCACCAACCATGGCTACCGGGTGCAGGTGGAGAACCCGGAGCGCTTCTCATCGGCGCCCTGCCTGCTGGGCTCCTGCATCCTGTCGCAAGGCTCACACGCCTGGGAGGTGGACCTGGGGGCACTGGCTAGCTGGCGCGTGGGGGTGGTGCGGACGCGACAGGATGCGGGCACTGAGGGCCACGCGCACAGCTGCTACCATGACACGCGCTCGGGCTTCTGGTACGTGGGCCGCACGCAGGGCGTAGACGGCGACCACTGCGTGACCTCGGATCCCGCCACATCGCCCCTGGTCCCTGCCATCCCGCGCCGCCTGCGTGTGGAGCTGGAGTGCGAGGAGGGGGAGCTGTCCTTCTATGACGCTGAGCGCCACTGCCACCTGTACACCTTCCATGCCCGCTTCGGGGAGGTGCGGCCTTACTTCTACCTGGGCGGCTCGCGGGGTGACGGGTCCCCAGAACCACTTCTCATTTGCCCGCTGCGCATCACCATCAAGGAGGAGCTAGACGGCTGAGGACCCCCAGGACTGCCGGACTCCGCTTGCATCCAGCAGTCAGTCCCATTTCCTTCCTATCTGTTCTCAGGTACCGCTCGCCTTGGTACCTCTCTACCGCCTGCCTTCTTACCAGGATCTTCCCGCTGACCTACCCTGTCATTTTCTGTGGCTCCAGGCCACCGGCCTCTCCCTCCGTTTTTTTGTTCCTTCTCTCCCCTCCTTTGAAAGTCAGCCAGGAGACACTTCTGGGTCAGGCTTTTTCCAAAGTTGTGGCATCCTCTGGATGTCAATTTCCTGACCCAGATTCTAAGATTTCTGGGGATGATGTTTGTTTCTAGAGTGGGTCTGTTTAAAAAAAAAGTAGTTTTTTTTTTTTTTTTTAATCATTTTCCAAGTGTTGTGAGGCCAGCAGATGGGAGGGGACTGCTGTTGAAAAGAGTTTGTTAGTTACAGTTCCTAGGAGAAAGGATACTGTGGTGGGGGTGGGGTGGGGTGGGGCACCAGGGGAAGCACCAGAGTCCTTAAGAGGCAAGGGGTGTGCTTTTCATGGAAAGGAACAGAGGAGGCAGGGTACTGGGTGAGTGGTGAGCCTGAATACTTTTGATGATCGGCAAGCCTGAATACTTTTCACAGGTTCTGGGGCATAGCGGCTGCCCCTAGTTGTCCTGAAACCTGGATGTGGGTTGATTGTGCATGTGTGCGTGCTCAGTCGTGTCCTACCCACCAGACTGGGCTGTACCCACCAGACTCCTCTGTCCATGCAGTTTTCCATTCAAAAATCCTGGAGTGGGTTACCATTTCCTATTCCATGAAATCTTCCTGATGCAGAGATTGAACCTGCATCTCCTGTGTTGGCAGGTGGCTTCTTTACCGCTGAGCCACCTGGGAAGCCTGTGGGTTGATTAGCACAGGGGATTATTGGCTTGGAGTGGAGCCGGTGAGAGCCTGGCACAGGAGGTGGTTGGGGTACCGTTTTGCATGTAAAAGGTTAACTGCATTCAAAAGGCGCACTCACAGGGGAGTTGTTTGCTGTCTGCAGGAATTTGCTAGCCAGGGAAGCCCCAGGAGCCAGTGTTCAAGAATTCAGAAAAGAAGAAAGTATGGTTATTCCAGCACCATTGCCATGGCTTTGAGCAGCACCCATGCCCTGGCTTGTCTGTCACTTTATACTGGTATTTAAAACTGCTCCGTGGGCCTCGGTGGGGCCCTTCAAGGCAGGGGTGGGGACAAGGCTGCCCATCCAGTTGGCTCTAACTTATAGATTAAGACTTCTTCTTGCACAATTTCCTCTGAACAGAGTTTCCAGAGCACTTTTTAAAAACACAATTTAGATTTCTTTTTTTTTTTTAATTTATTTATTTTAGTTGGAGGCTGATTACTTTGCAGTATTGTAATGGTTTTTGCCATACATTGACATGAATCAGCCATGGGTTTGCATGTGTTCCCCATCCTGAACCCCCCTCCCACCTCCCTCTCCATCCCATCCCTTTGGGTCATCGCATTGCACCAGCCCTGGCATTCTGTTTCACATATGATAATATACATGTTTCAATGCTATTCTCTCAGATCGTCCCACCCTCACCTTCTCCCACAGAGTCCATAGGACTGTTCTATGCATCTGTATCTCTTTTTCTGTCTCGCATATAGGGTTATCATTACCATCTTTCAAATTCCATATATATGTATTAGTATACTGTATTAGTGTTTAAAAAACAATTTAAATACGATTTTCACTTTCCTCATCTGCAAATGAGATAGTAGATCTGGAAGGTGATGGATGCACTGCAGTTGTGTGGAGGACCTTTCTCTGGTTCCTCTCACAGAGGTACAGAAGGAGGAGAAGAGGGGCCCTTTGTGTTAGGAGGGAAGGGAGGTGATTCTGTCCAGGGAGGAGGGGGCTCCAGGGCTCTGGTCTTTGCTGACCTTAGCCTGCTCAATCTTGTTCTACTGCCTTTTACATCTTCATCCTGATTTCTTCTCCCTCTACTGTGCCTCCAGACTCCTATCTCCACCTTTTCGTTTTCACACATGTCTGTGGAGAGTTTTTAATTGTCACCTCACTGTGTCTTGGCACAGGGAATGTCTCCCCATAGGAGCAGTGTTCTAATGGAGGTGTTTTCTTTACCAAAGACTCACAAACTTTATCCTCCTTGTGTCTCCTGGTTCACCGAAATGGACATTTTAAACAGAAATGATTCAAAACTAAAAATTGGTTATAAGTGGCCAGGGGAGAGAGGTGGTAGGATATACCACTGAGTCAAGGGGACCAGGTGCAGGAGAGGGGTGAGGATGTTGGCAAAGGGGTGGATGTGAGCTGAGCGGCTCCTCTAAAGATGCTCAGACTCAGCAAAGCTCAAGGCACTTTGGACTCAACACATCTGAGTCCAGTGTGCACTTTGTACCATAAAGTGTCTAGCCTGTCAAATGCAAATTGCTACCTAATAAATCTTGACCTGAAACTAAAAAAAAAAAAAAAAAAAAAAAGCATCAATTCTTCGGCGCTCAGCTTTCTTCACAGTCCAACTCTCATATCCATACATGACCACTGGAAAAACCATAGCCTTGACTAGATGGACCTTTGTTGGCAAAGTAATGTCTCTGCTTTTTAATATGCTATCTAGGTTGGTCATAACTTTCCTTCCAAGGAGTAAGCGTCTTTTAATTTCATGGCTGTGATCACCATCTGCAGTGATTTTGGAGCCCCCAAAAATAAAGTCTGACACTGTTTCCACTGTTTCCCCATCTATTTCCCATGAAGTGATTGGACCAGATGCCATAATCTTAGTTTTCTGAACATTGAGCTTTAAGCCAACTTTTTCACTCTCCTCTCTCACTTTCATCAAGAGGCTTTTTAGTTCCTCTTCACTTTCTGCCATAAGGGTGGTGTCATCTACATATCTGAGGTTATTGATATTTCTCCTGGCAATCTTGATTCCAGCTTGTGCTTCTTCCAGCCCAGCGTTTCTCATGATGTACTCTGCATATAAGTTAAATAAGCAGGGTGACAATATACAGCCTTGACGTATTCCTTTTCATATTTGGAACCAGCCTGTTGTTCCATGTCCAGTTCTAACTGTTGGTTCCTGACCTGCATACAGGTTTCTCAAGAGACAGGTCAGGTGGTCTGCTATTCCCATCTCTTTAAGAATTTTCCACAGTTTATTGTGATCCACATAAGCAATTATACTCCAATAAAAAGAAAATGAACAAATATCCAAACCAAGATAGTTTACACAAAATAATACCACTTGCAGCAAACATTTAATAGACATTTAGTAACAATGCACTATGTGTCAGGCCACAGAAAACAGTGATGGGCAAAGCAGAACCTCTTCTTAGTGGAAAGGAGATTCCAGTGAAGGATACAAACAAGTAAGTAGGCAAGGTGCTATGACAGGTGTAACCACAGTGCTAACCACAGGGCCCTGGGGGAGGGTATAGAAGAGAATTCCAGCCCAGACGCAGTGGGGACAGGGCAAGTAGGCAGGAAGTGAAGCCCATATTTAATGGTACAAGTTAGCCAGAGACCATCAGCTGTTCCCTGCATCCAGCTGGCAGGAGTAGCATTGCCATGACACATTGGAAGTGGCACATACACCCTGATTCCCTAGTTCCCCACTACACACCCAGTGCCTGGCACATGGTAGATACTCAGTAACTATTTTGCAAAGAGTGAGTGGGTACATGCATGAGAGAGAGTTTGTCCTCAGAAGTAAAGATAACCTTGATAAAATTCAACATAAAATTCCTTGTAAAATTTAGCATATTTGATTCTACTTTCTGTACTGTCAACTTGACACTGTAGCTATAGCTACTTATTGAAGAAGAGGATAGAACAGTTTTAGAGCCTGCTGCTGTTAAACTGTTTCTGCTGATGCCTGTAAATAGATGGGTTGTAAAACACATTATTTATACCTGAAAGAACTGTCTTCACTCATCCATTTAATTTTTCCAATTAACTGAAAGCCAGGTGACTTGGCTTTGGTCCGCTCTTTGTGGTCAAAATTTAGCATCACAGTTCTGATTAATTAGTGATAAGTCATTTAGCTTAAAAGAGCATAAAGTACATGATGGCGAATTTAGAAGATGAAAACTAGGCCACAGAGTAGCAATGCATTCAAGTGCTGCTCTTTGTTATTAAAAAGATCACTGCTAGAGTGGAACTAATAGAAGCTGCACGGGGAATCCAAGGCAAGGGTTCCTGACCTGGACAAGAGGCCTATCCCATCCTGACTCCCAGCCCCCTCACCCTTTACTTGGGACACGCCCATTCAGCCTCCTTGACATTTTCTTTGCTGTGAGGAGTGTGCATCTTTATGAGTAAGATAAAGGGCATCATTATCAAGATAAATGTGCATGGACTTGTGTGTCAATAAGATTTTGGTGTTTATTTGTATGAAAAATTAAGCTTGTCATCCACCATGACTATATGGAAAAGTCATGAAATTTTTGGAATATAACCTCCTTAGTATAATAATGGCACCCCACTCCAGTACTGTTGCCTGGAAAATCCCATGGACGGAGGAGCCTGGTAGGCTGCAGGCCATGGGGTCGCTAAGGGTCGGACATGACTGAGCGACTGACTTCACTTTCACTTTTCACTTTCATGCATTGGAGAAGGAAATGGCAACCCACTCCAGTGTTCTTTCCTGGAGAATCCCAGGGACGGAGGAGCCTGGTGGGCTGCCGTCTTTGGGGTCGCACAGAGTCGGACACAACTGAAGCGACTTAGCAGCAGCAGCAGTATAATAATAGGGGTTGAAAGTGTGAGTCCTAAAGTTAAAAGCTTGGATTTAGTTCCCGGTGCCACTACTTAACGCTTTGCATCAGATTCCTCATAGTAAAATGGGAATTTCAAAAGTACCTACATTACAAGGTTATTGTAAGGATGAAATGGTTACTATATGTAAAGCACCTTGGTGCAGTGATCCCCTGATGCTCTCTAAGGCACCTTTCAGAAATTTGAGTGTTAAGACTGGGATGCCAGAAGCCTAGACTTATCACTCCTGCTGGGATGTGAGCAATTATTAACCAAGAAATTTGCCTGTTTCCCCTTCTTGTATGGTGTTCAGAATATTGTATAATTAGTTAATATTCACAGGAAATAACCTGTTATTGAAAAAATATACTTGAGAGCCCATCGTGGACCTAGTTCTATGCTAGATGCCTTGGTTCATCTAAATACAGCTTGATTCTGCCCTCAAGGAGCTTGCAATTTAGTTACCGGAGACATGGCAAGGACACATGTCTAACACCAGTACAACAGGTCCAGTACTTAGTACTACAGGCAGTGGAGACTGTCAGTGAAGAGTCTTGAGAGATATGAGTATTATTATATATCTTAATTTTCCAAAGAAAGACATTATGTATGCATTTACAAAGCAGTTTATATAACAATATGAGTTATATGATCCCATTCTCCCCTTTTCCTCTCTCTCTTTCACACATGTGCACACACACACACGGCAAGAACACATTTAGAAGGATATATACCAAACTGCTAACTGTGAACATCTCTGACAAAGGGAGCAGGTCTGAGAGCAGAGATTACATTCTGCTTTTTTTATTTCTTATATGTTGATTGAATACTTTTTATAATAAATATTTATTTTTAATCAGAAAAAAGGGTAATATTTTCTTTTAGTAAAAACATATCAAGTTAATTCCCTGAAAAAGTTTGATTTATCTCTCACAGTCATGATTTTAACTTGACAGTCATACAACTTGTTCTTCCATTACAAATGAAAATTATGCAGTTCATTAATGTATGTATTTGCAATACTCACAAACACTGTCATTTTGGAATGATAAACAGTTGAAATCCATATACTACTTGTACTCAAAAAAAAATTTCAGAATCTTGTTTGATAAAGAATTTGAACTGTTTCCAAGATAACCAATCATATCTCTAGAAAGATTAGCCAAGCTTCTACCTCCTTCTTCATTTTGAATGCTCAGCTTTTTTCATTTCCTCATGGAAACCTGAAACTTTGACCCATCTACCCACACACACACATAGACACACACACAACTTCACATTTTACCTGCTTTCCATCAAGGACAAAAGTTACAACAAAACTAAATATATGCTTATTGATGTTTGAACTGTTTACTGCAGGCAGCTGTTTCATGATCTTTTCTGTCTTTATATATCATAAACGATTACAGCCAAATGTTATGTGATTGTTCACAGAAGAAGCATATTAATTTAGTACGAATTCCCAGGTAACTGTTCTTAAATTTATGACCTTTCTTCTTGCTTTTCTCCTGCATAGATATTGTAACCCAAGAATATGGCAATAATATCTAGTAAAATATTAAATTTATGGTTTAATTCTCTTGACCAGAACTATCCGGTAGCCACATAACTAATTTTTAATTCCCTATCAGTCACATTTTAATAGCAAAAAGAAATATGTAAAATTAATTTTTAAAGTATTTGCAAGTTATCTAAGATATTACCATTTCAATATGTAAACAATATAAAGATTATGATTGAGATATTTTACACTTTTTTTTGTATGAAATCTTCAAAATCCAGTGTTCATTTTACATGTACAGCACAAAACCCCAGTCGCCTTTTGTGGCTGAAGGCTGCCATATCAAACAGCTGAGATCAAGACAGTGGTTGTTACTTTCTTAAACCTGCTGTTATCATTTTATTCTTGGCAGATTTAAAGATACAAGATATTTTGTAAGGTTTCTTTCCTTCCTAGAATTTAGTTCATAAATATGTCAGATTGTCTTCCTTAATGGAAAATATTTTAACTTTTCATCACTATTTACTTATCCTTTTTGATGGATTTTTTCCTACCAATAACTAGCTTTCTAAGGAAACTACAATATAAATACTTCTTATTTAGTATCTGTTAAATGATTTTCAGCAAAAGGTATAGTCTTAACTTTTAGCAGATGTAAAGTGAATGCATTCTGAAAAAGTTACTTTACTCATATGAGGGAAATAAGCAGATGTTATATCTGTTTCAAAGGAAAAGTCAGAAAAGCATGAATTTATATGGAGGTAAACAATGGTGAGATGAGCTGCAAAAGGGAACGTAGCTGTTTGTCCCACAAGAGGGAAGAAGTCAGTTAAATCACTACCAGGTAGGACTGAGCTCATAGTCAGATACTTGGCATTTACAAAGAGTTCCAAATTACTCAAAGACATTGAGTAGAACTAGAATCTGATAACCCAAAAGTGTATACTGTAGATAATGCAGAGTTATCCATTAAAACACAAAATGGTTTTTAGAAATCAAATTAGTAAATCTTGATGTATTATTGGGTTGGCCAAAAAATTCATCTGGGTTTTTCTGTAACATGTTACAGAAATGAACATTTTGGTCAACCCAATACTCTTGTTGACTATATGTTGCTGAAATGTGGTTATAACATATCATTAATATACAGAATATATCTCCAATGACAACAGTCTATCAGCATTAACTACATTTTATGTCTATTCTCATTAAATTATATTTATTCAATTATTCTTAAAGTTTGAAGCACATTAAAAGTTTGTATATCTACATCTAATTTGCCATTTGTCGTTCAGTGGCTAAGTCGTGTCAGACTCTTTGCAACTAGTTATGGAAACTAGGATACTTTTTAAAAATTAAATTGGCTCATTACCTCCTCTTGTGTCTAGGTTTACCATCTGCTTCTATAAAACCTTTTATCATGACTGATAAAAGGTTGATATTTTAACTAAGCTGAGGTTGGCTTCCTCCATATTTGGAACAACTTGTGTTAAGAAACTAAAGAGTTGGTGGGGGGTGGGATGGGGAATAACAAGGAGAAGACAGATAAAATGGTAGACCCAGAGAACCCACATTATAAATATTATGACTAAAACGTATCTGTACTTAGGCCTTTGAATCTGATAATCCATTTAAGGCTACCTTGGCCTCAAGCCCCAGTTCTGCTTTATTGTAAACTTAGGCAAGTCTGAAAGATTATGCTTCATTTTTCTCTTTGATGAATCACGGAGTGATATTATATGCTTGTTAACCACCTCCAGCAATATGATTCTTTGAAAGGAAGATCTCCAAAGTGCATTTTCACCAAAGCACCTCCCCCATAGGTATTAAAACAATGGGAAACAGAATCTAGCCCCATGCTGAAACCAGTCTTCCAGCACTAGATAAGTAGGTTTGGCTCTTTCCAAGCAGTCTCCCTGCCCTCCTGGTGGTGTCATCCAACCCGTATGATGAGAGTTTGCAGGCTGTCGCAAAGGAACAGATGACCAAGCTTTTTGCACATTCTGTGGGCTTATCACTCTGTTTCAGCTTTCACTGAAGTTCCCACCTCTCAAGTTCATAAGATAGACATTGAATAAAAAATTTGTGTTCCTATGATTTAAAATGAAAGCACAATGATTTAGAGAAGAAAGCCATTTTCCTTTGCCTTGCAAGCAGAAAAAGAAATACAGCAGAACAAATATGCCAATGCAGACAGAAATGGCTGGTGGCATCCTAACAGGACATATGGGAGTGTTGGGAAATTCCTTGTGGGACAGGGTGACAGAGTGGAAGAACAAGGGTTGGGAAGTCAGGAGCCGCAGGGGCTGCACCCAGCTCTGCTAATTCTTACTCATCCTCAGGGAGCCTTGCCACCAAGCTTACCCTAGGTGTGGTCATGTTCCTCTGATTGGATTTTTAGTTATTTCTTTTAAAAGTAAGAAAAAATAGCATTGGACAGTATTAAAATAAACCAGCATTTTTTTCTTTTTTTTGGCATGCATCAAACTTTTAGATCCCTTTGTAGAACCCAACTCATAAATGTGTAATGTAGTGCGTGCATCCTCAGTTGCTCGGTCGTGTCTGACTCTGCGATCCCATGGACTGCAGCCCCCCAGGCTCCTCTGTCCATGGGGTTCTCCAAGCATGAATACTGGAATGGGTTGCCATTTCCTTCTCCAGGGGATCTTCCCAACCCAGGGATTGAACCAGCTTCTCCTGCATTGCAGGCAGGTTTTTTTTTTTTATCATCTGAGCCACTAGGAAAGCCCTAAATGTGTACTGTATGGATATAGAAAAGGAGTGTCAAACTTCAGAAAAGAGGAAAGTCCCCTTCAGTTTCTCCTTCAGCCTGGGGACCAGGAATCTCCCCTCTGTGTAAATTTACAAAGGCCTAGCTTCCTGAAGATGTCTCTGGATCTAACCTCCATCCCCTGTGGCCATGGTCAAGGTCTGCAGGTCAGAAAGCAGGGCAGTATGTGCAGCCGGGCCATGACATTTAGAAAGCAGCTGCTGTGTACTTATGTTGGGTGCTTTCAGGGTGAATATTTCCATGGAGTGGTTTTATCAACTATTTCTCTTTTCAACACTTCCTATTATTTGTTATGACCTTTTTCCTAATAGAAGGAAGTGTTAAGGAGAACACTGGCCTTAAGAGTTTCTTTTTCCAATGCATATCATAGTTACTATTTTCAAGCACTAACTTTTTTGATAAAATATACTTTTGAAATACTGTATTTCAAAATTCAATTGACTTTCTTCAAAACTGTCAAGAAAACCAACTTTTAAAAGTGAAAAAAAGATCATCTGTTTTTAAAAATGACAGATTATGTACTGTTTGGGGTAAGTAAAGTTAATAGTTAATAGTGAACAGACCCCTAACTTTCTAGGCACAGTAAATGCATTTACAGCCAGCACCTTCTGCTCCTACAGTGGGATCAGGCTCAGAGATCCAGCCTGCCTTTGGAGGCTTGGACTATTAGAGTATCACTGGGTTTTCCATCTCCACCTCCCTCAGCTAGCATTTTCCTTCCACTTGTTTTACTGCAGATCAGAGAAGAAATGGTCGTGTAAAAGGTCCCTACCATAAGGTTTATCTTTCCTCTTTTTAGCTGGATTGTCTATTTAGAAAGAGAGCATGTACTCATTTTATAAGATGTAAACAATGCATCATCATGGATAAAGAAGAAAGCACAGATCCTTGTAATCTTACCTCCATTGATATTTCTTGAAAAAAATTCCATGCTTCTCTTTTTAGAGAGCTGTATAATTTAGTGTGAGTGGAATGATACTGAACATATTGTTTTGCAACCTGATATTATTATTATTCAAAAATACACTGTGGGGATCTTTCCATGCCAATCTTCTTCATAATTAACATCATCCTTTTCATGGTCATACAATAGTTCACTCTGTGATACATCATCTACCATTGATCTAATCAGCCACTTACGGATGAATATGATAGCAAAAGATGAAACTGAAATAAAGTGCATAAATAAGACTGTAGGTCCAAGGCAAGAGTCCAGAAACAAAGCTATCCAATAGTGCCAGATGGAACTATGAGAAGATTAATGCCAAATCCAAGGCAGCAAATGATCAACTGAGGAGATAGAATATCCAGATGTTCTGGCACTGTTAGAAGAAGGGATTGTTATTATTATGAACATGATGCCAGAGCTCCTCTATGAACCAGAGATTATTTGTGGGGTTCAGAGTCTAGGAGGTAAATATAGCTCAGCTAAAGATATAGTCAGAGCCTTCAGACTAGATAATGTCTTAGTGCAAAGGTACAAAGGCAATAAGACATACCTGTTAGGCTGTACATACTAGTACAGGCTATGATGTACAAGCTGATATCCAGCCAGGAGACACAGGGAGGAGCTAATATCCCAACATCCAGGTGAGGGGCCTAGGTTCCACAGGGTGTGAGGAAGAGGTAGGGAGTAGACTTCAGGGGACTGAGGACAGATACCTGAATCTGATGTATGAATTGCTGCTGCTGCTGCTAAGTCGCTTCTGTGGGACCCCATAGACGGCAGCCCACCAGGCTCCCCATCCCTGGGATTCTCCAGGCAAGAACACTGGAGTGGGTTTCCATTTCCTTCTCCAATGCGTGAAAGTGAAGTCGCTCAGTCGTGTCCGACTCTTTGTGACCCCATGGACTGCAGCCTACCAGGCTCCTCCATCCATGGATTTTCCAGGCAAGAGTACTGGAGTGGGGTGCCATTGCCTTCTCCGGATGCATGAACATAGGACCACAAAACCTGGGAGGAGACATAGGACAGAAACTTTCAGAACCTTGTCCTAGAAATCCAGCAAGTGCTCTGGATTTCAGAGAAAACTAAATTCTGCTGATGCTGCTAGTTGAAGAGAACGCCAAGTTATCTGTGATGTCTTCACAACAGACCAACACTTTGTAAAGAAGGTATGCAGTTTTCTAGTGAATTGAAGGGCTGCAGGCAGCCAGATCTCAGAAATCAGGCCAAAGTAACTCACTTGATAATTGTCAGCTAAGAAAGGTGGGCTGAGCCTTTGCCAAGCCATCTAGCTTTATCCCATTCTACAGTTCCAGTGGGCACCAGCCAGCAGATCCTCAGTTTTATTCTAGATGCTTTTTTTTTCATTCATTCATTCTTTCAATAAATATTTATTGAGCACCTGCTGTGTGTCAGACACTCTGCTCTGTGCTACAAACAGATAAATAAAACATAACCCTTGCTCATTTCAAAGAAAAAGAGAAATTATACTATACTACAACTGTGAGAGAGAGTCTATAGAGAAGTTTGGGTTTAAAGAGGAATATTTTTATGCAAAAAAAAACTAGCATCACTTTACAAATCAATAGGAGACTTGGGGTGGGGGGGATAAGCATTTGGCTAATATTTCAAATAGTGCTTCTTATGAACTCAGTGGCTTCAAGGCACCAAATTAGTTAGGGTCATATTCATACTCACCAAATATTTACTAATCACCTACTATTTGCCAGACGTTATCCCAGGCCCTGGGGATACAGTAGAAAGAAGAGAGACATTGGAATTTATGCCCTGGTGGTAAGGGAAGAAAATAAACAAGAAAAATATCAGTGATAAGGGCTATGCAGAGAATTAAATTATAATAATGTGAGAGGCTGCTTTGGCCTCAGTGGTCATGCATGCCTCTTTGAGGAACTGATTTTGAAGCTGAACTCTGAATGGAAAGAAGGAGCCATCCCCTGAGACAGAGAATTCCAGTACCCATTAGTGCAAAACCTCCAAGCCTGGAATGTATGCAGTAAGCCCATAGGAACAGCAAGAACAGGCTGTGACTGGAGTAGAGGGGGCAAGGGGAAGGGTGGCAGGGGGAGAGGTCATTGTGGAGGCAAGGACCAGTCATGCAAATGACTTTGAAGCCTGTAGGACATTTGGGGCGGAGCTATGGACTAAGCAGGCAGCATGTCCAGTTACCTAGGTGCTCAAATAAAAAAAAGTAGGAAGATTCTTGATCTGGGTACTCCTTACCCTGTAACATTGATGGCACCACTGAGTAGAGTTTAAATTCCATTTTGTCGGAACCTGATTTTAGGAATGCATTTGCTGCATTTTCATAAATTAGGATCTAGTCATTCATTTAACGTAAAATTGGTAAGTGCCTACTAGGTGGAGAAGTAGCAGACGAGGGGAGATGTGAATGACAAGAAGAGGCTGACCAGGTGAAGACTGTTTAGGGCTGGAGGAGCATTCCAGGCAAAGGAGGGAACAGCAAGTGGGAGAACTGCACCCAGGAGCTTGCTGAGTCCAGAAGGGACTAGAACGGCCTGGGTGGCTGGGGCCCAGAGGGCAAGGGCAAGAGTGTTAGAGGCACAGCATCTGGTTCAGAGGGCTCCTTAGGCCGTGGCTCTTCTGTGTGTTACGAGAAGCCGAGGTAGTGTCCTAATGCTTGCATTTTGAAAAGATCCCTCCCACTGCCATGTAGAGCTTAGAGTGTGGGAATCCAAGAAAGGAAACCCAGAGACCCATGAGCGGCTGAGACCACAGTCTGTGTAAGATGTGATGTCCACATGGGCCAAGCAGTGGCCCTGGGGGAAGGGCCAGTGAGCAGATTCTGAAAGGAAACCAGGCAGGACATCACGATGACAGAGTAGAGCAAGAGGAACCATGAGTGGCTCCTGAGTTTGGATCCTGAGCTCCAGGGCAGATGATGGTGGCAGTAAGTGGGGGAGAGACTGCGAGAGGTCGGCTTTGGGCAGCAGTGGGAATCAGAAGAGGGTTGAGGTAGCAGTGTATGGGATATATCTTTGATTGCTCGTATTTGGAATTTCCACCAGACATCCAAGCAAGCAGTGTTGAATTGGCAGTTAGATATTTGAGAGTGGGGCTTGGGAGAGAGGTCAGGGTTAGCGATGTATGCAAGGGGTCACCAGCAGTAAAACCTTGAAGCGTGTGCATACTGGTCCTTCCTTTCTAGCACAGACTCCAGAGAGGATGCTGAACACACGCTGCTTTCTTCCTCATGCTCTTCTCTGGGAGAGTAAATGATACCGGGAAACTGTATCTGCTTTAAAAAATAAAGAGGATCCAAGGGAACTTCTTGGCGGTCTAGGGGTTAGGACTTTGCCTTTCAACACAGGGAGTGCGGGTTCAATCCCTGGTGGGGAAGCTGAGATCCTACATGCCTCTCTGCCAAAACACCAGAACATAAACAACAGATGCCACACTGTAACAAATTCAATGAAGACTTTAAAAAATGGTCCACATTTTAAAAATGTTAAAAAGTAATAAATGAATAAAGAGAATCCAGACAGCCACATCGTCAACAACAACAGAAAAGAGGCATTGTCAGAGTTTTATTTGATTTGAGAAAGCTTCTGAAATGCTGACCTAATCTTCCAGTGCATAATTTTATTAGATGTGGACCTTTTATTTCTTTCTGCTTTTATGAACTTCCTCTTCAGTCATATTAGGATGTAGCTGAGGATCCTCATATGTAACTTCTGCCAAGAGGTGAAATAGTTTATGCATGTTTCTTTGAGAGAAATTTAATCATCTGCATGATTCTTCAAGATATGAATTTACAGTTAATATTCTCCACCAAGGAATACTAGTAAAATAAAGTATTTTGATCAGATTATTTCTGATAAAATAAGAAACGCTGAAGGGTGTTAATGAAAAACAGTAGCTAAATCACACATAAAATGTGCTTATACTTTAAAATCACATTCTGTGAAAACGAGAATAGGCACATCTAGCTTTTAGAAAAGTATAATATATGGACAACGATGCTGCTATTCATTACGTAATGATAATTGTAATTATCTCTGCTAGGTTGTTTCTATCTAATTTAATTATTCACTCCAACACAGAATAATATTATTAAAGAATAAAGATGGTAATTATTAATATGTTCTGCCCTGGGGTGAGAGTAGGATGTTTAATTAATGAACCATCCTCTCTGTTACCTTATGGATGACTCATTGATAAGATGTGTGCAATATAGCAGGCTGTTAGGTGTTCTCCCCTGCTAATGGATTATTCAAATCATTTTCTCAACCAGTGTGGAAAAAAAGTCACTGTCTATAACCCAGAAATGGTATTGGCAAAGAAGCTGAATAATCAGCAGAACAGCTTGGAATAGTGTTCGTTCTGGACGACTGACAAAATACAAAGAGGAAAAAAAAAATCTTCTTTAGGGCTTGATGCAAGGCAGAATCCAGTTCAGATTTTCTTGAAAGTGGCCTACTTCTTTGCCTCAGATGTTTCATATTTTTGTATGTTTCTAAAAGATAAAGTTCCCTGAACCTATTATAAGAAGAAGTCTTTAGTAAAAGGAATTTTACCAATATTACAGTTTTCCTTCTTTAAAGACCATGGATCTTTTCAAACCTTTAGCAGGAGGAAGTAAAATTAGAAAAGCTACCACAAATTTTATCCTACTTCACAGCCTACCCCAAATGTGGGTTTATAACTAATATTTGTTATGATTAATCATAATAATTTTTTTACCTTTATGTCATTTATATAAAATTAATATGAGGTGGTTAAACTTTGGGAATAGATTGGATTCTCAAAGACACACACTCATGTATGCTCAAACACACAAAAGCATATGTTTCTCAGGATAATTAATATATCCACATTTTTAATTAAAGAAGAATGATCCAAAATATTTAATAAATACTCCAAGTGCTTTATAAAACACTAAAAATGTTTTGCTGCGTATGTAATCTGGCCTCTATAGCAATGCAAATGTTTCACTATTATAGGATCTGACCATATAGGGGCCAGACTCCCAAGTTTGGTATGAACAGCTCCTGCTCTAACAGGAACAATTAGGCAACGTGCACATGTCTTCATAAGGACCAAGATCATGGGTAAGCTACTAAAAAAATCACTCAGCACTTGCTTGTTTGAAAAAAGCATAATGTTAGATACTGGCTAAGTAATTATGCTAAAGTATGAATATATATTTAGTAATTTATATAAATGTAGATATACATATGTAATTGGTCCTGCTTTAAAAGAGATTCCAATTTATCAAGGGAGAAATAAATATTTAACTAAATACTAGTGATTTAAATGAGACAAATCTCTCAAAACTCTTGGTTTTATTACATGATCTGTCAGAATCATAGGCTTATTATTCTTTAATAAATGTAAGGAGAAGTGAAAAATTCAAAAAGCTCCTTCTTTTGGTTGCTAAAAAATGTACAAATATTTATATCTTTTAAAAACATAGTGTATGCGTGCGTGTGTGTGTGTGTGTTAGTTGCTCAGTTGTGTCTGACGCTGCGATCCCATGGACTGTAGCTCACCAGGCTCCTCCGCCCATGAAATTCTCCAGGCAAAAATACTGGAGTAGGTTGCCATTCCCTTCTCTGGGGGATCTTCCCAACCCAGGAATCGAACCTGGGTCTCCCGCATTACAGGCAGATTCTGTACCAGCTGAGCCACCAGGGAAGCCCCTTTAAAAAACATTATTTAGCAACAACTTTATAGACAAGGGAGACAATTAGACATTCAGTGTTTCAGAAGTTAAAATTGTCAAGACCTAGTGACCATCTCTGGAGTCCAGGTGTCCTCAGTAACTATTTTTATAAATAACATTTTCAAGGACAGGTTTTCAAGTAGCAGAAATCAGAACAGAATTGTTGTAGTTACGTAAGTCTTCACAGTGAGCCAGAGTTTACGACTGATACTCTTGTGGGTGTTCTCAAGTTCAGAATTATTTTTTTTTACTTTAATTTTTATTATATATTGGAGTATAATTGATTTACAGCACTGTATTAGTTTCAGGTGTACAGCAAAGTGACCCAGTTTTGCAGATTCTTTTCCCATAAAGGTTGTTACAGAATACTGCATAGAGTTCCCTGGATTATACATTAGGTCCTTGTTGTTTATCTATTCTATATGTAGTATTGTGTGTATGTTAATCCAAACTGCTAATTTATCCCTCCTCCCCAACTTTCCCCTTTGGAAACCGAAAGTTTGTTTTAGAACAAATTCTTTTCTATTAAGCAAGATAGTGTCTAAATATCTATGTCAGCAAGGGAAATGGAAGCATCTCTTTTTCCTGAGATTTTTTTTTACTAGAAGATGTTAATGGAGGAATTGGTCTTTCAAGAATAAGCACTGAAATCTTATTTGTTAGCATCAAGAGAAATGGGAAGCTTTAAGAAACTCAATTTTATAATATGGAACTAGCAATCATGGAATACTACTTAAATAGCAGAGACATGTGATGGACTTTGGTAACACCTAATAAACAGCACCTCCTGGAATTCACACCCTGATATTCACACCCTTATATGGTTCCCTCACAGTGATTCTCGGTTTGGCCATGTTGACCACGTTGGGTAACAGAACATTAGTAAGCATAATGTGAGCTGAGGTTTGGTAAGTGCAGCTTTGAATGGCAGGATCAGGAACACTCACAGTTTTTATTTAACAAAAGGGAATTAGTGAAGGTTTTTAAACAAAAGGATTGACAGATTCAAAGCAGTGCTTCAAGAATATGATTTGATCATGGTGTGTAAACTAGAGTCACAGGGAGAAGCTTGCTTGGTGATCAGGGTAGAGAGAACACTTGAAAGATTATCATTCTCTAAGTTGGCCTCTGCGTTAGGATAGAAGAGCAGACAATCAATGCTGAGATTTCTATTTATTAATAAAGGACAGCAAGAAGGCACTAAGGCACCATGGTGATGCAGTAGCTTTCTCTAACCACTAGGGGCAGGGGTGGACAGCTCTAGCCAAGTCCCTCCAGAATGTTCTCCAGGATCCAGTCATCCTTTCATTGTCATGAGAACAAAGACGACAACAAGGCAAGCTCATGGTATTTGTCTTTTGGTTTTATCTCCTTTCCTGGCATCCCAGGAAGGCACACTCCAACTCATTCCACGGACTCCAGAAATTTCTAACTAATCCGGATGGCTCACTTCCAACATAATGATCTAAATATGCATTCTCCTGATTTTCAGAATTCACAGCTCAAAAATCCTAAATTGTTCAAACTTTACAAATAAGGTAAGGAAGTCATAGTTATAGCGTATAGAATGCCATAAAAAGACAGTAGAGAACTAAAATATTTTTAAGTGACCATAAAATGATGATATATTCACATGACCATGAAGCCAAGAGTGCGAGTGTCAAGATATCCAGGTAGGAAGGAGGAGCAGCCAGCACAAGAAAGCACTGGATGCTTTGTATGCATCACCTGATTTCCAGAAGTTACATAAAGAGGTCCTCCCAAGAGAGCAGCAGATTCATACTGTGTATCTGGGAAAGTGCGTCATCTTAAAGATTTCAGATAAAGTCCTAAGAGGGACAGACCAACAGTGGGATGAGCCATCCTCATCAGGGTGAACAGAATTTTGTAAACAGTCAAAGTGGAGAGGTTGAAGGCAAGGTGAGCCTGGGACCAGGAGACTAACTAACTATAGGTCTGGCATAGAATCGAGTACATACTGTTCCTAATTAGTGGCCACAATTAACAGCAAATGGAGGCTTGTATTCAGGAATATGTTGGAGTATTGGGTTGGCCAAAAAGTTTGTTCAGGTTTTTCTGTAAGATCTTATGGAAAAATCCGAATGCACTTTTGGCCAACCCAATAGAAGTATAACCTTGGGAACTCACATAGGGGACTCTCCTAAGTGGACTTGGAATCAGATTAGATTCATCCTGCCTCAAAAGACTGAAGCTGCCTATTTCAGAAGCTGAATAAGTGAGGACTAACCAGAGTGGGCCAGAAGTGTCTGTCAAAGCATCATAGTATGGAAGCCAAATAAGTACCCCTTTTAGATAAGTCATGGGGATTAAGGAGAGAAGAGCCCCCAGGAATATTTATCAGCGATTTGGTTACTCACAGTTTGTGGAGTAATCCATCCTGGGTCCACTTGATTGAGAACAGTGCTGATTCTTGGGGGGAAGAGGGCATAGCTGTCAGTCAGTGCCCTTCTTCCAAATCAGGTGAGCAGCCCCCGGGGGGACAGAAGAGGCAGTGGGAAGTCAGGGTTACAGACTGATTGGTTGGTTCCCCCACTCTCCAGTCCTCCCACGACACCCCCTCCTAGCAATCCCCAGGACCAATTTATTCCAACCATCTGCTTTTCTCCGCTTCTGCTCCCAGGCTGCAAATGATGCTGGAGAAATCAGATACCTGTGCCAGTTGGCACCAGGACAACCTCAGCTGGGCCTCCATGCCACTCAGCAATCCTTTCACGTGTCCTAAATACTTTCTATTTACAGTGCCTGAAGCAGCTGTTCCAAAGCCTTTTATTTTCCTCAAAATCCCTATATCTCTTCCCTTTCCTCATTCTCAGCTACTGACCCTGCTTCTACCTCATAGAGAAAGTAAAGGGCATCATCTCTGCTCCCCTAGTCCCTAATACAGTACCCCAAACACACTGTGTGTGTGTTAGTCACTCAATTGTGTCTGACTCTTTGTGACCCCATGGACTGTAACCTACCAGGCTCTTCTGTCCATAGGGATTCTCCAGGCAAGAATACTGGAGTAGGGTGCCGTGCCCTCTTCCAAGGGATCTTCTTGACCCAGGGATCGGACCCAGGTCCCCTGCATTGCAGGCAGATTCTTTACTATCTAAGCCACCAGGGAAGCCCCCAAACATAGTAGGGGTGCAATAAATGAATGAGTGAATTTATGATGAATGATAATTGGTACACGTCAGTTTCTCTTCCTTCCTAGCTGTGTATCAGGACCTATTCTTGCTTCCTTCATGCCTACTTAGAGAAAATTCTCTTTCTGCTTTTTTAAGGCCAGTCCCTCCAGTGAGGCTCCCAGTTCTGTCTGCCCCCCTCTCTCCCAGGATTTGGCTGCATTGCTGATGTCCCCCACCTTCTGTATCTCTTTCCATCCTCTACACTTCAGCCCCACACATGAACTGAAGGCTCTGGCTCAGTGCCATCCAGCAGCTAGGTGCTGAGCACCTACTGCATGTAAGGCACTGCCCTTGGCACTAGAGAGAGATTGGTGGGCAAGAAAAACAGAAAAAAATCTCCTGCCCTTTAATGGAGGGAAGGCAGATCACATCCTAATGAAGGAAACAAATTATAAATAGATGTGTACAAATGCCTTAGGGGAAAAATATGCAGGAATGGGGCAGAGAGTACTAGGGTGGGAGTGGAGATGTTCCTTTAAATGGAGCCATCAGTAATGGGGGGACACTGAGCCAAGATCTGAAGGCGGTGAAGGAGTAAGCAATGTGGAAAATCTGCATTCAAAACAGGACATGCCCAGTGAAGGACCAGCGGCAGGGCGGGTGTGTCCTTAGTGTAAACCAGGTGTGACTCAGAAGATGGTGGCTGGAGCAGCGTGGGGAAGGGACTGGAACAGGATGGGAGGCCAGGGGGACCAGGCCTGCAGGGCCTTGGGGGTGCACTGTGGGCCTGGACTCTGGCTTTTACCCTGGGTAAACTGGGAAGCTCATGGGAAGGTTTCGAATAGAAGGATGACATGAGTTGACATATTTAAAGGATCCCTCTGGCTGCAGTGTTGCAAATTAAAGGGGCAGAAGTAGAAACAGGAAGCGTGGTGAGGTTCACCCAGGGCCACCATCCCGTCCCATCTTCATTCACTCCTCTCTGCTTTAGGTTTCCATTGCCCTTCTGAAAATACCCTCGGCTAAGGTCACAGTTAAGTGCCAAATGCCAGGCCCTGGAGCTTCTGCTACATGTCTGTGCTCCTTTATGAAACCTCAGGGCCAAAGCAAGCCCATCTGTGCTCTTACCTGTTACAAGTACTGCCCAGGCAAAGGACCCCTCCTGTCTGGTGCAGTGGAATCACAACAGCCCTTGAGGCCTGACTCTCTCTTCCCCATCTAACTTAGAGCATTGTTTGCAGACCAAAATCCTGTGAAGGCTGACAGGTGATGGAAACAGAAAGGACCCCCTCCCCACCCCACCCCCACAGGATAGCAGACTTCTCACCTCCCCAGAATGGGTGTCACATAGGCAGGTGGTTCAGAGCTGCCATACCTTCTCAGTTTTCCTAAGAATCCCCACATCTGAAGTCTTGTGTCAATTGTCAGCATTTTTAAATGTTGGTGATGAACTTAAATTTTGAAAAACATTTTATGAACCAAACAGAATGAATCTATAAGTTATATGCAACCAGTCAGGCACCAGTTTGCCTCTTAGAGGATTTTTTTTTTTAGAAACCTAATAAGCTATAGTGCAGGAAATAAACAAACAAACAAAAAATGTCTCTTCCTTTCTCTCTCCACCCCACCACTCTTTTCCCAGCCCCTTCTGATGAGCCCTCTGCTCCTTTCCACACTGGTGTTGCCCCGAGAGTCTGCCTTCCGCATCTCAAACCATATGCATCAAGTCTGCTTCTTTATACTTCTTTGATTTCTAAGAATATCTATATGCCAGTGATTTCCATATTTAACAAGGCTAACCTGAGCCTCTTTCTTAAGCTTTAAAACCATTCTTCTCCTGATTTGAACACTTGGGTGCCCCTGAACTTCTCAAATTTAACTAAGGTGAAACTAAGGTCACTGTGTTCCTCTCAATATTCTACCTTACTCACACCATTCCCCCTTTCTTTCCTCTGTGTTCCTCAACATAGTAACACTAACCGCTGAAAGAGATAAACCACAAAACCTTAACGCCTTGCCACAGTAAGACTGGACTGCTTGCTCCCCAGCCCAGTGTGGTTCACCGTCCGCTGCAGCCCCACAGGGGTGGGGTGGTGGGGAAGTCCTGCTCCAAGCACTGTTCAGGGCCAGCCTCCTTTTGTCCTGTGATGTGTCATCTTCAACACCTTGCCTGGAAGGTTACTGCAGATGGAGAAGAGAGAATGCACAGATACAGAAGTAGGATGTACATCACATCTGCCCACACTGCACTGTGCAGCTATTTACCCCCAAATAATTGCAAAAGGTCTGGGCAGTGAACTTAGCTGTGTGCCCTGGAAGAAGAGGAGAAGTAAGAACATGGGGCACTGCTGGGGTTCTCGGTCAGGCTATACAGGCTTCCAAGAGAGAAACGTGAGAATCAACCTCCATTTTGTGGGTTGAATCTTAGTAGTTCTACCTCAGAAAATTCTCACCCCTTCTGCTCTTTTTAATCCTCAACCTCATCACTTCTCGCTGGAGCCTTTGACACAGGCCTTGTCCTTTACTGGCGTACTGTTGCTGCCATCAGGAGAAAAACCAATCCTGCTCTAGCTGACTTTAATCTACCTTCTTAGTTTCCTCCTTCAATCCTTTCTGCAACTCTATGCCCTGCACCAGAATTCCTTACTTTTTTCTTCACATAGCTGCCAGAGTTTGTGTGTGTGTGCGCGCGCCAGGGGTATTCCTTTGCTGTAGAATGTCCAGCCCTGCCTTCACCACCTCAAAAATCTTCTTTGAGCCTCAGAACCCATCTCGAATATCACTTTTTCTTAGAAACTTTCCCAAACCCCACAGTCAGAAATAATTTGTCTGTGTGTCCAAAATAATTCCTATTACAGTATAGCATTTTAGCACATTTACTTATAAATGTTTTTGTGTGTCTCTGCTCCCGTAAGACAGGATTTCTGGAGGAGGACTGTGTTTTATGGATAATTCCTTTGGCTCTATTTGTCAACCCTAAATATTATTTAAAACTGGCACACGCAAATGCTCAGCTGATGCTTGGTGAATAAATGGATTTTTTTGTAATTATACCATAATGCAAATTAGAACTCTACATTTTTAGACTAATCCAGTCTAGTATTTTTCTTCATTTCAGAGTTTTACTGTTTATGCTTGTAGGGAAAGATAAAATTAGCCGAGATGGTGTGGCCAGGCTCTCTCGCCCCACAGCATCTCGCTCTTGCCCCATGTTTTGTAAATAATGATTATGTAACAGCTGAGATCACTTATAGAGCTGTGCATGCATGTCTCGAGGTATTCATCTGGACATGGGCTACTTCTGTTATATAAACTTCACCTGGAGAAGCCCTGGTGGTGGTGTGTGGTACGCATGTTTGAGCGTCACCATTTAAGCCCTGGCTGCTGCTGTGTTGGAGAAGGCAATGGCACCCCACTCCAGTACTCTTGCCTGGAAAATCCCATGAAAGGAGGAGCCTGGTAGGCTGCAGTCCATGGGGTCGCGAAGAGTCGGACACGACTGAGCGACTTCACTTTCACTTTTCACTTTCATGCACTGGAGAAGGAAATGGCAACCCACTCCAGGGTTCTTGCCTGGAGAATCCCAGGGACGAGGGAGCCTGGTGGGCTGCTGTCTATGGGGTCACACAGAGTTGGACATGACTGAAGCGACTTAGCAGCAGCAGCAGCTGCTGTGTTGGGGCTACACTGGAGCAGCATCATGGTTATGTTGTATGAGGTTATGTTATGGCTACATTATGGTTATGTTGTGCCTGCTGCTTCGGCTGCTACGTCAGCTAGGAGCAAAGCTGTGTTATGGCCGCCATGCCAGCCAGGAAGAATAAACATGTCTGCAGTTCCTAGGGCTCCTCGAGTCTCCATCCAGCCTCTTAGCTCACGCCTTGCCTACCCTGGGTTCAGGGGACAGTGCAACAGTATGAACTGTGTGAACAGGAAGACAATGCTCTAGGAGCTATTAGCTATCTAGAGCTTGTAGGATTCTGTATGAAAATTTAGTAAAAGTAGCAACCTTTACCAGCTAAGTTAGCAAATTTTTCTCTGCGGACTGTAGAGAATCCTACAGTGAGTTTTTGGCTATATCTCAGCAAGAAGTAGGACCTTCTGGATTTCACCCTCTTCATCTAACTAGTTTTACAAATTGCAAATCCTAGACTCATTAAAGAGTAGGTAAAGGAGGACAGACATTTGATGGTTTTCTGAGAGCTGGTTATTTCTTCCACTTCTACTTACTTAGAGTCATTTCCAATAAGAAAGTGGGTACAGGCAGGGCAAAGGTGGGAGTCTCAATTAATCCAGTGCTACCTGACTTTAAAACTTGGATAAAGGCCACAATGGGCTTTGATACTACCTAGTAATTTCAGATTGCCTTGCCTTTCTTGTCCTATTTATCATGAATAAGTAGGAGTGAGTGATAAGGAGAGAGCCTCATTATTAAATGAGACATGCAGATAACATTAACTTGCTTGCCCACGTCTCTGCCTCTCATACCCAAGCTGAATGTCAAGGTAGTGTATTAAAATTATTCACACCCTTGGCCTCATCTATCACATCTACATGAATGACTCCAAAATGTATATCTTGAGTTTAGATGTCTCCTCCAAGTTCCCTGGATCTGACTAACTCTGGGCATTTCTACTCAGATGACCCAGGAGACTCTAATTTCGCATGTCAAAAACCGAATTAATCACCCTCCCCCCTAACCCTACTGCAGTTCCTATCATCTCTTGTTCAATTAACAATATCGTCATTCTCTCAGGCAGACAGGATTGAGAACACAAGGTCATCCTTGAGGGCTCATGCATTTCATCAACAGTCATTTCTTAAGCCACATTCATTCTGTCTCTGCTCAACCATTATGATAAGATCTCATTCTGTCCTTCCAATTTTTGAATATAGGCAGCCCAGAGCTGAACACTCATAATGTCAGTCTCAAAAGGAAGAGGGCAAGCCAGTGCTAACAGCACAGTCACAAAGGCAGACTGACCACATCCAGGTTCTCACTCAGGCACTTAATCTCTTCCTGTCTGGAATATCGGGTCCAGGTCTTCATATGACAAAACTGGGAGGGTGCTCTTTTACTTAGAATTTTGTGACATCAACAGCTACAAAAAATAAACTTGTTGATTTGTCAGGAATGGACCCATGACAGATAGTTGGAAGGATAGTTATACAGATTTAAAAGGGTATTTTCAAGGAGCTAGAAATGAATCACTGGTAGATTGTGCGTGCTGGGCCATCCAGCTTCCTAATCATTACAATGAATTTTGTAGAGTTGAATGGCATGGAATATTTAGGAAACTTCAAATAGGTGCTTATCAACATTTCTTAAAGTGCACAGTACCAATGGGCCATGGGGAAAATGACTTGAACCTAGCCCACTGTCAGGATCAGATCTAGAGAGATGCCTACCTGGTGATGTTTGCACAGAGGAAGTGAGAACCTGTGGGGAAAGGAAGACAACTCTAGGGACCCAGAAGCGCTGATGTGGGAACCTCCTCTCAAAGAGGTGGTCATGAGCCTTGGAAAGGTATTTCTTACTGGTCTAAGGCAGGAGAGCTCTGAAGGGTGGGGAGACAGAGGAGGTCTGCTGTGTCACGGACATACTACTGGCAGTAAATTGGGGGTAGTGGGGCAAAACTGGTCAGACAGTGAAGTGACGGGAAGGCCTGTGGATTCCAAACAGATGGGACTGTGGATATGGAGGTGGCAGCTCTGATCAAATGAGACAGCCCACCTCTCCTAGAGGGAGACTGAATAATTTGGAGGGAGCTTCCAAATTTGGTTTCCAGAGAATCAAAGCACTGATATTAGGAAAGGTAATACATTTATACTCACTGAACTGAGAGACCTGGGTTTATGTATTGAAGTATAGCAAATTACTATGAATGCACCTTGGGTACCAGTTTGTCTCTAAGTCCTTTTCTCTAGGAAAATAATGTTGTTCTGGTCTGCATCCTTCTTAGAACTTACATATAGTCTGTGTCTTCAAATTATCTTAAATTTGGATATCTTGTTTCTTACTCCAGGGTTGTTAGTAACTAGCTTTTGCTCTTTGCCTATATGCTTGCTCAGAGCATTTCCTTTATGAACTGTAATTGTCAGCTGATTTTCCTTCCAATATAATCAGCAGAATGCAGACACTGTCTGTGTGATGCTGCAGCTCTCTGCCTTCTTAGCCAGATTCAGTCTGTGTCTGTTTCAGGTCTCTCTGGTGGCTAGTTGGAGCTGGTGTAATCTGTTCTGAAATCTCCTGGGGGTTTTAGGTGGAGCTTTTAAAACACTTCTTTGAAAGGTAGAACTATTTGTTGTTTAATAAAAGGGCTTACTCAATCCAAGTATATGTGAATGATGTGATGTATCTAATGTTTTATTATTAATCATCTATCTCATAGTTTTCAACTATTTGCTGACTATAATTTAATTCAGATATTCATTTACCCCTAGAATTCCAGATGTATTTTTTTTTCTAAATTACACTCTAGCCTTACTTTGAACAATAACTAAAACTATCCTTTCTCCAGTCAGAGAAACCTCTCTAAAAATCAATCAATCACAGGAATATTTCTAAAACCTCCATGCAAGAGTACTCATAGTTACTTATCAAATTTACACACAAACCCACAAAAGTGTGACCTTCTAGTATTTACTGTTAACATATATCCTTTTGGACAGGAGAATGGTCCTCTACTGGGTAGCTATGATTTGATTAAAATCAGTACTTAAGCATCTTAGTTTATTTCTTTCACCTGAAGTTGTTAAGAGTTGTCTAATTTGGTCTCCGTATTTCTAGTCACTCCCTTTCTTAACCAGGGTTCTTAATCGGAGTATGATTTGAGAAACTATTTTCTCAGTTCTCCCAATCATGGCCCTTAACTAGTACCATTCTAAATACATATGGAAGAAGTTAATTTGTTACAAACTATGGAGCCTGGTGGGCTACAGACCATGTGGTTGCAAGGAGTCAGACACTGCTAAGCGACGAACACACACACACACACACACTTTTAAGACATCACAGCTCAATTCTGTTGCCAAAGAGGGGAGTGGAAACTCTCAGTAGGTTAATCTTGAAAATCACTCTTCTGTTCATGTCATCACCCTTCTCAGAATCTTCCAGTGACTCTCTAGAACTATAAAATGAGATTTGAATCTTTAGCATGTAGAGCCTCCTGTAATCAGGACCCAGCCTACACTCAGGCTTTAGCCTGACCTCTCACATCTCTCCAGTTTTTCAACTCCTGCTGGGCCACACCAGAAAGTACTCTTCCAGCATTTCCCTCCATGCCTACCACCCTAGTCTCTGCCTCCTTTCTTTGTATGTCCCCATTCATTTTTCAAGGCCAAGCTCAGATGTTACCTTCTACGTGAAACCTTTCCTGACTCTCACTTCTGGATGACGTCTACCAGATTTTACTTTTTTATTTTGTGGCACTTACTACTGTCCACCTTTTCTTTGAGTGCTTCTCCTGTCAACCCCTTTGGCCTGAAAGCTTCCCAAGGGAGGAACACTGCATCCTCTTTTCACCCCTTATGCTCATGACTAAGAGGTATAATGTCCATAAAGCTTCAGTAAAAACATAAGTGAATGAATGGGAATGGAAGTACTTTGCTGGGAGCACTTTTCTGAGATAGTATAGAATCTGTCTGTGATGCAGGAGATGCAAGTAGACTCAGGTTCAGTCCCTAGGTCAGGAAGATCCCCTGGAGAATTGAATTGCTACCCACTCCAGTATTCTTGCCTGGAGAATTCCATGGACAGAGGAGCCTGGAAGACTACACTCTATAGGGTCACAAAGAGTCGGATGCGACTAACACTTTAAACATAATCTATTCCTTTGTAGTGATTGGTACCTATTACTTTATCTGAAATCAGCCCCAAGTATGAAAACTAAGCTTTTTTTCTTGCTCAGAAATCATCTCAACAATAATAACAACCTTTAAAATTTGCATTTCTGAAGAATGTTATATCTAAGAATTCTAATCTACTATTGGAACGTAAGTCATGCCACAGTATGGATCTGTCAGAACTTTACTAGCAATATCTGTGTTATACCTAGAAGGCGTTCATGGCCTTCAGCACCTTAACAGAGTGTAGAAGTATAAGAATTATTTCTCCAGAGGCCAGGCTAAGACCACATTTGCCTTTTCACCTTTCAAGTTTACAGTGTAAAGGGATTTTTTTGTTTTCATTTTTACAGCAGCCTTTGATGTATCATGCCCTATATTGTTATTTTCTTCAGTTGTTTAACTTGCTTCCTGGTAGGAGACTACCATGCAATTCCTCTTGATTTCCATAATGCTACATATCCATAGCTATTCTTTCTGGCTTCAGGAAGTTGCTTTGTCATCAGTATAGAGCTGGCATTATCAGAATTTAAGTTATGACAGTTAATCCATCCTCTCTTTTTCAGAAACGAATATATATATATATATATATATATATATATATATTGGCCTGGGCCCCCAGTGCATCCCTGCACAGGCAGCCTCTTCTTTTAGTTTTCATAATTTATTGATTCTTATTTTTGGCTGTGTTGGATCTTAGTTGTGGCCTTTAGTGCCCCATGGCAGGTGGGATCTTAGTTCCCTAACCAGGGACTGAACCAACATCCCCTGCATTGGAGTCGGATTCTCAAACACTGGATCACCAGGGAAGTCCCTGGAAACTAATTTTTTAAGAGCCCAATGCACATGCATATATGTAAACAAAAATATCCCCCAAAGTGTACCTGTAATAGAGATAAGATTTTTAAAGAAATCGCCACATGACATGCTTATCAGGAGAACTTTTCTCAGATTAAAAGTTATAAAATATCTTCACCTCCAACCTGGCAGTGTAAAAAATAAATTAGTTTGTATGGTGAAAAAAATTCAAATTGACACTTCAATCTTTCAGAATAAAGAATATCCGAAATGCAGGAGTAAAGACAACATGTGTGAATCATTTAGAATAAAATTATTTCCTCCGGTGCCCATTTCTCCAAAATGAATTTGTATTTCCTACCAAAGACGCATAACCTTTGTATTAGGATATTTCAGATAAGTAACTTTTTGTTTTTACTGAAACTCATAGGAAACCACTGTGTTTTAAGTAGTTCTCCCACAAGTACTGAGAAAGCAGAGGTAAAGTGTTTCCCACAAGACACTTGCTTTGGATGAAACACTTTTAAAATGAGTGCTTTAGTGAGTCGGCTTGTTCCCTTGAAGGTGCTGTCCTGTGGGTCTGTTTGGGCATGAGGCCAGACCCACCCTGGAAGTGACCTGGAGGATTCGATGTTGCAAAATTTCCCTTTCTTCTCTCCTCCCTCTTCCCTCTAACAATTTCCTGCAAGTTGCCAAAATGAAACAGGAACCTGGAGAAGTTATTGTTTTGGACTTTAATTTTGGCTGAGTTCAATCCTATCACAGTAAGGAGAGCACCTGTGTGTCACCTGCTGCTGCTGCTGCTGCTAAGTTGCTTCAGTTGTGGCTGACTCTGTGCGACCCCATAGACGACAGCCCACCAGGCTCCCCCGTCCCTGGGATTCTCCAGGCAAGAACACTGGAGTGGGTTGCCATTTCCTTCTCCAGTGCATGAAAGTGAAAAGTGAAAGGGAAGTCGCTCAGTCATGTCCGACTCCTAGCGACCCCATGGACTGCAGCCTACCAGGCTCCTCCATGCATGGGATTTTCCAGGCAAGAGTACTGGAGTGGGGTGCCATTAGAGACTGGAAATGGGAACTTGATTCTGCTGTGAGTGAGCAGTCTGTGGGTGAACCTGTGAGGGAGCACTTTATCAGCACCCCTGGGATGTGCCTGGTTCTCATCACAAGTTGAGGGATGTGCAGGGTCCAGAAGGACAGGCAGGCCATTCTTGCTTGGGTGAAGGTCTGCCTTTCCCTCTCTTGTTTGAAAAACCATCTGCAAAATTAATGGGTGAGAAGGCCTCTCCCAACTCAAATATGAGGAATACGATATATAATTGTATTTTTACTTGAGAGAGACTGGCTTTACATGTATGACTGCTTTTCAGTAAAGAAAAAAATTTGTTACAAGCCAACTAATAAATGACCTTAATCTTATTACCAGATATTCTAAATACGTTCCTTAAGTAGAGAATGCTGGCAGTGAGGGAGTCAAAAAGAATAAAAGCTGAGTGTAAAGAAGAGACCACCTGCCTTTGCCCTTCTTCCCCCAACCTCATTAGCATGATGGAGAAGAGTCACTGGGCCTTTAAGGACCATTAGGAAGCTTCCAGAGGCTGCATGGAATGCGGAGGAACATATTAAGAATGTATCTCAGTTCTCAAGGAGAGCAGTTTATTGGTCTCACCCACATATTCGAGGAGTGCCTCCCTGTGGAAATCAGGGGGAAAAGTAAAGATGAAAAACTAGACCCAACTCTTTCTGCAGCAATTGAATTGGTCTGGATTTTGTATCTGTAGACAAGGATGGCCGTTGTCCAGTTTGCCCAGGACTGTTTTGGTTTTTAAACTGAAAGTCTCGTGTGCCAGGAATTCCCATCAGTCCTGGTCTCTTGGGACACGAGACTTTCTGTTTAAAAACCACAACAGTCCTGGGCAGACTGGGACATAGGTCATCCTGAAAAACCACAACTTAGACTCTCTTCTTAGAGACTTAGATTTTAAATAAGTCTAAGTCAATTTAGACTTTCTCTCTTAAAAATCTTCTAAGGCCTAGCTGCTTGAAGATAGTTTTGTTTTACTGGAAACATCTGAAACATACTGGAAACATCTGAGATGTCAAAGCCACTGGCGTTGGTGTCCTGACCCCAGAAAATAGGCTTTCTTTGGTCTGAGATTCAGCCTGGCCTCTGGGATTTCCTAAAGCTCCGGTGATTCTAATGCATGAGGTCAGTTTGGAAGCTCCTGCACTAAATGATTTTGCCAAATCATTTGACCTTTCTGAGCTTCAGTTTTTCTTGTGGTAAAAACTTGCCCTACTTTTTTGCATTATTACTTTTACAGTAATACCCAAGCTTCCACAATTTGGAATATTCTGAGCCAGTGCATAGGAATCACAGGGTCTCTTGATGAAGGGCAGATTCTGATTCAGTAGGTATGACAAGAGGCTGGAGAGTGCATTTCAATGAGCTCCCAGGTGGTGCTGATGCTGCTTGTCCGCCAATCGTGCTTTGCATATCAGGATACGAAACATCAACAGGAGGGGAAAGAATTACTCCAAATAACTTTCTTTCCTGTGAAGATTAATGGAAGTCGCCAAGATGCTTGTTATTAAGGGAAGCAGGATGGGATAGATATATGCAAAAGTTGGCTACCATGAGTCAAAACTCAGGTATATACATTGGGTATATGGTGGGTGGAATAATGCCCCCACCTCTAAGATGCCCACAGCCTAACCCCTGGGACCTGTGAGCATGTTACACTGTATGGAGAAAGCTGCAGATGATATTAAGATGGACAATCAACTGACTTCAAGATAGGGAGAGTTACCCGTGATTATCCAGGTGGACCCGATATAATCACAAGCGTCGTTGAAAGTGGGAGAAGACTGTAGAAGAAGGGTCAGTGTTGAGGAGTTCTGATGGGAGAAAGACTGGATCAGCCACTGCTGGCTTTGGATGTCGAAAGGAGGCTCTGCGCCAAGTCAAGTGGGAGCCTTCAGGTGCTGGAAAAAGGGCAGAGAGACAGAGAGCCTGGGAGCCTCCAGAAAAGAGCTCACCCCTGAGGATGACACGCTGATTTCAGTCCACTGAGGCTTGAGGCCAACTTCTGACCCCAGAACTGTAAGATAATGAGCTCGTTTCTTTTAAGTCTCTTGTAATTTGTTTTGGCAGCCATTGAAAGCACTACAAGTATGACATTAATCCTCAACTAGGGAAATAATCACAGTTACGTTTTTTATTGAGACAGTTTCTGACTCTGCGGCCCTTTTCTCCCAGCCCTGAGCCTCAGTTCTCCCTGGGGTTTTCAGTCCCGCCCCGCCCCCCCACTCGGGTTTGGCCAAAGTTCTGGAGTCCAGAGTTTAGAGATGTGTTGGGAGAAGCAGGCTGGCCGGCCCTTCCTTTCCCCAGTGGCCCACTGGCAGGTGGAGTCTTGGCAGGACGGCCTGTGGTGGCCCATCCAGGAGCAGCATTGACCACAGGTCCTCTGTGGGTCGGACATCTCCCAGAGGTGCAGAGGGAGGGTGTGCTCCTTTCTCTCCATCCCTCTGCCTCACCCCCAGCCCTGGAGAATCTCAGCTTTTCTCCCTCCACGCTTCTTCAAGGTACTCTGTGTATCTCTTGTTGTTGTAGCTTAGTTGCTAAGTCGTGTCCAGCCCTTTGCAGCCTCATGGACTATAGCCCGCCAGGCTCCTCTGTCCATAGGATTTCTCAGGCAAGAATACTAGCGTGGGTTGCCATTTCCTTCTCCAGGGGGTCTTCCCGACCCAGGGATCGAACCTGTCTCCTGCTTGGCAGATTGATTCTTTACTCCTGAGCCACTGGGGAAGCCCCGTGTATATCTCTGTGAAGTCCCTAATTTTCCCAGAGGTTGGGGCTTTGGAAAAATAAGAGTTCAGAAAAAAACTGAGCAGGTTATTTCTAGTTTCTGCGAGACCACATGGCTCCCCTGGGTCTCTGCGGCCCAGCTGGCTCACAGCACAGGGGACTGAGCCCATCCAGGAAGAAAAGAACATGAGTTCATTTGTCAAAATATTAACTATCCACTTGTGTGTGAGACAAAAACAGTGAGGATTATTGTCGGGTCCCCCTCCCCTCTCCCCAGCAGAGGAAAGACCCTCGCAGCTGTAAACTTGTGACATCTGCCAAGAGGACAGAGGTGGGAAAGTATGGGGGCATTCTGAGGGTGTTAGAGGCTGAGAGGAAGTGAGGAAACCCAAGGGGCAGGACGTCAGCTTAGAGATAAAGCAGCAAGCACCAAAAAGGCCCATGCATCCTTTCAAGATCTGAGGTTCCAAAACCTCAGATCCAAGGTTCCAAGCCCTCAGTGGTGACGTGAATGGCCACTGCTGACAGTCCATTCACCCCCAGCACGCGTCCTGAGTGGACCTGAGCTCTCCAGGCCCATGGGTGTCCCCACCCCTGCTCTATGGGAAAGCCCTGGGGCTCAGAGTGAAAAACCTTCCCCTGTGCAAAGCAGTCAGGCTGGCGCGGGCGTCATTTCTGAACTTTACAACTTGAGTTCTTTACAGTTTCCAAGGCAAAGAAACAGCCTCTATGTAAATTGCCAGTGTTTTCTGTACAGATTTAAGTTATTACGGTGCCTTTGTAGGTGATAAACTAGTAGATTATAATAAAATCCAGTTTTATCAGGAGACTGAGATCTGGGGATTGCGTCAAAATCCCTTGAGAAAGGAGGATGGAAAAAAAATGATAATGGTGATTAATTTGGGAGTACAATTCAGAGTACTTTGGTTCTTTTCTTCTATGTTTATCTGTATTTCCTAGAAGAATGTTTGGTATAACTTATTAAAATAAACTTTTCGGGTTTTTTTTTTTTTTAACTAAGCAGCATTCTGGAGAGTTCAAGTTCCTTGGCTGGTGGAGGGAAAGTGTTGAGAAGCAGCGGAGGCTGCACGGGTGACCTGCTCATGCTCCAGTGGTGGGGCCAGGACCGCTGTGCAGCAGGCAGGGTGTGTGGTGGGGCTGGGGGCTCCCGAGTGAGCCCTGGAAGAGCGTGGCCCTCTCACATCCTACTGTCTGTGAACCTCCTAAAGAGCGAGTCAATGGTGTCTTGACACCCTTCATTGTGGCTCTGACCTTGGACTTGCCCCTGGAAGTCACCAGCTTTCTGTTGATATAAATTGCAAACAGAGACCTGAATGCAAAGGCAAGGGTGTTGATCAGTTGATACGTGTCCCTTTGTATCCATAGGGTTTCCCCTGTGGCTCAGCTAGTAAAGAATCTGCCTGCAATGTGGGAGACCTGGGTTCGATCCCTGAGTTGGGAAGATCCCCTAGAGAAGGGAACGGCTACCCACTCCAGTATTCTGGCCTGGAGAATTCTGTGGACTGTACAGTCCATGGGGTCGAAAAGAGTCGGACACGACTGAGTGACTTTCACTTGTATCCATATGGGGGCAAAACAAATTAAAAAAAAACTGAACTAATTAGATTTGTCTAAGCAAGGAAATGATTAGGGTGGCTCTGGAGAGTAGAGGCCCTTGGTAAGGGGATGGGGAGGTCTCTGTGGTGGGGAAGGACAGTTCACAGTAGGTGGGGTGGACAGGAATGGGGGTGCTGCTCCTGCCTCGAGCTCCTGCCCCCACTGCCCACAGCCCCCAGAGGAGTGGGGAGGGGGCTGCCGGACAGAGAAAGAAGCCACATAGGTGGTCACACTCTGGAAGAGCCTGTGAGGGTAGGTGGTGAAAAGCCTACAGAGGGTTTTCTAGGGGCCTTACCCCCAGCCACACCCTTAAGAGCCTCAAGCCCTGTCCTTAATGTAGCTGCTGCATCTCCCCCTCCCTCCCTAGAGGCAGCTCCCCGATTTTCCACCTGCGCCTGTGGAAACAAAGCCTCTCACAAGGACAGGCGTGACCAGGGCGGGTGGGGCCTGCCACCACTTGATGCTGAATAAGCTGGTGCCTTTCAGTAAATCTTGATTCCCCAGGGGCAGACCTACCCTCCTAAGAAGCAGAGTGCGATAGACTGCAGGGATGACAGTTCAGGGAAAACTATTTCCCCGAATCTAGGACTCCCAGGGGGACATCTGCCACTCTCACTGGGCTGGGACTAGAACTGCCCTCAGAGACTGCCCTCGGTGACTATAATGTGTATATATACACATTGTAATATGTATTACATTATAACTAATAATCATAGTTACAGTAAGTCTAGGGACATCGGACAGTTGACATGATGACCCCACTTGCATCTGAAGATGGTCAAGGGTTCTGTGGGTGGCCAGGTGGAGGTGCCGCCCTTGCTTTTCAGGTGATGAGGACAATCAGAGCCTGTGCTAGGACGTTCTCATTGTGCAAACCCTTTGCTAGGATGCTAAACGCTCCCCTTGGCGGTGGTCAGTCAGGGACTCCAGGCCATACAGGGATCAAGCCTTTTCCTTTCTGCACAAGAAAAGGTGGTATAGATAAATCTCCAGGTAAAGAGAAGAAGGCAAGTGAAATGCAGGTCAGGGAGGAGAGAGCCAGAGGGCAAGAGCCCCTCTCACCTGCCTTCTGCCAGGCCCCACGCCACCCAGGTCACTGTTTATTTCTTCATCCAGCCTGCCTTTAGCAGTCGGCCGGAAAGCTTTGAACTTAACTGATGTACATAAAGCAAGCTGTTCATTTAATCTGCACATTTAATTCAGCCACTCTGTGTGCTGCTCCAGGCTGGCTCCTTGCCATATAAGGCATTCACGGGCGCTTTCTGCAGCACCCCTGCCTCTGTCTTGAACAGCAGCCAAAGATGGCTTTGTGCTTGATGCATGTGCCGTAGGCCGACAATCTCGTGCACTGCCACCATCTCGCCTGCCAGGTAGGTCCTGTGCGGTCCACTTCTGTTTCTCTTGCAAATGCTGAATTTTAGCGTTTCAGTCTTTTTGAAGTGAATGAACAGGAAGGAAATCAGTTTTAATTTTGCTTGTTGATCAGATTATATCAGGAACAAATGCATGTGTGTGTCTGTAATTGCCTGGTTGTGAAAACGTTGCTGGACTTGGCTTTAGTGTCTTAAGACAGAGTTGATAAAAGTTTTAAGCATCTTTTCAGTGAAATGTGCATTCTAAATGTATTAATAAGGTACCTGGGGTTGGACAGTGCATAGTAGGCAAAGAAGGGATATTTTTTCCTATATAATGTTCTCCTCTAAATATTATGAAAATCTGTGTATTGTTAGAATTGTATTGAAATGTGCCAAGAGATTAAATAGATGGTTGCAGTTTGGTATTATCCCAAATAAGCAATATTTGCTATAGAAATCTCACATTTGGGGATAATGGCATGTAAATGTGTCCTAGTCCCATTTCCCTAAGTGGTTTCCATGGTTTAATGACTGTCAGATTTGTGAAATATCTGCAAAACCAGATGATGCCACCAGTGTGAGGGGGAGAATTGGGAGATTAAAAAAAAAATCAAGGCTAGCTTTAGGAACCTTTGCTAAGGACCAAGGGTGCAGGCACGGAGGGGTAGGGTGGGGTATATAAGTGTGGTCTGGGGAAACAAATAGTAAGAAAAGGCATGAGAGAAAATGTGCAGTGGAGGTATAAAACTGGGTTCGAGGGAAGATGATATTTAGTGACGAGCCAGGCCTCGGTGGAGGGAGAAAAGCAAGGAACCACTGTATTACTTGGTCAGGCCTTATCACCACTGCTCTGCTGTGAGCACCAGCTGCCTCATTTAGGATCTGTTCTCACAACATTAACCAAGGTGAACCTATTACAGAGCCCTGACAGTGAATGACAAGGGCTTGAGATAACGGTGAGTAGACAGGAAGGATGGCTGCAGACTTCAAACCAGATGCGCTTAAGACTGTGACCTGCAGAACAACAGAAATCCACTCCTGTCATTGTGCAAATGAACTGTGCACCTTCTTTCAGCTGTTATCAGTCTATCGAACAGCTGGCCTTTTGTTTGGTTTCAGTTTTGAATTCCTGTTGGTTACCTATGGGATTCTGAAAGTTAGTAACTACAAGTATGAAAAATTAAGGCTCAAGGAAGTAAAGTGTCTCAGTCAGGGCCAGCAGACTAACAAGTGGAGAAAGTAGAATTTGGATCAGATCAATTAACCAAGGAAAGTTCATGTTCTTTGCTCTTTGATGCAGCCTCTCCATTTAATTTCCAAATGGTACAGAAAAATAGTAAGTGGGAAGAGGGATCTACAAATAAAACCATTTTCTTGGGAAAATTGGAACTACACCTTAAGTCTTTATAATTAAATCTACAAATGTTTTTGTATTTGTTGCCTGAATTTTCCAGTGGTTCAAATAGATTGAAATATTAGCCAGATCCATAAGGGCATAGTTTCCCATTGTTGGTTATACACTGTACTAACCTGGAGAGCTTTATAAATACTGATGCCTGGTTCCCACTCCTAGAGATTCTGATTCAGTTGTTCTGAGATGCAGCCTGGGTATCATGGGTTTTAAAATGCATAGCCAAATAGTTCTTTCCCTCTTAGACTTCTCCTGAAGTCTAGACCCATTCATTCAACTGATTCTTAGCTATCCTCGCTTTAGTATCCCACAGGCATCTCAAACTCACTGTGTCCAAAACAGAACTGTCCTTTCACTTAAACCTGGCTATCCTCTTCCTCCATCGTTTAAAAAAGAAAGAAACACTAGTTATAGTATTGAGTAGAACAGACCTCTTATTCTAAGTGACTCCTATTTTTAGGTAAATATAATCCTGAGATTAAAATAGACATAGCAGACCAGTGATTGGCTGCTGTATAAATTTATAGTGCTATATAAATTTATATGCTTCCATGGAATTTAAAAGTCTAGCAAATTCAAGCACTGACTACTGAAGTTATCATAGTTCCCTCCTGAATGCTGAAGAATAATGCTCAAAGTTACATCAAAGTTAATTGCAACAAACCCATGGGTTTTATCATCTATAAGAAAGAGTCACCTGTCAAATTGCAAGTGGCCAGGGGAATTTGGTCAGCTAGGCTTTTACCATGGGCTCACCCTGGAATCAAAGGTTAGGATTCCCTGGTGGCTCAGACGCGTTGCATCTGCCTGCAATGTGGGAGACCCAGGTTTGATCCCTGGGTCGGGAAGATCCCCTGGAGAAGGAAATGGCAACCCACTCCAGTACTCCTGCCTAGAAAATTCCACGGAGGGAGGAGTCTGGTGGGCTACAGTCCATGGGGTCACAAAGAGTCGGACACGACGGAGTGACTTCACTTTCTTTTCTTTCACCCTGGAATCAAGGGAGACTTGGTCCACTCAAACCACATGGGCCTCACAGTGGAAGAGGGTGAATTTCCAGGGGAAAAAGTGGGTCCTGTTAAAAGAAGAGGCATCAGAAGTTGGGCTGGACATAGATATCCCCAATACAGTCTCTGCTGGAGCAAAAAGAAAAGACATTTATCTGGGAGAAAGAAGGAAGTTGACAGAGAAGGTACAATAGGGGATAAGTCTGGGAAGAAGGGCAGAGTAGGAAGAGATATAGAGATAGAAATCTGAAGTACTGCCAATGATAATAGTTTTATTGAGACAATTCATGTTCCTCAATATCCCCCTCCAATATTGTGAATCTAAGAAGTCACTTAATTATCTGTTTAAATCAAATGTTTAGGCTTCTTAAAGATTTTGTTTATAAGGAAAAAGACCATGTCATTCAGGTACTGAGAAGTTACTATGTAGTCTTTTAAAGTGAGAACCTCCTAAATTTGAAGGCTTTTCTTTACATGAGACAAATACTTTTATGAAACTATAAAGAGTGAGGACTCACTAGGCTTAAACTATATAAAATGGGTGAGCTACTTTTACTAGATAATAACTTTTCCAGCACAGAGACCATGCCGGTCCTGTGAATTCTTTTGTATCTTTCTCTAATTATAAAATCAGAATGAAAATAAATATTCACTACATTCTGTTTACCAAAGAGCTAGACCTATCTTGCTATTTTGTTGTTGTTGTTCAGTTGCTCAGTCATGTTCAATTCTTTGCAACCCCATGGACTGCAGCACACCAGGCTTCCCTGTCCTTCACCATAGTCCGGAGTTTGCTCAAATTCACGTCCGTCGAGTCAGTGATGCCATCCAACCATCTCATCCTCGTCATCCCCTCCTCTTCCTGCCTTCACTCCTTCCCAGCATCAGGGTCTTTTCCAGTAAGTCAGCTCTTCACATTAGGTAGCCAAAGTATTAGAGTTTCAGCTTCAGCATCAATCCTTCCAGTGAATATTCAGTGTTGATTTCCTTTATGATTGACTGCTTGGATCTCCATATAATGAAAAGATTGGCAGTGATACATAGAAGCTGTATGATGTCAGAGGGAACTTTTCCTTTCTGCCAAGAGCTTTCTGTGTAACTTTAAGTGAGCCATTCAAGTGACTTATTTCTGAAACGGAAATGATATTGGCTGGTCGTAATAACAGCTGATCATAAGATTGTTTTAAACATCAGATGGAATAAATGAAATAGCTTTGTAAACAGCAAGTTCCACACACCTGTAAGATGGTAGTGGTGTACATTTTGTATTTTGGTAAGAAAGGATGTGGAGGGAAGCAGCAACATACCTAGTATATTTGACACCAGAGCAGATCCATTACCCTGTTCTCAGACCCACAGGCAATCCATTGTCTCCAGCCCTCAGAACCCTGCTGGTACTCCACCAAAAGAGACTGCTTTTAGAGTTCAGTTATAGGAAAGTTTTCTCTTGTGTTTTCTATTATAAATACTTATATTACGAGAATTACCGACTTCATCTTTGTCATGTTTTGCTTGGGCAGACAGAATTCAGAATAACTATACTCATGTGCCTTTACTCCTCTGCTACCAGCTCAGCCTCTCTGCCCTTGGCCTCTCTGCCCTCCCTGCCCCTCCTCCCTAACACTGTCCCCTCTTTCTCTCATATATACACACATGTGTAACACTAAAGTATACATCTGCTGCTGCTGCTAAGTCGCTTCAGTCGTGTCCGACTCTGTGCGACCCCATAGACGGCAGCCCACCAGCCTCCTCTGTCCCTGGGATTCTCCAGGCAAGAACACTGGAGTGGGTTGCCATTTCCTTCTCCAAAAGTATACATCAGTTATTCCCAAATGTGAGGAGCTTTTGAAAGCCCAATTTCCAGGCCTCACCTCTGGAGAGGCTGAATCAGTATGTCTGGGATGAGGCTCTGGAACTACAGATCTTCAAAGCATCCCATGTGTTTTTGGTGGTCACTCAGTGAGGGAACCCCTTACCGGTGACTGGATTTGTATTTTTCTAATTCTGTGGTCATAATATTCTACATTTCCCTATGGTCCTGATTTTCCATTTCTGTTTTGCTATTTTATTGTCTATATCCTTATTTCATCTTAGAGGTCATCTCAATACAGAAAAGGAATTTAATTATTAACAATGGAAGAAATTTTGCTTTTTTCCCCTTCACTGAAACCGTGAACTCTTACAATTATGCATGAAGAATGCAAAGGTGCAGGTTTGAAGGGTCATAAATCAGCTTCAAGTTTCTCAGCAGGATGTATATTAAAATGTATGACCTTTGTTCTTAAGAGTAGATCACTAAAGAACTTTTCATATGATGAAACACAGTGAAAAGCACAATGCTTTTCATACCCTCATAGGTAATATATTACTCGAGTCTCCCTCAGAAATGTATAAAATTATTCTATCTATTTAATACTGAGGCTTTTTTCTTTTTTGGTCCTTCAGATAAAATTCACAATTGCAAAAGAAAGAAAAAAATAGGCAAATATAACAAAACACAGAAGCTTCTGAGAAGCATGATAACTTATCCCTTGGTTTTTATACTTATAGGATTATACAAAACAGAAAAAAAGCAATATTAGAAGCAATGACTTCCAATGGTTTCTCAACTGAGGCGCATGAAATAACTTATCGCTCAGGCTGTCTTATTGTTTATGCTTTTAAAAATTCTTTTGCCTGTGACTTTATGTTGAATGCCCATCATTGTGAATATTAACTGATCAATTCAGTTTTTTATAAATGAATCATCAGCTTTAATTAGTTGATATAAACAAGCATTGATAAAGTATTCCAGATAGAACTAAATAATGCATCAATTTTTATAAATCTCCTGTGAAATGGATATTCTCCCCAGATGAGGGGAATGAGGCTCAGGGAAGTTTAGTCATTTTCTCAAATTGTTTATCTAGTAAATAACAGAGCAGAATATCTCCCTAATCGTTGCTCTGTGCATACCCTGGACTTTGTTCCTTCAGAGCTCTGGCCACATCCCAACCTACCCGCACTGGTCTGCTGGGTATTTGTCAACCAGAAATTTTTTTTAACTATCATATCTTACAAACGCCACATCACGTTAGGCTGCTCAGGTGTGTTCAACTCTCTTGCAACCCCATGGACTGGAGCCCTCCAGGCTCCTCTGTCCATGGAATCTCCCAGGTAAGAATACTGGAGTGGGTTGCCGTTTCCTACTCCTGGAGATCTTCCTGACTCAGGGATTGAACTTGCATCTCCTACAATCTTGCAGGCAGATTCTTTACTGCTGAGCTACCTGGGAAGCTTGAAAAATGTGTGTTCAACATTATTTAAGGTAAAAGGTCAGAAAGCCTTGTGAAATGACTGAGGAAAGTGAGAGTTAAGAGGAAAAGATTCAGAGGAGAGAAGATGGGTGCACTCTCTTCTAGCTCGTGAAGCCTCCATTCCCTGCTGCTGGGGCCTGTCATCAGAGAACCACACCCTCAGCAGGGACTGAGGCAGCCTTGGGACTAAAAGAAAAAGCAAGCAAGAAGGTAGACTAGAAATGAGGGTATAAGATGTAAGGGAAGAAAAAAGCATGGAGAGGAAAAAAAAAAGAGGAAGACTATGAAGATGGGAGGATCTTACAACAGAACAAACCACAGTTAAGCGTAACAGTACATCAGTTCACTCCTCCAAGTGTTTGACTGCCTTCCCTTTACAATTCCTAGGACAACTGCAAATGACTAGCTCCAGTGAAATTACTCCCCTCAGATCTGTATCTCCACTGGTCAGGTTCACTTCTCTAATGTGTTTGCCCAGCAGATGGCCTTTCCTGTGAATCTGAGATGATTACCAGGAAAGAAATGTAAGTTCAACAGGGTCCAGGAACCCCAAAGCCTTCCCTATTAGTTCTCAGTGTTTGCTCCAAATAGCGTAAGTACCTTAAGGCAACTCCTCATCTATGTAATTAAAAACTTTCTGGGTGTCCAGGTGTAAGCAACACAGTGCTGCAGCAAAGGATGCCAGGTCTCAGGCCTGTCTCGCCACCACTTGTCAGATGCCCACTATGGTCCAGATATGTACCAAATGTTTGATACTTTTGTTCTAACCATCACAACTCTTTATTAGATTGTAACAGTTAAATGTTAAAAAGACAAAATGGTTGTCTGAGGAGACCTTACAAATAGCTGAGAAAAGACCAGAAGCTAAAGGCAAAGGAGAAAAGGAAAGATATACGCATTTGAATGCAGAGTTCCAAAGAATAGCAAGGAGAGATAAGAAAGCCTTCTTCAGTGATCAATGCAAAGAAATAGAGGAAAACAATAGAATAGGAAAAACTAGAGATCTCTTCAAGAAAATTAGAGATACCAAGGAAACATTTCATGCAAAGATGGGAACAATAAAGAACAGAAATGGTATGGACTTAACAGAAGCAGAAGATTCTAAGAGGTGGCAAGAATACACAGAAGAACTACACAAAAAAGATCTTCATGACCCAGATAATCACTATGGTGTGGTCACTCACCTAGAGCCAGACATCCTGGAATGTAAAGTCAAGTGGGCCTTAGGAAGCATCACCACAAACAAAGCTAGCGGAGGTGATGGAATTCCAGTTGAGCTATTTCAAATCCTCAAAGATGATGCTGTGAAAGTGCTGCACTCAGTATACCAGCAAATTTGGAAAACTCAGCAGTGGCCACAGGACTGGAAAAGGTCTGTTTTCATTCCAATCCCAAAGAAAGGCAATACCAAAGAATGTTCAAACTACTGCACAATTATACTGATCTCACACTCTAGCAAAGTAATACTCAAAATTCTCCAAGCCAAGCTTCAAAGTACATGAACCGTGAACTTCCAGATATTCAAGCTGGATTTAGAAAAGGCAGAGGAACCAGAAATCAAATTGACAACATGCGTTGGATCATTGAAAAAGCAAGAGACTACCAGAGAAACATCTATTTCTGGTTTATTGACTAGGCCAAAGCCTTTGACCATGTAGATCACAAGAAACTGGAAAATTCTATGGGTCACAAGCACAAATGAGACAAAGGCAACTCTAAGTCATTCTAAGTCATTCCACAACAAACTGTGGAAAAGTCTTAAGGAGACGGGAATACTAGACCACCTCACCTGCCTCTTGAGAAATCTGTATGGAGATCAGGAAGCAACAGTTAGAACTGGACATGGAACAACAGACTGGTTCCAAATAGGGAAAGGAGTACGTCAAGGCTGTATATTGTCACCCTGCTTATTTAACTTATATGCAGAGTACATCATGAGAAATGCTGAACTGGATGAAGCACGAGCTGGAATCAAGATTGCCGGGAGAAATATCAATAACCTCAGATATGCGATGACACCATCCTTACGGCAGAAAGTGAAGAACTGAAGAGGCTCTTGATAAAAGTGAAAGACAAGTGTGAAAAAGATGGCTTAAAACTCAACATTCAGAAAATTAAGACCATGGCATCTGGTCCCATCACTTTACGGCAAATCGATGGGGAAACAATGGAAACAGTGAGAGACTTTGATTCTTTTGGGCTCCAAAATTACTGCAGATGGTGACTGCAGCCATGAAATTAAAAGACGCTTGCTCCTTGGAAGAAAAGCTATGACCAACCTAGACTTTGCCAACAAAGGTCTGTCTAGTCAAAGCTGTGGTTTTTCCAATAGTCATGTACGGATGTGAGAGCTGGACTATAAAGAAGGCTGAGCACCAAAGAATTGATGCTTTTGAACTGTGGTGATGGAGAAGACTCTTGAGAGTCCCTTGGACTGCAAGGAGATCAAACCAGTCAATCCTAAAGGAAATCAGTTCTGAATATTCATTGGGAGGATTGATGCTAAAGCTGAAACTCCCAATACTTTGGCCACCTGATACAAAGAACTGACTCATTGGAAAAGACCCTGATGCTGGGAAAGATTGAAGGTGGGAGAAAAGGGGATGACAGAGGATGAGATGGTTGGATGGCATCACCAACTCGATGGACATGAGTTTGAGTAAGCTGAGTGATGGACAGGGAAGCCTGGCATGCTGCAGTCCATGGGGTTGCAGAGTTGGACACGACTGAGTGACTGAACTGAACTGAACTTGTTAAATTTAAAATAATCCCTATGGGCAATATGCTGGTTGTCCAGTAGTTAGGACTTGGCACTTTTACAGCTGGGGATCTGAGTTCGATTCTTTATTGGGGAACTAAGATCCCACAAGCCCTATGGCATGACTAAAAAGTAAATAAATAATCTCTAATGATACTCAAGAAGGTGGAAGGGGGAGCTCTTTACAGAACAATGTCAGTTAACACAACGAAAACAGGACTGGAAAATTACTATTTTTTAACCCTGAATAATTGAGGTAGCAAGTCATCAATGAATGCTAAAAAATAAAGTGGATAGAATATGCACAGTCTCAAAGCGTCATGCCCTGGTTAGTCATTAATTACAGAGAGCTAAAAGATACCTTCGGAGAAGGCGATGGCACTCCACTCCAGTACTCTTGCCTGGAAAATCCCATGGATGGAGGAGCCTGGTGGGCTGCCGTCTACGGGTCGCACAGAGTCGGACATGACTGAAGCAACTTAGCAGCAGAAGTTGCAAAAGATACCTTTACAGTAGTAAAACTTGGTGATACATGAACCACATGAGCAAAGTTAGCATCACCAGTAATGGGACAAACTGACATTACATGCCTTGTGTTGGTTTGTAATGGGAAATGTTCTCACTGAAACGTTTAACCTGAATATAGTCATGAGGAAACAGACAAATTCAGATTTAGGGACATTTTACAAGTGGCCACAAATGGCCTGAATTCTTCAAAACTATCATTGTCACGAAAAAACAAAGGAAAGTGATCTAAACTAAAACAGACTACAGAGATGACAACTAAATGTAATGTGTGGTCTTCGGGTATCCTGGATGGATAAACATCAGGTACAAATTTATTACTGGAATTACTGGGGAAGTTTGAAGGTAGTCTGCATTTTAGATAATAATGATAACATTGGGTCAGATTTCTTGGTTGACTTGATGGAGGTGTGGTTAGGGAGGAAACTGTCTTCTAGTCTCAGAAATCTGTGAAGTATTTAAGTACCATCAAGTTTGCAATTTACTTTTGAACAGCTCAAAAACAACTAAAGTGTTAGACGGAGAGAAAGCAAAGGTGGCAGAATGTCAAGAATTCATGAACTTTTGTGAAAATGAGACCTATGATAGCTTCAAACTGTCTGTAGGCTTGAACTTTTTAAAACAGAATTGGGAGAACACACAATACTATTGATCCTACTTTCTCAAGAAGGGAAACTTAGGTTGAGGTCACCCAGCTAGTACATGCTAGAGCTTATATTCAAACCCAGGTCTTTCTGACTCTACAAGCTCTCCAGGAGTATATTTTGGCCCTGGGATAGTCAGTGTGACCACAATCAGTGTGAGATGGTCTTGAAAAAGAATGTCATGTATTTCTCTCAGTTTCTCAGACCAGGAGAGATAGGGGTCTCTCCTGAGAGCTGAGTACCTGGCTTGGTGTACAAGCCTGCTGCTGCCCTCCTTCCCCACCCCCTTATGAAAGAGGCAGGCTTTTCCTTCTACGAATTTTACAGACAGTGCTTTTGGATTCACTTGACATCAGTTATTAAGGCCCAATGCAAACCCTTGTGGAATGCTGAGATCTGAATTAACTCTGACTTTTCATCATCTCAGAACACAAAACCTAGTAGACAGCAGAAGACAGCTCTAAAGAGGCCAACATAATACTGGTTCTTGTGGACTTATTTTCCACTGATAACATCTGAACAAAGGAAGGGTGCAGGAGAGGGCATTTCTTCAAATCCATTGGCCCCCTTCTTCAAAGAATTTATCAACTATTTATGAAAATTATGATCTGCTCTATCCGGTGTGTATGAGGTGATTAATCATGTAATAATGTATTCAATTGAATTTGAAAATATCCATCTCTGGTAATGTCTGCTTCATGTTCGTGAATTTAGATAAATTGGCTCAGGCTCTGTGGTGGATGGTGTTTAGAAGTTTAAATTTTCTTTTAATACCTTATGTTGCTCCTTGATAATGTATTTTTATAGTATGTAAATAAGTCCTGATTAAAGGTCTTCAGTTAATATAACTAGGTAAAAAGGAAGCTCATTCTTTGGTGGTTTGTGGGCAGTAGCCCCACTTCTCCCTTATGTGGGTTTTATCCTACATCTAGCTTTTGGATTTTGTGAATTGCTGACAGGAGCCAGATCTTTTTTTGGAGAGTGTTCTGTGCGCAGAGGAGGGAAAAGCTCACAGTAGGTTAGTGGTATCATTAGCAATTTTGTTCTTTAAGAGCAGGAAAATATAATACAAGGGTTTGAAGCTATTCTATATAGGCTGGCACTTCCCTCTCACTAGGAAATGCTTATTTTCTCTGCTCCTAAAAATGGGTGTTTTTTAATGTTTAAATAAGTCCCTGCAGTGTCTTCGTCTAATGAAAGAGCTGTGCTTCAGTGCCTCCTGTGGGGAGTGAGTCAGAGTACAGCCGTGCGTGCGCTGTGTTTCAGCTGCCACACACGGAGGGGAAGAGCAGGGGAAATCACATTTTTGTAGGGGACCTTTCACAGTTTTTGAATGGAATTTTTTAGTAAGTTTGAGGGAAAAAAAAATAAAGAGAATGTGGGAGATGGATCCTTAAGTACTAGCTTAGCTCCGAGAGACTTCTGATCAAGCCTTTCATACTCTTGTGTAACTCAATGCCACTGAATAATTTTTCAGGCTGTCTCTAGTCATTTCTAGTGAAAATATGGCTTTACCGCATGAATTCAGAGTCACTTCCCTCCCACCTGGAATAACTGCCATTTTTATCACAGTCAATATATTTAACAGCCTAAATACATCTACCCTGGGTACATTCCTGAGGGTCCCTGGTGGCTCAGGCGGTAAAGAATCTGCCTGCAATGCCGGAGACCCAGGTTTGATCCCTGGGTTTCTAAGATCCCCTGGAGAAGGAAATGGCAACCCACTCCAGTATCCTGCCTGGAGAATTCCATGGACAGAAGAGCCTAGCAGACTACAGTCCATGGGGTCACAAAGAGTCGGACACAATTGAGTGACTAACACACACGCACACGCACGCACACTTGAGGTGGGTACATACCTGAGGGTCCGGGTAGATAAAGGAATATCAACAGGGCTGCAAAAGCCCCTGCGCAGGCTTGGGACTATGGCACCTCCTTGAGGAATATGGTTGTATGTCTCTTGGCCACAGGACTCACTACTCACACTGGGGTACTTTTCCTCTCTTGGGCTCTAAAGGGTTTCTAGCAAAGAAATATACAAGCCCATGTTTGAAATAAGCAGCAGGAGTAAGACCACATGTCTCAATTAGAGTTGCAAGGATCAGTTCTACAGATGTGGGCAAGGTCGAGATTGCACGAAACAGTGAAAAGGGTAAAAAATCAGAGCAACATGCAGAATTCCATCATGGTGGGATCTAGGAAACTGGAGGTGCTGCATGAGAGATTAGCCTATGTGGTTCCAGTTGGACACAAGAGCCAACGGGAACCAAGATCATGTGAGTGTCAGAGGCTAGGTTAAAATTCAGATCCTTCAGATACAGGCAACCGTTAAAGACTGAATTTCTCCAAGTTTGGCATACAAAACTCCTGATGTTCTTTCTCATTGGGCTACAGCATAGCATCATCTCTTAGCAGAGATAATTATGAAAGTTAAAAACTTTTAAATTAATGTCTCAGTCCCAGAACCTTTCTGGGATCATCTCTTTTTCTGGACAGAGGTCAACCCTCTGGAGATGTAATGAAACCAGCAGATCCTGGGATTTCCAGCGCTTTGCACAAAGTTCACTTTTTAAATGGTGTGATATGACAACTTGTTGTAATACATGGACCACATTATGGGAGTCTGCAAAAACTGGCTAGGGATTAAAACCCAGGTGGCACTAGTAGTAAAGAACCCACCTACCAATGCAGGAGACGTAAGAGATGCAGGTTTGGTCCCTGGGTCAGGAAGATGTCTTGAAGAAGGAAATGGCAACCTACTCCAGTATTCTTGCCTGGAGAATCCCATGGACAGAGGAGCCTGGTGGGCTATAGTCCATAGCATCACAAAGAGTTGAACACTGAAGCAACTTAGCATGCACCATAGAAAATCTGCTCCTTACTGAAACCTGAAAAGTTGAATGGCCTTTGTGCTCTCTTAGCTTTCTAGCTGTCACACCCTTAGTGATGATTATTGGAGTCTTGTAACAACAAAGAAACTGTGGAGCTGCATTCTTTTCTGTCCTCCATAAAACCATGCATTAATAAGGGATGTTTGGAAATTTACCTTTTGAGTGAAGCATTAGACACAGTGTTTCTCTATGAATCATTAGAAGTATATAACTAGGAGAAATATAAATTTGAAAGATTTTTTTAAAATCTGAGGTATGAAAAAAACTTGTTTTTGAAAGTAAAAATTGCATTTAGTTACAATAAATCAATCTGACTTATCCACACTCAAAACCTCCTTTCACTCATAATATGACCCAATTTTTAAAAATGGGCAATATGTGGACACTTCTGAAAAAAAGACATGTAATTAGCCAACAGGTATATGAAAAGGTGCTCAAATCCACTAATTATAAGAGAAATGCAAATAAAAACAATGAGATCTCTCCTCAGCCTTGTTAGAAAGTCAGTCACCAGAAAGGTGAAAGATAACAAATGTTGGCAAGAATGAAGAGAAAAGGGAACCCTCAGATACTGTTGGTATAGTATACCAACTATAAAAGTTGGTATGGCCATTATGAAAAATATTGTGGAGGTTCTACAAAAAATGACAATTAGAACTACTGTATGATCCAGCTCTCTCTCTCCTGGTCATATATGCAAAAGAAGTGAAAACACTATCGTAAGGAGGGATCTACAAGCCCATGTTTCTTATAGCATTATTCACAATAGCCAAGATATGGAAACAATCTAAAAGTCCATTGATGGATGAAAGGATAAAGAAAATGTGATATATCTACATGTATCTTATGCATATATATCATGGAATATTATTCATAAAAGAAGGAAATTCTGCCATTTGTGACATGGATGAAGTTGGAGGACATTATGCTAAGTGGAATAAGCCATATACAGAAAGCCAAATCCAGTATGAAGTTATCTACATCTAGAATCTAAATAGTCAGACTGACAGAAATAGAATAGACTGGTTGTTACTGGGGGCAGGAGGGATGGGAGAGATGTTGGTCAAGGGACACAAAGTTTCAGTTATACAACATGAATAATTTCTAGAGATCCAGTGTACAACAATGTAACTATAGTTAACAATATTGCTTACTAGAAATTTGCTAAGAGGATTGATCTTAAATTCTCATACCAAAAAATGAAAATAGTAACTATGTGAGGTGATGGATATATTAATTAGCTTTGATACATATATCAAATCACCAAGTTGTATGCTTTAAATATATACAATTTTTAATTGTCACTTCAATGAAGTAAATATATAAATTAGCTTACATCGAATCACCAAGGACAAGATGGTTGGATGGCATCACTGACTCAATGGACATAAGTTTGAGCAAACTCCAGGAGATGGTGAAGGACAGGGAAGTCTGGTGTGCTGCAGTCCACAGGGTCGCAAAGAGTGGGACACGACTGAAGTGACTTAGCACCTCACAGCACATAGAAATAGACACATTAAAGGGAATCGGCTTATATAAATATGGAGATGAAGTCCGATGATGCACCATCTGCAAGCTGGAGACTCGGGAAAGTCAGTGGTATAGTTTAGAAGCCTGAAAGCTATGGAGCAGATGGTGAAGAGTTCAGCTTGGGTTTGAAGGTTGGAAACCAGAAGTGCTGAGGGCGAGAGAAGATCAATCTCGCAGCTTACAGTCAGGCAGACAATAAATCCAGCCTTCCTCTGCCCTTTTGTTCTGATCATGCCCTCATTGTATTGGCTGATGCCCACCAACATTGGCGAAGGCCTTGTGCTTTATTCAGTCCACCGACTCAAATGCAAATCTCTCCTAGAAATACCCAAAAATAATGTCTAACCAGCTATTGGACATCCTTTGGTCCAGTCAAGTTGCCTCATAAAATTAACCATTACAGTTGTATAGCCATAGCTAGCTTTAAGGAGGCTGGCAGATAATGTCTCCAGCAGGTATCCCTGTTCCCAGAAGAAAACTGATTCAGAAGTGACAAACAGCAATTTACTGCCTGACTGGCACTTCTCACTGTTAAGGTTGTTATCCTCCATAACCAAGCCTTGTTTCTAAGAGGATGGCATTAATACGTAATTGAGCTATCTGAGAAAAAAAAATCAAATAGATTTTTGTCAACTTAATAGAGTGCTGTGACAATAAAGTCTTATTACCATGTTGAAATGTCAACTCTTTCATATACAGTTTCCTGGGATTAACTGCCTGCTCAGACCAGTCATCAAGTGGCACCTTTGTCACCCTCCACCTCTTAGTATTGGGTTGGGCTTCTGATACCAGAAGCATTAGGCAGAAGAGCTCCATTTCTGGGAAAAGATGTAAATGAAAGACAGGTTCCCTGATTAGGCTGAAGGTTTAGGTCTTTGGTTTTGCTGAGATCATGTATGCCTTTCTATTTCAAAGGCTGTCACAAGTCAAAGGTGACTTTTGGTCTCCTAGAATCAGTGTACTGCCACTGAGGTGCACAAGACTTGCTAGATAAACCTTTTCAGTTCACCAGCAGAAGCAAATTAATTGTCTTACAAAAGCAATTTTGTACCTGTGTGCTAAGCTGCTTCAGTCATGTCCAATTCTTTGCAACACTATGGACTGTAGCCTGCCAGGCTCCTCTGTCCATGGGATACTCCAGGCAAGAATACTGGAGTGGGTTGCCATGCCCTCCTCCAGGGGATCTTCCTGACCCAAGAATTGAACTTGTATCTCTTATGTCTCCTGCACTGACAGGTGTGGGTTCTTTACCACTATTGCCACCTGGGAAGCCCCCCAAAATAAGGACAGATTCTGATCATCTATGTCAGCCCATTTTTCTCATGGCCAGCTGGCCTTCTGCAAATGATCCAGAACTCTCTGCAGCACAGTCTCAGCTGGGGTGATGTATTATGCAGATTAAAGACATAAATCCTCTGGAGTAGACAGACCAGGAAGATAAAAAAGGTGTTCATAATAATAAACTTTAAAGGAACTCAGCCTGTTCTCTGGGCTTTGTAAAGACATGAAATTTGTATAAACTTTGGGGATCTTTAATTAATTGTTCTTTCTCCAAATCCAGTTATCTGACAGTGTATTTCTTCAATAGAAATTATTTGTGACAAATCTTAACACAACCAACATTTTTTTCCTTTCATTTTTCAGAAAGCTGGGGAAAAAGCAATTGACCTACCATTTTCTTGCCTTCCTCTGCGCTAAAGTACTAAGAGCTCCATGGATTTTAACTGGAGTTTTTAATCAGAATTTTTCCTTTCTTGTGTGCTTTTTATATTCCTGTTCCTCCCGCAGGCATCTGATCTCACAGAGCCCTCAGGAATTGCTTCTTTTCCATCCAGATTTCTTCCTCCTCAGGCAAACTCCCAACTAGGGAAAGGGTATGAGCAAGGGATTCAGGGCTGCATGCAAATCATGTGGCTTCGCAGTTGCTCTCTTCTCCCCAAAGAGGCATCTGTCTTATTTAGCACCATTGCTAGCACATCTTTAGCACTTGATTTGCAATAAAGACAAATTTAGGATAGAACATTATTCTAAAGCTGGTTTGGCCTAAATGCCACGGGAGCAAAAAAAGAAAATCACTGTACACAGTGGTGTGCGTGTGTGTGTGCATGTCTGCGTGCGTATGTTGCATATCCCAGAAAAGTCCTAGCACTGTTTCTTCAGAGCAGTGTTCACACAAAAACTCAATTAAACCAACATCCCTTTCTTGCAGAAGATACTAAAAGGAACACCTGCCTACCATATGTAAGCTATGACTTCCCTACTATAAGATTTTCCATTAAGATAGGCTTTTCAGATTTTGGTGCTCATAAAGGCCTAAAGATAGTGGTTTTGTCATTTCCCAATTTTCATTGAGAACAACCATGGACTGCACTGGATATTTTAAATGATTTTTATATCCCAGAGACTGTAATAACAAAAGCCAGCATTGAGGAGGGACAAAGGTATGCTTTAATTTGTTTAGGATTTATCTAGATATTGAGATTCAGTTTCAGAACTGGAGTGGTCCATTTTTTCCAAACTGTAATCATTGATTTAATCATTTACTAAGTATATATTGGGCACTGTTCCATACACTGGAGAATACAAAGCAGCCTATAGTTCTATTTTCAAGAATCCTGCCCCATAACTGAGAAGATAAATACTCATGTATAATGCTTTTACAGCAACACAAAATAATATCATATGGAATTAAGAGCCAAATAAGCAGTATAAATAGCAATACTATAATGACCAAGAAAATAGGAAAAATAGCTTGAAGGTAGAATTTGTCCTGGAGTTGAAAAATGGACAGACTTTGAGTATGTTGAAAGGAAAGATGATATTCTAGGCAGTGAAAGTTGTTCAGTCATGTTCAACTCTTTGAGACCCATGGTCTGTAGCCCACCAAGCTCCTCTGTCCATGGAATTCTCCAGGCCAGAATACTGGAGTGGGTAGCCTTTCCTTTCTCCAAGGGATCTTCCCAAACCAGGGATCGAACCCAGATCTCCTACACTGGGGGCAGATTCTTTACCAGCTGAGCCACCAGGGAAGCCCAAGAATATTGGAGAGAGTAGCCTATCCCTTCTGCAGCAGATTTTCCCAACCCAGGAATTAAATTGGGGTCTCCTGCAAAGCAGGTGGATGATTCTAGACAGAGAACGTAGAAAAATGTGTTTAGATGATGAGTTGGGTTTGTTTGAAGAAGTGTGGGTAACTCATGAGAACAGAGAAGTAGCAGGAAAGACTCCTAGAAAGATATTGTGAGTGTTCAGCCTGGATGGGCAAAGGTGTGGAGGGCAGACACGGAGGGAGTGCTGCAAAGCCTATCACCCCCTAGAACAATTCTACCAAGCGAGAATGTGGAAGAGGGTATGGTGAGGGTGGAGGTGGAGGTGGTATCTAAATATGAATTTCATATATGACCAGGGGCTGAACTTGTTCCACTTAATTTCAAAAACGTATTTGGATTTCTATTAAATAGGTTATCTGGCTCCCTTGTTTTTTTTTTTTCCTGTTACTTTAAGCAACCTGATTTTAGATGGATTCATAACTAACAAATAGTATAATGGGAAGAAGGAGAATGTATCTGGGGAGAGAGAGGAAATACCTAATCTTCTGCACCAAATGTCAGCCTAGAAGTGAAGGATGCCAACTCTGGAGCCAAACCCCCTAGGTTTGTTTCCCCACATCTCCATATACTGGCTATGCGGTTCTAGGCAATGACCTGCAAATCCTTCTGCCCCATTTTACTCATCTGTAAAATGGGGATAACATCAGTCCCATCTCATGGGGTTGTTTTAGGTATTAAATGAGATGGAATATGTAAAATCCTCTTAAAAACTCCCAGCACATTGTAAGTGCTCAATAAATGCTAGCTACTGTGTTTGTAGAAAGACAACACAGGCAACCATTGCCTTGGTTTTAGAGGAGGAAGAGGATGAAAAGATTTGGGTGTGAATCTCATTGTCTTGGATATGTTTAGTGATGAAAGGATAATGAAAACTCTGGTCATCCACAGGAAGGAGACTGAAAGCTTAAACCTATTCTAACTAGTCATAGAATCTTGTGGTCCCATGAAAACAGAGGGCTAGCATATGTTGTTGAATATGAAAAAGGCCACCCCCCTGAAAAGACTCATTCTACTTAGAAAGACTACTCTCTATGGTGGGTTTTTTTTCACTTTTCCAATAAGGCAAGAGCTATAAGCATCCAGGTGTTGCTTGCTTGTGCTTCTTCAAAGCAACCTAAGTATTAATAGCTTGAATCCATTTGACTTGACTCTTCTGTGTTCATAAAGCACAAGTTCCCTAGATAAGTGATTATTTAAGAAAGTAAATCACTTAGACTATTAAAGCAGGGTTTCTCCACCATGACACTGTTGACAGTTTGTGCCAGGTAATTCTGTTAGAGAAGGGGGCTGATGTCCTGTTAACTGCAGGATATTTGGCGATGTCTCTGACCTCTGTTCACTAGATGCCAGTAGCACTTCCTTCCTCCAGTTGTGACAATAAAAGAATGTGCCCAGATGGTGCTGAACATCACTGAGGGGACAAAATCACCCCTAGCCAAGAAGCACTGTTAGACTCATTGGATGGAAACCCATTGCTTGTGTTTTCAAACAGGAAAGAGTGACCAGAATACCTTTGGCTCATGTCCATTCAAACCAAGGCTTTCATCTCAGTGGACTCACTGGGAAGAAATTAACCACTTCATTGGTTGGTGGGTGGTGGGGTGAAGAGGCACCAACAGAGACGAAGGAATTACAGATACATAGATGGCTTAGCAAGATCCAAATAGTATTAATAGCATCTGCCAACTAAGCAGAAGGGCCTAGTAAGGATGTTATCACCTTGCTTCATGCAGAATGGGAAAATAAAGTACTTGCTGTTAGAGTAGACACTTTTAGAAGGATTACTTTGATTGTTATCTCAAATTTTCCTGGGTACCAGGACCATGAATCTACCAGATGTGTTCTGCTTTTCGCTTTCTCTGGCATGATAACCTTCAGAAGGCAGCATGTCAGGCCAGAAGGTTTGTCTGGATGGTCCCGCAGTTGAGAAGCAAGGCTTCTGCTAGTGACCTGTCTCCTCCTAGAAAGCTCACAGCCACACACTTGGCACTCACTTTCAAATTTCAATTCAGTTTGGGGCAAATATGAATTGGAGAGTTTTCTATGGTGTCTGGGATCCTTATGTTGTTCATCTCTATCACTAATTTTGAAAACTGCTAAGATTCAAGGGTCATATATTGGATAGGCCAAAAAGTTTGTTCTGGTTTTTCTATACACTGTTACTCAAAAACTCGAATGAACTTTTTGGTCAACTCAGTATTTCTAACATTTAAATTTGTGTTTCTTCTAAGCTTTTTTTTCTGATAAAAATATCTTCCCAAACTAGAAACTTTTCTTCCTTTTATCAAGGTTCTGCCTCTAAGGACACTTCAGGCACAAATTCTTCAGTGATATTTTGAAGTCAGAAGTACCTCTTGCAGGGAGCGACATAGTTCCCAAGGGTTATCCTTCTTTTCTTATCTGAAAAGAAACAATTTGGGGTTCAAGTTAAATAGTTTCAAACTCAACCAAAATCACTCCACCCAGTGGAATTTAATATTCCCTTTCTTTCATATACCATGTTCCAGTGACTCTGAGTTATTAATATTCCCTAGGCACATCACATGGGGCTTCCATGTGGCGCTAGTGGTAAAGAACCCACCTGCCAATGCAGAGACTTAAGAGATGAGGGTTCAATCCCTGGGTTGGGAAGGTCCCCTGGAGATGGGCATGGCAACCCACTCTGTTCTTGCCTGGAGAATCCCATGGACAGAGGAATCTGGCAGGCTACAGTCCATGGGGTCGCAAAGAGTCAGATACGACAGAAGTGACTTAGCACAGCACAGCAACACACCACATACTTTCATTTTGCTGGACTTTTGTCCTTACTATTCTTTATGCCAGAATGCCTTTTGCTAGAGAATTTGGCAACATTATCTTCTCATAGAAAAGCAAGTGCATGAAGGATAGAGGGGAGTCATGACCACTAAATATGGTACCTGGAATTGCAGATATTTGCTCTTGCAGATAGAATTTTTATGAACCTGACTGCTGGGATGCTGAGTCCAGAAAGCGGAAGAATTAATGATATTGCTACTACTAAAGGAAACTTTATTACCCTCTATGGTTATGGTTAGCATATGGCTATGATATTTTTAAACATCTTCATAGTCCAAATAAAAGCAGACAACAAGTGTGAACAAATAGAGAGTCCATCAGATAGCAGAAACGGAGAAGGCAATGGCACCCCATCCAGTACTCTTGCCTGGAAAATCCCATGGATGGAGGAGCCTGGTAGGCTGCAGTCCATCGGGTCGCTAAGAGTCGGACACGACTGAGCGATTTCATTTTCACTTTTCACTTTCATGCCTTGGAGAAGGAAATGGCAACCCACTCCAGTGTTCTTGCCTGGAGAATCCCAGGGACAGAGGAGCCTGGTGGGCTGCCGTCTTTGGGGTCGCATAGAGTCGGACACGACTGAAGCAACTTAGCAGCAGCAGCAGCAGCAGCAGCATATAGCAGAAAATAATTCAGTGAGCAACATGCTTTTTAAAACACTAGGTTTAAGTCTGAATCAAATACAAATTAAATGTGAGTAGAAACTCTTCAAAGTAATTTCATTATTCATTTCACTGTAAATTGCTTAATTGCATTACAAGTCAAATTAAAACTCAAAAAGAACTTTCCGGCCACTTACTTTGCCACCTATCAGCATAAAATTTGCCTCATGGGTTTACTTATCAGATCAGCCTAAAATAATGAGGAGAGAGGAGAGGAATACTTCAGTTAACTGATTGAAAGTGTTAGCTTTCTTTCCTGAGACAAAGATCCAGTTTTCTGATCATTAATTTCACCTTTCAGCTTGTTTTTTTTTCCTCCTTTGGAGTCAGGCAAGAATATTTTTTCTTTCAGTAGCTTTCCTCTGTGCACTGGGATGTCAAATTCTCAAGATATGCCATATCATGTTTTTTTATTTTACATTTTTTTCCTCAGAAGCCAGCCAAAGTTATTCCAAATAGCTCAGTGAACACTAGGGCTTTAGAATTTTGACTAAATTTTTTTTTTTTTTTTTTTTACATATATGTAGCCTGTATTTCCCTACATTTACTATTATTTCTTCTTACAGATAATTTTATTTTTCTCTTCTTTTTTATTTTACTGGATCAAGGCCACTGCATAGTAACTAAAACCTAGCATGTAGCCTTCAGGATTCTCACAACTGACAGCATATATCCATTAAGCCCAATTTGATCTTTCAAGAGTTGATCAATTACAATGGGAGAACCTCGTTTATACTTTATTATTTACTGTTCTTCCTTTCCAAAGTGTGTGTGGAAGGAAGCCTCCACAATAGCTGGAGAAATAAAGTAGCCTAGACTTTTGAGCTACAAAGTAGTTTCCTGTTTTGTTTCCTGAATGAAAAACTATTAAATATTAACATAGTGTGTCAGTGAGGATCCAGCCCAGAAAACAGATGTTGGCCAGGTCATTCAATAGGGAAAATCTAATCCCAGGTAACCAGGGGCAATGAGGCTATGCAGAGATTGTCAACCACTGGGTTTTGAGGGGGTGTTTCTAAAGCCCACGAACGGGGGGCACCACCTACCAAGAGCTAGAACTCTCCATAGAGCTACCACCTCTTTCAATAAGGCTGTTCAAAGAGAAGATGCGGGAGCCTGAGCTCTGCCCTCTCCCTCCAGTCTCCTGTCCACATCTCTCACTGGAAACTCAAGGGTCTCACGGGGGCAACATGCAGAACACAGCATGGGAAGAACGAGAAACAGAGCAGAGAACAAACAGGCAAATGACTGACGCATCTGGAAAGTTTGCTGCTGTTTAGTCAGTAAGTTATATCTGACTCTTTGTGACCCTGTGGACTGTAGCCCACCAGGCTCCTCTGTCCATAAAATGTACTGGACAAGAAAAATAAAGTGCTTCTGTTGGTACAAAAGTCCTCTTTTTTGTACTTCTTCTCTGTGTGTATTAATTTGTTGTTTGGTTGGCATTTGAGATGTGATGATTACTGCCTAATAAGTTCTTCTCCAGAAGTCTGGTGATACTGGGCAATTTCCTCTAAAGCAAGAGTAGAGGGCAGATGTCTAGTTCAAGAACACAGGCTAATATGCATGTGCTGTATCTTCTTTTAGTTGAGGTACTGCTCTTACACATCAGCTGTAGCTTGTCCTTCTCACTTGCCTGGATGGTTTACTTCTAGAATTTGCCCCCATGAAACTAATGCCTCCAAGGTCTGTGGTGTGGACATGGATTATTCTAATCCTACAAAGGCACAATGAGACCAGGGACTGCATCTGAGCTGAGCACAGGTTCTATGAACTATACCACTTGAATGTTCTTTATGCCAGAATGCCTTCTGCTAGAGAAGGGCTGTGATTCGTAGGCACAGCCTGCAGCTGGACTCTGCCTTGTTTGAAGTGGCATCAGAAAGACTGAACAGCAATTATTCCCTGCAGCCCAGGGCAGCTGATGACTGCAGGGCTTGGCCTTTTCATATTTTCTGGTTTCCCAAGGCCAGAGTTCTCACCAATGGTAAAACCTCTTTGCTCTGGTTCATCTGAAAAACACTGTCATTTCAAAGGTGAGAAAGAAAAACAGAGGTGATTTTATAGTGATTTTTATGGCAAACAATAGAACAATGCTTCAGAAATGTTGAATGGGAGAGAGTAAAAGGCAGATGGGTTCAAGAGAGTAGACAGTTCCTGGCTTTCTGTTTTACAAAAACCCAAAGCCTAGGGAGGGCTTCCCCGATGGCTCAGTGGGTAAAGAATCTGCCTGCAGTGCAGAAGACACAGGAGACATCGGTTCGATCCCTGGGTTGGGAAGATCCCCTGGAGGAGAAAAAAGGCAACCCACTCCAGTATTCTTGTCTGGAGAATCCCAGGGACAGAGGAGCCTCACAGGCTACAGTCCATGGGGTCACAAAGAGTCAGACACAACTGAGCAGGAGCAGGGAAGGCCTCAGGAGGGGAACAAAACCCCCAGTTAAGTCCATTCCTTGGCCTTGTGGCTGATCTTTCTTTGTTCAGTTCTATCATTTTCTTTTCCTCCTCACTGCCTTTCCCTCTCCCCAGGACAGGAAGCTCTCTGGGATGGCCCTTCCCCACACCCACCGCCATCTCTCATGGACAGTAGGGTAGTCTGAACTGAACTCACATGAGTGAACCGCTTGATGTCAGGTCCAAGGGCCAATCCTCAGATCACCCTCCCCTCACTGCCCCATGCCTCCCCACCACCATTTGCCTACATGGGAACCACCCCCCCCACCCAGCCTTAGCTCCTCGGGCCCCTCTATAAGCCTCCTCCAGCTCTTCATCCCAGAGACCCCAACCCCATTCTAGTACCACGATTCTCTGCTTCAGCCCAGGCATTTCTCTGACATAGAGATTGAATCTTAGGAATACTTGAAGATCCATGATAATCCTTGAAAGGGCCTATGTGCTCACTCTTATCCTGCACCTGCCACACCCCCTCTACTTCCCAGAGGCCCAGCCTCTGCCCGCCCCCCCGCCTCCCCATTCCATCACCTGGCATGCTGCTGGAACAATCACCAGAGACTTCCCACTGGAAGGGCCCCCACTTACGCTGCCCATTTGATCATTAACTTTTCAAACCAGACTTTTCTCTCTAGTGAATGTAGCAGCCTGAGGACACGTCCTACCTCTTTCTCTCCCTCACTGCAGTGCTGCCCAATGTGTGGTCAGAAAACCCACAGGATCAGCGCCACCTGAGTGCTTGTTAGAAATGCAGCATCTCAGGTCCTGCCTCAGCCCTTCTAAATCAGAATATCTGGGGGTAGAACTCAGAAGGTGGTTGCAAACCTTCCAAGTGCTTCTGATGCCTGCTAAGGTTCAAAAAGCGACACCCTGTGTTGTGGACACTAGCGTCTTGTGTACGGTAGTTGTTGAGTAAACACCTGTAACTGGAGAATATTTGCAAGATCACAGTGTGGGGTCACACCACAGCTTCCTGAGAGCAGAGCCCAGGTCTTTCTTTATTGCTGTGTCCTCAGCATCTCAAGTAATGCCTGACAGTGTCTCCCATTTTAACCTTTTAAAAGGTTACAGAACAGCAAAGAAAATTACAGTGAGGCTTGTTTAGAGACTGAGTTTGAGATAACACATCACTGCCATGTAGATAGTAAATACTTTTTTGCTGGTGATAATACCTTCCATTGATATAGCACTCTGTGGTTTTCAAGACTCCTTCAGGACATTTTCTCATTGGTCTTCTTGAAAATCTAGTAGGCTTTGTTCTGCCCTCTCAGCAGAGATTCTGGAAAGCTGAGAGATTAGTTCTTGATTCTCTGAATTAAGTACAAAAAGAGAGCCCAGGACTTTGAGCTCCTACTCCAGTGGAAAAGGTTTGCTGTTCAATTATGTTACATTAGCTGAGGGTTTTGGTAACTTAGCCTCAATAGGTGTTCATTTTACAATTTCTTCATCTGCAAAATGAGAAAAAAAATATACTATCTGCCTTGCAGTGTTGTAAGTATTAAATAATAAATGTGAAACATTTAGCATACCACCTGATATGGTTATATTAATGAATTGTTTTATGTTTAAATATTATTTGTATTATTTATTTTTTATTATACCACCAGAGTGACCAGTACTTCACTTGTGGGATAGCAAGGGCCAGGGTCTTCCCCATCTCAGAGGTGTTACTTGCTAACTTAAGGCAACATTTAAGGCAATTAGTCTGACTTACACAACTGGGAATGTTTCTCACTGCTGATGGCCCTCCCTTGGGTCTCCTGCTGATTCCTGTGGTCACTAAACCTAATAACCCATCAGGATGCTTGAGTGTCTACTGCAGTCACCATGGTGATTCCCATTCTCAAGTACAGGTTGCTAATCATTCCAAACACATGCCTTCCTTCCATCAGTTGATAAGTTGTCGTGGTTAACCTTTTATTTGTTTAATATATTCCTCTATTCTGTGATTTCATTTATCTCACAATTATTAAGCATAGAGAACCTGTAAGGGATGTTTTGCCAAGTCTTATACTTCTCCATATTCTTCTACTGTTTCATACAAATGTTATTGTTTTTATATGTACCAGGAAAAAGGTTGGAATGCACTTTGGGGAATGTGTATGTGTTTGTTGTGTGTGAAACTTAATTTTTTAATTATAGTTGATTTACAATGTTGTTAGTTTCAAGTGTACAGGGAAGTGATTCAGTTATACATATATTCATTCTTTCTCAGACTTTTCCTTCATATACGTTATCACAGAAGATTGAGTTGAGTTCGCTCAACAGTAGGTCCTCGTTGGTCATCTATTTTATATATAGTAGCATGTGTATGTTAATACCAAATTCCTGATTCATCCCTCACCCCCACAATTTGCCTTTGGCACCCATAGTTTGCTTTCTATATCTGTCTATTTCTGTTTTGAAATAAGTTCATTTGTATCATTTAAAAAAAAATTATAGTCCATATACAAATGGTAACATATGATATACTCCTTTGAAGTATTTTGGTTCCTTGGGAGACATATTATTTCTTCTTTTTAAAAGCAATCAAGTGTTTAGCCTATGACCCTCTTCCTAATCAGTAGAATGCAGTCACTCCTTCTCCCTGTGGAAGTGGACAGCATGTTGTAGAAGAGGAGGCATGGAGAGTCTTGGCATGCAGACTCTCATCAGCCCCCTCGTAACGGCATCAAATCCATTAGGATGTCACTCCACATCTCAAGTCTCAGCCTTTTCATCTTCCAAATGATGGAGCTGGACTAAGGCCCTCCAAGGCAACCACTCCATGGTGTTGAAGTGCCAAGTTACTCCCTGAGCATCCTCATCCTGACTCTCAGTGCTAGAGCAGAAAGGAAACCATGACTTCTGCATGCTAGAATGAACAGCTATCACACAGATGACTGTGAAGGGGCCAATACTTGCTTTCCCTTCTACAATCAGGACGGCACAGACCGTGGAAGAACTCTGCCAGCACTGAGTCCTGGAAGGGATGGGGGGCAGGGGGCAGTGGCATCACATAGAGTGGTGATTCTCCTCCTGTGCTGTTTTTATTCTATGCTGGTATTCTGAACTTACTGGATTTCTTAGGCATTTTTGCCACATTCGGTCTATCATTCATTCATTCATTTGACCATGAATTTACAGTTACTGTCTGAGACCTTTCTATGTGCCACACATTTTCCTGAATGCTCAGTGGTGAACAGAACAGTCAGGGGCCCTGCCCGTTGTGGTCTAGGAGGGATACAGACAAGAAGGTCCTAGTGAGTGAGAAACATGATGTGGGGTCCCCATGTGACGGGTGCCTAATCCAGGGGAGGATGTGTGCTGCGACAAGATGGAAGAGGATGACAGAGCCTGACACAGAGGCTGTAAATGTGTTTTAGACAGTGGCACATGTGATAGCAACCAGTGGATTTCTTGCAAAAATAAGGAAGCTTAAATTCTATGGTATGCCAGTAAACAGATTCTTTGAAACAAATAAAAACAAAAAATAAAAACTTGTGATTTAATTCACCAGTTTCCATGGTATAAATGCACCAATCATAGACACTGTCAGAGGTAAGGTTTAGCAACAAACCCACAAAAGTTCTTGATATTTGATAATCGGCACTTTCAAGCCAGTACTGCCAACTCCAGAAGCTGCCGGAAGCTTTGGCCCCTTACCTGGACAAGCCCCTTCCAAGTGTCTTTAGTTGAGGTTCCTCCAGAAGCAGGCTCGGAGAGGGGAATTTGTAGACAAGTAGTTTTTCACTCAGAAAGTGTAAGAAACAGTACTTTCTTAGTGGGAAAGTGAGCTGGGGATGGGAAGGCCACCAGTAAATGGTGTTTCTGCCATTATGCTTGAAAATCTGGGAATTGGTGTGGCAGCAGCCTCAGGAGCAAGGGACGGGCAGTAGTTAGAACCAGCTCCTGTCTGTCACGGGCTGAGGTCTATTCCTGGGGTGTGCTCCTTCTCTGTTGCATTTGACTTTCCCTGATGGGCAGAGTGGTCTTCCCTTGCTTCAGAGAAGATTTTAAAGCAAAGAGCTGCAGACACTGGCAGTTGGAAGTGAGCTAGCAAGCAAAGAAGTGGCAAGGCCTGGGGGATGTGGGCAGAGCACCAACAGCATCTGCTACAGATTGCCCTGTACCTAAATCTATAATTCTTGCTTTTTCTTTTCCATTATGGCTTACACATATTCACAGAATATTGAATATAGTTCCATGTGCTACACAGTAGGACCTGTTGTCTATCCATTCTACATGTAATAGTTTGTACCTGCTAATCCCAAACTCCTAGTCCTTCCCTCCCCACCTCACTCCCCCTTGGCAACCATAAGTCTGTTCTTTATATCTGTGAGTCTGTTTCTATTTCATAAATAATTTCATTTGTGTAACACTTTAGATTCTACATATAAATGATATCATAAGGTATTAGTCTTTCTGGCTTACTTCTCTTAGTATGATAATCTCTAGAGGTCCATCCATGTTGCCACAAATGGCATTATTTTGTTCTTTTTATGGCTGAGTAGTATTTCATTGTATATATGTACCACACCCATTCATCTGACAATGGACATTTAGGTATTTCCGTGTCTTGGCTATTGTAAATAGTGCTGCCATGAACATAATGATGCATGTATTTTTTTTGAGTTACAGTTTTGTCTGGGTATTGCTGGATCATATGGCAAGTCTATTTTTAGTTTTTTGAGGAATATCCATACTATTCTCTATAGTGGCTGTATCAATTTACATTCCCACCAACAGTGTGAACAGTTTTCCTTTTCTCCACACCGTCTCCAGCATTTGCTATTTACAGACTTTTTAAAGATGCTCATTCTGACCGTCTGTATTTCTAATTTTCATTTTTCCCCCTTAAATTGGACCCTCACATTTTTATTAGTTTTAGGCCTTGCAAAACCTAGAGCCATCCATAGTGATAGCTCCTACTTGTTGGAAACTGTATGTAGCATGTTTGAAAAATTCAAAGAAATTAATAAGGCTGTATCAAAGTTGGGAGGAGGGTGGGGAGCAAAAGATGGAGTTGGAAAGGAATGATGGGCTCTTCTAGGTTTGGCTGAAATATGCTGATCTCTGTGGAACTCAGCTGGGCTGCTCCTGGCTTCTCCCTCCTGTGACAGGCTGGCAGAGCAGCCCCCTTCCTGGGATGGGTTCCTGCCACAATTAAGAACAAGAATACAAGAGGGCTGATGAAACTCACAAGGCCTCTGTGCCTCTTGCTAACCCGTGGCTCACATCAAATCTCTTCATATTCCATTGACCAAAGCAATGTGCTTGGCCCAGTCCAAAACCAGGGAGGTCCAGGGAAATAGAACCCATCTCCAGGGAAGGAGGTCATGACTCAGTGAGTTCAGCACTACAATCTACTCTAGGATTTTCACCAAGATGTTAGTGGTGGTTATCTGGGGTTAGTGAGATTTCTGATAATTTTTATTTTTGCTTTAGCTTTTTCTCGTATTAGAATATTTAATGAGAATATAGCAATCTTATCAAAAACTATAAACCCATTTCTTTAATAAAAATATTAATATTGGAGAAAATTTATTTGAAGGTGCTTTTTTAGCATTTACTTTTATAACTCCTTAAAGGAGTTAATGTACATATGCAAAGCCTGTCTTAACTTCTTAAACTACCTCTTAACTTTTACAGCATATATAAATCATTAAGTTTTAGTATGTTCCTGTTTTTGTTTCCTTACTGCCACTCATTCACTTTAAAATTTATTTTGTATATACCTTGTGTTGCTGTATGTACCTCTGTAAACCACCTGCAAACACTTTGGGTGTTAGATGGGAAGCAAAGAAACAGATTATTTTAAAAACTAAAGCAGGTATGGGAGAGAGAGCCATACAGTCACACACAGAAATCACCTGTAGAGATTATTTTTTAAACGCCTGTGACAACATCCCTAAAGGTTCTGATTTAACTGTTCTAGGTTGAAGTAATTTTTAACAGCTCTCCAAGGTTGAGAATAACTGAATAAATAAGTGTTAAGTTAGTGGGAATGTAACAGAAGGGACAATTCTATGTGATGAGCAGTAGCAGATTGGGAAATTCCATAACAATTTGAAGTCTGCTGAGATGTGGAAGGCTGAGGCTCCCGAATGTTGAGGATAATAAGGGCAATGAATGCTAAGGGGAACTTTGAGCTTCCAGAATGAAGGACAGGCTGCTGTTAAGATCCAGCTGAGACTGACTGTGAGGAAAGAGCTGAACATGTTCTCTCTGATACTGCATTTTCACCAGGTATATCCCAGATCAGACCGTATTCGATAACTGCTTCTTGGATTACTGAGGCACATTCTGTGGACTGTTTTTCAGAACATTATGACTAATAAGAGTCTCTTCTTTATGAAAACAGATTGAACTCATAGGAAATTATATACTCAGAACAAAAGAGAAGAAATAGAGATATTACAGGAATTGGGTTTCTTTGTTTATAGCTCTCCTAAATTATTTTATTCTGTGCAGTGTTCAGTCATTTATGTGTAAAATATGAAAATGTCATCTCCCTCTGCCTGATAATATAAAACAAAAGAAAAAAAACAAAATCCTCTTTCTCTACATATATATTTATAGAGAAAACATATAAAAATAAGAAAATAGAGAGAGAGGGGTTATTGTTTTATTTTTTTGTTTTTAACTAAAAGACAAATAACAGGTTTTTCTTTTTTTTTAGTAACCATCATCTGGTTACTGGTAAGGTCTGAGTTAATTGCCATTTGTCGGGTAACCATGGTGACCAGCATATTGCTTTTGAGTCCATTAATCTTGCTGAGATTAATGGTAAACCCCAAAGGATCTTTTGCAGTGATTCAGAAAGAAATCATCTTTTCACATGTATGTTATTTGGTGACAGCACTTTCTTTAAAAATGTCTCTCTAACAGACAAGGAAATAAGACAGTCTCTAATGAGGTGATAGAAACCCATTCCCAAATAAGAAATTTTATAAAATACAGTAAATGACTGAGAAAGTAGATACACAGAAATGTCACATGAAAGAAGAATTTACTAAATAGACATGTGTCATGCTCCTAATAGACATACCAAAAAAGACCGCTTACTCCCAGTTAGAAATGTATCTATCTAGGACCTCAGCCTCAAGATACGAACTGGAGACAAGATTTGAAACAAGGAAAGACAAGACAACTTTTCTTCAACTAAGAAAAGTCAAATTATTATTTAGATGATAGAAATTACAAGGGATGAGTTGAGCTGGATTTAGAAAGAGAAACAGCTGGCTGCCCAAGCTGGGACTAACAGTGTTTTATAATTGTAAAAAGATGTTTGTGACTTAGAAAGTAGAGCATGATCCTACCTCAAACCACATTTGTCTTACAACAGCCCCAGAGATTAAATGCAAAATGTGGCAGCCTCATTTTATAGATGAAGATGCTGAAGCTAAAGAATGCAGAGTGACTTTCCTATACCCACTTAGTATTAGTGCTTTCTTTTAAATGAACTGAATAAACTGTTAGGATTCTGAGTTGGAAGGCATGGGGACTGGATTACCATCCCCACATTCTTCTGACCTTAATTCATATTAAACTCTAGATGAAATACAGCTCTGGGGCTTTCTCAGCTCATGCGGTTTATATTTTCTCATCTCCAAGTTTTCCTGAGCTAAAGGAATGATAGAAGCTCTTATTTCAACCTAGGTCTTCATGTATAAAAGAAATACCAAGAAAACAATAGTATTTTACAGAATCTAAGATGCAGAACTATTCATATTTTAACATATCTGAAATTGGGGTGTGTCTTGTAATTAATGGCTTATTGTAATTGCTGATGCTATATGAAAAATAGATTCCACTGCCTACACATGTGCTAACTTGGTCATAGTTGTGTATATTGTCAACTGAGTGGTAGAATTATTAGGATGTGGGTATAAAGTTATTGTGTATGCAAGAAGGGGTATCGGTTTTATACTAGGGATGTGAATACTCATTTTGGAGTAATGACTGTCATTTCATATTTTCCTGTAAAGCAACAACCTAGTGCTCTACAGGTCTTAAGGGAAGATACCCACAAGCAGAAGGGTATGTTGACTTTTCTCATTGAGACAGTCACGGGATGGTCATCTCTCATGTAAAAAGTATCATGAACAAAGCAACTGAAGATAGAAAAATTTACTAAATCCCTCAGAATACATGAAAAACTTTTTCAAAGTAACAAGCTGATGTGAGTGACAAGTTTGTCTAGCAAGGCCATTATTAAAGCATTGTATCATAGTTTCATTGGCTGCTTCTTTTTGTTCTGGGCCATTCATTAAATAATTTTTATCTTATAATCCATGCTGCTTAGATTCTATGATATGTGGTAGTTTATGAATCAGTCAGTATGGTTCTGACCCCCGGTAGCTGGTGACTGGACTTTGCCTAAAGCTACCCTGTGGGCTGGATGAAGCACAAGCTGGAAGGAATTCAGCAAGCCATGCCATTTACACACCAGCCCCAACCCCTTATGCAAGTAGGACATTCTCCTGAGACTGCTCTCCTTAACCTCATTCTGCATATTTTATTTCTAGCTGTGTGCCAAGATAAGAACTTTTCCCATTAACAAAGGGGCTCTCAACCTAGGCCCTTTCTAGGCATAGACCATGCCTTGGCTAACAAGACCTATATGAGCAAAGGGATAATTTTTCTTTTTTTTAATTACCTAAGGAAATGTGATTAGAGTTCCTTTCAAAGAACCTTTGAAATTTCTTTGTACAGTTATGTTACCACTTGAGATTTAAGATGTGTCCAGGTATAAAATATTTTTTACGCCTTAATTTACTCTTACTTCATTTTTCATATACTCCACACTTATATAAGATTGTGAAAAAGTTTAGGTTCTGAACGTCTGCCTTTATTTTCCCAGTTTATAGATACATGCTGAACGTCACTGTTGCTAGAGGAATATATTATTAACTTAGGTGTCAGAAAGGTCCTATCCCTGGATTTTTCTGATAAAATATATTGCACCTTGAGATGCTCACATGGAACCAAAGGTATCTTTCACCAGATATTTTAATCTCATTTGAAAACTTTTACTTGGTTCAGGGAAGCACTCTGAAATCAGACCCTGTCTGCCTCTTAGCTCTCTCCTTTCTTCTTGGAAGGGAGAAGTAGTGATGACATCTTACTGAAAGCTCTCCTGCTGCAGTTTAAAGCTATTGGCTTTCGTTCTCTCTTCAAGTTGAGAACAGTTCACCACTATTTTCTATTTAAAAATCCTGAAGGATTTGACAGTTGCTAGTAAGAACATACAAAGCTTCTCTTTTTAACACTTTACAAATCCCTTCATTAAACTTTCAACATTTTTTTAGGTTTTCGATCTCTCTCTTGACCACCCACTGGGTGATATGTCTTTCCCACCTATCTTGAATTGTTATCAAATAAGAACATGGCCAATAAAAAGGGAGGATTAAAGAACATGGCTTCCTTTCAGCTTCTTTTCTGAAATGACAGCAAATACACTAGAACTTAACTTCTCAAACTTTTAATGAGTAGTACTGATGTGTGTTTAAGAACTACGCTGCCTGGGTTTGATTTCCAGATTTAACACTTTACTAGCTGAGTTGTCTTGAACAAACTTTTTACCCTCTCTATGCGTCATTTTCCTTGACTATAAAATGGAGATCATAATGATATCTCCATTGAGTTACTCTAAGGATTAAGTTAGCATACATAAAGAGTTTAAAACAGTACCTGTAAATATTAACTATTATAGTTATCATCTAACTATTGAAATCAAAAGTTGGTTATGAGTTTTATGATCCATACTGGAAGCTTACTCTGACTTCTAGCTATCCTGTTTATGGTAACTTAAAACACCAGCTCACTGTATTGCAATTGTAATATTAACAAACCTGGCATTTTTCTCTGAAAAATGTAAGGCAAGAGAATATTAATTCTTATAATCTGTTTTTTTAATATTGTAATCACCCCCATGTTTCCTAACCCAATTGTCTTAGCTCTTTAAGTTGTGATTATAACATGGTAAAATGAGGTTTTCCTGTGATGGACTGTAAATAGTGACCAGCCATCTCAGGTTTCTTGGAACTAAGGGGTTTCTTGGGACAAAGGACTTTTACTGCTAAAACTGGGAACATCTTGGGCAAACTGGAACGGTTGGCCACTCATTCCAGTTATAAAAGTACTGTAGAATGTGGAGTAGAAGAGAAGGAAGAAGCAGTAGTAACATTAATCTCATCAAATACAGAAGAATTCTAAATACAACACCACAGTTCTCCTGATTTTTGACTCATGTGATCCCCAATGAGTATCTGAAGGGTAGACTTGCACTCAACTAATTAATTCTAAATGTCAGGCATTTGGGCTTCATTTTTTGCTGTTACCATCATCTGTCTGTGGGATATATTTCTTCTCCTTCATTTTATGCTGTTGCACTCTCCTCTGATCAGTTTTTTGCCTTTTTTTTTTTGCTTTTTAGGTCGACTCAAATCAAAACATACTCATGGGATAACGCCCAGGTTATCCTGGTTGGGAACAAATGTGACATGGAAGATGAGCGAGTCATCTCAGCCGAGAGGGGCCAACATTTAGGAGAACAGCTTGGTAAGAGACAAACTGTCAAACTAACAAGAAAAAGAACATGTTAATTACTTGTAACACAGAACAGAGTCCCAGCTAATTGCTAAGATGAATTAAATGAAAAGACTCAACCCGACAGTGGAAGCCAACACATTATCCGTTAGCAGTACATGGATTTTCTCCCACTATCTGTGGCGTCCTTAGAATACAAGCACAATTACAGAAGCAAAATAGCCAGCATTTGGATCTAGAACACGGTGTTCCAATTCACATTGCATGAAACAGACGGGATATGCCTTGTTGGCTATTTCTTTGGGGCTTTTCCTCTATATACAACACTTTACACTGAGAGCACATTATTATTCTATGTGATTGTTGTTTCGAGTTTCCACTGGAGGAGGGTGGATAATAGGCACAGAATAGGTTGCATTGGATTTTGGTTCTATGTACACTGGTGGCAATATGTGTCACAGTTACAAACCTCTCTGAGACTCAATCTCCTCATCTTTTAAGAATGAGTATCATGACTCATGCCTATTTTATTAAGTCTTTGTAGATAAAAGCAACTGAGATGAGAGATATGAAAAAACTTGAGCAATGGAAAAGCCAATTCAAATGTAAAAGATTCTATCTAGGGAAAAAATGTTGGAGTCAGTAGGGTAGAATTTTGGTACAAAGGAGGGGATCATGACTGATTTTTTAAAAAATAATTTTTATTGCAGTATAGTTGATTTACAATGTTGTGTTAGTTTCAGGTGTAATAGCAAAGTGAGTCAGTTACACACACACACACACACACACACACACACACTCACACACTCACACACAGACACCCTCCTTCCCTAGAGGTCTCTGTAACTGTCCTCATTTCTTTTCATTCTTTTGTCTCTATTCTGTTCTGTGACAGTGATTTCCACCATTTTATCTTCCAGCTCACTTGTCCGTTCTTCTGCCTCAGTTATTTTATTGATTCTTTCCAGTGTATTGTTTAAGTTATTGTGTTGTTCACCTCTGTTCTTTAAATCTTCTCTTTTTAAAACATTTCTGGGATCTTCTTGGTCTATGCCTCCATTCTTTTTCTGAGATTTTGAATCATATTTACCATTATTACTCTGAGTTATTTTTCAGGTAGATTGCATATCTTCTTCTCTTCCTTTGGTTGTTGTTTTGGGTTTTAATTTTGTTGCTTCATCTGCACACATTTCTCTGTTTTCTCATTTTGTCTTTCTGTGTTTGTGATCTCCTTTCCACAGACTGCAGGATCACAGTTCCTCTTGCTTCTGGTGTCTGGCCCCTGGTGGGTGAGGGGTTGGTCCTGGGGCTGGTCCTGGGGTGAGGTAGGTGTCCTGGTGGGAGGGACTGGCACCTGCCCCCTGGTGAATGGAGCTGGGTCTTGTTCCTCTGGTGGGCAAGGGGGTGTCAGAGGGTGTGATTTGAAGTGGCTGTGAGCTCGGTGCAACTTTAGGCAGCCTGTCTTCTGATGGGTGACACTATGTTCCTTTCTACTTTGTTGTTTGGCTTGAGGCTTTCCAGCACTGGAGCCTGTAGGTTGCTGGGTTGGGCTAGGTCTTGATGCCAAAATTGGGAACTCCTAGAGAGCTCACACTGATCAGTATTCCCCGGGGTCTCCAGTACCAGTCTCCTTGCCCCCACAGTGAGCTACAGCTGACCATCACCTCCCAGGAGACCCTCCAAGACCCCGAGGTAAGTCTAACCCAGCTTCCTATGCATGTACTTCTTTTTGCTGGCCCCAGTGCACATGAGACCTTGTGTGTACCCTCTAAGAGTGGACTCTGTTTTCCTCAGCCCTGTGGAGTTCCTGCACTCAACCTCTGCTCGTCTTCAAGGTTAAATGCTCTGGGGGTTCTCCTTTCAAATGACAGACCCTCAAGATTGTGTCTTGGAGGGCTGTTTTTATGTAGGGACATTTCTGTGTAGCCTGTGTGGGTTTTGTTTTTTTTTTTTTTCCTGGTGCTAAGGCTGCTTTTAGTATAGGTGTCTGCCACATCCTCCTTCAGTGTATGCTGTCCGTAAGCCCCTTGATAGAAGGTATGATGGATGTTGTGGTGACCAGAGCCTGCACTGGATATTGAGCAGGGCCTTCCTTTTGTTCTGTGGTTGTCACTACCCTGTCAGGGGCAGGGTCCGCTCCCTAGTTCTTGGAGTAGCAGCTCCCAGCTCTGTTTCTTGGCTGTGTTTCTGATCTGTGATGTGAGTTAGGTGAGACTGGAGCACTCCTCCTCCTGAGCTGCTCACATATAGGTGCGGTCACCTTCCATCTGTTGTGCAGGCTCTCAGACTAGACTGTTACTGACAGTGCTCTCATTCCCACCTTAACTATCTGTATGCTGGCAGTGGACCCTGGTGTTTCTTGCGTGCGTGCTAAATCACTTCAGTCATGTCCAACTCTTTGCAACCCCTTGGACTGTATGTAACCCACCAGGCTCCTCTGTCCATGGGATTCTCCAGGCAAGATATGGGTTACAACTTCCTTCTCTAGGGGATCTTCCCAATCCAGGGATCAAACCTGTGTCTTCTACACTGCAAGCAGATTCTTTACCCATTAAGCCACCTGGGTATTTCTTCAGCATTGTTTTCACGAAGCCACCAGCATAGATCCCCTGAAGTCAGGTCCCAGGACTGCAGTAATCATAGATCTGGACCCACTATGGGTGCTAAGGGGGCAGCTCAGACTTTGGCCTGGTCCAACATCCATGTGTACTTGCCTACAAAGTCCACAGCTGCTAAAGCTAGACCTGTCTCAGCTGCAGGAGCATTCATTATCTATTCAGGCATTCTGCCGGTGCTGAGTATATACAGCCAGTTGCTGGGCTGTAAATCCATTGTTTGTGTAGCCGTGAGGAAAGATTTCATCTCTTCTTCCTTAGTTGCATGGCTCCTGGGGCTCAGCTGTGTGTATGGGGGCCACCTATAGGCATCTGCTCCTGAGTCTGGCCCACAGCACACAAGGGTGGGGAGGGGGTGTGGAGGAGGTCATGGCTGGGGGCGACTCTGGCAGGGGCCACTGCATAAGAGGAGAGGCTGCAATGGCCATGACTGATTTATTAATTCAAGGCTTTTTTTTTTTTTTTTTTACTGAGCATGTGCTATATATCCTGCACTGTGCCAGACATTATAAGGGATACCAAAAAACTACGATCCACAGTTCCTAGGCTCAAGTTGCTTTCAGTCAAGTGAGGAGACCAGAGATATACACAAGAGAGCAGGAATTATAAAACAACAACAAAATAGGATAATGAGGATATGATAAGCTGTGAGGTGCATGCTAAGAGGAAAGTAACAGAGGGAATGAGGCAGACACAGGTTGTAGGCAGGAGGTGTGGGAATGAAGTGGGATGGGAGATGGATAAAGAGCAATGCAGAGGGAACAGAGAGAGAATATATGGAAATGAGCAGAACAGCTAGGAAGAGGTGAGTGATGAGAGGAACTAGCAATCGTATGGTTAAATGACAAGATAAGTTTGGAATGGTCCCAAAAAGGAGAGTAGAATATGAAAACCATTAAGAGGAGAAGAAACATTATGAATAAAGCGCACAGTGGAGTAAGGATCCTGAGAGGAACATTGGGAGGACAATGAGTGAAAAAGTTGGAACCCAGCATAATGTTATGGAAGTAGAGTGGATTTGGGGGACAATTCCAGCCTTTGAGTAAAGAAGTTGGAATTGTTTCTTTTTTTCTGTATACAAGAGAGATCACTGAGGAATTCTTAGCAGGGACAAGTCTGGCTTTCTAACCTTTCTGGTCAGGACCAGAAATGTATGAAATGTATCCAATCTAGTAATCCAGTGCATACCTACATAGAGAATGAAATGAAAGTTTCACAATCCACATTTACCCTTACTAGATGATATTTGTTCTGACGCTATCTTCTTTTCTATTATTTTTCATCTTTTTTCTTTTCATGTTTTCAACTCACTAAATATATGCTAGGACCCCACTAATGTGCCTCAACCCACTAAAATTTGAAAAACAAATTTCTGTTCTGTTCTGAAGGGGGCACTTTGGGATTAATCTGTGGGGAGTGTGTAGCACAGATTAGAGAAGCAGAGAGCTTCTCAATGGGTCACTGTGTTACTTTCTCATCTCATAAATGAACTATGCACAGTCCAGTCTGAGAGACCATTTCCTTCTGAGATTAGGGAGCTCATTAGACTAAAGGCTATCACCCAATGACCATAAGAACCCTCCTACTAAGTTCTTGCAGCTGCCATGAGAAGGTCACACAGCTGATGTCTGGTCTTCCTGTGGCTACCCTTTATGTTTTATTTCATTCATAGGGCTTCTCTCTATTCCATCAACTTAACGATGTTTCCCACTCAAAAGTCTGAAAAACTTGGCAATCTTTTCTTAGTCATCTTAGTACCTCAGGAAGCTAGGAATAGAGAATAATAGATTCCCCGAGAGAGAGAGAGAGAGAGAGAGAGAGAGAGAGAGAAAGGAAATCTGGGAGAGGTTGGCAGGGTAGCTTCCTGAGACCATCCCTCCCTCCTTGTCTTTTCTTGACGAGTCAAGCATATGCCTTGTGGGGGGAAGAAACTGCTACACAGATGTAAATGACTTCCATATATAAACCTGAAAACTGTTTGATTCAAAGAAACCAAGAATGGGAGCCATTCTTGAGAGCCAAGAATTAAGTGACATTGGTACAAAAGAAGCAGGTAACTGGCTACAATTTTTTTTTTACCACTGTAATATTAATAAATTACTTGGGTGTTGAGAAGGTCATGGTATGGAAGGGAATTAAAATGGTGAGAACATATCAAGAAGGTGACTTTCCTTGGAATTCCACCGACTGACACAAACACAGGCCTTTTTCATGTGGTACACAGATGTAGGAAATTTCCTGCAATTATGAGGCAGAAATGTTTATGTACCCATGCAAGTTCTTCCAATGATTTCTGATTGATTTTTTTGCTCTGTATTCAATAAACCCCAGCAGTTGTCTTAGCAACCAGCACTTGGGCATTTGTAGAGAGTCATTTACCTTCTTTAATGTGTTTTTTTTCTTCTTATGACTACATACACTTCTATAAATGATCATGAAAGATCATTTATAAGGGAAAAACCTAAGCTTAAAGATTTTAAAGGTCTTAGCTTTATTTTTTAAAATTACCGGTAAAATTACATTGTCCAGAGTAGCATCACACACAAACAAAGCTTGGGTACCGTTTTTTAAATGTCATTTCCACATCTCAGCAGATGGCTGAAAACAAAACAAAACAAAGAGTTTTATTGACCTAGTTACAATTAATTCTCCATTGTGGATAGTTACATCCATATAACATTTGTTTCTCCTAATGAAGTTACTTAATGGAACTGAGCTATAGTTGAGGTCTTTAAAAGACCCATATGGCAGCCTCCCTTGATTATTCAGTTTAGTTTACCAAATATTTACAATACATCAGGTGCCTGGAAATACAATGATAACACTACCTTTCAACAACAACCACTGTAGTGCCTGAGTTAGACTATGCAGACAATGGACATTTTTTAGGTCTTATCTTGGCTGTTCCTTGGAAGACGTCTTCTCTTGGTCCCTCTTGCACTTTGTCTTTCTATCCTTGGACTACCACTCCTCTCTCTGCACCCTCCCTTAGATACTCCCAACCACTTCCAAGGCATGAACTCTGTCTATAAACTAATGACAGCCAATCCTGTCTTAGCCCTGACCCTTTCACCTGAGCTTCCATCTCCTCTACCTACCTGCCAGCTTCACATGTTCAATACTTCCAATTTAGGATGGTCCTCTGTATCGCCTGCAACTGCAGCCTGTGGGATTCTTTTTCAAGTGCGTTATTTGTCACCTGTAACCCAGGCATGCTGCATCAAAGTTTCTGAAGGACAGGAATCTTCATGTTTAAAAAACACCCTTCTGACTTTTCTATGACCCTAAATTTTTAGAACACTGGCTTAAATGGCTGGGAATGTATGGAGAATGCAGGGAGTTGCCCCAGAGCTGAATATTATCCTATAGCTAGTATCATTCTTCCTGTATGTGTTTTTGACATCTCCTATAGGTGCATTTACCTATAACAATATATGGGAATGTTTCAGATTTTTATTTTTATCCAAATACAAATTTATAGTATAGCAATAATCTTTAATTATTAACGTATACAATCTCATAACTTGTTTTAAATGTAAAAATGTTGAATTAGAAAGGACAGGAAAAATAATTAAAGATATCAGTATCAGTTCAGTCACTCAGTCGTGTCCGACTCTTTGTGACCCCACGGACTGCCGCACGCCAGGCTTCCCTGTCCATCACCAACTCCCAGAGCTTACTCAAACTCATTTCCATCAAGTTGGTGATGCCATCCAACCATCTCATCCTCTGCTGTCCCCTTCTCCTCCCACCTTCAGTCTTTCCCAGCATCAGGATCTTTTCCAAGGAGTCAGTTCTTCGCATCAGGTGGCCAAAGTATTGGAGTTTCAGCTTCAGCATCAGTCCTTCCAATGAATATTCAGGACTTACTTCCTTTAGGATGGACTGGTTGGATCTCGGCCAAAGAACTAAACAGACATTTCTCCAGAGAGGACATACAGATGGCTAACAAACACATGAAAAGATGCTCAACATCACTCATTATCAGAGAAATGCAAATCAAAACCACAGTGAGGTACAATCTCACGCCGGTCAGAATGGCTGCCATCAAAACCTACTAACAATAAATGCTGGAGGGGGAGTGGAGAAAAGGGAACCCTCTTACACTGTTGGTGGGAATGCAAACTAGTACAGCCACTATGGAGAACAGTGTGGAGATTCCTTAAAAAACTGGAAATAGAACTGCCATACGACCCAGCAATCCGACTGCTGGGCATACACACCAAGGAAACCAGAATTGAAAGAGACATGTGTACCCCAATGTTCATCGCAGCACTGTTTACGATAGCTAGGACATGGAAGGAAGCAACCTAGATGTCCACTGGCAGATGAATGGATAAGAAAGCTGTGGTACACATACACAATGGAATATTACTCAGCCATTAAAAAGAATGCATTTGAATCAGTTCTAAGGAGGTGGATGAAACTGGAGTCTATTATACAGAGTGAAGTAAGTCAGAAAGTAAAACACCGATATAGTATACTAACACATATATATGGAATTTAGAAAGATGGTAATGATGACCCTATATGAGAGACAGCAAAAGAGACACACATATAAAGAACAGACTTTTGGATTCTGTGGGAGAAGGCGAGGGTGGGATGATTTGAGAGAATAGCTTTGAAACATGTATATTACCATATCTGAAATAGATGACCAGTGCAAGCTCGATGCATGAAACAGGGCACTCAAAGCCGGTGCACTGGGACAATCCAGAGGGAGGGGATGGGGAGGCAGGGGGGTAGGGGGTTCAGGATGGGGGACATATGTACACCATGGCTGATTGATATCAGTGTATGGCGAAAACCACTACAATATTGTAAAGTAATTAGCCTCCAACTAAATTAATTAATTAAAAAAAAGAAAAACTAAGGTGAATGGAACGTCATTGTAACCAAGCCGAGAAAGTCTACCTCCTGAGATTTTAATGCCCGTGCTGCTGATTTCTGCTGAGACTGAATGACTTCAGGGTTACCTAATTTAGGAACTCAGATATTAGGATGCTCCAATTGGTTCCTGTTTAGAGTCTTTTGGACTTCCTAGGTGGTGCTGGTGGTAAAGACCCCGCCTGCCAATGCAGGAGACATAAGAGATTCAGGTTCGATCCCTGGGTCGGGAAGATCCCCTGCAGGAGGGCACAGAAACCCACTCCAGTATTCTTGCCTGGAAAATCGCATGGACAGAGGACCTTGGAGAGCTGTATAGTCCATGGGGTCACAAAGAGTTGGACGTGACTGAAGCGACTTAGCACACACGCACGCACTCTTGGCTTTCATTGCCAACCCAGGTAAGAGAGAACAAGGTAGTGACTTCACTGAACTTTGAATCCATGCAGTCTGACCCTGAGCAGCCAGATTCTCTTCATACATTTTCCACTGAAGAGAATTATAATAGCAGCATCACACCTTCCTGATCCGCTAAGCTCCACCTGAGTCGTATTCTTGGAACAATAGGGAGATACAGATAAGGTCTTAACTGAATTTTTCTATTTTACGATCCAGGAGGAAATCTGGGTCTATTTAACTGGTAATCCTATTTAAACTCTGTTCATGAACCCCATAGTCTTCCAGCAATACAGTGAAAGATGCCAGAAAATGACTAGATCATTGTTAAAGGATAAATTCTTTCATATACAATCTTGCCCAAGTATTGATACATGATATCTCTTTTCAAAAAATGCCCAGCTTTATGGAATGTCTTCCAACCAATAAACTGAAAACTCCTTAACTACTCATTCTGTGCTTTATAAGAAACCTCTGGAAATTCTTGATGACTCACTCTATGGGCCTTAAAAATTACACTGAGACAATTATCACTAAGCCACACATCAACTTCTTCGTATTTTTAGAGTATCATTTTAGGGAATCTGTAAGAAGGACTACTTAAGGTAGTTCCCTTCTAAATAATGAAAGACTAAGGTATTATAGAGCATGCTGTCTTCCTTCTTTGTCGCACTGAGAGAACCACATTAGACTGCTCTGAGACTAGGAATAACAGATGAATTAACTCAAGTCACAGGTAGGCTTCAAAACATTGAAGGGGTCTCACTTCTTTCTAAGAAAATTCAAATCAGGCAGGACCAAGGCATGGAGAGGAGAAAAAACTAGAAGGAAGATTGGATCTAGAGAAGGGCTTCTCAAAAACACCAGTGCACAGCTGTACATCAGGCCAATTAAATTGGGATCTCTCTGATGGGACCCAGTCAACAGTATGGTTTAAAATTTTTTACTGAGGTAAACTGACATATAATATTACTTCAAGTATATAACATAATGAGTCAGTATTTGCCTATTGAAAAATGTTCACCACAGTATGTCTAATATCCATCACCACATATAATGACAATTGTTTCTTGTGATGGGAACTTAAAGATTTATTTTCTTAGCAGCTTTCAAATATACAATCGAGTATTATTAACTACAGAGCGACAGGGAGGCCTGGTATGCTTCAGTTCATGGGGTTGTGGAGAACCAGACATGACTGGGCAACTGAACAACAACCATGCTATACATTACATCTCCGTGATTTACTTTGTAACTGGACGTTAGTACCCTTTGACCCCTTTCATCCATTTTGCCTCCCCCCTCCAAGCCCCCACCTCTCATCACCACCAATCTGTTCTCTATATCAATGAGCCAAGTTTTATTTTGGGGGTTTTTTGCAGAGGAGGAATGGTTGTTTGCTATTTTTTTGTTTGAGATTCTACATGTAAGTGAGATCATATGATATTTATCTTTGTTTGACTTACTCCACTTAGCATAATGCCTTCCAAGTCCATCCATGTTGTTGCAAATGGCAAGATTTCATTCTTTATTATGGTTGAATAGTAGTCCATTGTATAAATATGTACCATACCTTCTTTGTACATTCATCCAATGTTGTGTATTTATGTTTCCGTATCTTGGTTATTGTAAATAATAATGATGCTATTAATACAGAGATTCATATATGTTTTAAAATTAGTGTTTCCATTTTCTTCTTATAAATACCCAGAAGTGGAGTTGCTAGATCATGTGGTAGTTCTATTTTTAAGTTTTTGAGGAACCTGCAAACTGTTTTTTATAGTGGCTGCAAAATTTGCATTCCTACCTATAATGCACAAGGGTTCCCTGTCCTCTACATGTTTGCCATCACTTGTTGTTTCATGATTTTTTTTTTATGATGGCCATTCTAACGGGTGTGAGACAGTGTCTCATTACGGTTTTGATGTGCTTTTCCCTGATTAGTGATGCTGGGCATGGTTTCATGTGCATGTTGGCCATCTCTATGTGTTCTCTGGAAAACTGTACATTCAGAAGTAAAACTGTTGCCTTTTCATTTTGTTGATGGTTTCCTTTGTTGTACAGAAGCTTTTGTTTGATGTAGTCTCATTTGTTTCATTTTGCTTTCATTGCCTTAGCTTTTGGAGTTAGATCCAAAAAATCATCACCAAGACCAATGTCAAGGAGCTTACTGCCTGTTTCCTTCTAGAAGTTTTATGGTTTCAGGTCTTTAATCCATTGTGAGTTAATTTTTATGTAAAGTGTGAAATAAGTTTCCAGTTTTATTCTTGTGCATGTGGCTTCCAGTGCTATTTATTGAAAGGACTGTCCTTTCCTCACCATATATTCTTGGCTCCTTTATTGTAAACTAGTTAACCAAATATACATAGGTTTATTGCTGGATTATCTGTTGTCTCATTGAGCTAAGTTAATTTTTTCTATTGTTTTCCTGTTCTCTATTTCATTTCTTCTCTAATCTGTTACTTCTTTCCTTCTGCTAACTTTGTAATTGATTTCTTCTTCATTTTCTACTTTTTTAAGGTATAGAGCTATGGTTTTTTGTTTCTTAATGTTCCTTTCACGTTTCTCAATGTAAGTATTTATTTCTATGAATTTCCTCTTTAGAACTGTTTTTGCCGCATCCCATAAGTTTTGGTAAGTAGTGTTTCCCTTTAAATTTGTCTCAAGATGTTTTATTTCCCCTTCAATTTTCTTCTTTGATTCATTTATTGTTAATGAAGTATTTAATTTCCAAGCATGCATGAATTTTCCATCTTTCCTCTTGTTGATTTCTAGTTTCATATACCATTGTGGTCCAAGGACATACTTAGTATGATTTTAATCCTGAATTTTCTAAGATTTGTTTTGTGGCCCATCATATGATTGATCCTATAACATATTCCATGTACACTTGAAAGTATACAGTTGACCCTTGAATGACATATACTGCATCAGTCCATTTACATGTAAATTTTTTTAATAAATATGTTGAAAAATTTTTTGGAGAATTTCAGTAATGTGAAAAAACTCATGGACAAACCACATAGCCTAGAAATATTGAAAAAATATTTTTTAAAGTCAGTTATGTCATAAATGCATAAAATATATGTAAATACTAGTCTATCACTACATGAGCACATATGTGTGTGTGTTAGTTGCTCAGTTGTGTCAGACTCTTTGTGACCCCATGGACTGTAGCCCACCAGGCTCCTCTGTCCATGGGATTCTCTAGGCAAGAATATGGAGTGGGTTGTTGTTTCCTTCTCTAAGGGATCTGCCCAACCCAGGGATCAAACCTGGGTCTCCTGAATTGCAGGCAGATTCTTTACTGTCTGAGCCACCAGGGAAAACCAGCATAGGCATAGGGTGATATTTAATATAAGATTAATAATGTCTTTGTTTTCTTCCTGTTTTTAACTTTGCTTTCAAAGTATTACATAACCACACAGTATACCACTCTCTCTCATAACTGAAGAAACTAGGATTTTTAAAGTGTAACAATATTTCCAGTACTGTATCATGAGTATGACTATAATATTGTACGCCATAAACATTTTGTGAGTGTGGAATTCTTGGTGGACAGTTTTTCTCTTTCAGTATTTTGAATATATCATCTAATTGATTCCTGGACTGACAAGTTTCTGTTGAGAAATCTGCCAATAGTTTTATGGGTGTTCCCTTGTCACTTCTTTCTTTTCCCTTGCTGCTTTCAGAATTCTTTATCTGTGACATTTGACAATTTAAATGTGTCTGATATAGCCCTTTTTGGGCTTGTCTACTAAGGGTACTGTAGGATTCATGGATCTGGATGTCCATTTCTCTCCCCAGATTTGGGAAGTTTTCTGTCATTATTGCTTTAAATATAGTTTCTTCTCCTTTCTCTTTCCATAACATGGATATTGTTTCTTTTGTATCATGTTAAGTCCCACAGACTTCCTTTGCTCTTTTTCATTCTTTTTCCCTTTCACTTCTCTGTCTGGATAATTGTAAATGTTCTGAATTCTACATTATTGATTCTTCCTTTTGTGTGACTGAGTCTGCTTTTGAGTCGTTATTGAATTCTTTAGTTCATGATATTGTTCTGCTCTAGGATATGTTTTTTGAGGTTTATAATTTTTGTTGAACTTCACATTTCATTCATGCATTGTTTTCCTAGTTTTGTTTAGCTGTTTGTTCCTGTAGTTCACCAAACTTCTTTAAGAAGACTGTTCTAATTTATCTGACAGTTCATGGATTTACATTTCTTTAGTGTCAGTTATTTGAGGCTTACTAATTTCCTTTGGTGGTATTATGTGTACCATAATCATGGTACATGATTATGTACCTTTTATTACATGTATCATGATTCTTAATTCTTTACATCACTATCTGCACATTTGAGTGAACAGTTTCCTCATGCAAAATTTATAGGTTCACTTTGGCAGAAGAGTTCACCAGTCAGCTCAGTTTGGGTTTCTGAACGTCTGTTGGCAGCACCCTTAGTGTGAAGCCACTGCCCAAGCTCTGAGGTTGGGGGGTGGGTGTGTGCCGCAGGCTGGGGATGGTTGGGCTTGTTTCCCTGCCCAAGCAGGACTACAGCAGGTGCTCTGTATTTCCCTGAGTTCTCTGACCATGCTTATTACACAGTTGTCTTGGGTACTATGCTCAGCAGTAGATGGTGCTATGAATTAACTTCCCTGGCATGGTAGGGCAGCAGGACATACCCCAGGGGTGGTACAGCTTATTGTTTAGAAATCTGAGTTTGTCAAGACTGTACACTGAATTCCCTGGCCAAATGGGGCCACTTGATTTTACTCTCTGAAGACAGGAAAAGCCTGTCTATGGGCTATGCACTCTGTTTAAGTGGCACTGTAAGCAGGACTTTTAGATAGGCTACACAGCTCCCCTATGCTCTGGTTAGGTACCCTGGTCAGGTGGGCTGAAGGCTATATTCAGCAAGGGGTGGGGCTATGAATTAGTTTCCCTCCCCTGATGAAAAAGGAGAATTGGATCCAAGTCTGGTCTTATCTCAAGCCAACCCACATCCCAATTTCCCAAGCTATTCAGGACCATGACTGGCTTTGCTCCGGGAAAATCAATTCTGCTGTCATACTCTCTACTCAGGTGGTGTTGGGCTATGCAGTTTCTGGGTATTCTGGCCAGCCTTTTTGACTTGGCAGTACTGGGAGCTACATTCAGGAGTGAGCCAGGCTGTGACTCAGCTCTCGTGCCTGGGTGGGGGAAGGCCAAGTTACAGAGCAAAAAGGCTCTTTGAAGACCTGCATCAGGCAGAACCATTCCCTGGTCAGACTGCAGCACCATCTTGGCTCCACAGATGAGCAAGGCCACTGGTTGGACTGCTACTTGGGTGCTTCAGATAGGAACTCAGTCTGTCAAGATCCAAGTGCTTGTTGCTGTGAGCCCCTCCCTGCTTCTCCATCACCGTCAGATTCCCGGTGGTCAAGCCTTACAGATTTCTTCACCGTCCCTTGTGGGATGAGTCTGGAATGGAGGCTCCTAACAAGCTATCCACATATGGGGGAAGCTGTATATTTATCCCATGCTCTCTCTCCCCACTGCAGGAAGAGCAGGCTCTTGGTGTGGTGCTGCGCCAGCCTGGAGAGGAGCAGCACCGTTGCTGTGGAGCTGCCCTTCCTACCCTGCTAATGCAGTCTGTGTTGGCTCTCTGGGGTGCAGGGGTGCTTCAGCCTCCCACATGTTCTAGGATTTTCTCAGTGGTGTTTTGTCACATGGCTAGTTGACAGTTGCTTTCCTTGTGAAGGAATGAAGTCAGGAATGACCTATGTCATCATCTTAGTGATACCACTCCAGAAATCTAGATTTTTAAAGGTCAGCTCAAAATAAAATGTTAAAAGTCTACACACCAGATATCACATACAGAAGTCTCTGTCTTGAAGAGTAGGTTGGATTGGGAAGGGGGAAAGGATGAGGGACGGTGACTCAAGGAGATAACTCACATGAGCAAAACTGCAAAGGGCTTATGTTGAGTCTCTTCAGCAGATGGGGAACGGACAAGCTGGGCTGAGTGCAGGGTGCTGGGGTGTTTTGACCGAGAATGATGAACCATAGCATGGGCAGCTGCTGCATCAGCAAACTCAAGATACTTCTTTCCCTCTCTGTTGTTATGCTGAGCCTTTCCCACATATGAAGTGTGTTAAGCTAATGTCTGGAGAGAGAAGGACCAGGAAGGAACCTCTACACTGAGCAGGATTTGTCAAAGGCACAGAATGATCTTTGTATAGTTTCAGCATACTAATAAAACAGGAGAAAAGCTAACATCCAGTTAGGCCTGGCTAAGGGCAAGGAGTCAAAGACTAGCATTCTTGACCTTTTATTTTAGCAAAACAAACCTTTGGCTGAACTCCTATTCTCCAGCTTGGTCTGCTTTCTGTGGAGCCTTCTTCAAGTAAGTGGGTCAAAATCCTTATCAATTCTTCTAAAGTCTGTCTCCAGGCTGGGGCCCAGCAGGGAACGAGCTACTATCGTAGCTTGGCCTGCTGCTCAGCAGTCTCAAGTTCTGGCCCAAATGTCCCCCACCTGGCAACAGAATGACCTTTCCTTGCTGCTCTGGTTCATTTAATTCCACAGGAAGGGGAAGACACTGAAACTGCAACTAGAATCTGGAAACAGAAAGTCTTCTCATTTAGGAGTTTGGAAATAGAAACTCAGGGACAGATCATAGATTTTTAACAATGAGAGATGAAAATGATTTACTGCACTATGATTTTTATGGAATGAAAGAACAGTTGCAATTTTTTTTTTTCTCTCAAACTGAAGTTGGAAATAGTCATAGTGCCCCAAATGGTGTTGAGGATTTTCCTAGGGGTGAAAAAAGAAAACAATTCCCCAGAATATCTTATGGAAACAAATGGTATTTCACAACATGGCATAGCCATTGATGCATGGGAATAAGTCATTGCCTATAAGAGTATTTTACATGCATTCAAGAAAAGGCTGAGAAGGTAGCAGTTAAGTGCTCAATATTTGAATATTTGAACTGTGATTGTTATCACTAATAATTACAAGGGGAACAAGTCTCTTGGGAGTGCTGGGACATTTCAGTATTCTTCAGGTGCCAACGGGGAGCCTGCCTGGAACCCACTGCTTTGATGAGCAGTGTGCTTTCGGCCTAAAGCTGCCTTGTGTGGGTATCAGTACCAGACTTCCCTGGAACCGGGCACTCACGTGACCTTCAGGGAGCCAGGTAGAGCAGTGCCAGCAGCCAAGCTGAGAGTGCTTCGTGTTCCGCATGTTCACCAGAACATGTTCAGACGTCCTCTACCATAAGCTCTGTCATCTCCACTGAGGTTAGAGCAGAAACAATGACAAATACCCGTTTGAAAGGTTTGTGCTGAGCATGAGGTGATATTTTCTGATTGACAGAATCCTCCTCTATGAGTGGAATGGTTTCCCCAGTAGGGCCTGGAGATTCCTTCTAGAGCGATCTCTTATGGAAAACATTCTCATTCATTTAAAACAGTGATTCTTCAGCCATATGTATACATATATACTCTCTTTTTTGGATTTCCTCCCCATTTAGGTCACCACTTCCCTAGTGGCTCAGACAGTAAAAGAATCTGCCTATAGTGCGGGAGACCTGGGTTCGATCCTGGGTCGGGAAGATCCCTTGGAGAAGGGAATGGGTACCCACTCCAGTATTCTTGCCTGGAGAATCCCATGGACAGCGGAGCGTGTGGGCTACAGTCCAAATGGTTGCAAAGAGTCAGACAGGACTGAGCAACTAACACTTTCACACTTTTCACTGTCACTTGGAGCACTAAGTAGAGTTCCCTGATCTATACAGTAGATTCTTATTAATTATCTATTTTACACATAGTATCAATAGTGTACATTTGTCAGTCCCAATCTCCCAGTTCATCCCACCCTCTTCCCACCTTGGTGTCTATACATTTGTTCTCTCTATCTCTGTTTTGTAAATAAGATCATCTGTACCAAATGGATAAAACAGTGATAAATATATCATACAGCTTATTGATGTAATGCACATACAATGCATTTCACCCATTTACAGTGTTCAGTTCAGTGGTTCTTGGTATATTCACAGAGCTGTGCAACCTTTAACACAATCAATTTTCATCACCCCAGGAAGAAACCCCATGATCATTAGTATTCACTCCCTATTTCTCCTGACTCCACAGTTTTGCCTCTTTTGGACATTTCATATAAATGGAATCATATAATATGTAGTCCCTTTGTCTGACTTATTTTACTTAGCATGATGTTTTCAAGGTTTATCTACATTTTAGCCTGTATCAGTACATTTTATGGCTGAAAGGTATTCCATTATATGCATTTTCCACATTTTATTTATCCACTCATCAGTTGATAGACACTCAGGCTGTTTCCACTTTTTTATTATTATTATTGCTATTCTAAATACTTTGTGCAAAATTCGTGTGGACATGTTTTCACTTCTCATGCTAACATACCTAGTAGTGGAATTGTAGGTTATACAGTATGTTGAACCATTTGAGAAATTGCCAGAATGTTTTCCAAAGAGGCTGCATCATTTTACACTCCCATCAACAGTGTATAAGGATAGTGAATCTTTTATAACAAATTTGTACTCTATGACCCCCATTTTTTCTATCCCCCAACCCTGCCTCTGGAAACCACTAATCTGTTGTCTGTATCTTTGAACTTAACCTTTTATTATTCTACATAAAATCAGATCATACAGTATTTGTCTTTTCAAATACTTTGAAATAAGTATTTGACTTATTTCACTTAGCATAATGCCTTCAAAGTCTATCCATGTTGTTGCAAATTGCAAGATTTCATTTTTATATGACTGAATAATATTCTGTGTGTTTGCATACATGTATACACATATATACACACATATACATCACATTTTAAAAATTCACCCAATCTGTGTACTCTTAGGCTGTTTCCATGTCTTCAGTTCAGTTGCTCAGTCACGTCCAACTCTTTGTGACCCCATGGGCTACAGCACGCCAGGCCTCCCTGTCCATCACCAACTCCTGGAGTTTACTCAAACTCATGTCCATCAAGCCAGTGATGCCATCCAACCATCTCATTCTCTGTCGTCCCCTTCTCCTCCCACTCTCAATGTTTCCCAGCATCAGGGTCTTTTCCAATAAGTCAGTTCTTCACATCACTTGGCCAAAGTATTGGAGTTTCAGCTTCAACATCAGTCCTTCCAATGAACATCCAGGATTGATCTCCTTTAGGATGGACTGATTGGATCTCCTTGCAGTCCAAGGGACTCTCAAGAGTCTTCTCCAACACCACAGTTCAAAAGCATCAATTCTTTGGCACTCAGCTTTCTTCACAGTCCAGCTCTCACATCCATATATGACCGCTGGAAAAACCATAGCCTTGATTAGATCTACCTTTGTTGGCAAAGTGATGTCTCTGCTTTTTAATATGCTGTCTAGGTTGGTCATAAACTTCCTTCCAAGAAGTAAGAGTCTTTTAATTCCATGGCTGCAATCACCATCTGCAGTGATTTTGGAGCCCCCCAAAAATAAAGTCTGCCACTGTTTCCACTGTTTCCTCATCTATTTGCCATGAAGTGATGGGACTGGATGCCATGATCTTACTTTTCTGAATGTTGAGTTTTACACCAACTTTTCACTCTCCTCTTTCACTTTCATCAAGAGGCTCTTTAGTTCTTCTTTACTTTCTGCCATAAGGGTGGTGTCATCTGCATATCTGAGGTTGTTGATATTTCTCCTGGCAATCTTCCATGTCTTAGCTATTATAAATAATGCTGTGATAAACATGAGGGTGCATGTGTGTTTTCCAGTTATTGTTTGTTTTCTTCAGATAAACAACCTGAAGTGGAATTGCTGGATCATACATAACTTCTATTTTCAATTTTTTGAGGAACTCCATTCTGTTTTCCACAGTGGCTACAGCAACTTATTCCCATCAACAGTATACTAGCATTCCCTTTCCTCCACATTTTCACCAACGTGTATTATTTCTTGTGTTTTTGATAACAACCATCCTGACAGGTGTGAGGTGGATGGCTCATTGTGGTTTTGATTTTCACTTCCCTGATATTTAGTGATGTTGAGCTTTTTTTTTTTTGCTATCAATAATGTATAGGTTGCCTTTTCATTTTGTTGATGGTTTCCTAGAAGCTTTTTAGTTTGATGCAGTCCCACTTGTTTATTTTTGCTTTTGCTGCCTCTGCTTTTAGAGTCAGATGTAAAATATCATCACAACGATTAATATCAAGGAGTTTACAGCTTATATTTTCTTCTAGGAGTTTTATAGTTTTAGGTCTTACATTCAAATCTTTTATCCAATTTGAGTTAATTGTTGTGTATGGTATAAGTTAGTGGTCTGGTCTTATTCTCTTCCATGTGATTGTCCAGCTTTTTCAGTACCACTTATTAAACAGACTGTCCTTTCCCTATTATATATTTTTGGCTTCTTTGTTGTAAATTAATCAACCACATATACCTGGCTTTATTCCTGAGCTTTCTTTTCCACTGATCTGTGTGTCTATTTTTATCTCACAAAATAGTGTTTTAATTACTATATGTGCTTAGTTGCTCAGTCATGTCTAACTCTTTGTGACCCTAAAGGATTGTAGCTCCTCTGCCCTTGGGATTTTTCAGGTAAGAATACTTGAATGGGTTGCCATTTCCTTCTCCAAGGGGATCTTCCCAACCTAGGGGCTGAACCCGGGTCTCCTGCATTGCAGGCGACTCTTTACCACTGAGCTGTCAGGAAAAACCCCCTTTGATTACTATAGCTTTGTAATATATTACTAGTTTTAAGTCAGGTAGTGTGTTGCGTTTAGCTTTGTTCTTGCTTAAGACTGCTTTGGCTATTTGAGGGAATGTTTTGTAATTTTATATAAAATTTAGGATTGCTTTTTCTATTTCTGTAAAAAGTGCCGTTGGAATTTTGATAGGGATTTTCACCAGATCTGTAGATTCCTTTGGGTAGTATGGACATTTTAACAATATTCTTCCTATCTATGAAGATCTTTCCATTTATTTGTATCTTCAGCTTTTTCCCATTGGTGTCTTACAGTTTTTTCCCTTGGTGTCTTGCAGAAAGTATACTTATCTTTCACCATCTTGGTTGAATTTATTCCTAGGTATTTTATTCTTTTTTAATGTAATTGTAACTGGGATTTTAAATTTTTTCTGATAATGTTATTAATGAATAGAAAACAAAACAGATTTTTATAGGCTGATTTTGTATCCTGCAACTTTACTGCATTTGCTTATTCTACAGTTTTGTGATGGGAGTCTTTAAGGTTTTCTGTATTTAGTATGTCATCTGCAAGTAGTTACAGTTTTACTCCTTCCTTTCCCAATTTTATTTCCTTTTCTTCCTGATTTCTCTGGCTAAAACTTCCACTACCATGCTGAATCAAAGTGGCAAGAGATGGTATTTCTGTCTTGTTCCTGATCTTGAGGGAAAACTTTCAGCTTTTCACCACTGAGTATGATGTTAGCTGTGCGGTGGGCATATATGGCCTTTATTATGTTGAAGTACAGTCCTTCTATATCCACTTTATGAGTTTTATCATAAATGGATGTTGAATTATGTTAAATGCTTTTTCTGTACCTATTAAGATGATCATGATTTTTATCCTTCATTTTGTTCATATGTATATCCTGTTGACTGATAGCAGATGCTGAATCATCCTTGCATCCCTAGAATATATCCCACTTGATCATGGTTTATAATTCTTTCAATGTATTGAATTTGGTTTGCTAATATTTTGTTGAGGATGTTTTACATCTATGTTCTTTAGAGATATTGGCCTGTAATTTTCTTGTTGTATCCTTGTCTCATTTTGGTATCTGGGTAATACTGACCCCATAAAATGAAGCGTTAGAAATGTTAGTATTAATTCTTTAAGCATTTGATAGAATTCACCAGTGAAGCCATCTGATCCTGTGCTTTTGTTTGTTGAGAGGTTTTTGATGACTTATTCAATTTCCTTACTAGTATTTGTTCTGTTCAGACTGTTTCCTCATGATTGAGTCCTGGGAGACTGTATGTTTCTAGGAATTTATTCATTTCCTCTAGGTTGTCCAATTTGTTGGCACATAATCGTTCACAGCAGTCTCTTACGATCCTTTGTGTTTCTCTGCTAATGTCTTCTCTTTCATTTCTGGCTTGAGTCCTCTTTTTTCTTGGATAGTCTAGCTATCAGTTTGTCATTTTTGCTTATCTTTTCCAAGAATCAGCTCTTACTTTTTTGTTTGTTTCTATTTGATTTATTTCCACTCTGATCTTTGTCAGTTCTTTCCTTCTGCTAATTTTGGGATTTTTTCATTCTTTCTTTTTCTAGTTTCCTGAGCTATTAAGATTATGATTCTTGTATTCTTCTTAGATTCTTAGACAGACATTTATTGCTAAGATTTTTTTTTTTAAATTTTGGTGAAACATGGTAAGCTTTATGTTAAAGTGTATAGTTTAGCATGTATCCACTTCATTGTGCCACAAATTGCCAGAGCTCAGTTCATTTTGCAAAAGAGAAACTCTATACCTGTTATGTGACATCTGTTTTTCCCTCCCCCAGTCTCTGGTCCTTCACTTTCAGTTGCTCTGAATCTGATTACTTTGTATTTTTTTGTAACTAGTTTATTATACATAGCATAATTTCAAGATTCATATATGTTGTAGCATGTGTCAAAATTTAAGACTTAACATTAGTCCAGTGTATGTATATACCACATTTTGTTTACTCATTCATCAGCTGATAAATACTTGGGTTAGGTACCATCTTTTGGCTACTGTAAATGATGCTGTAATGAACATGGGTGTAGAGAGGCTAGTGAATCTTAACCTTTCATGTGCATAAGAAACCACCTAAGGAGCCTTTTAAAATGTGTGCTTAAGGTCTGACAGAATGTGGTCCACTGGAGAAGGGCATGGCAAACCACTTCAGTATTCTTGCCTTGAGAACCCCATGAACAGTATGAAAAGGCAAAAAGATAGGACACTGAAAGATGAACTCCCCAGGTTAGTAAGTGCCCAATATGCTATTGGAGATCAGTGGAGAAATAACTCCAGAAAGAATGATGGGATGGAGCCAAAGCAAAAACGATACCCAGCTGTGGATGTGACTGGTGATCGATAGAAGCAAAGTCTGATGCTGTAAAGAGCAATATTGCATAGGAACCTGGCATGTTAGGTCCGTGAATCAAGGCAAACTGGAAGTGGTCAAACAGGAGATGGCAAGAGTGAACGTGGACATTCTAGGAATCAGCGAACTAAGATGGACTGGAATGGGTGAATTTAACTCAGATGACCATTATATCTACTACTGTGGGCAAGAATCCCTTAGAAGACATGGAGTAGCCATCATGGTCAACAAAAGAGTCCGAAACGCAGTACTTGGATGCAATCTCAAAAACGATAGAATGATCTCTGTTCATTTCCAAGGCAAACCATTCAATATCACAGTAATCCAAGTCTATGCCCCGACCAGTAACGCCAAAGAAGCTGAAGTTGAATGGTTCTATGAAGACCTACAAGACCTTCCAGAACTAACACCCAAAAAAGATGTCCTTTTCATTATAGGGGACTGGAATGCAAAAGTAGGAAGTCAAGAAATACCTGGCGTAACAGGCAAATTTGGCCTCGGAGTAGAGAATGAAGCAGGGCAAAGGCTAATAGAGTTTTGCCAAGAGAACGCACTGGTCACAGCAAACACCCTCTTCCAACAACACAAGAAAAGACTCTGCACGTGGACATCACCAGATGGTCAATACTGAAATCAGACTGATTATATTCTTTGCAGCCAAAGATGGAGAAGCTCTATACAGTCAGCAAAAACAAGACCAGGAGCAGATTTTGGCTTAGATCATGAATTGCTTATTGCTAAATTCAGACTTGAAGAAAGTAGGGAAAACCATTAGTCCATTCAGGTATGACCTAGATCAAATCCCTTATGAGTATACAGTAGAAGTGACAAATAGATTTAAGGGACTAGATCTGATAGACAGAGTGCCTGATGAACTATGGACAGAGGTTTGTGACATTATACTGGAGACAGGCATCAATACCATCCCCATGGAAAAGAAATGCAAAAAAGCAAAATGGCTATCTGAGGAGGTCTTACAGATAGCTGGGAAGAGAAGAGAAGCGAAAAGCAAAGGAGAAAAGGAAAGATATTTCCATCTGAATGCAGGAGAAAAGGAAAGATATTTCCATCTGAATGCAGAGTTCCAAAGAATAGCAAGGAGAGATAAGAAAGCCTTCCTCAGCCATCAGTGCAAAGAAATAGAGGAAAACAACAGATTGGGAAAGACTAGAGATCTCTTCCAGAAAATTAGAGATACCAAAGGAACATTTCATGCAAAGATAGGCTCGATAAAGGACAGAAATGGTATGGACCGAACAGAAGCAGAAGATATTAAGAAGAGATGGCGAGAATACACAGAAGAACTGTACAAAAAAGATCTTCATGACCCAGATAATCACGATGGTGTGATCACTCACCTAGAGCCAGACATCCTGGAATGTGAAGTCAAGCGGGCTTTAGAAAGCATCACTATGAACAAAGCTAGTGGAGGTGATGGAATTCCAGCTGAGCTATTTCAAATCCTGAAAGATGATGCTGTGAAAGTGCTGCACTCAATATGCCAGCAAATTTGGAAAACTCAGCAGTGGCCACAGGACTGGAAAAGGTCAGTTTTCGTTCCAATCCCAAAGAAAGGCAATGCCAAAGAATGCTCAAACTACCACACAATTGCACTCATCTCACATGCTAGTAAAGTAATGCTCAAAATTCTCCAAGCCAGGCTTCAGCAATACGTGAACCGTGAACTTCCAGATGTTCAAGCTAGTTTTAGAAAAGGCAGAGGAACCAGAGATCAAATTGCCAATATCCGCTGGATCATCGAAAAAGCAAGAGAGTTCCAGAAAAACATCTATTTCTGCTTTATTGACTATGCCAAAGCCTTTGACTGTGTGGATCACAATAAACTGTGGAAAATTCTGAAAGAGATGGGAATACCAGACCATCTGACCTGTCTCTTGAGAAACCTGTATGCAGGTCAGGAAGCAACAGTTAGAACTGGACATGGAACAACAGACTGGTTCCAAACAGGAAAAGGAGTATATCAAGGCTGTATATTGTCACCCTGCTTATTTAACTTATATGCAGAGTACATCATGAGAAACACTGGGCTGGAAGAAACACAAGCTGGAATCAAGATTGGTGGGAGAAATATCAATAACCTCAGATATGCAGATGACACCACCCTTATGGCAGAAAGTGAAGAAAAACTAAAGAGCCTCTTGATGAAAGTGAAAGAGGAGAGTGAAAAAGTTGGCTTAAAGCTCAACGTTCAGAAAACTAAGATCATGGCATCTGGTCCCACCAATTCATGGCAAATAGATGGGGAAACAGTGGAAACAGTGTCAGACTTTACTTTTTTGGGCTCCAAAATCACTGCTGATGGTGATTGCAGCCATGAAATTAAAAGACGCTTACTCCTTGGAAGGAAGGTTATGGTCAACCTAGATAGCATATTTAAAAGCAGAGACATTACTTTGCCAACAAAAGTCCGTCTAGTCAAGACTATGGTTTTTCCAGTGGTCATGTATGGATGTGCGAGTTGGACGGTGAAGAAAGCTGAGTGCCGCAGAATTGATGCTTTTGAACTGTGGTGTTGGAGAAGACTCTTGAGAGTCCCTTGGGCTGCAAGGGGAGCCAATCAATCCATCCTAAAGGAGATCAATCCTGGATGTTCATTGGAAGGACTGATGTTGAAGATGAAACTCCAATACTTTGGCCACCTCATGCGAAGAGTTGACTCATTGGAAAAGACCCTAATGCTGGGTAGGATTGGGGGCAGGAGGAGAAAGGGACGACGGAGGATGAGATGGTTGGATGGCATCACTGACTTCATGGACATGGGTTTGGGTAGACTCCGTGAGTTGGTGATGGACAGAGAGGCCTGGCGTGCTGCAATTCATGGGGTCGCAAAGAGTCGGACACGACTGAGCGACTGAACTGAACTGAAGGTCCTTCTCCTTATAACTCCAGTTTAGTATGTCTGAGGTGAAGTTTAAAAGTTTTTAAGTACTTCAGGTGATTCTATTGTACGTGTGATTCTATTGTAGGTAGACCTCTAGTGGTATGAAATCAGGATAACATCCTTTGGACAGCAGAGGGAAAGCTGGTTTGTACCAACTTTCTTGGCTTCCTTGCCCCAGGACAACATTAAATGCACCAACATTTGCATTATAGAGGTCCCAGAAGAAGAGGAGAGAGAAAGGGCCTGAGAAAATATTCAAAGAGATTATGGCTGAAAACTTCCCTAATGAGGGAAAGGAAAGAAGGAAAAGGAAAGTCACCCAAGTCCAGGAAGTACAAAGAGTCCCATACAAGATAAACTCAAGGAGGAACACGGTGAGACACATATTGCTCAAACTGACAAAAATTAAACACAAAGAGAAAATATACAAGCAACACGGGAAAAGCAACAAATGACACACAAGGAAATCCCCGTAAGGTTATCCGCTGATTTTATACAGCTCAATATTCTGTACTAACCTATACAGGAAAAGAATCTGAAAAAGAATAAATATTGGTGTATATATAACTGAATCACTTTGCTATGCACCTGAAACTAACACAATGTAAACCAACTACACGCTAATAAAATTAAAAATGTATGTACGAACCATAGTGCAAGGCTCATCCAACTTGAGAACAGTGCTGTCTGTGTTAGAGAGGAATCAGAATGGATGATTAGTATCTTTGGTTAACTGAAAGTGTCCACTGATTTGCTGATGAAAACATATGTGCTGCAGTTATTAATACTGAATGATGTAGTCTGAGGGACAGATGTCCAAAGCTGTAGGCTTAACCAGTAACCTATTTATTGGGAGATCTCTGTCACCCTTCACAATCAGCTTGCAGTGTGACCTTGGGCTACTTATTTGATCTGCTGAACCACTGTCCTACTTAATAAATTGGAAATGATCTTCAAAGTTTTATGAAAAACACTATTTCCTAAGGATCACTGACTGAAGTGCTGGCTCTCCAATGATTGTGCGTATGGATGGGAGGTTAAATATTTCTAAGAACAAAGGCATGTTGCTATTGCTGAAGTTGAAAAGTGAAAGTGCTAGTTGCTCAGTCGTGTCCGACTCTTTGCAACCCCATGGATTGTAGCCGCTAGACTCCTCTGCCCATGGAATTCTACAGGCAAGACTACTGGTGTGGGTAGCCATTCCCTTCTCCAGGGGATCTTCCTGACCCAGGGATTGAACCCGAGTTCGAAACCTGCATTGCAGGCAGGTTCCTTACTGTCTGAACCACCATAGTTGAAGTTAGTATGCTACATTGAGAGGTAATGGCCAGAAAATCTAACAAGGATTCAATGGAAAAATAAAGGCTGAAATGTTAAGGATTTAGTCCACAAGCTTTCAACACCATGGACACACATAGGTGTGGGGTGTAGTCTAACACAAAGTTGCCTGGATGAACATACTGATTCCCCTGAAGGGAAAATTATCTATTGCACAGTAAACTTGCTTTGTTCCCAGGTGGTACAGTGGTAAAGAATCTGCCTGCCAATGCAGAAGATGCAAGAAATATGGGTTCAATTCCTGTGTCAGGAAGATCCCCTGGAGAAGGAAATGGCAGCCCATTCCAATCTTCTTGCCAAAAAACTCCCATGGACAGAGGAGCCTGGCAGGTTTACATCCATGGAGGCGCAAGAGTCAGACATGACCTAGCAACTAAACAACAACAAAACTGCTTTGCCCCGAATCCAAATAACTATATGTTAAAATAATGATGTTGATTTTTATCCTGAATATCTCATTTTATGACAAACAGCTCATGTGGTCAGTGAGAGGGGGACTAATTTCTGGAACCTTTCACATATTTCTCTATAGACATACAGCTGACCTGATGGCTACCTTGATGAACCTTAGGCAGCATAAAATACCAGAGTATCTTTGGGATCATTAAGAAAAGATATTTCACTTGGTTCACTGGGAGTGTTAAATCTAACTAAATTGATGGAAGTCTGTTATGTCAGCATAGAACTTCCAATTCTACTGGAACCAAATGGTAGCCTCTGCAGAGTATCTGAGTCAGTTCAGTTCAGTCGCTCAGTCATGTCTGACTCTTTGCGACCCCATGAACCGCAGCACGCCAGGCCTCCCTGTCCACCACCAACTCCCGGAGTCCACCCAAACTCATGTCCATTGTGTCGGTGATGCCATCCAACCATCCCATCCTCTGTCATCCCCTTCTCCTCCTGCCCTCAATGTTTCCCAACATCAGGGTCTTTGAAGGTGCTGGCGAATGTTCATGTTTAGTTTAAATGCCAGCTGTGCCATTACTGGCTGGTCAAGTAAGTGTCTGAGCAAAGTATTCAGCCATTTTGTGCCCCCATTTCCTTACTGATAATTTGGAGAAAATACTGGCACCTACCTCATAGATAAAATGTATAAAGTGCTTTAAATATTACCTGTTCTACAGTAACTATCGAAATGTTAGTTTGCTACTCTTATTGTTGTTTTAATGAGAGTATTATTTAATTACATAATTATTGTATAATTATAGCATTTTCTGGTTTTCTTGGCACTTTTACATATATTTTCTCATTTGAGCTTAATGAGAGACAAATGTCATAAATAAGAAACATAAGAATAAAAACATGACTTTCTCATGATCATGAAGCCAGTAAATACTGCTCCTGTGGCCAACTCATCCCTCTCACCACAGGCCGGTACCTCCTTCTCCAGCCATGCTGGGTAAATGGAGGGCTGTTATAACGTGGTGGTCTGTTCCTGGGGTTCCAGGTGACAGTCAAGGCACTGAGAGCATTCTGGCTGTTGGGATCGAGGATCATTTTATTCACCTCAAGTTGTACAGCGGCAGCATTATGTGTCTCAAAGCCCAGATTAAAAGAATCACAGTTGGCAAAGGTTTGCACGGACTACTGTTTGTTTTACATTGCCCACATCTTTTATGATACCATTCAATTTCAGTGCCTTCTCCCAATCGTGCTAATAAATAAAAGACATGTCACAGAAGAGAGAAGAGAAAATTAAAACCTTTGGAGAAAAGAAATTCTGTACAAATTACCCTCCTGTTAAAACTGAGAAAATCCCTACAAGGATGCAAATAGTTCTGACATCTAGGCAAGTTGAGGACCTAAGCAATCGCTTTTTTCCAAAATCTGGATCACATTGTTGAAAGGTGAATGAGCTAGCCCAATAGACTGCAAAATGTTAGAGAATTCTTGTTAAGCCAGATAGCATTTTCTGTAAAAAAAAATGCAGAATTTAAGAGAGCTATATAAACACTATCTGGAGAGACAAATGAAAGGGAAATAAAAGCCAAAGAGGGCTTGAAATATTCACTGCTATTTTATAAAACCTGTCTTAACTCATGGTGTTCCTTCAGCTCAAATCCTGTGGTTACTCACTCACATTTTAACAATAGACTACACAGTAACTAGAGAAATTCAAGTTCAGACATAGTCATTGATCTTAACCAAATCATAAATTTTCACAAAAATTGCTTGTTGTTGTGTATCTTCAATAGTGCTTAAGAAAATAAGTATTTCTAGGTTATAAGAGCAGTTTTGACACAGATGCAAAATAGTAATCTGTTTTTTCTCATTTGGCCTCAGGAGCTGGGATGAAATCACATGATTTAATCATTCTGAATCCATGTGGCTCCTCAGAGATAGGGCCAGATGTAACCAGAAGGATTTATAGGGTGTAAAATTCAGAATGGATTAGGAAAGCATTTCTGTGTTCAGCCCAGTATATCCTAAATCAACATCCCCTGAATGAACCAGAGCAATCTCTGGCTGACCTAGTGGGGAGGTTGTCATGGCAACTGACTGGCAAGCTCAGCCAGTGGAATGTGACTGCAAACAATGGAGTGGTAAGATTGCGTACAGAGCAGAGTACTGAGGCTGCTTCTGCCCAGGTAGTGATGCATCAGTGGAAGAGTGAAACTCGCACTGCATTTTTGTACCATCTCGCACTTCTGGCAGCTCATTTGAATTTATCGTGTCCTTTCCCAGATGTTGTTGATAAAAACACTGCTGCTGACAGATAACAGCAGCTCTGGAAAATCAGCATCAGTAGCTAGATGCAATGGTATACAAAGCCCTGGAGTGCTGTTAGGTTAACATCACTCAAATTTCCTAAAGGAGGTTGAAGCACACTTAAGGTAAATCCAGTGATTCTTTAGTGCCACCTTGTGTCCAGTGAAATACTGGAAATTTACCAAAGGCCTACCGTCAAATGCTTCACTAGGACAGACATGGGAAAAGTTAGGGCTGCACTGTGTTGGAGTTTGGGAGTCCCTTTCACAGCAGAATATGAACATGAAGTCTCCTAAGTCTCAAGTTAATGCAAAAATGAAAATAACTTTGGTAGAATCCAAAATGAGGAAAAAAAAAAATCCAAATAACCCTAGTCTTAGAAAAGATTATAAGAAGCTACATGGTGAACTGGGGGTTGGGGGAAGAGATGACACGGACTCAGTGCTGAGGATTCTTCATGTTTCACCAGCTCTTGCCACGGTACTTTTTTGTCTAGAGAAGAATAACATGCTCTATCACTAATTCCACTTTGTACTGTTGTTCCTGGTTTGTGAATAGCAATATGTTCACATGACACCCCACACCTATCTCTCACCTAAACCATATCCACCCGTCACTGCCAGCCTCCCGTGACCACGTCCCATTTAATTTCAGCACACATAGGAAATGATCAAGCTGTGTTTCTGTGTGTTTCTTCCAGGATTTGAATTTTTTGAAACAAGTGCCAAGGATAACATTAATGTCAAGCAGACATTTGAGCGTCTCGTGGATATCATCTGTGACAAGATGTCCGAGAGCCTGGAGACAGATCCAGCCATCACTGCCGCAAAGCAGAACACAAGACTCAAGGAAACCCCTCCTCCACCACAGCCCAACTGTAGCTGTTAGTGTCCCCCACCACAGGCTGCTCCAGAGGGGTTGGTTGCTAAAAACAGCATTTATAAATGATTGATTAGCCTTCATTTATACTGCCTAATAACTATTTGAGGGAAATCTTTGATGTCAGTGGCTCAAACATGCATTCAATTCTGGGGAGATTCCCTGTGTTACTATGTGGCAAATATGTGATCTTAACTTTGTAAGGACTATCCATCTATAACATCTGGTATTTGCATGTGATTTGTTACTTGTCTTCTAGGCTCTTTTTGTTTCAGATTTCTTAGATTAAGCTACTGCTGGGACTTCTGATTATAATTTCATACAACTGACTTTTGTGCCATGGGTTCAAATTATGTGATTCACTTGTAGGTATGATAACGAAGAATTTGGTTGTGTGTGTGGTGTGGGCAGGGGATGATCTTAGGAGACCTTATTTGCTTTACTCTCAATGGAAAAATCAAATGGAAATATTACTCATGATTAGGGAGACTGTTGTGAGTCTGGTTGGTTTATGGTTCATGTATCTATCTTTCAATGTTATTAATAACTTAGAAGATCACTGACTATAAAGAAACAAACATATTGTTTAAAGCCTTTGCAAATTTCCTAAGAAATGAATATTGACCTGACTGGAACTAGATTTCAACAGTAGTCTTAGTTGGGATGTTTAAAAAAGGAATGCCTAACCCAGGACTGCTCCACCCAACATTCTAAATATTTGAGGGCACTGACAAACTGAAGTATCTGCTGAATGTGTTATACATCAAGCATCTTAATCCAGAATGATAAGTGTAGGATTCCAAGGCCTGAGTTTCCCCCATGGTATATACCACCACAACTTTCCGGAACCATCATCAACCCTTGGAACAGAGGTTAAGTTGAAGCTTGTTAGAGTCTCTCTTCCCATAGGATGTAGACTTGCTTCCCAAACCACTGCCTTCTGCTCACACTTCCCCAGGTTTTTTCACCTGGTTAGAAGTCATGTAAGTAGTATATCCATGGTTCTCAGGTTGAAGAAAAGCAACTATCATCTCTAATCTTTTTAAGTCCAAATATTTATACTTTTAAGGTATATCCCCATTCTTTAAGCCTTTATCCACGCTTAAGGGACTCAGAGACCACTCTTTGGAGCTGAGGATTACAGAAATATCTTAGGATGCCATAAGCAAATTGAGAAGAGAAAGGAAATCATTTGAATACCAGATTCTTTCTCCTAAATTTCTCGAGGACCCTATACAGTGAACAAGCAAACCAACCCCACCGGTGAGTCTAAATGAGCAAAAAAAGAGATATAGTATTTGTATCAGTACCCAGCATGGTTCACAGCTAGGGCTTTAAGAAGGCACACAATGGCATATTTGTAAGGACAGTCCCATTAGGTGAATGTTCCTCTTTTTTGGTGATCATGTTAAACATTGTTTTCTCTTTTAAAAAATAGAGAAACTTCCCATAAAATGCTGAGTGCAAGATTTTTAAGCCAAGATATTGATGGGGAAAGATGCATATATCTAAAGAGGTCTCTGGAGAATAAATGCCTGCAAGTCAGGGAAGTAGATCACATATATTACTAGTAAAATTACAGGAGAAAGCATTTGGGATCTCTCAAGCATATCCATATTTTTATTATGTCTCATCCTCTTAGCTTAAAATCTACTAATTGGCAGTATTCACTTTGGCACTCTGCAGGGTAGGCCTTAGTGAAGACAAGAAGACATTAATGCTTTATTAGATTTTAACAGGGCAAACCAGCTTCAAAAATCACAGAAATTAAACTGAAGGGAAGCGAGGGAAGGTGGGGGCCATCAAAGCGAATTTGTTTCCAACAGATGCCTGTTTGCATGATATTGTAATATTTCTATAACCTAGACTAGAAAATGGCCATGTTAAATAATATAGCTGTTAAGCTGACTTTTCCAGTTTAACATGAAGCAATAGAACCAGGAACACCTTCCCATCCCATCTTTGCCCTGATCTCACAAACATACATACAGATGTCAAGGACCTAAATATACTAAATAGGATGTCTCAGATGGCTTTTTCAGAAGGCCCTTGATATGTGTAATATTGTAAAATGGAAAGCAAAATCAGAGGGTAGAAAATTGGAAAGAAAGTTGAGTTTTACCCTCTTGTAAACACTTTTCCCAAAAAGCTAATTTCTAATGGAATTAATTGGCCCTAAAACCAGAAGACCTAACCCAAGTACCCACGTACACAATGTCAAACATACCAAAGTTGTACTACTTTATGCCAGTCAGGGGAGCTTAACACAACAACGGGGCCAGGTGTCGTGCCGAGGAACATTCAATAATTTCTATTTTCCAGACCTCAGTGGAAGCAGAGCCTTCCTAATTGCTTTGAGAGTCAATCTGAAGCTCTCATCCTGGTGTGAATTTCACCAAGCCAGAAGCTTCCAAAAAGGATTGTCACAGAGCTCAATGAATTGAGCATCAATGCTCCTGCTATATAAAGCGCATGGAAAGAGAGATAAATCCTCTATTCCTAATCTCACCAAGAGATCTTGGCTTTAAAATCAAATTTGGCAAAAAAAAAGAATCAGTCCAGGATTAACTAAGTAAGTAAACTTCTATTGGCATCAAGCTATATTACTTATAAGTTATAACACCATAGTTCCAAGGTTTTTCAGCCTTCTGGCCATCATGCACATGAATGTATATAAACACACGCATGCATACAATACCTCCCATATTCTCTCCATCTGCCAACAGCCTGAATAACCACAGATAATTTTTTTACTAATTGCCAAACTAAATCTGTATTCAAAAGCACAAAGACATCTTACAAAGTGTTAGTGTGTAAATTGTAGACAACCATCTTTTAGCCTCCATGCAATTCAATTAGTGTTTCAAGTATGAATTTGTCTTCCTCTGCCATCACCCCATCTCTCTGATTACTTTTATAATCAAACCTTGATTGTTTTGAGCAGATATTTCCAAGAGCTTTGGTCTGGGGACTTCCTTTCTGTTCTAAATGTAAATGAAAAATTGGACTGGAAATTATTTCCTCTACACAGTCATTCATGGAGTGGATCTGCATTTCAGCTTTTGGGGATGTGAGTAGATATAGAAGGTGCATGGAACTTGAATCCTAAGATAGCAGTTTACAAGTTAGCACTGTATGTCTGGGCTCCTAAGAAGAACTGCTTTAAGTCAGTGAATTAATTCATTGTCACTGCCCTCCCTGAACAGCTTCCACTGCCTTGAACTTCTAACCTCCTCCTTAGGTTCACTTAAAATCATTACCTTCTGCTGCCTAATAAATAAGTGCTAAGATTTTTATTTGGAAAGGGAACTATGATGATGCCTTTGGCTACAGAGAAAGCTGCAGCAGTGTTACATTAAATGCAAACTATAAATTCTATTAAAGTACAACCCCAATTATACAAGACATCTATATTCGCCACAAACAAATATCTATTTCAGCTACTTAACTCTTATCCAGATTAATTATAGTTCTTTGGTTCAGCACAGTGGTTATCTTTCAGGAACCAACTTAAAGTTACAATTTTAACTATGTCTATGCTGACAATACTTTCAGGGATGCAATGTTTTTTGTTTAAGTAAAACACAGTCTACTGTTAAGTGAAATTCCATGAAACAACATTAATTTCAGAGCATGGTAGTTGGTAATCGAGGCTCACTGTGATGTGTTTTATCTGATGTGTATCTTCGTGCTTGGTGAGGATGTGCTTCAGTCAACCATGTGGCATTTGTGGGACTGTACTGAAAATGTATCCAGACTCTTCCAAGCTATACCAAGGCTGAGGTAGCAGCTGCATATGAAAAACTAATCTAAGTCTTAAAAGTCATGACTAAAACCCTTCCAAGCCATAAAGTGTTTAATCATTTTCATATGCTACTGGAATGCTCCATCAGGAAGTTTTGGTGGGGTATACTGGGGAGGTGGTCTGTCTTTCCAGATGACAGTGTGCGTGACTGGTAGCTAGGACTCGCTGATCCTTTCTGTGTGTACTTACTCGGTGTGCTGTGTCAGGGCGCCGCGTGAGCAGCCAGACCCGTGTGGCCTTTCTAATCACCCCCTGGAAGCCAGCCTCTCCATCTCTGCTTGGCTTTGCCCTTTTGAGTAAACTACCTGTGCTTTAGGGGTCTGCCAGTAAAGTGGTGAAGTCTGTCTGATGAGCTGAACCAATAGGGTCAGCTTTTTAGAGTCCTTTATATTTTAGGTAGTTTTTGATCAAAGCCAATCAAAGACATAAACCTGTTTTATATTCTGAAACAAACTGGGAAAACGTGGATAAAAGATGAAGCTTATAACCAGGAAAAAAAAAAGTCTTGATTATCTCTACAGTACAACTACAGGGCTCCAGATTCCGAAAACCCAGTATCCCCTAGGGGGGCAAAAACATGTCTGGAGAATTTATTTAAAATATATCCACCTATTGTTACTTCATAAATAAATATTTTTGGTTTCTTAAAAACCTTTACAGGAATGCTTGACATGCTAATCAAATATTTCCCTTAAATGGATTAAGCTATTTACATTTGGGCCACAAGAGTGTTGGCCCTCCCAGAACATACACACTCAAACACACTTTTCTATGAAGGAGAAGTCCCATCTATGGTGCTTTCTCAGTGCCAGGGAAAAGGAAGCTTTACTATGCTCCAGCTGGAACTGGCGTTTTCTTTAAAAAGGTCTACAAAATAGGTTCTTCACACTGACTAGGTTTGTATGTCTGTGCATAGAACTGATTTCCATTAAAAGGAGAGGATAGAGAGGATATAATTTGCAAACGTTCTAGGGAAAAGAAATTATTGCAAAGTCTTTGTCAGAGTTTAAGTGTTAAAATCAGACCATCGAGACAGTGGACAAATTGAGCTTTCTATTTACAGTTCTCTTTTCTAGTTCCTGATTTTTTATCATTTTAATTTTCTCAAGCACACCCCCACAGAATGACAGGACCAAGAATGGGAAATGAGACTTAAGTTTCACCATTTACCTCCCATTGATCCATTTACTGAACTGTAACTGTAACCAGTCATTATTTGCTGAAATGAGCTTGGGGCATGGGAGGGGGTTACCTGTGTATTCTGTTCACCTGTGTTCATACTTTCCTTCATTGTGGACAACTGAGAGTTGGCTGTGGCTTTACTTCTTAATGGAAATATTTCCATGTTTATGTTGTTTGGCACTAAAGGTTGCTTAGGTTCATGAACGCTGTTCTTAAAGATGCAGATGGTACGTGAGCCGCAGACACCTGGCCTTTCAGGGACGTGAGCGAGCTTGCATCTGTCTAGTGGTTCCATACTCCTCATAAAAGTGAAGTCTGGGGGTTGTTTGCTGTCTTGGAATGATGGTTTTCCATACATTTTCTCATCATCCCTAGGATATGTGCTGAATGAAAACTTCCTGTTAATTCCTGTTAATATATTGTTAATGTCAGACGTGATGTGATACCGTTGCCCTGTCCAAATGTACAACTATTTAATGGTGTTTGTGGAACTGAAATGTCTTAAATGTTGCATGAAATATGTTGTAAAAAATAGATTTGTTTTCTATTTTTCAACACCTCAGAATTGAGGGTTCATGGGCCAATAAGTGCAATATTTAATGACTTACTCAGTGTATATAAACTAGTATGAAAGAGTGAATTATAATGAATGTGTGAGATGCTTTGATGGCTGTTTGACTTGCTCAAATTATTTCTTGTAGCTGTATTTGTCTAGTGGTGCAATTTATACAGTAAATACCTTATTGGTGTCATGTGAAACTCTTCTGTGCCTACTTCAAAGTATGTTTTATTCCTAATTAAGACCAAACATTTAGTATCTGCGAATATATGTCAATTTGCCTTTTAGAATTGTGGGTTTTATTTTCAAGACAGAATGGCTGTTAGTTTATTTTGAACAGGTGTTCCCTTCTTTAGTTACAAATTCTCCTGAAGCTTTTTTTCTCCTGAAGCCTTTTATAAGAGGTTAATTTAGAAACCTAAGAAAAAATATGCACATAAGTCATTTTTATTTTTCTCTGAAATGTTAATCCCATGTTCTGTCTACTAAGAATTTTCACTCATATTTGTGTGTATATTTTATTGTTAACCCTGTATTTTGTATGCAAATTTCACACTGTCAGTCCTGGGAACTCTAAGATATTGATTTCTTTTTATGTTGTTGTTATACTGACTTTCAATTCTCAATTGTCCACAGTGATAATATAAGAGAAACAAGTCAAAACCCTTAAATCATTTTGGTATATCATCATAAACTCATATATTCATCCTCAGACCCCCTTGATTAGTCTCATAATTTGTGGTCTACAACTTCACTGAGATGGAAAAATCAAGAAGTGAGGCCTGGTTGCTGGATTACCAAAAACTGTGTTTATAAATATGAAGTTTCAAGTAGGACAACTATCTTAAACTCCTATTTGCCAATTTTTAAGGCAAAGCACTCATTTTAATATAGTGGTTTGCTTTTTCATTTAGTTAGAGTAAATCATAATACCCTTGGGAAGAAAAGTGACGTTTTTCACTAAAAATGATGAAGGGCAGTGGTTTTAGATGACCGTGACCCTCGGTACATCATAGAAAGCCTTCAGTTCTCTTTATGGCAGTTGCCTGAAATTGACATGTGAAGATGTGCCAATCACATAAAATGGCTTTGGGCCACCACCAGTGATACGTGGCCCTATTTTACATGTGATAGATAAAATTTTGTACTCATCTTTCCCACCCACTGATGAAATAGAGGTGGGTGAACAGGGATATTAGAGATGACTTTGCGCCAAATTAAAAAAAGAAAATGTAAGCAGGTAGCCAACGTGAGAATGATAATTTAAGGGTGTGTTTAAATGTTTAGTTACCAACAGTTACTAAATAGCACGTGCTCAGTGCTGGGGGAATCAAACATGGAAGAGGTATGGCTCTGGCCCCTAATAAGCTTACTGACTGAAGCACAAGGAACAAAATGCCAGGATATAATCTAAATGGTACATTATGCCAGGATATAGGAACACAGAGAATGGGAGACCTATAAAAACAGGAGTCAAGAATGGCTCCCCTGAAGAGGTGAGACATGACAAGAGAAAGAATTAGAGGAGACTGTGCAGGCAAATGCATGGGAAAGGTTACAGTTTGCTCCTTTGAATGGAAGGGTGACAGAGCTGGCAGCTAGAGATCATGGTTTTTCTGCAGAGAACCAGACTGGCCCTCAGAAACCCCACAAATTGCCCCAGTTTGGCTCTGTGTCTTTGTCCCCCTGTAGCATCATCATATTCCTCGGTGTTGCTGAGCAGCCCCAGACTCATTCCAAAACACAGACTGATTTGAAGCTCATTAGGACCACTGATTTAGACATTTTGCCCACGCACCAAACCACAAGACACTGTCGAGGCCAACATCAACCAGGCAGATGTGTGCCCAGAGATTTTTCTGTGGTTCTGTGTTTCCCGTAAAGACCGTTGGGGAAGTGCATAGATGAAGACCTTCCTTTGTAACCAGGCACTTTTGGCTCCTCCTCAGTGACTGCACTGTGGAGCTCTTCTTGAGAAAAAATTGAGTAACAGCTTAATGCTTTCATATAGTGATCGTGATTTTATCTGAAAACTACTGCTGCACAGCAATTATTGTGACTCTTCATGTGTCCACAGGAGCTTTTGTCTGGGTTTAAAGCTATAAAGTGTATTCACATTGTGAAGTTTTAATTCTCCTTATTGAAATTAATTGTGTAAGAACTGTATGTGCTCTATTAGGTATTAAGTTTGTATGTGAATTCTGTATAGAAAGTGGTTTTTGTTCTTTGGGTTAATCTTGTTTTATTTTTTGGAGATTACAATAAATATCTAAGAGACTATATTCCTGAATTTATCAGTCTTGGTCTGAGAACTTTTTTCATCTCCCTTCAATTTGTATTATTTTTGATCCTAGGATGCCTATTTCCAATTTGGTCCCCTTCTCTTCTACAATCCTAGGTACAGTACTAAGCTTGAACTAGAAACAAAGTGAATGTATTTTTAACAGGACGTGATTTCAATCTCTGGTTGGGAAACTAAGATCCCACTTGCCGAGGGACAATTAAGCCCACACTGGAGCCCACGCTCTACAACCAGAGAAGCCCGTGCACCACAACATAGAGCCCAACAGAGACCCAGCACAGCTTAAATAAAGTGGCTCCGTAGTGACGAGTATAGGATACACAATTTAGAAGGTAGGTAATGGTGACCAATAAGATTTGAAGAGTAAGAACTAGAAACTGACTGACACTGACATTCCTGGCTCAGCTGATTAAGTACATATTAGTTCCATTAACTAAAAGACAAAGTATAGGTTCCGGTTCAAGATGGTGACATAGAAGATCCTGAACTCACTTCATCCCATGAACATACTGAATCTGCAGCTACGTATCAAAAAACGTCCTCTGGAAAAAACCATAAAAACTACCTGAGCAACCCTTACACATTAAGCAAATTAAAAAACAAAAAAGCAAAGCAGGTAAGAGAAGCTGAGACACAATCTCACCATAAACTCCATCCTGGATTTGATGTCCACAATCAGGAGGGAACTCAAAACCCAGGGCTTCTCCCTGTGGAGCACATCAGGCACCCCAACTCATGAAATATGCATCTGAGATAAACCCCCAAACACCTAGCTTTTAAAGTCAATGGGGATCACATCCATGAAACCCAAAGTGTATAGCAAACGAGAAACAACCCATAAAGAGTTTCTGGGCTCTGACTCACTTGCCTCAGAGACCAGCATGGAGGCAATTAACTGAGAGGAGCCCACGCTTTAAGGCAAGCAGATAAGCCTCTTCACATAATGTGTTAGCCTGAAGGGCACCATCTCTGTGCTCGCTCTCTCTCATTCTCCAGCTCACATTTATCTCTCAGAAAGGAGCTTTTACCCTTGTCTGGCATGCTGCTTTGAGCCACTGCTGCCCAGGTAACACCTCCAAAGCACCTGGGTCTGGTGGCCACTTGAGCTCAAGTTTGAGAGTCCTAACATATAATGGAGAAAGAGTTCTTACATGGGTGCCACTCCCAAAGCACAGCAAGAGGCAACAGACTGAGGAAGCCAGCATTTCTGTGAAAGCAGTCAACTAGCTTATCTTCAGGGCTGCAGCCTGCAGGGCAGGTTTCTAACTAAACAAACACCTAAGAGCTCCATGAAATCTCCAGGAACCTCAAAGACAGGCACCATCTTCACGCTCTCCCTCTGCCACACCCTAAGAGGAGGGCTCTTTCACGTGTCTGATGTCCAGGCTTTATGTCCAGGGCCTTGGTTTTTGTGGTTGCCACCAGGGAAAGCCCCTTGATTGCCTAGCAATCAAACCAGCGGGGATTGCTTCCCTGAGTTCCAAGGGCTGGTGATAAGCAGAGAAATGGTTCTTAGCAAGCTTCCACTCCCCAAGGAACTGTGCAGACAGCAGACTGAAACACCCCTCCAGTCTTTATGTAATAGAGGTCTATTTGCTTCTTCTGGAGCTTCAGCCTGGGGAACAGGCTTCTAGTTTGTTGCATGTCTAGGGCCTAAAGGAGGGGCTTTCAACGGACAGAAGCCACTGGACTCCATCTGTGGAGTCCAGCTCTCCCTTTGCCTTGCTCTAAGCCACTGATATCTTTTCTAAAGGACTCAACTAGCACCCCAATTTCTGCAATTGCCACTCATAAGATGCCTTTATTGCATGGCTCTGTGGCCAGTGAAAGTTATGTGTACAGTCACATAAGACTATATATTTGTGTATTTTAAAAGCTGCTGCCTAAGGGTCTGACTTCCAATATGCTTCTGTAACAGTCAAAACTTGGTTTTTCCAGTAGTCACGTACGGATGTGAGATTTGGACCATGAAGAAAGCTGAGTGCCGAAGAACTGATGCTTTCGAAATGTGGTGCTGGAGAAGACTCTTGAGAGTCCCTTGGACTGCAAGGAAATCAAACCAGTCAATCCTAAAGGAGATCAACCCTGAATATTCATTAGAAGGACTGATGCTGAAGCTCCAATACCTTGGCTACCTGATACAAAGAGCCAATTCACTGGAAAAAAAGACCCTGATGCTTGAAAAGATTGAGAGCGGGAGGAGAAGAGGGCAACTGAGGTTGGACGGCATCACCGACTCAATGGACTTGAGTTTGAGCAAATTCCAGGAGATAGGGAAGGACAGGGAAGCCTGGCATGCTGCAGTTCATGGGGTCTCAAAGAGTCGGACAAAACTTAGTGAGTGAATAATAACAATACAAAATAAGATGTTAAATATGACATCAAGAATGTAAAATGAAGTGGGATAGATTAAAATGTAGAGCTTTAGATGCATTTGAACTTAAACTGTTAAAAACTTGCTGTGCTGTGCTCAGTCATGTCTGACTCTTTGCAACCTGCCAGGCTCCTCTGTCCATGGGGATTCTCCAGGCAAGAACACTGGAGTAGGTTGCCATGCCCTCCTCCAGGGGATCTTCCCAACCCAGGGGTCAGGATCTTCCCAACCCAGGGATCAAACTGGTGTCTCTTAGGTCTCAAGCTTTGGCAGGCGGGTTCTTTACCACTAGCACCACCTGGGAAGCCCGAAAGGGAAAGTCGCTCAGTCATGTCCGACTCTTTGAGACCCCATGAACTATACAGTCCATGGAATTCTCCAGGCCAGAATACCGGAGTGGGTAGCCATTCCCTTCTCCAGGGGATCTTCCCGACCCAGGAATCAAGCCAGGGTCTCCTGCATTGCAGGCAGATTCTTTACCAACTGAGCTATCAGGGAAGCCTGTGTCCATAAGTAAACCCCTCTGGCCTTCAAAGCCAAATGCTCTAGGGGCTCTCTTCCTAGTGCAGGACCTCCAGACCTCTCACTCCTTTGGGAGAACCTCTGCAATTGTAATTATTCTCCTGTTTGTGAAACCTTCTACCCTGAGGATATGGGATTTGGCTATACCATAGTTCTGTCGCTCCTCATCTTATTTGTAGAAGATCTTTTTTTTTTACAGGCTCTGGTATTCTTCATCAATGGTTGTTCTGCAAATAGTTGTGATTCGGGGGTGCCTGTGACAGGAGGTGAGCTCAGGGTCTTTCTACTCCATCATCTTGCACAGTCTCCCCAACTCTTGTAATTTCTTAAGTGATAATACCCTTAGCGCTCTTATTTGTTATACTGAGATGAGCCTGAGTGGGCTTCTGGATGGATGTTGGTCACCAGAAAGACCAAGCCAGGATTAGAAGTTTGGCATTTTCAGCCCCACTCCTCATCCTCCAGAGAGGGGAGGGGTAGTAGAAATGGAGTTAACAATTGCTCAGGCCTCTGTAGGGAAGCCTCCATAAAATCCCACGAGTACAGAGCTTGGACATCTTCCAGACTGGTGAACACATGGAGATGCTAGGAGAGTGGCATGCCTAGAGAGGGCATGAAGCTCTGTATTCCTTCCCACAGACAGTGCCCTACTCATGTCTTCCATCTGGATGTTCAACCACATCCTTCAACATATCCTGGTAAAAAGTAAAACATTTCCAAGTCCTGTAAGCCTCTCTAGCAGATTAATTAAACATGAGGAAGGGGTCATTGCAACTTCCAATCGACAGCCATTTTGTCAAAAGCGCAGGTGACAACCTGAGTTTGCAACTTGTGTCTAAAGTAGGGGAAGGGGGGAGTCTTGTGGGGCTGAGCCCTGAACCTATGGGACTTGATACTATCCAGGTAGTTACCTAGACACTAGTTGCAAATCTGGGCTTCCCTGGTAGCACAGATGGTAAAGAATCCACCTGCAATGTGGAAGACTGGGTTCAATCCCTGGATTGAGACGATCCCCTGGAGAAGAGCATGGCAACCCACTCTAGTATTCTTACCTGGAGAATCCCATGGACAGAGGAATCTGGCAGGCTACAGTCCATGATGTCACAAAGAGCTGGACACAACTGAGTGACTAAGCACATAGGACATCTAGCTGCTGTCAGAAAATTACTTGGTGTGGGGAAAAACTTCCACACATCTGTTGACCAGAAGTGAAGTGTCTTTTATGAGAAGTAATAGGAGATTCACAGGGAAGAACTCACAGTAGGGAAGAACTGAGATTTTTCCTACAGTGGAAGGAGGAAAACTGAGTTTTCCTATAACATTGCCAAAGGAAATAAAAACAGGACTTTGAAGAGCTGTATGCACTCCCATGCTTACTGCAGTATTATTCTCAAAGCCAAGACATAGAAACTACCTAAATATTCATGAATGGATAAAAAATATGTGGAATTGTTCACCCATGAGAAAGAAGGACCTCCTTCCATTTGCAACAACATGGATAGATCTTGAGTACATTATGCTAGGTGAGATAAGACAGATGGAGAAAGTCAAGTACTGTATAATAACACGTGTGTGAAATATAAAAACATCAAACTCATAAAGACATTAAAATGATGGTTACCAGGGAATAGGGTAAGGTACGTGACTGATGCTGTTTAAGGGTGCAAATATGCAATGAGCGACCGAGCAAGGCACACATATTAAGTACCGAAAAAAAGCCTCAATATCTATCAACAGATGAATGGATAAAGACGATGTGGTACATATATACAATGGAATACTACTCAGCCATTAAAAAGAACAAAATGCCATTTGCAGCAACATGGATGCAACTAGAGATTATCATATTAAATGAAGTCAAATACCATATGATAGCATTTATAAGTGAAGTCTAAAATATGACACAAATGAACCTATCTATGAAATAGAAACATATCAGGGACATAGAGAATAGACTAGTGGTTGCCAAATGGGTGGCAAGTGAGAGATAGTTGGATTAGGAGTTCAAGATTAGCACATTGCAAACTGGTATATATAGAATGAATAAACAACAAGGTCCTACGGTATAGTGCAATATATTCAGTATCCTGTGATAAGTCACACTGGGAAAAATATGAAAAAGAATGTGTATGAATAACTGAGTCACTTTTCTGTACAGCAGTAATTAACAGCACTGTAAATCAAGTATTCAATTTTTTAAAAAAGAGATAAATGGAGAATGGGACAAGGCTGGGAGACAAGAAGCTGAGAGAGGAGCAGGTTTTGATATAGGAGTGGTCCACATTTTCAGATAATGTGGAGAAAACTCAAGATTACCAGTCACCTTGACAGGGACAGGTTTAGAATAGCAATGGAGGAGAAAGTTTGCACTGGGCAGAGAATCAATTGGTAATGGTGAAGATACTATTCTTTCAGGTACTTTGAAAATACAAGAAAAGGCTACTAAGGATATTCTAAAAAGGGTTTTATTTTGCCTTATTTCAAGAGGCTTACATATCATTCTATGTTAAAGAGAGCTGAATTAAAAAATATAAGCAAAAAATTGATACTCTTTCCATCCAAGTCTTATTCTCCCATTTGTACTCCTGTTTCTATCTCTTCTGCTTCTATGTGCTTTATTTTCTGTACAACTATCTCAAATGAGTTGCTTTTGTCCTTTCCTAATATTTTTACTAATCTGTAGGGCACAGAGCTTCCAACAACTACTTATGATGAAATGAACAACAGCTATCTTTTTAAGGTCCATTCTGAAACAGACACTTAAAGTTCTTTTTCTTTAATAATTTTCAAGCTAACCAAGAAAAGCACAACCTCATCTTAGCAGCGGTGACTACATTGTTCATGTCAAAGCAGCCAGCAGTCTTTTAAATGGGTGACAAGTCCAACTGAGCTAAGGTTTTAAATTGCTGTGCTTCTACCAAATCACGAAACCATTTGCAAGAGAAGGGCAGGCAATTGTATTTCTGAAAAGTTGGCAGCTGCTCCTTTGTACTTTCTCACTGGGATACACCAGGTGTGATGCATTCCCTGTGGTTGACATCACTTCAGGTCAAGTATAAATTAACATATCCGTTGGCATCTTTTTGCCCTTGCCCTATTCATAGACTAGAAAAGGCAAAAGACGGGGGTAGGCTAATGGAGAACAAGTCAAAAGTGAAAGGACATTTAAAAACAGAACTTTGGAAGGAGTGGTGTTGGTAATGGAAATTCTGGAAACTGACACATTAACAGGGGCTTAGCAAGGAAAAAGATGGCGTTCACAAAAGACAGTCTGTTAATACTTGAGCTGAAGGGCAAGCGGAAGGGAAGGGAAAATTTCTTATGGAGATTTGATAGTATGGGCAAGAAATCAAAAGCTGGTTAAAGACAAAAGGGTCTTGAAAAATATATTAGATTCCCAGGTGCCACAATCCTACAGATGGAAACAGAGCTTTCACAAAAATACTCAAGATTTTTATATATTATCAAAAACTCAACGAGACCTTAAGATGAGATGCAGAAAAATCTCTTTTTCCCCTTCTGTAGCTTAAAATACATTTACTATTAACACATACTACACAATTGCTGGTGCTCTCCTTAACAATCCTCTGAGGTTACTGTGACTATAAAAGACATTTCAATATATTTCTTACTATCTGTCTGCTCTTAAACGGTAAAGACCTAGAAGATTTTCCTTAAATTGTCAGTAGAAAAGAAAAAAAACTTCTTCCAAAGGCATTATAATATTGAAGAGTATAACAGCCTTTTGGAATTTTTTTTTTTTTTATCATTTCCATTTTATCCCCAGGCCATCCTCATAAATACAATGATTTAATCTGAAAGAACACTTGGAGTTTAATTATATAATATGAAGACCACCCTCAAGTCACTTCATGATCTGATCATTAAAACTGATGGCATTTTCAATCTTTATGGTATTTTCAATATTCTGAGGCAGTGTGTATTATTTTATTCATCTATGCCTGCAACAAGTGATTTTTTTTTTTAAAGTCTTTACGCATCAGGCACATGAGTTGAATTTCTTATTATCCTGAGATTCTTTAGCATGGGAACAGCAAGTTGGCTGGTGGTCAGCTTGGTCCCTGTTGTGACAAGAATGATCCAACTAGAAACAATTCTGAAGAAAAGAGCCCAGAGAAGGGCTTTTCAACTTGGTTCATTAGCTCCATATTGACTAATTGAATCAGATGTTCTGATGCTGAGACCCAAGGTCAAGTACTTTTTTAAAGGTTCTCAGGTGGTTTTCATGTGGTCCAGTTTTGTGAAGCACAGAAAACAAAAACAAACAAAAAACCTCAACAGGAGATAACACAGTTTCATACAGCTTTATCCAATTTGGACAGCTTCCCCCAATACAGAGCAAAGTAGCGCTTTCTTTGCCATCATGGGTTATCAAGCTATTCCAAAAGCCATTAAGGTTGCCCATTCACCTGTTCCTATTCTTCATTAAACCATGAATTATTAAGTCCAGGAGTAGCAGCTGTTTTATTAATATTAGTATCAAAATGTGTGCATGCAAACGGAGCCCTGGGCGGTGCTACTGAGGTCATGGCAACATCATGACAAGCAGCCCAGAAAAACCCCTAACAATGAATGGCCCCTGTAGAAGTAATTCCCTCTTTATACCCTTTTCTTTTCAAGCCATTTCTAGTGGTGGCCCATGAAAATGAGTTTGCCCATTCCTCTTGCAACAGCACAGGGACAAAGACAGTACCTTTGCCATTGGCGGGACTGGCACAGGCAGCTCTTTACTCCGAGGTAAACCCAGGTGCTGCGGAGTGTGCTCTCGATCTTCTGTAAGAAACTCACTCATTCTAACTGTGCACACTCAGTGTGACAGGATCCCAACTCCTGCTTGTGTATCATGCTTTGTTACAAGGCCGAAACAATTTACAACAAACTTTGCAGCTTAAAACAAACAACCCAGATATTATTAATATTTCACAGTTCTGTAGGCAAAAGTCCTACTGGTCTCAGCAGCCTAAAAATTAATGTGTCAACAGAGACACATTCCTTACCGGAGGCTCTGGGGATGATCTGCGTCCATGCTCTTTTAGGCTGGCCAAATTCAATTCCTCGTGGTTGTAGGGTTGAGGTTCTTGGTTGCTTGCTGGTTGTCACCCAAGACCAGTCTTTGCTCCTAGAGCCTCTTCCATGCTTTGAATAAGCTCCTAGAAGCCTGTCTCCAGTCACTGCACATGACCTTTATGTCTTAGAGCCTGCACCTCAAACACAGCTCACTCTTGAAATCTCTCTAACTTCCCTTTCTGTCACAGCCCTTCACCCTCCTCTTCTGCTTTTAAGGGATCATGTGATTACATTGGTCCCACCTGAACAAACCAGGATAATCTCCACTTTAGGATCAATAAGCTTAATTACACATGCAAACTCCCCTTTGCCCTATAATGTAACACCTCCACAGGTTCCAGTGGTTAAGAGAGAACATCTTTAGGAGGAGCCATTACTGTGCCTTTTTTGTCGTTTAGGCATTAAATCGTCCTACTCTTCTGCAACTCCATGGGCTCTGGCTGGGCTAATGGCGACCACCAAAAGGACTCATGCCAACACGTGCCTCCCAGGACTGCTGCTGCCAGTGCTCCTGTCCCTGTGACAGGTGACTGCCAACCCATGCCTCCGCAGGAGACTCTCAAACACTCACAGGCAAGTTTGGCTCAGTTTCTTGCGAGGACACTGCTTCTTTCCCCTGGGTCTTGGTGCACACAAGGTTTTGTCTGGGCGCTGTTTCCCCCAAGTCCTGTCGAAGTTCTAAATCCCGCTGTCCTTCAATGTCAGACCTCCTGGGGATTCCAGTCCCTTTGCATTATAGGGGATTAGAATGTAAAAGTGGGAAGTCGAGAGATACCTGGAGTAACAGGAAAGTTTGGCCTTGAAGTACAAAACGAAGCAGGGCAAAGGCTAACAGAGTTTTGCTAAAAGAACATATTGGTCACAGCAAACACCCTCTTCCAACAACACAAGAGACGAGTCTACACATGGACATCACCAGATGGTCAATACTGAAATCAGATTGATTATATTCTTTGCAGCTGAAGATGCAGAAGCTCTATACAGTCAGCAAAAACAAGACTTGGAGCTGACTGTGGCTCAGATCATGAGCTTCTTATTGCAAAATACAGGCTTAAATTGAAGAAAGTAGAGAAAACCACTAGATCATTCAGGTATGAGCTAAATCAAAATCCCTTATGATTATACAGTGGAGGTGACAAATAGATTCAAGGGATTAGATCTGGTAGACAGGGTGCCTGAAGAACTATGGATGTGAAGAAGGAATTCATAGGGCCTGGACTCCATCTTAGGCCTGTTCGTGCTGATCATGCTCGGCCACCTCTCTAATGGACTCTGAACTCTGTGCTTAGCGCCTGTGGAAATGACAATAGAAGGATAAGACCCCCTCCGGACAGGGGAATCTTGAAGGTTGTATCCAGGTTACTCATCACCTAAGAGAAAACATACACTCCTCCCCCTACCTCCGGACAGGTCATAAATTTTTTTCTGTAACCTTGGGCTTATTGATTATTGACTGTTTGGAATGTAACCTCTGGCTTATTGATTATTGACTGTTTGAACACATAACACATGAATGATGGGGTTATTGTGATTGTATTTACCTTTCCTTTGTTTATGTAAGTCACAAGGAAATTGGGTGGTGGGTTCAAACACGTACACATGGGGTATAAAAGATTTTCACAAATGCTGGTCGGGGTCCTTGGCTAAGAGGAGACTCTGGCTTGGGCCCGCCGGTGTAATAAACTGCACTTCACTATCTGCATCGTCCTTCTGAGTGAGCTAGTTTCCCGGAACGCGTGGCTATAACAGATGGGAGTTCATTACACTGCACAGGAGGCAGTGACTAAAACCATCCCAAAGAAAAAGAAATGTAAGAAGGCAAAGTGGTAGTCTGAGGAGGACTCATGAATAGCTGAGGAAAGAAGAGAAGAAAAATGCAAGGGAGAAAAGGAAAGATATAACCATCTGAATGCAGAGTTCCAAAGAACAGCAAGAAGAGATAAGAAAGCCTTAGGTGACAAATGCAAAGAAATACAGGAAAACAATAGAATGGGAAATACTAGAGATCTCTTCAAGAAAACAAGAGATATCAAGGGAACATTTCATGCAAAGATGGGCACAATAAAGGACAGAAATGGTAAGGACCTAAAAAGCAGCAGAAGATATTAAGAAAATGTGGCAAGAATACACAGAGAACTATACAAAAGAGGTCTTAATGAGTGAGATAACCACCATGGTGTTATCACTAACCTAGAGCCAGACATTCTGGAGTAAGTATGAAGTCAAGTGGGCCTTAGGAAGCATTACTATGAACAAAGCTAGTGTAGGTGATGGAATTTCAGCTGAGCTATTCAAATCATAAAAGATGATGCTGTTAAAGTGCTGCACTCAATATGTCAGCAAATTTGGAAAACTCAGCAGTGGCCACAGGACTGGAAAAGGTCAGCTTTCATTCCAACCCCAAAGAAGGGCAATGACAAAGAGTGTTCAAACTACTGTAATAATTTGCTCACTTTACATGCTACAAGGTTATGCTCAAAATCCTTCAAGCTAGGCTTCAGCAGTATGTGAACTGAGACTATCCAGATATATAAGCTGGATTCAGACAAGGCAGAGGAACCAGAGATCAAATTGCCAACATTTTCTGGATCACAGAGAAGGCAAAAGAGTCCCAGAAAAACATCTACTTCTGAATCATTGATTATGCTAAAGTCTTTGACTGTGTGTATCACAAGAAACTGGAAAACTTTTAAACAGATGGAATGCAGACCACCTTACCTGCCTCCTGAAAAACCTGTATGTAGACCAAGAAGCAACAGTTAGAACCAGTGATGGAACAACAGACTGGTTCCAAATTGAGAAAGGAGTATGACAAGGCTGTATATTGTCACCCTGCTCACTTAACTTATATGCAGAGTACGGTATTCAGAATGCTGGGCTGGATGAATCACAAGCTGGAATCAAGACTGCTGGGAGAAATAGCAACAGCCTCAGAAATGCAGATGAAAACCAATCTAATGGCTAAAAGCAAAGAGGAACTAAAGAGCCTTTCAATGAGGGTGAAAGAAGTGAGTGAAAAAGCTGGCTTAAAACTCAACATTCAAAAAACTAATATCATGGCATCCAGTCCCATCACTTCAAGGCAAGTAGAAGGGGGAAAAGTGGAAACTGACATATTTTATTTTCTTGGGCTCCAAAATCACTGTGGATGGTGACTGCAGCCATGAAATTAAGACGCTTGCCTCTTGGAAGAAAAGCTACGGCAAAGCTAGACAGCATATTAAAAAGCAGAGACATTACCTTGTCAACAAAGGTCCCTATAGTCAAAGCCATGGTTTTTCCAGTAGTCATGTATGGATGTGAGATTTGGACCATAAAGAAGGTTGTTGTTCTTGTTCAGTCACTCAGTCGTGTCCAACTCTCTGTGACTCCATGAACTGCAGCACACCAGGCTTTCCTGTGTTTCACTATCTCCTGGAGTTGGCTCAAACTCATGTCTATTGAATCTCGGATGCCATCCAACCATCTCATCCTCTGTCATCCCCTTCTCCTCCTGCCTTTCCCAGCATCAGGGTTTCTCCCACTGAGTTGGCTCTTTGCATAAAGTGGCCAAAGAAGGCTGAGCACCAAAGAATTGATGCTTCTGAACTGTGGTGTTGGAGAAAACTCCTGAGAGTCTCTTGGACTGAAAGGAGATCAAACCAGTCACTCCTAAAGGAGATCAACCCTGAATATTCATTGGAAGGAGTCATGCTTAAGGTGAAGCTCCAATACTTTGGCACCTGATGTATTATTACGAAGCTTCTCAGGTCATGTTTACTCCCATAAAAGTTTGAGAACCACTGATATGGTGCTTAAGAATCCAGACTTTGAACAGTCTCTGTTTAAATGCACTTCCTTCGTGTAATTCTGAAGGTAGAGAATTTTAGCAGTTTTGTTCCTTCAGAACCCCCAGCACCTAAACAGTAGCAGGCACGGAGCTAGTGCTCAAAAAACAGTGGTTGAATGAAGGGTGCACAAATGATGGAGTGAGTGACCATGGGTTGTCTTAATTTCACCAACATTCTTAAAAGAAAAAACAAAATTAAAATGAGGATAGTACTCCTCTCTTACACGGATTTATAAGAAAGAAATGAGCTAATGTGTGTTCAAGAGACAGCATAGTGCCTGATATATATACAAAGTGCATACTACATGGAGGGTGGCAATGTCATTTGTGATGCTGTGGTCATCACACAGGTGCTGTGAGAGCAGCGATGACAGAGGAAACCCTTTGCTCTCAGAAAAAACTCAGGAGATGGAAAATGTGCTCTCTGGGTGCTTGCTGTAGAGATGCTGATACTAGAAGTAAGAGCACATTTTCAGTATTTATCAGAAAAGCTTCTTTCTTTAGACGTTCCAAATAATGTTTTCTGATAAGGTCATGAGGGAGTCAGAGGCCTGACATAAAGAAACATAACTTACGTACATATTCTTATTTATCCTCTGCTGCATCCTTTTCCCTTTGTTTATCTCCCAAGTAAGGAATTTTTATATTTCTGGCCCCAAATTGCTGGATGTTTACCAGCTTCATGCATAAAAGATGTGCTGACTGCTCTAAGAACAATTTTGAAAACACTCTGAGAATAATTCAATCTGAAAGGTCCTCTGTGAACACAAGGTAACAGTGGTATTTGGGAAAATACTTTGTGTAATTTAGAAACTTACCATCAACGTTGAAATATTATTAAGCACATTAACATTTCATTTGGCTTAGAATCTGAATTAACATGGTATGTTCATTATCTTGATTGTGCTGCTAACTTCATGCACGTGTGGTTTTTAAAATACATTCACAGATTCTCTGATACTCCTCCCTTCCAGGAGCAGAGCCTAATCTTCCTTCCTCGACTGTGGACTGCACTTCGTGACTTGCTTCTAACAAGTAGAATAAAGAGGGGGTGATGATAGTCTTGGAGCCCAGGTCATGAAACACTGCAGGTTTCTCTTGTTTGCCCTCTCTTGGCTCACTCACTCTGTGAGGAGTAACCAGCCACTGTGGAGATATTTCCCCCAGATGTAATCTAAGGCATCCTGTCAAGAGCAAGCAAAAAACTGAGGACTCCTGCCAACAGCCATGAGAGTGTGCCATCTTGGAAGCAGATCATCTGGCCTTAGTCAAATCTTCAGATGTCTGTGTGTGTGTGCATGCGTGTGTGTGTTAGTCACTTAGTCGTGTCTGACTCTTTGCAACCCCGCGGACTGTAGCCCACCAGGATCCTCTGTCCATAGAATTCTTCAGGCAAGAATACTGGAGTGGGTTGCCATTTCCTTTTCCAGGGGATCTTCCCGACCCAGGGATAGAACCCACGTCTCTTGTGTCTCCTGCATTGGCAGGCAGGTTCTTTACCATCTGCAGCCCTTCAAACATCTTGATTGGAGCAACATGAGATACCCTGAGCCTGAGCCACCCAGCTACACCACTCCCAAATTCCTGATCCACAGAAATATTTGTAGGATAACAAATGCTTGCTGTTTTAAACCCTTAATTTGGGAGGTAAGCTGTAACACAACAATAGATAACTAATGCCACAGGTGTGCACACATACATCAAAGTTTATCAAATTACATACTTAAGAATGTGCAGTTTATTACTTGTCAGTTATAACTCACTGAAGCTGAAAATGAAAAAGATAAATAAAAGAATTAAAATACTATTATTTATTATTGAAGAAATATGTGGCTCTTTTAAAAATGATCAATGTGTAGATTAAGGTCAGGTATAGAACTGCCTTTTTTGGTAAAGTGGGCTAAAAAAACAATCTAGAAAATAATGATGTTACTATATCAACTACATGTTAGAAATAAACAGCCAACCATAATTTCTGAATCCATACCCCTGTTTGTTGTCTAGGTTTTTTTCCATATTCAGACCAATACTCCATGATAGGCTAAAATGAAAATGTGAACATGACAAATTCTTTCTAACAGTAGTGGAGATGCTTTGGTTAAGTGCAATCCATTCTTGATTATATGACCTACTGGAGGCAAGAAATAGCTCGGGAGTGTTGCAGAAAATTCTGTTAGAATATGAAGACAGAATGTGAAATAGGAAGGAAATAGTATATTTATATATGTATATAATTTTCAGATAGATAGATTATAGTATGGATAGTTCAGTATTTTGGTTTTCTTTTTCCACTATCATTGTATTATATTTTCCCAAGTCATCTCCTAAACCAATATTTTTAATGGATATACTGTAGTTAATCTTACTATAAGTACAATCATTTATATAAACAATCCTCTACTATTTACACATTGGTCATTTCTAACTTTCTGGTCATCAATAATGCTATAATGAGCATCTGTTTAGCTAAAGCTTTGCTTGTTTTTTTCTTTAGGGCAGATTTCTGAAAGTGAAATGAACATCTTTAAAGCTATTACTACAAAATACCAAATTATTATTCAAAAACACCATGCCAATTTACATACTCACTAACATAATGTAAAAATTTCTGCTCACCACAATCTTGCAAGAAGTGTTGATTTTTTAAAAAAGTGTACCATTTATTTTTCATGAGTTTCTGAGGCATTTAAAAAGAGCTTTACCATCCTTACACCATCACACCATCTGTTTCCTTTACTAAAAACATTTTCATTGGATGATGACTTCTTTTTCAAGCATGGTGAGGCTCTTTAGTCAGCAAGATTTGGACCCGGATAGAAATAAGTGGGACCACCCTGGTGGTCCAGTAGTTAAGAATACACCTGCCAATGCAGGGGATAGGGGGGGTTTGATTCCTGGTCCGGGAATATTTCACATGCTGTAGGGCAACTAAGCCCATGTGCCAGAACTACTGAGCCTGCGTGCCATGACTACTGAAGTTCGCATGCTCTCGAGTCCTCCCACCACAACTACTGAAGCCTGTGTGCCCTAGAGCTCACGCTCCACAATGAAGAGAAGTCACTGTAATGAGAAGCCCGCATACTGCAACTAGAGAGTAGCCCCACTTGCCACAGCTAGAGAAAGCCCATGCACAGCAACAAAGATCCAGAGCAGCCACAAAATAAATAAGCAAATATAAATTTTTAAAAAAAATTTTAAATTTGTAACCAAACCATACATAAATCATTAATAAAGTCATACAGTTTTCTTATTAAGAGATGAATCCCCAAATGGCTTTGAATAGAATAATATACAAGAAACAAAGGTCCAGGGACCATATCATATTCTCATTTGCTGCTTCCTAGGAAAACAGGGCTTCCCTGGTGGCTCAGATGGTAAAGAATCCACCTGCAGTGTGGGAGGCCTGGGTTCAATCCCTGGGTTAGGAAGAATCCCTGGAGGAGGGCATGGCAACCCACTCCAGTATTCTTGCCTGGAGAATCCCCATGGACAGAGGAGTCTGGCAGGCTACAGTCCACGGGGTGGCACAGAGTTGGACACGACTGAGCAACTAAGCATACAAGCACACACAGGAAAAAAAGGCAACTAACTCTATCATAAACTAGACTCACAGAGGGGAAAAATTCAGTTGCAGGATAGCTCCATGACATGCCAAAAAACTGAAAGGCTCTTTTTACCAGGAAAATTGCATTTAAAATTGATGGGGAAGCCATATAAAAGACAAGAACTGAGGGACTTCTCTGGTGATCCAGCGGTTAAGAATCTGCCTGCCAATACTGGGGATACCAGCCAGTTCAATCTCTGGTCTGGGAAGATTCCACATATGGTAGGGTGGCTGAGACCTGTGCATCACAACTACTGAGTCCGCTTTCTAGAGCCCGCACAATGCAACTCCTGAGCCCACATGTAGCAACTACTGAAGCCTGTACAGCCGAGAGCCTGTACTTTGCAGCAAAAGAAGCCATTGCAATGAGAAGCCTGCCCACCACAACTAGGAGGTAGCCTCCACTCACCACAACTAGAGAAAGCCCACACACAGCAACAAAAATCCAGTGCAGCCAAAAATAAATAAATATATTTTTTTTAAAAAAAGACAAGAATCAATAGAAAATGTGTCCAACAAACTTGAGTTTGGGTAAACACAATATTTTTCAACAAGATTATGGTCATCGGACCAACAATGTATTGGCACTTACTTTGTGTGTTTATGGATTATTTTGTTTAATTCTCAGCAAAGACCTCTGAAATGTGGCCACAACAGTTCTCATTGAAAGTCAAAGATGAGAGTACAGAGGTTTAACTGTGTTACATAATGTGACCAAGGTAAAAAAGACAGAAATTGGTAGGGATGGGTCTTAAAGACAGGTCTAACCTGCATGAAGCTCTCAGAGACCCAAAGCATAGTTTTGTTAGGCTATCTTCTTCTCTGAAGATACTGGATGGGAGGTAGGATGCCATAACAACATGAGCATAGGCTTTGGATTTGGACATTCTTGGATTCAAATCTTTCCTCCATATGCTAGTTTCTGACTTCTGTGACCATCAACTTCGTTACTCCTTAAACTGTTGTGAGATGTAAATGATGCATGCAATGCCTGCCACAGCGCTCAGTGTAATGCTTAGTATGTGTCGTGTGTGTGCGCGCAAAGTCACGTCCGACTCTTTGTGATCCCCATGGACTGTAGCCCGCCAGACTCTGTCCATGGAATTTTCCAGGTAAGAATACTTAAGAGTGGGTTGCCATTTCCTATTCCAGGGGATCTTCTAGATCCAGGGATCAAACCTGTGTCTCTTGTGTCAGCAGACAGATTCTTTACCTCTGAGCCACCTGCTGCTGCTGCTGCTAAGTCGCTTCAGTCATGTCCGACTCTGTGCGACCCCATAGATGGCAGTCCACCAGGCTCCTCCGTCCCTAGGATTCTCCAGGCAAGAATACTGGAATGGGTCGCCATTTCCTTCTCCAGTGCATGAAAGGGAAAAGTGAAAGTGAAGTTGTTCAGTCGTGTCCAACTCTTAGCGACCCTATGGACTGTACCCTACCAGGCTCCTCTGTCCATGGGATTTTCCAGGCAAGAGTACTGGAGTGGGGTGCCATTGCCTTTTCCGCTGAGCCACCTGGGAAGCCCCTAATATGTGTTAGGTATGATTATTTATATGCTAGAGTAGACAAGGCTAGAAAGAAAATGTGTACTCAGTTGCCTCCACCAGAGGGCAGAGTAAGAATTGTATTTTGTCTTTTTCTATGTCGATTCTGGTAAGGGAAACTAGAGTGCATAATTTAAATATCACTTACTAATCCTCAAATCCTGACAGGAGGCTATAATAGACTTAAAAAGAAACAAAACTATTTAAAAATACATTAGCATAATAAACTGAATATTCTTTTACATTCCATAAATTCAGTATGTATTCAATATTCAATACACTTCATATGTATTCAATTACATGAATACTATTGAAGCAAAAAATTTTGGTAGTGAGGACAAATATAAAGTAATTATGAGGATTTTTTTGAAGTTGGAAATGTCATAAGCAACTTCCTTAAAATTATTCTAGACTATGATGTATGGGTAAAAGGAAGAAATGGGGATATGAAAAGTTATTTAATCGATGCAATTTCTTCTGTTAAACAGAGAAGGGGCAAATGTTTTACCAAAAAACGTTAACACTTTAAAAATCACAGAAGTAAGAGTATGCCGGAGGATGGAGGCAGGCAAAACTGTGTTCAATTCAGTTGCTCAGTCGTGTCCAACTCTGCGACCCCATGAACCACAGCACACCAGGGCTCCTTGTCCATCACCAACTCCCGGAGTTTACTCAAACTCATGTCCATAGAGTCGGTGATGCCATCCAACCATCTCATCCTCTGTCATCCCCTTCTCCTCCTGCCTTCAATCACAGATTGAAAATGATTCCTTCAATATATTCCTGAGTTCTTCAAGGTGCCTTGGAATATGCTTCCCAAAGGAAGAAGATAAATCACTTCTGACTTCTCATCAGTGTCGTACTCAGCAGAAACTCCTTGACTTCAGTGTCTCCATTTCCTCTAGAAAGGCAGAGTGGACTATGGGTCAGAGGTACTGACAGCCAGCTTACTGCTGCAGGTGTCTTTCAGAAATATCACATCCATTGTTGAGCAAAAGAAATAGCAGCCAATTGTAAAGGAATCAGCAACTTTAAAAAAAAAAATTATTCATTTTTAATTGAAGGATAGTTGCTTTACAATATTGGTTTGATTTCTGCCATACATCAACATGAATTAACCATAGGTATACATATGTCCCCTCCCTCTGGAACCTCCCTGCCACGTCCCACCCTTTCTCACCCCTCTAGGTTGTTACAGAGCTCTGGTTTGTGTCCCCCGAGTCATACCATTAGCTGTCTTTTCTTTTGGCTTTGCTGGATCTTCGATGATGCACATGGGCTTGCTCTAGTTTTGGCAAAAGGGGACTATTCTTTCTTCTGGTGTTTGGGCTTCTCATTGAGGTGGCTTCTCGTTGCAGAGCACAGACTCCAGGCTCACAGGCTCTAGAGTGAGAGGCTCAGTAGTTGTGGTGTATGTGCTTAGCTGCATTCCCCCCCCCCCCCCCCCGGCATATGTGAAATCCTCCCAGACCAGGGATCAAATCCACATCCCCTGCATTGGCAGGTGGATTCTTATTCATCACTAGACCACCAGGGAAGTCCAGCAGCTTATTTTAATGATTCTTGACATGTAAATTGGTCTTCTGCAAAGTGTGTTTTGTTCCTTAATCATTTGAGCTTTCAAACAAAAATTAAATCCTGGGAAATGTTCCTACTTTATTAGCTAAAAACTTCTTTCCCTAGTTGATAGACAAACCCTCACAGCCACAAAACCCAAGACAACGACAAGGCTAACAGACTCCCAGGGAGACAGGCCTTCCACTGGGTGGTCTCAGCCCTCTCCTCCCAGTTCCCCTCTCAGGTGTGCAAACATTCTGACACCGTGTGACGCCTGCAGACTTTGCAGTGGGAACTCCCTCAACAGCCTGCTATGAAGCAGAACTCCATTCTCTGGACTTTACTGTCCAAGGGCTCAGGTTTCCTAGGGACCTTCTCAGCAGATCCCAAAGGGCCACCTTGAATGCATCTGATGCATCAGCATCACCTGGGGTGGGGTATTGTTGTCAGACATGACTCTTTTGCGACCCCATGGACTGCAGCTCGCCAGGCTCCCCGTCCATGGATTTCCCAGGCAAGAATACTGGAGTGGGTTGCCATCCCCTTCTCCAGGGGATCTTCCCGACCAAGGGATCAAATCTGCGTCTCCTGCATTTGTGGGCAGATTCTTTACCACTGAGCCAAGGGGCAGGTGTACTACAAGTTTCCCCAATTTAACTTCAGACTCACTGAGTAAAATCTCCCAAACTGGTTATCAAAAATCTGTATTTTAAATTATTTTATTGGATAAATCTCATCAGCACCAGATTTCAGAACTTCTCAGCTAGGGGAGAGTTAGAAAATTGAGTATAATAACAATAATACCAAATTCACCACAGGGTTTTACAGTATGCTAAATGACTTAACCTTCATTTTGCCATTGCTGGCCCCACGAGATAACTATAACATTAGGAGCATACTTGTATTACAGGCATTCTCTTGTATCCTCCAGGAGGTAGGTTCTATTAGTGTCCTTATTCTAGACTCTAGATGGGGTACAAAGGCTTTCAGCAATAATTGGCTGGACTTCTCTGGTGGCTCAGTGGATAAGAACCCGCCTGCCAATGCAGGGGAAAACGGGTTCACCGCTGGTCTGGGAAGACCCCACATACTGAGGAGCAACTAAGCCTGTGCGCCACAGCTACTGAGTCCACATGCCACAACTATCGAGCCTGTGCTTCAGAGCCTCCAGCTCTAGAGCTGCAGCTACCGGGCCCATGTGCTCCAGACCCTGTGCTCCGCAACAAGAAGCCACCACAGTAAGAAGGCCACACACCTGCCCTGCAATGAAGAGCAGCCCCCGCGCACCACAACTGAAGGGAAGCCCCTGAAGCAGTGAAGACCCAGCACAGCCAGACATTAACAAAAAAGGAAAGAAAGATTAGCTGTTCAAGACCAGATCTGGGCAGTGATTGAAGCTTTGACTCCAAACCCTCTTAGTTCCAATCCTTCCACCACACAGCACTGTCTTACAGATTTCTAAGTTGGACAGAGCCACACCTTACCTTACAGAGGGGGGAAATTTAAAAACAGAAGGTCTAAGACAACATAGAGATCCAGCTCATTCTGAGTACCTGCTGCTTAATTACCTTCACAACAATGTTCTTTAGAGGCAGATTTAATGTACACTTTCTTGTCTGTAGAGATGTTTCTGAAGGACATGCCTATATTTGGAATTATTTTTCAAGCACTGCAGACAGGTTTAGACTGATCCACTCATACTCTTCACAGATTTTTATTAAAACAACTTTTCAGCTGAATGAGATACAGACAAAGTGAGAGGTTTCTCTATAGCCATAAAAGACAGATACAAAAGAAGATGAAGTCCCTGTGACCTTAGTAAGCTGACTGTTGTTGCTGTACAGCTGCTCAGTCGTGTTCAACTCTTTGCAACCCCCATGGACTGCAACACACCAGGCTTCCCTGTCCTTCACCATCTCCTGGAATTTGCTCAAACTCACATCCATTGAGTCGGTGATGCCATCCAACCATCTCATCCTCTGTCGTCCCCTTCTCCTCCTGCCTTCAATCTTTCCCAGCATCAGTGTCTTTTCAAATGAGTCAGCTCTTTGAATCTAGTGGCCAAAGTATTCGAGTTTCAGTATCAGTCCTTCTGATGAATATTCAGGACTGAATATTTCCTTTGGGATTGACTGGTTTGATCTCCTTGCAGTCCAAGGGACTCTAAAGAGTCTTCTCCAATACCATGGTTCAAAAGCATCAATTCTTCAGCACTCAGCCTTCTTTATGGTCCAATTCTCACATCTATATATGACTACTGGAAAAACCATAGCTTTGACTATATGGACCTTTGTCAGCAAAGTGATGTCTCTCTGCCTTTAATACACTGTCTAGGTTTATCATAGCTTTACTTCCAAGGAGCAAGTATCTTTTAATTTCATGGCTGCAGTCACCATCTGCAGTGATTTTGGAGCCCAAGAAAATAAAATCTGTCACTGTTTTCATTGTTTCCCTATCTATTGCCATCAAGTCATGGTACTGGATGCCATGATCTTAGTTTTTTGAATATTGAGCTTTAAGCCAGCATTTTCACTCTTCTCTTTGACCTTCATCAAGAGACTCTTTAGTTCCTCTTCACTTTCTGCCATAAGGGTGGTGTCATCTGCCTATCTGAGGTTATTGATATTTCTCCTGGCAATCTTGATTCCAGTTTGTGCTTCATCCAGCCCAGCATTACTCATGATGTAATCTGCATATAAGTTAAATAAGCAAAGTGACAATATACAGCCTTGACGTACTCCTTCCCCAATTTTGAACCAGTCCATTGTTCCATGTCTGGTTCTAACTTTTTATTTTCTCAAAAAACCCCAGAAGTGTTTCCAGTCCCACCTGCTTTCCCAGGACCTTGTTACTCACCCAAGAGATCCCCTCCGTGTGCCCTCCCCTTTTCCTGGGCAAGATTTTGATCAATAGAATATGGCATAACAAAAAGGGATACAGCTTCTGGACTTCCCTGGTGGCACAGTAGATAGAAATCTACCTACCAATGCAGGGGACATGGGTTCGATCCCTAATCCAGGAGATCCCACAAGCCTGTGTGCTACAACTACTGAGTCCACATGCCACAGGTGTTGGAGCCTGTCTGCTTTAGGGTCCAAGAGCCACAACTACTGAGCCCTATTGCTGCAACTACTGAAGCCCACGTGCCCAGAGTCTGTGCTCCCCAACAAGAGAAACCACCGCAGTGAGAAGTCCATGCACCACAAGAAAGAGTAGCCCCTGCTTGCTGAAACTAGAGAAAGCCCATGTATAGCAACAAAGACCCAGTACAGCCTAAAATAAATAAATAAATAAATATTAAAAAAAAAAAAAAGGGTACAGCTTCTGCCTGGCTCTGTCTTTTAGGACACTCGTGTGGACACGGTGAGGAAGCCCAAGTTAGTTCATGTAGAGAGGACTGATGCTACAGCCAGCAGCCAGCTTTCACCTCCAGAATGTAAGGGAACAAAGCTTCCAGTCTTCAAGATTAATAGAGAGCTTTCCGGATAAGACCCTAGACTTGCTGCACTCTGAATTCCTGTCCCACAAAATTCATTCTCCTAACAGTTTGTTGTTTGGCACCACTAAGTTTCGATACAATGTGCTATATATACAATCATGGTAAGTGGAACTCTGACCATAGTCCATTCCCTTTTTAGGCTCAATTACATTCAGTGAATGTTCTAGAGAAAAAAAATTCACCCAAAACTTCACTGCTTTGAGACAAAGCAACTTATCAGTACTTATAAACTGTTCCACCCAAAGATCCCCAGGCGGAAATAAGTGAATAGATATGCCCTGAAACTGGATTTCTCCCGTACCCTTTTCTTTTTTACCATCAGCTTAGGTCTGTTTTCCAGGAAGTTATGCATTGTTTCCCCTGGGGAGCCTGCACAGGGATCCTCTTACTCCCATATAAGAGGCATGGATTTGAGTATTAGCCCTCCCAGAACTATTTTCATTTTAATATCATACAGCACTGTAGGCAGATAGAAGGAATCTCTAAGTTCAGAGTGTAACGTCTGTGCCAGGAAGGCATGGAAGGGAAAATGAATCGTTCACATTTCTGACAAGCCATGGGAAGGAAGCTGACATCCACTTTGCTCCAGGGTAAAACAAAGGTTCAACCAGGTCTGGTGGCTTATGATACAGAACTAAAGGAATCTGGTCAATTATCTAATTTCTCTTGACAGGCAAATCTGTACTGTTCAGAATGAAACCTTTTTGATGCAGCAAGACCCCATACTAATTTGAAAGCTGAACACCATGTTTTACACTTTCTAAATCTGGTGAGAAACATTCTCTGCATCACCATACACATGGGAGGTATTAATATAAAAGAGCTAGTTGTATATCAGAAGGATGGCCTTTCCAACTGAGTCTAGTAAAACAATATTTTCTGGGTTTCTAGACATAACCACATAACAAATTTGCTATGTGACCTTAGAAAGGTCATATTACTTCTCTGGTTCTTGTATACTCAGCAAAAATAAAGAGGTCAAATAATATAACTCTCTATATCTATCACTCTATGAGATTCCAGGACCCAGACTTGATCTTAATCAAAGCCTCAACAAAGACTGGCACAGTTCCAGAGAGGGCCACATCAGAAAACTCTTTGTTTTTATGTAAGGAATGAACTATCTTTCACTATATCATTTAGAATGTGTTTGCCTACACAATAAAATCTTAATCAAAGTGGCTTTCAATATCTATTTTATAACATCTCAAAGGTAGGGTGGGCTCCTGGGCAGGTTGATAAAGTGGCTTACATGTCATGAAGACCCAAGGCTGGGACTTCCCAGGTGGTCCAGTAGTTAAGAATCCACCTGCCAATGCAGGGGACACAGGTTCAATCCCTGGTCAGGGAAGATCCCACATGCCACAAGACAACTAAGCCCATGCTCTGCAACAAGAGAACGCCTGCTCACTACAACTAGAAAAAGTCCACGTACAACACTGAAGACCCAGTACAGCCAAAAATTAACTAAGTAATTTTTTTTTTTTTTAAAGAAAGACCTAGGGTCTTCTGAGCTTTGATGTTTACTCCCTCCATAAGTGGGTAATCAGATAGCTCCAGTGGAACCAAGCATTACATCCAGACAAAATGTCATGAGGAAGAAGTGAGAGTATCTCCTTTGGGGACTTTCTCTCAGGTGAGAGACCCTTCCCAGAATGACACCCCTGACCCCCAACCAGCAGCAGCAGACTTCTTCTTATGTCTCATCAACCAGACTGGGTCATGTTCTCCACCTTGAATCCATCACTGGCCAAGAGAATGAGGTCCCCTAGGTAGCTTAGGCTAAGCATTTGAGTGAGATGGATACTGAGAGTCAGTCAAATGTCCGCTACGTTCCCCTCCAACTCTGCTTTAATTTCTCCTAAAATAAGCTCAGACTGTCCCACCTCTCCACTCCCAAGAGCACTGGACAATACCAAACTACTGCTGTAGGCGATGGTTCTCAACCCTGGGTGCCCAGTAGAGTTATCTGGGAAGTATTAATACTTTTATAACCATGCCAAGCTTAAACTTCACCCCAGAACAATAATAATGGGATCTCTGAGCATGGGAGCAGATGATTCTGGTTTGTCCAGGATGACAGCAACTTAGGGATGATACCAACTCTCCTGACTCCTGCTTTTTTTTTTTTTTTAATAAATTTATTTATTTTAGTTGGGGGCTAATTACTTTACAATATTGTACTAGTTTTTGCCATACATTGACATGAATCAGCCATGGGTTTACATGCGTTTCCCCATCCTGAGCCCCCCTCCCACCTCCCTCCCCATCCCATCCCTCTGGGTCATCCCATTGCCCAAGCCCTGAGCATTTGTCTCATACATCGAACATGGAATGGTGTCTGTTTCACATATGATAATATACATGTTTCAAAGCTATTGTCCCAGAACGTCCCACCCTCACTTTCTCCCTCAGAGTCCATAAGACTGTTCTATGCATCTGTGTCTCTTATTCTGTCTCGCACTGACTCCTGCTTTAACACTTGTCCCACTCCTGGCTTTCACTCTTGTTTATTCCATGCAGTTCTATACAGTATATATAAGTCATTTGACTACTAAAGGGCATTCTACAAATCTTCCTATGAGAACAACAAAGGTCAAATTTATATAAACACTTGCCTCCCCCAACTCTTTTTAGATTTCTTTAGAAATGCCTAAAGGGAAAAGACTCCTACCTGATTCTGACTTGTGTTAATGTTTCACAGCTGCCTAAAGCAGCTTTTTAATAAATGCATATTTTAACAAACATGCTTCAGCAGGTAGCTCATGTGTGACGTTTTATGACATGCATAGATTTACCCATTTGCAGTCAAACATTTTAAAAGGTATTCATTCCTTTGTGTGTGCGTGCATGCTCAGCCACTCAGTCATGTCTGACTCTTTGTCTGCCAGGCTCCTCTGTCCATGGAATTTTCCAGGCAAGAATACTGGAATGGGTTGCTATTTCCTACTCCAGGGGATCTTCCTGACTCAGGGATTGAACCCATGTCTCTTGCACTGGCAGGTGGATTCTTTACCACTGTGCCACCTGGGAAGCCCTTTAGTGTGTTTTAAGTTGTGTCTCAGTAGCACTCAACTCTGAAGCACTGTAGGACAAAGAAAGTGCTGCCAAGTCCATTCCCCACTACCTCCTCATGGCGACAGAAGAAAAATAGCACACAAAATCTTAATTTCATTGTGACAGCAAAGATAGATTTTTTAAAAGTCAACAACGTTCTGCCCAGAACACACTACACTTTCAAAGTTGTTTATTTCAACTCCTATTTGTTATCTTTCCTTGAAAGAGGTATAGTGTGCATAAACTAAGCATGTTGAAAGGAAAAGGAATATCATTCTCTTTAAATGAAAGTGGAAAGTGCTAGGCCAAACTGGAAAGAATAATATAAATAATATGAAAATAAACTGGGGCAAAGGGATGCTAATTCGTCCTTCTAGAAACCACACCAAGCCAAGAACCCATTCCAGAGCGGAAGAAGTTGTAAAAAAGAAAGGAAGGACAAACTACCTCTCACTAACGCTTGCCCAAAACTGAGGTGGAAGGAAATAGCATACTTAGGTAAAAAGTCTACTAAATATTTAATGAACCAAGTTTATAAAACCGTTTCTATCTTTACAGTTTTGATTGCTTCCTGCCTTTCACTTTGCTCTCTTCCTCTCCTCCTTTAAAGAAAGTGCTCTGGCTCCCTCCCGCAGCTTCCCTCTACAGCTGCCGGCTGCACCTTCCTTCTGTTCCACAAACACAGCTTTTCTTTAGCCAAATCCTCAGTCCAGCTCCTCCTCCCGATGTTTCAAGTTTCTCTCCGGGGTAACGCTATCTTCTGGTTACCCAGGCTTGAAGCCTTTAATCCCCCCTATGCCCACTTCTTCCTCATCCCTAATGTCTGGGTCCCCTTACCTCTCCCAGTGCTACCAGTTTAGGGTGGAGACAGAGTAGGGACATGGGGTGCATGTCTGCTGGAGCCTGCCTGGCTGCAGCAGTGCCCCGCCAGTTCCCCTAGCCCCCAGATTTCCGACCTCAGGGAAGTTTTTTTAACTTCTCTGTGGCTCAGTTTCCTCATCTGCAAAAAGACAGTTGGTAACACTACTACTTATCTCAATGGGTGGTTGTGAGAATGAAATCCGGTAACACGCAGAGCACCAGAAGAGTCAACAGTAAGCACTGGCTGCCTGAAATGCAGGCCTCACCACTGCATACCGGCACCTCTGCACGAGCCTCCGAGCTGGCCCGACTCCCTTCTCAAATGCCACTCCCACACATTTCAAAGAGGAACCCTGCTCATCCCACTCCACTGCTCCACAGTCGTCAGTGGCCCTCAGATGATGAAGCAGTTTGATTCATCCTCCATTGGCAGCATCCACAATAGGCCCAGAGCCTGCATTTCCAGCCACGTGGCCTTGAAACAGCATTTGCAGACCCTGTGTCCATCTAACCACAGCCTATTCCTCCGTAGACTTGGAGCCCCTTCTCTCCTCACACTTCTCACTCCACCTGGGACTTTTCTTCTCAACCGCTCAAATCCTTTGACTCTGATATATTTCAAACAAAACAGAATAATACACTTATCCTCCACCCAATGCTATCAATGATAAATGTTTTGTCACAACCACTCCACATCTCTTTAAAGAGATCAAATATTATGGATATATCTGAAGGCCCATGTACCCAGTCCTGATCCTACGGCCCTCACAACCTCCCCAGAAGTAACATATATCATATCCTGGATCTGGTACTTGTGATTTTCTTGCCCTTTTAAAACACTATTATTGATCACGAATAAGAAAAGTCTGAGATACTGGCCCAACAAAGAAGAGCCTAAGGAGACATAACTAAATGTAATGTGATATCTGAGATAATTCTGAAGCAGGAAAGGTACATTAGGGAGTAACAAAGAAATCTCAACAAACCATGGACTTTAGTTAATAATAAAGTGTACACAGACATTCATTAGAGACTGGTGGCTCAGATGGTAAAGTTGCCTGCAATGCAGGAGACCGGGTTCAGTCCCAGGGTCGGGAAGATCTTCTGGAGAAGGGAATGGCAATGTACTCCAGTATTCTTGTCTGGTACATCCCACGGACAGAGGAACTCGGTGGGCTACAGTCCATGCGGTTGCAAAGAGCTGGACATGACTAAGCAACCAACACTTTCACTTCAGCCATTCATTATTTGTGACAATGGTTCAAGCTGGCTTTAGAAAAGGCAGAGGAACCAGACATCAAATTGCCAACATCTGCTGAATCATCAAAAAAGCAAGAGAGTATCAGAAAAACATCTATTTCTGCTTTATTGACTATGCCAAAGCCTTTGACTGTGTAGACCACAACAAACTCTGGAAAGTTCTTAAAGAGATGGGAATACCAGACCACCTGACCTGCCTCTTGAGAAACCTGTATGCAGGTCAGGAAGCAACAGTTAGAACTGGACATGGAACAGCAGACTGGTTCCAAATAGGAAAAGGAGTATGTCAAGGCTGTATATTGTCACCCTGCTTATTTAACTTATATGCAGAGTACATCATGAGAAACGCTGGGCTGGATGAAGCACAAGCTGGAATCAAGATTGCTGGGAGAAATATCAATAACCTCAGATACGTAGATGACACCACCCTTATGGCAGAAAGTGAAGAGGAACTGAAAAACCTCTCAATGAGGGTGAAAGAGGAAAGTGAAAAGGCTGGTTTGAAACTGAACATGAAGAAAAACTAAGATCATGGCATCCAATCCCAACACTTCGTGGCATCCAATCCCCATCGCTTCATGGTAAATAGAAGGGAAAAAGTGGAAGCAGTGACAGATTTCATTTTCTTGGGCTCCAAAATCACTGCAGATGGTGACTGCAGCCATGAAATTAAAAGACACTTGCTCTGTGGAAGGAAAGCTATGACAAACCTAGACAGTGTATTAAAAAACAGAGACATCACTTTGCTGATAAAGGTCTGTACAGTCAAAGCTATAGTTTTCCTTGGATGTGAGAGTTGGACATTATAGAAGGCAGAGTGCTGAAGAATTTATGCTTTCGAATTGTGGTGCTGGAGAAGACTCTTGAGCATCCCTTGGACTGCAAGGAGATCAAATCAGTCACTCCTAAAGGAAATCAACCCTGAATATCTACTGGAAGGACTGGTGCTGAACCTCCAATACTTTGGCCACTTGATGCAGAGTCGACTCATTGGAAAAGACCCTAATGCTGGGAAAGATTGAGGGCAAAAGGAGAAGTGGTTGGCAGAGGATGAGATGATTAATAGCATCTCCGACTCAATGGACATGAATTTGAGCAAATTCTAGGAGATTATGGAGGACAGAAGAGCTTGGCATGCTACAGTCTATGGGATGGCAGAGTCAGGCACCACTTAGCTACTTACTGAACAACAATGAAAACTGGTGGGACTGGAAATTTAAAGAACCTGCTTTAAATTGGATAGCCACAAGAGGGAGCTCTCTGGTCAGACTGGAATGTTGGAGACTGATGGCCTGTAACGGTCTCACTTGGGACCACCAAAATATGTAGCTCAGAGATGACCAAAACCCTAAGGCTGAGGCCCATGGGACTTATAAATCAGATGGCTTTCTTGAGCTGGGGTTTCTGTGGGAGGGCGGCTGGACTGATCACTGAATTGTCTCTCGTTGACAAGTTGCCGAAGTTGTAGTTCTTTACTGTCCAGCACTCAGTGGTGAAGTGTTACACTCAGTGGTAATATCCTGAGACAGTTAAATATGAAGGACATCGTGTATGTGTGTGTGTCTACTCTCAGAGAGAGGATACTCAAGCACAGTTACTACTTTATAGTGTCAGCACAGCTCTGCTCTCTAAGCACCACAGAAAAGGAGGGCATCTCTGGAAGCATGTAGGCTCACAGGAACTTCCCCTGTTGTGCTCTGGAAGTTCAGGACCCAGGGCTGGGGCCATGAGAGTAATGCCCATCTCCAAATGGCACGGCATCTCAGAAAAGCCAAGTCTGCAGCCTGCGCAGGTTCAATTTAGGTAGAATATGTGTGGTCTCGAGGGTGAGGTGAGCTAGACACTCCGGGTCAAGACTGGAGGTGGTGTTCCCCGTGGTCCTGACCTGTGTCCTCCACCCCCCCTCTGCCACGGTCCGTCCCCAAAACCCCTCTCAGGCACAGCCTCTGGTTTAGTAGTCTGTCTCCTCCCCTTCCCTGATCCCCCCAGTGCTGGGAAAGGTTCAGTCTTTTACTCCTCAGCTTGATTTCAGGACATCATTAGTTCCTTCAGAAGCATCTGTGTTTTAACTCAGCTGTAATTTTTGACCTAAAACACTTTCTTTCTCCTATCTTCCTTCTGTCCTGACTCCCAGCATCTTAAGGTAGTCTCAAGTGCTGCCCAAACCCGGAACAGCCCTCTCCATCAGATGAAAGGTTCCTCCCAGGCAAGGCTCCTGTTCGTTGCTTCTGTGGATTTCCAAGGGCAAAACTATTGGGGTGTTTCTTCACTGAAGACCATCCCTCTGATAACCTGTTCTCTACCCATCTGGTCGCTGCCTTCCTGTCCTCGGCTGGTTTAATCCTGGTAGCAGGCACTTCTCAATCATGGGGTGGGGGCCATAAGAGCTCACAGGCTCCCAGTCAGGCTCCGAGCACTCAGCAACCTCTGACAGAGCCCATGTGCTGCCATCTTCCTCTGCCCAGGCCTTGCCATGGGGGTGAAGGGTCACCCTCAGGCTGAATGGGGTTTCCGTCCTCTTATCCCAGGGGAGACTTCCATTTTGTGAAGTGGTTGAGTCATTTCCCTGCTGGACTCATGTCCAAGTTCTTTGACTTTTGGGCACAAACACTGCCTGGATGGCCACCAGCCTCCTCAGCTTGGCCCAGGCCCTTTGGGCTGGCCCTCCCTGTATGGCCGCTGTCTCCTTTCCCATTCACCCCTGGCCTCAGACGCTGAGGGGCCCCCAGCTCCTCTTGCTGGACCACAGGCCTATCCCAGCCTCTCTCTGCCTCAGAAAAATCAGTTTTTAAACAGCCCATTAACGTCCTGACAAGAATTTCCCCCAAGTCCCTGATTAGGGTGCCCATTTCCCAGTCACAGCCCCCTCCTCACACCCCTCTGTGGCTATTTATAGTAGAAATGTGTGGAAGAGTGTGGAGGAGAAACATGTGGAGAAAGGAACCATTATAACTTGCCCTCAGAGGTCCTGATCATCTGTCCTTAATGTTTCAAAAACATGGAACCTACAATTGCTGCTTGAGGTGGGGATGTTGTTGGTTGGTTGTTTTTCAACCATACATCCCTTTGCCCTCCTCAGAACATCATATCGCTCAGGCCCTGCCGTCTTGGGTATGCCCCCACCACAGAGATCGGCCAGTCCCGGCTTTTATTTCATTTATCTGAAAACCTCTCCATTACCCACCCTCAAATCTGACCTCATTCCTGGCTCCACTGGGATGTACACACAGACACTGGGAGACCAGCAGGGTTTTACACTGGTCTAACTAACTTCAAAAAACAGAAAAACATAAACACTGAGAAAAGTGAGACTCTATCATTTTTGCCTCAAATAGTAGTTCATTGTCATGAATTTCAGGGCATCCAGAATATATAATTTTGTCAGCCTGTTAACCACAATTTTAGTAAAAGAGATAAACTGAAGCCTGTTTAAAAAAAAAAAAAAAGCATGAGATATTCTCCTAAGCAGCCCTAACACCCAGTGTTCCCTCTTCTTCTCAGAAAAGCTACGGTGACTCGAGTCTACGCTCAAATAGACACCACTTGTGTGTCCACTTCTGACCATGACATAGTAGAAGGGCCAAGAGCCCACGGGAGTCATGGGGAAATGGGAAGGGTGTCTGCTCCCACATTCCATGTGGAATAGGGGTGCATGGGGTAAGCCCAGCTGCAGGCAGTTCATCATAACCCTGAGATACTGCATGACGGGCTCCTTAAACCTTGGCCTGGAAGCAACCTCGGAAAGTATATGGTTGAGTTCCTCCACCTTCCAGATGAAACGACAAGCAGAGGGTGGGGACTTAGCCTCTGGTGCTGGCTGCCTGAGTTCAAATTCCGCAGCTCCAGTTCCCTGGCTGCTGTGCACCCTTGGCACAGTACTTAATCTGTGCTCAGCTTCTTCACTTATACAGTGGAGTTAATGATAGCATTGCCCTCTGAGGACTGTGGCAGTAAGTTGATACAGTTAAAGTAGTGAGTTGTTACTTAAGCAACTAAAAACAGAGCTACCAAATGATCTAGCAATCTCACTACTGGGCACATATTTGGAGAAAACCATAATTCAAAGAGATGCATGCACCCCAGTGTTCATTGCAGCACTATTTACAATAGTGTTTCCATCCATGTTGCTGTAAATGGCATTATTTCATGCTTTTTTATGACTGAGTAATGCTCCATTGTATATATGTACCACATCTTTATCCATTCCTCTGTAGATACAGAAGCAACTTAAGTATCCATCTACAGAGGAATGGATAAGAAGATGTGGTACATATATAAAATGGAGTGTTACTCAGTCATAAAAAAGCATGAAATAATGCCATTTCCAGCAACATGGATGGACGCAGAGATTCTCACACTAAGTGAAGTAAGCCAGACAAAGACAAATATTATATCATATTGCTTTTATGTAGAATCTAAAAACAATGATACAAATGAACTTATATACAAAACAGAAATAGACCCACAAACATAGAAAACAAATTTCTGACTTCAAAAGGGGAAAGTGGGGAAGGGATACATTAGGAGTTTGGGTTTAACAGTCACACACTACTATATTTAAAATAGATACCCAACAAGGGTCTACTGTAGCACAGGAAACTGTACTCAAGACTTTGTAATAACCTATAAGGAAAAGGATCTAAAAGGAATGTGTGTGTGTGTAAGTATGTGTGCTAAGTCACTTCAGTCATGTCTGACTCTTTGCAACCCACCAGGCTCCTCTGCCCATGGGATTCTCCAGGTAAGAATACTGGAGTGGTTTGCCGCGCCATCCTCCAGAGAATCTTCCTGACTCAGAGATCGAACTCGTGTCTCTTACGTCTCCTGCATTGGCAGGTGGGGTCTTCACCACTAGCACCAGCTGGGAAGCCTCGTGTGTATGTATACCCATACATATATATAACTGAATCACTTTTCTGTATACCTGAAACTAACATAAAATTATAAGTCAACTATACTTCAACAACAACAAAAAAATAAAGATAAAAGCTTCATGTAAAAATAAATAAAGTGCTTGTTGCTGGATGAGCACTGGATACAGGAAAGGCTGATTCATTTTTCAGTCCTAGCATGGAGCAGAGTGATAGGCATTTGATTGCTGCTCAATACATCTATCAGAAATGAATGAATGATTAAATAAGGAGGAGTATACCCATTTTGCAGATAAAAAAATAAGACTAGAGAAGACATTAGACAAGAATAGGGTTACGAACCTAATGAGAGGTGAAGTGGTCCCCCAAACCCAGATCCTGGCCAGATCCGGGCCACCTGCCTCCACACCACTGTCTCCCATTGACAATGACCACGGTAAACCTCAGCAAGCGGCCCCCTGAGGTCACCTTGACCCTGTCCTGCCTCCCGCCCACTTCAGCTGAGCCAGTGACCCTTACCCAGCCATGTGGCACATTGGAGGCTCTTCTGCAAATTTGACCCAGCTTTAACCCAACTCTGTCAGTGACTCCCATAAGGTGAGTCACTGAAGAATCTTCCCTGTGACACACTCCAGGTAGGAAACCCCCACCATTTGCTCTTGACCAGCTCCTTCTTTTTTAGACCAAACTGCCAACGCACTGCCTCTGCTCTCCTGCAAATTCCCACAGCGCTGTCGCTGTCGCAGAAGCCTGAGTTCCTAAGATCTTTGTTCTTTTTTCTGAAGGTGACTGTTTCTGCTAGGCCCTGCTCCCCGCCCTCTCCTCCCGCCCCCACCCCTACTTGCTATTCTGATGAAATTCTCTGCCTGGGAGAACAGGGAACTCCTGCCATGTGCTTCCCTCTCTCCCCTCCCACCCTCCTCCCCTCTCAGGCATCACTTCCTCTTTCCTCGCCTTGCATTCCTTTGCCTGCTCCTCTTGATTTACCTCTCTGTGCATAAAAGGGAGGGGACACTTGTAGTGAGAAGTCATCAGCTCCCTGTTCCCCAGTGCCTCCTTGTCAAAACTGGACCATCCTGACACATCATCAAGGGACGATTCAAATGTCGCCTCTGCTGTTTCTCTCCACAGCGGGCAGATTAAGGACACGGGCATCTGTTGGGAAGCATAATTGTCATTGTCGGTTCTATCTTCCCAAGGAGCAGCCTCCTCTGACGTTAGAGCCATGACCTTGCGATGCCTAAGGAAAACGCAGTGTCTGTTCTAACATTCTTGTGACCAGAACTCCCCCAGGGGGGCAGTCAGTCAAGGAGAAGGAGGATCCAGAGCAGAAACATCGAGTCATTCATCTGGTAGAGAAGAGAATTTCAGGCTCTGCTGTCTGTGGTTAGATAGCAAGTGTTTGTTTCTGAAAGATAAATTCTTTCTCAGGGAGGTAAAGTTTAGCCCAAAAAGTCTTTGTTCTGTGCTGACACCTGGCCCCAGGGAGAGAGGAGGGCTCAGGCACCCTCCATCCTGGCCTTCTGGTTTTCGATGATGAACGTGGATGAGCTGGACCCAGACAGCAGGACCCTCTCTGCAATGTGTTTCTGTCTTACTCCCACTGTGTCTTTTAAGTACAGATTTTTATTTTCGTCTCTCTCTGTACCCACCTGCCCGCCTCCTCTCTCTGTCCTCTCTCCTGTGCTTTTCTGCCTCCTCCACCCTTCCATTTCCTTTGTGCCAGGTGTGTTTCACTCTCTCCTTCCTTGGAACTGTCCCCTCTGCCTGCAGGGAAGGCCTGCAGTGGTGCTAACAGATGGCTTGCCGGAGGAACAATGGAATCGACATTGCATGTTGAAGGACTCACCACCAGATGGCACTCTACTAAGCTCTCCGCCCATTTCTTGGCTTTGATGAGAAATCTGATTGGTTAAAAAAAAATCACTGGAAAGCATCTTGAGAGGTCACTCAGCCCAGTGGCCTCCAATATTTTTAAAAATTTCTCACCCATATATGTAATAACTTCTTGATAGTTCACACCAACATTTGTCTGTCGGTACATATGTACTACTATCTATATTAAATACCAGTAAAACAATAAAAAGTATGTTTAGATAAGATTTAGTTTCTATTTTAATATTTTCTTCTTGCACAACAATGGATCATTTTATACACTTCTCCGAGAGATCACTGATGTAGTTTATATTTCTTTCCTCCAAAAGAACCACATTTCAATTTAAAAAGTACTTTTTGAGCTTCTACTATGTACTCAGCATTACAGAAGGAATAAAGAATGATTCAAAAAAAGAATGAGGATGTCCCTGGTGGTCCAGTGGTAAAGAATCTGCCTGTTGATGCAGGCAACACAGGTTCGATCCCTGGCCCAGGAAGATTCCACATGCCTCAGAGCAACTAAGCCTGTGCACAGCAACTACTGAACCTGTGCTCTAGAGGCTGCGAGCAGCAACTACTTAAGCCTGGGTACCCTAGAGCCTGTGCTCCACAACAAGAGAAGCTATCACAATGAGAAACTCAGGCCCCAAAACTAGAGAGTAGCATCCCTCCCTGATCACCCTACCTAGAGAAAGCCTGCAAGCAGCAACAAAGAACCCAGCACAGCCAAAACTGAAATTACAGGAAAAAAAAAAAGTGGGGGGAGTGCGGTGGGAATAAAACATGTTCTCTATCTAGAAGTGGCTTACGCTATAGCTATGGAGGCAAGATATAGCAATAGATATAAAAGAACTAAAGGCAATGTAAAACAGTATGCATGTAGCCACCAGCATACCTGGTTTGTAAACAATTCACTCATACTATTGTAAACAAAAAAGAATTTATTAGGTGGCTTATCTCTTTTAGGACCAGTAAGTAAGACAGGATTAAAGGTGAAGCAGCAACCAGAGAAAATAATCAACCACCCCAGGACTGTTCTGGTGGAAATCCATGGTATACCTGTCTGCTCCTCAGCGTCAATGACATGAGGGACCAGAGGGCACAGACCCTCCCAGAGATGCTCGGGGAGCACACCTCGGTCACAGGATCACACCCTCCTTCCCAGCAGTGTGGGGCTGCTTCTGCTCAGCAGAACCAAGGCTGTACCCCTAACCAGGCTTCAAGGACACCTTAACTCTCCTGACTCTGTGGAGAAAGGATAAGAGGTTGGAAGGGCTGTTGACTGAGCCAGCCCACAGGGTGCGCCAGGCCACCACAGTGTCCCCTGGATAAGAAAGGCTCCCCCACGCCTTGAGCTCTCATGTGAACAAGGCCAGGATGCCCATCAGGACCTGTGGGCTGCTACCCCAGGCTCTCAGTGGACCTCAGCCTGAGTCAGCCCTGAGTTTCTGTTACAGTAGGCGAGTTCTAAGAGCCTTTTTATCTGAGGCAAGTTCACCTAACTTCCAAAGTCCTTGCATTTTTTTTTTTAAAGATGTGTCTATTTTTCTTCTCCCAAATGCACATAAGACTTTCATGTATGGCTGCATCCTTCAGCCACCCTGAATTCTTCTTTGCCCTCTGGTCTTACTCACCTACCTGCCTTCTGAACTCATTTTGTATTGGCCTCCATTTCTTTCTATTCTCTGGCTCCTCCCTGCAAGCAGATACTAGATTCACTGCCTCACTTGACAGCTGGCTTTTATCCTATCCCTTGTCTTGCTCTCAGCATGATCCCCAGACTTTGCCTGAATCCCAGCTCACTCTTCATCTCCTTAATACATGTGGGCTCAGTCTCAGCATGAAATATACAGAAAGTGGTGCTCTGAGAAGCGGACGAGATAGAGAACTGGAAGAAGACATTCACCATGTGGACATGGGACATGAGTGCTCCTTGGTGACAGGAGCATGAAAGAGCCTATGTAAGCAGAAAACAAGAGTTTCATAAGTAAGGGGAGGTAACTGCTGTGATTTACAGAAGCTGAATATATTCTGATGCTGTAGGTGAGGTGACATAACAAGAGAACCAAAACAAAAGTGGTTTAAAAGTTTCACAGTTTCTTTCTTTCCCACAAAAATCCAAGCTGACAGTAAAGCTCTGCTCCTCAAAGTGTCAGGAGTCCTGGCATCCACGCATGGCTTCCACTCACAGCCATCACCATCTTGTCCGAGAAGAAGGCAATGAGAAGGGAGAGTGCGCTCCTGCCTTTAGGAGGGTAGCCTAGGCACTGTGTGCTTCACTTTCTCTCATATCCAGTGGGCCAGAAAGTAGTTACCTGGCCACATCAAGCTGCATGGGAGGGACTTCCCTGGTGCTTAAGTGGCTGAGACTCCATGCTCCCAACGCAGGGGGCCCAGGATTGATCTCTGGTCAGGGAACTAGATCCTTCATGCCGCAGCTAAGAGTTCACAGACCACAATTAAAGATCCTGCATGCTGCAATGAAGATTGAAGGTCCCATGTGCCGCAACTAGAACTCAGCACAGCCAAATAAATAAGTATTTTTTAAAAAGAAAAAGCCGCAAGGGAAGCTGGGAAGTATGGCCTTCACTGGCCATTGGCCCAGCTAGAACCTCTGTCTCTATGTAAGAAGGAAAGAGAGAATACTGGAGGAGAGCCAGCCGTCTGTGCCACACACAGTGATTCGGCTGCGGGGGAAGTTCTCAGGGCAAGACTGCTATGGTCTCACTGGATGAGGCTGACCAAGGGGGTTTTCCCTGGAGTGTGGGTCAAGCGACAGCCAGTGCTGTCTTAGAAAACATCATAGTTACTGGTGTTCACGGACCCATCCCGTGGGATTAGATAAAGGTAGATGGAAGAATGCAAGGTAATCTTATACCACCACACTGCTCCCACCCAACTGCCACCCGATCCGCAGCCTGGGGTGACAGCCAAGTGGAGCCCTTCACAGCCCAGTGCATCCAGCACTGGTCAGGGTTCAATCCCAGCTTTCCCTTCAGCCGATGTGCATCAAACTGTGATTTTAGCAACTTGCTCTACCTTCCTATGCCTCCATTTCCTCCTCTATAAAAGGGCTAATAGCAGCAGTACCTACCTCACATGGCTGTTCTGAGGAGTAAATGAACTAATGCATTCTCACTGTACTTGGTATGTAGCAAAGACTCAAGAATCCTTGGCCATTATTACATAACAGACTTATAAACACCACAAACTCACCTGCACCCCTACCTCATACCTGTACATCCTGACTCTAATCCAGCCAAGAAGAGAGTCCAGTTTCTTTCCTCACCTTTCATGTCCTAGGCTCCACTGTGGGAGAAAGAGTCATGCCACCAAGGGCCATGACTTAAAGGGGCCATGACTTAAAGACAAGAGGAAAGCACAGAGGTATAGAGACAACAGTGAGCATGGGCTTTGGAAAATAATGCAAATCCCAGAACAATTACAATGGAGTGTTCACCTTCGGAGACAGTGGAAAATAAATGTGGAGTTTAATTCATGCATTCATCAATTAACACAGATCAAAATGTGAAAAACCACCAAACAAGGAAACTCTCTAATTTCTGAAAACTCATCTGGGAAAGAAACTCTCTGCACCAGCAATGGGAGTTGGAACACTTGCTACAATGGTTGCAGTTCACATCAATCGGAGCGTTACAATAAATCTATATTCTAACACTTGAGCCTCTCTTAATAACCTGGCTTATATTGCCATCCCCTGATCCAAAGCACCTGGGCAAAACTTGAAAAATCAGCATCCATGTTCCTTATACCCCTCCTCCAAATCCCAGCAGCTTCCTGCATTTATTTATTGCCTATAAATGTAACTCTGGGTGGTAGAAAAGGAGGGTAGAGTTCCCCTAAAAGGAACTTTTCAGAATCTTGTGGGGAGCCTTTCAACTGCATACTATATAGGTTCCCCCACACACACCAAAATACCTACTTACCCACTAACTAATGATGTGCTGGAGTCATCACACATCTGACCAGCTCAGCGAAGCAGGTTTGCACACACCTCTTGCCAAATCTACATGCAGCAGCATCTCATTGGTAGCTTGAGATCAGACATGGTGGAAATATTTATAGTATGGAAATTGATAACCACCATAAATCAGGACTCTCCCCATCTCTGACTCTAGAGAGGTTATTTTAAAATATTTATCAGTACAACCCCACCTCCACCCACCTTGGAAGATCGCTACAGTAACAGTTCATGTTACTAAGGATGATATATTATATCTGCCTCCTGACATGTGGGAGTGGAAAAAAATAGAGAAGTCAGTGTTCTACAGTATTGGGGGGAACTATGCTGGGTACTACAAGCTTCTGTTCTCCAGAAGAGTCAGATGTTTGGTGACTCCAAGCAGAGTGATGAGCTCAGCTGTGTTTCCATGAAGAAGCAGCTGGGAAGTCCTGCTGGGTGGAGATACAAGGCTTATCACATTCTCTGCCTTTGTGATACTTCTGACTTGGATGTTAGATGAGGCTAGACCACAAAACAGTGAGTGATACATAAGACACACTAATATAAGGAAAGGGACAAATGACTCGTGTAGATACGAACTATGCTAAAATGGCAGACTGATGGTTGTTCGAGTGACTACTACGTGCCAGACACAGGGCTTGGTTCTGGGGACTCAAGTGAGCAAGACAGACCTGATTGCTGACCTTGGAATGCTCATCATCTAATTTGGTGCCTCTCAAGGTGTCGTCTGACGACATTTGCATCAGAATCATCACTAGTAACAACGGCTACCATGTATTAAGGGCATGGTACATGCCAGTCACTAAAAGAAGTGCTTTACACGTGCCGTGATTTCATTCTCATAGCAACACTATACTTGACCTATTATTATTATCCCTATTCTGCAGATTAGAAAACTAAGACAAAAAAACTGAACTGCCTTGTCCAAGGGTCACACCATTAGGGAAAACAGGGCTATGATTTAAATCTTGAAGTCTGGGCTCAGTACTCACATGTTAAAGTGAAAGAAAGTGAAAGTTGATCAGTTGTCTCCAACTCTTTGGGATCCCATGGACTGCAGCACGCCAGGCTTCCCTGTCCATCACCAATTCCCGGAGCTTGCTCAAACTCATGTCCATTGAGACGGTGATGCTATCCAACTATCTCATCCTCTGTCATCCCCTTCTCCTCCTGCCTTCAATCTTTCCCAGCATCAGGGTCTTTTCCAATGAGTCAGTTCTTTGCATCAGGTGGCCAAAGTATTGGAGTTTCAGCTTAAGCATCAGTCCTTCCAATGAATATTCAACACTGATTTCCTTTAGGATTGACTAATTTGATCTCCTTGCAGTCCAAGGGACTCTCAAAAGTCTTCTCCCAAAACACAGGTAAAAAGCATCAATTCATCGGTGCTCAGCTTTCTTTATAGTCCAACTCTCACATCCATACACGACCACTGGAAAAACCATAGTTTTGACTAGACAGACCTTTGTCGGCAAAGTAATGTCTCTGCTTTTTAATATGCTGTCTAGGTTGGTCACAGCTTTTCTTCCAAGAAGTAAGCATCTTTTAATTTCATGGCTGTAGTCACCATCTGCAGTATTTTGGAGCCCAAGAAAATAAAGTCTGTCGCTGTTTCCCCATGTATTTTCCATGAAGTGATGGGACCAGATGCCATGATCTTAGTTTTATGAATCTTGAGTTTTAAGCCAGCTTTTTCACTCTCCTCTTTCACTTTCAGCAAGAGGCTCTTTAGTTCCTCTTCACTTTCTGCCATAAGGGTGGTGTCATCTGCATATCTGAGGTTAATGATATTTCTCCTGGCAATCTTGATTCCAGCTTGTGCTTCATCCAGCCTGGCATTTCACAGGATGTACTCTGCATATAAGTTAAATAAGCAGGGTGACAATATACAGCCTTGATGTACTCCTTTCCCAACTTGAAAGCAGTCTGTTGTTCCATGTTTGGTTCTAACTGTTGCTTCTTGACCTGCATACAGATTTCTCAGGAGGCAGGTCAGGTGGTCTGGTATTCCCATCTCTTGAAGAATTTTCCACAGTTTGCTGTGATCTGCACAGTCAATGGCTTTGGCGTAGTCAATAAAGCAGAAGCAGATATTTTTTTGGAATTCTCTTGCTTTTTCTATGAGCTGAAGGATGTTGGCAATTTGATCTCTGATTCCTCTGCTTTTTGTAAATGCAGCTTGAACATCTGGAAGTCCACAGTTTATGTACTGTTGAAGCCTGGCTGGGAGAATTTTGAGCATTACTTTGCTAGTGTGTGAGATGAGTGCAATTGTATGGTAGTTTGAACATTCTTTGGCATTGCCTTTCTTTGGGATTGGAATGAAAACTGACCTTTTCCAGTCCTGTGACCACTGCTGAGTTTTCCAACTGCTACTGCTACTGCTAAGTCACCTCAGTCATGTCCAACTCTGTGCGACCCCATAGATGGCAGCCCACCAGGCTCCGCCGTCCCTGGGATTCTCCAGGCAAGAACACTGGAGTGGGTTCCAAATTTGCTGACATATTGAGTGCAGCACTTTCACAGCATCATCTTTAAGGATTTGAGATAGCTCAGCTGGAATTCCATCACGTCCACTAGCTTTGTTCATAGTTATGCTTCCTAAAGCCCACTTGACTTCACATTCCAGGATGTCTGGCTGTAGGTGAGGGATCATGCCATCATGATTATCTTGGTCATGAAGATCTTTTTTGTATAGTTCTTTGTATTCTTACCACCTCTTCTTCATATCTTCTGCTTCTGTTAGAAGCAGAAAATGGTATGTTTCATACCATTTCTGTCCTTTATTGTGCCCATCTTTGCATGAAATGTTCCCTTGGTATCTCTAAGTTTCTTGAAGAGATCTCTAGTCTTTCTCATTCTGTTGTTTTCCTTTATTTCTTTGCATTGATCACTGATGAAGGCTTTCTTATCTCTCCTAGGTCTTCTTTGGAACTCTGTGTTCAAATGGGTATATCTTTCCTTTTCTCCTTTGCCTTTTCTTTTCCTCTTTATTCAGCTATATAAAGGCCTCCTTAGGCAACTATTTTGACTTTTTGCATTTCTTTTTCTTGGGGATGGTCTTGATCGTTGCCTCCTATACAATGTCTTGAACCTCTGTCCATAGTTTTTCAGGCACTCTGTCTATCAGATCTAATCCCTTGAATTTATTTGTCACTTCCACTGTATAATCATAAGGGATTTGATTTAGGTCATACCTGAATAGTCTAGTGGTTTGCCCTACTTTCTTCAATTTAAATATGAATTTGGCAACACGGAGCTCATGATCTGAGCCACAGTCAGCTCCTGGTCTTGTTTTTGGTGACTGTATAGAGTTTCTCCATCTTTGGTTGCAAAGAATATAATCAATCTGATTTTGGTATTGACCATCTGGTGATGTCCATGTGTAGAGTCTTCTCTTATGTTTTTGGAAGAGGGTGTTTGCTATGACCAGTGCACGCTCTTGGCAAATCTCTGTTAGCCTTTGCCCTGCCTCATTTTGTACTTAAAGGCCTAATTTGCCTATTACTCCAGGTATCTCTTGACTTCCTGCTTTTGTATTCCAGTCCCCTGTGATGAAAAGGACAACTTTTTTGGGTGTTAGTTCTAGAAGGTCTTGTAGGTCTTCATAGAACCATTCAATTTCAGTTTCTTCAGCATTACTGGTTGGGGCACAGACTTGGATTACTGTGATATTGAATGGTTTGCCTTGGAAACGAACAGAGATCATTGTCATTTTTGATATTGCACCCAAGTAGTGCATTTTGGACTCTTTTGTTGATTACAAGGGCTACGCCATTTCTTCTAAGGGATTCTTGCCCACGGGAGTAGATACAATGGTCATCTGAGTTAAATTCACCCATTCCAGTCCATTTTAGTTCACTGATTCCTAAAATGTCGATATTCACTCTTGCCATCTCCTGTTTGACCACTTCTAATTTACCTTGATTCATGGACCTAATGTTCCAGGTTCCTATGCAATATTGCTCTTTACGGCATTGGACTTTACTTCCGTCACCAGTCACATCCACAACTGGGCATTGTTTTCACTTTGGCTCCGTCTCTTCATTCTTTCTGGTGTTAGTTCTCCACTTTCTTCCAGTAGCACATTGGGCACCTACTCACCTGGGAGTTCATCTTTCAGTGTCCTATCTCTTTGCCTTTTCATACTATTCATGGGGTTCTCAAGGCAAGAATACTGAAGTGGCTTGCCATTCCCTTCTCCAGTAAACTCACACCCTAAACCTACCTTAAAAAGAGTAACTGGAGGAGAATCTCTGGGACCGGATCCCTTATATTTTACCTTCAAATACGATCACTAAGGGACTGTGATCCCTACAAGTATTAAGATCTAGTGGCCTTGAGATGAAGTCAGACAATTCAATAAGCAATCATAATAAAAATAATGTCTTACAAGTGTCATGCAAGGGCTAAGTATGGGATGCTAAGAATGCCCTTAGCCTAGATGTGGTCTAGTATTGTTCATGTCTGCCTCACAGGTAGATGTTCTCCAGGCATCAAGGAAGCAAGAGAACTTCCAGTATGAGAAAATGGATTTTCATCACACAGTCAGAGGGAGGAAAGCTGCCAGGCCTCTGAAGACGTGGAAGAAATCCACTATGGCCAGAAGGTAGACTGGTGGGACCCTTCCTAAGAGAAGAGGCAGGAGTGCCGGTTGGAGTTGAGGTAATCCCTCTGGTAGAAGGTGGTCGTGTTTGCACACTGCATAAAGTTCCTGCATCCACCCAGGAAAGGGCCTTTTTGTAACTCAATCTCTCCCCCAAGTACCTTCACGCAATTTGCACCAAGTGCCATGCATCTTTCAGCAGGCATCAGTGGGGTTTCTGGGTCAGATTGGGAAGAGCTTTATTTATAAGTTTAGAAGGCTGAACAATGAACAGCTACTGAGGGATTTTTAAAAGGGGAATGACATGGCTGGATTCAGGTGTTTGGCTGTGGAAGTCATGGGTTTTTATGGAGCATTCTGTTGATGAGCCCAGGGGTTGCACACAGGACTCCATGGTGAGGCTGCCACCACGGCTGTGCCTGTCCTGTGAGGCTGCATATGCCTTCCCACCAGGAGACTCCGAGTTTCCTCTCACAGTCTCCCAATGTCACCCTGCACACCCAGGCTTGTCCACATGCTATCCTACTGGGGGTCAAAGATGCTAAGTAACATGCCCGCTATCCTACTGGAGGTCAAAGGTGCTAAGTAACATGCCCACTATCCTACTGGGGGTCAAAGATGCTAAGTAATATGCCCAAGGCTGCACAGCTGCGAAAGTTGAATTTGACAGCAGGTACTTTTTGTTCCCAAAGCTTGTGCTCTTATCTCTGTGCTCAGCCGCCTCCAAGTCTACAGAAACAGGGTATAGTCAGACCTTCCTGGGTTCTTACATGATAAAACCCACATGGGAAATTCAGAAGGACTCTATTTTTCTCCTTAGCATTCCATGCCATGGATAACTAAGAATGAATCAAGGCTACTTGTATCAGAGTAATTCAGCTCACAGCAACAGAAACACAACCCAGCTAGGAAGTTCAATAGCTCATGTAACAAAAAGCACTTATTTTGAGACTAGTGGGTCATGAGGCCTTAGTTACTCTCACTCCATCTCAGCTTTGCTTCTCTCTCTATGGTTTCATCCAAAGGTAAGCTCTACTGTGGTGACAAGGACAGACAATAACAGCTCCAGCTTATAGCTTACCTCCTTCACCACCTTAGCTGGAAAAATGCCCTTCACATTGGATCCAGAGAAAGTTCTGGCCAGGGACCTCATTGGCCAGACTCTAGAGAGGGGATGAGGTCAGCCCCACCTGATCACATGGTCTAAGAGTGGGAGAGGAACACCCGCTAAAGGAAAATGAGATGCTGCTACAAAAGGAAGAATGGGATGGCAGGGGAAAAAACAGGTTTCTAGAGCCCACATAATTTTCTAACCCTTTCTACTTGACTCAGTAAGATCACACTGGCTTCATTTTTTCCTACAAATTTCTAGGCCTCTCCAATGACACTGATAATCTGAGATCCTTTTTAATGAGAACTGCCAGCAAAATGTCTGAAATCCTCTTTTCAGTGCCACGTACTTTAACGTAAGAAACAAACTGGAAAAAGTCCAAAGGGCAGTGGAGTCACTGATGTCATGGGAAATATTAAACAATGCACTGAAATAGTTGGAAATTTAATAAGAAAGTAACAAGCATGAAAGATGAGAAGACGATTTTGTTTAATAAAACCCTTAGACCAAAGAGAATAAGCAAGGTTGGAGGATAGAAAGGAAAGGAAAATTATTGTGAAAATTGCAATGTCAGAGAAGGAAAAGCTAGTCCATGATGGATGCTTCAGGAAAGCAGAAATCCATCAACTTAATCAAGATTTCTATGTTAAAACTGCTGAACTATCAATATGCTACTTTTCCCAACATGACAGATGACAAAATAATCCAAACAAGGAAGAAAAAGATTTTTCTCTGCTAACTTGTTCCTCCATCACCATGACAATATCACAAGTGGAAAATGGGGATGTTGATGATGTTGCAATCTAACTGTTTTTCCCCCCCACCTTCATTATTTGTCACTGTTCAGGATAACAAATTTTCTTCATTTACTTTATTCCACATGGATTATTTTTACTTTAATTTAGCTAGAAACTACAGGTGCTAATCTGTGTAGGATTTTATTTAAAATGATAAATTATGCAGAGAAATTTTTAAATGGTGTGAGAGGAAACTACTACCCAATGACAAATGAGAAGTGTCTCCTGTAGACTCTGATCTGCCACTGCTGTTTACCATAGAAGACAACATTGAACACTCTGGGTTAGATATCATCTTAGGATCTGGTGGTTTGTATTTTTTCTTAGAATAATAAAATAAATGGTCATATTAATTTAATCGCAATTCTCATTATCTTTGAAACTATCAAAACAGTTTCTGTTTATTAAGTGCTTTCTGAGTGCCAGGCACCATGATAAATGTCGTGTGTCCCATTTAATTATGTGAAAAATTGAAGCTTAGAGAGTTCAAATTGCCTGCTCAAGGGGATAAATCTAGGAAGTCAAAGAACCAAGATTCCCACATTGGGCCTGTCCTGGTAGGCACCCCAGAGCAAAGCTGGCAAATCACAAATTCAACGCATCTTGGGACCACTTAGCTTCACAATGTTCTAAGCCAAAGAGTTCATGCTTATCCTTTGTGAGTGCTCAAAAAGAGAACTGAGCAAGTGTATGTTCTTCATCCACTAAAAATCCTGCTCATGACATACACAGTATTATCTTATATGTGAAGCCTAGCATATGATCATTTTATATTAACCCAATTATATTACCTGGCCATTTACTAACTGTCCACTATGTACAAGGTACTGAGGCCATGGTTTCAGGAAGGACAATTATGAGTTAAGATGTGGCCACTGTTTCAAAGAGCTTACAATATGGTGCAGGGTCTGGAGAGGTAGGAAATGCTCAGATGAGCACTCTGGAGTAAAGCAAATGACTCACAGAAGAACACCATGAAAGAGCTATACAGCAAGTATCACAGGAATTCAAAGACAGAGGAATCCTGTCCATTTGTGGAAAGGCTTCACAAAGGATAGGCCATTTGATACGGTCCTTGTAGATTTGACAGGATGTCAGTATGCAGGGAGGAAAGGAAAAGAGGGCACGTCAGAAAGGAAGACCAGCCTAAGAACAGGCAAGTCATACAGCTTCACATGATGAGTGAGGCATCTTAGTTTGATGAGGGGGCAGGGCGGGGATAAGAGGAAGTGAGGCTAGAAACACAGGCTGAAGATACTGCGCCCAGCCTTGATGGCCCACCCCTTGAAAATTTGGGCTCAGTTTGCCAGGTGACGGAAAGACTTACAGACCACTGAGCAAGCAGCAGCTGGACTGGATTAAAAATAAAACAATTCAATTGGAATGGAAATGACCGGGTTGTCATGACAACAACCAACAAAGTATTTAGGCCAGTGCTTCTCCAACTTTAAAGTGCCTAAAACTCACCTGGGGAACTTGTGAAAATGCAGATTCGGGCTCAGCAGTTGTCCCCCGAAACCCCTGAGATTCTGCACTGTAAGAAGCTCCCACGTAAGGTGATGACAGTGACTTTTAAACCAGAACTCAAAACCATGAGTCGATATAAAATGATTCACAAGACATCCTCAGGCATTTTGCCATCATTTGTTATTCCCAGTCGACTCTCTGCCCAGATCTTTTTCACTGTTTTGCATTTTCAACCTCAAATCTGAAATTTCCACCTGCATATCATCCTGTCCCATTTTTTTTTAACTCTTTAAATACAATCTTGAAGAAGAGGAAGAAGAAAGCAGATTAAATGAGGTCATTTACGCAATGTGTGGTTTCAGCTGCGCATTTCTGTTATCTTAAAGGGAAGCAGAAAACATGTGGATGTATAAATAGAGGTGTAGAACACAAGTTCACAGAAATTCGTTTTCTCTCTCACTGTGTAAGGATGAGCTCACATTTAGAACAAGCGCTGCAAGCTGGTCACCTTAGTAGGAGGTGGGCTACTGGTTACAATGAGAGCAACTTGAGCCATTTAGTGAGCAACTTGAGCAGTTGCAGTCACTTGCTATGGACCAGATGCTGGGGCACTGGCCTCTGGAGCAAACTGAAGGCATTTTACAGCAACCTAAATCTTAGTGGCTGAAATAGGAAACAGAGCAGAGAACTTGGAAACTAGGTCAAGGAGGAAACGCTGGTAAACCTCCTGAAATGGCTGACTTTTCAAACATTACAATTCCTCATGTCAGTCATTTTCAAAAGGAAAGTATGTATTCCCAAGTGGTATCCTTTCCAGACCAAAACAAGACATGTAAGCAGACAGGTATGGAGAAATAGAGAAACAAAACCCAAGTCAGCCACGCACGCCTCACCTCTGCACTGCCCAGCCTTCCGTGTCTGTCTCTCCTAAGTTGCACTACCTTCTGGACATGTGGTATGAGGAAAGTGGGATCCACTTGACCTGAGATGAGAAATACCAGTAAGGAAACAAATTCATCCAGAGCTTGAGGTCATTATCTTTTAATCCATTTTAGATGGATTGCTTGGCTGATCTGATGGACTGGACAGATGGTGGCAGTGTCCAGGCATAAGCTCTAGCCAGTCTCCCATTCAATATCCACTCACATACCAAGGAGCAAAATGCAACCAGAAATCAAAAGAAAGATTAGAGGAAGTTTCACCTACACTTTCTAAAATGCCATTGGCATTCTCTTCCTGTAATGGTGTTCCTTTGTGAGTAAAGAAAAGATCTTACCTAGCCCACCTGAATAGTCCCTTCAAAGGAATATCACAAAGTAAATGAACAATCATTCTTATGTCAGATTAAAACATGTGGGACAAGACATGGGTGTTTCAGTGGAAAACAGTGTTCATGGCAGTCATTGTGTGAGATCTTCCAGTCCCACACAATGTGAGAGAAAAACTGCCCCACTGAGGAATAGGGGCCCTCAAGCAGTAATTCCAGTAGGGTTGGCAATGTTCCAGTCACATGACCTGTTCCAGCACAAAAGCTACCAGTTCACAGGTGGGCCTGGGGCCTGTGATGTGACCTTGCACAAAGAGCTCTATGGAAAGAGAGATGATAACAATTGGGTGGCCAGTCAGACCTTTCCTCAGGATTGGGAGTGGAAAATGTGGAGTGAATCAGCAGTGAGGAAACACTAAGAAGACACAAAGACAAGCAGAAGCTGAGGCCAGCAGGACCGCAGAAAGGCAGAGCACCGGGAGAAGAGACCTGGGGTCCCGCCGCTGCGGTGCCCGGAGGTGTGTGTGAGGGGGTTCCAGCCATCCCGACCTCTCCTGGGCTTTGTGAGGCCAGGCTTTCTAGCCCCTTGCTCTCTCTGTGGAGGCTGATGAGTCAGTTCTTCCTGAGTTTCCCTAAGATCCAGCTATCAACTGAGATTCCCATTGGCGGCACATGAGTCGCCACCCCAATCCATGGTAACCAAAGAGACAAATGTTTAACTAATTAGAACTGAGAAACACAGGGAGACTGGAGAGAGAGAAGATAGAAAACAGACAGGAATGTAGGCCTTGAAAGGAAAATTTGAGTAGTTTTAGTAATCTGTTCACGAGTAGAAGTCCTACCAACATCTGTCAGGCAAGACCCTTTCATTCCAGAGACCTCTCATGAAAAATGAACAGCAGCTACTGAGAACCAAGAGTAAAAAGATATAGGCATATTATTAGCTTTATAAATCATTCCAAAATATTTTTATCATATTTTAAATAATTTTCATCATTAGTTTCAATGTATCCAAAATCATTCTTTGGCCTTCTCAGTTTCCCTTTTTTAAACTCACAGATCAATTTTACTCACTTTGCTATGTTTTAATATTCAGAAAGAAGGAAGAATCTCTCAGATAAACAACACCACCTTCATCTTTCCTTTCTTATCCTCTCTGGTTTTGAGAAACAGAATAAAGAAAGAAATACTCATTTAGTTTCATGCCTCAACCCTCTTTTCCACTCAAACCATCCCCAAAGAGGCAGATTTTTTTCAGAACCTCAGAGATATGACTACAGCGAAGACAGAAAGAAAGGACAGAAAGCTCTCTCAAGCCCCAGGGTTGTTGCTAGTTTAGAAAAAAAACTTCTTTATAAAATTCCTTTTTTGAGGGGGTCACTGCATAACAGCTCCTCCTGTTATACATAGCCTTTAATGCCATCATCTGAATGCAGCCTACATCATGAGTGATCATTGTCTGTGAAATCTCTCTAGTGGTTTATCACAAGGAGAGGATCTTGGAGGAGTTGAGTCTCAACACAATTGTCTCAGGCTGCTGTGAGTGGGGAGATCACCACAGCAACAAGAACAAGGTAAAGAAGAACAGGGTTATTGTTCCCGCCTGGGATGATGCTACAGAAAGGACCTTGAGTTCTCAAACTTATCCTCTTCTACATCCTGCTGGACCTCTCACCACCTCTTGTTATTGGAAATCACCCTCTCCCTGCTAGTGTTTAGACTGCATTCAACAAACCAGAAAATTCTAATATAAAATAGATAGAGTCATCCCTTAGTCTGTGGGGGAATGGTACCAGAACCCCTGTAGATACCAAAATCCACAGATGCTCCAATCACTTATATAAATGGCATAGTATTTGCATATGACCTTTGCTTATCCTCCTAGATAGTTTAAGTCATCTCTGGCTTAATACAATATAAATGCTGTGTAAATAGTTGTAAATACAACATAAATGCTATGTAAAGAGTTCAGCCTCTGGTTGGTTGAATCTGTGAATGCAGAATTCATGGATACAGAGGACCAACTGTCTGTTAGTGACTCATTGGAAACTCCTAAAACACTATATAGGCCTAAATTGGAGCCCTAGGGGAAAGAAGACTCTAATAACTTGAAATATATCTCCCAATGCCAATATTTTAATTCCTCAGATAAATAAAGGTAGCAAGACCTTAATTTTGCATGATATAACATCTTAAGACTCAATATTTTTCTTTAATCATTACCAAATTTCTAAAGACTGCTAGAATTTCTGATTCTCAATAACGAATGGACTGTGATTAGGTGAAAGAGAAGAATGCCTACTTCCTCAGATAACAATCTGAAAAAATTAAAAGGGTTTGCTTCCTCCATAAGAGTTATACTCTCCTCTGCCACAGGGAAAGTAAAACATCCCTAAACTGGCTAAATTAACACAAAAGAGAGCATCAGTTCCTCTTATCCAACCTTCTAGGTGTAAGAGAGTATAGTATTGTGTTAACATCTAACTGTGTAGTCATGGACAAGTTAATAACTTACCAAGTCAGAAGAACTGGGCAACCCTGGTCAAGTTACTAATCTTTCCAGCCAGGCAAACTGGGTGGTAATTACAGTATTATCAATAATTCACAATATGAGCATGAGCCAGTCAATCCTCACACTTCATTTTCATCAAATGTCAAATTAAGACAATACTCTTGCTTCCTTACTTGCCTTTAAGCTGCTCCTTGAATTTTGTTCCTCAATGTCCTACCTGTAGACAGCAGTCAAACCCTAGGTATAGCATCATGGATCAAGATGGCTCACTACAGATTAAGCAAGTTAAACTTCATGTTATTGTCAATTCCCCCAGGTGCCACTAATGCCTTCTCTTGCTGATACCAGATTTTCCAGTGTGGCAGGCAGCCAATAAGATGATCCCCAGCAATTTCCCATTCATTACATAACTCTCTCCCCTTAGGTGTGGGTTGGGCCCAGTGACTCTTTTCTAACAAAGAATATATAGCAAAAGTGGTCCCTGGTGGCCCAGACAGTAAAGCATCTGCTTGCGGTGTGGGACACCTGGGTTCGATCCCTGGGTCGGGAAGATCCCCTGGAGAAGAGGATGGCTATCCACTCCAGTATTCTTGCCTGGGGAATTCCATGGACAGAGGAGCCTGGCAGGCTACAGTCCATGGGATCGCAAAGAGTCGGACACGACTGAGCGACTGACTAACTCATCACTTCTGAGACTGCATTACGAAAAGACTGTTACTGTGCCTTGCTTATTCCTTCTTATTATTATTGCTTATTCCTTTCTTACTCTGATAAAGCCAGCTATCATGTTGCTAGGTACTCTATGGAGAGGTCCACATGGAAATGAATTGAGGGAGGCCTCCAGCTAACAAATAATCGAGACTCTGAAAGTCCACATGGGCCAGTCAATCCTCACACCTCATTTTCATCGAATGTCAAATTAAGACATTCTAACAAGCAGGTGAACAAGCATGGAAGTAAATCTTGTTGCTCTCCAGTACGTCTTCAGATGAGACTATAGCTCTGACCAACACTTTGATTGCAGCCTTGTGAGAGAACCTAGAGACAAAAGCACCGGGCTAAACAACGCCTAGATTCCTGACCCTAAGAAACTCAGAGATATAAATGGGTACTGTTTTAACCCAATAAGTTTGGGGATAATTTGTGATGTGCAGCAATAGATACCTAATGACTAGTATGGTCAGAAATCATGATAGAGAGTATTTGTACTGAAGTGGTATTATTCAAATAACTGTATCTTAATCCATGCTAGTGGTTATGATTTAATTTACTGAGCTAGAGAGCCTCAACCAGCATTTTTTAGTAAAATAGCATGGAATGAAATAGAACAGAATAGAATTTTTAAAAAATCAAAACTGGATGTGTGTTAAAAATAAATATTGTCCTACAAAACTTTTATTCATAAGTTCCTTAAATAAACTGTCATATCAAATATATTTCTTAATATGAGTTGGGCCAAAAATGTTTGAAAGACATAACCCTAAAGAGTGACTGTAAAAATCAAATGAGGAAATAAACTGAACTCTTGTTATGGTCTGATTGTTTGTGTCTTTCTGAAATTCACATGTTAGAGTCCTAATGACTAATGTAACAGTGAGAATTTCATGAGGGTGGAGGCCTCATGAATGGGATACCAGCTTTAACAAAGAGACTTCACAGGGCTCCCTAGCACCCTCTACAATGTGAGGATATAATGAGAAGTCTGAAAGATAATCTCCACCCAACCATGCTGATGCCATGACCCTGCACTTCCAAGCCTCCAGAACAGTGAGAAGGAAATTTTTGTGCTTATAAGCCACCGAGTCTGTGGTATTTTATCATATAGCCTGAAAGAATGAATCTCTTCTCCTCTGCTTGGCCAAATTCGACAAAATGTCAAGGCCTGGTTCAAGTCTTACCTCTCCCTAAAGTTTCCCTTCACCACTCCAGTTCACTGGGTTTTTCTCTTCTTGGTATATTAGGCCTACAAAATTCAGTGTTAGTTGTAGTAAATTACATTATTTTGAGCATGGGATGCGTGCATGTGTGCCCAGTCATTAAGTCGTGTCCCACTCTTTTGCAACTTCATGGACTGTAGCCTGCCAGACTCCTCTGTCCATGGGATTTCCCAGGCAAGAATACTAGAGTGGGTTGGGATACCCTCTACCAGGGAATCTTTTTGACTCAGGGATCAAAACCACAACTCCTGCATCTCCTGCATTGGCAAGCGGATTCTTTACCACTGAGTCACCTGGGAAGCCCCTTACTACGGGGTACTTCTCCTGAAATAGATGGCAAGATATCTGACACCAAGGCTGTGACTTCGCTTCTCTGTATCCACCATAGTATATATCAGTTCAGTCAGTTCAGTCGCTGAGTTGTGTCTGACTCTTTGCTACCCCATGGACTGCAGCACACCAGGCTTCCTTGTCCATCACCAACTCCCAGAGCTGGTTCAAATTCATGTCCATCTAACTGGTGATGCCATCCAAACAGACTTTATTTTCTTGGGCTCCAAAATCACTGCATATGGTGACCACAGCCATGAAATTAAAAGGTGTTTGCTCTTTGGAAGGAAAGCTATGACAAACTTATACAGCATATTAAAAAGCAGAGACATCATTTTGCGAACAAAGGGCTGTGTAGTCAAATCTATGGTTTTTCCAATAGTCGTGTACAGATGTGAGACTTGGACCATAAAGAAGGCTGAATGCTAAAGAATTGATGCTTTCGAACTGGGGTGCTGGAGAAGACTCTTGAGACTGCAATGAGATGACACCAGTCAATCCTTTAGTAAATCAACCCTAAATATTCACTGGGAGGTCTGTTGCTGAAGCTCCACTACTCTGGCCTCCTGAAGCAAAGAGTTGACTCACTGGAAAAGACTCAGATGCTGGGAAAGATTGAAGGCAAAAGGAACAGGAGGCAGTACAGGATAAGATGGTTAGACAGCATCACCAACTCAATGGACATGAATTTGAGCCAACTTCGGGAGATAGTGGAGGACAGAGGAGCCTAGCATGCTACAATCCATGATGTCACAAAGAGTTGGATACAACTTAGCAACTGAAGGGCAACACATAAAACAAGTGAAGCAAACACTTTTGGTTCCCCTTTGTGGACAGAAGTTACTCATGAGGGAATACAGGAATGCAGAACAGCATTGAAATTGTCTCTGTGCATCAGGCAGGAAAATGGTCCCCCCAAAGATACCATATTCTAACTCCTAGAAGATACCAGATATATTTTTAAAAATTTATTGGAGTATAGTCAATTTACAATGTTGTTGTTAGTTTCAGGTGTACAGCAAAGTGAATCATATACATATATCAACTCTTTTTTAAGATTCAATTCCCATATATATAGGCCATTACAGAGCACTGAGTAACCGGTGCTATATATCAGGTTCTTATTAGGTATCTATTTTATATAGTAGTGTGTATATGTCAGTCCCAAACTCCAAATTTATCATCCCCCAACCCCCTGTTAACTATAATACTGTTTTCCACATTTGTGATTCTACTTCTGTTTTGTAATTAAGTTCATTTGTACCCTTTTTCTTAAAAAATTCACTTTGACTGCCAATCTTAAAAAAAAGTATTTATTTATTTGGCTGCTTTGGCTCTTAGTTGCAGCATGCAGTATCTTTGCTGCATCATGTGGGATCTTTTCTTGCAGTGCATGGACTCTAGTTGTGGCTCCTGCATGGGCTCAGCAGTTTGTGGTACATGCTTTAGTTGCTCCGTGGCATGTGGGATCTTAGTTTCCCAATCAGGGATTGAACCCAAGTTTCTTGCATTGAAAGGTGGGTTCTTAACCACTGGACCACCAGAGAAGTCCCTTTACCCATTTTTTTTAAGATTCCATGTATAAGCGACATCATATGATATTTGTCTTCCTGTGTCTGACTTACTTCACTCAGTATGACAATCCCTATGACAATCCGTGTTGCTGCAGGCATTATTTTGTTCTTTTTATAGCAGAGTAATATTTCATTGTATATATGGACCACATCTTCTTTATCCATTCCTCTGTTAATGGACATTTACCATATTCCAATACTTGGAACCTGTGAATGGTACTTTGTATGGAAATAAGATCATTCTAAGTGAGATGAAGGTTAGGGTCCTGAAATGAGGAAAGAATCCTGGTCTATAGGGTGGGCCCTAAAAGCAGTGTATTCTTATACACAGGAGGCAGAAGGAGATACAGGACAGATGGAAAAGAAGGCACTGTACCCACAGAGGCAGAGACAAGAGTCATGCAGCCAGAGACCAAGACATGCTGGCTGTCACCAGAAGCTGGGAGAACTAAGGAACAGATTCTCCCCGGAGTCTCCAGACAGAGCACGACCCTACTGCTGATACGCTTGATTTCAACCTACTGAGCCTGGTTTTGGACACTTGGACTTCAAAACTATGAGAGAATAAATTTATTTTATGCTACTAAGTTTGTGGGAGTTTGTTCCAGTAGCCACAAGACATTTATACACCCCTCAATACCATGTGTACTTTTATGTCCCAGACTCTCCAACGTTATGATGTATCATATGCTTTACTGAATACCAACAATGCTCTTCCTGTCTTTCAGGAAAATAACCTGAAATGCAGAGGCTAACTTTCTCCCCACGAAAAGATGAGGCTGGGTTGGTTTATTGCCACGTATTCTGGACTATCCCTAGTGGGAAGCGCTCTTGACAAATTTTCTCAAAGGCAGCTGGACTTTTCCACATCTGTACCATTTGTGGCAACTTTGAGGTCATGCCAGTCTTGATCGAGTTCTCCAGAAGCAGAGCCTGAGACAGAGATTCTTATTCAAATAACTGTTTGTGGGATGCTGTCAGGAGAACAGGGAGAGGTGACAGAAAGAAACAGAACGTGTGTGAATGCTCAGTTCCTTCAGTCATGTCCAGCTCTTTGTGACCCTATGGACTGACTGTAGGCTCCTCTGTCCATGGGATTCTCCAGGCAAGCATACTGGAGTGAGTTTCCATATCCTCCTTCAGGGAATGTTCCCGAACCAGAGATCAAACCCAAGTCTCCCCTTATCTCCTGCATTGGCAGGAGGGTTCTTTACCCACTAAGTCACCTAAGAAGCCCAAAAGGCAGAATAGTCAGGGGTAAAAAAATAAGAGTCAAATATGGTTTCAGCCAGAGACTGACTTCAGTCTGACCCCATGCACATTTTCAATATAAAGTTAATCCCACCTTAAGGCAAGTGGATCAGTCTTTTATCTTACACTATCAGTCCAAGATTGGGAGACAAGAAGATGGGAGAAGGGAGAGAAATTATAGTCTCCAAGGCAAAGAACAATTGATATTGTAGGCTTGTTTATGGGCTTGTTAAAAGGAATGATTGACAAAAATATCTGTAAGGAAAACTGCATACGCATAGAATTGTATCAACAGTTAATGAGTGTAATTATTATACAGTATTTTCTGGAATTCCCTTGCTTTTCCTAAGATCCAATTGTTGTTGGCAATTTGGTCTCTGGTTCCTTTGAGTTTCTAAATCCAGCTTGTACATCTGGAAGTTCTCAGCTCACATACTATTGAAGCCTAGCTTGAAGGGTTTTGAGCTTTACCTTGCTAGCATGTGAAATGAGTACAATTGTATAGAAGGTCTGAACATTCTTTGGCATTGCCCTTCTTTGGGATTGGAATGGAAACATCTTTTCCATTCCTGCGGCCACTGCTGAGTTTTCCAGATTTGCTGGCATATTGAGTGCAGCACTTTAACAGCATCATCTTTTAGGATTTGAAATAGCTCAGCTGGACGTCCATCACCTCCACTAGCTTTGTTCATACTAATGTTTCCAAAGGCCCACTTGACTTCACACTCCAGCATGTCACACCATCCTGGTTATCTGGGTCATTAATGACCTTTCTTGTACAGTTCTTCTGTGTATTCTTACCACCTCTTCTTAATCTTTTCTGCTTCTGCTAGGTCTTTGCCATTTCTGTCCTTTATTGTGCCCACCTTTGCATGAAATGTTCCCCTGGTATCTCCAATTTTCTCAGAGAGATGTCTAGTCTTCCCATTCTATTGTTTTCCTCTATTTTTTCTGCACTGTTCACTTAAGAAAGCTTTCTTGTCTCTCCTTGCTATTCTCTGGAACTTTGCATTCAGTTAGGTATCTTTCCCTTTCTCTTCTTTTCTCTGCTATTTGCAAGGCCTCCTGAGACAACAATTTTTCCTTCTTGCTTTTCTTTTTCTTTGAGATGGTTTTGGTTACTGCCTCATGCACAGTGTTATAAACCTCCATCCATAGTTCTTCAGGCTTTGTCTATCAGACCTAATCCCTTGAATCTATCTGTCACTTCCACTGTATAATTATAAGGAATTTGATTTAGGTCATACCTGAATAGCCTAGTAGTTTTCCCTATTTTCTTTAAGTCTTAATTTTGCAATAAGGAGCTGATGATCTGAGCCACAGTCAGCTCCAGGTCTTGTTTTTGCTGACTGTATAGAGCTTCTCCATTTTTAGCAGCAAAGAATACAATCAATCTTATTACGGTATTAACCACCTGGTGATGCCCATGTGTAGTCTTCTCTTGTGTTCCTGGAAGAGGGTGTTTGCTATGACAAGTATGTTCTTCTGGCAAAACTTTGTCAGCCTTTGCCCTGCTTCATTTTGTAGTCCAAGACCAAACTTGCATCTTATTTCAGCTATTTCTTGACTCCCTACTTTTACATTCCAATCCCCTATGATGTAAAAGACCTCTTTTTTGGTGTTAGTTCTAGAAGGTCTTGTAGGTCTTCATAGAATCGCTTGACACAGCTTCTTTAGCATCAGTGGGTGGGGCACAGACGTGGATTACTGTGATGTTGAATGGTTTGCCTGGGAAATGAACCAAGATCATTCTGTTGTTTTTGAGATTGCATCCAAGGACTGTATTTTGGACTCTTTTGTTAACTATGAGGGCTACCCCATTTCCTCTAAGGGATTCTTGCCCACAGTAGTAGATATAATGGTCATCTGAATTAAATTCATCCATTCCCATCCATTTTAGTTCACTGACTCCTAAGGTGTCAATGCTGACTCTTGCATCTCTTGCTTGACCATGTCATTGGGTCACAGAAAAAGCAAGGGAATTCCAGAAAAAAAACATATACTTCTAATTCATTGACTACACTAAAGCCTTTCACTGTGTGGATCACAACAAACTGGAAAATTCTTAAAGAGATGGGAATACCAGACCACCTTACCTTCCTCCTGAGAAACCTATATGCAGGCCAAGAAGCAACAGTTAAAACCAAACATGGAACAATGGACTGGTTCCAAATTGGGAACAGAGTACAACAGGCTGTATATTGTCACCCTGCTTATTTAACTTGTATACAGAGTACATCATGCAAAATGTGGGGCTGGATGAATCACAAGCTGGATTCAAGATTGCCAGTAGAAATATCAACAACCTCATATAGGCAGATGATACCACCCTAATGGCAGAAAGCAAAGAGTAACTAAAGAGCCGCTTGATGAATGTGATAGAGGAGAATGAAAAAGTTGGCTTAAAACTCCACATTCAAAAACTGAAGATCATGGCATGGATGCCATCACTTCATGGCAAACAGAAGGGGAAACAGTGGAAACAGAGAAAGACTATTTTGGGGGGCTCCAAAATCACTGCAGATGGTGACTGCAGCCATGAAATTAAAAGAAGCTTGCTCCTTGGAAGAAAAGTTATGGCAAATCTAGAGAGCATATTACGAAACAGAAACATCACTTTGCAGACAAAAGTCTATACAGTCAAAGCTACGTTCTTTTTAGAAGTCAGGTACGGATGTGAGTTGGACCATATAGAAGGCTGATCGTTTGATGCTTTTGAATTGTGGTGCTAGAGAAGACTCTTGAGAGTCCCTTGGACTGCAAGGAGATCAAACCAGTCAATCCTGAAGGAAATCAACCCTGAATATTCACTGGATTACTGATGCTGAAGTTGAAGCTCCAATACTTTGGCCACCTGATGTGAACAGCCAGCTCATTGAAAAAGACCCTGATGCTGGGAAAGATTGATGGCAAGAGGAAAAGGGAGCGACACAGGATGAGATGGCTGGATAGCATCACTGCCTCAATGGAGATGAGTCTGAACAAACTCTGGGAGATAGTGAAGGACAGGGAAGTGCCGGGAGCCAGCACACGAGATCCCATCCATGACAAGGTCATGAGGAGAAGACCTGATGAGCAAGGCAACTCAGGCTTCAGGGATTTCGATAAGCTGCCTCGGCGCTCACGTTAAAGATATCTTTCTGATGCTTGCTATAATAGACTGCTCCCTAATTTCTGTGACTTAGGCAGAAGGCCTTCCCCGATCCTTTCCTAACCAGGTCAATTTAAAACTCTAATCAACATGCCCCCCAAACGGTGGCACTCTATAAGATTATCCATAAAAAAGAGTATTTTAATCTAAGCTCCTTTTGCTAGCATCTTAGTTTGCTTGACAAATGTGCCTGTACCTTTAGAACTAGTATACATGACTACTCCTCAACAATAAACAGCATTGAGAGCCTGAATGCATAAAAGGCCCCAATGGGCACAGAGCCCTTCGAGGGGGAAAAAGCCTATTGGAAAAACACAAAAAATATTACTTTACAAAACCGTTACTTGCTATGTTTTTGCTCTTAACGCCCTGAGCCTATTTAATAAAGGTATAATAGTTAGAGACTTATAAAAATAAAGGTTTAGCCTTAATATAAAAATAGTAAGACAGTTGTTAATCTAGCTGGTGATTTTTGTGAAAGAACTGACCTTGGTGCTACATTGTTTCAGCCCGCCGTACCATGACTTTATGCGACCATATTCTTTTCCCTTAAGCTCAAGGCAAAAGATAGATTATAAAAAACAGGTTTTACTTTGAAACTTTGAGTTAATGAATCCTTTCTTTGTCATAATCCACTGTGCCTGTATTCTTTAAAAAATGTAGCTCTGGCACGTTCTATGCCTGATACAAAAATACTTTTAGAAAAAGTGTTCTGGCTGATCAACCCTTATCAATAAAGAGTCATAAGATGTTAGCAGGCCTCCAGGACAGAAGATGATGTAAACAACATGAGACTTTTGTAAATAAGATATACAAAAAAGTATCCTGGTTTTGATAAGGTCAAAAAACTGCTGACCGGTTGAGCTAATTTGGCATGACTCTACATTTTACATTTTCCTCTATGTACAACTTAAGATATAAAAAGCTCCCTTTGAAAAATAAAGCTCAGACACTGCCTCACACCTGCCTAGTCTCGCTGTTTCTTCTCTCCGCCGACGCCGTCCATCCTGAGGGAACCCCTGGACCAGCTGGAGCAGGACTCCGGCAGGGAAGCCTGGTATGCTGCAGTCCGTGGGGTCGCAAACAGTCAGACATGACTGAGTAATTGAACTGAACTGATAATTTGTCAAGACAAATTTAGGTTGATCCTAAAGTGCTGGCCAACAGCAGGCAGTTTGGACTCTGAGCTCCTAGAGCCTGTTGCACATCATGGCAGCCTAGTTTTGGGGTGGTTGCAAAAATAAACATGGCTGTCAGCAGAGTCGTAGTGAAATGATACTCAGCTCATAGAATGTCTTTAGAAGGCATGTTCTTACAGGCCTATGGAAGGACTTCTCCCTGCAGGTGAAGCTACAAATGGAGCACTTGTGTGACTTTGTGGCCACGGTGGCATCCTGTTTGAGTCCAGGGTGAAAGGCATGATCCAAACACAACAAAGATGGAACCAGGGCTATTCTGTTTGTCTCCCAGGCACACAGGGTGGAACAGCAAAGTATCTGAAGAGGTATGAATTCCGCCCTTCAGAGGGGAAAACGTGTGACCTGCAAAGCCTAGATTTTGATCATTTCAATCCAAAACTTCTGAGTAAGTCTTTGGAACTTAGAAAATGCCTCGTGAATTTTCAAAACATTTCTGAGATGCATTAGGCTGCTGCCTTTGCTGAGGTCAGCTGAGTGCAAAATCCTGGGCAGAGATGAAACGATGAAGAGTGGAAACTACGATCACGGATGGGCTAGCTGGCACGGCCAGGTTCTTGACCTTGCACACAACACCCTCAGCTTGGATCTTAACTGGTATTACCAGACAGATTCTTCATAAATAAAAGCCATTTTATAAATAGAATAAAATAGAGCCATTTAATTCCCCCCAAAAAGAAGAAAGTACCTGATGTCAGAATAAGGGGCAGTCTTATAAATTGAATAGACTTAGTTTTAGGGACCACGCATTACTTTCTGCTCACCTTTCTCATTTTACCTCACATAGGGACTCTTAAGTGTTCTGTCAGCCACAATTTGAGACTCAAGCCCCTTTAAACATCCTCCTTTCCATTCAAATTGAAGACAGCTGGGCTCTCTCTGGCACTTCATAAATCAAGGGCAAATGAAATACCTGCCCCAAATTAAGGACGTACAAAGGTCATGGAAACTTTAATTCAACTATTCACAACTTAATTTTTCTAATACCCTCAAGGATTTATTATCTCAATAGAGCTGACAGAAAAAGTTTCAATAACTTACAGCAAATTAAAGTTTAGCTTTTGTTTTAGGTATCAGTATCATTTAACCTTTTTTAAAAAAGGTTATGTTCAACATTTACTGAGTACCTGATTATATGTCAGATGGTGTGTGGCTCAGTAGTAGAGAATCTGCCTGCCAAAGGAGCCACAGGAGATATGGGTTCGATCCCTGGGTCGGGAAGATCCCCTGCAGGAGGAAATGGCAACCCACCCCAGTATTCTTGCCTGGAGAATCCCATGGACAGAGGAGCCTGGTGGGCTACAGCCCCTGCGGTTGCAAAGAGTCAGACACGACTAAGTGATTGAGCACCCATGCACATGCCAGGGACACATACATGCATTTCCTCCATTTTTATAAATTAAGATAATTTTGTGTAATAAAATTTAGACTTTTTTTAACCATGTAGTTCTGGGAGTTTCGACAAATACATATGTTGTGTAACTATTACCCCAGTGAAGATACAGAACAGTTTCATCAGCCCCCAAGTCCCCCCTCACCTCTTGTTTAGTCATCCCCTATCCTTATCCTCAGAACCTGTAAACTATTGCTCTATTATCTGTCTTTACACTTCCGCCTTTTCCAGAATGTCCACATAATCCTCTAGATTTCCTTATAAGTAGAACCATACAGTATGTTGCCTTTTGAACCTGGCTTCTTGCACTTGTCATAGTGCATCTGACATCCTTCTGTTTGGGGTGTGTCAACAGTTCCTGCCTTGCTACTGCCCAGCATGACACAGACTGCTCATCCACTCACCCACGAAGTACGGTGCATTGTTTCCATTTAGGAGGCAGAGAGAGTAAAATAAAGCAGATATCGACATTCACATACAGTTTTAATGTGAATGTCTGCACTTCTCCTGAGTCTTAAAGTAAGTGTATAGTTAATTTTTTAAGAAACTAGCAAACATTTTTCAAAATGACTGTATCATTTTTCATTTCCAACAGCAATGCACAAGAATTATACTTACTCTGTATCTCTGCTAGCCCTTGTTACTGTCAATTCTTATGCATATATATTTATATACATGGGTATCTTTCTCTAAATACATATATATGCATTATATTATATATATGCAGTGGTATTTCCTGTGGTTTTAACTTTTTAAAATTGAGATTAAAATTACATAACAAAAATTCACAATTTTAACCAAATTTTAATGTGTACAATTCAGTGGTTTTAGTATATTCAAAATGTATGCAACCATCACCACTGTCTGATTCCACAGTTTCAGACAATGATGATGATTAATTTTACGTGCCAACTTGACCGGTCCATGGATACTCAGAGAATCAAATGTTGTTCAGAGTATTCCTATGAGGCTGCTTTAAGATGAAAATTCATGGTAAGACAGCTCCTTTAAAGATTTAAAAACTCTATTCAATAGTTTCTGGACAGATTTTAGAGGAAAAGCCGAAAAAGGTCACATAAAATACTCAAAGCATTACTTGATTGATTAAAAGGTTACAGACCTTGGAGCACTGCCTTCACGTCATGGGAGCATGATCAAGAAATCTGTAGAATTAAAATTCTAAAAGAAAGCATTTCAAAGATGAAAGGAGAACCAGGAAGGGTAAGTACACACTGAGACCAGGACCGAGCTACATTCTGTTCTGATGGGAGACTCTCCCAGGAGGGATTACCTCACTCCAGCAGGAGAAACTGGACAAGATTTTTTCAAAAATAAGGGATGTTCCTGACATTTTCAGAATGACCATACAATGAATCTCTAGATTTCCATATAAATGGAATCATACAGTATGTCACCTTTAGAGTCTGGTTTAGCACAGAGAATAGCCTTCTGAGTCGGGTAGCCTTCTGTTTAGAGTGAGTCAACAGTTCCCTGGGCGCACAAGGTTTGTTTGAGCCCTCTGAGCATCTCTGGCGTGTATGGGGTTTGATTCTAAATGTGATTTCATGCCTTCTACTGTCTTGCTGGGGCTCCTCTACCATTGGACACGGGGTATCTCCTCACAGTCGCTCCAGTGCCGCGCAGCCGCTGCTCCTGCACCTAACTCAATGAAACTATGAGCCATGCCGTGTAGGGCCACCCAAGATGGACAGGTCATGGTGGAGAGTTCTGACAAAACGTTTTTCCATGGGAGAAAGGAATGGCAAACCACTTCAGTATTTGAGAACCCCATGAGCAGTATGAAAAGGCAAAAGGATAGGACACTGAAAGATGAACTCCCCAGGTTGGTAGGTGCCCAATATGCTACTAGAGATCAGTGGAGAGTAACTCCAGAAAGAATGAAGACATGGAGTCAAAGCAAAAACAACACCCAGCTGTGGATGTGACTGGTGATGGAAGTAAAGCCCGATGCTGTAAAGAACAATATTGTATAGGAACCTGGAACGTTAGGTCCATGAATCAGGGAAAATTAGAAATGGTCAAACAGCAGATGACAAGAGTGAACATTGACATTTTAGGAATCAGCAAACTAAAATGGACTGGAATGGGTGAATTTAACTCAGATGACCAGTATATCTACTACTGTGGGCAAGAATCCCTTAGAAGAAATGGAGTAGCCATCACAGTCAACAAGAGTCTGAAATACAGTACTTGGATGCAATCTCAAAAACGACAGAGTGATCTCTGTTCATTTACAAGGCAAACCATTCACTATCACGGTAATCCAAGTCTATGCCCTGACCAGTAATGCTGAAGAAACTGAAGGGTTCCATGAAGACCTACAAGACCTTCTAGAACTAACACCAAAAAAAGATGTCCTTTTCATTACAGGGGACTGGAATGCAAAAGTAGAAAGTCAAGAAATACCTGGAGTAACAGGTAAATTTGGCCTTGGAGTACAGAATGAAGTGGGGCAAAGACTAATAGAATTTTGCCAAGAGAACACACTGGTCATAGCAAACACCCTCTTCCAAAAACACAAGAGAAAACTCTACACATGGACATCACCAGATGGTCAATACCAAAATCAGATTGATTATATTCTTTGCAGCCAAAGATGTAGAAGCTCTATACAGTCAGCAAAAACAAGATGGGAAGCTGATGGGAAGGTGACTGTGGTTCAGATCATGAACTCCTTATTGCCAAATTAATATTTAAATTGAAGAAAGTAGGGCAAACCACTAGACCATTCAGGTATAACCTAAATCAAATCCCTTACGATTATACAGTGGAAGTGAGAAATAGATTCAAGGGATTAGATCTGATAGACAGAGTGCCTGAAGAACTATGGACGGAGGTTCATGACATTGTATAGGAGGCAGTGACCAAGACCATTCCCAAGAAAAAGAAATGTAAAAAGGCAAAATGGTTGTCTGAGGAGCTACAAATAGCTGTGAAGAGAAGAGAAGTAAAATGCAAAGGAGAAAACAAAAGATATACCCATTTGAAAGCAGAGTTACAAAGAACTGCAAGGAGAGATAAGAAAGCCTTCATCAGTGATTAATGCAAAGAAAAAGAGGAAAACAACAGAATGGGAAATACTAGAGATTTCTTCAAGAAAATTGGAAATACCAAGGGAATATTTCAGGCAAAGATGCCCAAAATAAAGGATAAAAATGTTATGGACCTAAGAGAAGCAGAAGATATTAAGAAGAGGTGGCAAGAATACACAGAAGAACTGTACAAAAAAGATCTTCATGACCAATATACTCATGATGGTGTGATCACTCACCTAGAGCCAGACATCCTGGAATGCGAAGTCAAGTGGGCCTTAGGAAGCATCACTACTAACAAAGCTGGTGGAGGTGATAGAATTCCAGTTGAGCTATTTCAAATTCTTAAAGGTGATGCTGTGAAAGTGCTACACTCAATATGTCAGCAAATTTGGAAAACTCAGCAGTGGCCACAGGACTGGAAAAGGTCAGTTTTCATTCCAATCCCAAAGAAAGGCAATGCTAAAGAATGTTCAAACTACCACAGAATTGCTCTCATTTCACACATTAGCAAAATAATGCTCAAAATTCTCCAAGCCAGGCTTCAACAGTACATTAACCTTGAAATTCCAGATGTTCAAGCTGGATTTAGAAAGGGCAGAGGAACCAGAGATCAAATTGCCAACATCTGTTGGATCATCGAAAAAGTGAGAGAGTTCCAGAAAAACATCTACTTCTGCTTTATTGACTATGCCAAAGCCTTTGACTGTGTAGATCACAAAAAACAGTGGAAAATTCTGAAAGAGATGGGAATACCAGACCACCTGACCTGTCTCTTGAGAAATCTGTATGCAGGTCAGAAAGCAACAGTTAGAACTGGACATGGAACATCAGACTAGTTCCAAATTGGGAAAGGAGTACATCAAGGCTGTATATTGTCACTCTGCTTATTTAACTTATATGCAGAGTACATCATGAGAAACGCTGGAAGAAACACAAGCTGGAATCAAGATTGCCGGGAGAAATATCAATAGCCTCAGATATGCAGATGACACCACCCTTATGTCAGAAAGTGAAGAAGAACTAAAGAGCCTTTTACTGAAAGTGAAAGAGGAGAGTGAAAAAGTTGGCTTAAAACTCATGATTCATAAAACTAAGATCATGGCATCTGGTCCCATCACTTTATGGCAAATAGATGGGGAAACAATGGAAAAAGTGACAGACTTTATTTTCTTGGGCTCCAAGATCACTGCAGATGGTGACTGCAGCCATAAAATTAAGCTTACTCCTTGTAAGGAAAGATATGACCAACCTAAACAGCATATTAAAAATCAGAGACACAACTTTGCCAACAAAGGTCCATCTAGTCAAAGCTTTGGTTTTTCCAGTAGTCATATATGAATGTGAGAGTTGGACTATAAAGAAAGCTGAGCACCAAAGAATTGATGCTTTTGAGCTGCGGTTTTGGAGCAGACTCATGAGAGTCCCTTGGACTTCAAGGAGATCAAACCAGTCCATCCTAAAGGAAATTAGTACTGAATATTCATTGGAAGGACTGATGCTGAAGCTGAAACTAAAGTACTTTGCCACCTGATGTGCAGAACTGACTCATTTGAAAAGACCCTGATGCTGGGAAAGATTGAAAGTGGGAGGAGAAGGGGATGACAGAGGATGAGATGGTTGGATGGCATCACTGACTCAATGGACATGAGTTTGAGCTAGTTCCCAGAGTTGGTGATGGACAGGGAGGCCTGGTGTGCTGCAGTCCATGGGCTGCAGAGTCATACACGACTGAGCAACTGTACTGAACTGAACAGTTCCTCACTTGTTATTGCCAAGCAGTTAAATGAATGTTTATCCATTCATCTGTTCATTTGATATTTTTCATTACAGGACATCCCACAACACCAGAGGAGGGCAATTGAGAACAAATGTCTGGGTCAGAAGTCAAAGAAAATGTGAAAGAAAGACAGGCTCTTAATTCCAGCAAACAACTTGGGAAAGCAGGAGACCAGCTTGAGAAACATAGTGATCCGTTAGAGGTCAGTGGAACCTTCCCCCAAAAAAAGGAGCGTCAGGGAAGGGGAAGCTAATACATAAGAGGCAAATCCAGAGCTGCAGCAAAAGAAGCCACAAGAGAAAATGCTGCTTAAGGATTGAATATCCAAAAGCAGAGAAGGACTTCATCTGAAGGTGCCCTCAGCAGAGGCACTGCCAGTCTCTAAGCCCCAGCGACACACGCTTCAGAAGCATCAACAGCAGCTTTGTTCAGGAATCTGTTTGACATGATTCTCCAAAGACAAAAAATATGAGGAGAGGGGAGTACCTCTGCCAGAAGGCAGGTTTTTAGACCTAAACACTTTCCCAGCAAGAAGGCATGGACCAAAGATACAGTCTTCCCTCGATATCTACAGGAGATTGGTTTCAGGAACTTCCACGGATACCAAAATTCCTGCATGTTCAAGTCATTTAGTGGATCCTGTATCTGTGAGTTCAGCCAACTGCAAATCTGACCTGTGGATGGTCTGCAGATGCATAACCCATGGATAGGAAACACCAACTGCATTGAGCAAAGAATAGAAAATGCCTGTCCTAGAAGAGATAGTAAAGGTCAGAAAACTAGAAAAAGTCCCACTTTCATTCACCACAGTGTGGGAGTTGGGGGATCAGAGTGGAAACAGGAACATGGGGCTCAAAGAAGAAATGAAAGCGAAGACATTCTGCAGGATAGGGAAGAAGGGCAGATCAAATGAGAAGTGATGACTATAGCTGCTACCACTGCATATTTCTAAACTCTGAAAGAAGACAGCAACATCTCAAAGGCCACTTTCAGAGACTGGAGTGTGTACACAGACAAATTTTCTAACACAGAGCAATGTCTAATGGTAATTATATATAGCCTGGGTGCATTTAAATGTAGAGGTCATGAGTTCTGGACGACTAGCGTTGACTGACCAACAGCCTAATGAGACAAATCAAAATATCTTCCTCTGTTTTTCCTTCATCACCTGGAAATCACTGGAGTTCTGACAAAATTGAAAAGAATAAGAAGCCTCGAAGTTGGTTTCTGGACATTGACTTAAGAATTTTGGACTTTAGACTTTCAACTCATTAAAGGGAGATGTGTATTCAAATTTGGGCTATGTCCACATTGTCAGGGCCTTAGTGTCAGACCTGTTTTATGCTTTTGATATCAACGTTTCCATTTTCTTTCTTAGCAGGTCATTTGAGGCCTTGATGGAGAAAGAAGACAGATTTAACAGAGTGGGAGATAGGAGAGCACGTGAATTGCAGCCTGGGTGGAGAGTGACCTTGGATTTAATGAGTGTACTGATCTACTTCAGAGCCTTCTATAGGTAAATACATTACAATACATTGGACCTGTAAATATTGCAGAGCCTAAAGGGGAAATGGGATTGGATGGGAGAAAGGGGACAAAATGGACAAAGACACCTTCTGGTGCTAAATATAGCAACAAAACAAAACCCTGTAGTCTGAGAATTCAAAGTAATATATTTCTTTGTGGGGGTGAAAATTGGTATCCTGTGACACATAATGTGGTGATGGTTGAAGATTTAAATTGAGTAGTCCTTACGGAACAACTATGCTTGCCTGTTACTAATGTCAGCTCTCTGGGGCTTATAGGACTGAAACTCTATGATCGGAGCAACTTGGCCCCAGTGATGAGTACAGCCACATGACTAACTAGATAAAGTCTTGCTACAAGAAAAAAGATCAGTCACTGTGTGCAAAATACTACCCACATATTCAAAATTAATGAAATACGATTAAAAAGCAAAAGCAAATAAAAGAAGAGCAGTTTCAGACTTTGGACTCTATATCAGAGTGCCATTAACCCAGCACAGGAATCCCAAATGTAAAACAACCCATGGGCTAGGGCCAGAGGCTCAGTGGCTTTTGCCAAGTGCTGCTTCAGTGTGACCTCTAAACTTTCACCAAGATCTGCTCTTCACGTGTCCCTTAACCTTGGAAATCCCCATTGCTCTCATAAAGGATAGAATCCTTTTGCTGCTTTGCTCCTCTTCCTGTAAGAAAGGATTCCAATTAGACAGGGTCATCTAAGCACTTTGATTAGATAATATTTCTCTTAATAGTTTATAAACCTGAAACACTTGCCATTCTGTCTACCCAACCAGAATTAGTTACGTCCGTGGGTCACAGTAACAGATTTTAATATAGGAGTTTGTCCGTGAAAATAAATGGAATAGGGTAATCTTCCTCTCTCCTCTTTTATTTATCCACAGCCTGATCCCAGGTGTTGCAAGTGGTAAAGAACCCGCCTGCCAATGCAGGACGTAAAAGACGAGGGTTCAATCCCCGAGTCAGGAAGATGCCCTGGAGGAGGGCATGACAACCCACTCCAGTATTCTTGCCTGGAGAATTCCATGGACAGAAGAGCCTAGTGGACTACAGTCCATGGGGTCACATAGAGTCAGACACCACTTACCAAATGAACCACAACAACATAGCCTGACTGCTTGGACTGCGAGGAGATCAAACCAGTCAATCCTAAAAGAAATCAACCCTGAATATTCATTGAAAGGATTGATGCTGAAGCTGAAACTCCCAATTCTTTGGCCACCTGATGCGAAGAGCTGACTCACTGGAAAAGACCCTGATGCTGGGAAGGATTGAGGGCAGGAGGAGAAGGGGGTGACAGAGGATGAGATGGTTGGATGGCATCACCGACTCAATGCACGTGAATCTGAGCAAACTCTGGGAGGTAGTGAAGGACAGGGAAGCTTGACGTGTTGCATGCAGTCCATAGGGTCACAAAGGGTTGGACACAACTTCTCAATTGAACAATAACAACATAGCCTGACGGCTTGGGAGCCAACTATATTTCATCTTAAACCATGCCCAGGGACATCTACAGCTAAAAGAGACTCTGAGGCAAAATATTTCCTCTTCCTTTTATCTGAAGTCCTTCCTCTGTTAAGATAAACTTTCTTCATAAAGACTAGGTTGTCCACTTTGGATCCTCTGGAAAGGGTGACCATATAATTTATTGTGGAACTCGGACACTGGACTGAAAGGGGGCAACTGTGTAAACCATAAATTCCAGGAAAACCTAGTCACCACATGAACTACACTTACTCCATGATCTTGCTATGTTTATGGCTTATTTTATGAGCATCATGAATTAAAAAATTATCCTTTCAAGTTCTGAGTCATGTTTTTCTAGTTAAATATAACTGAAACACCTTAAACTAGCTTAAGCCAAAAACAAAGGGAGAGGGAGATTTATTTTAAAGGCGGAAGGAGATTGATTTTAAGGCTGTGGATGATCCCATGGAATCTAAGCGTGGAAAGTCCAGCAGGTCTTATGAGATGCCTGGGGAGCCAGGGAACGGCATAGAGTTCAGAAACAAGGACATGCATCAATCTCTGGTCTGAACATTTTCTCATCCCCACCTCTCTTTGCTCATCTGCTTGAGTTTCTTCTTTCTCTGAGGCCACAAATAAGATCACCTGTGGGAAACTATGCAGTACAAGTCTCTTGGGCTCAGAATAATGCTTCCTCAGCAGATGCCTCCATTCAGACTGGCCACGTGGTGTCCAAACTCTTCATACTCAGCTAGGCAAGATGCTTGAGATTTTCTTACGTACTTCTGCCTATAGAGTTTCTTAACCGTGTTTCTCTTTCTCATGGGGACATTTGAAAATGCTCATTTGGAAACAGATTTTCTGGCACTGACTGTAGGGGAGGGGAGCAGACATGCTACTCATTCCTCATTGCAAGAGGCAGCCCTATACTATCAAGTGCCCAAGCCCAACCCCAGCACTCCTCTCCTCCTACTTCCTGCTCCCCCACAGTGCCAACAGTGGTCCCACTGAGAGATGCTGAAACACGACCTGCCACCTATAGGAACCTGGATCCATGAGGGTGCACTACATAGGTCACTGGTTTGAGGTGAAGCCCAGTGTGCTGGAGTTCAGATCCCATCACCAGGGTGTGACGTAAGAGAGGTACCTTCAGTGGTCCTGGACAGGAAAGGAAAAACTACAGTACAAGAGATTTTTCTTGTTATATGCCTTTATACAGTAGCTAAATGTCATTAAGAAACAGTTGTGGTTCTGGATATGCTAAACATGGGCCAGTAACAAAACCTCATATAACGGTCCTGATACAGACATCACCCACACACCCTCTGGACACTCTGACCTTCTTCAGAAAGAAAATGTTAAAATCCCCCATCTCCGATTAAGGTGAGTGTCCTGTGTATGCTGACAAGGTGCCAGGTGTTAAAAATAGCCTATTTTGGTCACTGGGATATTTCAGCTAATCTTATCAAAGAATTTTTAAATGCCAGAGGCTTTTACCCTTTGGTTTTCACCGACTTCCCAATCTGCAGTTTCCTATAGTGACTTTAAGGGACATTTGCTCTATAAATCACAAGGTTTTGAACCCCAGAATTTAGACTAGTTGAACTGATGTGGTAAGGGGGTCTGCAAGGACTTCCAAGATGGTTTTTTTTTTTTTTTTGGTGTTTTGTGTCACAGACCTGTGAGGTGAGGAGCTACTCAGCTAGAGTCCTAATGGGAGGTTGGAGCTTCAGCTCCCAACATCCCCTCCCCTGCAGCAGGCACACAGCCCCCTTCCTCTCCTCTGTGCTGTCACCCAGTCACCACATGGTTATGGGTGGAAACTTGGCTCCCTGCTCTGAGCTGATCCCTTGAAGCCTACTTCAAACTGCCCATATCTAGTGTCAGGAGATAGGGAGGAGGTCTGCATTGACATCATTCAGTTATCTAACAGATTTCCTGAATGACGAAGGAAAGAGAAATCCTGAGGTGTAAAAATAAAACTCATCAGCATCAACCGCCTTCATGACAGAAGAGCCTCTCTTTTCCTCTTCATTACTAATAAGGCTGAAAAGGAGTCTGAAGTTCTGATCCAGGAAGCACCAGGGGTAAATGTGGGAAACCATGTTTTTGCCTATTGGGCTCAGGTTGACACCTTCCATGCAGGCAGCTCTGCATGTGAACAACTGGCCCATGATCCAGATGCAGGCTGGCTGTGGGTTCAGGCAGAGGCCCGGGGTCAGGCCTGATGTGGATGGATGGCAGCTCCCTGGCATATTTTCTTAGGCAGAGTTCAGTGAAGAATCATGGATATTTTCCTGAAGATTAGCAATATTGACCATCTTTTCATATGACTACTGGCCATCTGTATGTCTTCTTTGGGAAAAAAATGTCTCCTCAGTTCTTCTGCCCATTTTTTTAACTTTTTGATAGTGAAGTACTGATTAACAATGTTGTAGTACTTTCAAGCTTACAACAAAGTGATTCAGTTATACATATACATGTATCTATTTTTTTTCAAAATTTTTTCCCAGTTAGATTGTTACAGAATACTGTATTATGCAGTAGGTCCTTGTCGGTTATCCATTTGTTGCAATTAAGACCAGTGGAGACAAATAAATATTATAAATAAATACAGAAAAAATATAGCAGTGTATACATGTCATCCCAAACTCCCTAACTATCCCTCCCCACCACCACAGTCTTTCCTGTCTGGTAACTGTAAGTTTGTTCTCTGAGTTTTTATTTTGTAAATATGTTCATTAGTATCATTTTTTTTTTAGATTCCACAAATAAGGGATATCACATGATATTTCTCGTTCTCTGTTATACTTCACTCAATATATACTTCACTCTAGTTTCACCCATAGCATTACTTTGTTCCTTTTAACGGCTGAGTAATGTTCCATTGTATATATGTACCATATCTTCTTTATCCATTCTTTGGTCGATGGGCATTTAGGTTGTTTCCATGTCTTGGCTATTGTAAACAGTGCTGCAATGAACATTGGGGTGCATGTAACCTTTCAATGTTTTTCTCCAGGTATATGCCCAGGAGTGGGATTGCAGGATCATATGGTACCTTGATCCTGAGTTGTGTAAGTTGTTTATATATACTGAATAATAATGCCTTATCAGTCATTTTATTTGCAAATACCTTCTCCCATTTAGTAGGTTGTCTTTCCATTTTGTTGATGGTTTCCTTTGCTGTGCAAAAAATTATAAGTTTAATTAGGTCCCATTTATTTATTTTTGCTTTTCCTTTGCTTTAAGAGATGGATCCCATAAAATATTGCTGGAATTTATGTCAAAGAGTGTTCTGCCTATGTTTTCCTTTAGGAGTTTTACAGTATCTGGTCTTATGTTTAGGTCTTTAATCCATTTTGAGTTGATTTTTGTACCAATATTAGAAAATGTTCTAATTTCATTCTTGTACATGGAGCTGTCCAGTTTTTCCAGCACAAATTACTGACAGGACTCTCTTTTCTCTACTGTATATTCTTGCCTCCTCTGTCATAGATTCACTGACCAAAAGTGTGAATTTGTTTCTGGGCTCTCTATTCTGTTTCATTGATCTTTGTATCTGTTTTTGCACCAGTACATACTCTTCTGATTACTGTAGCTTTGTAGTATAGTGTGAAGTCAGGGAGTGTGATTCCTCCTGTTCTTCTTTCTCAAAATAGCTTTGGCTATTCTGAGTCTTGTGTTTTACATACAAATTTTAAACTTATTTGTTCTACTGCTGTGAAAAATGCCATTAGCATTTTGACAGGAATTGCACTGAGTCTGTAGGTTGCCTTTGGCAGCATGGTCATTTTAACAACATTGATTCCCTAGTCCAAGAACATGGTTTATCTTTTCTGTGTGTTTGTGTCATTTTCAATTTTTTCATCAGCATCTTATAGTTTTCCAAGTACAGATTTTCCTACTCAGTAGGTTTATTCCTAAGTATTTTATTCTTTTTGATGTGATGGTAAGTGAGATTGTTCCCTGAATTTCTCTTCCTGATAGTTCCTTGATAATATACAGAAATGCAACTGATTTCTATATGTTAATTTTGTATCCGGCAACTTTACCAAATTAATTGATGAGCTCTAGTAGTTTTCTGGTGGCATCTTAGGATTTTCTACTTACAGTATCATGTCATCTACAAATAATGACAGCTTTACTTCTTCCTTTTCAATTTACATTCTTTTAATTTCTTTTTCTTCTCTGATTGTTATAGCTAGGGGCTCCAAACTATGTTGAATAAAAAGTGGTGAGAATGGACATCATTGCCTTGTTTCTGATCTTAGAGGAAATGCTTTCAGCTTTTCACCTTTGAGTATGCTGTTAGCTGTGGGTTTGTTACATATGGCCCTTATTATGTTGAGACAAGTTCCCTCTATGACCACTTTCTGGATAGTTTTTAAAATAAATAAATGTTCGACTTCATCAAAAGCTTTTTTTGCATCTACTGAGCTGACCATTTGGTTTTATTCTTCAACTTGTTAATGTGGTATATTACAGATTGATTTGAAGATATTGAAAAATCCTTGTATCCCTGGAATAAATTCCACTTGATCATAGTTTATGATCCTTTTAATGTATTTTTGGATTTGTATTGCTAATATTTTGTTGATTTTTCATCTATGTTTATCAGTAATAACAGACTGTCATTTTCTTTTTGTGTGTGATATATCTGTTTGGTTTCAGTAACAGGGTGATCCTGATCTCACTGAATGAGTTTGGGAGTGTTTCTTCTTCCTCAATTTTTTTGAATAGTTTCAGAGGGCTAGATGCTAAGAGTTGCTAGTTCAGTTTAATCGGTCAGTTATTTATGACTCTTTGCAACCCTATGGACTGCAGCATGCCAGGCCTCCCTGTCCATCACCAACTCCCGGAGTCCGCCCAAAACTATGTCCATTGAGTTGGTGATGCCATACAACCAACCATCTCATCCTCTGTTGTCCCCTTCTCCTCCCACCTTCAATCTTTTTCAGCATCAGGGTCTTTTCAAATGAGTTAGTTCTTCACATCAGGTGGCAAAGTACAGGAATTTCAGCTTCAGCATCAGTCCTTTCAATGAATATTCAGGACTGATTTCCTTTAGGATGGACTGGCTGGATCTCCTTGCAGTCCAAGGGACTCTCAAGAGTCTTCTCCAACACCACAGTTCAAAAGCATCGATTCTTCAGCACTCAGTTTTCTTTATAGTCCAACTCTCACATCCATACACGACTACTGGAAAAACCACAGCTTTGACTAGAAGGACCTTTGTTGGCAAAGTAACGTCTCTGCTTTTTAAGAAGCTGTCTAGGTTGGTCATAACTTTTCTTCCAAGGAGTAAGCAAGTTTTAATTTCATGGCTGCACTCACCTCTGATTTTGGAGCCCCCCAAAAATAAAGTCTGCCACTGTTTCCATTGTTTCCCTATTTGCCATGAAGTGATGGGACCAGATGCCATGATCTTAGTCTTATGAATGTTGAGCTTTAAGCTAACTTTTTCACTCTCCTCTTTCACTTTCAGCAAGAGGCTCTTTAGTTCTTTGCTTTCTGCCATAAGGGTGGTGTCATCTGCATATCTGAGGTTATTGATATTTCTCCCAGCAATCTTGATTTCAGCTTGTGCTTCATCCAGTCCAGCGTTTCTCATGATGTACTCTGCATATAAGATAAATAAGCAGGGTGACAATATACAGCCTTGATGTACTCCCTTCCCAATTTGGAACCAGTCTGTTGTTCCATGTCCAGTTCTAACTGTTGCTTCCTGACATGCATACAGATTTCTCAAGAGGCAGGTCAGGTCGTCTGGTATTCCCATCTCTTGAAGAATTTTCCACAGTTTGTTGTGATCTACACAGTCAAAGGCTTTGGCATAGTCAATACTGCAGAAGTAGATGCTTTTCTGGAACTCTCTCACTTTTTCGATGATCCAATGGTTGTTGGCAATTTGATCTCTGGTTCCTCTGCCCTTTCTAAATCCAGCTTGAACATCTGGAAGTTCAAGATTAACATACTGTTGAAGCCTGGCTTGGAGAATTTTCAGCATTATTTTGCTAGTGTGAGATGAGTGCAATTCTGTGGTAGTTTGAACATTCTTTAGCATTGTCTTTCTTTGGGATTGGAATGAAAACTGACCTCCTCAAGTCTGTGGCTACTGCTGAGTTTTACAAATTTGCTCACATATTGAGTGCAGCACTTTCACAGCATCATCTTTTAGGATTTGAAATCCTAAAATTTCAAATTTAGGAATTCCATCACCTCCACTAGCTTTGTTCATAGTGACACTTCCTAAGGCCCACTTGACTTTGCATCCCAGGATGTCTGGCTCCAGGTGAGTGATCATACCATCGTGATTATCTAGTTCATGAAGGTCTCTTTTGTATAGTTCTTCTGTGTATTCTTGCCCACTCTTCTTAATATCTTCTGCTTCTGTTAGGTCCATACCATTTCTGTTCTTTAATGTGCCCATCTTTGCATGAAAATTTCCCTTAGTATCTCTAATTTTCTTGAAGAGATGTCTAGTCTTTCCCATTCTGTTGTTTTTCTCTATTTCTTTGCACTGATCACGGAGGAAGGCTTTCTTGTCTCTCCTAGTTCTTCTTTGGAACTCTGCATTCAAATGGGTATATCTTTCCTTTTCTCCTTTGCTTTTCACTTCTCTTCTTTTCACAGCTATTTGTAAGGTCTCCTCAGACAGCCATTTTGCTTCTTTGCATTTCTTTTTCTTGGGGATGGTCTTGATCCCTGTCTCCTTCACAATGTCATGAACCTCCATCCATAGTTCTTCAGGCACTGTATCAGATCTAATCCCTTGAATCTATTTCTCACTTCCACTGTATAATCGTAAGGGATTTGATTTAGGTCATACCTGAATGGTCTAGTGGTTTGCCCTACTTTCTTCAACTGAAGTCTGAATTTGGCAATAAGAAGTTCATGATCTGAGCCACAGTCAGACTCCTGGCTCAGATCATGAGCCAGGACTCCTGGTCTTTTTTTTGCTGACTGTATAGAGCTTCTCCATCTATGGCTGCAAGAATATAATCAATCTGATTTCAGTATTGACCATCTGGTGATGTCCATGTGTAGAGTCTTCTCTTGTGTTGTTGGAAGAGTTGCTGACTCTTCTCTAAATGTTTGGTAGAATTCACCTGTGAAGCCATCTAGTCCTCAACTTTTGTTCATTGGGAGTTCATAAATTACTGATTAATTTTCATTCTTATTTCATTCTTAGTAATTAGTCTGTTCACATTTTCTATTTCTTCTTGGTTCAGTCTAGGGAGATTGTATGTTTTGAAGAATTTGTCCATTTCTTCTAGGTTGTCATTTATTGGTGTATAGTTTTTTGTAGTAGTCCCTTAGAATCCTTTGTATTTCTGTGGTGTCAGTTGTAGCTTCTTCTTTCTTTGTAGCTTCTTTTTCATTTCCAGGTATCACCTCACACTAGTCAGAATGGCTATCATCGAAAAGAACACAAATAACAGTAGGCAAGGATGTGGAGTAAAGGGAATCCACCTGTACTGTTGGTGGAAATGTAAATTTGTGCAGCCACTATGGAAAACAGTATGTGCTGTGCTGGTCTTAGTCACTCACTCAAGTCCGATTCTTGGTGACCACATGGACTGCAGCCCACCTGGCTTGTCTGGTGGGCTTCTGCAGGCAAGGGGGTTTTCCAGGCAAGAATACTGGAGTGGGTTGCCTGCTCTCCTCCAGGGGATCTTCCTAACCCAGGGATCGAATCCAGGTCTCCCACATTGCAGGCAGATTCTTTACCATCTGGGTCACCAGAGGAGCAGTATGGAGGTTTCTCAAAAAACTAAAAATAGGATTATCATATGACCCAGCAATTCCACTCCTGGGTATGTATCCAAAAACCCCAAAGATACATGCTCCCCAATGTTCAGAATTACTTTATTTATAATTGTCAATGTATGGAAGCAATCCAAATGCACATCAACAGGTGAATGGATTAAAAAGATGTCATACATGCACATACACATATACACACACCCAGATGTATACAGATATTGCTGCTGCTAAGTTGCTTCAGTCGTGTCCGACTCTGTGCGACCCCATAGACGGCAGCCCACCAGGCTCCGCCATCCCTGGGATTCTCCAGGCAAGAATACTGGAGTGGGTTGCCATTTCCTTCTCCCATGCATGAACAGGAAAAGTGAAAGTGAAGTCGCTCAGTCATGTCTGACTCTTAGCGACTCCATGGACTACAGCCTAGCAGGCTCCTCCATGGGATTTTCCAGGCAAGAGTACTGTAGTGGGGTGCCATTGCCTTCTCCGATACAGATATTACTCAGCCATAAAAAAAGAATGAAATTCTGCCATCTGAAGCAACATAGATTAACTTGGGGGCATTATGCTAAGTGAAATAAATTGAACAGAGAAAGACAAATACTGTATGATATTACATATATGTGAATTTGAAAAAATACAACAAAATAGTAAATAAAACATAAAAGAAACAAACTCATAGATATAGAGAACAAATTAGCAGTTATCAGTAAGGAGAGGGAAGGAGGGAGGGACAATAAGAGTACTGGGGGAAAGGAGGATTATTATGGCATTATATGAACTCATCTTCATGAAACCTTTGAAAACTGTAAAACACTATAAACTTTTAATAAATCCTTCACCAAATTAAACAAGTTTTTTAAAAAATCACAGACAGATGTTAATGGCCACAGAATTGTCTAGAATGTAATTGTTAGTATCATCCCCCTCTCAACCAAATGAGCACTTTTATTTTCCTGGAACATTAAATTAAATGTTTTTATCTTTATCCTGTGAACTCATGTCATCCGAACAGCAATTGCAGTCATTGGTATTACTCGGTTCACTGAACAATTGAGAGTTTTCAGCCTGTTTTAAGACATGAGGATTGAGAATGAAGAACATGGTGAGTATTCAAATTTATTTCATTTGGAATCATGTCTTGTTTTTAACTTTCCATTCTTTTTCTGAGTCAGACATTAGCAAAGTTTTTTTTTTTTTTTCTTCTTTAAGTGTCTTATATTAAATGAATGATGTGTGAAGTGCCACACCCATGAGAGAAAATCAGGTGATGGCTCCTCAGCCGGCCCATAATGTACCAGCTAAAGTTGAAACTGACTTAACTAGGTATGTGAAACATAAACACATATTTTATATGCACAAATGCACTGTTCCACACATGCCACTGCCATTCAGAGATGACCCGCCCAGTCCTTCCTCAGCTGATCCTGTCTATACAGTCATGAGGATGCGCTGGTAGAACTTCCCACATTTTGTTGTTTGCACTCTTTCTGACCAGCAGTTAGTGGGATAACTTGCTTACACTGGGGTACAATCTAGCTACAGAATAGAGTGAAGCTGGGAAGTCTAAGGGAGATTTTGTTTGCAAGCCTGGCATAATTAGACAGTGATCTAACTGATGCAGAAATTTTCTCCTAACTGGCCATCTCATCCTTACTTTTAGAGCTGACCATGCAAACGCCATGCTTCAGTTTCTCTTCTTTGATAGTATATGAAATTGACCAGCTAGACTATTTTGAACCGAGGTAGTGCAATTTTATGGGATCATGTTGTCTGCATTCCCTTAAATCTTTTTAGAAAAAGAATATTTTAGATGTGCTGCACAAGGAACTGCCCCCCATATGGGGCAGTCTGACCAGTTACAAAAAATACAATATAAGAAAGGTACATTTGGAGCAGAAGGTTTTTGTTTTCAATCATACTCTGTTCTCTGTCTTCAAAGTTACCGGTATTCCAAGTGTGGGTCAGGAGTATAACCAACGAGGGTTAGATCTGCACCGATTGGCCTTAAGAATAGTAGACCCACCACGGCGCTCTTACAAAGCCATGATGTGGGTGGACACACTGCATGAGTCACCGGGAAGCCAGGGAGTATAGCCAGGGTAGCTTTGTTGTGTGTCTGGAGGACCGCCCAGGAGACTTCATCTGTGGTTCCAGCAACCTGGAGAGACCTGTACCTACGGATGCTTCTGAACTCCAGGAACTGCTTGTCCAGCCCTTCCCTTGCTTTCCAGCCCATTTGGGTATAAAAAGTCTTTTAACAAGTTACTAGCTAGCTCACCTCAACATCAACATCTTCTTTCAATCAAGTCTTTCTTAGATAAATGAAGGAGGCTAGAGGTTATGGGTACTAATACATATCAATTATCAATAATTTAGGAAAAGATCCTCCTTAGATATTTCATCACTGAGACAGGAACAACAAGATTTACTGAGATACGATAAAAGGAAAGTGGCCCAAAATAGAAATAACTGTGACAAACAGGAAAAAACACCAGCAAACTGCATTCTTTGCCCCAATTTACAACCCCTTCCCCTCACCCCATACTCTCACTGGAGGGCCTAGCTTCCCTTCTCAAACTTGCTAGTCAAGTATGAACTCATAAGACTGTCTCAGAGAAAAGTCTCAGTATCGTAGGTGTGAGCACTTTCAGTTTTGTGTTGAGACTTCAAGTGTTGAGGTGAGTTTGAGGGCTGGTGACACGGTGTGCTCATGACTACAATCTTCTCTCATCATCTCCACCTACTCAAGCCCTGCCCCATCTCTCCCACTTCCCCCTCACCACTCCCCCGGCCCATTCCATTATCTTTTAAATAATTCGAGGATTTACAAACTGGTGGCAGGATGTGTAGGAGTGAGATGGTCTTGAACTCTGAGGTAAATTTGGCTTAAGTATGGAAGAAAAAAAATTCACTTTAGGGGATTTACCTCTTTGGGCTGTAAGAAAGAGCTAGAAGCATAACTTTTCAATGATTCATTTGCATTGCCTGAAGACGAAACTAAATACAATTAAAATGGGCTATTTTGGGGGAGATGATGAGCCACCATTACAGCCCAGACTAGTAGCACCATGCCTGCAGCTATAGGCAACACCAGTTTGGATCTTTTGAGGCATATAAGCCAGCCTAAAACTGGCTGCTTTGAATCATCCCTGTGCGCAACATGTAGAGGAGTAGGGAGTTAGGGCTTTGACCAGAAACTTCCAGGGAGTGGAGGCATCATGAGGCACCACAGCTATCCTAGGAGGAGACGGGTACACTCTTCTCTACCAATCCCTCCACTTGCTCCCCTCCTCCTCCCACCATCTCCCTCCACCCTACTTAGTACCTAGAATGCCAATTAAAGATTCACATTTTAGTGTATTAAGGAATAAAAGATTTTCAAGTTTTGGGGAGAGTGTAATATGGATCAAAATCCTTACTGGTTCAGTATTTCCCCCACTGACCTTCTAGGGGAAGATCTTTTGATCACAATGCTGTTGTCTTTGCTTAGATGATAAAAAAAAAAAAGGCAAAAGTTTGCAGAAGCAGAATTATAAAAGGCAGAGCCAAAAAGATTACTTTACATGTGAGGAGACACTGGACTACAAAGCTGGAGGCGGAGAGAGAGGAGAAGAGACAGCATGGGGCAACACGTGGGAGGAGAATCTTTACGATCAGATTTTCAATATTTTGTTGTTTTATGCCAATATTTCCTGCTACCCGTTCTGCTACCTTACTTAAGATTTCAGTGTTGAAGAGACAGTGTTTTTCAAGGCTTTCTTGCTAGACCTTTATTTCTTTTGAGATAGACATGAAAGATAGAACAAAAAGGTCTAGATTGATTTTGGGTCTGTCTGCATCTTAGCATAAAGGGCACGGGCCAGTCAAGTGAGACCCAAGCTTTGCTGAGATGGGCAGAGGCATGGAATGGGCTGAGGTGCTGAAGGGAGCGCAAGTGACAAGACACCCCTGATAGGCTTTGCCTCTCACAGCTTCGCCCTGGCCTAGCCCCCCGGAGTCCCATGTTTCTGGCCTTCCATGTGCCCTTGCTGCGTCAAAGGAGTACCCAGGCAGCTGCCACCGGGAAGTGGATCAGCAGCAGCTTGGGGTCTGGGCAGGAGTCCAACTGCTCCAGTGGCTGCCAACGTTCTCACCCGCCCACCCTCTCAGCCCACTAGCTGTTCATTAGGAAGCCTGAGACCTTCACAGTGTCCTCCACTTCCTCCCCATCCCCCATCAGTGTCCCAAAGATGACCTTGCCTGTGGTCCCCAGGCAGAGGCACCTTCCCAGCTTCTCCCTTAAGGCCCACGACAGGCTAGGACAGAGGAAACTTGGCCAGGGAAAGTTGGCACTTGATCCAGCTCCTACAAAGAGATATACAACTAGGAAACACACTGCCTCTGCAGTGCTATCAGAAAACAGCTTCTGGCTTGACTGAGAATGAGGAACTGTTGTGGAAAATGCCTGTTATTCATGTTCCTGGCAGATCTGTGAGCATTTTCATAACACAGATGTAGCTCTGACTGCTCGCTCCACAAATGCAGACGGAACCTTCGTCAGGACACTGGTGACAGTGTGTGCCAACTGGCAGACAGACACGGAGGGACTCAGAAGAAGGGCAAAGGGTGGTTTCTTCCTTCTGAGCACTGGAGGGGTGAGGATGTGTGCTTTCTCCGACACTCACCCTAACTGTGCGCTCTCCATCTGAAGGATAAATGATTTCCTGCGCTAAGTCAAACTGATCCCAAATGTTACAGGTTAAAGCATGTCTCCTCAAAAGATACACCAAAGTCCTAACCTCTAGTTCTACAGAATGTGACCATTTATTCAGGAATACATCGTTGCAGGTGTAATTATTGTAGCTAAGATTAAGTTGTTTTGGTGTAGGGAATTATTGCAGTTAAGATAAAGTTGCATTAGAGTAGAGTGGACCCTTAATCTAGTCTGACTGTTGTCCTTGGAAGACTACACTGTGAAGAGACAGAAACACACAAGAAGATGGCTGCGCGATGGACAACGGCAGAGACTGGAGGGATGCGTCTGGAAACCAAGGAATGCCACAGATTGCTGAGAGTCGCCAGAAGCTAGAAAGAGGCTAGGAAGAATTCTCTGAAGCCCCAGAGAGCCCGGCCAACACTTTAATTTCAGATTTCTAGACTCTAGAACTCTGTGAGAATACATGTGTGTCCTTTGAAACTGCCTAGTTTTGGGTACTTAGTTACAGCAGCCCTATAAAATGAGCACTCTAAACAAAACTGCCTTGATAATCATGCCAGTGTGAAGAGGTAAACTAGTACAGATCCCACGGAACTTCTCACCAGGAGCACCAGGTGAAGAGCCTGTACTACAGAGAAACACTTGTTGTTTTCTAGCTGAATATGCTTCTCCTTCATTGGTCCTTGGGGGAGTCTGTGATCCTCCTTTCATGTCAAACAGACCAGAAGCATCAAAGTTGGCACCCTGTCCAATAATAAACATGCTAACTCCTCGAGCCTTTGCCCTGGGATTCAGACTTGTGGGACAAGAAAATAATCCTTGGGAGTAAAAACTCCATTATCTCTATTTGATCTCAAGAGGAGAAATCCTAATCATTCCAGAAGAAAACAATCTAGTTGCCTGCTCAAGCATAAGGGTCTAGGAAGCTGATCACACTGTCCTTGGGCCCTAGACGCTCACTGACGAAGTTTGGGGCTGGATGAACATAACCTTAGCTTTTAGCCACAGCAGTGAGTGGCCTAGGAGACCTTGAGCTGTCTATAAAGCAGGCTGACTTGGCATCACTTTGGGGATTAAACAGAGGGTAAAACTGGCTGGAGAGGGTGGCAGGGTGGAGACTGTAATCTAGGCATGATAAACCTGCGTTTGAGCCAGGACAGGAATGGTGAAGGTTAAGGGGACAGAATAGTTTACAGAGAAAGAAGCAATTTGAACACAAGGAGAACAAGAGCGCTTCTGAAGACTGTGGCAGAATTCTGAATCTGGCAAGGGAACATTTAAGGGAATTTACCTCCTTCCAGTCAGGGAAAGGAGAGTTTATTCAACTGATTTTAAAAACATCTAGGTTTCCAGAAATATTCCAGGCATCTCATAAAATTAAACATTAAGTAAAATAGGACAATTAAGGATTTAAGAACCAAACAGAGATTCTAGAAAAGAGATAACAGAGTAGATGCTACAAGGCACCTGCAAAAAGGAACTGTTGCAATTAATCCGTACTGATTTATTAAGGTGAAAAGAGAAATAATCTAGTATAATTTCATTGCATACACATACAAACTTGTTTAAAGATATACTATTTTCTGGAAGTGAGCTAGAAAGAAGTTTTTATCCCATTCATCTACAAAGATTCTTCTTGAGAAATATGATGGACATATATGATGACTATATATACCCTCCTTTAGGGGTGCAAGTGTGCACCTGCGTACATGTTTGTGTGTGTGTTTGTGTGTATGTGTGTGCATGTGTGGTGGGGGTCATGTATAATTTCTTCCAACTTATTGGGCTGAAACCTTATTGAGGTTCAGTTTAAAGTCTGCAAATGGACTCTGATTTCTACGATTATTATGAAATACAATGTATGTGATAGCAAGCCATGAATTTACACACAGATATGTTCTCCCTTACCTACTGTCAAGTCTTGGAGCCAGAAACACAGCAGTGGGTGGTAACTAAAAGACGATCATATCCATTGCCTTACACAGCAAGAAACAAAGATGATACCTTTAGTACTCCAGGGGTGTAATTATCTCATGAAAACCCCAGTTAGTGGAGGCGTCTCCTTGCTATTATTAGATTTCTTTAGTTTAGGATATAAGTATATGCTGAAAGGCATTCACTGAAAATTACTCATTTCTCCATCAGTGTGTTTGAAAGCCAAGCTCTGTGGTGATTAATTTGGTCCTTAAGCAGGTGAGGCTCAATTCTGGCTCTCCCTTAGTGCAAAGCTGGATGCTGAATGAACTGGCATGCAGCCCTTGATTCTACTTTTGTGTGTGTTCCCAGAAAGCAGCAGGGCTGTTCTCTTGGACAGCTAAGGTTTCTCTAAGTTCAAGACTTTGTTCCACTGACTGTTTTTCCTTCAGCAGTTTCAAAAGTTCTTCGTGGCATTTCTTTTTTTAATGTCATAACTGAAGATGTGAATCTTGCCCAATTTCTGGTCAAAAGAAAACCCTCTTATCATGTCACTTGGTCTCATGTGTCCCCACCATGGTTTCTGTGGAATATCTGTCTCAGAATCAAGTGTTTCAACAACAGGGAAAATCTCTGATATGTAGATCCAAAAGGATTAACAACATTAAAGATGAGAATTTTATGCAAATCAAAACTACAATGAGGTAACACCTCACACGGGTCAGAATGGCCATCATTAAAAAGTCTACAAATAACAAATGCTGGAGAAGGTGTGGAGAAAAGGGAACCCTCCTATACCATTGGTAGGAATTTAAGTTGGTACAGCCACTATGGAGAACAGTATGGAAGTTCATCAAAATACTAAAAAGAGAGTTGTCATATGATCCAGCAATCCTACTTCTGGGTGTGTATCTAGACTAAACTATAATTTTAAAAGATATATGCACCCCTATTTTCATAGCAGCACTATTTACAATACCCAAGACATGGAAACAACCTAAACGTCCATCAACAAATGATTAGATAAAGATGTGGTACATGTATACAATGGAATACTGCTCAGTTATTAAAAAAAAGAATGAAGTAATGCTATTTGCCACAAATGGATGAACCCAGAGATTATTATACCAAGAGGTAAGCTGGAAGGAGAAAGACAAATATATGATATCACTTATATGTAAAATCTAAAATATGACACAAACCATAGTGGCCCAGATAGTAAAGAATCTGCTGGCAATGCGGGAAACCTGGGTTTGATCCCTGGGTTAGGAAGATCCCCTGGAGGAGGGCGTGGTAACCCACTCCAGTATTCCTGCCTTGAGAATCCTCATAGACAAAGGAGCCTGGTGGGCTGCAGTTCATGGGGTCACAAAGAGTCAGACACAACTCAGCAACTAAGCATAGCAGAGCACAGAACTTATCTACAAAACACAAACAGACTCACAGAGAGAAGAGACTTTTGGTTGCCAAGGGAGTGAGGGGTCGGGGCATGGAAGGACTGGGAGTTTGAGGTTAGGAGATGCAAGCTATTATATACAGAATAGATGGACAAAAACTCCTCTGTATAGTGGTGGTGGTTTATCACTAAGTCGTGTCCAACTCTTGCGACCCCGGGACTATAGCCTGCCAGGCTTCTCCATCCACGGGATTTCCCAGGCAAGAATACTGCAGTGGGTTGCAGTTTCCTTCTCCAGGGGATCTTCACAACCCAAGGATCAAACCCATGTCTCTTGCACTGCAGGCAGTCTACTGCATTGTAGGCAGATTCTTTACCGCTAAGCCACCAGGGAAGCCCTCCTCTGTATGGCACAGGGAACTATATTCAATGTCTTATGATAAATCATAATGGAAAAGCATATGAAAAGAAATGTACATATATGTGTAAGTGAGCCACTTTGCTGTACAGCAGAAATTAGCACACTGTAAATCAACTGTGTGCTAAGTTGCTTCAGTCATGTCCGACTCTTTGCAACCCCATGGACTGGGCCCACCAGGCTCCTCTGTCCATGGAATTCTCCAGGCAAGAATACTGGAGTGGGTTGCCATGCCGTTCTCCAGGGGATCTTCCCAATCCAGGGATTGAACCCAAATTTCCTGCAGCTCTTGCATCGAAGGCAGATTCTTTACCACTGAGCCACGGGGAAGCCCAGATACAAAAGATGAGAATTTTACATGTAAATGAAATATGTTAGGCAGTGTTAATGCTCTTTCTCTTCACATGCACTTATTAGCTAGAAATATTGCAAACTTCTGCATTAGCCAAAGAACCAAATAAAAATAATATGGGGAAAAGATCTCTTCTGATATTTAGTGGATGTGGCTAACATTTGCTGAACCCTTTGTAACAGGCACTGCAGACACTCTATGTTTCCTACAGCATCCTGAGTGACTCTGCTAGGTAATTACTGTTCTGTTCATTTCCTTCCTTCCTTCTTTCCTTCCTTTCATGAACCTCAGGTACAGAAGAGTGCCGTAATCACAGGTCTCAGTTTATGATACACTCTCATCATAAATCCACACAAGGACTCTTTCTTATTTTGTATAAATGTCATTCTTCCCTTTTCATTCTTATCCCCATTCCTTCCTCCTCAGGCCTCCACCCTAATGTGTTAATTTGTGTCATTTGCACATGTGCACTGCTCATCCTCCTAACATCCTAACAGAATTCATAGCTGGTTGCTAGACATGGCTACACCATTTAATGTTAGCCAACGGGATAAGAGCAAAAGTGATGTGTGAACTTCTAGGTTGCCCTGTAAGCAGAAAAGTTTCTTTCCTTTTCCTTTTCCTTTCCCTCTTCCCACTGAGCAGAGCCTGACTGTGTGCTAGGAGATCAAGGAGCCACACAGGACTCTGAGATAAGAGTCATGAGCTTACGGTGTCAAAGTAAAATGACAGAAACAGGTCCCTGATGACGTCGAACCCCCTCTGGATTGCCTACCTGAATTTTAACAGGAGAAAAAAATCTATCGGGCTTAATCCATTATTATTTTGAGTGCTTCTGTTACAGCCATTGATCCAATTTCCTGAATAAAAATCACATCTTTGCAAAGTGTGTAGGGCATTTAATATGTTTGCATGTGGTTCCCATTTTAAATGGTATTATTCTGCCTCTTAGGTTTTTCACTTGGCACTATTTAAAAAAATATTTCCTTGCTACCTGGAGAAGGGAATGGCTACCCACTCCAGTATTCTTGCCTAGAGAATTCCATAGACAGAGGAGTACATCTAGTTCTTGCTTCTAAGTGCTGCAGAGGACCACTGTGTCCCTCTCCTGTACTTCTCCTATGTACTCCCCTAGTGGTAAACAGATTACTTCCAACTTCTCATCCCAACAAAACCACCATGATAGCCCTGTGGCATTCCTTAGGAACCTTTGAAAGAGTTTCTCTTGGGTTTAAGTAGACAAGAAAGATGGCTGGTCACAGAGTATTCTCATGTTTAATTCTATTCAGTGCTGCCAAATCACTTTCCATTATGGCTCTAACAGTCTGCATCTCCATCCGCAATGCCTGAGGACTCCTATTTCTCTACAACTTTGCCAATACTTCATTATTCAAGTTTCCTTTTTTTTTTTTCCAATCTCAAGTGCCTCGTTTTTTAAAATCGGAATACAATTGATTTACAATATTGTTAGTTTCTGCTGTTTGACATGAATCAGCTATAAGTATACATATATCCCCTCCCTCTTGAGCTTCTGTCCTACCTCCCCCTCCCATTCTACCCCTCAAAGTCATCAGAGAGCACGGAGATGACCTCCCTGTGCTATCCAGCAGCTTCCCGCTGGCATCTATTTCACACATGATAGTGTGCATATGTCAATGCTACTCTCTTGGTTCTTCCCACCCTCTCCTTCCCCATCATGTCCACATGTTCCTTCTCTACATCTATGTCTCTATTCCTGCCCTGCAAATAGGTTCATCATTACCATTTCCTAGATTCCATATATATGCCTTAATATCAAGGCATATATATGGACTTTATTTGCTTTTCTCTTTCTGACTTACTTCACTCTGTATGACAGGATATGATACATATATACAATGGAATATAACCCAGCCATAAAAAGAAATGAAACTGGGTCATTTACAGTGAAGTAGATGAACCTACAGTCTGTCATACACAGTGAAGTCCCCCATCTTGACTTGCAGTTCTTTGATTAGTGTTTATACAATTGTTCATATACTTGTTAGCCATTTGGATTTTCCCTTCATCATACCCTTTTCTTTCTTTCTATATATTCTTGATATGAATTCATGTTGGTTTTAGTCATTTCTATTCACGATCTTTCAAGAAAGATATTCTCAGCACCTTATTCATTGAGACCTCGTGGCATTTTATATCCATTTCTCCATTAGGTCTGCAACCATATCCAATTCCCATATGCGTGTGCATGCCCGCTCCGAGCCCAGTCATGCCCTTGAGATTCCCAGTGTCTTGGAGCTGCCAAGTGTGCTCAGCCCCCAGCAACTCCACTGGTGAACCAGCTCACCCCTCCCTCCCTTTCTCTCTATACTTTAGCCCCCAAATCTGAACGTGGCCATCAGACGGTGACTCTCTTCTTTTCCTGATGCCTCCTTGCTTCCACTTCAGTTAAGAAGAGGGGAGCAGGATGAGGTCTGGATTGCACAGTTAGAAGCTACCACTCAAGATTCCAACAATCAAAATGGAAACTTGGACAGAAATTTAGATGAGAAATTTGTAAGGTCATGCCTGATTCTAAAAAGTCTGACTCCTTGGAGAAATGTGGGAATTTACAGAGCTTTTCTTTTCTTTTAAACCAAGAGGTTTCCACTGGCTAAACCTCTTGTTTTCAGCTTAGTGTGTACTGACCTTCTCCTTTAAAAGCGCCCCCCCCACCCCCGGATTTGGGAACACTCACCTTCACCTTAGCAAAATCCGCCTCCATTTACATCAAGAGGCCAGGAAGCTGCCCTTTTTCTTTATAGAGTCCTGGGAGAATGTCAGCCCGTGTAAGTCAGTGCAGCAAAATAGAGGAATATCTTTTAATGGAACTTCACCAACTAATATACCAGGTAGGGAATAAAGCTGGCTGCATTCCTGAAATAGAAAGAGGAAGAATGTACTATCATTGGGGGCCCCTCGGGTTGACTAGGAGCCTTTATAATGTAACAGTCTTCTAGATGTCACTTCTGGCCCTAATCATAGTTCACTGCTAAGCTGCTGAGTCAGTGTTCTTCATGACATGATCTTTTACTCTTCTGCTCCTCCTGCTTAGGGAAACTCCAACCCTGGATGAATCCAGCCAGCCCTCCCTGCTCCCTGGGAGAAGCACTCCTGTTGAGCTCTTCTGGCAAAGACCACAGCTGTGCTGAATGAAGGGAAGGGAAGGGAAGGGAAGTCGCTCAGTCGTGTCCAACTCTTTGCGACCCCGTGGACTGTAGCCTACCAGGCTCCTCTGTCCATGGGATTCTCCAGGCAAGAATACTGGAGTGGTTTGCAATTTCCTTCTCCAGGGGATCTTCCCGACCCAGGGATCAAACCCAGGTCTCCCGCATTGGAGGCAGACGCTTTAACCTCTGAGCCACCAGGGAAGTCCCGTGCTGAATGAGGCTTTTGACAAATTTAAGTTCTCCAACCTCAGCTGAGCTTTTAACACTGCCTAGCAATCTTCCCATAGTATCAGACAACACTCAGCCACAACTGACTTTCCTCTTTCTCTTTTTTATGCCACCTTCAATTTCACTCCCTCCTTCACTCTAAACACATCTTAAAACTCTTACTTGACAGAGGATAAAGGACAGGATGATTTCCTCAACTCCATGCCCCTCTTCCTTCGACTCTGTGCCTCATCCATCCTTACTGCCTTCTCCAGCACAGTGTTTAAAAGCTTCTCCTGCTAAATGTTTCTATTTTTGCTGGTGATTCTCAGTTGAATCAGATCCAATGCCCTCATTTCATTAAAAATTATTTTGTAACTCTCTTCCCCTTTAATATTGAGAAACGAACATAACCTACCTAAATACATAATTACATTTTAATTGATTTAATAACATAATTACAAAATAAAAGGAAAGTAATACGCTTTTCAATATGTAAAGGCTCAAGTACTATTATACTGACTACACAATAAGGTAGAGAAATCCTTATATCTCAATGTAGAATCACTGTGTGGTAATTATGAATGTGTAGACAGACTCAGGTACTTAATCTTAGAACTCATGGGCTTCCCTAGTGGCTCAGATGGTAAATAATCTTCCTGCAATGCCTGAGACTCGGGTTCAATCCCTGGGTTGGGAAGATCCCCTGGAGAAAGAAATGGCTACCCACTCCAGTATTCTTGCCTGGAGAATTTCATAGACAGAGGAACCTGGTGGGCTACAGTCCATGGGGTCACAAAGAGCAGATGAGACTGAGTGACTAGCACTTTCACTTCTAATAGGAATAAAAATGACATTTCAAAATGATAAGTAATGCTTTATAAAGCATTTTATATATATAAAGATTTCCCAGTGAAATCTTCCCTTGATTTACACTGTGGTTGAATCTTTGTGAAATTTAATCTATATTAAAACTATGTAAAAATTACTTTCTGTCACTGAAAAACAGTGCTAGGTTCCAGGCTCAGATAATTCTAAATAGAGTTTTCACTTCCCTGACTAGTAGCTCATTTGAAAGCTGCTTGGAATGTGGAAACTTTCTTCACTATATCACCCAGTGCAGGACATACCACATCTCTGGATTCTGCTCATTAGATGCCTTAACAGCCCCAAATCACCCTGATAACCCACACAATTCCAAGGTGCCTCCTGGCAGTGCCACCACCCTTGTATGGATAGACCAGTCTATTCTGGACCTCTCGTCAGTGAGTCTGTTTCATCAGTTAGCCCTTTATTTTCAATCTTCAACCTTTCCTTCTCTACTTGATTTTTCCTCAATCCTGTGTCATAATAAAGTCATCCCCACCTAACACTAAGTACTTCTCTGGCCCGTGTACTGCCTCCCCCCTCACCATCTCCCAGATCAACAGCACAGCAACCTGCCAGGGCTATTCCTTTCCCCTCACCTCTATACCCTCTCTAACTCACTGTCATTTCTATCAAGGAAACCATTCGCTTAAAATTTATTTTTAATTGGAGGATAGTTGCTTTACAATATTGTTAGTTTCTGCCATACATCAATATGAATCAGCCATAGGTATACATATGTTCCTTCCCTCAAGAACCTGTCTCCCACCCCATCTCACCCCTCTAGGTTGTCACAGAGCGTGGGGCTTGAGCTCCCTACATCATACAGCAAATTTCCACTGGCTACCTGTTTTACATATGGTAGTGTGTATGTTTCCATGTTAGTTTCTAAATCCGTCCCACTCCTCAGCTTCACCCACTGTGTCCACAAGTCTGTTCTCTATGTCTTTGTCTCCACTGCTGCCCTGCGAATATGCTCATCAGTATTTCTAGATCTTTCTAGATTCCACATGTATGTGTTGATATACCATATTTTTCTCTTTCTGACTTACTTCACTCTATATAATAGGCTCTAGGTTCATCCACCTCATTAGAACTGACTCAAATGTGTTCCTTTTTATGCTGAGTAATATCCCAGCTTCTTTACCCATTCATCTGTTGATGGACAGCTAGGTTGCTCCCATGTCCTAGCCATTGTAAATAGTGCTGCAATGAGCACTGGGGCACATGTGTCTTTTTCAGTTCTGGTTTCCTCAGGGCATATGCCCAGTAGAGGGACTGTTGGGTCATATGGTAGACAGGCAAGAGATCATTGCTGCTGGGACACTCTAACTTCATGAGTTCACAGACAACGGCTGTGCGCCTGGCAATGGCTGTGAAAACGGGCAGGATATCATTCTTGCATAAAGACAGGAGAGGGATCAGCTAACCCAGACTAGAGATGCCTTAGGAAGTGAGCCTTTTATGATTGCAGAAACACCTCGTGCAGGAGACAAAAGGTCAGGAAACATCTCAGACAGGACCTGCATTAACACAGGCACATTTTCACAAGAGTAAGGACCTCATCGTTTGCCTCTGTATTTGCAGCAACTAGCATAATGCATGGTATAGTATAAGCACTCGATAAATATTTAATAAATTATTAAACAAATTCTTGATTTGTAATACCACAAAGTTTTGAGTAGCTGGCCCTGGGAGTGGTATTCTGAGGCTTTTTTCTTTGTTATTCTGCCCTTGTATGCTTTTTGGCACCATCCAAGTTTTCGACAATGAGCACATACTCCTTTTATAAGTCTTTTCATAGTCAGAAGTGTTTCATGGAAACAAAAGGAAGCCACTGTAATGTAGTCATGAGGCCATGTGGGTGGTGGGGGTGGTGACACTAGCGTAGAATAAAGCTCCTGCCCACTCATTATTTCTGCATGCTGCCTAGTGAAGGAATATACCTTACACAGAACAGCTAAGAAGGAAAGGTCATTGCTGAGCCCTGAGCGTCATCTGTGACCTCTCTCCTTCTCCCTCCCTCTATCCCTCTCTCTCTTGTAAAGCAAAGAACTGTGTGGGCTACATGTGAAGAGGGTGTTGAGACAGGAAAATGATAGGGTTTTTCCATGCATTCCAAAAAACCGTGTGGGAATCTGCTCTTTCCAACCAAATGAAAAGCTATTTAAAAGTCAAACCCTATTGTGAATGGTGCACTGG